>NC_062980.1:7758321-9039010 GCF_023078275.1 Leguminivora glycinivorella | reverse complement strand
GTACTACAATAATGGACAAAACAATCTTGATCCTTTCTATGGAATTTTGATAACAACCACAATCTACTATCTCGATATAAACTTTTGGTTTCTAATAAACATTATTTTGTACGAAAATACGAGAATATAGCGCGAAATAATATCAATTATGTTAAAATTTATTTAAAAAATTAAAGTAATAATTATAAAAGTAGATCCCATCCCAAATATTTGCTTTTGTTATATGATAAGTATTAGAGTAAAGTATATATTAATATGATGATAAAATAAGACAAATACAATTCTAATTACTTCAAGGTGGTGCTCAGGGTCTGATGATGGAGCCAGATGGTGGTCACCAATACCAATGAACAATATGACTATACAACTTCGTGGTTTACATGTCATTCACTCACTCACTCAGCATCACACATTCACACATCACGTCACGTCACGTCAGCATTTTCACTTTCACATTTCAAGTGCATATACCACGAGTATAGGTTTTCGGGTGTGCTGATTTAAAAATTAATGACCGATTTGGAATCTGACATTGCTGACTGTCACTTTGACACAAAAGTCATCATGGGTGTCGTAAAATAGGTTTTAGGGGGTGCTGATTCCAAAATTAATGACCAATGTGGAATCTGACATTGCTGACTGTCACTTTGACACAAAAGTCGTCATGGGTGTCGTCAAATAGGTTTGCGGGGGTGCTGATTCCAAAATTAATGAACAATGTGGAATCTGACATTGCTGACTGTCACTTTGACACAAAAGTCGTCATGGGTGTCGTAAAATTGGTTTTAGGGGTGCTGATTCCAAAAATAATGACCAATGTGGAATCTAACATTGCTGACTGCCACTTTGACACAAAAGTCATCATGGGTGTCGTAAAATAGGTTTTAGGGGGTGCTGATTCCAAAAATAATGACTAATGTGGAATCTAACATGGCCGACTGTCACTTTGACACAAAAGTCATCATGGGTGTCGTCAAATAGGTTTCCGGAGGTGCTGATTTGAAAATTAATGACCGATTTGGAATCTTGACATTGCTGACTGTCACTTTGACACAAAAGTCGTCATGGGTGTCGTCAAAAAGGTTTCCGGGGGTGCTGATTCCAAAATTAACGACTATTTTGGAATCTCACAGTGCTAATTGTCATTTTGACACAAAAGGAATCATGGGTGTAGTCAAATAGTTTTTAGGGGTACTGATTCCAAAATTAATGAAATGATTTAAAAAGTTATGACCGATTTGGAACCTGACATTGCACAGTACCCCTGGAAACCTATTTGACGACACCCATAACGACTTTTATGTCAAAGTGACAGTCAGCAATGTCAGATTCCAAATTGATCATTAATATTGAGATCAGTACCCATGAAAACCTATTTGAAGACACCCATGATCACTTTTGTGTCAAAGTGACAGTCAACAGTGTCAGATTCCAAATTGGTCATTAGTTTTCAAACACCTCCGGATACCTATTTGACGACACCCATGACGACTTTTGTGTCAAAGTGACAGTCAGCAATGTCAGATTCCAAATTGGTCACTAATTTTGGAATCAACACCCCTAAAACCTATTTTACGACACCCATGACGACTTTTGTGTCAAAGTGACAGTCAGAAATGTCAGATTGAACATTGGTCATTAATTTTGGAATCAGCACCCCTAAAACCTATTTTACGACACCCATGACGACTTTTGTGTCAGAGTGACAGTCAGCAATGTCAGATTGAACATTGGTCATTAATTTTGGAATCAGCACTCCCTAAAACCTATTTTACGACACCCATGACGACTTTTGTGTCAAAGTGACAGTCAGCAATGTCAGATTCCACATTGGTCATTAATTTTGGAATCAGCACCCCCTAAAACCTATTTTACGACACCCATGACGACTTTTGTGTCAAAGTGACAGTCAGCAATGTCAGATTCCAAATTGGTCATTAATTTTGGAATCAGCACCTCCTAAAACCTATTTTACGACACCCATGACGACTTTTGTGTCAAAGTGACAGTCAGCAATGTCAGATTGAACATTGGTCATTAATTTTGGAATCAGCACCCCCTAAAACCTATTTTACGACACCCATGACGACTTTTGTGTCAAAGTGACAGTCAGCACTGTCAGATTCCAAATTGGTCATTCATTTTGTAATCAGCACCCCCTAAAACCTATTTTACGACACCCATGACGCCTTTTGTGTCAGAGTGACAGTCAGCAATGTCAGATTGAACATTGGTCATTAATTTTGGAATCAGCACCCCCTAAAACCTATTTTACGACACCCATGACGACTTTTGTGTCAAAGTGACAGTCAGCAATGTCAGATTCCACATTGGTCATTAATTTTGGAATCAGCACCCCTAAAACCTATTTTACGACACCCATGATGACTTTTGTGTCAAAGTGACAGTCGGCAATCTGAGGTACTACATATTCGTAATCTGAAAGTAATCAAGTCAATAATTTCAGTTATTTTGAATCGACTATGATTCCGAGTTATTGGTAATAGTAATGATTGTATAGATGATTAGTGATTCCTTTACATGTAATGGTAATTTACCGTTTCACTTGATTACATTACAAGTAATCTGACACCCAGTAGTGTCAGATTACAAAGTAAAATCAAGTAATCGTGTAATCCGGAATCGATTACGATTTCCCCATCTCTGGGTTTAGTTATATGGTTCATTGGTACTGGTGACCACCATCTGGCTCCATCATCAGACCCTGAGTACCACCGCTTGTCAAAGGTCTTGTTGAGACGAACCCAACGAGCCTAAACACGAAGTCGTTTACTTACATGGTTCACTGGTACTGGTGACCACCTTCTGGCTCCATCATCAGATCCCGAGTACCATCTTGATGTGTCTTATCATCTTGACCGTATTGTAATTTTCACATTTTTATCATCACAACGTTGTAATACTTTAACATTCAAACATAACAAAGTATTACAAAAGCAAATATTTACGGATCTAGGATCAAATTCGTTGGTCGCTGTTTACACACACACAATGCGAGGATAGCCCGTGTAGAAACAAGGCGTCCGACCCACACAACAATAAATATTCTCGACGTTTGCGATAAAAACTCGGAGACCAAAGTGACATACGTCTTACCTGCTCGAGCTCCGGCGCGGCACTGAAATCGCAGGCGTCCGTCGCCGGTAAAATAGCGACAGGAAGGCTAGTTTTCAAAAAATTGGCAAAAAATCATGATAAAATATTATAACGACAAATGGATAACAGCAGTTTAAGCACATTGTGCAGATTATTTATATACTAAAATAACTTCGATAACATGTAGATTTTCGGAGAAATGATCACTTGTTTCGATGTATTTTCAAGACAAAATTGAGTTCGTTTTACTTTCAATTTCTCAATTTCAAAGGATTAAATGATAAATATTGTTTAATGGGCCTTAAGTACAAGATATTTGGAACTTAAATTTACCTCATTTATGAGAGTGATCTTATCAAATTGTACATAATAAGAGCTCCGAATTCTGTGCTTCACGCGGTTTTTCCTAAACGAGCATCAGAAAAACAATCATTACTAATTGAAAAAGCTTTTTTTTTCATATGTTTTTTATTTAACCGACAGTTAATAAGATGTTCTAACTGAAACAAGTACTTTCACTGTCTTTTAGTATGAGTAAAGTGTACAATTTTGTCGATAAATATTGTGCATTTTACAATATATCGCCTTTTTTTGTCATAGCGCTCTTAACACTCTTTACCTTGTGATAATTGCATGCTGATATTTGTATGTATCTCTTACATGTTTTTTTATATGTTGGTTTGTGTACAATGTGTGTTTTTTTTACTTAGGAAGGTAGAATGTTAATAATACTCTCTTAATATTTTTTACCGTTAAATACAGATTATACATATAACACATAATCAACCACAAAGATCAATTGTCTTGCATTTATCATAATCTGGGCACGCATGCAATTTATTCTTTCACCATTAAGATTAATTAGATTCCTCGATTATGGCGCTATTACTCTAATTCCACTGCTTTGCAAGTTTTCCTTTACTCTCAGTGTAAGGCCTGAGTGGACGCTTGGAGCGGAGCGTTCGGCGGGGCGTGCAGCGAGGCGGGCAATCGTGCGTCTACTCTATGCAGCGTCGACTTAGGACACTTATATGAGCTTCAATCGTTTGACATGCACGCCACACGCCCTAGGCCGCTGCACTCCCAATATGAGCGGGCACTCTGGCATTAGTGGCATTACACTTATTGTGTACCTATGTAGTATATATTTCCTTTTTAACCCCCGACGCAAAAACGACGGGATGTTAAGTAATGGTAATTAAGGATATGTTTGACGTGTCTGTCTGTCTGTGGCATCGTAGCTCCCGAACGGATGAACCGATTTAGATTTAGTTTTTTTTTTGTTTGTAAGCTGATTTAGTCGGGAGTGTTCTTAGCCATGTTTCATGAAAATCGTCGGGGTTTTTTTCATATTTTTAATTAATAACAACAAATATTTAACTGAAAATGTGTATTGTTTCAGATCAATCAAATAACGTCATGGATAGACGGCAGCTTCGTGTACAGTACTAGCGAGGCGTGGGTGAATGCAATGAGGTCATTTCAGGTGCCACCAGCAGCCACGCCTGCGTCTTTATGTACTCATACATATATAACTGGCTTCATGTATCACTTACTAAACTCTCCTGCTATTTTTACAAACATTGCCTTCTACAGAATCGGCTTCTTAATCTGATTTCTAAAAAAATGTTTTCTAGAATTGATAGCTTAGTAGTTACGAGTATATAGCATGCCTCTTTTGTCTACATTGCTTTCAGATTGAAAATAACCATCATTCAATAAGGCCCAGTTCTTTCAAAAGTGCATAATGTTTAAATGTGTTCATCAATTTCAACACATACCACTCATCATCCTATAACGGTGCGAACCTGCGGCTCTAAGTTTTAGTCTTTGGTGTTAATATGTGCGTCCATGTCTGCTGGCACAGTCACGGACTATAATTGTTGATCCACTTCTAGCTCATTTTATACTGGACACGTCATAGCTTAACTATGCTTAACTAAGAAATGTCCAATATAAAATGAGCTAGAAGTGGATCAACAATTACGAACCCTTATTGAATCTTATTGGTTGATTGGGCCTTATTAGACAGGTAGCCAAAAACGTACTTTGCGGAAGGCAAGTAAGACTGCAATTGCAACAGCCTGCTTAATCTTTATCATTTATGGCGAAACAATTTTCGCTAAATTGGTTATTCACTTACAGAATGGAAGCTTATCTAGTGAAGGAGGAATGCCCTTGCGTAACACAAAAAGGGTGCCGCTCTTCAACAATCCAGTTCCTCACTACATGCGAATGCTGAGCCCAGAAAGACTATTTCGTAAGTCAAATATTATTAAACCAGTTGACTTTCTTGAGAGTCCGCAATGGTAATTAAAGTAGCCTTTTGATCATTTTTAGAGTTCCGTAGCTACCAAGAAAGTTAGTTATAAACCCAACTCAACGTTTCACAATCCTTGTCAAACTATTAATTTCATACAAACTTCAAATATTTTCAAATTCATGATTCCATCCTATGGTCGAAATACTTTTCGCGCATATGTATCGCTGGGTGAACTAAGCCTAAAAACATGTTTCCTGTAGCACCGTGCCCGTGGTATAAAATACACTTCTAGACCACGTTCGGATTGACAATCACAAAGTGAATTTTAAATTTCTAACAACATAACCAAGACCATTTATTTAACATTCCAGTGCTAGGAGACCCCCGAACAAACCAAAACCCCGCCATGGTGACGTTTGGCATCCTGCTCCTGCGCTGGCACAACGTGGTCGCGGCGCGCGTCCACCGCCAGCACCCCGACTGGAGCGACGAGCAGCTCTTCCAGCGGGCCAGGAGAATCGTCATCGCCAGTCTACAGGTAAATATTTGCCAATCGAGATCATTTGCGACATTCTATACGTAAAAAGTATGGTTTAGAATTCCTGTACGAATTCAGATGTAAAAGACGTTATTAGCTTTGAAGAATAAGGGCCGTTCTGTTATGGAAATCCACGTTTTCTTTTGACGGTTCAGGAATGGGTTATTTTGGCCTTAAAGACACTTTTAACCAACAGAACGCGTGCGCGCGTCGTGGGCGCTCGGGTGATTTAGAGGCAACGATGTTAGCAGCGTAAGCTGGAGACCCAAATTTGATTCCCGGCTCGACCACCACTGAACGTGATCGCTTTTTCTTTAGTGTATATCTTTTTCTGATTATACCTAAGAGTTAAAACTTTATTCATATGTTTCAGAATATCATCCTTTACGAATACGTGCCAGCATTCCTCGGGGTCCCAATCCCACCGTACAAAGGCTACAGAGCCGAAGTGGCTCCCGGCGTGTCACACGCATTCGCTACGGCCGCCTTCCGATTTGGTCACACGCTAGTCCCACCAGCCATTCTGCTTCGCGATAGAAACTGCCGCTACAGCCGAGCTCCAGGTGGTCATGACGCTATCAGATTATGTCAGACTTGGTGGGATGGCAATGTAAGTCCAAAATCTCTGAAGTAACTTGATGTTAAATTTCCTTCCATGATGATCACTTGATGATATGATCTTAGGTGACGTATTATCTGCTGCGTGACGGAAATAACCGCACTTGCTCCCGTTTGCTTTATTTGTCGTAACCAAACTACCACTTGCATTCGGAAGCTTATAATAATCATTATGACAAGCTCAAGCTAGGTAAATTACACAAGGTTTTTGTTATCTATATTAGTATATAAAAACTCGACATAAATCAGCTAACTAGAATAATATAAAGACACTTATACGTAGGTCACGGCATAAGTCTTGTCGTAAAGCACTTGACCATAACGCAGCGTTGATTTGTTTACGTTTCTACAAAGTACTCTCTTTGTGTAGTCTAAGTACAAAATATAAACTGTTAACTGTTGACGCAATTTAATTAGTGATTTTTTTAATACGTTACTATGGAGTCGTTCCCAATTATCGGATGTATAGGTATCGTATTCGTATTAGGGTTTCTGCTCGAGAGTCTCGAACTCGAGACTTCTCGAGATTTTCGGCTTCATTCGAGACGAGAAAAAAATGACAGGTACTCGAGACGTCTCGAGGCCCGAATGTAAAGTACGACCTGAAGTGAAATGCAACTTTTTACCTTCTGCCCGGTCTCATCGCGAGGCGGTGGGGACGGTGTCGAACGGCGGTCATAAATTATAACGAGATAAAGCGATCTAACCTCTCATTCCAACGTAAGCTGGCAGCGACTTTGGCTAGTTTTGACTGACAGCCTCATGTTATTTAAAAGCAATTCGTCATTACAAAAAAGTCAGCGCGTTTATGTATCTTGGGTCATTGATAACCTGCGAAGAGTGCTATGTAGGGTTGCAAAAAAACAGTTTTTTTTCTGGAGTATGTTTTTTTTCTAAAGTACGAAATCTCAAAATTTGCAAAGTAGTTAATACTTTTATACCGTTTTTTAGACTTAATGTTAACTATTAAACGAATTTAATCAAATAACTTTAATTTCTGGTCTTATAAAAGTAAGTTTTACGAAATTTGTAGTTGGTAGTTATCACTATTTACTGTTGGCTACACCACCGCCTCTCCACGCTACACGCAGCATCGGGGATTCCCCAATAAACGTTTGTATACTGAATGTTAATTGAATTAAAATGTACGTTATTGTTATTGAAACACGTTACAACTCACGAAAAACCGTTATTGTCGTATTATTTGTTCATCTGAAAAAAAACCATATTTAGAAAAAAAACCATGGTGCTCGGTTTTTTTTCATGTTTTTTTTTTCACAATTCTGAAAAAAAACATTTGGTTTTTTTTCTATTTACAACCCTAGTGCTATGGCTAACTTCGACAAGATTTGGAAGAACAGAGGAATCCGACGTCAAAATAAAGTGCGATTATTTCAATAATCTCGATATTTATGTACTTATGGACTTGGACCCCGAAAAGTTTTGATGTGGCTAAGATTGACGCTATTGAGATGTGGTGCTGGCGAAGACTGCTACGAGTATAACTTGAAAAAGCTAGAAGAACTAACAAACATCTCTATTTTGCAAGAACTGAATATCACCACACGGCTCTCTAAAATATGCCAAGAGCGACCCTCAGATTTTTCGGACACATTATGAGAGCACCAATGCATAATATGGCGAATTAATGGTAAACATTCTTGGGGTGGGGCTCGGAAGAGATGGTCTGACTGTGTGAAGAAATCGTGTGGCGACAGCGTATACTGTGCAGTCCACATAGCTTATGACCGCGTTCAATGGAGACACGCTACTTGGGGTCGCGAACCTCGGCAATGAGGAAACGAGGAAGAAGAAGAAGAAGTTATTTTAAACGTTTAATTTCAATGACATTATGATTTAATACATGACATTTTAATTTACTTAACCCGTGCACAGGCGGGGAAGTTAAAGGATTAGGTATTATTTTCAAGACTATAATTGTAGTTTTCTTGTAAAAATTTGATTTATGTTTATTTCAATATGATAGTGTGGTGCAATAAAAACTACTAATCATATTGTTGTTTATTGTTTTATCAAAATTTTACCATTTATAAAAAAAGACTCGAGACTCGAGACGACTCGAGACTTTGGGCTCGAGATTTCTCGAAACTCGAGACTTCTAATAGGTCGAGAAATCAGAAACCCTAATTCGTATACAGAACTTGCCATATTTACAGGACGTGATGTCACAAGTTCCAATAGAAGAAGTGCTAATGGGCATGGCATCGCAGCTGTCGGAGCGAGAAGACGCGCTGCTCTGCTCAGATGTTCGCGACAACTTGTTCGGGCCTATGGAGTTCTCGCGGCGGGATCTTGGCGCACTCAACATCATGCGAGGGCGGGATAACGGACTCCCGGACTACAATACCGCCAGGTACTCTACTCGACTCTCTAGTACCTGTAGTCAACTCTCTCTTGGACTATATTGAACTGTACAAAATTACGTACCATTTCCGAGACCTACTCTTGTAAAACAAAAGTGGTAGAAAATAAAAAAGTGTTCCCATTTTAATTATAGGTATTTTTCTATGATTACAGGGAATACTTTGGTTTGAAGAAAGTGAAGACGTTCAACGAGATTAACCCCGAATTATTTGAAAATAACCCTGAACTCCTGCAGCGACTGATCCAAGTTTACGAAGGTCGCCTTGACAACATTGACGTCTACATAGGTAATAATTCATTCAGTTTCAATAGTTACTTATTATATAAAAGGCGCATTGGCGCATTAAACACCTCAGGCTCACGATGATCAAAAATGTTTGTGTCCTAGACCTACAGTAAAAATAGCAAGATTTTCGGACACAAAAGAAAAATACTGATCATTAGTAACTAACAAGGTCTTACTTTAAACTTGCGTCATAGTATCGTAAATTACAACTCTTTTCCTTACAGGTGGAATGTTGGAATCAAGTGGACATCCTGGTGAACTATTCAGAGCTATAATCATTGATCAATTCACAAGAATTAGAGACGCTGATAGATTCTGGTTCGAAAGCGATCAAAATGGGTAAGTTTCATATTTCAAATTGATTATTTACTAGATTATTTTTGTACTTCCACTTGAAATACCTACTCTTCATATTAAAGACGGAAGCTTTAACTGAGGAAATAATGATAAGTATTTTTTACGAAAACATAATATTCCATCGTGTTTTTTAAAACCTGTTTCAGAATATTCACACAAGACGAGATAGACGAGCTCCGACACATCACCCTCTGGGACATCATAGTGAACAGCACCGCTGTGGGGCCACATGATATACAACGAGACGTCTTCCACTGGAACGCCGGCGATCCGTGCCCGCAGCCCTACCAGCTCAATGCATCGAAACTCGCACCCTGCAAGTACCTCAGAGGCTACGACTATTTTGAGGTAACACAAGACGAGATAGATAAGACACATCATAATGAACAGCACTGCTAATAATTATGTGAACTCTTACTAAAATGCATGTCTGCCATGCCATCGACGTGGCAGTAGTAACTGGCATAATGAGTCTACATTGAACTATTTGGTTTGGTCAATAGTTTTTACCCTTGCCTTACTTTTGTCTTCCATAGGGAAACGAGTTCGCGTACATCTACACGTGCCTGGCACTAGTGTTCGTTCCAATATTGTGTGCGGGTGCAGGGTATGGTGTAGTGAAACTACAAAATAGCCGACGGCGCAAACTGAAGATACAGCAAGAGCAAATCAAGAATGCGTCGCAGAAAGGTTCGTAAAAAACTGTAAGAGTTCAAGGACTTTGAAGTGCCTTTTTAAATAATTGAAAGAACATGTATAATCCAAGCAACTACTTTATTTGCAGGATCAGTTGACAAGATGGTTTGCCGTGAATGGGTGCACGCGTCACACAAACGGCTGGTGAAACTGCGACTTGGCCCGGAACCTGCGCTGCACGTTACGGACAGGAAGGGTGACAAATTGCGAACCGTGCCTCTTCACCACACCGATCAGCTCACTGTACTGGAGAGCCAGGTTTGTGGACAAGTCTTTTTCCACAACGGTTAGTGAAACTACAGTTTGAGCCGAAGCGCTGACAGAGAGGATGACATGCTCCTCACTGTCCCTCCCCACCAAAGACAGCCTGGGTGGCTAGCCGAATGGCACAATCGCTCACGAAACGCTCACGAAACGAAGCGCTAGTAGATATCTATCTCTATCGCGCTTGAGTAGCCAGGTTTTCGCCATTTAAGAAAACTACATATAAAAATCGATTGCGTAAACGTTTGGAAAAGTTTAGAAATAGAGGAGACCAGGTTTATTCAACTCCTTTTTGTTTTCAGGACACGCGCAACAGCAAGCGGCCATTGGTGCTGATCCGAGCGCCGCGCGAACACGACCTCGTGCTGGAAATGGACTCGGCCGCGTCGCGCCGCAAGTTCCTCGTCAAGCTTGACGCCTTCCTCGCACAGCACAAGAAGGCGCTTAACCTCAACCAGGTATCTATTTCCTTTCCCAGTTAATATAGAACAGAATGCCCAAAAGTCATAATTTGCTTCGTGCGGATTCAGACACCGTGTAAACAAGATTGAGACCAAAATCTGGTCTACGCAGTCTTCTGTATATATTCTCTCGTAGTCGAAAATTGGGCTTTTTAATTTTTATTTCATCGCACGCCGGAAGAAAACAAACAGCGTCATAGAAGTTATTTTAGTAGGTGATCTATCATCAGCATTATCACACGTATTTTTGGCATTACTCATCATAAGAAAGTAACTTGATTTAATTGTTATGGTTTTAAATGATCCTAAACAAAGTGCAGCAAAGATATGTGATAGTAATGTGTATGCTTTTTTATAGGGACACCGTGAACAAATATTAGCGACAGCAGAAACACGTGAACGCAGACAACGCAAATTGGAACATTTCTTCAGAGAAGCATACGCCATTACATTTGGCCTTGCACCCGGAGAAAAGCGAAGGAAAAACGAGGATGCTGACCCTGAGGTAACAATATTTTGCTTACTTTATAGGTATACTATGATGTCACTCAAGAATTCGTAATAATAATATATTTCTTTGCAGTCTATTGTAATGAGGACGTCGCTGTCAAAGTCAGAATTTGCGAGCGCGCTTGGCATGAAAGCAGACGCTGTTTTTGTCAAGAAAATGTTTAACATTGTCGACAAAGACAGCGATGGACGAATATCATTCCAGGTACGGTGTGCTTCATAAGTATGAAGAGTATTTCTCATGTTATAATATGTTCTTTGTCCCTACCTACTTGACTAACCTTGAATGCCTCTCACATGGCCCATCATTTTTAATTCGGCAGGAATTTTTAGACACTGTTGTGCTATTCTCCCGCGGCGCGACAGACGACAAGCTACGGATCATCTTCGACATGTGCGACAACGATCGTAATGGCGTCATCGACAAGGGAGAACTTAGCGAGATGTTGCGCTCACTCGTCGAGATCGCTCGCACCACTTCCTTGAGGGACGAGCACGTCACGGAACTCATTGATGGCATGTTCTCTGTGAGTATACAGTTTAGACACTAAATAGTGCTTTTCTTCTGCGGCGTGTTGACAAGCTGCGGATCATTCATTTTATTCAAAAATCTTCAAATACATTTTGAAAGACCCAAAAGGTCTTTGTACCGAGCACCGAAAGAATTTCTCATTACACTTTAATCGGCTTTAAGTGTTGCTTGCGCTCTCTATGTAAAAGATATCCTAAAGATTATCAGTAGATGACAAGCGAAAATGTTTTCGACACACTATACCTACTTTAAAAAGTCGTTGACATGCTTCAACAGATTAGTTGATGACCAACTAATGGACTGAAAGTGTCATTAGTGCCATTTCATGTTTAATTTCAGTATCTTTATGTGTTAGTTCACTTCTGTCAATAGTTACTGTAGATGTAGACGCAGACAATGTTGAAATGGTTATGGACCATAACTCTCATGTGGTACTTAAATTACGGAAAACGATGCCTATCAATTGAACTGGCATGCATTGAACAAAATGTTTCAATATTTACAAATTAACTTAATAATTCGATGGAATTAGATTTACGAGACCGTTTAACAATTATATATTGTTTTTTTAGGACGCCGGCCTTCAGCATAAAGACCATCTTACGTATTCGGATTTCAAAGTGATGATGAAAGAGTACAAGGGAGAGTTTGTGGCCATCGGGTTAGACTGCAAAGGCGCTAAACAGAACTTCTTGGACACCTCTACAAACGTAGCTAGGATGACTAGCTTCCACATTGAACCGTCAATGGAACAATCCAGGTTGGTACACAATGTGTAATGGTCGATAGGAGAACAATACTACCTAATGCAATACGATATTGTTGATTATATTATGAGACAAAACTTGAGAGGTAATTTTTCTTTCAGGCACTGGATACTTTTGAAATGGGATTACTTAACAACATTCCTAGAAGAGAACAGACAGAACATCTTTTACCTATTCATCTTCTACGTCGTAACCATAGGCTTATTCGTTGAACGATTCGCACACTATTCCTTTATGTCAGAACATCTGGATCTGAGGCACATTATGGGCGTCGGAATAGCAATAACAAGAGGATCAGCTGCCTCTCTGTCATTCTGCTACAGTTTACTACTGCTTACAATGTCGAGGAATTTGTTAACGAAACTGAAAGTATGTTGCGGGTTTTCTATAATTATCTTGATATTTGGCTATTACATTATTTTCTCTAAAATTTTCGCAACTTATATTCATCATACCATTGCGCTTCAGATGCTCTCCTGTTTTTGTAATTTCATGCTATTGCAATTGTATGCTTGGAATTTCGACTACTATCTAAAAGTTTAATTTCTTTAGGAATTCAGCATCCAACAGTACATCCCCCTGGATTCCAGCATCCAGTTCCACAAGATCGTGGCGTGCACAGCTCTGTTCTTCTCGCTGCTTCACACGGCGGGTCACATGGTGAACTTCTACCACGTGTCCACGCAGCCTGTTGAGAACCTGCGCTGCCTCACGAAGGAGGTCCACTTCACGTCGGACTTCAGGCCGGGGATCACTTATTGGGTGTTCCAAACAGTAACAGGTAAAGAATGGAGCTGCGTTTGTTTCCAAATTCTTCACCGTCTCACATTACAATCTAAAATAGCGCGAAATTGTATTTTCATATAAGAGTAGGTAGTTCTCATTTTCCTCTCTCGACATTAAAATAGGGACTTGGCATTAGGGATGCGGCAGCTCCCATTCTCTCTTAATGACTAGTGTAACTACACTAGTCATTCCGTCCATTGATATTCAAACTATTGCATTTACGTGTTGTTTTCATAATAATTTTATCACCAGGCATTTCTGGAGTGCTGTTGTTCGTGATAATGTGCATCATCTTCGTGTTCGCCCACCCAACGATCCGCAAGCGCGCGTACCCTTGGTTCTGGCGCGCACATTCTCTCCACGTCGCACTGTACGCGCTGTGCCTGGTCCATGGCCTCGCGAGGCTCACTGGGGCTCCGCGTTTCTGGATATTCTTCCTTGGACCCGCTATTATATACACATTGGATAAGGTAAACCATCAAGGATCTGACCTAAATTGCATAACCGTTTATTGCTGGTGTGTTGTTGGCGCATAGTCTTTGCGCGTACTCTTGGTTCTAGTGGGCACAATCTCTAGGCGCTGTGAATAGTCCGTCATCTCGAGCGTCTCACTGGTGCCAGAGGTGCCCCGCGTTTCAGGTAGGTATTCTTCGTTTACACGTTGGATAACTTCATATCTCATATTATCAACCATTTATATTCAAACTTCAAGAGTCTTCTGACACTGATAACTGATAACTTACAGTAGCTTCTGTAGATATAATCATCATCATACGCGTTAGCGTGTTTCGTTATTTGTATTTCGTTCTTTAATGCCCCGTGTTTCTTTAGTTTTGTCTGTTGCCTTCCATTTTTCATCACTTAATGGTCTCACCGGAAGACCATTAATCGCCCAATATGCTGAGCATGAGGCCATCCTTCGTGTACGCACTTATCCCGGTCATTCATAAATATTGTTTATTGTCTTTACGAATAAAACTTTTTCCTGCTATTAATATCAGATAGTGTCCACATTAGGTAATACCACTGTAAATGAACTTTATTTAATCTATGTTCGTTTTGTTGCCAGGTAGTCTCACTTCGAACAAAATACTTGGCCTTAGACGTCCAAGAAACGGAAATGCTGCCCTCAGATGTCATCAAAATCAAATTTTACAGACCTCCTAATCTGAAGTATCTATCAGGTAAAAATACTTTTTAATTTATCCATTTTCATAATGCAGTATGTACTTGGACTTCTATGTACTATCTGCCCGCGTACGGTCACGTAAAGGCCAGCGTCCACTAGACTCGCCGAGTTTAATCTCAATAAATAATTTGTCTTCCGCATTTACTATGAAACTGCGTCCATTGGTTACGGGTCGAATCGAATAAACAGGTTTGATGGCAATAAAACTTACATAAATAATACATATCTATCACGAATAGATTTAATTTACCATAATTGCTGATTGCGGTTTTGATGTTGACCGCTACCGTATTTGATTGTAACATTAGCATTTAAGTAAGATATAGGATGGCAATGTGTGTCAAAGATGCACAGTTACTTATATTAGGATTCTTAGGTAAAATATAAGAGGCAAGGAACGCCACAGATAACCTTAAACGACTTGTTGGGCACACAATGTTAAGTATCTTTGTTTAAAATACCCATTTAGTCTAATCCCGCCATTGCAAATCTAAGTGCGTTTTCACACTATCCGATCCGATATCGGATGTCGGACCGATATCCCATACATTACAGACGCCATCTTGGATTTTTTTCTATTGAAATCCTTCCGACATCCGATATCGGATCGGATAATGTGAAAACGGCCTAACAGTGATATGTTGTACGCTTGTCCATTGATGTGAAAAAGAAGCTGTTACTATTTAACGCCGAACTTCGAATTCGACACTAAGTGCGTTTTCACACTATCCGATCCGATATCGGATGACGGACCGATATCCCATACATTACAGACGCCATCTTGGATTTTCCATTGAAATCCTTCCGACATCTGATATCGGATCGGATAATGTGAAAACGGCCTAACATTATTAAGCAATCTCGTTGATAAGCGCGAACATTATTACTATGCGGGATATCCACTCGCATGTACCTAATGAATTTACTTTAAGGAGGTTGTAAGCCCGAACAATACTAAGTGAGCTAATGCACTGACATATAATGGATTTACTGAACTACAAGATATCCTCACAACTTAAACACATACTTCAGATTTTATTTATTGATAACAGGTCAATGGGTCCGCCTAGCATGCACAGCGTTCAAAAAGGAAGAGTTCCACTCGTTTACGCTGACATCCGCGCCGCACGAGAATTTCCTCTCCTGCCACATCAAGGCGCAGGGGCCGTGGACGTGGAAACTGAGGAACTACTTCGACCCCTGCAATTATAACCCTGAAGATCATCCCAAGATAAGGTATATACTTTAACAGGCTAAAAACGTGAATAGCGTTTAAAAAAAAAAGAAAAGTTCACTCGTTCAACTTCACGTCGACCCGTGCAATTGACCCTGAAGACCATCCCAAGATAAGGTATTATTATTAAGAGGCAATACTGTCCCACTGCTGGGCAAAGGACTCCCTCAATTTTATCCACGTATCCTTATCCCCCTAAAATCAAATTTGTTGTTCGGCCACTATTAGATAAGGTAATATGTTTTTATTTATTTATTTTACAGTAAAAAGATATAAGTAATCAAAGTTTGATTTATTCCATAAGGCATTTTCTACCAGTCAACCTTTAGACCGAACAGAAAAGCAAGCAAGGGCATTATAGCGGGGCATGTTAAAAACACGAAAAGTTAAACTTAGCTAGATTTTAAAGAGCTCGTTAAAATATTTAACTTGAAACTTTCTCCAACAAAATATTGTTTATGCAGCCCACAAAATATATTAAACTCATTAGAGGTCGCTAGCGACCTCGAACATGATAATATTTCTCAAATTTGTTGGCAAAATATTGCCCAAGTGAGAGCACAGTCATGATTATGGGTGTCATTGCATCTAATGTCACAGTCACGAACTAAGCTTGAGAGCAATTAGTCCGGGTAACTATGTAAGCGTCCTTTTTAAAGTAATTCGTTTATTTTGCTTTTGAATGTTAATATATGAAACGGTAGTTTTATACTTGGTGTGTAATTTTTTTTAAACAAAAGTTATGGGCTTAGCTGACATTCTTGTTTTGTCGTTAATCACTTTTGTCCCGTTCTATAATTATACGTATTAGTTTAAATTGACAAGCAATCAAAAAAATAACGAGAATGTGTATAAATAATAAATATATTCGACACCTAGAAACTGAAACAACTCAATACATACTAGGTATTAGGGTGGAGCGAAAAAACACTTTTCTGGAATTAGCAAACCTAATAGTTATCAATCAATGCCCCTTAGTCTATGAAGCCTTTGTGCAAATTTTCAGCTTTTTAAATCAACATCTTCTGCCTCCGCATTAGGTTTGAAATTTTGAAAATCTCATACAATCCTGAAAATTCAACTTTTAGATAAAAAATGTTTTTCGGCAGTATTATGTTCAGTATACATTATTGATACATATTATTACAAGAAACTACCAAAAATTGCGAATATAGCGTTAAAAATCGCCAATTTTCAGTATTTTAGCGGCTATTTTGGCGAATGTACTGAAATTAGACAAACTTTGGCGATTCTTGACGCTATTTTCGCAACTTTTTGTAGTTTCTCATAATGATATGTATCAATAACATATACTAAACATAATACTGCCGAATTTCTTTTTTATCTGAAAGTTGAATTTTTAGGTTTGTATGAGATTTTCAAAATTTTAACTCTAATGCGGAGGCAGAAGATGTTGATTTAAAAAGCTGAAAATTTGCACAAAGGCTTCATAGACTAAGGGCATTGATTGATAAGTATTAGGTTTGCTAATTCCAGAAAAGTGTTTTTTCGCTCCACCCTACTAGGTATCACCTAATTATAATTTAAATTTTGCTAAACTATTCACGCGACGCGAGGTGCCAAACCGGGCGCTTCTAAATGCTCATATTCCTAACAAGAGCCCAGAATATGGGTTACTTTAGAGCTTGCGTAAATGAAACAACCAGATACTAGTAGCAATTCAAATTAAATATTTAATGGAAAATTTAATTAATCTTGACGCGACGTATTTTTTGTTTGATTGTACAGAATCCAAGGCCCATTCGGCGGAGGAAACCAAGACTGGTACAAGTTCGAGGTGGCGGTGATGGTGGGGGGCGGCATCGGTGTCACGCCCTACGCGTCTATCCTCAACGATCTCGTCTTCGGAACTTCCACCAATCGGTACTCCGGAGTTGCGTGTAAAAAGGTACGGTTTCAAATGAGGTAACTTTGTAAATCTTATCCTATTTTTATTCCAAATTGGTGGTTGGATTTTGTTACCTGTAAACTGATAAAAAATCAAACTTTTAATTGTGGAAAACATTCTGATGTCCATTTAAATATCCAGATATCACATAAGTACAACACATAATTGGCGCCATGATGCAATTTGTGGGTAACCTTCGCAGATGGTTCATCATAAATCATTTATATTTTTTAGACATTTTCTAAGACTGACAGGTGTCTCTGATTTATTGTCAATACCAGGTATACTTCCTGTGGATCTGTCCGTCGCACAAGCATTTCGAGTGGTTCATCGACGTTCTCCGCGACGTCGAACGCAAGGACGTCACCAACGTGCTCGAGATTCACATCTTCATCACGCAGTTCTTCCACAAGTTCGACCTTCGGACTACCATGCTGGTGAGCGCTGTCAACGTATTTTATTCCTCTAAGAATTAACTCAGAACCTAAGCTCTTTGCAAGTTTTTAAACGCTGTTAAGCATTTTACTATCTCCCACATCGATGCTACAGGGATACGGACCCGCCTGATGGGAACTGGTCACCTTAACCTAAACACGTCTGCAACATGCAGAGTTTGATCAACATTAAGGAAATCTTAAAACTATATATACTTAACAGACATAGATCTATCTGTTTTCTTAATGAAAAAATATTACACGATGTACAGTGGGCTGCAAAAGTGCATGGCTATTTTATCAATGAATTCATTCATAATTCTCTATGCAATTTTGCTGCTCATTATATCTAAACATATTTTTTTGTTGCAGTATATTTGCGAGAACCACTTCCAGCGACTATCACGCACCTCCATGTTCACGGGTCTGAAGGCGGTAAATCACTTCGGCCGGCCCGACATGTCCTCCTTCCTGAAGTTCGTCCAGAAAAAACACAGCTACGTGAGTATCCCCATTCAAAAACATATTCTAATTGATTATTATTGTCACAATAGTCCATTTTATAGGTAATTACCTCCCTGCGCCCATAGCACATGACTAGCGCGGCTCCATGATGATTCTTGATTGGAATGAATCTCGACATAATCCGAGAGACATGTCTTAAAATTGTAGACCTACCTACCAATTTCATTTCCATTTTGCGTGCTTATTTGCTGGTGAGATGAGTGAGTGATTTCTATGCACGAGTCGGAATCCAACTAGGTACTTAACGATTCAAATGGAAGACTGCCCTGTCTTCGTAGCAGTTACGCAAACACTACTCTTCGACAAATTGACTTGTAATTTGTAACTCAAATTATACAGACACTGTATGCCATCTCACGTAAATTATAATAACCGCGGTAAAATCCCATTACTACTTTCACCTATCTTGGACTCGTCGTAAAATATATGAGCGGCGTAAATTAGAGATGGTGGGTGACTGGTCCTACATTTACGATTAAATTCATTATGAATAAGTACAATGTGCACTTGCATCCACAATTTACTTTAGTTTTATTTTTATTATGTCCGATTTTAGTTTTCTTCTTACCGTGCGATGATTATAGATTCAACCATAAATTTTATCAGAATGTACCTAAGTATTTACTTAAACAATGGCATTAATATGGTTTTTATAAATCTATAAAAAAAATATTGATAGACGTGTTCAGCTCATGGCAGTAGTACTTGTAGTTAAAAACACTATTGGTATGTATAATATTGATTATTGCACTCAGGTATCGAAGATTGGCGTGTTCTCTTGTGGGCCGCGGCCGCTCACCAAGTCTGTGATGTCTGCCTGCGAACAAGTCAACAGAACGCGTCGGCTGCCATACTTCATACATCACTTCGAGAACTTCGGCTAGTCGCTTGGCTAGGCTAGATACTAGTACACCTCACGAGTATAGTGCCATTACAGTATTTAGTATAGAGCCAATATAGTGCCATTACGAGATAGATGACATTTGTCTAATTGTATTAATGACATAAGGACAGGTAGTCTATCTATAGCCAATCAGGCCTGCTGGGCAATCAGAGACCGAATAGCTATATCACAGATTAATCAATTTGAAGTTCACACTTTTACCGGGAATCCAGGTTTGCCACTGTACTCGTCATGTGTTATAGATTTTTAATATCCAGTTATTATTAATATACTAACTAGTGGTAATTCACAAATTAATTTATTTATTTCATTATACGCTTAAACCATTTACCTACTTATATCATCATTTATTTTGCATTTTTTTAAAAGAATTAGTACAAATACAGTTACAAATCTCGCATTATTACATGTACAAAACCAGAATTAGCTTAAAAATGTAGATAAAAGTATGCTATTCATGTATCTGCTTATCTAAAATATGTACGAACTTAAAGAAATACTCCAAGAAAGAAGCTATGTTATGTAAATAATGTAAAATATAAGTAAATAAAATGATCGGCTAGTATATTTAAATTTAATGTTTTGTTCGTTAAATTGTAAATATTATTTAATAAAAATATTGTTTCAAGTAAAAGTGTTTCATCCTTTTATCCTAAATTAATACTAAAATGATTCTCCGAACGAAAGAGTATCCTGAAATTTAATTGACGTTCTAGAATTCTTACAACAGGTTAAACTGTGTTACCTAATAAATAGCGTCGAAATTGCAATCAACACCACTATTAATATAACAAAGAGGCTAGTTCTAAAAATAATACCTACATTATAATGAGAGGAACGGAACTTTGACATTTAGTTTGCAGTGCAACAAATCTTTATTAATGGATCCGTCAGGCCGCTCAAAGCGGCGACCATCTAAGTATGCATGCCGCAAGTATTCGAATTATTTGTTTCATGTAATATTTAAAAAAACTTATGTACGTACGTAAATATTTTACTAATTTGTGTCTAACATAACCATTATGTCTGAGAAAGTAAGTGGTTTTAGTGGCCTATAACTCTATACCGATGATCAGCTGTTAAACGTATTGAGTTCAGTATTGCGTATAGTACAGCAAACTAATTGTCATGTAAACTTAATTACTAAGTACCTACTCTCTTAATCATGGACCATTTTCTGAGGCCAGCTCTTAGTTTATACAACAGACATAAAAAATATCGTAGTCTGTCATTTTAAACATTAACCGAGTAGGTAGTTACCAGAAGTTAAAAAGTAGGACAATTCCCTTGTGGCTAGACATATGCTCTTGAAAATTATTTATGGTCTGCATTTGAGCTGAGTCGAAGTAAAAGGCAAACAACAGCCTTGCCGCTCAAGACAGCCATTACGTTTTACAAACAAGACATAATTATCAAATCGTTCACAATGCATTGGGCAAGGGCAGCCCGGAGTTAATTATTTATGAAGTGAGAGTAGAGTTAATTACAGTCTAAGTTTATGTATAGAACCTAAGGCTATGTTCTAATAGACTAGACTAGTTACTCTAGTTGTCTATTTTAAGTAGGTACCTTTAACTGCTGCATTCCTGCAAGAAGGTTTTCTTGACTTGACTTACTAGCCAAATAAAATTATGTTAATTTCTAGTTTACTTAAACTTATCATATTTCCTTCTTTTTCAATCTTTGAAAACTGTCAAAGCGATCTTGAAAACTGACAGTTGGGTACTAAATACAGTTGCAAGTGCCTGAAATTCACTGTGATTAAAATTAAAACTTAAGTAAACACTACGAGTAGTATTTTAAGAACAAAATTCAGCATTATGTACATAGATATCTTGTGTAATACTTAATTCTGTATATCAATAGAAATAACAGTTTTAGTAGCTGTCCTTACTAGATTAATGGGTACACTTCAACACTTGGATTCCTTCGATAATGGTAAGAGTTTTTTTAAGCCATAGATATTAAAAATAGGGACAAGTCAATTTATATAATTTCAACTGAAGATTGTCATTTGATGCTCTTGGTAGAACGCTTAACCGCGATTAGTTGATGAGTTCGAATCATGCGCGTTATTGGTCGCGTTAAACTGCACGCTTGGCTCGCATTCGTGGACATGGTAACACCGATACCATGTTTAGTACACGCGCATGCCACGTCTTTACGAAATAGTATATAAATCAATGTTCAAAACACATTGCCATAGTCCGCTGCACCCATTTACAATAATGACGAGCGCCTTCTACAATGTCCTTACGTCTTACAATCTCTATTATTCGTATAATGTGTTAATAGTCAGTCTCCACGGCCGCGTGGTACTCAAATCACTTCTTGCAATTAAGGCCAAAGCGCAAGCCAAATGCACTATATTGCACCTATCGCTGCCTCCATTTGAACGGGCGGGATGTTGCAACATGCCAGTAATTCGCATCCTTTCGTTACATCAAAATATGGAAATATTTTTATTTTGCCAGGTAAACATTTATAATGTAATTTATAATTGTGCCATTGTAAATTGGTTTGCAAGTTTGGTCTCTGATGTTAACTTTAGTTTTTAAATAATAAGTGTTTTTTTAGAGAGGCATCGGTACGATTACCTTTACACCTATCGTATATTCTAAATTCTAATTACAAATATTGACTCCGATACTCAAAGAGATTGCTATTAAGCGTTAAGACTGTCTGTTGTGTGTTCCTTGTGCATTAATTCATTCATCATTCATATCAGCCCTGTATCGCCCACTGCCGAGCATAGGCCTCTCCTCTACTTATAGTACGCCACTTCTCCCGGTCCTGGGCTAATCTCATCCAGTGGTGACCCGCAGTTTTTCGGATGTCGTCGACCCAACGAGCCAACGGATGCCAGGCACTTCTTACATTTGTCAGCGGCCACCATTCCGTTAACATTTTGGTCCACCTGCCATCACTCTGCCTAGCAACATGTCCCGTCCTTCCATTTTAGTTGGTAATAACGTAACCTACGTCTTGCACCTTAGTGCGACGACTGCATTCATTACGTGAGGCGTACTACAAAGAATATTGTATTGTATTAATATATCTAAATACCACGAAATTTGAAAAATATATGAACTAAATGTGTTCACCGTATGTCTGTGTGTTTTCAGCTGACACGCCAAAACGAATGAATATTTGACGGGCATTTACTTTATTTCTTTGTTTAAATGCATATTTAACGTTTAACGTCTTTCTATAGAAATATTTAATGGCCTGAGCAACTAGGTCACGTATGCGTATGTAAATATTTTCGCACATTATCGTGCTTAATGCCGCATGCATTCGTATACGGGCTTTGCAACAAAAAATAAATATACGGGTATAATTTTCAATGATTATTTTTGTTAGGCAAGTAAACCTATTTAAACCAATACACTAACCTACCAACGTGCAACGTAGTAAAGGGAAGATAATATTAACACTAATTGTCAACGTTTCAAAATTTTCAATGTCCCTAAATCGAAAACCATTTCGAGATATACGCCTGTACATCTTTTTTTTTGCGTATTTTTAGTAGAATTTCTTAAAAAATAGTTTCAAGAGGAAGTGACGTCACATAGCTGATTCAGAGCTGCCACTACTTATAACCAAAAAATCCACTTGGGATGACACTTGAGTTTGAGCACTTATCACCGTTCGTAGCAAAGATATTAAAATTTCATGGCAGTCTATGGCTCGTAGTTATTCAATAATGGTTGACAGTGACACTTGACAGTCAGACATATCGGACTGTTTAAGCTGACTGTTAAAACTTTTTATTTAGAAATAATTTTGTCGTTTTCTTAGGTGTATGAAACAACACATGTGACGTCATCTAGTTGATTCTTGACGTAGTAATAAAAAGTCATTTTCGCATTAAAATAGCAGTTTTTTGGAAAAATAAAAAATACGTGTATCTTTTAATATTGAGTTCTTTCGAACCAAACAATAAAAAGTAGTACTCAAAAATATGAAATGTTGTCAATTAATTGCTTTGTCCATGCCTTCATTATTATGATGATGAAGAGGCTATTCCAGCGCTTTCCTCCTTGGCTAAGATCTTTGCAAAAAGTTTCCTGCATGTTTGAACATTCCTTATTCATAGGCCTTACCTATTCTTTGTGTGAATAAACTAATTAAAAATCTGTATTTTCATTGTGATTATTTTAACTAGCCACATTCCGGCTTAGTCATTTATTTCTTACCTACTGCTTTGTGTATGTATTTTTATACTGTTCTTGGTATTTACAATTTTAATTTAGCCATAGTTTAGTTTGATTGTTATAGGTTAGCACAAAAGAAAAGCTTGCACCAGTACAAAACCGGTTAAAGAAAACCAAAGTAATAAATCATTCGTCACATTCCCACTGTACCCCTGCACTTTGACACGACTGTCTAATGACCCTCATTACTGCGTTGACACACGGGGTCAACGCACTGTTGTACCTCTGTTTTTCGAGGAAAAGTACGTGCTTCTAGCATGAGCGTCATGACTGCGGCGCCTTTGAAGCGAGGCTTTACATAACCTAAGGTTGCAGTTTCTAGCAAACTCAATAGAAATACTTACAGAGAGATATCAAGTAACTTGTTACTTTATAAGCTATATTGCTGTAGGCAATCACATTAAAAATAATGTGTCAGTCACACGTCACACAGACGGACTGACAGAGTCGCACCTTAAAGTTTCCTTTAGTACAGTGAACCATTCTGAATCGTAGGCCACTGTAGAACCCTTTCGCAGTAAAAGTCAAACTGACTTCTATAGCAAATAAAGTACGGTGTGAATACGACAGGGTTCTAGAGTGGCCTAGGATTAGAATCAAAAGATAAGGTATACTTTTTTTCTATGGAACCCTAACAACGCATAAAAGATACCCTGTTGTCATTCTGTTAGACTTGCAATATTACGAGCTATCTTAAATACAGTGCAACAGCGTTCCTCGTTAACATATTATCTGCGTGTAACATGAGGACGCAATGTGGAGCCAAGATTTTCAACATGTTCAACTAACTCTAAGCAGCATTTCTACCGATTACACCGGAATTAACTAACTAACTATAAATACAGTAGCTACAGTCAGCAAACCTTAGCACCTTTGCAAACAAAATGTACGCAGAGGTTTTATTGGCTATAAGTACCTACTTCAATTTCAACTTCAATTATGGTACGAGCCAATCATGAAGAATATTTGTATAATATACCGATTCCACAACAGTCTAAAGTTAGATTTTTTTTTTAATTTACAACTAGCATTAACAACGCCATATCATTATGAAGACAATTATTTGATTTACATATTATAAACTAAATCTATCAGATCTTTCCTGATTTAATTAACACGTTATGAATGAAAATTTGGATTACCTAGATATGAACAATATCCATACAAGTAAAAAGTGATGTTTTTATGGTTTTAATTGACAAATCATACGTATCCACATACTACTCGACTAAATTCATTACCTGTTGTGTTGTTAAAACCAGAATTCGCCTGCAAATCTATTTAATTTTTCACAGTCAGATTTCTTAACCGCGTGATGAATGAATTTCCTGAAGCGAATAAACGTGTGAAAATTCTCAACCGCAAGTTTTTACACAATATATCATAGTACATATTTACTTTGCTAACCTCACATCACAGTTTTACAATCATTTGAAACTCTAGCCTTATTCTTATAACATTAGGTTAGTTTTAGTGCGTATATTATTGGTGTATAGAATGTTAGTGGTGGCTATTCGGCCAATTAGCAGTCTCGAGCGAGCAAATCAACGATCCATGACTTTGTTTAGCACTGCTCTGTTTCCTCCACCCGTGTTATATAAGGTTGCATATTATTCATTATTTAGATAGGTAGGCATACGAACATTTTATGTGGCACTGAATTTTTAAGTGGCTTACGTCACGATATGAGTATGAACTTGTGCAATGATGTACGCATTGAGAAGACTTGGCTGGTTTTAGTGTTACGCGGACTAACCGCGCGGAGCGACTCGCACCGGACTCTTCTTCTTAGGACCACTTGCACCGAACTCAGGGTTAGTGGGCTGTCATCTGTCAAATTCCATATAAAATGGTGGGTTAAGTCTAGGGTTAACCCTTCATTTTCGTTGGTGCAAGTGGCCCTTAAACCCTTAGGCCGTTTTCACATTATCCGATCCGATATCGGATGTCGGAAAAATTTCAATAGAAAAAATCCAAGATGGCGGGATCGACATCCGATATCGGATCGGATAATGTGAAAACGCACTTATCCAACGTTATGTATCGGACCGGACTAATATGTATTAATTAAGTTCAGGGAGCGTTTTAGAGTAAAGCGGACGGGTCCACGCCACGCAGGCGACAACATCAACGTCATATGACAACAGACACATACACTTTCCCATTTATAATATTAGTATGGATCGTAAGTGAATTAATCGCACTCGCGCGAAGTTGGTTTTTGTCGGTCTCGCGTGCAACCTAAGTAGATATTTTAGTATTTCCTTCTGTGGTGACTCCGATTCAGGTGCAACAATTTGTTTGTGTGTTGTGTGATTTTGATACGACCTTGGAGATCATTCACTCTAATCGTTCAATCTAATCAGTGCTAATGAAAGTAAGTAAACTTCGCGCGAGTGGCGAATTATATACAAATTATATTATTTATTCACTTACAATCCATACTAATATTATAAATGGGAAAGTGTATGTGTCTGTTTGTTTGTCCGTCTTTCACGGCAAAACAGAGCGACGAATTGACGTGATTTTTTAGGTGGAGATAGGTGAAGGGATGGAGAGTGACATAGGCTACTTTTCGTCTCTTTCTAACGCGAGCGAAGCCGCGGGCAAAAGCTATTTAAGTAATAATATCAAAACCAATTCAAAGGTATAACAAATTGTTTAATTGGAATCGATCTTTAGGATGAAGATCTTGATGCTAGCACACAAGCAACTCTATATCAGTATCCCTACATAATACATTATAAATTAGAACAACAGAGAACCCTTTACACTTATTATAAATCCTACAACCTTCTCCTCCAGAAATAACTTTGATCTTGAAAGAAATACGGAAAAGATGTTTTTATGTTACAAGTAACTGTTACAAATTACGAGTAGTTAGTTACCTACATCATTATAGTCTGATGATTCTTAATAATGAAGGTAATTCGGTTGGATTTTTTTTCATGTATTATTCGGTAATTAGGTACCTACAAAACTTGAAAGTCTTCAAAAAATATAATTTAATAATAAAATACCAATTATAATAGCAATCTATCACGGAACGTGTTATGGGAGGGCGGGCACTTTCCGCTCGGGTGGCCGAGCCCGCTTCCTTCCTCATTGCGCGCGCGCAGGGAAGTTAACTTCTACTGGTAACCTGCTCCTACTTCCTTATAACTATGTTCTAATAGAAATATCTCTAAAAGTATAACTTATAGGAATTTACAGCTAAGCGAACTCTGGATTCTCAAGAACTGTGCCAAATATCGGAATAATAAAATTATGTTTGGAAAACATACTACTGGTAACACTGTTTTACTTCCTTATAACTATTATGTTCTAATGGCAGTTGATCTAAAAATCCTACAAGAATTTAGAGTTGCGTGGACCCAAAGATATCATAAATAAATAATAAATAATTCAAAGATGAACGAACCTCGAGCCCTCATGAGACTCGGTGAAAGATCGGGATAATCCTAAGCACATTATGAATGGTATTTTTACTATAATGCAAAAATATGCGATAATGTTCGCTAGTTAGGTAGGTACTTTGATTGTTGCCCGAACAGCCGTCACATTGGCGTTTACGCTCCATAATCGCCGATCATCCGCACTTTAATCTACAAGCCCTCCTCATTGTCGCGACATTGCCAATGGTGTATAAGAGTCATTAGACAAATACCTGAATCATTACAAATCCGTAATGCACACAAGCGTGTCAAATCACTCGGTTACGTAACGCACTGAACCCTCAAACATTGCGCGTCGTGCGTTGTGAAAAATTGCAAGGCGTTTGTCTTGAAACTTGCGACGTACAGTATTGGGCCTGATTCCGGCACTAAAAATGTAGTATCAATCAAAAAATGTGTATACAATGATTTTTATTTTTTAAATTTGAAATCTAAAAATATAAATCTGTTAAAAATGTAAGTACCAAAATATTCCCCTGGATCTCAGAATACCCAGGTTGTGCAAGGGAGCTACAATCAACTGTGCGTCTCTGAGCGTTTTCGACGGGGCACCAAGCACCAGAGTCTCAAATCTATCCAAGGGTTAACCCACCATTTTATATGGAATTTGATAGATGACAGCCCACTAACCCTGAGTTAAGTGGTTGGTGCAAGTGGGCCTAAGCAAAACAATGACATTTCCTCCTTTTGTATTATGTATAGTAAAGTAAAATATAAATAACAATTGAATTACTTTGGAAGTCACATTCGTGATTGAAACCTCCATATTTTTAATTCTAAAATGTTTAATTTATTTTTTGTTTAAACTGTAGAGATCTACTTTCCATCTACGCAAATAAATGAGTATAATATTACGATTCTTATTTGCTTTAGTATAAGGTTGATTCTTAGCATCAAAATAAATTGATCAAATAGATTTTGAGTATATTTTTATGCCAATTACGAAATTATTTAAATTCTGTCAAGATTGATTTCAATTTAATCTCAATACTTGATTTGGACATTCCGAATAAGGCCTCGGTCGCGTAGCCCGTGAACTATTGGACGTAGATAAGAAAGCTGGGCCTTCCACCACAGTATATGCATATATAGTATATTGACTTTTAGAAAAAGCGTTATCGACCCTATCGAGCGAATTAGGAACATCAATTTACATTAGAGTGTTAATTGAAACTATTACACTTGTTTATTTGAATTTACAACCAATAATTTTAATAATCCTATATTAAAAGCAATGTATGTGTTTACATTAATTATGTTTGATGTGATATTGTATATGTTTATTTCTAGGGCTCACTACAATGCAGTATATGATTTTTTCATTGACATTTCACCTTAATTGTTTTATTTGATTTATTAGCAAAATCAAATTGTATCAGGTTACGAAACAAATCTGGGTCGATTTTGGATTTGCCAGTGTTTCAATCAGAGTAAGTACGACTCGTTAGATTTTTAGAACTTCACAAAATTATCTTAATTGCATAATTATCTCAACAAAGTTGCAACGACAGTACGATTCGAAGTCAAGATACTGTCAATTATATTCACCGGCGAGAGTGAAAGGAAGAAATGACCGGTCGTCCCTGTCTCGCTTTCGTCCCGCCATCGCGTCGCGGCGCGACCGCGAACGAGTTAGTTTTCAGTGAGTTCGCGGCAGCGGCGCTCTCTGCCGGCGACCTCTGGCACCCGGAACAGTGACATTTCCTTAGTGCTAGTGTTGTGCTGACTCAGCGCCCTCTGGACCGCGCTGACGTCACTCGGATTTGCGCTCAGGTGAATAAGCCTAACAACTCTAGAACGTCGCGTGACCCACGGCCGCCAGCCAGTCATCCTTGTCCTCGATTATGCACTTTATAGTTCTTGAATTAAACATTTTTCCAGATACAAATTATTATGGAGATAAAATGTGCGGTTTGCTGCGGTAACGACAGTTCGATGTGAGCGACGCGTTGAACTCTTATGTATGGTCGTATTCATATAAATGTGAGGTGATGTTTATTTTCACAGCAATATTGATAAGCCGCACGTTAAAAGCTGGAAAACATTACCTTCATTTTATTCTCGGTATTGAGCTATGTTGTGTTGACAACATCTATTAGTAATATAAATGAGTAATATCATAAATAATAAATAAAAAAGTAACGTGTTTTATAAGCTGCAATTAATCACAAGTGTACAATTTCCTTATATGTGGTACTTAATTGCATTTTAAATTGTTTAATAATAATTGCGCATTAACTCTACAGTCTACACTTCTACAGGAATGCTGATTAGAAATATCGGTAATTTCATGAAGTTAAGAAACTTCCGTGACTAATCAATTGATAATTATATTAGACAGTGCCCACCTGGCAGTGTCACAAGAGCCTGGTGACAAGACAATCAATTTTACTATGATCAGCCAAATCCACTGCAATCGGGTTGAAAAAACTTTTGCAATCGGAATTATTGCAAATCGATAAACACCGCAAAGTATTTGGTAAGATTGGATAGGCTGGGTGGTATCTCATTCTCTCGGCTAACTCTCAAACAGTCCTCAAACTCTCAACTACTGTTACTACATAATAAGTATGTTGTGTTGAACAACGCACTAAGTAGGCGCTGTATGTTTCATAGTACATTACGATACAAGCGCGGAAAAGAGGAAGTTTGAAACTAGTGACGACAAATTATAACACGACCGATGTTTTAATTCTACACGAATTACGAATTATCTCTTCGCATGTGTATTGTTAGACTTTTTCACTATACATACATATTAAAACGGGAGTGTTTTAAATCGATACGATTTGATTACGAACTTCCTCTTCGCACGTTGATCGTACGACATTTTTTAGTAGGTACGTAGTAATATGGCACTTCAAACTTTCGACACAGGCACATAAAGTACGACTTCTCGCACCAATGCGATAAAGCTGCAAATGTATGTACTGCTAAGTAACTACATATTTGTATCGCTAGAGTAATCTATGTCTAGTATACAGGGCACTTATGCGGAATCACAAATGTCATAATTTCCTTCAATTTTCCTTACGTAACTATTACTCGTATATAGGTAGGTACGATACTAATTTAATGAAGTCAATTGAAGTATCTTGCTATATAGCTTGAATTTCTTATACCTACTTGAAATAACGAGTGTATAGAAAAAAACAATAAGGCGTGGCCAGAGAAGAAAATAGTAGGTAAGTATAGATAAGTGCGTTGTTGACAGTGAATTTATTACAACTATAAATTATGAACTCATTAAATGCTTGTTACATATTTACCACACATCAGCGATAAGAGCATGAATTACTTACCCACCCTCGGGCAGCAGCCTCTACGAATCACGTGTTTTAATGATCGGTGTCACGCTAGACAACTGGTTCGGGCTAGTGCACGATTAAATACACCACTAGCATGGTTGTGGCTTAGCTAATATGACAAACGATCGCCGTATGAAGTCTATGATAAAGTAAAGCTTTGTCTCTATATCACTTATAATCTAGGCTCCGCAGGGAACGAAATGCAACGATGTGTTGCACATAATGGGAAAAGAATAGGAAGGTACCACTACATCAGTAACAAAGAGATATTCAGCGTTTCGTTATCGTCACCTAGGCTAGGCAGGATGGGCCCATACGCAACCCTCCCTCATCTTCCATATATTAAGTGCGACACATACAGTTGCTTGCCGTTTATCTCGGAGCGTGACTGATTGGCGGCTTGTCTACGCACCCTGGTCCACTTCAAATAAATCCATAATGCATATTGTTAAATAATAACCCAACCGCTATGCTTCGATACGACGCAGCGCGCGTAATCAGTCATCTGCATAAAAACATGTCATATTGGGCGCAATTAATCTTTCCTCTTATCTAAACCTGCTTTTGTTTTAATTTCAACTGAACTAAGACTTCATAAAACATATTTTCGCACATCAATAGATCAAAGAATTTGACCTTCTAATATGATGCAGAGTCTACCTGCCAACATTTATAAACTGGTAGGCACAAAAGTAAGCAGCATTGCCTACCTTAGAATATTTAAATTAAATGTCACGGTTATGCAAGCACTTATCATTCGGCATTTGTTCCTCGGATTACAATATTGACAGCCATCTTTAGTAAGTAGCTTTTCTTTGATTGTTAACTGACATTTAACTATATCTAAATGCTATTGTTTTCTTTAACAAGATTACTCAAAGAATTTATAGATTTCAAAGTGATTGCGTACATCCCTGTTTAAATTAGTCAAAAATATTACTATTGCTGCAATATTACATAAACCAAGCATACACTTGACATTTCTCTTTGTAACGCTTTACAAACCGATCATAAGTTAGTAGCAGTGTTATTAGGTATAGTAACAGATATAATACGTAAACACAGCATAAGGTTTTACAATCAAAGTAACAGCAGCAGAAGAAACCACGCACAAAAAGTATCTGACGCCCTAAATAACTTTTCTAAATTTAGATAAGACTGTACAGTTAGCGGTCAGGATTATCATAGATATTATTCAAGCCTAATTATTCTTTAAGTAGACTTTTTGAAGCGCTACTTTTGATGCTCCAGTTTGTTTACATTGTTTGAGTGGCCCCGACGCTCTCGAGTCACTCGCGAATACGAATCATTTCCGTGACAGCCCAGACTTGTCGCTTCGCTTGCAACACGGCTGCAGGTGCGGCGATCTTGACATTTCGATAGACTCCGACCCGACATCCTTATCTTTGATCTTAATAGCGGCGGTAACGCTTGAAGCCCAGTGCAAAACACTGGTTACAAACATTACTAACCCTTTAACCCTTGGTTTGATTTATCTATAAGCAGGACAGTCGCATATCAGTAGTAATGTCACTGTAATAAAGGTAATGCACCTAGTAATGTAGGGACTAGAACAGTTATCTACTTTATAAGTTTATAAATGCTACCAGTTTATCTGACATCTATGTAAATGTTACTATCCGTAATGATATTTCTTGCTATTCGCTTAACACAAACATGGCGCAATAATATTTTTTTGTCCAAAACTCAAATAATTATTATCAGTAATAAATTAGATTTATATTAAAATATAATTCATACGATCAAAACTTACTTTCAAACTTCAAAACTTTTATTGCTTTCAAAGGAAGTAATTTACTAATATTATTTCATATATCATCATCAAAGCAAATAAGAGTACAAGAGCTGATCGTATAAGGTACATTATACCTACATACAAACTTTTCACCTAGCCCTATGTATGAGTATATTGATGCAGCTTTAAATTATTAATATCTGAGCGACCGAGCTTCACTCGGTTAAATTTACTTTATTACATCGCGTCTATAGATAAAAAAAAAACTTATAAATAAAAAAAAAACAAAAAGCTTACTTCTGCTCGGGATTCGAAACCCTGACACCTGCGATGTGTCTGCGAATTAGACCGACCCTCTTACGACTGAGCACCTGCGATGTGTCTGCGAATTAGACCGACCCTCGATACACGGACGACGAAATTAGCGACCATAACTTACATTTACCAACGTGAAAGAAAAACGCATGAAAACTCGAAAATTCGCGTTTTCCGGGACTTAAAGCTAAGCTAGATTGATTTTTCACCCCCAACATAACAAATTTCAGCGAAATCGTTAGAGCGGTTTCCGAGATCGTCGGTATATATCATTATATATATAAATAAATAAATATACAAGAATTGCTTGTCTAAAGGTATAAGATAAGATATCTGTGTAGAATACTACTTGGAATGATAGACATAAAACGGTGACTTGCCTATTATTTTCAGTGACAATTTTCGGAATTCGAACGCGTGAGACTCAAAAATCGCCCGCAGTTTGCACTCGTCCGCTCGCTGCCAGGGTTGCAGGCAGAATCCTACCCCCCGCCCCACTCCGGGCGAGTGTCAACTGACATTCCTTTTATTATAATCAATCATCTCATGATGTCACAAATATGGTGCTACTTTACCGCACAAGTACGAAACATAGCACTTTGCGAGCCTGTGAATATCATGTAAAAGGTCACAGTAAACGTCGTACGATACACGTGCTACAATGTCCCATAATAATATATCCTCGACCCCGACGGAACGGAAAACGGTATGTTTATTATGCATTTAAGATAGAATTATGTTTGTGCAGCCTCAATAAATAACCGATGTTACTCATTGGTTAATTTTATTTTATTAGGAAAATATAATCCGGTGAGGTCATCGCAACAAATGGCTACATACATTGTATATTTATAGATACGCTCCTCGTATCTTGAGCCGTACGGTAGTGAATGTTATTAAATTTTCAAATGTTGATTTTCTTTGTTCTAGCATTGTGTTTAGGCGTGAGTAGTTCGCTAATTCTATTATACCAAAGACTCCCACAGCATGCGTTCCTTCACAAACACAATGTATTGTATGTGTTACACTTTCTCACGTACCTTTAGTGAAACCACTAAAATAACTTCACCACACTCAACGATAATAGACTTTATGTAAATAGCAATTAAACAGAAAAATGAAAAAATGCAGCGTATTCGCGAGATTTTCGTTGGCACAACTTCTGAGGGATCATGTTACGAGGATTAACATACTATGGCGTAAATTCTATTGTTTTTAACCACCGACCTGTCACGTGACGTCATTATGTTTTGTCAGTTGCACATAAAGTAGTTACGTGACCTTAAAGTAGCTTCAAAATTTCATTTTATGGATGTCACACAGCATCACTTGGTACGTCTCTTGATACAATACAATAACTAACCACACTCTTTCGTCATTTGTCTGATATATGACAGAGGTTCATGACATTTCATCTATTATTTATACATATACATGAAGGGTACATTAATGTGGAACATGAATAGTGTGTAACGTTTTCTTGTTAGTAGTTATTCACTGTACACAATTCATTTATTAATTCGATTTAATTATTACAACACCTCTTTAGTCACGTCATTTAAGGCATAAAGAGGATCACAGATTACCAGGTCGCCGGATGATATGAGCCTGTAAGTTGTCTGCAACTGTTCCATTTTGTGATTGGTAATATAGAAATCAGGAAATAATGTATCTCTAATAATTCCTTTGAGTTAAGTTTAGTGGTAGCAAGGCTGAAATATTCGTAGTAAGTAATCAATATTAGATAAAAAGCTAAACTGATAAACTAGGAGCATAAAGTCACTCATAATTAGAAATACAGTTTGTAATTTACATACATACAATCACGCCTGTATCTAATAAAGGGGTAGGCAGAGCACATGAACTACTCAAGTTTCAGTGCCACTCTTGGCAAAAAGGGGTTGAAAGAAAACGAAATTGTGACATTGCAGTGACAGGTTGCCAGCCTGTCGCCTACGCCACAATTTAACCCATATCCCACAGTCGACTTCTACGACACCCGTGGGAAGAAAGGGGGTGGTGAAATTCTTAACCCGTCACCACACGGGCAATAATTACGGGTTTGTAATTTAATACATATTATTGTCATCTAATCTAGGCATGTCTACAAAAAACGCATAATAAACAGACAAAGTGCATCAGTAGAGGGTAACATAGCGGTCAGCGGAGAATTTCGGGCAAGGCCATCCGTGACCGGTGTTTGCTCTTGCGCAAATCGCGCGCCTACCGCGCTGACATCTGTGACCGCCTCACTGTTTGCATTTTTCCGAACCTAGTATTTACTCTTTTAAATCGTGCTAAACCCACCGTCCTTCTGGCAGCCTAGTACCTTGGCTGCATGGTGTCGCAATAATATTACGAGGCACTTATTCAAATAATCTGTTAATATTTATACAAATATATGATGAATGTAAGCTGTCCAAAGGTTCTACGTATCTTTATGTAAGTATTTGTAAAGGTTTACCCTTCAATATTCAATCACCCGCCATTAACATGACTATTAGTTTAGTATACACTAATCATACATCATTATTATTATTACTGAATCCTAAAACTATGTTAAACATCATATCATAATAAATGCCTAGACTATAAATGTTACTGCGGTTATCTATTTTTATAGTTGATTTAAAACATAATTTATATTGTAAATATTCATCAGAAATGTTTGCAAACGATGCTTGCTATTCACATCCTAGCCTCGTTTGCAAACATTACAGAATAGGATTACTAGGCATAGAAATAAATTAAAAATTCAGCCCTCACCTCAGCCGAGGCAGTAGATGTTTATTACAATGTGTCTTTCTTAACTAAACTTGAACTTAAGTACCACAGCCACTGAACCACTGCAACTGAGGCAGGTTAAATAGTTTGTGATGTATGTACGTCTTAGTATTAAAAAGAAAAATATAATTTTCCCAGCTGGAAGAGGTACTTACTGTGTGCGTAGCCGAATGCACAAACGCTTCACGAAACGCTCACGAATCGTGAGCGAATCGTGAACGAATCGTGATAGAATCGTGAACGAATCGTGAACGAATCGTGAACGAATCGTGATAGAATCGTGAAGCGTTTGGGCATTCGGCTACGCTCACTGGCCCTAGAACAACAAATATTTCCACCAAATAATATCACGATCCATATGACAATTCCTCTTCTCCACTTTTAGAAGGATTTAGGTATGTGTGAAAGTGCCACAAAAAGTCCATAAATATTTGACATTGACATTTACTCCCTCTAAAAGTTACCTGTCTTACGGATCGTCATAGCCCGCAACAAGCCTAGTTACAATTTTAAGGACTATGTAATTTTGTATGTCATAAAGTTGTCCGCGATTTCAGCTGATATACAATTTACCTTAATTATTATTTTCAAGTCGTGACAAAGGCCATAACGCACGGCTTCGCAGATCCATTAGACTAATGAGTAATTAATATTGATGCTTTGAATCAAGTGCCTGTGCAAATGCTTGTGCTGATCACAACCAACATCACACAGATGAGTCAGGAAAATACATACATATTTTATCTATCATAAGATATTAAATAAACACAGAATAAACAAGTCTGTCTGCTGTCCGAAAGCTGACATGTCAAAACCATATAAAGTTACAGGACTAGAAATCGAATACACAGCCGAAATTTAAGAAATCGATGGAGATGAAAAGGCACCGGGATGACTTTCTTAGGCAATCCCTTACTTTCTGGCCTTGCGTCGTTAATAATACGCCATTAAACTAACTACGAACCACACACAAAAATATTTCTTACAACATATCACAACAGTTTGATAAACAATAGAAGGGCGATAGATAATCCCTTCTGATTTATGTGACACGATAAGATCTCGGGGAAACTTGATATAAGGTTTACGTACACCTACATATTTCTTACATCTCGGAGCGCGTCGTATCTATTGATGGCAATTGAAAAGGTCAGCTGACCCTTATTGTTATTATACCTAGAAAGGTCAGAATCCAGAATTAAGCTTTGTCTGGTGTTTCATCACCAATAAAAAATCACGTCTTTCCAGAAAAGATGCCGACTTGCACCTGAAATTCCCATACAAATTACCTAATATGAAGAGTTTTTGGCGAAACCATTGCAGTGTAAGCGGTTGATATGAAATAGTACATTACATCAGAGGCCGGGAAAATGAGGATTTCCGGCCAAGTGGGTATATACGGCCGAGCGAGCGTGCGAGCGAGGCCGGATAGGGATACGAGGCCGGGAATCCGTTTTCACGCCGAGGCATGTATAGTGCTTTTCTCAAACATACAATGAAATAAAAAAATGCTCTAAAGGACAATATTTTATAAAAAAAAGTTACTTTGCAGGCCTAGGCTTAAAAAATAATATGAAATCCCTTTACAGTCCTCTCGAGTTGTTGCGCCCAAAAAGCGATACTTCCCAGCCCATTTTAAGGAACGTAAAGGGGTGAATTGCAGAAAATATGTACCTTTTAACGTATTTAGTGTCCCGTGAAAACACGGAGGTTTTAAAAATATATTTTGTCAAACAAGACACATCGAAGTTATGTTAATCTAATAAAGTAATTCTTTTTGATTCAGATAACAACCATATTATAACAATTATAGCTTTTCTTTTTTTTTTTTTTGAATTTTTTTCTGTGATGCATGCAGTAAGTTCTCAACAGTAGAATCATGTCCCAACGTCGAGCGTATTTCTATCGAGGAAGTTTGTTACGATTCATATTAATTTCTCAAAAGTTTTATTGTAGATTATTCAGTCCTTATAAGTTCTTTTCTATGTTTAGTACGATTATATTTACATTTATTAGGAACAATATGTCATTTTGGTTTAAATACATGTTGTCCCAGCTTATAGAATGTTCGTTACTCAGGGTTAGTTACGGAGGATTAATCCCAAAGATTGTTTAAAATATTAGTAGAATTACTTCTCATTATTCTGGCAACACACTGGCACAACTGTCAAATAGTTGAACACAGCGACAGCCATTTTGTTTTTCAACGAAGTGGCTCAGATAATATTTCATTGCATGTTCGAGAAATAGTACATTACTTGTATCGTAATCCGATAGTCCGGGAAAAAAAAAGTTAATTAAGGAGAAAGTTAATTAAAAAAAAAAAGAAATTAAAAAGGGAGTGTTTTAAATCGACACGATTACGAATTTCCTCTTCGCACGTTGATCGTACGACGTCTTTCAGAACATAATTTGGCCCTTTGAAGTTTCGACATAAGGCACATAATGAACCATTTCTCGCACTAGTGTGATAAAATAACACAATATGTACTTACTGTTTTCTAATTATAATGATTACATTTGTAGGATTGAGAATGCATAATATGTTACTGATTCTGATTATTTTAAGTAATAACTATGGCACCACAAAAGTACATAGTAAACCAATAAATAACAACCACAAACATTGGCGGTATCATTGAAACATCTGAAAAATCTGCAGATCATGTTCTGTTGTCACGCGACGCTTCCAGCCGAAGATGAAGGTCATCTGATATAATAATAATAATAATAAGTGGCGTAGGGATGTAAGTGGCGTAGGGATGTGACGACCCCATCGCCCATTGGTTTTACCAGTGCAATCAGTCAACGCAGGGCAGCTTGTGGCGAGCTGTTGGGGAACAGCGACCCCACGTACCCGAGTGCTCCTGGGGAGTTCTGTTACCCGTAAGGCGGGTGGGTGGGACAGTACTCTCTACCTCTGGCTTGCCTTGGCTGGCCGTCCAGAGTGGAGTCGTTAGGGCTACATGCCCCAGGGGTGGAAGTGAAAATTTGCATAAGACGCGAGTTGGTACAGTGGCTTAACAGCCACTGGGCAGAAAGCGGTGTACACCTCTCGACACCCTTGAGTTCTCACACCGGTGTTGCCCTTGAGCCATCTTGGATGTCGCTTTTTGTGGGGGCCCATCTTGTGGGGACGAGTCACCGTCTGCCGGAAATAAAATTGGATACCGTTTTATTAGGCAGGCGTCCGGTTTTTTATCCATAGCCCAGTATTTAGTCCATCACTTTCATCAAAATAGCCCAGTTCATTTTAGATTCCATTAACTCTCAAATAGTCCTTAACACCCTGGCGGGTGTTGCCTCTGCGTGTGTCCCATGATACGGGCAAGGGCAACATCCGCTCGGTGTACCCCTTACATTTCATTAAAGTGTCGAAAGGGCCTCTACGCGTTGGCTTCGGCCCCGCCCACGCCTCCCAAAGGTCCGGAATACCATTGTTCCGTGATGGGAAAGAAATAATAATAATTCTTTATTTCATAATATATTACATAAGTATGTAATTATTAGACATAAGACTAAATTCTACAATTATAGTAGTAAAAAACTATTAAGTTTACTATTAGGTTTAGTTGTTACATTCGATTTCGTCTATACTCGTATTTAACGTTATTTTTATGCGTATGTATTATTTTAGTAGGTAGTTTGGCAAATAGATTATCATTTCAATATCGAATGTGCCAACGTTAAACAAGCTTAACAAATCACTTTGATATGTCACTTACATTATTTGTTTGTAATTTACATTCTTTATGTAGAATGATGTCCTTTACCTCCCGTACTAGTTATAAACTGTATCACGGTGAGGTAAGAATTGTCATCCATTGGCATTTAATAAACAAAATATGATAGTAGGTTGATGTGTTACACTTAAATATTTAAATTACGGCTACTGCCAAAATGCTATTAAAACTAATATTTAATATTTTAATAGCTATGTTACATTGAGCTCATTAGTTAGTTCAACATTAATAACACGATGGTGGTTGTGTGTGTGTGTGTGTGTGTGCGTGTGCGTGTGCGTGTGTGTGTGTGTGTGTGTGTGCGTGTGCGTGTGCGTGTGCGTGTGCGTGTGCGTGTGCGTGTGCGTGTGCGTGTGCGTGTGCGTGTGTGCGTGTGCGTGTGCGTGTGCGTGTGCGTGTGCGTGTGCGTGTGCGTGTGCGTGTGCGTGTGCGTGTGCGTGTGCGTGTGCGTGTGCGTGTGCGTGTGCGTGTGCGTGTGCGTGTGCGTGTGCGTGTGCGTGTGCGTGTGCGTGTGCGTGTGCGTGTGCGTGTGCGTGTGCGTGTGCGTGTGTGTGTGTGTGTGTGTGTGTGTGTTTGTTTTTAAGCCATTTATTTTAATAATTGTTCCGTGTCTTCATAACTGAGGGTTTTCAAAAATGTATCTAACACTTTTCTACACTCGTAATAGCTTAAGTGACGTAATTGTACATGTTTACTAACACGATTATATAGTTTGGGAGCAAGCGCTTTATGAAATTTGCGAGAAAACGCTGACTTGTATGTAGGGATAAAATATACAGAATCACATCTGCGACGCGTTGGCGAATAGTCAGGCTGCTTTTGATGCTGCATTAATAAAGCAGCTTTTATAAAAAGTTGCCTTATTGTTAGCACTGATGTGTTACTATACAATGTTCTCGTAGGGTATCTGAAATTCTTGAATGTCATGACTTTCAGAACAGCCCGTTGTGCACGTTCAAGTATCATTATTCGAGTTTTGGCAGCTCCTCCCCACGCAGTGATACAGTAAGATGCAATAGATTGGCATAGTGCATAATATATAGTGATTATACAACTTACTGTCACATACATGTCTGAGGTTTTTAAATATATATATGAGCTTCCTTACTCTTGTAGTTAGGTTCATAATATGTTTATTCCAGTTAAGGTTTCTATCAAGTTCAACACCTAAGTATCTAATATTGTCTGAGTTTTCGATTTGAAGACAAGTGCATTCTGTGCGACGTTGACAGTTATGAGCTTTAATCGAAATTGTACCGGGTGGAGGTTGGGTATTATTCCGTATACTAAATGTAATATACTTCGTTTTCGATGAATTTAAAGTAAGTAAATTGTAATTTAACCAGCTATTTACTTGGTCGAACCTCTCTTGAGCTGTTTTCTGAAGTTTAGACCAAGTATCTTCTTGAAATAATAGAACTGTATCATCGGCGAATGTTACTGTTTGTCCCTTATTCAAAGTAAGAAGGCAGAGCTCGTTCAAGTAAATAAGGAAGAGAGTAGGCCCCAGGACACTGCCTTGTGGAACACCATAGATGACATTTTCTTCCGTACTGTAATAATCACCTACTCTAAATACTTGTTTTCTGTTACTTAAATAGTCACTCAAGAGCAAGAGAGGTACACCACGTATACCTTTTAACGAGTATATCTATATATATATATATATCTGATGCAATTCAATTAGGTATCGACTACCATTTAATGGTTTACTCATTAATGATTGAAATAAAAATATAATAGACGAAGATTTGCTTGGAAATAGAAACTAATACAAAAGCAACATCTATGTTGTCAGCTGCAGAGAAATATGACCTGCATTTCAGAAGTTTGGATGCAAAAATGCAAATGAATATGTTATGCAAATAGTATTATTGATATTTTCGAAATATGAATAATTATAGTTATTTAGTTTTTTTTACATCTTACTAGACTCTGTCCGTCACTTCATTTACACTGTTTGTATGAAAGAAACAATGAACATCGTACTAGCATTTGGCTATAAATTTCGCACTGCTATCCTTCTATCTCTAGTCATTGGTTTTCTATCATAAGTGCGTACTGTTTTGGGTTCGTTTCCTACACATAAATATTGTAATTATGTAGATGTAAGAGGGAGGTAATAACGTCGAAATTTAGTACAAAGCTGACAGTTGATTGTGTTCATCAATAGGCAACTGATTCACTTAAACCCCGAGACCTTTGCATTTGTGTCACGCGGTTTAATGAGCGCTTGCAAAAGTTGCGAGTGCCTGACGTCATTAAATCAGCGGCAGCGAGTTAATTTCTCACGATCCACTCTCGAGACAGACCCGTGTCACGTTGTAAAAACCGTCGGGTTTGATGGCGACGGGACGGTATCGACATATAACCAACATAATGAAAGCAATGCCATATTTACGAGTTATTTTCCTCAATGTTATACATATAAAAAATTGGCAATCACAGTAGCAAGCTAGAAAGATACATTTTCGCTAATTAAGTAGATCAAGTGATGTGATGTCATAAATTTAAGTGGTGAACTAAAAAACAGTAAGTAGGCACATGTAAGCACTTTGAAGAGTGCTTGTTACACGTAAAACGTTACGAGTAAGGCCGTTTTCACATTATCCGATCCGATATCGGATGTCAGAAGGATTTCAATAGAAAAAATCCAAGATGGCGCCTGTAATGTATGGGTTATCGGTCCGACATCCGATATCGGATCGGATAATGTGAAAACGCACTAAAGCAATAAAAATATGCTACTTTGGTTCATTTCGAATGGTTGTAATTCTCCACTATGCAAAAACTACATAATTTTGTACTTTAATGTACATAGCTTAAATTTAACAATGGACGAAAATATTTGTACCTTCGTTATAAGTACCTAATTACTACTATTTATTTTGTGAGTACTTCAACAGCCTAATGGCCTCAAAATTGTATCTATTGTAATATTGTAAATATTATCAGAAATCGATTCATTCTATATAGAGTGTTGACATTTTAAGTGCTTTGCGATGTAGTTTACATTACGTTGCAATCGCCGATGATGGGTTCCTCCTTATAAAGCATCGTAGTGAATGTCATATCGTGATCCAGAATACATGAAAAGTGCTTTATGAGAATTACTTCAAAGTAATATAATGAGATGAATGTAGTTGTTGGAGTTTAACAGAGCAATTTAGTACCTACTTCAATTTAGTATAATACGCTTTTTTATATACTTTTTATAAATCGTTTGGAAAATATAAAAAATCGGACATGCCAAAATTGATACCCGAGCATACGAAACGTTCCATTATTGAATCGTGATTGTAGCGACTATAGAATGTGAAATGTTGAGCGTTGCGAGGGTTTAAAGGCACGTAAGTTAAAAATGAAATTTATTTGAGTTAACATTCAATTCACTTCCTCTTTTAGTGTCTTGATTTTCCATTGCAACACGGATTTATTTAGGGAGTTTTAATGTTTAGGTACTTCGTTTACATGCTGCATGTTAATAGGTTAGGCATTTTCAGAAATTGGGTCCCAAAATTAGACAGTTTTTATGCTTAATTGTCATCACAAAACTAACAGCGAGTTAACAAGTGTCACTAATTTTGGGCCCCAATTTTTGAAAATGCCCTAATACTAGCTTATTCTTATGAAATAGGTACCTCTCTTGTAAACTCAACTTATTATAAGTGGGTACTCGATTATTATTCAGACCGAAAGTCGCATAAACCGGCCAAAATATCTACATCTCGTCAGTAACTAAGGCCAATCTTTACGGCTCCCTTCACATTACATTTAGGTTAGCAATCATATAATAACCATTCCATAAATAAGTTACTTAAGTTCAAGATGTATAAAAATCGTTGGTTTCAAATCAAACATTAGAAGGTTAAATAACCATGAAGGGCATTAGAGTCACTAATGGCATGGTCTTGAGTGTAGTTCAGCAGGCATTTCCGCAAGAACCAAAGTGTGGAGAACAACAATTTTCATTGTTATTCTTCAAGTTCATCTTATCAAAGATTAAAGATAGAATCATTAAGAATACAACAATGACCATAGTACAAAGATTAGTTCGCCTAAGAGTCGAGCCCTCTTCTGTATTTCGCACGCAAAATTCCTCGCCAACAATATCATTAAATTTTAATTTTATGTTGCGTTTTAGGCAACCTTCATATTTGTTTGTTTATAAGAATTTGCACATTAATATTACCATGAGAAGATACTATTACGGATATTCTCATATTTATTAATAATATTTAAATTTTAATTATCACGTTTATGCCAGGGCAAATGAATACTATTAGTATTAACTTAGTGCAGATTATACATATACCTATAGAATACTCTTGTATAAATTATACACTAGTGTTTAATTATAAATTGTGAATCTTCCTGTTAAAAAATAAAATACAAAAATAAATCTATAAAATAGTAGATGATGTGTAAATATCTGATGAGAAAAACCGGTCGGTTTGACGACCGGTCTGGCGCAGTCGGTAGTGACCCTGCCTGCTACGCCGTGGTCCCGGGTTCGAATCCCGGTAAGGGCATTTATTTGTGTGATGAGCACAGACAGATATTTGTTCCTGAGTCATGGATGTTTTCTATGTATATAAGTATTTATATATTATATATATCGTTGTCTGAGTACCCACAACACAAGCCTTCATGAGCTTACCGTGGGCCTCAGTGAATCTGTGTAAGAATGTCCTATAATATTTATTTATTTATTTTATTTATTTGTTACAGATGAAACTTCGTACGTAGCCACGTTATGATCCCAGTACCCCGTGTGTATCTATTGGAAATAAAGTGTCACAAGTGATTCAAGTGAAATGAACAGTGCGACGCGTCTGTGACTCTATCTAACACGTGGAAATGAAAAGAGAAAAGTATAAGATCTCCGTCTCGGAACTTGGGTAAGCCACATTTTTATTTGTCTATAGATTTATTATCTTATAAGATTTATTATCTATTAAACTTTTTTGGGGAGATTGTAATTTGGTTCTCGTTGAGGCAATTGTCATTATAGCAAATGATATTACCTAGTAATCATAATTGAGATAATACTGACCTATATTCTAACATGAGCTTAACGCATTTCTTAATCTGGTGGATAATGTGTTTGTCGACATTGCACGTAACTGTAAATAACAGGTGCCGTAGCCGAATGGCATTTCTCCGACGCGAAACGAAGACGAAACGCCGCGAAAGGTAGTCTGGCTCTGTCGCGCCAATACGCAAGAGCGATAGATAGATATCTACGAGCGTTTCATTTCGTGAGCGTTTGTGCCATTCGGCTACGTATCCACTGTACCCAGGTACATTAAATATTAATAAAGTAATATAGTATTGATTCTATCAACAAAAAGTTGACCTCATATAACATGATATATAGTATCAAACATGGGCTAAATATAAATATATCATTGACTTTAAATCAATATTGAATGACTCTATTTATAACTTTCCTCCATCTCATCAATTCAAATTTGGTTCCGATGATTTTTCTATGGATGTCGAAATAATTACCGCGTTGACATTGAGAAAACCATTATTGATTATTAATTCACGAACTAATCGTCAAAGCGTCACCGGCGTCTTTAACTGTTTCTAGAACGTCTTCCAGCAGCGAATAGTGGTATTGCCATCAGTGCTATCACTTAACTAGCCAACGACCCTTACAAACAAGAATACCTAAGTAGGTACATGTCAGCTGAAAACTGTACGGCGCGTTTATCGAATCATATCACGAGACGTTTATTTCAAACCAATGAAACACATAGTACACATTCTCAAAGATGCAATATCTTGTTCTATATCTTACCTACTTTTAATGAACTTTGTCAGATTTGCTCAGTGCCCACCGTATTTCCTTTTAAAATCGAAATATCTATTGATATTTAAATAACTACTTCGCATACTTATTTCCATCCATTTTCACCTTTCACTGTTCATGAAAGTTACCTACCTATTCACAAGATTCGGTGATAATGATAATTCAATATAAGATTCATTGGCATAATTATTTTGGCATACAATCAACCAATTGGAACCTTAAGCCACTGTAGAACTATGTCATAGTGACGTTAATGACGTTATAAATCAAATTGTAAGAAATCTCTTACTGCTTGTCATTTTGACATGGTTGTAGAGTGGCCTAGGGTTCCAATTGGTTGACTGTAGGTCGCACGCGACATACTTATGTGTGGTCAGAGTTCACACGAGCGACGAAAAGCGATGGCAATACCGGGCCAGCTGATTTCGTGATGATATAATTGCGCCGGCGGCTGACGTAAATTCTGGTAAGGCTCGCGGTGAAAGTGTCAACAGACAAGCTCAGAGCCCTGACACCGCCACGGCTCACGCTGCAAAGTTGTCTACATCGAATACAAACTCTAAAGCAAATACGTAAAGTTTCAATCTGTGACTACCTTGTTTATACCTCTGTGTATCAAAAGGGTAAAACAGCGCCAGGCAATACTGATCTCTTGGTATTTTATTCATACATATAGTATTCAAGTATGTAGATTGTCCTTTAGAAATCGACAAATTTCGAGCGTGGGAAAACGAATAAATATGTACGAATTTAAACCCATAGTGAATCCGGAAAGCAGAAAGAACAATGTTTTTTTTTCCTCATATGTATCATAATATATACTGTAGATATTTAGGTATTCACTGACTGTTAAATATTGTTAATATTGAAAGCTAGCTTACGTCACACAGCCGTGGCTTTGACTATGTAACTAACCGCAGACTCCTGGCATAATCGTTTATGTTCAGCATCAAACATAATCCATTAGACAGGTTTATAATTCATAAACTTTATAGTCGCAGTCGCAGTACCGCCACAAGTTTTCCAATTGCAACTTTAGAAAGTCAAAATCGGGTCACAGGTCATATTTTTGGCTCTGACCCTCAAATGAGTACCGCATAAGTCCTTTACCCGGTTATTTTGCATGCTGAAGAAAGCCGGCTTTCTACCTCGGGTTACACAACTGCAGGCGCGGCAAGGTCGACGGTGTTGACGCGCCTTTGTTTTATTTTTACGGCAAATTTAGGCGCGATAGGCTCAGCGACGGCCACTAGTGTCACAACTAAACAGTTGACGATGAACCTAGCATGTACAGATCTCACATTTCAAATTATTTTATACTACTGAAAGTTACCAAAGGTGTTGGCAGCTTACTCGTATCTATAGACCTTATATCTTTAAACGAGCAATTCTTTTATATTTATTTATCTATATATAATTATGTTTTTTAGGGTTCCGTACCAAAAAGGTACAACAGGAACCCTTATGGTGCGACTCTGTCCGTCTGTCTGTCCGTCTGTCACATTCCTAAATATCTCGAGAACTACTAATGCTATCAACTTGAAATTTGGAATAGTTGTAAACATTGTGAACCTCTACAAATAGAAGGTATAATTTTTTTAAATTTATTAATTTTAATTGTAGAAAATGGCCAAAATGAAAGGGGGGCAAACTGTAAATTTCAAGTTACTAGGTCAAGTGGGGTATCGTTAGAAAGAGCTCAAATTGAACGTAAATAACCTATTTTTTATATTTTTTTTGTTGTGAAAAAAAAAAGAGTTTTGAAGGAAAATGTAAAAAAAAATACCGTTCCCCCCCCCTTACCTCCGAAGTTTACCAACGAAAAATTATGAAAATTTTAAGAAACATTGATTTTATGCTAAATATTACAGGAAAAATATAATCGTGTTTGTATCTTGAAAACTTTTTTTTTAATTCACAAAAAACTTTTCAGATTTTTACTTTTAATTTACCCACCTTTGCGGATGTATATAGTACTTCAAATTAATACGAGATGTTACTTAAATTATCTTCTTTCCAATAAAGTAAAAATTGTTTAAATCGGTTAACATTACAAAGAATAATCCCTGAAAAACCAACATACTATGGTCGCGGAAATTAGTTAGCGAATTCACCGAGAGATGGCGCTATACACAATAATGCTCATTAGTACCTATACTTTTGTCTTCTAGTCAAGTCGTTAGAGTTATGTGAAAACATGAGAATATTTTAACTGGGGAGTTTGAAAGTTTGTACGGAACCCTCGGTGGGCGAGTCCGACTCGCACTTGACCGGTTTTTTTTATTTCGAAGCACCTACTCTTTTTGATTAAGTATGTTTGTTATTTCCGCTACCCAAAGGTTGTCTGGTAGAGATCGCTCTTTAGCGATAAGACTGCCTGTTGTCTGCCTCTATTTATAATCATTTGTTTTGTCTCCACTGTATCTTTTGCTGAGGTGTGCCAATAAAGAGTATTCTATCTATCTATCTATACCGACGATCTCAGAAACCGCTCTAACGATTTCGCTGAAATTTGTTATGTGGGGGTTTTCGGGGGTGCAAAATCAATCTAGCTTAGCCTTAGATCCCGGAAAATGCGTTTTTCTTTCGCGTTAGTAAATGCAAAATATGGTCGTTAATTTCGCCGACCGCGCATCGGCTGAGCGTAGCTCTAATTTTCGCAGGCATATCGCGGGTGTCAGGGTTTCGAATCCCGGCCAGAAATAAAGTTTTTGTTTTTTTTTTATTATAAGAGTTTTTTTATCTAAAGACGTGACATAATAAAATAGAACCGAGCGAAGCTCGATCGCCCAGATATTTAACATTATTGATCACATAGTTATTTAATTAGAGAGAATAGTTGTATACCTAGTGTACCTACAGAATCGAACAATATTATTGTAAATTGAACAAAATTTGGAATCACGTATTTTTCGGTTAAAAACTCTGTTCTCGAAAAATTTTTTTTACTCTTTATTACCTCGAAAAATTGTGGTTAAAAACCACGTAAGTACATTCTGCATATTTAATCTATGTTTAATGTTAGATTGTCGATTCGCATCAGTCATGACCGTTTTAAGCGTGCTGCGGAACACGACGCAATCTCTCAATGCCGTTTTAGCAAATTTACGTTTTTATTACTACGGATCCTCTTCTTAGCATCCCAATTATTTGCAACAGCTCATTCATTGAACTTGAACTAAATTTGTTATAAAGAAAAACTAACAGCTTCATTCACAACTTTCAATACGTTTTATTTTGAGTCGTATAAAAAGTTGTCTTTTGATGCGCCTAATAGTTGTTACGCAAACAGCCGCGTAATTCTGTAATGCCGAAATAATTACTTCGCCGTAGACAAGCTGAACATGATGTCGCCAAAGGGCATTAAAAATATTGGAATTAAAGTGTATTTCTTACCTCCTTGTGAAGATAACAAAGAACGATAATAACACTTGAATAAATAGATATATGGATGTCATCATGCAGTTGTATAATCCAGTTGCATCGAGCCAATAGTAAACGATGACAGAGCAAATTCTAATATAGGAAGACAACATACATATGGATAACATACATAGACTCAAGCACTATCGATTATGTTATAAACAAATAGTTATGCATAAAGCATCAATTATTAAGGACAGGTCATGCTCGGCCGCCGGCCTTGAGTCGCTCACCTCGATGGGCAGCCACCGGCCGCATCTCGCGCAGGAAACGATAATAATCGGACCTCTTCCTTGCACTTAGTAGCACGAGCACGGACGGAAGCTCCATAAAAATATACAATTATTGTAAGTGACTGGCGTAGCACACTAGTTGGATAAACTTCATCGCTTCGGTGCGTCCCTGTCGCACTTACAAATAGTGCAAAAAGGACGGCCTGTCGGATATCGTTTATCACGCGACCGTGCTTGCCTGCCAGACCTCATGGATGAAATATTTGAATTTACGATTAGTTGTTTTCTATGTATATAAGTATTTATATATTATATATATCGTTATCTGAGTACTCACAACACAAGCCTTCTTGAGCTTACCGAGGGACTCAGTCAATCTGTGTAAGAATTTCCTATTATACCTACTTATTTATTTTAGTTAGCTCCCGTTTTTTATGACCTTCTAACTGTATATAAAGGTATATACATTCACGCTTGTAGTCCCAAAAGGATAGGTGGAGCACAACAAACTGCTCAAACTTCAATGCTAATCATAGCAATTAAAAGTAAGGACTGAAAGAAAATAAAATGATATTGCAGTGACAGGTTGCCAGCCCGTCACCCGCACCATAACCTGTCTTCACAAGGGTGGAATGGCTGCAGACTTATGTATAAAAATCCTGATCATAGTTGATATAAACATACCTACTTTATAAATTATATATTAATCAGAATATCCGGTGGAATGTCATTTGATAGAGTAATTGATTGATTTGGGCTGTTACCTTGATGAAATTATCTTGGATCAGGTAGCTTTAACTTATTTATTCTAAGACCTTGACTAATGATATAAGTATCATGATATATTCTTATTGGAAAATAATGAATTACATTATCTCGTCATTTCATGAACAGGGTTCAATGAATAATGTTGTATTACTTTTCTGAATTGGTAACTAGACAATATTATTTATACTTTTTAATTTATTGTCACTGGATTATACAATTATTATATTTAAATGAGTGAGACGCATTGCTTACTATTATTTCGCTTGAACCGTATTATAAAATCGGAACACATATTTCTCATATTAATTTACCAATCGCGAATAGGTGAACAGTCAATAAGTAAGGTACCTCTGTTTATAAAAACGATCACGTCAAATGAAATGCAAACACTAGTATTCACAACGCATAAACATTCTTTAAAACAATGCACATAAATGTCTAATCTTGGATAACGTATAGATATTATGCATCGGGAGGCCAATTTATAAAAGTTATGAATGTGCAATAAAGAGAATGATGTTTGTGAATGAAATAAGCGTACGACACACGGTATTTCCCATAGTGACACGAGCGAGCCTGGGTGGTATAAGTAAGCACCATTATGTAAGAAGGCAATGAGGTCACTTGCGAAGAAAGCGCCCCTGTGCCAGCATGCCCTCGCTATGTTGCTAGAAACTGTATAACAAGCGAAGCGTCATTTTATTGTTGATTTTCATCATGTAGATAAGTTACTAAGGGCCACTTGCACTAACGAAAATGGAAGGTTAACCCACCATTTTATATGGAATTTGACAGATGACAGCCCATTAACCCTGAGTTAAGTGGTTGGTGCAAATGGGCCTTAGGAGTTATCTTATCGTGTCGGTGGAGTATTTTCCAGCTTTTCCTATCCTGTGATAGCTCTTTGACATTTTATACGACACGGCCCCTACTTTTTTTTTCACTTGGTCCATGTAACTACTGGGCTTTCTTCTACCTCTCTTGCGTTCTATCCGCCTGTCTTGCGTTGCGTCCCTGTAGATTTATTGATTTCATATGTACATTTATGGTATTAAAAATTAAAATGAAGAAAATGTATTATTTAGTCGTATGGCAAAGAACAGAAACATTCATAGGTTAAAATTAATGAAGAAAATATAATGCCGTGACTTTTCAAAATAACCTCAAGAAAAAAATTCAAAATAAGTCCAAGAAGATACGCGGATGAGTGACAGGCGATATCACCTCGAAAGTGAAGTCCCACGCAGCTTAAGATTACTCTAAGCCGTGGAATTCACCTAATAAAAAATGATGACGAAGCGAAGCCGACAAAATCCCTATAAGCCATGATATATGCCTACTCAGAAGTGGAAGTAAAAAGGATTTTTTTTTGTGTGCCAGAAAGTGTATAATTATAGCGATTTATCCATAATCGGTAATAATCTAATAATCTAATACTAAACGCCTTAACAAGTATTTAATAGCACATTATCTATTCGGTCAATACATGTCAATAGGTAGACCTTGCGCTTTTTATATTTTTTTTTCCACTTTAATAATATATACAGTCTTGTCTAGGTACCTATTTACTGGTATAATATTGGCGTTTGATTAATTTTTATTCAATTTCAGATAAACCTTCATCATTTTGTGCTAGGTTAGGCTAGGTTGATTTATCAACATTTTGTGCTAGGTTTTATTAAATATACATATTTTAACGCTGAAGTATAATTATTTCACAAGTACAAAGAGCACTTAACTCGCTAAAGACATTGTCAAATTCGACACGAAACATTGTTAATTGGTTAGTTAGGTAGGTATATCCCTCCTGTGAACATGAAAAAAATTAAGAAAATATAAAGCTATTTTTTTACGCTACAATCTTACAGATGAGAGACGTTTTTTAGGGTTCCGTAGTCAACTAGGAACCCTTATAGTTTCGCCATGTCTGTCTGTCCGTCCGTCCGTCCGTCCGTCCGTCCGTCCGTCCGTCCGTCCGTCCGTCCGTCCGTCCGTCCGTCCGTCCGTCCGTCCGTCCGCGGATAATCTCAGTAACCGTTAGCACTAGAAAGCTGAAATTTGGTACCAATATGTATGTCAATCACACCAACAAAGTGCAAAAATAAAAAATGGAAAAAAATGTTTTATTAGGGTACCCCCCCTACATGTAAAGTGGGGGCTGATATTTTTTTTCATTCCAACCCCAACATGTGATATATTGTTGGATAGGTATTTAAAAATGAATAAGGGTTTACTAAGATCGTTTTTTGATAATATTAATGTTTTCGGAAATAATCGCTCCTAAAGGAAAAAAAAGTGCGTCCCCCCCCCTCTAACTTTTGAACAATATGTTTAAAAATATGAAAAAAATCACAAAAATAGAACTTTATAAAAACTTTCTAGGAAAATTGTTTTGAACTTGATAGGGTCAGTAGTTTTTGAGAAAAATACGGAAAACTACGGAACCCTACACTGAGCGTGGCCCGACACGCTCTTGGCCGGTTTTTTAGTTCTTGAGACTCTTAATATAAACGAAAAACATAAGTACCTACCAGATTTTTAGGGTTCCGTAGTCAACTAGGAACCCTTATAGTTTCGCCATGTCTGTCTGTCCGTCTGTCCGTCCGTCCGTCCGTCCGTCCGTCCGTCCGTCCGTCCGTCCGTCCGTCCGTCCGTCCGTCCGTCCGTCCGCGGATAATCTCAGTAACCGTTAGCACTAGAACGCTGAAATTTGGTACCAATATGTATATCAATCACGCCAACAAAGTGCAAAAATAAAAAATGGAAAAAAATGTTTTATTAGGGTACCCCCCCTACATGTAAAGTGGGGGCTGATATTTTTTTTCATTCCAACCCCAACGTGTGATATATTGTTGGATAGGTATTTACTGAACCTATCCAACAATAAGGGTTTACTAAGATCGTTTTTTGAAAATATTAATATTTTCGGAAATAATCGCTCCTAAAGGAAAAAAAGTGCGTCCCCCCCCTCTAACTTTTGAATCATATGTTTGGGATAAAAATATGTATGTATGTATGAAAAAAATCACAAAAGTAGAACTTTATAAAGACTTTCTGGGAAAATTGTTTTGAACTTGATAGGTTCAGTAGTTTTTGAGAAAAATACGGAAAACTACGGAACCCTACACTGAGCGTGGCCCGACACGCTCTTGGCCGGTTTTTTTTTATATTGCCCACAGAAGTGACGTTTTTACTAATTCTGTCTGACTCATCAACGACGCTGATAAAGACGCGTAGGTTCGTGGATGACATTAAACTTGAGTAATTCGGAGAAAGGTCAGTCGGAAGTAGGTGATTCTCGATCGCTTGTTCGTTACATAATCAGTTATGGAGATATGATTGGCTTCAATAGTTATCGACTTGTTAACTAGAGAATATGATTGAATAATAACTTTACTTGAATGGTATTTTAAATTTCTCAGTCTAACGAAAATAATACTATTTTTGGACGTCACATAGTCCAATAATAAAAAGTTATGCGATAAGTGAAATTTCAGATTTCGATAAAAAAAACTGAAATCTTTTTTTTCGTTTCAGCCAACTCTTTAATGCCTCTATAAACGACTTTCTTCATTTTACATAGGTACTTCAATGTACAGAGATTGAAATTTTTGAATCCATAAATTTAAATATCCTATATTTCATGTGAAAAATTCATCAAGTTCCCAAGAAGTTTTCAATTCTTTTGAAAAGTTTCCGCAACTTACATTATTGCGGAACAAGGAACAAGATAAATTTTCAACGATTTTGACAACCTTACCGGTGCTAATGTTATTTCGAATGTGGAACTTCGATGAAATTATGACCTTTACTTAACTTTTACAAAGGCGGGGCTATCAAAACCGTAGTCAACTTATCTAAGCCTGACTGTAATTAAATCGAAAGTCATCATTTTCTTACATACTCGTACAGATAGTTTAGCAGCAATTTGGCGACATTTCGTCTTCAATAGTCGTACCAGGAGAAACTGCGAGCCAACTCGTTGCACAACACCCGTTTCGCACATGTCATCGGTAAGTGCACTTTCTTTGTCCGCGACCCGCTAAATAAAACATTTAGCACCTTAACACTCCTTAATATTACTAAATACTAATATTATACAATAGTATCTCTGTAACTTCTTATTTTTATACTTAGCCAGAACTGAAAGGAAGTTTTTAAAATCGTATGAAAATAAAATGGACGAACTTCTTATTTTTTGGGTTGAAACTTGGCATAAATAACTACATAATTATTTGATTACTATCCAGTATCCATATCAAGTACCATGTATCACGTATGTATCATGATTGCCTCGATGAGCATCCTATACAGCACGGGAAGCATGGTCGCGCGATAGACGATAAAATATCAGGCCGTCCCTTACAAATAGTGCGATAGGGACGGCCTGTTATTTTATCATCTATGGCGCGACCATGCTTCCCGTGCAGGTGACATATCTCAAGTTCGATTATTTATGACTGTTTTCTTTTTCATAAACCTTTTAATTTTTTATACAATTAAATAGACACCACGCAATTGAATTTGATACCTACATAAATGTTAAATTAAACCATTTTCATACATATATTTATATAAGCACATTTATTTTGAAATTATAGCTAATAGTTTTAGGTGACATCTTATTCACAAATGCTTTCTTTAACTAGAGTATGATTAGGTACTATTCAATTTGAAATTTGATCATGACCAAGACACACATAGTTTAAAAAATAAAACTGTTTAAAATCTTAATATTTTCAAATTTATAGGTACCTAATCGTTCCATTCACCTAAAAATATTTCCGTTGAACCATAAACAATGAATCATGTTTCATGTCCACAGCTCGAACTTTCAATCAGGAGTGTTGAGTGTGAAATCATAACGCTATCAACACATATTTCAATTATGGTCACGTTCCTCCATCAACACTAATATCCGGCCATCCAAGTTAGTCAGTCATTATGACGAGTGAAGTCATAACGACGGAGATAGTGCACTCGAGTTCATAAACACCTATGCAAACCAAACTTCCAAATATATGTACACACCACCTTATAGTCATTGTCTTAGATAGGTGTATAATTATATAGGCTACTTGCCTCCTAGTCAAATCAGCTTCTTTTTAAGAACTGTCAAAACGAATTTGAACGACTTGCTAATATGAAATTTATATGAAATCGAATTGAGTGACGTCACGGTCAACTCAGTTACTTTATATTTCTACCTGACTTATAAAATATAAATTAGATTTAAAAATAACTTCTGTCCCTGTTTTTCTTATAATTATCTGATGCTTTCGTGCACGGTATAAACTATTTTATTGTAACTACAATCAAGTACCCTATTTTTGGCATGCTGGCTTTGAAAGATGTTTGTGAACTCGACCGTGCAATACTGCGTAGGTACCTATAGTATGACAAATGTAGTAAGGGCCTATTGTCTTGTAAAATTATTTAAATATTGAATTCTATCGAGGTTGCATAACTATATGCGATATTTCACTATCCTCGACGATAGTGGTTTTTGCTCACAATGCTTAACCCTTTATTCGCAATCATACTTGGCCTTAATTACGGTTATTAGCGCTTTGACTTAAACGAAGTGTCATTTATCCCAGTTGTATGAAAATTAGCCTTTGCCCATACATGCTACTGCAGTGGCGATATATCGAAAACATATATGTAGGTACCCGATCCCTATATTATCCTATCCTTATTATTTTTATGATTATAGCATGAATTCAAAAATGAAATTGTTTATGATGACCCCTCATGAGCATGAAATTTATGTAAAAACCCTCTGATAAATGGAAAGCTGCATTTTGTATCGTTTGTTTTTTATTAAACGTTTTTTTAAACAATCAATTGAATTAGTGGCAAGGGCAACAAACTAAGCGATAAATTGATAATAGCCAGTTTCTGAGAATTTGCGAATAACCTTACTCCAATGCGGATACAATTAAGCAAGGTATACGGAGATAATAGGGAATTATCATTCAACTATTTAGTATGTATATACATATAAATTGTATACATCCAGATAGAATGTCTTGAGTATTTGAGTATTATACTGTTCAAATGATATAAGAAGTCAGGCCATCCTTTTCGCACTATATGCAAGTGCAATAGGGACGGCCTGACGTTTTATCGGTTATCGCGCGACCATGCTTGCCTGCCTGAAGTGACCTAATAAGTGAATAAAAATCTGTCAATGTTCTGTATTCGTGTACCTAATACATGCATAATATGTTACCTACATGTACTGTGTGTATAAATATAATCGCATATTATGTAGTACGTATATAAGTATATAATAATTAATAAAAAGCGATGGTGGCCCAGCGGTAAGAGCGTGCGACTTTCAATCTGGAGGTCGCGGGTTCGAACCCCAGTTCGTACCAGTGAGTTTTTCGGGACTTATTGCGAAATGTCATTTGATATTTGCCAGTCGCTTTCCGGTGAAGGAAAACATCGTAAGGAAACCGGACTAATTCCAATAAGGCCTAGTTACTCTTCGAGTTGGAAGGTTAGATGGCAGTCGCTTTCGTAAAACTAGTGCCTATGCCAAATCTTGGGATTAGTTGTCAAAGCGGACCCCAGGCTCCCATGAGCCGCGACAAATGCCGATATAACGCTAGGAGGTGAAGATGATAATAATTAGTAACCGTTTGTCATCCAAACATATTATAAGTACCGAAGGTAAATAACAGAAATCCTACATTTTCGCCTAATACATCTTCGTATTCATTTTTAAGGTTCCGTAGTCAACTAGGAACCCTTATAGTTTCGCCATGTCTGTCTGTCCGTCCGTCCGTCCGTCCGTCCGTCCGCGGATAATCTCAGATAAAAAATGGAAAAAAATGTTTTATTAGGGTACCCCCTACATGTAAAGTGGGGGCTGATTTTTTTTTCATTCCAACCCCAACGTGTGATATATTGTTAGATAGGTATTGAAAAATGAATAAGGGTTTACTAAGATCGTTTTTTGATAATATTAATATTTTCGGAAATAATCGCTCCTAAAGGAAAAAAAAGTGCGTCCCCCCCCCCTCTAACTTTTGAAACATATGTTTAAAAAATATGACAAAAATCACAAAAGTACAACTTTATAAATACTTTCTAGGAAAATTGTTTTGAACTTGATAGGTTCAGTAGTTTTTGAGAAAAATACGGAAAACTACGGAACCCTACACTGAGCGTGGCCCGACACGCTCTTGGCCGGTTTTAAATAATTATTCAAATATTCATATGTCACTGAAACTGAACTTTCCTGGCATAATATTATATTCTACGATACAAATTTAAGTACTAGGTAGGTACTTACTTACATACATACATACAATCACGCCTGTATCCCATACACCGGGGTAGGCAGAGCACATGAAACTACTCAAGTTTCAGTGCCACTCTTGGCAAATAAGGGGTTGAGAGAAAACGAAACTGAGACATTGCAGTGACAGGTTGCCAGCTTCTCGCCTACGCCACAATTTAACCCATATCCCACAGTCGCCTTCTACGACACCCACGGGAAGAAAGGGGGTGGTGAAATTCTTAACCCGTCACCACACGGGCACGTACAAGGTAGGTACTTAAGGGATAATATATAGATTCATCGACATAATACCACTCAGTCCAATCACTGCATGTTAACCATCAAATGTCAATATATTCATATTCATATTCATTTATTAATAATATCATTCATATTACATGTCATTCATTATTCAGTAGTATTATAATTTATAATACTCTTTATTTATTTTCTTTCTTAGGCTAGGCTGTTTATAATATGAATATAAAAGTAAAATACAAAAACACATACAAAACAATATAAAACACAATATAAACACATTATAAAAAACCTAACCTAGGGTGCCGCCAGCAGCGGGGCAGGGCCCAAGCTGCCGGTGGTTAGGGCTGCAGAGAGAGGAACCGTCGAACTATCCGTGCTGTGTCCAAGATCACCGCCTTCTGCATCTGGCCCTTGATCCAGCCACCTAGCGAGAGTCTCTTAAGATGTTGGTCGAGACTCTTCGCTATGAGACCGTTCGCTGAAACGACTATCGGAACAATGATCGTTGATTCAACATCCCACATGGCGGTTATCTCGTGAGCCAAGTCTAGGTACTTACTGGACTTGTCCTTCTCGGCTTTCACGAGATTCTCATCATGGGGGATGGTGATGTCAACGAGCACTGCCCGGCGTTGCAGTCGATCTATTATCACAATGTCAGGTTTATTGGCTACAATAGTCCTGTCAGTGATAATAGATCGATCCCAATAGAGCGTGGCACGACCATTTTCGAGAACTGGCGCAGGTAAGTACTTGTAGTACGGTACTTCGCGGTCCACAAGGCCGTATTGAAGAGCAAGTTGCTGGTGAATAATCCTGGCTACGAGATTATGTCTGTGCAAGTACTCGCCGTTAGCAAGATGAGAACAACCGGAAATAATATGCCTGAGTGACTCTCCGGGACGGCGGCATGCCCGACAAATGTCGACCGTACCGTCCTTCAGGATATATTTCCGGTAGTTGTTCGTCATCATAACTTCGTCCGCAATTGCACAGGCAAAACCCTCGGTTTCTCCGAAGAGGTCCCCGAATCGTAACCAGTTCACCGATGCGAGCAGATCTACATCGGGTCCCGTGAGGGCCTTGTAGAACCGCCCGTGTAGCTGCTTGCTCTCCCATACCGCCTTGCGGTCCGCAGTACTTAGTACCACAGGTTTGCGCCAGTTCTGTTTCGCCAAGGAGAGCGGCGTGAGGTTTCCGTCCACTGCCACCACATCACGATGCATCCCGCACTCGTTGTTAAGGAAGTAATTCCTGAGATTGTACACCTCACGGTTGTGGAGATCTTTGGCGTTTAGGAAGCCTCGACCTCCGCACTTCCGTGGGATGTACAATCTCATAACAGACGAGCGCGGGTGTAACATACGGTGTGTGGTAAGCAGTGAGCGGACCCTCCGATCCAGGGCGTCCAGCTCAGTCTGGGTCCACCGTAGTATGCCAAAGGAGTATATGAGTAGAGGCATTACCCAGGCGTTAAAGGCGCGCACTTTGTTGCCTCCTGACAAAAGACTGTTAAGGACTTTTGTCAGCCGACTGAAAAAGCGCTCCTTCACCGACCGTCTAATGCCAACATCCTCAATACCCAACGACTGTGACATACCAAGGTACTTATAGGTTTCTGATTCAGAGATAGATCTGAACGACATCGTCTCAGAAAGTTGTAAATTTTCTGAATTTACAACCTCCCCCGCTGCACATGCATGACCGCACACTTATCGACACCAAACTCCATTCTGATGGCGGTACTGAAAACTTCTGTGGTTTTCAATAGCACCATCAGGTCTTGGGTGTTCGGTGCAAATAGTTTGAGATCGTCCATGTACAGAAGGTGAGAGATGACTTCACCCTCTCTCCGAAGCCGGCAACCTAGCCCAGAATCCTTCAGCAGCGTGCTGAGGGGATTCAGAGCTAGGCAGAACCATAATGGACTCAAACTGTCACCCTGGAATATTCCTCGCTCAATCCTTATGAAGTCCTGCGGGCCAGGGGGCCATCCCTGCCTCCTGGTTGACGAAGGACTGTGGTCCACTGCCTCATACATGCAGCCAGGAAGGATATTAAAGCTGCATCAAGTTTATACAGCTCCAATACCCTTCTCAGCCATGAATGAGGCACCGAATCATAGGCCTTCTTATAGTCAATCCAAGCGGCCGAAATGGCCCCCTTGTTCCGCCGAACTTGTTGGCAGATGGTCATGTCTATGAGGAGGAGCTCTTTAGTACCACGGGACCCAACCCTACATCCATTTTGAGCGGGAGCCAGAATGTTGTTAGCGACAATATGCGCGTTAATTTTTGCTCTCAAAATGGATGTAAGGAGCTTGTAAAGTGTAGGCAAGCACGTGATGGGTCTGTAGTTTTTTGCTTCCGTGGTACTACCGGACTTATAGAGCAGGAAAGTAACACCAGTTGTTAGGGAAGGTGGGAGAGAACCAAGATCGAGGGCTTGTTGAAATTGCGTTGCCAAACGCGAGTGCGAGCATCGAAACCATTTTAGCCAGAAGTTGTGCAATCCGTCCGGTCCAGGACTTTTCCAGTTCTGGGCCGTACGGGTAGCACAACTTACGTCGTCGGGGCTGATGGTGATAGCCCCCATAGGCTCGATGCTCTCGCACTCGCGTTCGACAACGGTCATCCACTCACCCTCCGTGTGTTCGACGGGCACCGACCAGATACTACGCCAGAAATCAGACATGGCAGTAGCATCCGGCAGCCGCACGTCAGACACACGAGGGTCGGTTTCCTCCCACCTTCGGTATACTTTCCTTTGGTCGCTTTGAAAAAGACGATTCTGCTGGAATCGGTCCACACGCTTTCTGTAGCGGCGAATACGGCTTGCCCATGCATAGACTTTCTGCTTCAGGAAGTCGATGCGCTCTGTGACATTGGCCAAATAGTCGCGGGGCCTGATGTCCGTCCCCGCGAACGCCTGGTTCACAAAGCGCATTACTCGGGGGCGATTATTACCCCCTCTGAAGCAGATCAGCTTTGCAATGAGAGTCCTAAACGAGTTGATACGACGCTCGATCCGTACTTGCCATGCAGGGACACCTTCGGCGGTCCTAGTTGCACGGTCAGCGTCCGGAAACTTGACTCGAGCAACACGGCACGCCGCGATGGCCCCGCAGTACATGATCGAGTGTGTATCATCTAGATCTTTACTAGTCCGCATATATGGATCTAGTAAAGCATTTAAGGCTCCTATTAGCGCTAGATTGCGTCTATTCATGGGCAGACGTGGTAATCGTGGCCTAGGATTGCTTGTGGAGCGATACTGCGTAATCGCCTCTTCCAAAGACCTCCTCAGTTGCTCATTGGCAGGCTCACTCTCGCTCTGACTCGCGAAGTCCCCGCCGTCGTTACCGGAATCAACCCGCGGCGCCTCCGGTGCCAGGTCGGGTTCGGGCACCGGGTCCGGCGACATGGCGGGCAAATCCCGCCCCGAGGCAGGGTCCGCGCGAGTAGCGAGAGCCTCCTGGCGGAGCCGATCAAGTGTGGCGTCATCCAACCGCTTTGACCGCTGAATGACGCGCACCTGATCCGATAGCCGCTGCTCCGATACGGTGGTGGATGGCTCGAGTGCCTGAAACAGAGGCAGCATTCTCGAACGGTACGCGGATAGCCGGGTTCCCCCCTCTGTGGCCCCGTAATAGGCGCGCATGACATTCTCGTTTATTTCTCGAGTCCATGTCATGCGACGCACTACACCACCGGCAGCGGGAGCCGTGGGCGGGGCAGGATGTCCCGCAGGCCCCAGCGTGCCGGCAGCGGTGGCCGCCCTCGTCGCGCAGGTGGTGGCGGCGGCGGCGGCGGCGGCCCGCTCTCGTCGCTGGACCCGTCGGTGTCGGGCGCCGTGGCGAACTCGTCGCCCGACGACGATGCGGACGAGGAGCTGGACGAGGCGGGCGGGGATGGTGGGCGTGCGTTTCTTTGTGCCGCTTTGGTGCGTGACCTCGTTAACATTTTCACAAATTTCACAATGCACTTATCGCCGTTTGACAGTTCATGCTGATATCCGTGTATTTAGATAGTATAGTAATTCGTTGGATGTTCTTCATTGTACATGATTTTAATGTAGCGTAAGAAATACACATAAACTGAACCACAAAAACCAAGAACGGCGATAAAAATACTATAAAAATAAATAAAATTGTGAAAATTTATCCAAAGACACGTCCGTCAGTGTCAGCGGTTTTTTTTTTTTTTTTTTTTTTTTTTTTTTTTTCATTTATAATTATTATTATGCTTATAGTTATCACATATTTACACAATATCACGCATATGTTAACAAATTTTTCTTTTTTGTATTGCTTCATTCACGATAGGCATTCGATGATTAATTGTTTGTATTAGGAAATCGTTTATAACCATCAATATCGCATACATTCAAACATATTTAAGAGGCGAGGGGCGATGGATTTCCAGTCCTCATTTTACTACCCGGAAAATATGGATAGTCTGTTTACACTATTTTATGTATTTTAGGCATATCTGTGGCATCTATGTACGTTTGACTTTATATTTGTTTTTACGTTTGTGTAAAATAAGGAGCGAAATTTCAGGCAACTTTGATTTATTTCTATGAAATAGAAGCAAACGAGCAGACAAATCGCCTGATGGTAAGGTCCATGGGCTCCCGAAACAACAGGGGGTGCGTTGCCTTTCATCATAAAAACTAAACATCGAGGCATGGCCGCCATTTATGTACATATGTAAACTTACATCAAAATATGCAATACCAGAATAAGGACTAAGTTTGTATGGAAAGGCGTTCTCTCACTTCCATCGTCGTCTTAAATCATAACTAAAAACTCAAACTTATTGAACGTACGCCTACGCTAATATCTACGACAAGATGTTATTTTACAACCGATAGAATCTCGCAACTATTACATTGCTAATTGTTATCACGACGAATGATGATTGGAGACGAGACAAATGAATGGCGATGCCAACTGTTTAATCAAGCTGTTTTGTCAGTTTCAAAAGAACTGGGGGGCGGGGGAGTAAGCAAATTTACAATCATGCTTAGTCGAAAACGAAAGCTTCACTATAACAATAGTATTACACAAGTTAAAAAGTGCCTAACCCTACGTTTCGTAAGAAGAAGTGATATTTAATCACTACTTAAGGAAGAAACTCGAAAGGCATTTCAAATTTGACCGGAACTGCCAAACCAAACTTTGTATGACGAAACAAAACCTAAATGGTATAAAAAAGGATTGACATAGCTCAAGGTTTACCTTATAAAGGTAGCAAAATAACCGTGAGTCATAGGAAAAGCGAAACTTTACACGAGATTTGCGTCAGAACACGTAACTTTTAAATCGATTTAGGTAAATACTTTTAAGACCAAATCGGCAGTGATAATGAGCATATCAATTTGATTACTAGTAGGTAAGTCAAAATATACATAATAGATGTCCCGTGTGGTGAAGGATTAATAATTTCAACACCCCTGTCCTCGCGTGAATGTCGTAGAAGTAGACTGTGGAATATGGGTTCTAAAGCCTCCGCCACACTGTAACAGAACAAGCGTCTATGACGAGGAAATGGACTCGTTATTACATATAAAACTTACGGCAAATCAACTTTTCCTTGGCTAACTTTTTGGTGCATAATTCCTTCGGGATTTCATTGAATATTTTAACAAATAATATCTGTGATGGTTAATCACATGTTTAGTTACGTCATCAGTCATAGAAATCACTATAATTCGATGCACAACTTATTGAAAAAAACTTATTTACAAACTATATTCACATGAATGGATTGTGGATACTAACAATCTGATCTGTCAAACGAATGGCGTTCCGATATTGCGTCTTGGTTCCAATTACAAGTCAGAGAGGTAATAATCACTGATATTGATTATTATACTCCTTGAGTATATCATTTAACGTAATATTAAGTAACAAATGAGATCTTTCATTGCGAAGTCACTTACTAAATTGATTTAAACAGTCTTTCACAAAATAATATTTACGTAAAAATATTTACGGAACACTCCACTATTGGACTACATAGGTATCAATACCAATAGCTCTGTCTCTCTCTAAAACAGCTGCAATCTGCACGTGTTAATAAGCAAACATCCGCGTGATGATCGTGAACTTTATTGCGTAGAGCGTATGAGTGTAAACAAAGCACTTGTGATCTTTTTCTTATGTGCGCAAGTTAATGGCTTTCTGTCGATGTTGTGTCTGCAAAACGTCTGCAGTCCGCGTTATGTCTGTAAAACATCTGCATTGTGTCTGCAAAACGTCTGCAGTCCGCGTTATGTCTGTAAAACATCTGCATTGTGTCTGCAAAACGTCTGCAGTCCGCGTTATGTCTGTAAAACATCTGCATTGTGTCTGCAAAACGTCTTCAGTCCGCGCTACGTCTGTAAAACGTCTGCATTATGTCTGCAAAACGTCTGCAGTCTGCGGTTTGTCTGCAAAACGTCTGCAGTCCGTATTATGTCTGGATTAAAGGCTATAAAAGGGTCGGAGCGAGCCGACGCGCGTCATTCTTACAATATCCACAAGACTAACAGTGTCCCTGGCTTTCGTGTGTTATACTGGTGAGTGAAGTTGTTCTGCTATTATTTCTCTGTTTGTTTTTACTTGGAAATTATTCTAAGTGATTGTAAACTTTGAAATTGTGTCTTTGTTTGATTGTGCGGGGACAATATCGTCGTACAGTTGAATTTAGACCTGTGGTGGAATTGCTTTACTGTCAGTTGTGGGGTTATTTTAGTGTTCTATTTATAGTGTAGTGTTACATTTAAATTAATGTGTATAGTGAAGTTTTCTGTGCTTTGTTTCATGAGTACTGTTTAGCAATACAAAGACTGGGTCGATGTATGGCTGGTGCTTGGAGATAAGTCTGTGTTTGGTTTTGTAGGGAGTAATTCTTGCAAAACTAAGCTTAGATTATAGCACGTAAAGGAAACTTCATTCGTTTATTTAGTTGGTCAGTAAAATTGAATTTAGTAATTTTCTATGGGGTTATTTTGTGAAAGTTATAAGCCAGATCATTGTTTGTGACAGACTGTTGTCCGGCTGAGCGCTTTATACCTCGCGGTGTTAAACATAAGGCGTTTAGGGGTCTTTTTGTTCCAAGTGGAGGCTTGGGCGTCTTTATTTACTTACAAAAGGCGTACTTTCTCACCGGTCTCAAAGAGTCCAACTGTTAGATGGAAGTGAGGACTTTCACGATTGACGAAAGACATTAGGAGTAATCCTTGCTCACAGAAGTCGGCAGTATTTGAGGCTGGGGTCCTATATATATTTATATTTATTTACTCGGTGCTCTAGTCCATGCTGGCGTTGGTCGCTGGGGATTTCGGTTGTGATCGATCCACATCTAAGTAAAGTTGATCGCAGCTGGGTCTCTCATGTGGCTGGTACTGGTGTGTCCTAGAATACTGGATATATACACGGATAGGGCGATCTACTCTCTGCTACCCTAGCCTGCGGGCAAGAGCAGAGGGGGATAAGAACACAAGCCTATAGGTTGCCTATCTCAGCTTCGCTGGCTGAACTGTACAGCTTATGGTAGGGATACACTTGTGCATATTTTGAACACAAGATCTATGGTAAGTGACGGTCTGTGTTTCAGATATGTTAGAGTAGGGAAAAACAATAGGATTAGGGTAGAATCACACACTATTTCTATGAAAGTAGAGTTCTATTATGATTGGTCTTAAAATATAATTGGTCAACGTGTATTGTGGAGAAATAATTTAACTATTACTATTTATATGGTTTAAATGGACTTTAAATGTGGTGTTTACTATCTTAAAATATGTGGTAAAACTGGTAATTTATAAAATCTCTTATTACTTAATTTATCTGAGTGAAATTAATAATTGTGGTAGCAATTTCTGATTCTTCATGTAGCATCGAGCCAGTGAGTGTTGCTAACTAGTTTTCAAGGTAAATTCTATCAAGTTGGTTAGGGAAACAAACTATTCTTTGGAATAAAAAGCATAGGTTTGTTATAGGGCCCAGTGGCATGCGAGCGCCGTCCACTGATGACAAGTCAAAAGCTTCAAGGAGTTACTAGACTTACTTACTTCGTTCTCAGTGGTAGCAACTACTCGGAGCCTTGATGATACATTAGAAGGATCGAGAAGTTATGGTCTATTAACAGTATTGGGGAAAAGGGGGATTAGCTAGGGAAAAGAAACAAAACAAAATAAAAGGGGGTTAGTTCGTAGATAGATAGCCCTTCAGGCTTACTTGCTTAGGATGCCTGATAAAGTGGTTTGATCAGGTTAGGGGATTCAGACGGCAACGCAAGGCAGTCCTGCAACTCGAATCCACTAATAAGGCGTAGCCGATGATTACCAAAATATTTTTTAATATTTATTGCATGTATGTTTCACTCACTAACTTTTATTCTAAAATTTCTTCATCACGTTATTAATTTTCTCACATATAACTTTCTAGGCCTAAATCTGATAAAATACTCTTCTATAACACTATATTATTATGCTACAATAACCTTTATTCTTCGTTAAAATATAAATAAATAAAATTTTAAATATTAGTCAAAAATACAGCTGATACTCATTAAAGGATCTAGGTTATCGCGGTTCACATCGAAGGGTTCTACTTATTCACGCTAGACGATCACAAGGCCAAATTTATGGGGTATATTTAAAGGGGGGTTAACTATACTGTTGGTTAGTCAAGTAAGTAAGTAAATAAGTAAGGTGAGCGGAGGTTTAGTTACATTTGGTTCCGTGCCCAAGGGATCTAAGATGTGCTCTGTAGAACACATCTTGGATACCAAGGTTTACAAATAAATAATAGCCTTGCCAGGCTACATTTGTTGCTGTGAAGACAAGTGGGTGTGCTGTATTTCTGACTTATTTCATCTCTAAATAAAACTCATATACCTAATATTTTTATTCAATCACTATTTCATAAAAACTAAAATAATTTTATCTGACTTATTTCATCTCTAAATAAAACTCATATACCTAATATTTTTATTCAATCACTATTTCATAAAAACTAAAATAATTTTATCTGACTTATTTCATCTCTAAATAAAACTCATATACCTAATAATTTTTATTCAATCGCTATTTCATAAAAACAAAAAAAACTTTATTGTCAATAAACACGTCTGTAGTATTTTCTTCCATTGTTTATTATTGCCGCGTTCCGGGCGAGGTCATGCATCGATGCGGAGTCAATTGTATGTTCATTCCCTTTCTCTGGATTCTGAAAAATAAAAATAATAAAATTAAAGTAGCGTAGTAAACTAAAACAAAATTTATTTCTAGGAAATTAGCTCATAATCGTAGGGGTTGAACTAAACATCGTCCCGATTAGGCGATTCGGGTTGCGTTGCTACGTAGTAATTGTTGGCATTGGCACATCTTGACGTTCCCTTGCGCCTGTGCGTAGTACTATTATTTATTCTGTGTCTTAATGTATGTTTTATGGATGTTGTATAGGCGGGGCAGGTACTGGAAATACTAGGTACTTATATAGAAAATACCCATGTATCTAAAATAATAGGAAGCGCGGAACTGTAGCACTTTAGAAGAGTTTGCCACCTAGTGACCGGAATTGGAAACAAGTGTGTGAACTATGTACAATAGCAATAGAATTTCATGTTAAAACAAATAGTTCTCTATATGTCTAGTACATTTTCATAGCAGGCTCTGCCATCTTCAGGGCTATTTTGAAAGCTCACATCACGTTTGCACTTCACACCGGAGATCTGAGAGCTTCGATGCTGTCTTATATAGTCTATGAACACTCTGATGATATACATATTCCTAGCAGGCGTGTGTTATACAGAATTTCATTCATAGGCAGGATAACTACTAGTCTAGATGTAAGATGATTTTCCTAAAATAATCCTAGGATACTTAAACCCTAGATTTAAGACCTAGTAATACAAGAAGATAGGCTTTAGTCTAATGTTTATGGGGGCGCGATTATTCATTGTCGCGCTGAAGTACAATATTATATGGGGCGTCCCGCCATTTTTCTATGAATACTGAATAGCTACACGCATGTTATACTATGACAGTACCTCCTTCGATGGTTGGTTTGTTTGCATTTTAATTGTCACTCTATAATCTACATATTGGCTTACAGGATTTCATACATCATACGATAATTTGGCAAATTGTTTGTACCAAATATTGTCACTGTAGTGCAGCCGTGAGAAGAACAGATGTCTGTCTGTTAGGTTATACGTATTAATCATGTTAGGACTAATTTAGTTCATTAGCTTATAAGTCATCATATATTTTCATATTACATCCGTAGTAAACAAGCATACGTCCCTCTTGATGGTGAGAGGTCACCATAGCCTATATCTGCCAATTATTTCAATAAATTAAATCCACTGTACGAATTTCAACTTTCTATACGTTTATATTTTTACTGTAGTAATACAAATAAGTATGTATGTATAAACAAGATTTTCAATAGCTTCATATGACATGAGTTCGTTATCTTACATGATAAGCTGTAGGCTAGTCTAAAATAGTAAGTGTAAAACCATACAATTATTATGTTCGGTAGATTGTGTACACAGCTTTTATACAATATTTCACAAGTCTACCCTCTCGAGCGCAGAGAGTAACATCTCGAAAACTTGCATCCGCTCTCGTGTTCAATATTATTTATTAAATTAAGTTGTTAAGTTATCTATGCTATATATCTTTAAATAGTTAACGCCTAATTTAATCTGTGACTATTAAGTGCAAGCGCAAACGCACAAAAAACAGTGCAAAACCGGTCGCCTCTCTGGACACAATAGTGCGCCTACCGCGCGCCTGCCACAAATCAATACACAGGTACCGTGTACACAACGTCTCGCGAGTGATTTATTTTTCACATAACTGTTTTGACGACAATGGCTGTGTGTTTAGGCTGTAAACTAGCTATTAAACCGACTGAACTACTGCATTGTGAAAAATGTTCGGACAATTACCATTACGAGTGTCAAGGTATGCCACGGGCTACATTTAAAAATTTAGTCGAGAACAATATGGAATGGACATGCCAAGGTATAAGTGCCTGAAAGGAAAAATGAACACCTCTTGACTGTCATGAAGAATGTGTGCGAAGTTATCAACTACAACATAGCACCTCGTGATATAGTATCTATACACCGAGTACCCCACGCCGAGTCTGCCTGCACCCGCCCCAGAAACATAATAGTAAAGTTGTCTACAAAGATACTTCGCGATGACATCCTGTCGGCATGCCGAACTAAGAAGGGCCTGACATCTGATCAAATTGGTATCACCGGGCCACAGCATAGGATCTACTTAAACGAACACTTAACACTTAGAAACAAAATGTTATTTCGCGACGCCCGAGCCACGGCCAGCCAGCATAACTACAAACACCCATGGGTTCGTAACGGTCAAATATTCGTGCGAAAAAATGATACATCACCCGTGCTTGCTATTAAAGGCCCCCGTGACATCGAGAAAATTAAACCTTAGGTTCTATGAGCTAAGCATCAAATTGGCTGTAAAGTGTCACTTACTTAATATAATGTGTAAACTACTATTGTTATTCATAGGCATAATAATTATATTCGTAATAAGCTACCGTACCCGATTTATTTTTAGTTCTAGTATTTTAAGAAGTATGAGTGTTTTGTACGTTTTGAGGAACTATTTTATTTTTCATTTATTTATAAATGTGATCATGTCATGCACGAAAAATAAAACAACGGAAGTGATTATTTACCACGTTTTAACTGCATACAATATTCGATACCTATTAGGTAAAATGCAAAACGGTATGTATCGGCTCATAACTAATGTTATTTTGGAGACATGGCTTAATATTATATCACATTATAATTATTCAAATATTCGCAGGGTTTTATTTACCTACTCAATCAACGATTTTAAAATAATTAGTGTAATTGTCTTTGAAAACGAAAATGAATAGTAATCTATCCATTTATTACCAGAACTGTAGAGGATTAAGATCCAAATTACATTCCTTGTACATGAACATCCTATCCAATTCCTTTGACATTATTATCCTTACTGAGACCTGGTTACATCCCGACATTGCCGATAGTGAATTTATGGATCCGCGATACACTGTGTTTAGAAGCGACAGGGACCGTGTGGGTACCGGTCGCCGCGACGGCGGCGGCGTGCTGGTGGCGGTGCGCCGCGAGCTCGACGCCGCGCCGTACGTGGCGCGCGCCGACGTCGGCGCGGCCGCGGTGCCGGCACCGACCTGTCCTATTGTTGATCACGTCCTACTGGAACTACCAGGGAACCGGAATCACAAATACGTCATTAGTGCTACCTATATACCTCCGAATGAAAAACTAGGTACATATGTTACTCACTTTGAATATTTGACAGCTATTCTGCTATCTCCCACGGTACGGGGTTACTGGGTTTTAGGTGATTATAATTTACCTACGTTAAACTGGGTTCCGGTGGGCCAGTGCTGTAAGCCCGACATTACAACATTGCATGTCCCACAAAATGATTCTGTTCGTAACTTTATGTCTATCACAGGTTCTTTCCAAATAAATACTCATAAAAACTTAAACGGCCGCATACTAGATTTGTTTTTTTCTAATGATACTGATTGTAGGTGCGTATTGGCAGCTGCACCGCTTGTGCCAGTTGATCCGCATCACCCTCCACTCGCTATATTGACACCTTTCATAACCAGTAACAATAATATATTCAATAAAATCAATACCCCCAAACTAGTTTTCCATAAAGCAGATTACAATGCCATTAATAATGAATTGTCTAACATTAATTGGAATAGTTTAATGTTTGGTCTCACGGCGGAACAGGCGGTACAGATTTTCTATGAAGTAATTTTCAAGGTCATAAAAAAGTTTGTTCCTGTGAAACCAAGTAATTCGTCGCGTTTTCCGGCCTGGTTTACTCCTGCTTTAAAACATATTTTTAATAATAAAAAAAAGGCCTGGGTAAAATGGAAAAAATACCAAAATCAAATTGACTATGAAACTTTTTCACTCTACAGAGAACGGTTCAAAAGGCAGTCAAGTGTGTGTTACAATGCTTACATGAAATCAGTAGAAGCGAATATTCAATCCAACATTAAATATTTTTGGACATTTGTCGCCAATAAACGTGGAACTACCAATATCCCCAGCACAGTCTCTTATAACAGCGTAACAGCCAGTGATCCCGCCGAGGTGTGTAACTTATTTTCTGAATATTTCCAATCTGTTTTCACTTCGTCTACTATTCCCCCTGACCTAGATCTTAACGAATTAAGAAACAGCCCGTCCAATGTTCACATTAATGACGTTCATATACCAATCCATCTTGTCAAACTTGCTCTGAAAACAGTGGATACATCAAAAGGTTCAGGATCCGATAATATCCCTCCAATTTTCATTAAAAATATTGCTGATAACATTTCACAACCTCTCTATCAAATTTTTAACAGTTGCCTTAAAGAAGGCACATTTCCTGACATTTGGAAAATTGCAAGAGTTGTACCTGTCCACAAAGGAGGTTCCAAGAGAGATGTAAAAAATTATAGGCCTATTTCCCTCCTTCCTATTTTATCTAAACTTTTCGAAAAACTGGTTCACGATGCTCTGTATCCAAGTTTACACAACATTATCCTACCGCAACAACACGGTTTTGTCAAGAAAAGATCAACAACGACTAATTTAATCATTTACACCTCTTACCTTTTCAGAAGTATAGACCTGAATTCACGCATTGATAGTGTATATACAGACTTCTGTAAAGCATTTGATAGAGTAGATCACAAAATCCTATTAGAAAAAATATATTTCAACGGAATACGAGGTAATTTGTGGAGATGGTTTAGATCCTACATTACTAACCGTACACAAAAAGTGGCAGTCAACGGATATGAGTCGAGATGTGTCAATGTAACCTCTGGAGTTCCACAAGGCTCTATATTAGGACCCTTATTATTCATTTTATTTATTAACGACATAGACAGCTGCTTTAAATTTTGCAATTTTTTACTTTACGCTGATGATCTTAAAATTTACCACACTGTCGAAAACGAAGAAGACCGCTTAAAATTTCAAAGTGATTTAAACCGTCTCAGTGATTACTGTCATATAAATAAACTTTCTTTTAGCTTACCTAAATGCAAACTAATTACTTTTACCAAGAAACTTAACCCATTTCCCACTTCCTATACCCTTAGCGGATCGACTCTCGAAAATGTTTCGGTAATAAAAGATCTTGGTATCCACCTGGACTCAAAGCTTCATCTAGATTCTCATATCAACTATATCATTGGTAAAGCATTCAAAATGTACGGATTTATCATGCGTCTTGGAATGGATTTTAAGCAACCATCAACCTACCTACATTTATATAAGTCTTTGGTTAGGTCTCAACTAGAATATGCTGTGTCGATATGGAACCCTTTCTATGATAAGTACAAAAACTCAATAGAGATTGTTCAAAAGAAATTCTTGCGTGCCATGCATTACCGTTGTTACCGTTCTCGTCTAAGCTACCAGCAGCTTCTCGATACGTACAAATTACTCAATCTACAAAACCGTCGCCTCCTTCTAGACGCAATGGTCCTATATAACCTTCGTCATAGTAAATTCGACTGTCCCAGCCTGAGTGGGGCTCTCAGCTACCGCGTGCCGACGCGGGCACGACAGCGCGCTGCTCGCATGCACCAACTGTTCGCAGATGCGCGCTGTCGAACCCGCGCCGGGGAGCGTGATCCCCTTTACAGAATGGTCAAATCATATAACTTACATTTCAATGAAATTGACATTTTCATGATGTCAGACAATGTATATAAAAGCAACTTAATTAAATTACTCAATAATAAACAAAATTGAAAGTCACTCCAATAGACCATACTATTATGTACTTACTACCATTCTTACTTGTCCTCAAAATTGTTGATAATGCAGTCGTTTGTTTTGTAATTTCTTATCTACCTTTTACGTGTTACGTACCTATATTTGTTAATAAAATTGTGTTAGTGCGTTACTATATTCACAAACCTTTGTACTATTTCCATTGTTAAGTACCTTTAATTCAATATCATTGTTACCTTGCGCTGTATACTTTAGATTTAAGTTAAATCTAGTAATCGGTGGACAATGTTGTTGGTCTCACACCTTACTATTGTTAACACTGTAATTCTCTATTAGAGCCTTGTGTGTTACTGTTTGTTGTCCCAAATAAATTGAAAAAAAAAAAAAAAAAAATAAATTAGTACGAGCTATTATAATAAAATAAAAGTACCTTTCATTTATATGAAGTCAGTAGATATATGGAAGACGGTCCAACCTGAAGCGTGGCCTCTCGGGTAAAACCTGAAATTGTATATATGAAAAGATTGATTAAAATAGGGTGTATGTATGTTTAAGGAATCTTATTTATAAATACGTATCATTAAGATTGTTTATATTTATCTAGTTCATTCACAGTTAGAAACAAAAAGGTACCATATCCATTTTTCCAAGTAATGCAGTTTTCCTGCCGAGTTGTGTTACTTACTAAGTAGGGTTAGTTAAGTCAAAAAGTAGCTTTTTAGTGGCAATGACTTTTGTACTTACTTGGAGATAGTGTTAAGACAGGGTACAGTCGATAAAGGACACACCGGAAAATTGTCCCGTTCAACTTGCAATCTACCGACAGCTAAGTGTTCAACGTCAAGCCTTATCTTTGAAAAATACAAAATTAAAGTTAGGACAAGACTCAAAGCATCCTACCCATTTTTAGATGACACTACATTTATTTAAGTCCCTATAACTATTACTATCCATAATCCATAAGCTAGCGCCTTAGAAAAATAATTGAGTAATTTCATTGTTTAGAACGGCAACAACTTTACAAGTTCCAAAAACAATTAGGTAGCCTAGGTCAAGTAAATTAGTCAAAGATATATTGTTGATGTTTACTTTTTAAATGAGGTGTGTTCAGGTTCCACAATTAATAATCTTTGTACATTCTGAGGCAGATGTGTAGAAATATCGGACATTATAAGCTTTCGTGTTTCACCAGTTTATTTACGTCCATTGCACTAGGCTAGATTTCACTAAGTCTACTGTACACCTAACACTTATTGCAATGAATTAAAATAACGCGTTTTCGCCTGATTTCCTAACGAATTTATAGGTTATAAAAATTAAAACTCACTTAGTGACACAAACATATTTTACATTGATCTGAAAGTTTATTCTTCGGACCACATTTGAAATATTAAATGGAAAACATTTGTTTTAAGTTATTACAGATTCATGTTGTAGGCAGTATAGCGCTAAAATGGTCCATACATAAATAAATCTGTCATTTTTTCGCGGACAAAGCGGTTTAGCGGTAAACATGAGATAGATTAGAGAAAATAATTTAACCATAGATAACATATATCTCCGCCAAAAGGTGTTCTATTGGCGACAATACTCAAACTGTCATTGTTCTTAAGTTGGTATGCTTGATCGTCATACAATTTTGTAGCAGATGAGATTATGATCAAGGTGTCACATGTTGTCCAATGGTTTGCGGTTAGTAAATACTTTATAAAATCAAATACTTTAAATAGTAATTACTTTATAAATGATGAAAGTAGGACCTCTTATAAATAAAATAAAATTTTCTTTGTCTTCGACCCAGGGTAGAGTAGGGTAAAATGGGATAGGTAAACTTTTAAAATTATTATCTAGGTTCTATTTCTATTTTTATTCTTTATTTTGATTACTTTTAAAAGCGTTGGCTTTCTGTAAACAATCGAGTGAAAGCGTAATTGAGGAGGAATGAACGAGTGTATGTGTATAAGTTAGAGGTGATGAATGCTTATAGATGTATGGTTGATAGAAGGAATGGCTGGATATGACGGATGTAAGATATGAAAGTGTGTCACGAATGTTTTATTTTATGGAATGAGTGGATTGATACAGACAGACAGCGCTGGAAAGTAGTCAAAACTAGTTTGGTCGGAATTTGTTTGGTGGGGAACAAACAAGGAGGAATTTTGGAAACACATTAGCCATAAAAAGCTTATCGGTTAGGTTAAAATCCATTTGGATTCGACCCATTTCAAGGGTAGTTTTTTGTGGCTACTCACTCTACAAGGTAATAAGACCCATACTAAAACCACACACCTCATCTTGAATGGGATGTATTTGACAATCGACATATTTTAGGGCCGATATCGTCTAGTGAGAACGAGGCTCTTTTCAATATTTGTTTCCTTGTTATGTGTTCAAATTTATGAAGTTTAGTATCATCAAATCATTTCTTCATTTGATCATGATATGGTACCGAGTTGAGGTACATGCTTATGTCATTTAAGGTTTGTTTTATAAAAAAAAAAAAACACATCCAAACAGATCTTAAGTCAGTATATTTTATTCAAGTATGAGACATGCGCCAAAACATGTGGCTGGAGTGATTAGATAGAGGAATTGGTTTGAGTTCCGACAATGGAGATTGAAGGCTCTGGACTTATAATGAGAGCTCTAAAGGTTTCTTCGTAATTGCGTGGGAAGTTATTGTGAACTCGTTGAAATTATTACGATAATTATTCCGGTCCAACAGTGTGGATGGAATGAATATTCGCCGCGACCGGGGAACGAGCTAGCAAGAACGGGTTAATAGGACCTATCAGATTCACAACCTGGTATCCCTGGCGATGCGTGGACTCTGAGAAAGGGGTTATCATGGTTCATTGTCGAGATTCTGATGAGCTGATTTCAAAACTGAGTCTGTAACAGAACAAGCGTCTATGACGAGGAAATGGACTCGTTATTACATATAAAACTTACGGCAAATCAACTTTTCCTTGGCTAACTTTTTGGTGCATAATTCCTTCGGGATTTCATTGAATATTTTAACAAATAATATCTGTGATGGTTAATCACATGTTTAGTTACGTCATCAGTCATAGAAATCACTATAATTCGATGCACAACTTATTGAAAAAAACTTATTTACAAACTATATTCACATGAATGGATTGTGGATACTAACAATCTGATCTGTCAAACGAATGGCGTTCCGATATTGCGTCTTGGTTCCAATTACAAGTCAGAGAGGTAATAATCACTGATATTGATTATTATACTCCTTGAGTATATCATTTAACGTAATATTAAGTAACAAATGAGATCTTTCATTGCGAAGTCACTTACTAAATTGATTTAAACAGTCTTTCACAAAATAATATTTACGTAAAAATATTTACGGAACACTCCACTATTGGACTACATAGGTATCAATACCAATAGCTCTGTCTCTCTCTAAAACAGCTGCAATCTGCACGTGTTAATAAGCAAACATCCGCGTGATGATCGTGAACTTTATTGCGTAGAGCGTATGAGTGTAAACAAAGCACTTGTGATCTTTTTCTTATGTGCGCAAGTTAATGGCTTTCTGTCGATGTTGTGTCTGCAAAACGTCTGCAGTCCGCGTCTTATTGTGTCTGTCTGCAGTCCGCGTTATGTCTGTAAAACATCTGCATTGTGTCTGCAAAACGTCTGCAGTCCGCGTTATGTCTGTAAAACATCTGCATTGTGTCTGCAAAACGTCTGCAGTCCGCGTTATGTCTGTAAAACATCTGCATTGTGTCTGCAAAACGTCTTCAGTCCGCGCTATGTCTGTAAAACGTCTGCATTATGTCTGCAAAACGTCTGCAGTCTGCGGTTTGTCTGCAAAACGTCTGCAGTCCGTATTATGTCTGGATTAAAGGCTATAAAAGGGTCGGAGCGAGCCGACGCGCGTCATTCTTACAATATCCACAAGACTAACAGTGTCCCTGGCTTTCGTGTGTTATACTGGTGAGTGAAGTTGTTCTGCTATTATTTCTCTGTTTGTTTTTACTTGGAAATTATTCTAAGTGATTGTAAACTTTGAAATTGTGTCTCTGTTTGATTGTGCGGGGACAATATCGTCGTACAGTTGAATTTAGACCTGTGGTGGAATTGCTTTACCGTCAGTTGTGGGGTTATTTTAGTGTTCTATTTATAGTGTAGTGTTACATTTAAATTAATGTGTATAGTGAAGTTTTCTGTGCTTTGTTTCATGAGTGCCGTCAAGCAATACAAAGACTGGGTCGATGTATGGCTGGTGCTTGGAGATAAGTCTGTGTTTGGTTTTGTAGGGAGTAATTCTTGCAAAACTAAGCTTAGATTATAGCACGTAAAGGAAACTTCATTCGTTTATTTAGTTGGTCAGTAAAATTGAATTTAGTAATTTTCTATGGGGTTATTTTGTGAAAGTTATAAGCCAGATCATTGTTTGTGACAGACTGTTGTCCGGCTAAGCGCTTTATACCTTGCGGTGTTAAACATAAGGCGTTTAGGGGTCTTTTTGTTCCAAGTGGAGGCTTGGGCGCTTTATTTACTTACAAAAGCGTATTTTCTCACCGGTCTCAAAGAGTCCAACTGTTAGATGGAAGTGAGGACTTTCACGATTGACGAAAGACATTAGGAGTAATCCTTGCTCACAGAAGTCGGCAGTATTTGAGGCTGGGGTCCTATATATATTTATATTTATTTACTCGGTGCTCTAGTCCATGCTGGCGTTGGTCGCTGGGGATTTCGGTTGTGATCGATCCACATCTAAGTAAAGTTGATCGCAGCTGGGTCTCTCATGTGGCTGGTACTGGTGTGTCCTAGAATACTGGATATATACACGGATAGGGCGATCTACTCTCTGCTACCCTAGCCTGCGGGCAAGAGCAGAGGGGGGGATAAGAACACAAGCCTATAGGTTGCCTATCTCAGCTTCGCTGGCTGAACTGTACAGCTTATGGTAGGGATACACTTGTGCATATTTTGAACACAAGATCTATGGTAAGTGACGGTCTGTGTTTCAGATATGTTAGAGTAGGGAAAAACAATAGGATTAGGGTAGAATCACACACTATTTCTATGAAAGTAGAGTTCTATTATGATTGGTCTTAAAATATAATTGGTCAACGTGTATTGTGGAGAAATAATTTAACTATTACTATTTATATGGTTTAAATGGACTTTAAATGTGGTGTTTACTATCTTAAAATATGTGGTAAAACTGGTAATTTATAAAATCTCTTATTACTTAATTTATCTGAGTGAAATTAATAATTGTGGTAGCAATTTCTGATTCTTCATGTAGCATCGAGCCAGTGAGTGTTGCTAACTAGTTTTCAAGGTAAATTCTATCAAGTTGGTTAGGGAAACAAACTATTCTTTGGAATAAAAAGCATAGGTTTGTTATAGGGCCCAGTGGCATGCGAGCGCCGTCCACTGATGACAAGTCAAAAGCTTCAAGGAGTTACTAGACTTACTTACTTCGTTCTCAGTGGTAGCAACTACTCGGAGCCTTGATGATACATTAGAAGGATCGAGAAGTTATGGTCTATTAACAGTATTGGGGAAAAGGGGGATTAGCTAGGGAAAAGAAACAAAACAAAATAAAAGGGGTTAGTTCGTAGATAGATAGCCCTTCAGGCTTACTTGCTTAGGATGCCTGATAAAGTGGTTTGATCAGGTTAGGGGATTCAGACGGCAACGCAAGGCAGTCCTGCAACTCGAATCCACTAATAAGGCGTAGCCGATGATTACCAAAATATTTTTTAATATTTATTGCATGTATGTTTCACTCACTAACTTTTATTCTAAAATTTCTTCATCACGTTATTAATTTTCTCACATATAACTTTCTAGGCCTAAATCTGATAAAATACTCTTCTATAACACTATATTATTATGCTACAATAACCTTTATTCTTCGTTAAAATATAAATAAATAAAATTTTAAATATTAGTCAAAAATACAGCTGATACTCATTAAAGGATCTAGGTTATCGCGGTTCACATCGAAGGGTTCTACTTATTCACGCTAGACGATCACAAGGCCAAATTTATGGGGTATATTTAAAGGGGGGTTAGCTATACTGTTGGTTAGTCAAGTAAGTAAGTAAATAAGTAAGGTGAGCGGAGGTTTAGTTACATTTGGTTCCGTGCCCAAGGGATCTAAGATGTGCTCTGTAGAACACATCTTGGATACCAAGGTTTACAAATAAATAATAGCCTTGCCAGGCTACATTTGTTGCTGTGAAGACAAGTGGGTGTGCTGTATTTCTGACTTATTTCATCTCTAAATAAAACTCATATACCTAATATTTTTATTCAATCACTATTTCATAAAAACTAAAATAATTTTATCTGACTTATTTCATCTCTAAATAAAACTCATATACCTAATATTTTTATTTTATTTTAAAAACTAAAATAAATCGACTTATTTTTCATAAAAAAACTAATAAATTCAACTATTTATAAAAACAAAAAAAACTTTATTGTCAATAAACACGTCTGTAGTATTTTCTTCCATTGTTTATTATTGCCGCGTTCCGGGCGAGGTCATGCATCGATGCGGAGTCAATTGTATGTTCATTCCCTTTCTCTGGATTCTGAAAAATAAAAATAATAAAATTAAAGTAGCGTAGTAAACTAAAACAAAATTTATTTCTAGGAAATTAGCTCATAATCGTAGGGGTTGAACTAAACATCGTCCCGATTAGGCGATTCGGGTTGCGTTGCTACGTAGTAATTGTTGGCATTGGCACATCTTGACGTTCCCTTGCGCCTGTGCGTAGTACTATTATTTATTCTGTGTCTTAATGTATGTTTTATGGCTGTTGTATAGGCGGGGCAGGTACTGGAAATACTAGGTACTTATATAGAAAATACCCATGTATCTAAAATAATAGGAAGCGCGGAACTGTAGCACTTTAGAAGAGTTTGCCACCTAGTGACCGGAATTGGAAACAAGTGTGTGAACTATGTACAATAGCAATAGAATTTCATGTTAAAACAAATAGTTCTCTATATGTCTAGTACATTTTCATAGCAGGCTCTGCCATCTTCAGGGCTATTTTGAAAGCTCACATCACGTTTGCACTTCACACCGGAGATCTGAGAGCTTCGATGCTGTCTTATATAGTCTATGAACACTCTGATGATATACATATTCCTAGCAGGCGTGTGTTATACAGAATTTCATTCATAGGCAGGATAACTACTAGTCTAGATGTAAGATGATTTTCCTAAAATAATCCTAGGATACTTAAACCCTAGATTTAAGACCTAGTAATACAAGAAGATAGGCTTTAGTCTAATGTTTATGGGGGCGCGATTATTCATTGTCGCGCTGAAGTACAATATTATATGGGGCGTCCCGCCATTTTTCTATGAATACTGAATAGCTACACGCATGTTATACTATGACAGTACCTCCTTCGATGGTTGGTTTGTTTGCATTTTAGTTGTCACTCTATAATCTACATATTGGCTTACAGGATTTCATACATCATACGATAATTTGGCAAATTGTTTGTACCAAATATTGTCACTGTAGTGCAGCCGTGAGAAGAACAGATGTCTGTCTGTTAGGTTATACGTATTAATCATGTTAGGACTAATTTAGTTCATTAGCTTATAAGTCATCATATATTTTCATATTACATCCGTAGTAAACAAGCATACGTCCCTCTTGATGGTGAGAGGTCACCATAGCCTATATCTGCCAATTATTTCAATAAATTAAATCCACTGTACGAATTTCAACTTTCTATACGTTTATATTTTTACTGTAGTAATACAAATAAGTATGTATGTATAAACAAGATTTTCAATAGCTTCATATGACATGAGTTCGTTATCTTACATGATAAGCTGTAGGCTAGTCTAAAATAGTAAGTGTAAAACCATACAATTATTATGTTCGGTAGATTGTGTACACAGCTTTTATACAATATTTCACAAGTCAGGAGTATGCCAACATACTGTACTTCATTACAACCATGTCAAACATATCCTACGAAATATTAGCATTACCAGCATCTGGGAGGTCGTATCTCGCCATACTTTAACTCCACCACTGCTTGATCATTGTCACAATTGCTCAAATAATTTCATGAATATTGATTGAAACTTGTAATATTTCTGTTAAGTAGGCATACTCGTAGATAATAAGCACTATTATCATTATAAAACCATATTTTACTGAGGTTCAGAAATAGTATGTGGTATGTGGAACGCAGTAGGTATGTAAACTTACCTAACATGACCGGGTCCGATCTGATTGTCGGATTATTTTGTTGTTCAGTAACGTTGAGCATGAGCTGGTAGTGTAGATCAGTGAGCCTTTAGTACTTTGAAAGGAAACGTCAGAGATTAGAAATGTTCATGTAGATAGCGTAAGAAAAGGATTTAGTTTTAGAGTGGGGTTCTGCCAAATAGGAACAATATTATTTCATTTATCTACTCACGGGGGCGCGTCGCTTAATTTTGGAACAAAGACACGCCCGTGAGAAATATTGTGTCAGAAAAAACAACGCATACAGCAAAATTTACAAAAAGGAAATTAAAAATAAAAAAGTTTGAGAACCTCTGCCTTATAGTACATTTTTCCATGAGTTAGGACATAGATGAGTTAATAATAAGTTTACTTAGCCAGTAAAGTCAGTATAAGTTAGTTCAAGTTCAATTTTCACTTCATCGCTTATAGTCATCGCTATCCCTCGCAACTAAATTTTCTAAATATAATATTATTAATGCAATGAGCTATTAACTTTTAAATTAGTACGAGCTATTATAATAAAATAAAAGTACCTTTCGTTTATATGAAGTCAGTAGATATATGGAAGACGGTCCAACCTGAAGCGTGGCCTCTCGGGTAAAACCTGAAATTGTATATATGAAAAGATTGATTAAAATAGGGTGTATGTATGTTTAAGGAATCTTATTTATAAATACGTATCATTAAGATTGTTTATATTTATCTAGTTCATTCACAGTTAGAAACAAAAAGGTACCATATCCATTTTTCCAAGTAATGCAGTTTTCCTGCCGAGTTGTGTTACTTACTAAGTAGGGTTAGTTAAGTCAAAAAGTAGCTTTTTAGTGGCAATGACTTTTGTACTTACTTGGAGATAGTGTTAAGACAGGGTACAGTCGATAAAGGACACACCGGAAAATTGTCCCGTTCAACTTGCAATCTACCGACAGCTAAGTGTTCAACGTCAAGCCTTATTTTTGAAAAATACAAAATTAAAGTTAGGACAAGACTCAAAGCATCCTACCCATTTTTAGATGACACTACATTTATTTAAGTCCCTATAACTATTACTATCCATAATCCATAAGCTAGCGCCTTAGAAAAATAATTGAGTAATTTCATTGTTTAGAACGGCAACAACTTTACAAGTTCCAAAAACAATTAGGTAGCCTAGGTCAAGTAAATTAGTCAAAGATATATTGTTGATGTTTACTTTTTAAATGAGGTGTGTTCAGGTTCCACAATTAATAATCTTTGTACATTCTGAGGCAGATGTGTAGAAATATCGGACATTATAAGCTTTCGTGTTTCACCAGTTTATTTACGTCCATTGCACTAGGCTAGATTTCACTAAGTCTACTGTACACCTAACACTTATTGCAATGAATTAAAATAACGCGTTTTCGCCTGATTTCCTAACGAATTTATAGGTTATAAAAATTAAAACTCACTTAGTGACACAAACATATTTTACATTGATCTGAAAGTTTATTCTTCGGACCACATTTGAAATATTAAATGGAAAACATTTGTTTTAAGTTATTACAGATTCATGTTGTAGGCAGTATAGCGCTAAAATGGTCCATACATAAATAAATCTGTCATTTTTTCGCGGACAAAGCGGTTTAGCGGTAAACATGAGATAGATTAGAGAAAATAATTTAACCATAGATAACATATATCTCCGCCAAAAGGTGTTCTATTGGCGACAATACTCAAACTGTCATTGTTCTTAAGTTGGTATGCTTGATCGTCATACAATTTTGTAGCAGATGAGATTATGATCAAGGTGTCACATGTTGTCCAATGGTTTGCGGTTAGTAAATACTTTATAAAATCAAATACTTTAAATAGTAATTACTTTATAAATGATGAAAGTAGGACCTCTTATAAATAAAATAAAATTTTCTTTGTCTTCGACCCAGGGTAGAGTAGGGTAAAATGGGATAGGTAAACTTTTAAAATTATTATCTAGGTTCTATTTCTATTTTTATTCTTTATTTTGATTACTTTTAAAAGCGTTGGCTTTCTGTAAACAATCGAGTGAAAGCGTAATTGAGGAGGAATGAACGAGTGTATGTGTATAAGTTAGAGGTGATGAATGCTTATAGATGTATGGTTGATAGATTGAATGGCTGGATATGACGGATGTAAGATATGAAAGTGTGTCACGAATGTTTTATTTTATGGAATGAGTGGATTGATACAGACAGACAGCGCTGGAAAGTAGTCAGAACTAGTTTGGTCGGAATTTGTGGGGAACAAACAAGGGGGGAAATTTTGGGAACACATTAGTCATAAAATTCTTATTGGTTAGGTTAAAATCCAATGGATTCGACCCATTTCAAGGGTAGTTTTTTGTGACTACTACTACACAAGGTAATAAGACCCATACGAAAACCACACACCTCATCTTGAATGGGATGTATTTGACAATCGACATATTTAAGGGCCGATATCGTCTAGTGAGAACGAGGCTCTTTTCAATATTTGGTTCCTTGTTATGTGTTCAAATATGTGAAGTTTAGTATCATCAAATCATTTCTTCATTTGATCATGATGTGGTACCAAGTTGAGGTACATGCTTATGTCATTTAAGGTTTGTTTTATAAAAAAAAAAACACATCCAAATCAATCTTAAGTCAGTATATTTTATTCAAGTATGAGACATGCGCCAAAACATGTGGCTGGAGTGATTAGGTAGAGGAATTGGTTTGAGTTCCGACAATGGAGATTGAAGGCTCTGGACTTATAATGAGAGCTCTAAAGGTTTCTTCGTAATTGCGTGGGAAGTTATTGTGAACTCGTTGAAATTATTACGGTAATTATTCCGGTCCAACAGTGTGGATGGAATGAATATTCGCCGCGACCGGGGAACGAGCTAGCAAGAACGGGTTAATAGGACCTATCAGATTCACAACCTGGTATCCCTGGCGATGCGTGGACTCTGAGAAAGGGGTTATCATGGTTCATTGTCGAGATTCTGATGAGCTGATTTCAAAACTGAGTCGCTAGCAGTTGCATAGTATTGGAATACACACCACACGATTAGAAATGGGGGGATATTTCCGACTGATCTAGAGATATTTTTCTTTTATTCAATTTTATTGCTTCTTTTGCTAACTAAGATTGAAATTTTTTACAAACTACTTTGTATTTTGTAAAAGAATCCAATCGGGGGCGAGTTGTAACAGAACAAGCGTCTATGACGAGGAAATGGACTCGTTATTACATATAAAACTTACGGCAAATCAACTTTTCCTTGGCTAACTTTTTGGTGCATAATTCCTTCGGGATTTCATTGAATATTTTAACAAATAATATCTGTGATGGTTAATCACATGTTTAGTTACGTCATCAGTCATAGAAATCACTATAATTCGATGCACAACTTATTGAAAAAAACTTATTTACAAACTATATTCACATGAATGGATTGTGGATACTAACAATCTGATCTGTCAAACGAATGGCGTTCCGATATTGCGTCTTGGTTCCAATTACAAGTCAGAGAGGTAATAATCACTGATATTGATTATTATACTCCTTGAGTATATCATTTAACGTAATATTAAGTAACAAATGAGATCTTTCATTGCGAAGTCACTTACTAAATTGATTTAAACAGTCTTTCACAAAATAATATTTACGTAAAAATATTTACGGAACACTCCACTATTGGACTACATAGGTATCAATACCAATAGCTCTGTCTCTCTCTAAAACAGCTGCAATCTGCACGTGTTAATAAGCAAACATCCGCGTGATGATCGTGAACTTTATTGCGTAGAGCGTATGAGTGTAAACAAAGCACTTGTGATCTTTTTCTTATGTGCGCAAGTTAATGGCTTTCTGTCGATGTTGTGTCTGCAAAACGTCTGCAGTCCGCGTTATGTCTGTAAAACATCTGCATTGTGTCTGCAAAACGTCTGCAGTCCGCGTTATGTCTGTAAAACATCTGCATTGTGTCTGCAAAACGTCTGCAGTCCGCGTTATGTCTGTAAAACATCTGCATTGTGTCTGCAAAACGTCTGCAGTCCGCGTTATGTCTGTAAAACATCTGCATTGTGTCTGCAAAACGTCTTCAGTCCGCGCTATGTCTGTAAAACGTCTGCATTATGTCTGCAAAACGTCTGCAGTCTGCGGTTTGTCTGCAAAACGTCTGCAGTCCGTATTATGTCTGGATTAAAGGCTATAAAAGGGTCGGAGCGAGCCGACGCGCGTCATTCTTACAATATCCACAAGACTAACAGTGTCCCTGGCTTTCGTGTGTTATACTGGTGAGTGAAGTTGTTCTGCTATTATTTCTCTGTTTGTTTTTACTTGGAAATTATTCTAAGTGATTGTAAACTTTGAAATTGTGTCTCTGTTTGATTGTGCGGGGACAATATCGTCGTACAGTTGAATTTAGACCTGTGGTGGAATTGCTTTACCGTCAGTTGTGGGGTTATTTTAGTGTTCTATTTATAGTGTAGTGTTACATTTAAATTAATGTGTATAGTGAAGTTTTCTGTGCTTTGTTTCGTGAGCGCCGTCAAGCAATACAAAGACTGGGTCGATGTATGGCTGGTGCTTGGAGATAAGTCTGTGTTTGGTTTTGTAGGGAGAAATTCTTGCAAAACTAAGCTTAGATTATAGCACGTAAAGGAAACTTCATTCGTTTGTTTAGTTGGTCAGTAAAATTGAACTTAGTAATTTTCTAAGGGGTTATTTAGTGAAAGTTATAAGCCAGATCATTGTTTGTGACAGACTGTTGTTCGGCTAAGCGCTTTATACCTCGCGGTGTTAAACATAAGGCGTTTAGGGGTCTTTTTGTTCCAAGTGGAGGGCTTGGGCGCTTTTATTTACTTACAAAAGCGTATTTTCTCACCGGTCTCAAAGAGTCCAACTGTTAGATGGAAGTGAGGACTTTCACGATTGACGAAAGACATTAGGAGTAATCCTTGCTCACAGAAGTCGGCAGTATTTGAGGCTGGGGTCCTATATATATTTATATTTATTTACTCGGTGCTCTAGTCCATGCTGGCGTTGGTCGCTGGGGATTTCGGTTGTGATCGATCCACATCTAAGTAAAGTTGATCGCAGCTGGGTCTCTCATGTGGCTGGTACTGGTGTGTCCTAGAATACTGGATATATACACGGATAGGGCGATCTACTCTCTGCTACCCTAGCCTGCGGGCAAGAGCAGAGGGGGGGATAAGAACACAAGCCTATAGGTTGCCTATCTCAGCTTCGCTGGCTGAACTGTACAGCTTATTGTAGGGATACACTTGTGCATATTTTGAACACAAGATCTATGGTAAGTGACGGTCTGTGTTTCAGATATGTTAGAGTAGGGAAAAACAATAGGATTAGGGTAGAATCACACACTATTTCTATGAAAGTAGAGTTCTATTATGATTGGTCTTAAAATATAATTGGTCAACGTGTATTGTGGAGAAATAATTTAACTATTACTATTTATATGGTTTAAATGGACTTTAAATGTGGTGTTTACTATCTTAAAATATGTGGTAAAACTGGTAATTTATAAAATCTCTTATTACTTAATTTATCTGAGTGAAATTAATAATTGTGGTAGCAATTTCTGATTCTTCATGTAGCATCGAGCCAGTGAGTGTTGCTAACTAGTTTTCAAGGTAAATTCTATCAAGTTGGTTAGGGAAACAAACTATTCTTTGGAATAAAAAGCATAGGTTTGTTATAGGGCCCAGTGGCATGCGAGCGCCGTCCACTGATGACAAGTCAAAAGCTTCAAGGAGTTACTAGACTTACTTACTTCGTTCTCAGTGGTAGCAACTACTCGGAGCCTTGATGATACATTAGAAGGATCGAGAAGTTATGGTCTATTAACAGTATTGGGGAAAAGGGGGATTAGCTAGGGAAAAGAAACAAAACAAAATAAAAGGGGGTTAGTTCGTAGATAGATAGCCCTTCAGGCTTACTTGCTTAGGATGCCTGATAAAGTGGTTTGATCAGGTTAGGGGATTCAGACGGCAACGCAAGGCAGTCCTGCAACTCGAATCCACTAATAAGGCGTAGCCGATGATTACCAAAATATTTTTTAATATTTATTGCATGTATGTTTCACTCACTAACTTTTATTCTAAAATTTCTTCATCACGTTATTAATTTTCTCACATATAACTTTCTAGGCCTAAATCTGATAAAATACTCTTCTATAACACTATATTATTATGCTACAATAACCTTTATTCTTCGTTAAAATGTAAATAAATAAAATTTTAAATATTAGTCAAAAATACAGCTGATACTCATTAAAGGATCTAGGTTATCGCGGTTCACATCGAAGGGTTCTACTTATTCACGCTAGACGATCACAAGGCCAAATTTACGGGGTATATTTAAAGGGGGGTTAGCTATACTGTTGGTTAGTCAAGTAAGTAAGTAAATAAGTAAGGTGAGCGGAGGTTTAGTTACAGTAGAACACATCTTGGATACCAAGGTTTACAAATAAATAATAGCCTTGCCAGGCTACATTTGTTGCTGTGAAGACAAGTGGGTGTGCTGTATTTCTGACTTATTTCATCTCTAAATAAAACTCATATACCTAATATTTTTATTCAATCACTATTTCATAAAAACTAAAATAATTTTATCTGACTTATTTCATCTCTAAATAAAACTCATATACCTAATATTTTTATTCAATCACTATTTCATAAAAACTAAAATAATTTTATCTGACTTATTTCATCTCTAAATAAAACTCATATACCTAATAATTTTTATTCAATCGCTATTTCATAAAAACAAAAAAAACTTTATTGTCAATAAACACGTCTGTAGTATTTTCTTCCATTGTTTATTATTGCCGCGTTCCGGGCGAGGTCATGCATCGATGCGGAGTCAATTGTATGTTCATTCCCTTTCTCTGGATTCTGAAAAATAAAAATAATAAAATTAAAGTAGCGTAGTAAACTAAAACAAAATTTATTTCTAGGAAATTAGCTCATAATCGTAGGGGTTGAACTAAACATCGTCCCGATTAGGCGATTCGGGTTGCGTTGCTACGTAGTAATTGTTGGCATTGGCACATCTTGACGTTCCCTTGCGCCTGTGCGTAGTACTATTATTTATTCTGTGTCTTAATGTATGTTTTATGGATGTTGTATAGGCGGGGCAGGTACTGGAAATACTAGGTACTTATATAGAAAATACCCATGTATCTAAAATAATAGGAAGCGCGGAACTGTAGCACTTTAGAAGAGTTTGCCACCTAGTGACCGGAATTGGAAACAAGTGTGTGAACTATGTACAATAGCAATAGAATTTCATGTTAAAACAAATAGTTCTCTATATGTCTAGTACATTTTCATAGCAGGCTCTGCCATCTTCAGGGCTATTTTGAAAGCTCACATCACGTTTGCACTTCACACCGGAGATCTGAGAGCTTCGATGCTGTCTTATATAGTCTATGAACACTCTGATGATATACATATTCCTAGCAGGCGTGTGTTATACAGAATTTCATTCATAGGCAGGATAACTACTAGTCTAGATGTAAGATGATTTTCCTAAAATAATCCTAGGATACTTAAACCCTAGATTTAAGACCTAGTAATACAAGAAGATAGGCTTTAGTCTAATGTTTATGGGGGCGCGATTATTCATTGTCGCGCTGAAGTACAATATTATATGGGGCGTCCCGCCATTTTTCTATGAATACTGAATAGCTACACGCATGTTATACTATGACAGTACCTCCTTCGATGGTTGGTTTGTTTGCATTTTAATTGTCACTCTATAATCTACATATTGGCTTACAGGATTTCATACATCATACGATAATTTGGCAAATTGTTTGTACCAAATATTGTCACTGTAGTGCAGCCGTGAGAAGAACAGATGTCTGTCTGTTAGGTTATACGTATTAATCATGTTAGGACTAATTTAGTTCATTAGCTTATAAGTCATCATATATTTTCATATTACATCCGTAGTAAACAAGCATACGTCCCTCTTGATGGTGAGAGGTCACCATAGCCTATATCTGCCAATTATTTCAATAAATTAAATCCACTGTACGAATTTCAACTTTCTATACGTTTATATTTTTACTGTAGTAATACAAATAAGTATGTATGTATAAACAAGATTTTCAATAGCTTCATATGACATGAGTTCGTTATCTTACATGATAAGCTGTAGGCTAGTCTAAAATAGTAAGTGTAAAACCATACAATTATTATGTTCGGTAGATTGTGTACACAGCTTTTATACAATATTTCACAAGTCAGGAGTATGCCAACATACTGTACTTCATTACAACCATGTCAAACATATCCTACGAAATATTAGCATTACCAGCATCTGGGAGGTCGTATCTCGCCATACTTTAACTCCACCACTGCTTGATCATTGTCACAATTGCTCAAATAATTTCATGAATATTGATTGAAACTTGTAATATTTCTGTTAAGTAGGCATACTCGTAGATAATAAGCACTATTATCATTATAAAACCATATTTTACTGAGGTTCAGAAATAGTATGTGGTATGTGGAACGCAGTAGGTATGTAAACTTACCTAACATGACCGGGTCCGATCTGATTGTCGGATTATTTTGTTGTTCAGTAACGTTGAGCATGAGCTGGTAGTGTAGATCAGTGAGCCTTTAGTACTTTGAAAGGAAACGTCAGAGATTAGAAATGTTCATGTAGATAGCGTAAGAAAAGGATTTAGTTTTAGAGTGGGGTTCTGCCAAATAGGAACAATATTATTTCATTTATCTACTCACGGGGGCGCGTCGCTTAATTTTGGAACAAAGACACGCCCGTGAGAAATATTGTGTCAGAAAAAACAACGCATACAGCAAAATTTACAAAAAGGAAATTAAAAATAAAAAAGTTTGAGAACCTCTGCCTTATAGTACATTTTTCCATGAGTTAGGACATAGATGAGTTAATAATAAGTTTACTTAGCCAGTAAAGTCAGTATAAGTTAGTTCAAGTTCAATTTTCACTTCATCGCTTATAGTCATCGCTATCCCTCGCAACTAAATTTTCTAAATATAATATTATTAATGCAATGAGCTATTAACTTTTAAATTAGTACGAGCTATTATAATAAAATAAAAGTACCTTTCATTTATATGAAGTCAGTAGATATATGGAAGACGGTCCAACCTGAAGCGTGGCCTCTCGGGTAAAACCTGAAATTGTATATATGAAAAGATTGATTAAAATAGGGTGTATGTATGTTTAAGGAATCTTATTTATAAATACGTATCATTAAGATTGTTTATATTTATCTAGTTCATTCACAGTTAGAAACAAAAAGGTACCATATCCATTTTTCCAAGTAATGCAGTTTTCCTGCCGAGTTGTGTTACTTACTAAGTAGGGTTAGTTAAGTCAAAAAGTAGCTTTTTAGTGGCAATGACTTTTGTACTTACTTGGAGATAGTGTTAAGACAGGGTACAGTCGATAAAGGACACACCGGAAAATTGTCCCGTTCAACTTGCAATCTACCGACAGCTAAGTGTTCAACGTCAAGCCTTATCTTTGAAAAATACAAAATTAAAGTTAGGACAAGACTCAAAGCATCCTACCCATTTTTAGATGACACTACATTTATTTAAGTCCCTATAACTATTACTATCCATAATCCATAAGCTAGCGCCTTAGAAAAATAATTGAGTAATTTCATTGTTTAGAACGGCAACAACTTTACAAGTTCCAAAAACAATTAGGTAGCCTAGGTCAAGTAAATTAGTCAAAGATATATTGTTGATGTTTACTTTTTAAATGAGGTGTGTTCAGGTTCCACAATTAATAATCTTTGTACATTCTGAGGCAGATGTGTAGAAATATCGGACATTATAAGCTTTCGTGTTTCACCAGTTTATTTACGTCCATTGCACTAGGCTAGATTTCACTAAGTCTACTGTACACCTAACACTTATTGCAATGAATTAAAATAACGCGTTTTCGCCTGATTTCCTAACGAATTTATAGGTTATAAAAATTAAAACTCACTTAGTGACACAAACATATTTTACATTGATCTGAAAGTTTATTCTTCGGACCACATTTGAAATATTAAATGGAAAACATTTGTTTTAAGTTATTACAGATTCATGTTGTAGGCAGTATAGCGCTAAAATGGTCCATACATAAATAAATCTGTCATTTTTTCGCGGACAAAGCGGTTTAGCGGTAAACATGAGATAGATTAGAGAAAATAATTTAACCATAGATAACATATATCTCCGCCAAAAGGTGTTCTATTGGCGACAATACTCAAACTGTCATTGTTCTTAAGTTGGTATGCTTGATCGTCATACAATTTTGTAGCAGATGAGATTATGATCAAGGTGTCACATGTTGTCCAATGGTTTGCGGTTAGTAAATACTTTATAAAATCAAATACTTTAAATAGTAATTACTTTATAAATGATGAAAGTAGGACCTCTTATAAATAAAATAAAATTTTCTTTGTCTTCGACCCAGGGTAGAGTAGGGTAAAATGGGATAGGTAAACTTTTAAAATTATTATCTAGGTTCTATTTCTATTTTTATTCTTTATTTTGATTACTTTTAAAAGCGTTGGCTTTCTGTAAACAATCGAGTGAAAGCGTAATTGAGGAGGAATGAACGAGTGTATGTGTATAAGTTAGAGGTGATGAATGCTTATAGATGTATGGTTGATAGAAGGAATGGCTGGATATGACGGATGTAAGATATGAAAGTGTGTCACGAATGTTTTATTTTATGGAATGAGTGGATTGATACAGACAGACAGCGCTGGAAAGTAGTCAAAACTAGTTTGGTCGGAATTTGTTTGGTGGGGAACAAACAAGGAGGAATTTTGGAAACACATTAGCCATAAAAAGCTTATCGGTTAGGTTAAAATCCATTTGGATTCGACCCATTTCAAGGGTAGTTTTTTGTGGCTACTCACTCTACAAGGTAATAAGACCCATACTAAAACCACACACCTCATCTTGAATGGGATGTATTTGACAATCGACATATTTTAGGGCCGATATCGTCTAGTGAGAACGAGGCTCTTTTCAATATTTGTTTCCTTGTTATGTGTTCAAATTTATGAAGTTTAGTATCATCAAATCATTTCTTCATTTGATCATGATATGGTACCGAGTTGAGGTACATGCTTATGTCATTTAAGGTTTGTTTTATAAAAAAAAAAAACACATCCAAACAGATCTTAAGTCAGTATATTTTATTCAAGTATGAGACATGCGCCAAAACATGTGGCTGGAGTGATTAGATAGAGGAATTGGTTTGAGTTCCGACAATGGAGATTGAAGGCTCTGGACTTATAATGAGAGCTCTAAAGGTTTCTTCGTAATTGCGTGGGAAGTTATTGTGAACTCGTTGAAATTATTACGATAATTATTCCGGTCCAACAGTGTGGATGGAATGAATATTCGCCGCGACCGGGGAACGAGCTAGCAAGAACGGGTTAATAGGACCTATCAGATTCACAACCTGGTATCCCTGGCGATGCGTGGACTCTGAGAAAGGGGTTATCATGGTTCATTGTCGAGATTCTGATGAGCTGATTTCAAAACTGAGTCGCTAGCAGTCGCATAGTATTGGAATACACACCACACGATTAGAAATGGGGGGATATTTCCGACTGATCTAGAGATATTTTTCTTTTATTCAATTTTATTGCTTCTTTTGCTAAGTGAGATTGGATTTTTTTACAAACCACTTTGTATTTTATAAAAGAAATCCAATCGGGGGCGAGTTGTAACAGAACAAGCGTCTATGACGAGGAAATGGACTCGTTATTACATATAAAACTTACGGCAAATCAACTTTTCCTTGGCTAACTTTTTGGTGCATAATTCCTTCGGGATTTCATTGAATATTTTAACAAATAATATCTGTGATGGTTAATCACATGTTTAGTTACGTCATCAGTCATAGAAATCACTATAATTCGATGCACAACTTATTGAAAAAAACTTATTTACAAACTATATTCACATGAATGGATTGTGGATACTAACAATCTGATCTGTCAAACGAATGGCGTTCCGATATTGCGTCTTGGTTCCAATTACAAGTCAGAGAGGTAATAATCACTGATATTGATTATTATACTCCTTGAGTATATCATTTAACGTAATATTAAGTAACAAATGAGATCTTTCATTGCGAAGTCACTTACTAAATTGATTTAAACAGTCTTTCACAAAATAATATTTACGTAAAAATATTTACGGAACACTCCACTATTGGACTACATAGGTATCAATACCAATAGCTCTGTCTCTCTCTAAAACAGCTGCAATCTGCACGTGTTAATAAGCAAACATCCGCGTGATGATCGTGAACTTTATTGCGTAGAGCGTATGAGTGTAAACAAAGCACTTGTGATCTTTTTCTTATGTGCGCAAGTTAATGGCTTTCTGTCGATGTTGTGTCTGCAAAACGTCTGCAGTCCGCGTTATGTCTGTAAAACATCTGCATTGTGTCTGCAAAACGTCTGCAGTCCGCGTTATGTCTGTAAAACATCTGCATTGTGTCTGCAAAACGTCTGCAGTCCGCGTTATGTCTGTAAAACATCTGCATTGTGTCTGCAAAACGTCTTCAGTCCGCGCTACGTCTGTAAAACGTCTGCATTATGTCTGCAAAACGTCTGCAGTCTGCGGTTTGTCTGCAAAACGTCTGCAGTCCGTATTATGTCTGGATTAAAGGCTATAAAAGGGTCGGAGCGAGCCGACGCGCGTCATTCTTACAATATCCACAAGACTAACAGTGTCCCTGGCTTTCGTGTGTTATACTGGTGAGTGAAGTTGTTCTGCTATTATTTCTCTGTTTGTTTTTACTTGGAAATTATTCTAAGTGATTGTAAACTTTGAAATTGTGTCTTTGTTTGATTGTGCGGGGACAATATCGTCGTACAGTTGAATTTAGACCTGTGGTGGAATTGCTTTACTGTCAGTTGTGGGGTTATTTTAGTGTTCTATTTATAGTGTAGTGTTACATTTAAATTAATGTGTATAGTGAAGTTTTCTGTGCTTTGTTTCATGAGTACTGTTTAGCAATACAAAGACTGGGTCGATGTATGGCTGGTGCTTGGAGATAAGTCTGTGTTTGGTTTTGTAGGGAGTAATTCTTGCAAAACTAAGCTTAGATTATAGCACGTAAAGGAAACTTCATTCGTTTATTTAGTTGGTCAGTAAAATTGAATTTAGTAATTTTCTATGGGGTTATTTTGTGAAAGTTATAAGCCAGATCATTGTTTGTGACAGACTGTTGTCCGGCTGAGCGCTTTATACCTCGCGGTGTTAAACATAAGGCGTTTAGGGGTCTTTTTGTTCCAAGTGGAGGCTTGGGCGTCTTTATTTACTTACAAAAGGCGTACTTTCTCACCGGTCTCAAAGAGTCCAACTGTTAGATGGAAGTGAGGACTTTCACGATTGACGAAAGACATTAGGAGTAATCCTTGCTCACAGAAGTCGGCAGTATTTGAGGCTGGGGTCCTATATATATTTATATTTATTTACTCGGTGCTCTAGTCCATGCTGGCGTTGGTCGCTGGGGATTTCGGTTGTGATCGATCCACATCTAAGTAAAGTTGATCGCAGCTGGGTCTCTCATGTGGCTGGTACTGGTGTGTCCTAGAATACTGGATATATACACGGATAGGGCGATCTACTCTCTGCTACCCTAGCCTGCGGGCAAGAGCAGAGGGGGGGATAAGAACACAAGCCTATAGGTTGCCTATCTCAGCTTCGCTGGCTGAACTGTACAGCTTATGGTAGGGATACACTTGTGCATATTTTGAACACAAGATCTATGGTAAGTGACGGTCTGTGTTTCAGATATGTTAGAGTAGGGAAAAACAATAGGATTAGGGTAGAATCACACACTATTTCTATGAAAGTAGAGTTCTATTATGATTGGTCTTAAAATATAATTGGTCAACGTGTATTGTGGAGAAATAATTTAACTATTACTATTTATATGGTTTAAATGGACTTTAAATGTGGTGTTTACTATCTTAAAATATGTGGTAAAACTGGTAATTTATAAAATCTCTTATTACTTAATTTATCTGAGTGAAATTAATAATTGTGGTAGCAATTTCTGATTCTTCATGTAGCATCGAGCCAGTGAGTGTTGCTAACTAGTTTTCAAGGTAAATTCTATCAAGTTGGTTAGGGAAACAAACTATTCTTTGGAATAAAAAGCATAGGTTTGTTATAGGGCCCAGTGGCATGCGAGCGCCGTCCACTGATGACAAGTCAAAAGCTTCAAGGAGTTACTAGACTTACTTACTTCGTTCTCAGTGGTAGCAACTACTCGGAGCCTTGATGATACATTAGAAGGATCGAGAAGTTATGGTCTATTAACAGTATTGGGGAAAAGGGGGATTAGCTAGGGAAAAGAAACAAAACAAAATAAAAGGGGGTTAGTTCGTAGATAGATAGCCCTTCAGGCTTACTTGCTTAGGATGCCTGATAAAGTGGTTTGATCAGGTTAGGGGATTCAGACGGCAACGCAAGGCAGTCCTGCAACTCGAATCCACTAATAAGGCGTAGCCGATGATTACCAAAATATTTTTTAATATTTATTGCATGTATGTTTCACTCACTAACTTTTATTCTAAAATTTCTTCATCACGTTATTAATTTTCTCACATATAACTTTCTAGGCCTAAATCTGATAAAATACTCTTCTATAACACTATATTATTATGCTACAATAACCTTTATTCTTCGTTAAAATATAAATAAATAAAATTTTAAATATTAGTCAAAAATACAGCTGATACTCATTAAAGGATCTAGGTTATCGCGGTTCACATCGAAGGGTTCTACTTATTCACGCTAGACGATCACAAGGCCAAATTTATGGGGTATATTTAAAGGGGGGTTAACTATACTGTTGGTTAGTCAAGTAAGTAAGTAAATAAGTAAGGTGAGCGGAGGTTTAGTTACAACACATAATGCGTTTTGATAGCGTAGCGTTAGCGGAGCGCAATTATAGCGGTGCGCCGGCGGAACGCTGGCGTTCCGCTCGCAATCCGCGCTCATTAGTTCCCGCCGGCGTCCGCTGGGCGCAACGCCAGCGTTCGTCCGGCGCACCGCTATCGTTGCGCTCCGCTGACGCTCCGCTACCGCTCCGCCTACGCTATCAAAACGCGCATGTGTGTGGCCGAGCTTTAATTGTAGGGTGGGCAATGGGCTGGTAACCTGTCACTGAAATATCATGTCACTTGTTTACCAAGAGTGGCACTAAGTGCGTTAGTGCGTGCGACATTACCCGATCCGGATCGGACGGATGTAGGACCGATATCCCATACATTACGGGCGCCATCTTGGTTTTTTTCCATTGAAATCCTTCTGATATCCGCTATCGGATCGGATAATGCGAAAACGGACTAAAGCTTAAGCGGTTTCATGTGCTCTGCCTCTCAGTTTGAGAACACAAGCGCGAGTTTATGTATGAATGCAGATAGATGCAAGTTTTCTCGGAAGTCTCGGTGCAGTTTAGCGTAATACTACCTATATGTATGTAAAAATTCCAATAATGGCCATGTAATTAAAATATTCGTCGACTATTTCCGTTCAACGTCGATCTAGTGTTGACATCTTGATAATTATCACATTCCAAAGCAGACCCAAAGTCAACGTTCACATCCTACAATATGTAATGTAATATTCATACGCGGTGGTTCAACGACAGTGCGGAAGTGCGCGCTTTCCTTGTCCGCACATTGTAATCTGATAAGGTCGCCCAGAGGTCGGCTCAAGGCGATCGTTACTAATGCTCGAGCCATTCTTTACCTATTATTTTAATTGGTTACAAGTGTTACAACAACCGGATGACGAGGAATTGACGCGAATACAGAATTCCACTTATAGGATGTGATTATGTTGGTTTTGGCAGTCTGTAAAAAAATACTACAATATTCTACATATTTTAAAGCAAATGAAATTAAATGAAATCAGGCATTACTTTGAGGAAATCCATGATCCATGATACTTAATCAAAATCTAGAAAATTACTTTTTTACAAGTTCACAATGACAGCAGTCGGAATGCAATATATGTACGCAATATACCTACCTGTGTGGTGACGGGTTAAGAATTTCACCACCCCCTTTCTTCCCGTGGGTGTCGTAAAAGGCGACTGTGGGATATGGGTTAAATTGTGGCGTAGGCGAGAGGCTGGCAACCTGTCACTGCAATGTCACAGTTTCGTTTTCTTTCAACCCCTTATTTGCCAAGAGTGGCACTGAAGCTTAATTCTAGTAGTTTCATGTGCTCTGCCTAGCGCTAACCCGTTTATGGGATACAGGCGTGATTGTATGTATGTATGCAATATATGTATGTAATATACCTACTTGTATTCTTGTGTTGACGATACAAGTCAGAAAAACATATTAATTTTGGCACGTACATAATAAAATGTTAAATGTTAAGAAGATACTTCAGAAACGTTAAGTCATTATGCATTGTAACCAAAATGATCATTATTAGTCACTTGAACAACAAAGTACTGGGTTTCCCAAAAGGTTTCATTGACACAAAAACCCAAGCACGAGTAAGATTTGTGTCATTCAGTACCTACACAGTACATTCAGTACACAGACTACACAGTATAATGTTTTTATATAATTATATTTTTTGTATGTACATTGGGAATGTACCCATTTATGTATTAGGCTTGTGCCGTTTCGTTCGTTGATCGGAGCGCTCCGATCTCGTTCGATCGCTCTCACGAACTAGTTCGCTCTTTTAGGTCTTTTGCTCATTTAGTTCAGCCAGACCAGCGACCACCACGGTCGGAAAAATCAGAACGAATGGGAGCGAATGGTGTCAAATGATACGAATAGTCCTCAGATAATAACAATTCCGAGCCGAAACGTTGTAAGTAACCGAAAACTTGACGTTTTTGTGTTGCTCTGCTAAATAACTCGCTCTCGGTCGGTGCAGTCACACACTCGTTCTCGATCCAAACCGCTCGCGCTCGCCGATCCTATACTGAACTAAATGAGCAAAGACCGATTCACAGAGCACGGAAAGATTCAGTTCATTTCGGTCATTGGTGTGATTTTATTCCTAACAGTTCATAGTTCGTGAACGACACAAGCCTATTATCCATCCATACTATATACTATATATATATATACTATCCATACTATCCATACTAATATTATAAATGCGAAAGTAACTCTGTCTGTCTGTCTGTCTGTCTGTCTGTCTGTCTGTCTGTCTGTCTGTCTGTCTGTCTGTTACGCTTTCCCGCTTAAACCACGCAACCAATTTTGATGAAATTTGGAACAGACAATCTTTAGACCCTGAGACAGAACATAGGCTACTTTTTATTTCGAAAAAAAGGGATGAAGGGGTTGAAAAAGAGGTTGAAAGTTTGTATGGGATTTCTTAATTTTAAATGATAAAACCATGAAACTTTATATTTTAGCACTTGATAAGAAATCATTAAACATATATTTAAAGTCAGATACAGGTCGAACGCGATTAATTAACATTATTTTTACCTTTAAAATAAACATGGTGGGAAATAAACATTAACTAAAAGCGGGTAGATTATATTTATTTGTCTACCCCGAACATTTATATAAATTAATATCGGGTAGTTTTGTGTTGTTTACATCTCCGGTGACATTTTGCTGGGACGTCAGTCTTCCGCGACCACGGCCAGTGCAACCTGGCCGAAACGTTGGGAAAAAAGGTAAAAATAATGTTAATTAATCGCGTTCGACCTGTATGTGACTTTAAATATGTGTACAAAGCGCGAGAACTCAAAGTGTTATATCATTAAACATCTTGATAAGGGATAGGGATAGGGATAGGGATAGCGATAAGGATAGCGATAGAGAAAGCGATAGGGATAGCGATAGGGATAGCGATAGGGATAGGGATAGGGATAGCGATAGCGATAGCGATACGGATACGGATACGGATAATATGGGTATCGTTAGCGGGATACGGATATTCGGTCGGCGGTCTCTTACAATCAATGTGCTCTAAGACGATCGTTGTTTGCTTGCTTGAAGATTACGTTTGCGATAAGTATAAGCAAAATGTAAAAAATTGTAAGGGATAATAGAAAAAAGTACTTTTTACCCACCGATCATAGTGTCGAAATACGGGCTATGTGGGATGTTTATAAAGGTTTCCCCAGCGTATATAGAATTACCTACGCTGTGGTCGATGTGTAATATTTCTACAATCATTGCAAGCAAAAGTATTATGTGCAATCGAAATAATCGCAGATAAATATACCTACAGAGAAGTCTACGGTCCCTACGGATCCAAATGAAAATCTTAATGAATACTTTTATTACGCGGGCGAAGCCGCGGGTAAAAGCTAGTAATATTATAAATGCGAAAGTAACTCTGTCTGTCTGTCTGTCTGTCTGTCTGTCTGTCTGTCTGTTACGCTTTCCCGCTTAAACCACGCAACCGATTTTGATGAAATTTGGAACAGACAATCTTTAGACCCTGAGACAGAACATAGGCTACTTTTTATTTCGAAAAAAAGGGATGAAGGGGTTGAAAAAGAGGTTGAAGGTTTGTATGGGATTTCTTAATTTTAAATGATAAAACCATGAAACTTTATATTTTAGCACTTGATAAGAAATCATTAAACATATATTTAAAGTCACATACAGGTCGAACGCGATTAATTAACATTATTTTTACCTTTAAAATAAACATGGTGGGAAATAAACATTAACTAAAAGCGGGTAGATTATATTTATTTGTCTACCCCGAACATTTATATAAATTAATATCGGGTAGTTTTGTGTTGTTTACATCTCCGGTGACATTTTGCTGGGACGTCAGTCTTCCGCGACCACGGCCAGTGCAACCTGGCCGAAACGTTGGGAAAAAAGGTAAAAATAATGTTAATTAATCGCGTTCGACCTGTATGTGACTTTAAATATGTGTACAAAGCGCGAGAACTTAAAGTGTTATATCATTAAACATCTTGATAAGGGATAGGGATAGCGATAAGGAAAGCGATAGGGATAGCGATAGGGATAGGGATAGCGATAGGGATAGCGATAGGGATAGCGATAGGGATAGCGATAGGGATAGCGATAGCAATAGCGATAGCGATAGCGTTAGCGATAGCGATACGGATACGGATACGGATAATATGGGTATCGTTAGAGGGATACGGATAATCGGTCGGCGGTCTCTTACAATCAATGTGCTCTAAGACGATCGTTGTTTGCTTGCTTGAAGATTACGTTTGCGATAAGTATAAGCAAAATGTAAAAAATTGTAAGGGATAATAGAAAAAAGTACTTTTTACCCACCGATCATAGTGTCGAAATACGGGCTATGTGGGATGTTTATAAAGGTTTCCCCAGCGTATATAGAATTACCTACGCTGTGGTCGATGTGTAATATTTCTACAATCATTGCAAGCAAAAGTATTATGTGCAATCGAAATAATCGCAGATAAATATACCTACAGAGAAACCTACGGTCCCTACGGATCCAAATGAAAATCTTAATGAATACTTTTATTGCGCGGGCGAAGCCGCGGGTATAAGCTAGTGTATTATAATAAAATACAAAACACGATGAAATTGGGGGCATACATTTTTTGACGTAATTACCTACGTAATTAACAAAAAAAATTCCCTATAGGTATTTACTTAAATACCTCTAGAACAACAGACATTTATACCAACTTTACTAGACCAGCTGTCCTGCAGATGAAGTCATAGTCTCACAGTGCAATATTTGGACTAGGTATGTCGAAATTTGTTTTGATCAGTGTGTTATGTAGGCGCTATTGCTATTTTACTAGAAACAATAATGTAAATGCGCAATGTTTACTCGTATGTGTCATATTTAGACAAATGGGGATGGGCCGCGTAAAATCAGTTTTTCATAGAAACTTAGTTTTCTTTTAAATAAAAGTTAGAGCCATTTTTTATGTCAAACGTTTTTCGCTCCTTATTATAATTAAAAAATCGAATTAAGACTTAACGCGTTTTAACTCTAGGCGGTTACATTGAATTGGGAAAAAATACTTTCCATAATATTAATGTTCAGGGAGGAAAATTATGAAGTTTGTATGTAGAAGCGGTCCCCATTCTTCTTAAGGTAACGGCGGCTATTAACGCGGGTATCGAAATCGACGTCCATTACCGCCGCATTTGCAAATACGCATTTTATAGGCAAACCGACCAATTTCTTAAAAAAAGTTACTCACACAAAGGAAGCCTGTTTAGTTGACTAACGCACATATAGGCGATAGAGAGTGTGAATGAAAGAAGACGCTCGCTATTTGACAGTTTTTGCCACGGGGCCGCGAGAAGAGGTTGTGTCATACTGACGTGTGACGCTAAACCTAAGTGAACTCCAATCTCATTTAGAAGTTTACGTTAAATTATGGCAAACAGGTGAAAGTTATGCATTTCAAATTATTGTTTATAGTTTTCTACATGACTTCTGAGTACTTTTTACGTATTGTTTAGCCTAGAAATGTGTTTAAAGTGGAAATTAAAAAACAGCGGTGAAAGGCGCCATTTCGTGAGTAGATTCTATTACTGTGGTATACCACAGTAATAGTTAAAGTAGTGATATTAGTTCTTTTTGCTTTATTTTAAGTATATGTGATCAGTTATATAATGTCTTACAGTTGTTTCAATCTTGATCTATTCACGCTATCAAAGAACTATTTACGCGGTATGAAAATTATTCAACAAAACCTTAATTTTTAGCAAAAACTTCATGACTGATTTCGTAGTTTCTATGAAAACCGTTAATTTGTAATTTTTTTTAAACATTGACATAAAGTCTGATGCTTACTTACCAGTTATGTAAACTTGGTTTTAATATAAGGTTGCAATATTTTATTTTGATTTGTAATGAAAATACATCTGTATGACTTTGTTTTTATGGGTCGGAATTAGATTTTATAATACTCCAATTTATGCCTATTACCGATGGTACGATCACATAACCCTCGGTAATAGAATATATAAGAATCTATTACCGATCCATGCAATATTTGTTTGGGTCGGTAATGGGTTCCTGTAGAAGTATCTATTACCGAGCGACATATTAGTCTTGTATCAAAATATGACATTAGTGTACCGTAAGTACAGATTTCTTAGGTGAAACTGAGTCTTCTGTGGGTATTCATAAAGGAGGAAAGTATAGGTATATGTATTTGTCATAATTTGTATATTCAACCGTCGGTATTAAGCTCCGAATTTTGAGATGGGTTTCTATTTACCGATGGAAGAAAAACACTGTCATTCATACCCTCGGTAATGAAATCTCAATTCGCATTAATAGAACTGCAGCCTGTTCATTACCACGGTAATAGAAAATGTAGGTATGTTGGCTTCAATAATCATTTTATGACATATAATAAACTAAAATGATCCTAAAACTCTTCAAAACTAATAGTTCAGTAAATACTCTTCCATAAAAAATATTTGTGGTCGTTAATGAGCTTTGATACCCTACCTTATATCCATACTGAACTGTTTTTTTTGTTGAAACCTTGTGTGGTGTCGAACTATTTAATAAAAAAACATTGCGTAAAAAGTCGAGATACAGTTCACTTGTCTTGGCTCTAACTGCATTAGGTATAAGATAAATTATGTTGTTACCCAATAATTAGTGCATTTTTACATAATTGTTCGCAGCTACTATAAACAGAAGCAACACAATTTCATAATAAAACATAACAAGAGATCAGTTGCAATACACACTTACCACACAATGTCATCTTATGAAAGTACCTACAGTTGGCCATCAGACATATCAGAATTCGGAACACGCCTCTATTACCAAAGCGTCAAACTACGTGTTCCGATATTTGTGAGCACTTTCGGAGCCCGCTCCGATATATCAGAAATTTATTTTCTCTCTCTCTCTCTCTCTCTCTCTCTTCAGCACGATTATTTCCATCAAATTTTGGGGTCTGCTTTTCCTATACTTTTCTTCCACTTCGCACGATCGGACGACGTCGTAGGCTCTCATGTAATTTGCCCATCTCATCATCGGCCTTCCTCTTCCTCGGGACCCAGCAATGCTCAGATCCATAGAAAAGTTTCCTATGTACTCAGGTGGCCTTCTCTTCACGTGTCCATACCAGAAATCTATGTACAATGAAATAGTTATTTTTTATACAAGGGGGCAAAGTTGTATTTTAACGCTGAGTGTAGAATTGAAAAACGAGCAAGTGAAAGGATTCTATAGTTGAACCACGAGCGAAGCGTGTGCTTCGAGAATAGAATCCTGAACTTACGAGTTTTTTAACACAAGAGAAGTAAAATACATTTGCACCCGAGTGTAACACAAAACTTTTCCCCTCACTATCACTATTAATAGCGTGGAAACTGCAACGCAAAAAATGCGTTTATCACTGCTTCCAGTACTTCCACAGGTAGTAAATCATCTTTATTACTAGATTCAATTTTAAAGTAGTTAATTTGACTTTATTCAAGGTCAAATTACTTTACCCACTAGTGGATAAAATGCGTTTTTACCCGCTGGTATTAAAGGACAAAACACGTGTTTCCGAGCTAGTGAGGGGAAAATAAATATACAGTCGCCGTACATATTTCATAAGATCAAATCATAATTTTAAGTGCCTTTACAGTTTCGGGACAAAGGTTTAGTTGTCGGATATTTAAATGTGTTTCACAAGCTCACCTCGGCGAGGGAGCGAGGCGTGACTCACTTGGAGTCGGATGACATGCTGAATTAACTTTATACTGTTGTAAAGCTAATATTAAAACAACTAATCCTTTGGCGTTACTCGCAACGGTGAAGGGAAGCAGCAGGATGTTCATTGAACTTTGATAAAGGTTACAACTAAATATACCAACTCTTAGTTCAAGTACGTTACGCTTTGAGTGTATATTTCCTATATTACTAATTTAAAATAAACTAATATTTGATAAGGGCGGTCACAACATAACGATAAGGCATAAAAATCATAAAACACCTATCGTAATTAATCGATGATCATTCACTGTAACATTTATTTGTATACTAGCTTTTTAACGCGGCTTCGCTCGTGTTAGAAAGAGACAAGAAAAGTAGCCTATGTCACTCTCCAACCCTTCAACTATCTCCACTTAAAAAAATACGTCAATTCGTCGCTCCGTTTTGCCGTGAAAGACGGACAAACAAACAGACACACACACTTTCCCATTTATAATATTAGTATGGATTAAATTGGGCAAAATACTATAGATTTGATATGAATTGGAATGCATACAGACATTAATAAGTCTAAAATATGTTCGTAGCACCTAATTGTATGAAAACATAAAAAGCAAACGAAATTGCAGGTAAGTACAAGTTGCCAGTGCCACATTTGAAGACATCCCACGGTCGACTTCTACGAGATCCACACATGGGAAGGGGGAAGGGGGTGGTGAAACTCTTAACCCGTCACCACATTTTGTATTTCCACGATATGGAAAATATTACAGACTTTGATATAGCGCTAACTCTGTTTTAATACGTAACAAATGTATTCACCTTGTGTTATTATGATATAATAATTATTATGATGACCTTACCTAGGTACTCAACTCATTAACATTGCGTGCATGAATAGATATGTTTGTTTCTGGTTATATAAATATGGAATCCATTATTTATGGTAATTTACGCTCCACAATATATTTTAGTTTTGAAATATTATGTGTGACCTTCTTTATTGAACTCGGGTGTTAAGCACAATACGAATTAGCTTTTATTCAATAGTAGTAGTAGTAGTAACAGTTTCAGTGTATTGTGTTATTTATTTTATTGTACTAAAAAACACATTAAAAATAACGAGAAAAACATTGAGATCTTATCCTGAAGTACAGAAGTTCCTTGTATGTCCATGTAAAAGGTGTCAAAACTACGTTTGAATTGTGGACAAAACTCAAAAGCTTATTTGACGACTCTGGTTTCGCCAGAAGAATTACGTTGTTACGAAATTTAATTTCCATAAGGCTCGAAAATTCAAATTCGATGACAGAATACGTAACAAAAATGGTAGAAAATGGTCAGAAATTAAGTGGCACAGGTTTTGCCATTAGTGATGAGTGGATCGGCTCGCTATTATTAGCAGGTTTGCCTGAGAAATATTCCCCGATGATTATGGCAATAGAGCATTCCGGCATTTCCATCACGACAGACGCCATCAAAACAAAGCTTTTAGACATGGAAGAGAAAAATTCAAATTTGACAGGGAATGGGAACGAGACTGAGAATGCATTCGCGAGTACGTCAAGTTACCAACATAATGGCCGCTGTACACACATGGCCAACAGTTCCACCAACCCCCTTGGCCATGTGTGTAGAGGGCTACTTGGCCGTAAGTTGGCAGTTGGCGCTTGCGCTTGCCGGCCAACCGATTCGTGTCGGTTTTTTGTCCACACATCAAAGGATCTTGGCGCCAATGGCCAACTGCGTTTACACGTTGGCGCTTCATTCAGTTGGTCGTCAGCCGTCAGAGAGGACGGTAGTGAAATATTTACGAAAATAATAAGTTTATCTATGTCAATAATAGTGTAGATTTTAGGAAATAAAATAACCTTGCAAATGTTTAATGTATTTCCTAAAAAAGATAAATGTTCTTATCATAATATTAAAAAAATTGTTAATATTTCAAATAATTGAATTTTACTACGGGGTTATTATTTTTTAATCAAATTTTTCTGTCAATGTCTATGATCTAGAATTTCCTAGACTTTTCCATTCCACGTCCATCTTTCATGAAGAGCCAATGCCAAGTGATTGGTTCGCCAATGTGTAAACAGCGGCTCTTATCTTGGCCAAGGGGTTTCACAAAGGGCTGGTGGAACCGTTGGCCATGTGTGTACAGGGGCCATAACAAGAAAAACAAAACGAAATTTGTCTGTGGTAAACAGGATGGCGGCGAAATGACAACAAAAGTCAGAAATGTCAAAGTCAATTGTTTCAGATGCAAAGAATCGGGTCATTATAGAAATCAATGCCCGAATTACGAAAAGAATTCAGTTAAAAATAAAACTGGTATACGGAAACAGTCTCATGCATTCAGTGCTGTGTTTTTAAGTGCCGATTTTAAGAAAGACGAGTACTATATTGATAGTGGCGCTAGTACCCATTTAACACCAAACGAATGTTGGGTTATGAATGCATCGTACGAGCCGGCAACTAGTGAAATTATAGTTGCAAATAAGGCATGTTTGCCTGTGTTGTGTACCGGAAACGTACAGATTGCGACTGTGACTCCAGATAGTGAATTCGACATAACAGTTGAAGATGTTCTATGTGTACCGAGTTTAACTACAAACCTTTTATCGGTCAGCCAACTGATAAAGAAAGGGAACAGAGTGGACTTCACTAAAAAGGATTGTAAGATTTACAATAGAAGTGGACAGCATGTTGCTACGGCCGCTCTGACAAATGGCGTTTACAAATTGAATATGCCAGAAGATACGACCAACGTTGCTATGGCAGTGTCTGCCGAGACTTGGCACCGACGTCTCGCACATGTTAATGGCTCCTACATGGCGAAAATGAAGGATGCAGTGCAAGGCTACAGTATTGGCGGCAAGATAGACATCAGTAATTGCAAGGTATGTTGTGAAGGCAAACAGTGCAGACTGTCATTTCCTAATAATTGCAACAGAAGTCAGGATTTATTAAATATTATTCACATGGATATAGCTGGTCCAATGGAAGTAAAATCTCTTGGAGGATCAAGATATTATTTGCTATTTGTGGATGACTATAGTCGTATGGCATTTATTTATTTTTTGAAGGAGAAAAGTCAAGCTCTTGATTGTTTTAAAGAGTTTAAAGCTAGAGTTGAAAATGAACTTGACAAAAAGATCAAGATTATAAGAAGTGATAATGGTCTTGAATTTTGCAGTAAGAAGTTCAACGAGTTCCTGAAGCTAAATGGGATACTGCATCAAAGGACAAATCCTTATACTCCCGAACAAGATGGATTATGTGAACGGCAGAATCGCGTGGTCTGTGAGAAAGCTAGATGCTTATTATTTGATGCTGAGCTACCCACAGAGTTCTGGGCAGAAGCGTGTAATTGTGCAGTTTACTTAAGGAACCGGACAATAGCTTCAGGTTTGAACAACAAAACTCCTTTTGAAATGTGGACAGGGACACAGCCAGACCTGAGCCATCTAAGGATTTTCGGCAGTACTGTCATGGTCCACATTCCCAAAGAGAAAAGGTTGAAGTGGCAGAAGAAGTCTAAAGAAGCTATCCTAATGGGTTACCCAGAAGGGGTCAAAGGATATAGACTATTTGATCCAGAAAAGAGAACCTTTTTTACAGCAAGGGATGTTAAAATTATTGAAAATAAAGTGACGTATTGTCAAATTGAAGTTCAACCACAGATACAGAAAGCTGAGGTAGGATGTCAAAGTTCAGTGGGGGATGAGAGTCCAGATAATTCCAGAACTTTGACTGATACATCATATGATTCGATCAATCCTAGTGAGTATGAGGATCCAGATACCACAGCGGAAAGTGTTTCAGTTCCGGATAATGTTCCTGCTCCTGAGAGAACCGGGCCAGTCCTGAGAACAGCAGAACAAAGAAAAGCTCCTGAAAGGTATGGAATTTCAAATCTTTGTTCAGACGCTAGCCCGAGGGACGATGCCAGTGGTCTGTCACTATCTGAGGCTTTACGCGGACCAGAGAAAGAGCAATGGAGACAAGCTATGGCAGAAGAGTTGAATAGTTTTGAAGAAAACCAGGCCTGGGAGCTTGTCAGTATTCCAAAAGACTCTAGTGTGGTAAAGTGCAAGTGGGTGCTTAAAAAGAAGTATGATAGTGAGGGCAATGTGCGGTTCAGAGCCAGGTTAGTAGCCAAGGGCTATACTCAGAAGTATGGAGTGGACTATGAGGAAACATTCGCGCCAGTGGTAAGGCATACAACTTTAAGACTTTTATTTGCTCTCTCTGTGCAGTTGAACTTAGATATTTGTCATTTAGATGTGACCACTGCTTTCCTGAACGGCTACCTTGAGGAGGATATTTATATGGAGAAACCAGAAGGTTTTCCTTCGCCTGTAGGTAAAGGGCAGGTACTTAAGTTGAAGCGAGCCATATATGGGCTCAAACAATCCTCAAGAGCGTGGTACAGGAGGGTAGATGATTGTTTAACCGAGCATGGTTATACTAGGTCTAAATTAGAACCTTGTTTATATGTGAAAAACGATAACGGTTTGACTGTAGTAGCTCTATATGTCGATGATTTCTTTGTTTTTTCAAACAACGCTGAAGAAACAAAATGCTTGAAACAGGTACTGTCTTCACAATTTAAATTAAAAGATCTTGGTCAAGTGAAACAGTGTTTAGGCATGAATGTTAGTGTTGATAAAGAAAACAATGTTATAACTTTAGATCAAGAAGATTATGTCGACAAGTTGTTGCATAAGTTCAATATGACAGACTGTAAGACTGTTCAGACTCCTATGGAGGAAAGGTTGAACTTAGATAAGGGTGAGTGCTGTGATACTGAATTACCTTATCAACAACTCATTGGTAGTCTCATGTACTTAGCAGTTTTGACGCGACCCGACATTTCTTTCAGTGTAGGTTATCTGAGCCAGTTTAATAAATGCCATGGTAAAGAACATTGGGCTCATGCTAAACGTGTTTTGCGTTATCTTAAGAAAACAAAACACTATTGCCTCAGGTATAGTAGTGATTCTGATTCAAAACTTACCGGGTTTGTTGATGCAGACTGGGGCAGTAATGTTCTTGATAGGAGGTCCTATTCAGGATATTGTTTCACTTTGTCGGGAAGTGTAATCTCATGGTGTAGTAAGAAACAGACTAGCGTGTCCTTGAGCAGTTGTGAATCGGAAGTACTAAATATAATTTTAAATATGAATGAGGCGAACTTATCCCTTTGAGGGATCCCTTCCAGTTAACCTTTGAGTAAATGAGAGGAAAAGTTGAAGAAGGATCGCAATAGTTACGTGGCATTTATAATAATTAAACAATACTGAATACTACATCAAGTTCAATTATTTAATTCTCATTATATTTAAATATTGTGTTATTTCTTATGTTGTGCTCAATCAAAATATTTATTGCCAAAGTATAAGCTTAATATACTTACATTGAACAAATTTAAAGCCAACAAATGAATGTTAATGCAGTAACAATTTCTGATTTTTATGTGTATACTATTAAGAAGGGGCAGATAGAACGACTCCAACAATTCGATGAAATTTTGCTATATTATGGTGTTTTTTGGGGGCATAATCTATTTGTCTGAGTCTTATTTCTGGGAAAGCGTGTATTTTTGAGTAAGTATAATATCCGAGCAGAACTATAACTTTTTAAATAATTAAATGAAATGAAATGAAATATTTATTTTCCAAGTAGGCATTTAACGTCAAATAAATCTATATTATAAGTAGGCCGATTTGTTCAACAGTTTTGAACAAGCCCCGCCCGAGTGGCATTTCCAAGATACGAGCCCGCCTGCTGCGACCGAAACCAGGACACCAAATTGAATTCGCCACGCTTTGCCAATGTCTTGCAAACCAATGTGTCACCGAGAACATGCCCTGTACAACTTATACATGCAAAAGAGAAACCAAAGATATTCGCTCGGGAACCTTCGAGGTTTTAGGGGGCTTGAGCTCTCTATGAAAAGCCCGAGTCTTAAAGACTCACTCTTAAGAGCTCATAAAAAGCTTGAGTCGTTAAAGTTCTGAACCGTTTCTAAGCTAAAACCTTTAACGCTTGAGTCTTTAAAGCGTGAACCTTTAGGGTTTGCAAGTCTTTAAGGTTTAAAAGTCTTCAAGACTAGTCTTATAACAACACTACTCGGGAAGCAAAGGAACAATACATACTGTTTTTATTGAATTCCGTTAACTATAAGGGAAGGTTCTTTAGATCAAATACAATTAGTTTTTTCTAAGAAACTAGCGTCATAACTCTTACGGTTATCGAGTTATTCAAAAAATAAAGATAATTACTGAGCATGTGTGCCTTTATCAATTCCTAATGTTATTTGTTTTGACATGTGCCGTCAATCACTTGACACTAATTTGAATGTTATATATTCTTAAGGGTCTCTCACACTAATAAATTGATTTATTATGCATGAAGATGAAAAATTTTTTTTTGCGAATTTAACTAAAAGTGATATATACAGGGTGGCTCCTGATAATGAACCTACGTGTCGAATTTAACGGAAAACAAAAAAGAAACAAAGTGTATAATCTGCAAATCATTCCCTCCCGTTTTTTTTCGTTCCCTGCATTATTTATTAAACACTCTGTCAGAAAAGAGTGTTTAATAATGCTGTGAATGTTTTACAGTATTATGATTCTCATTTTGGCGGTAAAATTTTCTTAAAAGGAAGTAACCTTAATAGTATTTTATGCAACTGGCGTGAAGTTAAAAAAGAAGAGTGGCGTGAGTAACAATTTGAGGCGAAGCCGAAAATTGTTAATAAAGACGCCACGAGTATTTTTTGACTCAGTTAAACACCGTTGCATACAATACTTTTTCTACGACCATGCACTTACTTTTTAATAGTTTTCTAGAATAACTTTCGTGAAATTCGCACTATTTCCTGTATTTTGACTTGTCGGCCTCCCCTCTGTCCCTGCACTCACCCTGCCGCCCGCACTCCCCCGCGCGGCCGCCAGCCCCCGGCGCCCCCGCTATATCTATTAAAGGCTTCCTAACAATGCTTTAAGAGCTATATCGTTGGGTGCGCGGGGCGCCGGGGGGGGGGGGGGCATCTTTTATGTAGGGTTTTAACGATCTATGCACGACACTGTAAATGACGAATAACAACACGGGAGTAGAAAAAAATAATTAGAGTATTTTTCAGCCTGAATATGATTTATGTATATCGCCTTTACAAGCGGGAAAGCGCTGGCATGTGCTACGAGAGTAGCGTTATGTCAACGTTGGCAGTAAATGCGTCAAAAAACCAACCGTTTAAGTATAGAGTGTAATTATACTAAAACTATACACAGCCTAACAATAGCCGATCACAGAGTCCGATCATTTCCACGTAAGTAAGCACCAGGCCCCGTAGCCGAATGGCATTTCTGCGACGCCAAACGCCGCAGAAATGCAGTCTGTCGCGCCAATAATTGATGATTAAACGAACTTACCTGTAAGTGAAGTTCTATCATAATTATACAAAGCGCCTCGTCCGAATTAGATAAGTCATAAACACATGTAGTTCCACATAAGTGACACCACTCTTGACTGCACTGTAGTTGATTTTTTTTTTTTTTTTTTTTTTTTTTTTTTTTTTTTAAGTAGGGTAGTTTCAACCTTTATATAAACCAGCCATAGGCCGCGCGCCCCTCATTTAGTTTAGAGTCTCATATACTGTTTTGTTGATATGTCTTAAAATTTTTGGGTTTTGGGTGGGAGGGTTGCTCTTATCTAATTCGGACGAGGCGCTTTGTATAATTATGATAGAACTTCACTTACAGGTAAGTTCGTTTAATCATCAATTATACTCGCGCCTCGTCCTCTTAGATAAGTCATAAACACATGTAGATGTTGAGAGTTCATTCGGGCATATCAATAAAACAGTCTTCGGTTTTTTAATCATTCTGATTTTTAATCAGGTTCATACAAATGTGGACATAGTCCAATTATCTTTCTGAATACAATTATTCTATATTATTTGCATAATATAATTTCTTAATAATTATAACAGTAAACCTATTTTCACTCAATCATCATTATTTATTATGGATCTAGCCAGGGCACATTCATTATCAGGTTCAACGACAATTCGGTTGTAAAATCGAGCAAATGTAGTGGAATTGCCGCTCCAACCTGCGGTATTTCTTATGAGGTCGATGTTCACCCCCGCGGCGTGCGCGCGCGACGTGCTGGCGTGGCGCGTGCTGTGCGCGGTGAACACCGACACGTCCACGCCGCTCGCGCCGAGCGTGGACTTGATCCACCGACTGAGGGTCTGCGTGGTTACAGGGTTATGAGGGTTCTTATAACTTATAAATAAACAATCCGATTTCCGTACCGACGCAGTCTTTTCAACATAAGACATTAAGGTTTTTGCAGGGCATATTTCTACTTTTTGCGTAAAATATGGCAACACAAGAATTGGTTGCTTGGAACCCACCCGAGAAGTTTTTATAACCTCAGGAATTTTAATTAAAATCTTGTCGTTCAGATTTTCTATGTTTTGTATTTTGATTTTAGAGAAAGTTTGCACCCTATGTGCTGTTGTGAGTGCTAATAATGTGATACATTTTTTTGACAGATCTTCTAATGATAGAGTTTCGTTTGGATAAAAGTTACTTAGAAAATCCAGAACACAAGTTGGGTTCCAAGTGGAGTTGTATTTTGGCAAGGGCGGTCGAAGTCGAAATACGCCCTTTAAAAACCTAGTAATTCTAGGATCCTTAGATATATCATTTACAAGTATTAAGGATATAGCTGATTTATACGAGTTGAGTGTTCCATATTGGACACCATTATGGAACATCTGTGTAAGAAACTCAATCACAATGGGAACAGAGCCTTCAGTGACATCTATGGATTTTTCTTTACAAAAAAGCCACCATTTTTTAATAGCACTGTCATACTGTTTAAGGGAGTTTTCTGATAGCGACGCGCAGGCGATGTCTAGGCCTGATGGTGGGAAGCCTCTGCGTAAGAACGACTCCCGGATAAGATGCCTGCCACCAGGGTAAGCTTCGAGCGGATTCGTCTGGTGCTGGAATGAGAAATCAATACATTCTTATCCGGTGTGAATGTGATTGTGTTTGAAATAAGAAGTGATCTAAATACCGGAAACCATGGTTGGCTAGGCCACAAGGGAACGATCATAATTCCTCTTGCGTGATCAGAAATAATTTTTCTGAGCGTTTTCAAGATTATAGAAAAAGGCGGGAACGCGTAAAAGTAATAATGCGACCAACTTATGGTAAATGCATTTATAGCGAATGCATCTGGGTCCCTGTGCCATGATATGTATTTAGAACATTTCTTATTTATTCTGCTGGCAAACAAATCTATATCCGGTTTTCCGAAGGCATGTGTCAGAGAGTGAAAGGCCCAGTTCTTAAGCTCAAACTCTATATCCGGATGCAATCGTCGAGATTCCGCATCTGCTATAACATTGTCACATGATTTTATGTACGATGCATATACAAAAATCCTTCGATTTTCGCACCACTGCCAGATTTGCTTAGTGACTTTGTTTAAGTGGGGGTATTGAATGCCACCCATACGATTAATGTAAGATATCGCTGTAGAATTATCTACGCGGAGAAGTATTTGACAATTATAAAGATCTTTTGCGAAAATCTTCAAGGCAATATATGCGGCCAAGAGTTCCAATTGATTGATATGCAATTGTCTTTCATTCTCTGACCATTGGCCACTGGCCCTAACGTTATTACAAACTGAACCCCAACCCGTAGTGGAGGCATCTGTGAATATTTCCCTGCAGTATTCATCTTTTCTTATAGGCTGGACAGAATGATCAATATTGTTTAACCACCATTGCAAATCAGGGAGTAGAGAATCTGGCAAGGTCATATACTTATCATAATTATCGTCGCCGTCAAGACTTAAAAACTTGCATCGTTCAAGTTCCTTGGTGTAAAGCCATCCATATTCTACGGCTGTACATGCGGACACCAATATACCTACCAATTGCGCAAAAGCTCTTATTTTGCATCGTTTGAGTCCCATAAATTTGGTTATCTGCTCCTTGATTCGCTGACGTTTTTCAAGTGGTAGGCTTATTTGAAGACATTTGGAATCTAATATGACACCAAGGAACTTGCACGACAAAGAAGGCTGTAACATACTTTTTTCTTCGTTTATGATGAACCCCAAGGCTTTCAGAAGACTTTTAGTGATTTCTATATTTTGTAGACATTGATCATATGTCTGGCCTATAAGAAACCAATCATCTAAGTACAAAGTCGAGATGAAACCAGCAGTTCGTAACAACGTGACGACAGGTTTCATTAATTTTGTGAAGGTAAACGGAGCAGATATCATCAAAAATAAATCTTAAATATTTTCTTGAATCCTTGTGTACTTTAAGTAAAAAATAAGCATCCTTAAGATCTAGAGACGCCATGTAACAGTTGCGAGTTATTAATTTTGTCGCAGTCCTTAGATCTTCTAGCTTAAAATGATCTGCATGAATGAAATCATTTAGATTTTTCAAATTCAATATGAATCGCATCGACCCATTTGGTTTAGGCACAAGAAAAACGCTAGATATAAATTATTCATCGCAAGGTTCACATGGGGAGATTGCTCCGATTTCTATAAGTTTATCAATTGCTACTTTAAATTGAGACTTTTCTGTTTCTGTATAGCTAGGTGGTATCGGTACTGATGTTTGCGTGACTGGATACGCAAATGGGATCTTGTATCCCTTAATCCACGACAGGATGGTGCGGTCATCTGTAATGAGCGCCCATTGTTTATAGAAATCGGACAGTCTACCCGCGTACTTAACTGTATCTAACGTCGCCAACTGCGGGTCGGCGGCGGGGGCGGGTGATGATGGTACGACGACGTCCTCGAGTAAGGCGAGCGCGGCGGCGGCGGATGAGGGCCCTCGGCGCTGCAGGCTCGCGGCTCCTCGGCGGCGGCCCTCGCGGCCTGCGCGCGGGGGCAGGAGCTCGGCGGTTTAAAGGCTTCTGTGGTGCAGCTTTAGAAGTCTTCTTTTCCTCGGGCTTCAGCTCTATTCCCGACTTAGAAACTGCTTTTGCGGATTTCAGCGTTTCAGATAAATTTTCACTGAATAAAAATTTATCTATTGTCGTATTTGTCAAATGCTCTTTCATTTCTTTCTTTACGTTGAAGTAAATGAAATTTCGTCTGGTAATTGAATCGCCGTGCTGTATGTCGCACAGTAGTCGACCCATATCCATCAGTTTAGCGAGAGCATGTCGTTGTTTTTAGTTTTGCTGTTCAGCTGCGACGACAAGACCTCCGACAAGCAAGCAATCGCACTTGCCAGCTGAGATTGCTTTGTTTCAATACCCTTGTCTCTTTTTACGAAATTTTCTGGGATTGCAGCCTTTATTTCTGGGTTCAAGGCAGGTGCAGCGATGTGGCAGCAATTTTCAGGAGTTAAATATTTGGCCATTAACTCCTTACGCATTTCCTTGCTGAGGCCATTTGTAGCAATATGCTGAAAACGTGTTGCTATTTCAGTGTGCACGTCAGGGCCATAATTTTTAGTAGCAGACGGGTCCTCGCCCAAAATTTCAAGCACATCGCTTGCTAGCGTAATTGTGATATTTTCATCCTGATGACCATCTGGAACTGAAGATGGGCCTGGTACGTTGTCCTCCGGAATCTGTTCCGCAACAACGGGGGTCGTTTCCGGGACTATTTCGGCAGTCGTTTCTGGGACTACGTCGGGGGTCGTGTGAACTTGAACTGTATGAAGGATAGGTTCCATATTAACCTCATCGAGGGGGGATTCGGGTGTAACGTGGCAATCATTTTCGAACTCCACGGTATCGTGGGTCGCTAGCCAGTCTTGTGGGCCTAAAGCCGCCAATGCTGTAATTGAGAATACAATAACCATTTAGGCATCTATTTGATAACTGTAATTCAAACTTTATACTTTTTACCATGTACCGAAACGGGCAAACATGTAAATACAAGGCCCTGAGGCAAGGTACTTTTTGTGCATCTTGCATAGTGTGTGGCGAGTCTGCCCCATCGACAGCTCAGATTACACGCTATGATATCAAACGTAAATACGTTTTGCACAACAGGTTAGCAAGAAAGTGTTATTTACATATTTAAAACGCAATGCTAACATTATTTTACGAAGGGTAGGCATACTACCGCAAGACGTTTTATTCTTTTATAAGAAAAAATACGTTAAAAGTTTGAATATTGCTATTACATTTAAATTTAAGTCAATTAATAATTTGATTTGAACCATCTGTTACATTACTGTAAAAAGATGATGATATTTTAGCAATGTAAACATCATTGCGCATCACGTACCTCACATGTAGGTAGGATTTCAGTAAAAAATATTACCACAAGGGCTATTACCTGAGTTTGTAGTCTTTTCCGCAGACGAACAACGTGAGGATCTTTGCACTGAGTCCTCATCTTCCGACGATGTTGAAATAATACGCTTCCGACTGACCTTACGTTCTAACTTTTTAATTTTGTTAAGCAAATGCTTATACTCCTTATCCTGCTTCCTTTTGGGCATTTTACACGTATGTACGTATTTTACACTTGTAATCTGACGAAAAATACTAGAGAATAATTTACGAAGTACTACACGTCTTGAGTGGTTGAGCACTAAAATGTGAATGAGGGGCGCGCGGCCTATGGCTGGTTTATATAAAGGTTGAAACTACCCTACTTAAAAAAAAAAAAAAAAAAAAAAAAAAAAAAAAAAAAAAAAAAAATCTCAACTACAGTGCAGTCAAGAGTGGTGTCACTTATGTGGAACTACATGTGTTTATGACTTATCTAAGAGGACGAGGCGCGAGTATAATGTGGTTAAATTGCTCATTCCGTGCATACTGTAAAAACTCATGTACTGAAACAATTTTTAATGTAACATACCAATGACACCAAGAAACATGATTAGAATAAAAGAATCCTCTATAAAAAAATATAAATACCATACCTAGTCAAAAAGTAGAAAAAAAGTCAACTCAAGATATATTCATATTCCGAGGGTATTGAAAAATGTTTATTTTCCGAATCAAGAGTTTTTGAACACTTCCTATTTTTTAACCGTCTAAATTCCAAATTTTAAATATTGAAATAGCTACAGATAATTTGCTAATTTAATTTTAGGAGGATTTTAATAACATGCTCCTAAATGCACAATCTAGATTTAGTTTCATAACCACCGAATCGACCCCAGCTAAAAACAGCCAAGATGATCGTCTTGAACCTTGAACTTCCGCTGCCGACAATGCAATGCCGCTTCGTATTAAAATTAAGCACCCAACGATACATGCAGAGGAACTAATTATGTTAAACTTCCAAATAGCCTTGTGCGAGCAGGAAATGAATTCTTATTGTATATATTTACGTCTCAAAAGTTTACTGAAATTACTTCCGACATTCTCATTGCTCAGTCGACTAAATTTTATCTGATATAATGTCATTTTGATATTGATCTGAGTAATCTATGTAACATTTACTGTAGTTATTCAACTTGTTTGATTTATAATAGATTACCAACCCATCAAAAATAACTTAAGTATAACTGAATTAACTATCTCGTATATTTAAATTGCTCGTTTAAATAGTCTTGTCGTTAGATACATAAATGACACAGCTATAACGATTGCGATGAAAATTGCAATATGTGGGTTTTTCGGGGGCAATAAATAGGTCTATTGAATAACGTACACTTAGTCGGAAATTTTGATAGCTGTGTCATATCCTCTTCTAAATCGGTACAATGCCAAGTTAGTCAATGTAACAGGCGAGCTTTTGGCACCCTGCGTGCGTAGCCGAATGGCACAAACGCTCACGAAACGAAACGCTCTTCTATCTATCTCTATCGCTCTTGCGTATTGGCGCGACAGAGCTAGACTACCTTTCGCGGCGTTTCGTTTTCGTTTCGCGTCGTAAAAATGTCATTCGGCTACGGGGCCTGACCAGGCGAGATCATTGCGCGATCCGAATTCGTAGCATACCCAACGGCCTATGCGCAGGTACGCACGTAGCACGCATCATGCTCACGATATCCTTTCTTAATAATATATTATACCCAAATTCACCTCTTCTAAGCAAGCAATGCAATGCCAATTTAGTCAACGTGACAGGCGAGATGTAGGCACCCCGACAAGGCGACTTCACCGCGCGATCCAAATTCGTAGCATACCCAAGCGTAGCTACGCACGTGGCATCCATCACGCGTACGAATCGTACGATACACGCCTGTTTTAAGTCACGGCCTTTTACAAACTATATTATATGTATCTAGTATACATAATTAAGATATTATTTCGGTGACTGTATCCTGTCTTCTTCTGAACAAGTACAATGTCAAGATTAGCCAAAGCGACTGGTGATATGTAGACACCCCGTCAAGGCGACTACACCGCGCGATCCAAATTCGTAGCATGCACAGCCGCATCTACGCACGTGCCACCCATCACGCGTATAATTACTATAAAAGTGTAATATAGTATAATTATATTATATTATGATGAAATCTTTAATACTTCATTCGCTATGGATTAGCAAAATTTTGTATTGTTTTTATAAGAGTCCTACTCCTACGTCCGGTGTTATGAAAAAAACTACCCCACTTTTCTCGTTAAAATGTTACCTATCTATTTCAAGCACTAACAATCACATAGCAAGGCCGCGTACGGACTAACTAACATAAAGAAAGACGAATCTAAACTATTCGGGTTACTAATGAAACCCTAAAAAAGAAGGATAAAAAGAGAATTCTAAAATTAACATCAACAAACACCTTTAGGGTTCTGTTGTCTTTCACCTCACTGTTAAATAAATGGTTGTGTAATTTACCTAAGGTGTAAAGATTTAAGACAAGACACACCTTATAACTTCATCTACTTATGTAGGTACTTGGGATATCATCTTTTACGCAAACTGAGTAAGTAAAGAGCGTGCATGTGTTTCTGGGTCATGTCTATAGACTCTACAAAATCTGATTAGATTCATGTAAATTTTTATGTTTTATTAATCTAAAAATATCTTCACTACTCATCAATGCAGCAGTTCCTACGTGTATATGTAGTTATATAATATCTATGGCCTACATCTATATTAAGACGATACGGTAGGGATCAATTCTCCATACAAACGTTCTCGACTATTTCCTCCCTGGTTTTTGAAGATAGAGCAATGATTTTTTCAACACAGATTGTTATTATTTTTATCTGTGTCGGACCGTTTTGATTTTTTTGATATTCTGCTTTTTAAAGACCCTAGAGCCCATCAAAAATTTCCAAAAACGGCCTTTTTCATTGTGGCGCATAAAAAGGTGTGATACTCAAGATTGGTAACAATTAACCAAAAAAGCTAAACGGTCCGACATATATTATTTCGTTGTTATTCAGATTCTCAAATTTCATTCCGATTGATTAAGTTTTGAAGGAGGAAAGAGTCGAGAGCGGAACCTCGATTTTAAAGATTTTTTTGAAATATCTTTTGACTGAGTTGTTCTTAATGGACAATTTTTTTTCGATAAATCTGGTTAATAACACTTGTATATTTAACTACAATTCCCAAGTTGAAAGGGGGGCTCCTTTCCATTTTAGCATTTTCGCTACCGTATCCTCTTAATACCATATTAGTACCATTTTCTTAGAGAGTTCAACTTTCAAACCATATGATGAGTATCTATCACGATAAAATAGTCACAACGTGATTTCCTATGCGCACACGTAATGAGGCGAGATGAACGCGAACGAGCGACTCGTGAACGACAAAGCCGCCGCGAGATAAGCCTCGGTACGTGAGCCTCCGCGGCCGCCGGAACCTTGAATACAACCGCGCTCCTTCCCGCGATATAATAATAAACCGCTCAGTCTGGCCCGAGCCTTTATCGACACAACACGACCGACTGTTCTCATTTTCTGACCCGAATACGAGCCTGTGATACGCGACACGCGGGTAGACCGAAATGTGCCCGTGCGCACCCTCGGAGTGACTGTGACGTGACCACAGTGTTCCGACATGCAGTGACACAACACTTGTATACAGATAGTGTATATTGTGATGTTTTGTGCCAAAACTCCTTGTGCCATATCCGTAGGAGATACGTTTATTAATTTTTATTATACGCCAGGTGGGTATTCATTATCATCAATTAAAATTAATTGCTATCAGTTAAATACAGTGATGTTTTGAGCTGGATGTAAATATGAATAATAATTATTGGTTAATTCATAAAAGTTATCCATAATTAAGCATTGATGAACACTACCTACAAGTAGGTAAATTGCATAAGATAAGATACCTACATAGATTTTAAACATGTTCACCAGTAATAGGCGTGCATAATCAATTGAATTCAACTTAGCCATCGTTTCATCTCGACAGAAAGCCATACAAAACAATGTCATTTAGAAACTAACAAAGACACTTTGTCTGAGTAATCGCGAGACATAAGGCCGGTCGGCGTCTTGTATAAAAAACTGGCAATCTAACAATTGAGTGTATCTAGTGCAGGGAAAACACGGGCCGTCGATCTATCAACACCCGCTCAATGCAAACAGGATGTGCCGGCGACCTTTCGATCGCCACGTCCAAGTGATCGGCAAAAAATAGGATTGCTGTAATTTTAGTACAGACCAATGTAACGAACCTGCAAAACCTGCAGCAGCTAAACATGTTGACAATTTATTAGGATGATATAGGCAAAGGGTATAATGGTCACATTAACCAGTTAATTTTGAAACATATAAAAAATAGTTCGAAATGAGATGGGATAATATACTCAACCCTTTACTACTTTGGACACGTGGCCAGACGGGAGCCGGAAAACCTTGAAAAACGCATTATGTTGGCATGGTGGATGGAGGAAGGGGAACTGGCCATCCACCAACCCGCTGGATGGACAGCGTTAAGAAGGCCTGCATGGGATTAACACAGGCGCCTATTATTAGGACTGCAGAAGACCATGCGGAATGGAGAGCTTTGGTGCGAAAAATAACGACCTCATGTGGTCGTGACCCTCAGCCATGAAGAAGAATAATTATAGTCAATATTATATTTCCCATCCTATTTCGAACTATATTAAGGGTTAGCAAAAATCTGACATTTGACGTCTATCCTTATGTGCAATTAATTTGCCTTCAGGACAGCGAGGTTGTCTTACACAGATGAGTCTTTAGTCATTACGTAGGTATGAATCATTTGATTTGCAATCTACTTAATGATAAATCCGTGTTTCAATTATGCCATGTAAATCCGTATCTATCTAATATCCTGTATGTACGTAAATCAGGTCGCTATACAAATGTGGTCACTGTGCAAGTCTCTTAAGTTTTGAATTTACCCTTGAATAGGTGCTGATCTCATTGCGACCGCATAACAATTTTTTTAACCACCACAGTATAATAATACAAGTAGCTACATCACTAAATGTCATTTACGTACCTAGGTATAGTAACTGAAGTGACCGAAACCATTTGTGATCGCCGATGATTTTCTTTTCGTATATGAACTATGTAACTAACATGCTGATTCATACATACGTATTGACTTTTTCAGTATATAATATGGTAATCCTCACGGATAATGAAAGAGTAACCAACCTAGGCAATCAAAATGATTACAAATCCATACTAATATAATACATGGGAAAGTGTGTGTGTCTGTGTTTGGCGACGAATTGACGTATTTTTTAAATCAGAAATAGTTGAAGGGATGGAGAGTGACATACGCTACTTTTTGTCTCTTTCTAAGCTCCCACTTTCTTAAAATAGGGGGTGGAAGTTTGTATAGAGCATTCCCCAATTTTCGAATTTGACGCGTGCGAAGCCGCGGGCTAAAGCTAGTATCCTTTAAAAATTAAAATAGTTAAATCGTACTTAAGCGGTGTGATGTAGTTTTAACTATTTTCGATTTACAACCAGCATTATATTTTATATTATGTTGGCCTTAGCTGAGCGATTAAAATGCCAAGTATTATTGACCGTTAATAGACCATTTATTTACTACGGAGTGTTGTGAACTATGGCATTGCGAACATGGCATTTACTAACTAATCACGACCATCAATTAATATTGAAATAACTGTCTTCTGCTAATAGTGATTAATAGGGCAAAATGAGGCTAATTTTCTGAATAATATTTTTGATTACTTTTGAACCTACAATAATAATAGGTAGGTATATGATTTTTTACTGAAATTCATCTTTTTATTGTTCCGTACAAAAAAGGTACAAAAGGGGGTTTTATTTATATATTGCAACAAAGCAATTGAACACACAGTCAGAATAACGCTTCAATTAAGTTATTTAGTTGTTGTGTGTCTTATTTATGAATGCACTATAACTGAATAACCTACTTGACTAATCAAATCAGGTTAATTTTCGAACTGTCAAGTGGGATTTAGGTATATGAAACATAATACAATCACGTCACGGTAGCGACGGTCGAGTTGCTTACCCTTTACCTAATAGTTACCTATGTAACATTTATAAAAATAATTTGTACCTAAAATAAGTGCAGACTACCTTTATCTATTAATAATCGTTTGTTAATGTTTGGTGTGAAATAATTAATTGTAATTGCAGTCAAATACCCTATTACATCACTTAGATCTGATATCAATGTATGTTCGTTAGCACCAAAATGTATACACAATTACACACTAATGAATTATCTGATGAATTTTATCACATCAAACGTGCCTAATTATTTTCAAATCGGTTTCAACAAAGCGAACCCTTTTTATCGCAGTAATTGATCGCTAGTTAACAATAGGCCCTAATGGCAGTTTTATATCTGAAAAACATGATTGCGCTGGGTGCGCCGGCGCAAACTGACATAGTCAGCTGCAGTACCTTCGTTCCCATCATTTACTAAATATACAGGGTTGAGACATTTGCGACCTTATCATACCTAATTAACTGTGCATTTTTCACTTGGTAACAATTTGCGACTTAGAAGAAACATGTTTCGGGTTCCGTAAATAAAAGTAAAAAATTAAGGCTTAGGATTTCCCCAAACCTCGGAAATCCGCTCGAAATCCGCTCTAGCCTACCAAAAATAAAACCGCCTTCAAAAATAAGCGCGTTACAAAACACGGAGAAACTAAAAAGCAAAAAATAATAAACCTTTGAATTCAGATTTCTTATCGTATTGCAATAATCTAAACATCCAAATTATAAACAAATCAATTATTTTTGCAGTCGGTACCAGACCTGTTCGTCGCCTTGCTATTGCCTGTTTGCCCCACCCAACCATACGCAGGCTGGCACCGACTCCAAAAATAATTGATTTGTTTATAATTTGGATGTTTAGATTATTGCAATACGATAAGAAATCTGAATTCAAAGGTTTATTATTTTTTGCTTTTTAGTTTCTCCGTGTTTTGTAACGCGCTTATTTTTGAAGGCGGTTTTATTTTTTGTTAAAAAAGTTTATTTATTTGTTGATTTTTAGTGGTTCCTATTGATATTATATGTATCAGTCCGAATACATGTACACTAGTGAAAGAATTATCCTTTAACTCCTAACCATTGAGGAGTTGACCTTCCATCATCAGCTCAGCCACATAAAATTATTACCATCAGGCGTAAATACTGGTTTACCTTTGAAAAATACACTGAAAACATTACATGTGCCTATAACATTTGAAGAGTTCCCTCGATTTCTCCAGGATCCCATCATCAGACCCTGACTTGGTGCCAATGGGACCATCTCGGGGTTATACCCGTTCGACCAAAAAAAAAATTTTGAAAATCGGTCCACAATTCTCGGAGATATCGAGGAACATACATACAAAAAAAAAAAAAAAACATTCAGTCGAATTGAGAACCTCCTCCTTTTTTGAAGTCGGTTAAAAAAGACGCTTACGGTCTCTGTACGCATGTGTTTTTGGTGATTCTGTCCGTCCGTCCCATACTAGTTTGTCCCCATATTTGAAAATATTCACATTCATAAGACAGGTTTACCTAATGTACGGCTAATACACACTAAATATTCCTAGCGATATAATATTACTGATGCCAAAATAGCTTATTTTCCATTAGCAATTTTGCCAGGTACTTCCAAAGATAATAATGTTTTTTTTTTGTCTTTCAAGGAAATTTGTAAAAAAAAAACAATAAATAGAAATATAAAAGTTAGGAAACTGGTGGCCTAGTGGTAATAAGATACGACTTCAGTGTATCGTTTCTTAAGCTAGCTAACATACTTATTCGGCATACATATTTACATTATCTCAAACTCGAATCGAATCGAAATTAATCGCGCGCGAAATTAATAAGTAGGTAACTAGGAAAGAGATTTTACACGCATATTTATACCAACACTGCAAAGTGAAATGACAAAACAAACCATAGAATACGTATTAGTACGTGCTGGTAAGTGTTATTCAGGATGGCACGCAAATTTGTGAAATCTAACCGTAAATATCATGAGAATAAGAGTCAAGGCACTCGTCCTCCTGAATGAGCAGCCGGCCCGAGTCGCTGTCAGGGTATCTAGCCAACATCACAATCGCTACGCTTCGTAAGCATTTCGTAGCTATCTCTCCCCATCGCTCTTCTGTGTAGCCTACTAGACTCATATCGAATTTGGCACAATAAATGATTGCCTTCTCTAATATTTGACATAAAAAACAAATATTTATAGATTTTGGGTAAAAGTGTATGATGACTTACTTTCGATTAAAAAATGTGTGTAATTAATTTTATTTTAGCAAACGCCGTCAGCGATGTAGTGACGTCATCGAATTCGAACTTACTTCATGTCAAAACAATCACTGACATATGTACTTTATGCCTCATACTCAAAAATCAGAAAATGATGAAAAGAAGACCTGATGCACAGAGATTAACATGACTGTGTTGTTTTCGCCTTATTACGTAAAAGTATACTTTTTTTATTGCTGTTTTTAGGTCAGAATAAAATATGGTAATATTTTATTTCGATTAATTGGACAGTAGGTATTTAATCACATAAGACAGTCTTTAAAAAAGGGTCAAGTAGTCTATTGGCGCGAAACAGCCAGACTGCGTTTCTAACACCGCGTAGCGTCAACCGATTGTCACTTGGCTGGTCTAGCACCGGCAGATAATGACGATTGTTAGCGTACACGACGACCCAATCACCGAGCAAGGCTTTTGTTTAAGACATATATCAGTTATATAAATACCGATACACAGTAATCTTTTGTGTCATACAACACATAATAAATATGGGGTACTTAAGCGAGTATCTAACGGTTGATATTTGTGTGTTTATTATTACCTCATTCTATCGGTTTATCAGTAGTCATAAAAACTTGGATCATTGCATTTTACACTGGTGTTAGATTCCTGTGGATTTTCAACTTTTTGTCTAACACTAATGAAGTTGAAAAGGGACGCAGAACTATGATACTTCATATAAAACGATAAAATTTTGCATAGGTGTGTTTTAGCAATGACAAAAAGTTTAGTGCCGCCATCGTTAATCCTTACTTCAATTACGGATGCTGATACGCAATAATGTGTCATCCCACGTAAATTTTGCAATAAAATGTCAACTTTAATCGTCAAATTTTTGAGTTGACGTCTTATTGCAAAATGCATGTGGAATGACACATAATTGCGTATCCTTATAACGTATTTCAAACCCTTGTTTAGAAAAATCATACAGTTCGACTCTCTAACAAAAAAATCTCTTATGCCGCATTCGATTAGATATCTGACTATCACGTAGGTACTTTCTCTCATAAAGACCTATTCACGAGTTTTAAACGTTCCTATTGACGGTTCACAGCCAGCGCTCGATGCCTCTTCGCTCGGCGCACTATTACCCATTCCCAACCATTGTTCGACGTTGCGTCAGCTCTTCCTATTGTACCATTGCTAGATATCCCTTCGGCTTACTCCATCTCAGCTGTTTCACTTAACCCGCACGACCATTTGCATAAGACTGCCAAATTACTTAAAACTAAGTAATGTTGCATGAAATCGTGAGTTTAAAGACTATATAAAATGATGTAAAATTTAATTATGCCATGATTGGCCCGCATGGTAACTGAGTAAGTATTTCAAATATTTTCCTCCCATGGGTATCGTAGAAGTCGATTGTGGGATATAGGTTCAAATCAATTGTGATTTGGGCGATGGCTATTAACACCCTATCACTGCAATATCACAATTTCGTTTCCTTTTCGACCCCTTAATTGCTACAACTAGCACTGAAACTTGAACAATTGCATGTGCTCTGTCAACCCCTTTTGGGGATACAGGCGTAAGTTTATGTATGTACAACATATTACTTAAATTAAAAATCACTGAACTATTACATTAGTTGGTTCAGTTGCATTTCAGACAGGCGGATGCTTCGTTGACAGATCACGCGCATACATCACTCTGTTTGTGGGTCTAGTAGCAACACGGCTCACTATTGTTCACGATCACTGCCAGTCGTTAAGCTGATGGTACGCAATGATCTCAACTATTCACGAATCATACCGCTCCTATGGTGACATCACGAATTAAAACTTCGCTTCAAGATCCGTACCGACTATTCCTAATACACTTTAACTGGTTTTTAGGCATGATACGTTCAGTAACCGTTTTGAATAACGACTAACACATGATAAATAAGTATACGTTATTTCCTTAGTGAATATAAAGGTCTTACAACTACCGCGATTTTAGACTACATCATGATTATCTAACATAGTATAATCGTAAGATTAAATTTATATCGCCACGCAACACGACACTTGAATTAAACATTGCATGAATAGTCATGCACGATTAGCGTTTTCACTTAACGCTCTTCTCATAATACTAGTTAACTGATACACCCGCACTTAGAACCTTTTTGTTATAGCAAAGAGGATCAAGTATATAGAGAATTACTGACAAAGTAAAATCACAGTGCATAGACTTAGACTACCGTCTCTACACAGTCTTAAAACTTTTGATCCTCAGTTTTAACAATTTGACCCATATTATTAAACTAATACGTGCTAAAACTGACTAATATTAACTTTAGTGCCCGCTAACCGAAAATTAACCAGCGGTGTAGCACCATCTAGGCGACCGCACATTTTTCTCGGTTCCGTTCCGAGGTTCTTCTTCTTAGACTATCTGTCAATACGGAGTTATACTCGTATAGCTACATGGCGTAACATGAGGAAACTGAAAGATTTTAACTACTTACGCATTTCTGAGGCCAAAATAAACATAAAATGTTATATGAGGTCTTGCAAAATGTGTAGCAGGATAGGCCTTCAAAAATTGCCCCGAAAGCTTTGAATTGGAAATTATTACCAGTTGATGCCCTGTCAAGAGAAAATGTTTCATACCATTTTTTAACCCTCTACTGCCATCTGGAACCTCGAGGCGCAACCTTTGGGCAATTTTTTTTTCTTTATTTTTGTTTTAGTTTTTTTGGATGTAATCCATACTATCCATACTAATATTATAAATGCGAAAGTAACTCTGTCTGTCTGTCTGTTACGCTTTCCCGCTTAAACCACGCAACCGATTTTGATGAAATTTGGAACAGACAATCTTTAGACCCTGAGACAGAACATAGGCTACTTTTTATTTCGAAAAAAAGGGATGAAGGGGTTGAAAAAGAGGTTGAAAGTTTGTATGGGATTTCTTAATTTTAAATGATAAAACCATGAAACTTTATATTTTAGCACTTGATAAGAAATCATTAAACATATATTTAAAGTCACATACAGGTCGAACGCGATTAATTAACATTATTTTTACCTTTAAAATAAACATGGTGGGAAATAAACATTAACTAAAAGCGGGTAGATTATATTTATTTGTCTACCCCGAACATTTATATAAATTAATATCGGGTAGTTTTGTGTTGTTTACATCTCCGGTGACATTTTGCTGGGACGTCAGTCTTCCGCGACCACGGCCAGTGCAACCTGGCCGAAACGTTGGGAAAAAAGGTAAAAATAATGTTAATTAATCGCGTTCGACCTGTATGTGACTTTAAATATGTGTACAAAGCGCGAGAACTTAAAGTGTTATATCATTAAACATCTTGATAAGGGATAGGGATAGGGATAGCGATAGGGAAAGCGATAGGGATAGCGATAGGGATAGCGATAGGGATAGCGATAGCGATACGGATACGGATACGGATAATATGGGTATCGTTAGCGGGATACGGATAATCGGTCGGCGGTCTCTTACAATCAATGTGCTCTAAGACGATCGTTGTTTGCTTGCTTGAAGATTACGTTTGCGATAAGTATAAGCAAAATGTAAAAAATTGTAAGGGATAATAGAAAAAAGTACTTTTTACCCACCGATCATAGTGTCGAAATACGGGCTATGTGGGATGTTTATAAAGGTTTCCCCAGCGTATATATAATTACCTACGCTGTGGTCGATGTGTAATATTTCTACAATCATTGCAAGCAAAAGTATTATGTGCAATCGAAATAATCGCAGATAAATATACCTACAGAGAAACCTACGGTCCCTACGGATCCAAATGAAAATCTTAATGAATACTTTTATTACGCGGGCGAAGCCGCGGGTAAAAGCTAGTTTTTACATAAAAAGTAAAAGTTATTCGTAAAACTTAAAATAAAATATTTCATTTTTTTTCTAAAAAATTACTTTTTTTTGCAACGAGTCACTAATTACTTTTTGATATCTATCAACGAGGATAGTTAGATTTTGTCCGATAACGGCCTCATCACCATTAAAAAAACAGCGTTTTGTTCTGAGAAATAATAAGTAATTGTTATTTTTCTAAATGCTTATAACTCTGAAAGTAGGCGAAATCCAGAAAAGTTTATATGACAATACTCTTCTAATATGATGAGGTATACGCTGTTAAAATTATTCGGATTCGTCACGTTACACCGTGTATATATACCTATGTCTTTGGTTACTTACCTACTTACTTAACTGGCTCAGTGACGCAAAAAGAATCTTGCCAATCGAGTACTTTTTCCGAGAGGTGATTTCGGTTTAAAAGTTCGGTGCTTTTGTTTACTTCATCATAAGTATCATAAGACTTAGACCTGATTTAGACGGCGTGCGAACTCGCATGCGATTTTAGTTACATTGCGGGCTGTTGAGGGTAGATACAATTTTGCACAGCCATCAAATACCGCAATGTAATAAAACTCGTATGCGAGTTCTCGTACCGTCTAAATATTGACCGGGCGGAATATAGATCGTGATTACCTTTTTGATTTTTTTCGAGCTCCCGGATATTTCGGCGCAGTTGCATGCATCATGATCAAGTAAAAAGGTAATCACGGTCTATATCCCGGTCAATATAAGTCCAATGAAAATAACCGGGAATCATTCAAAACTCTTCTAAGAAATCTTCAAAACTCTTCTTATAACCTCGAAAAAAATATAACAAATCGCAAAAACCATGTAAATCAAAGGCAACGTCAAGAGACGGATGATACATATGCACGATAACATTGATTCTTGTCACGTAAAAAATCAATTAAAAAAGGAATGCTACTTAACCAGTAATTTACGAGTAAGTGAATACAGGAGAGTGGTTGTCGTGTACAAGCCGTGGCCTTTAAGCGACCTCGCGCGTGCGTCACGGCACAGCATCTAACACAAACAACCAGAAGCTGAGGAAATACAAAAGGAAGTTAAACTCATGATGTTTACATTGAGAATAAAGCACTAACTAGATCCTATGTAATATTGTCCTCATGTAGCGCGATAGTTACACGAGAAATAAAACTAAGTAGGTACCTAAGTACCTATGGAAACGGATTTTAACGCAATCAATATACAATACGTCCCCGATGGGTGAACCATCAACGGGTGACGCACGTTAAGGCTGCTTTCAAGAAAAACGTCAAAATAATGTAAAATTGATAGTTTTAGTCGGTGAAATACTACACTTTCCGTTATCTAATAGATATATTTAATTCAAATTTCAATTAGAGCATCTTATTATCTTGATACTTATCAGACTGGATTTTAGAAAAGTAACTCATTAAATTAATTGTGAATTTTTCTCTGATGTACGTTTAGGAAAACCCGCGTATAGTGCTGGATTGGTCGATCTTATTTGTAAAATTTGGACAATTTGGAATACTGAAACTGGTAAATTTATAATACGTATATCCTGTACTACAAACTTCTCAGACTACATTTTTATTATAAGGTTTTTAAAAAGAGTAAACAAGGCTAAGACGAATTCAATTTTTTTCAGAAATTACCTAAAATTATGTGACAATTTCTTTGAAAATCTACATCACATCGGAGTTAGTTTCGTACAAAATTAATCTGAAACGTTTACTAAAATTGCTCTTATACCTTAGTGATTATAAATTTGTATTATATATTTTTGGCAATTTTTTGAAAACGAGCCTTCTCCGTCACAATTATTGCCACTTCTGGACATTTTCTCATATTTTGTTAGACCAAGTAGAAAAGTCCTATAATATGTTATATATTTGTAAACTACTGGGAAAGCTCTTTAATATGATACCTACCACACACGGTATGATTAAAGCGCTCGGTTGCGATTTCACTATTTTTCACATGAAAGCCCTCGGTTCGAAACGTCCGTATGTATTGTCCATGATTTTATTTCCTATGAGCCATTTTAAACAAATAAGTACCTATTTATTGTTGGTTGTCAAAAGGGTTCTATTCTGTAGCTTCAATATAAATTCGATCTTATCGACAACCGACAATGGTACCTGTTGATTAAAAACGTGACATATAAAAAACGTAAACCCATGATGACAGGGGGAATGACGAAGTACTAAGTAGATCCTATGTGCCATTTTCAAGGATACAAATTGTCAGTTGTCAACAGGGCGCTATTCTAGCTTAGCTTCAATATGATATAGATTTTATCGACAACCGACAATGTGGTGCCTTATGATTGAAATCGTCACATACTAAAGGAAGTCGAGTAACTCGTGATGTTTACACGAGGAATAACGAAGTATTAACTAGATCCGCCTTTGGTGGTTGCGGTTAGTTCGGCGTGGGTGTAAAATAAATGACAAAACGTACTCCGTCTAAGTGGTAGTCGGTAGGCTTGTTTCCTCGTTTGATTTGTCGGAAACGATTGTTCTTTAATGTACCTATTTTAAACTTTTTTTTTTGACGTTTCTAGTAAACTAGTTTTTTAATAAAACCCAACTGGTACTTTTACTGTGTTAGTGCGTTTTCACACTATCCGATCCGATATGGGATGTCGGACCGATATCCCATACATTACGGGCGCCATCTTGGATTTTTTCCATTGAAATCCTTCCGACATTCGATATCGGATCGGATAATGTGAAAACGGCCTACCTAATTTCTTCATTACATTCCTGATAATGATAAGTATTTAATTAGGCATACGTATTTGTTTTTTACATCCTTATAAAATAAATATACAATTATCTATCTGTTCAGTAGGTACCTATTGCCTCAAATACATAAATATTCTTTTAACATCTACCTAACCTCTATAAGTAGTTAAAGAAAATACCTTTGTAAAACTACTACAGAAGTATGGCAATTAATGTGCTTGTGTGTTAGTATGATAAATCTCCTCAACAGATGAACTCTACACCATGCAATTAACTAACAGACAATAAAGAATTAGTCACACTGATATCTCTCGTATCAATGACCACCTTGAATTATGTAAAGACGTTCTCACGATCAATTCATAAAATTTCGTAACGTATTGTTATAGATAAGACTTGGTTCCCTCAAAATAATCATATTTTAAAAGACGCTGGTCTACCCATTGGAATGTTTAAAATATTTACTGGCATGTGTACAGTCAGCGTCATATATATTGTGACAGCCAAAACGCCAAATGTCGCAACACAAATTTGTTGCGCTTTGACTGTGACAATATAAATATTCGATGCTAACTAGTGTAATGAGCGCGACATCGACATCTTTAAACGAGGAATGTGACATAAGTAAGCATGCATTATTGCATAAAACATAAAACATACTAGTTAAGCGTCGAAACGTAACTGCATGAATACAAATAAAAGATTGTTAGCCCACACACAGCCCACGCGCTCGAGAAACATTTAGTTAGTAGGTAATGAGGGAGGAATAATTACTACAGTGCATAGATATTATCTATAAAACGGTATTCTCTTAATTCTGCTAATGCAGCTATCTAACTCATATATCTCATTACAGGACCTTGGCTCGGATTCTGGCTGCCTGTTGTTTTTATACCGGCTGTCATTTGAGAAGGTTGTTTTTACCGGAGCATTCAATGCGAACATGTTACAAAATAAGTTGAAGGCACGCGACCGGCGCCAGTTAAGTGAGAAATGATCACTGAAGATTCATTTCGGCCTGCCAAAATGATTTATTACTCAGTCAAGTAAAATATCTTACATACAGTTTATCATTGACATTATACCTATTAACTGGCTGGTACAGCCTAAGTCATCACAATGGCGTTGTCTTGTGAACTAAAGTCGCAAAATGTTTTCTAACGTTGTTCAATTGTTTACGTAAACTTTAACATGTGTATGAATAACAATATCGCTGTAAAAACCTATGTCTATGTGTTTGTTACTAATGCCAAAATTCGCGCGTGGAAGTCATCATTATATCACTAAAACTATAAAAAATTACCCGCATTAGCCTAGATTACCCGTATAATATATGCATTTACTTTCTTTGAGGTTACTAAATTTCCATAACCAAAAATATAATAAACAATGCATAACTTTCCTAAACACTAAACAGAGAGCAATGCTTAATTCAAGTTAGTATCTAAAGGAAAACGGATGCGGACAATTCTAATCACTTACCTACCGGCAGCCTTATTCACTGTTTGATATTCATAATGGACGCTAAACCTTATACAGAAGATTCTATATTATTACGTGTTAGTTGACCCTGAATTAGGGATCGGCATTCAACCGTGGGTCGTCATTAGGGTCTGCGTGATCATTGATAGTCACGATCGCCAGAACCATAGAAGAATATCAAGGATTGATAATAGTAAATATTATTATGTTATGTAAGATTACTGTTATTGAATACATTACATAATGAAGAATGAAAAATATAAGTATTATGATTATTATGAAAATGAGTTAAAATAGCACGAGAAGGTATTTATACGCGCAGTTCGTTTTAACATGTTTCCGATTTACAAATTGTGTTTTTTTTTCATTGCGGATTACAATAAACATATATGTATTCGTTATTAAAATATAATTAATTTGTACATAAAAGACGATAGATTGCCTGTGTGGTGACGGGTTAAGAATTTCACCACCCCCTTTCTTCCCGTGGGTGTCGTAGAAGGCGACTGTGGGATATGTATTAAATTGTGGCGTAGGCGAGAGGCTGGCAACCTGTCACTGCAACGTCACAGTTTCATTTTCTTTCAACCCCTTACTTGCCAAGAGTGGCACTGAAGCTTTAGTAGTTTCATGTGCTCTGCCTACCCCTTTATGGGATACAGGCGTGATTGTATGTATGTATGTATGTGTACATAATAGATAAGTATGTTAGTTTAAGATATTTATTCAAAATGTAATTAGTAAGTAATTAATATCAAATGTTATATACGAATGTACCATAAAGATAGAGGTTAAGTATACGATCAGTCACAGAGTGTGGACAGAGGTGTCAAGTTCGCGTATGTCGGCCACTGCAGGTTGCAAACTGATCAGATTGCACTACTTCTAGCAATATTTAAACAAGTTAAACCATATGGCGGTGTAATAAGAGCTTATAACTGGCGTTGAGCTGAAACCTAAGAACTTTACAGTGTCAGTAACACCAATAACTCCAAGGGCTGCGATGCTTGCACAGTTAATATCAAATTTAAACACACACATCATATATGCATACTCTATTCCATATTAGATAGGATTAACCCAACCCACTTTTTCACTAGCCTTAGGGGCGCTCTGATACGTTATTCGTATAAAGAGCCAACTAAATCTCGTTTAATAAACGAGCGATAAAGTTGGAGCTTTGATTTGAGTACACTTCGACACAAATGCAATTCGGTTTAATTCATTACAACTGTTAAATTGATAACAACTATAATGCCGTCATCATGGTCCTAATTGTAAAAATTTGAATTATGTAATTGAGTTTCGTGATAAAGATATATTTGTCGGAGCCGGTAGCTCTACGAAAGCATCAGGGGCCTGGCACCAGCTCCATGGTGGGCGGAAACGGTGGGCATATCACACACACAAGTCCAGTAAATGTTTATGCAATAAATTATGTAACGAATATTACTAAATCACAACGACAGTTAATTAAGTTCCAAATCACAAAGAAATCACACCAAGTCAATCAAAGCTTTAACATCACTAAGTTATCAGAAACGGAAACGAATCCGTGGGTCAAGTGGTACAAGTCGGTACTTAAAGCGCACACGTAATCTCACGGCACGGTTCTGGGATAGCGCGCGGTCGCGCGTCTATATTCAACCATGTCCCAAATCTTAATGCCCTCTTGGCTCCTCAAGGAATGCTTATAATAAACAACTAATTTCATTACGTACCACATCGGACCCACGGCTACGTTCGGCGGTGTTTATAATATCCGCCCCGTCTCAAAGAACAAAGATATCACTGTGACAATTCCGCTAATGCTGTTAATGTAAACATTGGACCAGGAATGTGGCCCACCTTCACGGGCCTCAGCCACTATAGGGTTACAGGTGCCTTGCGCCGACACGGCGATCCTGACTGTCACACGTCCCAGTGTGCCCAATAAAATCGCAGGCTTTCAAAAGAAGTACAATTTTAATCACTCAATCTGCTCGGCTATCCTGCCATCAAGTCACAACTATGACAGAAAGTTAAGTTCCCAAAATCCATGCCACAACTTATAATCAAGTTGTCAATAGTATCAAAACCAATATTCACATAAAACACAGATCAGAAACAGCCCAAAATCGAATTTCACAAATTCGACCCAAATCAATTGTCTCAACATCAGTTCATCACGCATATGTGATATTAATGGCCACACGCCAAAACAAACCATAAAGCAACCGTAATCCTCCTGCTTGTCACTACCACCGCGCAGTCTCCGTACCAGCTACACTGGGTTAGGAATATGACCTACGGCTACGGCCAGCAACCAAGGCAGTAGATAACGTTGCAAAACACAATGCCAACCATGTGACATCAAAACTCAGAAACTCGGCATCCATGTGTATCGTCACACCTCGCCGACACGGGCTGATCCTGACTGTTCACTAATTTCATCAACAGATGATCATTAACCATATTTCATGAGAACGTAACAATCTGACATCGTAGCGCCACATCGCACGCACCTATTAGTGCATATTTTGTTGTTATCAATGCACAAAAATCAATTTGTGTCGAAGAATCGAAGAAATCAACAAGAAGTATCAATTTGTATCGAAGGAAATTAATAAGGTATCTTAAATTGACTTTAAAACTTCAAATAGACTTAAGTTGATTTCCTTTGTGATTTCGTAAATGCATTCAATATCAATTCACAGCGTAGATTTCCTCACAATTGCTATACTCACAAATAACTATCTACGCTTCTTCATAATTTGTTTTTACACTGCTGCTTAAATAGCCTTCATACTGCTGTTCAGTGCTATTCATCCACACAATTTTTTATATTTTTTTTAACATTTAGCATGACTAGGTTATCATAATCACCAAATGAATGTCACGATGGTCAGTAGTATTCTTCAATATGCTATAAACAATTCACTGGGATTATAATTCTATAACAATAACCTTAATTACTGTATTAAAAGAGCTCATCATCATACCCCATTTCTCTTCATTGCTTCCTTGCTCTTCATTGCTATCTTGAATAGAATTCTTAATTTTGAGCATTATGCGCTCAATCATACTATGCCAGTGCTATATTATACCATATATACGGGGAAAATTTGTCTCCGTGACTCAATTTAAGTTTATTTGCTAGCCATCGGCCATAAACTAATATTGTGATAGTAAAGCTTCTACAGTCCCACATGACCAATATTCAAGTAATACCTAAGTAGTAGGTATAACGTTCTTTTTTTTTTTTTTTGTCATTTTGTGCATCATTGGTTAATTCGCATATGACGACGAAACATATCCGGAGTAAATCTTCTTGTTCAATTTCAATTTAAATATACCTACAGCTTCCAATTAAGAATACATTATCATGGTTTATTCAGGAAACGGCAAAAACTTATTATGTCCAAGAATCATGTTTAGGTAGGTACTTTATTGCTTCAGCCAAAATGTGAAGTAATCGAATGTGCTTTATCAAAAAAAATAACTAAATGAACTGAAATGAAATGGTCAACACTGTCAACAGTGTATCTAATTCATTTTTGATAAGAAACATAAGATTTCGAAGTATATTTAGAAGATATGTACTGTACAAGTACAGTACTGTAACTTATTTTTTTTATTTTTTTTTATTTTTAGATTATGAATGTTCAGTTCAGGGTCTCCTAATTAATTGTTAAAAATCTCTGGCTCTTGTATTTTGCTTCAACAGAAATACTAACAGGACCCATTCGTGTACCGTTTCTATAAACAATAACATAAGTGCTCGATTATACTTTACTTGTACAGAAGCCTCATCAGCTACGAACTCTTACAACAACAACAACATTTGTAACTCGTGATAGTCGTGATGTAAAATGTCGGCATTGTAAGAAAAGCTGTAAATAACTGGCTTTTTTTCTTTCATCATATTTTCTTCCTGTGGTTGTGGTCTAAAACGACGTATTTTGTTGCTTTTACAAAAACAACCATCACACTATAAAGTTACTGATCCAACCAGTACAGTAGCAATATTCTCCAGCAACATAAATGTCTAAAGGACAAGGGCTTGCTAAACCCAACAGACGTTATTTGATGACGCCATTAGAATAAATAGCTCTTTGTTCGTTAACAGATAGGTACATTATAATTTTGTCATTTTTTTTTCAACTCTCCAGAAACGCATCACTGTACCTTAATATTGTTGTTTCAAGTTTATTGTCTTCTTTAACAGAACTGACAGTGAAATTAAAAGCTTAAAGACTTGCAATAACTTTTAGGTAAACCAGGACATGTTATTAGTTTCGTAAACCTTGTTTAAAGTTTCTAAACTTTAAATTATTTATTTAGCAATTAAATAGGCCACATGGGGCACTTTACAACGTCATACGTCAAAACTGACCACGTCTATAATTCATCAAACATCAACCAGTTCATTCAAATTAGGTTTCATTTCACCAAAAATTGTTTCACTTTTCCCAACATATTATAATTTGTTCAGCCAACTCTGGTCTACCAGTTATTAAGGCAATAAACCAATCCAACGGATATCTTAAAAACGACGCAGTAACCCAACAAAATGATTAAAGATGCATTGACAAACTATTCATTCTCAAAATTATATTCAGTTTTAATCAAAATTCAAATGCGTATACCTACTACGCTAACGCTCTGCATTCTCTGCTCAATGGTTGTACCTATTTACTCGCAATCTACCCAAGATTGCCACTTTTTTTAAATGTTACTTGAGATTATCACGCTTGCCATCACACTACAGGCTGGCCGACTCGGTCGCCATCTCATACAGACTGGACAACTCTGTCGCCACCTGAGCCGAGACTAGCCAAGCGACTCTGTCACATATACGACTCACCAACCGGAGTCAAACACAATTAACACAACCAAATCTGGCAACAACGACACCACAAATGCCAATGCCAACACATATCATAAAGAATGCAAGCCTTCTATATTATGTGGACTATATAATGTCCCTTTCTCCAAAAATTATCGAAACAAAGTTTGTCATTGTCTCCTTAATAAATGAAATAGTTCTTAAATCAAACCTCAGTTGATCCTGTTTCATGGTTTTAATAATTGCCACATCTTTATAAATCAAAAGATAAGAATCCATTTCTTTTCATTGAGCATTTAGCAAATTGCATGAAACTAACCATAACCAAAATGATCTATCGATGATTCATGAATATCTTGATACTACTTAATTTTTTTTTTTTTTAATGAAAATGTTATCAAAGAAGTTCAACTAAATATGTCACGTCACTTGATGACCCGATAATCAAATCAAACAAATTCTCATCACGACAGCACAGTGGGTGCTTCACTGAACATCAGGTACTATCATGTGGTAATGTCTTTTCCACCGAGATGTAGATAACACATTAGACTGCATCATTTTCGCTGTTAATTTATAACCATACAAAAGCTTGATACCTTTAATCAAGTATTCAACGTAAGCAATTATGATTTGCCTCAAGATTTCGCTATCCAGATTACTTGACAAAAAAAAACACATTTTCTTAATAGTGGTTTCTCACCGGCTAGGCTCTTCTAATTACAACACTAAACAATGTTTAGTTCAAATACAGTAAACTTTAATTACCTCTTATAGTAATTAATACTCAGTATCTCTCTCAGAAATCTTCAAAAAAAACTTCTCAAAATCAGGTCAACAAAATATCGTTGAAACCATTTAAATGACATGGTCAAGGTTCTGATAAAACATACATTAATCTCTATGGTATCTAAAACAAAAACAAATGAATAATCCGTTCATGTAATAAAATCTCAGTCATAAAACATTATTCCGTAGGTTCGTCGCATAATGTAATCGACATCAAATAATTACGTTCGATGCTATATCGACTTTCTGTTAACATAAGAGTTAACACTTCATATCATATTATCAAAAACATTGAAACTCAACAAAACAACACACAAAAGTGTATAAAGGCTTAATGTCTATTACTTATCTTGTCATCCCAATAGATAAACGATTGCTGTGCAGTCTGGATAAATTCGTACTGCACCACAGTGTCCGCAGTCAAAGTTGCTGCACTCTGCAACCATCGCGCGACTAAATATCGCAGCACTTATTCCGCTTCCGGGAAGTAATCAAACCAATTGCAGGTGTAATATTTCCAACATATAACATTTCAACAGGTATTTTTCTTATTTTAGAGAATTCCCATCTTAATAGGTTGCATCTTCCATACGGTAGATCCTCAAATGACGAACAAAACAACCTCCAATCGATTTTCAATCAAATTCCAATACATTGTTGATTTCGGAATTTCCACAACTTTCCAGAATTTTCCTCTTTTACGATCCCACTTCTGATGTCGGAGCCGGTAGCTCTACGAAAGCATCAGGGGCCTGGCACCAGCTCCATGGTGGGCGGAAACGGTGGGCATATCACACACACAATTGTCCAGTAAATGTTTATGCAATAAATTATGTAACGAATATTACTAAATCACAACGACAGTTAATTAAGTTCCAAATCACAAAGAAATCACACCAAGTCAATCAAAGCTTTAACATCACTAAGTTATCAGAAACGGAAACGAATCCGTGGGTCAAGTGGTACAAGTCGGTACTTAAAGCGCACACGTAATCTCACGGCACGGTTCTGGGATAGCGCGCGGTCGCGCGTCTATATTCAACCATGTCCCAAATCTTAATGCCCTCTTGGCTCCTCAAGGAATGCTTATAATAAACAACTAATTTCATTACGTACCACATCGGACCCACGGCTACGTTCGGCGGTGTTTATAATATCCGCCCCGTCTCAAAGAACAAAGATATCACTGTGACAATTCCGCTAATGCTGTTAATGTAAACATTGGACCAGGAATGTGGCCCACCTTCACGGGCCTCAGCCACTATAGGGTTACAGGTGCCTTGCGCCGACATATTAATTTTAATAACTTAATAATAAACCAAAGTTTACGTTGGTTATGTAGATCATATTGCATAAAAGGAAAATTGATGAGGTCACGAAGCCAATATCTTACTCTCATGAACTCTGTACGAAATATCAATTTAAATGACGGAGTAATTAAATCATTAAGTACAAACTTTTAGGTCAAACGCCTTTATGATGGAGGTATGTGTGAAATAAGCCGCATGAATCACAAATATTGATTAAATTTGCCTAAAGCAAAGACATATATAACTCCGTATAGACAGATAAAGTCTAAGAAAAACACGTACCTCAGTACCATACAGAAAAAGGTACGGTGACCTAGATGGCATTACACCTTTGGGGTACGCTCAGCTAGATGGCGCTATTATTAATATTTGACATTTTAAAACATATCAAGCTAAGAATATGGTCCAAATTGTCAAAACTGAGGTTCAAAAGTTTCAAGCCTGTGTCAAGATATGGCAGTCTATGCACTGTGACTACACATTTTACTTCGACAGTAACTCTCTATAATACTCGATCCTCTTTGCCTAAAGCTATGATCTTAGTAGTAAGTAGTAAACCTCTTTATTGCATAAAACAAATTACATAAAGTACAGAGAATATAGGTAATGATTTTATATTTTTTGATTACACTTGGAATTTGTATTTGGATGGACGTAAAATTAATAAAAAATACTAATGTTGCCGAAAAAATAACGCCGCGCTTTCAATTCAATCATGTATTATTCTTCTCGCTATGTTTAATAATCTGGCAAGCTGTATATTTTGGTTTTTGAGAATCAGTACACAATGTTTGATCATCTGGTTATTAAAAAATATTTATTTTATTAAATAATACATGCCTCTTATGTCTCAAACATTACTTTTTACACGTGTCAATCGAATAATTAATACCTAATTAACGACTACTTTTTTGCGTCCAAGACATAGAGTAAGGGCTCCAATAATAACATAGATATGATATTTCAATCATATTTTATCAATTTCCACATCACCAAAAACCATCGAAGCTTAATTAAGCGAGATGACTGCTGCAAAAACAGCCCAATAAAACGTGTTAATTTACTCGGCTATCGAACTCCATGCGGATGTCGACACTAGGCCACTTACAAATTGAACTTCATAACTTGTCTTAGTCATGTGATTTATCTGCCCGATCCATCATGGTCTCGGTCCAGCCCCGATCGTATCAGCGAAGTCGTAAACCTTAGTACTGTTGAGTCATGTACGTATAGGTAGGAGGCAAGGTGCTCCGAACGTCCTCTAGTACATTAACCTTTTTTTATAATGACCATGAGAAGGCCTGTAACCCATAAGTAAGTGGTAGCTTATGGGTTAAAGATAAAACTTATTAATTGATTGTTATAAAATATAGGAAGGTTTTTGTGAATTACCAAACTTCTCATGGGGCCAATACATGGCCAATACAATTTGGAGGAAGCTTTGATATTAACAGATGCTTTCGTTTCGAAGATTAGTCAAACAATCTTAACAGATGTAATTTAAAATTGATGTTACTTAGATAACATTTTATTTTTTAATATTACGTATCAAAAATATACTTAGAGAACCCTTATACGTGCTAGACGCCACCTTGATTAATCATAAGGTACAGCGGGGCAAATCTCGACTGGGGGCAATTGTAACTAATCCATTTTCTCCATTATTACACTATGATGTTGAGTTCTACATGTATCCACTGAACACGCGTAGGTACCATATATAACCAGTGGACCCTCTATTAAATAATGCAAACATTGTAAAACATGGAAAAAATGGGCCAGTTTCATTTGTCCCCCAGTCGAGATTCGCCTCGCTGTACCTTAGGCAGATTATAGGTTCTCAGACGCAGTCCCACCTCCCAGTGAATATCACGCTTATTCATAAAAACAGTAAATTTTCTTCATAAACACGTAACAAATACAAGGATACCTTTTTTTACATTTTAAGTACATTTAAATATTGTAAAAACGGTATAGCGGTCAGATCATCTTTATCAGATTTTGCTAAACTAGTTTTAAACCGAAAATTGGTTGCTATGCCGTATGACCACTATGGGTATGATATCTACGCGACTTTAAATTATGTTCAGCATATCAAACGATTATACATATTTTAATTTTGGAAAGTATGTCCATTATTTAATCAATTCGATGTAAATGTAATCTATAAAATATCGCGTAATGATTGGCAATCCTAAGTTAAGTAAAATCAGATTTGAAGAATACAATTTTCAGTGCTGTAAAGATACTATACCACTCCCAAACATTTTTCCCCCAAGCGCACACTGGAACCCGCCCATACATTGCTGTGTTCAAAACTCAACTTAGCAATTGTGGGTATTTTGTACTGAAATTGAAATATATGTATGACCAGGGAAGTATTGTACCTCATTGCAGAAAAATACCTTCATTATCAGTTGTCATTACGTAGTTGCATTATGTTAAAGGTCTAAGATTTCATATGTCACGTTCAGTGGTAATTAGCATCGATTATTAAATAGACTTGTTTCAAGTTATAGCAGTAATAATAACTCAAAATCCGCAATGTCTTATCTTGGACAAGGTATGTTGATTACGTTTTACGTATTTTATATTCTAAAAACATTATTGTGTTTGTGATATTTGGACAATAGTAACTTATATTGTAATTTAATAAAAATGGTCATAATTCCGATAATGGTTAACATCTTTTGATACTTTTTAGGCACGATAGCTAAAAAATTGGTCGTTATTATTATTCTTTATTCGAAAGCAAAAGATGTTGTCCGTTTTTCGAAAACGGACAAAATTTTTTGCTCTGACTATTTGATCAGGCGTTTTTACTGTAGCGAAAATGTAACTTTTTCGCACTAAAACAATGATTTAGTGCGTAATATTTTACCCTAAGGTTATTTCTATTCATTTCGACGGTTTCAGATGAGAAAAGCGATTCAATTTTATTTCAACGACGAGAATTGTATAATAATATGTAGACCTGTACCCGTGGTGTCGTATGACACCTACTGTTCATAAAATCCTTATTCATGGAGACGCAATAATATCTGAGCACCTGATTCCAATAGGCAATTTAAGTGAAGAGGCCCAGGAAGCGAGGATTAAGGATTTTAAAAACTATCGAGAGAGATTTAGCCGTAAAACTTCCAGAATCGACAACATGACGGATGTTTTTAATAGGCTCTTGGTTTCCTCTGATCCCCTCATCACCAGCATACGACCTCTGCCAATTATGAATACAAAAATATTTCACCCGGAAGCTGTCGATATGTTTATCGATGAATATGTACCTTCATCATAGGAATATTTTTTTTATACAAATATAATGTAAATAATAATTATTATAAGCACTACTTGACATTACGAATGCAGAATGGTACTTTTTTTGCTTAATTTTACTTTTTGTAGTTTTGAGCACAGCAATGTATGGGCGGGTTCCAGTGTGAAGCGGTCCCTCTTAAAACCCCTTTTGGCCAACTCGTGTCCATACCATACCAAAAACTCTTGCTCCCAAGTCCCAACCATTTGAACTTGGTTTTCATCACCGAAAGAATATCTACATCTAAAGACATGATTGAACCCATTTAAAATAATTGAGGTAAAACTAAAAAAAAAAAAAACAATGTACTCGTACCTGGCGCTGGTCAGACGGTCACAGGTATAAATAAACCCTTGCCCTTGTGCGACGGCCATAGGCGAGTGTGCAAGGTCGCCTGCGCTCGAGTCTCGAGTCTCGACCTCCAGGGCTCAACGACCGCGCCTTCCGGGTGTCGATTCTAGTGTAAAACATTCCTACCTTATATGTATTATCAACCTTATAACAATAATAATAAGGAACTCTTCAATTATCTTCTGGTACGGACCACTATTAAACGACTACATCATTACCATTTAAATTTATGAAAAAATTGTTTATTTTTAAAGTAGCTATCGAAACCCTGCTGCGAAATAAATGAGCAACGCTCCTTATTTGTAACAGAATCATAAGATGCTACATTTAATGGCTTGGATTTAATTAAAATAAATGTTAAGTCATTGCATCGGTATTCAGAGCACTATGTCAGTAGTAGATATCAATTAATCGATCACAGAGATAGCAACTGCACGACCTAATCTATATCCATGTGCACTATGCACGACCTAATCTATACATACACTGGCTAGAAATAGAAAGTAAACTCTATAATGTATCGCATTCACCTATACTTAGTTTCCACGAATGTGTGTGTTTGTGTGCTACGTGACATATCAGTCAGATACCACATTACGTCAGCGCGCGAACTGATGATCAGAATAAAAAGTATGCAGGCGCGCTAAAATCTTTGGAGATACATAGCAAATTGATAAAAACGCGGAATGTAAATTATCGTCCTAGTTCGAAATTACTCGTAATATGTGGCATAATGTGAATTATGTGTCATAAAATTATTTCTAATTTTCATAAGCGTACCGAAATGAAATAGCTAATAATGTAGCCGATGGACGCGACGAGTAACAAATTTAAACAGAAGTATTATTTTCCGAAATAGGAGGGGTAAAATCATTAAATTTGTGTGGATATTTTCCATCAAAACTTCCGCGCGGCGCTATTTTTTTGTTCCTTGCTAATTGTTCCTTCCTAATTCCCAGAAGTTATGTCTCCTCTTCGTTCCACGACTATTGTAAAGGTCAGATTTAAATCAGGAAGTTAATTATTTAAAGTATGTTTTATAAGCACTCTTGATCTTTAAAAATATCATGCTTAATGCCAATGTTACAGTCGTAGTAATTAATTACTAAGTAAATGCCAGCATTATTAAATATTACCGATACTGGATCCTACTACACTAGAGAGATAATTACGAAATATTGGGTTGGTAAGAAAGTAATGAGCGATCGATTGAATTCCACATAAAATTTTTGAGAGAGTTCTAGAATCTTCTATGGTCGAAAGTATATAAAGGGCGAGTCGCACAGTTTCTCGTCAGTCATTCACTAGCTGTCGCCGAGCTAATATAAGGAAGAAAATGGACGAATTAAAAGTGCATGTAAGGCATTGCTTACTATATGAATTTCAGTCTGGCCATTCAGCCGCCGAAGCAGTGCGTAATATATGTCAGCGTGTTGCTCCTGAAGTTGTGTCTGAGGCCACTGCGAAACGATGGTTCCAGCGGTTTCGTAGTGGCGACTTTTCATTATCAGATCAACCTAAGTCTGGTCGACCGATGAAGATTGATGTAGCCAAATTAAAAACCTTAATTGAAGGAGATCCGAGGCTAACGAGTCGTACTCTTGCTACCGAGTTAGGCTGCTCTCATGTTACCATAGAAACACATTTACACGAGTTGGGAAAAAACTACAAATACAGTGTTTGGATACCGCACGAACTTGATAGAGATCAACTAAACCGCCGTGCCGATATCTGCATACAACTTCTGTCTTTTCGCCGCAAATTCAACTGGTTGGACCATCTTATCACTGGAGATGAAAAATGGGTCTTATATATAAATCACACACGCAAACGTCAGTGGCTAGCTCCAAACGAAAAAGGAATAGAGGCACCAAAAACAGAGCCTCACCCGAAAAAAGTTATGCTGTTCGTTTGGTGGGATATTCATGGTATTATTCACTGGGAACTCCTACAAGTGGAATGACTGTTACCGCATCAGTATACTGTAATCAGCTTGAAAATTTAAACCAAAAAATCTGTCAGAATCGTCCACAGCATGCTAAAGTTTTTTTCTTACACGACAATACTCGCCCACACATTGCAAAAGTGACTCGGCTAAAGCTATTGGAGCTAGGTTGGAAAGTGATACCTCATCCACCGTACTCTCCAGACTTGGCACCTACGGATTACGCATTTTTCAGATCGCTAAGCAATGCCTTGAATGAAAAAAAGTTCGATGATCAAGCCCATCTACGACAGTACATAGCTGAGTTTTTTGAATCTAAACCTAAGAACTTCTTCGCCGATGCTATTCATTCTTTACCAGAACGATGGAGACAAGTAATAGATAACGAAGGCCGTTATATTTTTGATAAATAATTAAAATAATAAATTAAATAAAAATTACAATATTGGTTATGATTCGCTCATTACTTTCTTACCAACCCAATATTACCTGCATAGGTATAAGTATAAGCACTATAATCAAGCTGACTTCTCAATAGACTACAAAAAAAATATATAAAGAAGGATTCATTAAAGTCCTTTAATTATGCATATTTGTACCAAAATACTATTAATGGATAAACTAGGTATAAAATAGGCTTTTATGGTATATAAGTCCTCTCAACAGTCTTAGTCAAATACCTGACGCCTACTCTTGTAATAGTGATCTCAATCAAGCACATCATCAAGTCAGCAACCTGTTTGATAAACTCATCGATCAATAAATAAAATAAATAAATAAATAAATATTATAGGACATTGACTGAGGCCCACGGTAAGCTCAAGAAGGCTTGTGTTGTGGGTACTCAGACAACGATATATTTAATATGTAAACTAGTTTTTTAAAGGTGCGCGGGGCCCGAGGGCCCCGCGGTCTTTCTTGTTGCTTTTTTGTTTTTTTTTGCTTTGCTTGTTTGTTTTTTTGCTTTGCTTTTTTGCTTTTTTGTTTCTTTGCTTAGCTTGTTTGTTTTTTTGCTTTACTTGTTTGCTTTTTTGCTTTAGCCTTTGTGTGCTTGGAAGCACTCTCTGCCCGCAGCTCGGCCTGCGGCCTTCGCGTGCTTGGGAGCCTGTCAGACACGCTCCGGGCCTTCGGCCCTCCGCGTAGTTACTGTGGGGGTTGTAGGGAAGTTGGAGCTTAAACACGATCCAATAGTTAAAGTGTCTTGAGAAGCTCACGACGGGCCTGCGGCCTGCGGCCTCCGGCCCGTCGTTTCGCTTCTCTAAGACACTTTTACTATTGGGTCGTGTTTAAGCTCCAACTTCCCGGACCGCCGGCGAGCCGATCAGGGACGCTCCGGGCCTTCGGCCCTACGCGGAGCTCGGCCTTCGGCCTTCGCTTGGTTTCGTAGCTCCGCGTCGGGCCTCCGGCCCGCCGCGTCGCTTTTTAGACACTTCACTTATTGTTCTGCTTGGGAGCATTCTCTGCCCACAGCTCGGCCTGCGGCCTTCGCGTGCTTGAGAGCCTCTCAGACACGCTCCGGGCCTTCGGCCCTCCGCGTAGTTTCTGTGGGGGTTGTAGGGAAATTGGAGCTTAAACACGACACAATAGTAAAAGTGTCTTGAGAAGCTCACGACGGGCCTGCGGCCTGCGGCCTCTGGCCTGCGGCCTCTGGCCCGTCGTTTCGCTTCTCTAAGACACTTTTACTATAGGGTCGTGTTTAAGCTCCAACTTCCCGGACCGCCGGCGAGCCGATCGGGGACGCTCCGGGCCTTCGGCCCTACGCGGAGCTCGGCCTTCGGCCGTCGCTTGATTTCGAAGCTCCGCGTCGGGCCTCCGGCCCGCCGCGTCGCTTTTTAGACACTTTGATTATCGTTCTGCTTGGGAGCACAGTCTGTACGCAGCTCGGCCTGCGGCCTTCGCGTGCTTGGGAGCACTATGCCCGCAGCTCGGCCTGCGGCCTTCGCGTGCTTGGAAGCCTCTCAGGCACGCTCCGGCCTTCGGCCCTCCGCGTAGTTACTGTGAGAGTTGTAGGTAAGTTGGAGCTTAAACACGACCCAATATTAAAAGTGTCTTGAGAAGCTCACGACGGGCCTACGGCCTGCAGCCTCCGGCCCGTCGTTTCGCTTCTCTAAGACACTTTTACTATTGGGTCGTGTTTAAGCTCCAACTTCCCGGTCCGCCGGCGAGCCGATCAGGGACGCTCCGGGCCTTCGGCCCTACGCGGAGCTCGGCCGTCGGCCTTTGCTGGGTTTCGAAGCTCCGCGTCGGGCCTTTGGCCCGCCGCTTCGCTTATTTAGATACTTTTTGTTATTGTTTTCTTGGGAGCACAGTCTGCACGCAGCTCGGCCTGCGGCCTTCGCGTGCTTTAGGAGCACTCTGCCCGCAGCTCGGCCTGCGGCCTTCGCGTACTTGGGAGCCTGTCAGACACGCTCCGGGCATTCGGTCCTCCGCGTAGTTACTGTGGGGATTGTAGGATTTGTAGGGAAGTTGGACCTCCGGCCTGCGGCCTCCGGCCCGCCGCGTCGCTTTTTAGACACTTTTACTTATATTTTCTTGCTTGGGAGCAATGTCTGTACGCAGCTCGGAACTTGGACCGGAGCAATGACCGTCGGGCTGTAGAACGCTCCCTCAGGCTGGTAGGGAAATTTGACTTTGTCCCCTCTCGCCGCCGTTTTTGACTTTTCCAAAAATTTTTTTTTCTCATTTCTATTTTTGGCCCCCGCTCTTACCACGTGCCAAATTTGAACGCGCTCGGACCGAAAAAAAAAAAAAAATTTCAAAGTCGGCCATTTTGAAATTTTGTAAATGCCATTCGATGGACCTCAGATAACTGTACAACATTAGTTTAAGCACTATTAACCTTTTTCCTACCGTTACGGAGCTATGGGGATTTAAAAAAAAACCTCCATACAAACTGGTAGGGAAATTTGACTTTGTCCCTTCTCGCCACCGTTTTTGACTTTTCCAAAATTTTTTTTTCTCATTTCTATTTTTGGCCCCCGTTCTTACCACGTGCCAAATTTGAATGCGCTCGGACCGAAAATAAAAAAAAAAAATTTCAAAGTCGGCCATTTTGAAATTTTGTAAATGCCATTCGACGGCCCTCAGATAACTGTACAACATTAGTTCAAGCACTATTAACCTTTTTCCTACCGTTACGGAGCTATGGGGATTTAAAAAAAGGACCTCCATACAAATTTCAATTGGCCTTCAAAGGGCGCCATTTTGAATTTTTCAAAATTTTCTTTTTGTATACTAATCTTGGGGTGGCTGTCTACCCGTGTGCAAAATTACAGCGCGCTCGGACCATTTTGAAATTTTTCAAAAAAAAAAGTCGGCCATTTTGATTTTTTTTTAATGCCATTCGATGGACCTCGAGTGACTGTGTAACATTTGTTTGAGCACTTTTCACTTCTTTGTACCGTTACGGAGCTATGGTAATTAAAAGAAAAACCTCCATTCAAATTTCAATTGGCCCTCAAAGGCCGCCATTTTGAATTTTTCAAAATTTTCTTTTTGAATACTAATCTTAGCGCTACCGTCCACCCGTGTGCCAAATCTCAGCGCGCTAGGACCATTTTGAAAATTTTCAAAAAAAAAAGTCGGCCATTTTGATTTTTTTTAATGCAACTTTTTTCTACTCGGATACCTGTATGACATTTGGTCGAGCACCCCCCGGCTATCTCTTACGGTTTAAAAGTTGCCATACAAAATAAAAGTGGCCAGTTTTCCCACATTTGTAGCACTTTTCAATTTTTTTTTATTTCATTCGAATCGAGGCCACTTGGAGATTCTATGACCAAAATTTGAGCTCTCTACGACAAACTTGAAAAATCGTCAAAAAAAAAAGTCGGCCATTTTGAAAAAAAAATGGCGGCGTCAAAAACTGCCCAGGGTCCTCTATGACATTTGGTCGAACACTCCCCGGCCAACTCCAGCCGTTTGGCCAGGCCGTCCGACATTTTTTTACCCGGAACCGGTAGACCGACGGTCTGATCTATCCGGGGTCGCAGGACCAAACTCTATACGACCACACCAAACACTGCCACCTTCAAATCCCCCTTCTGCCTATTTTTGGAAAAATGTCAGTCGGGTTGTAGCTTTATATTATATAGATACCTATGTACATAGAAAACATCCATGACTCAGGAACAAATATCTGTGCTCATAACACAAATAAATGCCCTTACCGGGATTCGAACCCGGGACCGCGGCGCAGCAGGCAAAAGACCTTTATATATAATGACGTAAGAACTGTACCATCATCACACATAATTGTAGGTGTGCCATTATTATTCGTGAGATAGGTATTCATTAGTTAACGTCCGCAAGAAGACTAGTCAAAAAACAGAGTATAAAAACTATTAATTAGTCGTTTATGTACGCCTACCTGACAACCATAAATGATTGATTAAGTTTTAAACGAAACACTTCTTTAAGATTATAATTTACATCAATCGCGAAACCAGACATCTTAACCCTTAAATGTATAGTGATGTATATTCATATATGCATCATGTATTTTTGAATCTATTGACAGCATGTCAAAATTCAAATTTGAATAAAATCTTTGTCAAGGTCATGTACCTATATTTAAGGGTTAATATGACTTAAGTAGTTACCTACCTACTCTTTTAAAATAACGTTTCACGACATCTTAAGGTATGTAAGTACCTATAGTACCTACTTATAGCCTTAGCTTAGTATGCTAGCTCTTTAAAAGCATTTCTGTTCCATTTTTTTTAAGTATCACATGCCTACCTAATTGTATGCCTACCTATGAAAAACTTTATTTAGAGTCCATTAAGTCGATAGGATCGCCACTGAAAGATAAGCCTTTTTTGCTAACGTATGTAGTTATGTACCTAAAACACATAATTAAAACAAAAAAATGCATACATGCGGACATGAATAACCCGGCCGTTGTGTACAATTTGCTTCAATAAATTCAATTGGTTCTTGACAATACCTACTTACTAAGATTTACAAATGAATTCACATTCTTAAACATTACCGTTCTACGCACAGCAAAGGGCCTTACCTTAACCGCCACCAGTTTGCCTCTGAGAAGGTTAATAGTTGCACTTAATACACGTTCTTCATACCAATGATATAAGCAGCCTCGGTTGTAAAATATTTAACTTTATTCTTCCGGTAACTGATAGTGGATTGGCAATCAAGTTCCGACACAATAAATAATAGTATTTAAGTACGTACAGAAAGGACACTTCCTACACAACGGAAATTTTACAGAAGTTCAAGGGATCATATTGTCCCTTTGGACTATTTATGGCTGTCACAAAACATCCTTACTAAGTATTTAATTTGTGGTAGCGCATGCAAGGTAACGTCAAGTTGTCCCAACCCTAATAATCGCTACGTACTTATTAAGCAGTGCGAGCCAAACATTACCGGAAACGCCCGATCAGTACAGTGTTCAACCACAGCTTCCGACACGGCTCTTGATAGATCTGTGTCAATGACTGTGCCACTTGAATGTAAAGGTCAGTATATCGTTATATCGGCCACAAGTTTACATAAAAATGTTTTTACTGCCACTGCAAATTGCTATCTTAGCGAGGCTACCGTGGCAATGATAACGTTAATGATAGAAATGACAACTCCACTTCACAATAAATGTCGCATGCAGTTCTGTAGTACTTTGAAGTGTTAAAATTGCTATTTAAATACTTAACTGGTGCTTGGCAAAGCAAATGTTGTAAATGCCTAACTATAAAAATAAACGACATTTATAAGTATTTCAATGTAGGTATATTGACCGTGAAATATTTAAATTCTGGTACTCAACATACAGCGTTTTTTTTTAAAATATATAACTTCAAAAGTACTTCTCATATCAACATTTCTTAGTCTACTACCAGTTATCCATACTAATATTATAAATGAGAAAGTGTTCGTGTCTGTTTGTATGTCGCGATGTGTATGGAGCGACGAATTGATGTGATTTTTTAAGTGGAGATAGTTGAAGGGATGGAGAGTGACACAGGCATTTTGTCTCTTTCTAACGCGAGGAAGCCGCTGTCAAAAGCTAGTTATGCTTATAAATAACACTTGTCACAAACAAAAGGTGTTATTAAATAAAAATGCTATAATTATAGTGGTCACGTGCTCTAGCGCAAGTAACGAGCCACATCCGTTTCCCGAACAGTGTTGCAACTGCACGTTGCATTCCAATGCAAGGTGGGGAGTTCACCTCATTCTCACTTGATCACTTTATCTCAACGAGAAAGCGATCTTAGACCTATAAAGTACACAGTCTGATCTTTCATGTGACGTGTTTGCAAACTCAAATTCAAAACATTTATTCAGCAAATAGGCCACAGGGACACTTTTACATGTGTATGAATTTTATAACTAAAGTATAGTAAGCTGGGTGGGTAATACTCGTAGTAGACCTCGCAAATTTAACTATTGAATTTTTTACTGTATTTATACTTGTTAATTTAATAATTACTTGCAAGTCAATATTTTTTATCAGCATACATTTAAAGAATAATCAATTAAAGCAATTAACGGGATCATGCACTTTTGTTTATCAAGTTAATAGGATACGGTTTAAGCGCGCAGTTGTTTTATGCAATCAATGCAGTTTTGAATGTATATTAAAAAGATTTTTTAAAATCTACATTCTTATGGTTCTATTTATTATTCTATACCTAATATAAATTGCGTGATCACTGATCACGTAAAACAACTGTGCGCTTGTTTTCTAAATATTCTTTGTTATTAAATATGCAATCTATCACTTCTAAACTGACTTTTTCAAATACGTACTCATGTACAGTCGACTACAAAGATATGTATCCACTTTTTCACCTTATTGCATTGTAATAAGGTGAAATGTGGATACATCTCTTTGTAGTCGACTGTACTATCAGCTGCAAAAGTGCATGGAGAAATTATGGACGAATTCATTGATAAATTCGCCATCCACTTTTGCAGCTGATGGTACACGTTTAATAACATAGTTAAAATCTTCAATGTAAAAACAGGATCATACAATTCTGAGGTCGGTCGTAAATCAGAAAATATGTAGTGTGCATAAAGATAAAGATGCAATGTAATCTAGGTCAAGTGCATATGTGACATATAACTGACAATTTAAGATAACGGGTTACTAACACGGAAAATGTGGCTTTCCTGTCTAATGGGTCCTTAGGCTTCAAGTGTAATAAGGTCCGTCCATCCGTAATTTTAACAGAAATTCTGATAAACCGGCCCTTATTGCACATGAAGCATTTAGACATGGAACGCCACAAAATGATCTTGCTTACTCTTGCTCTAAATTAGTCATTAGATCTTAGATAAAACTCGACACTGTAGACTTACGTAAATAAGGCCTTCTAGACTGGCTTCAGGGTTGCTAATACCTACTCAAATAATGAGGCAATGCAGGCACTGCGTTATTATGTTTAATGCACCGACGTGGACTGACTGGTCGCTTGTACCTTGTAGACGGGTGTGATTAACAAAGTTCAGTTCACGTTATAAATAAATTAATATGTTATCGTTAGAACACGATCGTTAGAACGTTAGATCGTTAGAATATATTTCAAGAGGAACATAAACTTTTAATAAGCTTCATTTTGGGCGATTTTCCGAGATGACGTTCAGTGTGTGACTTTGATACCATGGTTTATTAGTTTGATTTTTAAGTTTTTTGATATGTACTTGTTTTGTATTTATTAAAAGCAAATTTAAAGACTAGCGTATTATAAAAAATATATCAGCAAGGGCTCATTGAGAACCAAAATTGCCTCACCGAATTAATAATCACATTTTAATTTTTACATCTCGACCGATCTGAACGTTATTAAATGGAAATAACGTATAAGGTAAGTAAAATGTTCGCAGGTATAGGTACGATCGAGTAGCATTTAGAGTTAGAACATTTAGACCTAAATATCATCTATCTACCTCACATATCCTACTGTTACATCGTACAGACAAGTGCAAAAATATGTATCGAAATAATCGTCTCATAAATATGGTACTACACTCTTATTACACCGGAATAAGATGCTATGGTACATATTTTTGAGTAAGATGTGTACACCCATATTTTTACACTTGACTGTACTGACCACGAGTGATCAATCTGACTAGTGGCCAGCATTTGGCATCATTAATATTTTTAAATTTACTATAAAACCGCTCCAGCTCAAAGTGTTTTCTATTGTTTACAGGCTGGGTAAGCGATGAAGGGGTGGTTCGACGCGTTCCGCGAGGAAGGCGGGCCGACCCTGTACGCATACCACAACCGGACGGCAGTGGCGGCTGATGTGCCGGCGCTCGCGCTGGTCATCGCAGCCCTCACGCTATACATCGCCTTCCTCGCTGTCTTCCCCGGCATCAGGAAAGAGGTAGCTTTTTATTATTCATAAATGTTTTATTGTAATTTAAACATCGAAAAGCGAGCCCTACAAACAGATATATTTATTCCGGTTTGGAATAGAGTCCCAACGTTTATCACTAGCGAAACGCATAAAGGTATGCGATGCGATAGCGCCTGATAATGCCTGACACTATAACAGTAAAACACACTTTTTAATCGCCGCACCCAAATCTCAAGGAAGGTGGTTCTCAATTCGTCCGTTACTGAACCGATTTTGAATTTTTTTTTTTCTCGAAGGTATGCAGATTGGTCCCATTTTTATCAGAACCCTCTGATGATGGGATCCTGGAGAAATCGAGGGAACTCCTAAAATCTGAAAGGCATACATATGATGATTTTTGTGTTTTTATAAGAACATGATGCATTTACGTACGGAACAGTGACATTTGGTGCAGTGGAACTGCTGATGATGGTCAGAACGGAACTCCTCAAATCTAAACGGCACACTTACAGTGACTTTGGTATTTTTATAAGAACAGCATGCACTTACGTCCAGAACAGTGACATTTGGTGCAGTGGAACTTCTGATGATGATCAGAACGGAACTCCTCAAATCTGAACGGCACACTCATAGTGACTTTCGTATTTTTATAATAACAGCATGCATTTAAGTTCAGAATAGTGACATTTATTTGTTAGGAGATTTGTGCTCTTTGTTATGCTTACATATTGAGTTTTCAAATCAAATTCTGTCAAGTTCGATTTCTTATATGTAATTGGATATCGGATTCATGAGGAATTGAGGAAAGTCCTCAAACCTTAGATAACGATATACGTATATTCATTAAATTTGTGTTTCCGTCAAATAATCAAAGATTTATATTAAAGGCAGTTTTAAAAATTACCTACTAATTTTTTTTAATCATATAAATCATAATCATCAGACAATAATAAAGTTGGTAGTGAAATATCACTTATTAGAGATAGAAACTAGAAAAAGTTGAATTTAAATATAAGGACTCACCCCTTCAAATTGCCCTGCCGGCGTATCATGCTTCTAATTTTATCACTTATCCACGTGGATAAGACTTCTGTCACGCTTTGGCAAGTATGTCAGTGTGAGAGTGACAGATGTCTTATCCACGTGGATAAGTGATAAAATTGGAAGCATGGTACGCCGGCTGCTCGGTCGTAGTAGTTATCTTCTTCTTTCATAACTCACTCAAATTCTCACTTTTTTCTTTTAAAAACTCCTAAAATAAATAGGTATGTTATTTGGCACTTCTCACTAGTTTGCACTTGTATCAACTCTTACAATTTTTAGTGGAAATAACACAGCACATAAAACTAAACATCCCTTTTCAAGAAATATTTGACACTGATGACATGCCAGTTGTATGACAGAAACTAAACAACGTCACAATCATTCAGCCAGTTCTTTAATACCGTTTACCATAAAGTTGTTTAAATTCAATTTGCTTATTTAAAATTTTAAGTTATTCAGTCTAATATACTATCGCAGACTTTATGTAGACCAATTACAGAGAGTTTATTTCAACATACTTGTTTTGATATATCCGAAACGGTGTGGCAGCGTATTCGATAATAGTTATTTGTTATACAAGGGAAAACAGAATCCTGAACTTAGCGAGTTTTTCAACAAACGAGAAGTAAAATGCATTTGCACCCATGTGTAACACAAAACTTTTCCCCTCACTATAGCGAGGAACGTACAACGCAAAAAAACGCGTTATCACTGCTTCCAGTAGTTTCACAGATGGTATTAAATCATCTTCATCACTTTTTTATTACTAAAATATTCGATTTAAGTCACATTTGATTTTTTAGAACAGATAATTTTAGAAGACACTTCTTTCGTTTCAGAGGTTTTCCACGTTCACTATCGTCACCCTTAGCCTCTTCGTTGGAACTGTTATACTAGGTGAGTTCAAAGTTTAAACTAGGTAGATTATTCTTTATAATTTATAAATTTTATAACGCTTAGCTCAATAATATAGGAGTATGATTTATCTTTACTAAACTTGGTGTGCCATTGCAGAATAAATATAATATTATTTGTGCAAAGGCGGATGCTTAACATCCTGGATGGAGAAAGCTGTGATGTCTTGTATCGTGCTTTTTTTTAATATACTATTGGGTTGGTAAGAAAGTAATGAGCGAATCATAACCAATATTGTAATTTTTATTTAATTTATTATTTTAATCATTTATCAAAAATATAACGGCCTTCGTTATCTACTACTTGTCTCCATCGTTCTGGTAAAGAATGAATAGCATCGGCGAAGAAGTTCTTAGGTTTAGATTCAAAAAACTCAGCTATGTACTGTCGTAGATGGGCTTGATCATCGAACTTTTTTTCATTCAAGGCATTGCTTAGCGATCTGAACAATGCGTAATCCGTAGGTGCCAAGTCTGGAGAGTACGGTGGATGAGGTATCACTTTCCAACCTAGCTCCAATAGCTTTAGCCGAGTCACTTTTGCAATGTGTGGGCGAGCATTGTCGTGTAAGAAAAAACTTTAGCATGCTGTGGACGATTCTGACAGATTTTTTGGTTTAAATTTTCAAGCTGATTACAGTATACTGATGCGGTAACAGTCATTCCACTTGGTAGGAGTTCCCAGTGAATAATACCATGAATGTCCCACCAAACGGACAGCATAACTTTTTTCGGGTGAGGCTCTGTTTTTGGTGCCTCTATTCCTTTTTCGTTTGGAGCTAGCCACTGACGTTTGCGTGTGTGATTTATATATAAGACCCATTTTTCATCTCCAGTGATAAGATGGTCCAACCAGTTGAATGTGCGGCGAAAAGACAGAAGTTGTATGCAGATATCGGCACGGCGGTTTAGTTGATCTCTATCAAGTTCGTGCGGTATCCAAACACTGTATTTGTAGTTTTTTCCCAACTCGTGTAAATGTGTTTCTATGGTGACATGAGAGCAGCCTAACTCGGTAGCAAGAGTACAACTCGTTAGCCTCGGATCTCCTTCAATTAAGGTTTTTAATTTGGCTACATCAATCTTCACCGGTCGACCAGACTTAGGTTGATCTAATAATGAAAAGTCGCCACTACGAAACCGCTGGAACCATCGTTTCGCCGTGGCCTCAGACACAACTTCAGGAGCAACACGCTGACATATATTACGCACTGCTTCGGCGGCTGAATGGCCAGACTGAAATTCATATAGTAAGCAATGCCTTACATGCACTTTTAATTCGTCCATTTTCTTCCTTATATTAGCTCGGCGACAGCTAGTGAATGACTGACGAGAAACTGTGCGACTCGCCCTTTATATACTTTCGACCATAGAAGATTCTAGAACTCTCTCAAAAATTTTATGTGGAATTCAATCGATCGCTTATTACTTTCTTACCAACCCAATATATTGTGGCTTTTATTATTTTCTTTATAGGTATAAACCATAGGTATGAACCAGCCGGAAAAACTACTACATTAGCTTTTTTGGAGCTACTGTAATAAACATTTAAAGGGCCTAATAAGTGCCAACTTCCTAAAAGTTTATTTTTCTGTCATTTTTCTGACTTTAGTCTGTCGTTCCTAGAAATAAAAATTGTTTTAAATTAAAATTAAGTTTGTGTACCACCCATTAATCGATTACCAATATCTACCTTCTAAATAAGTACCCGTAGTGGAAGTAATCTATACCAGTTCCCAATCACAGTAATCACTTAGGTTTTGTAAATCTGAATCGCATGCTGAGAGACGAGGCGGATATACCTAGAACATTGGCATTTTGGACCTATAAATAGCTCGGCAGTAGGTATTGCACACGCCCAGCCGTTTGTAGACCACTTAGTGAAACCGTTATGTAGAGATTACGGACATGAAGAATGGACATCCTTGATCATTCTATGCTGGTTATTTTTGTAATATTTAAATAAACATCTATTTATAGGCACAATCAACCGATACATCTCACGTAGATGAGATGTAGATTTAAATCCTGTTGATACATACAGGTTTTGAAGACATTACATGCAAATTTTGAAATGATTAAGTATATTGCACTATGTGTTGATTGACAATATAACAACTATGTGTGGCTTGTAATATAATAAGTTTAAACATATGTATTCCCTTTAGGAAGCTTAATTAGGTTATTTAGACTAAGACTAGATTTAGTATAGGATTCATATTTTGCATGCCTTGTGGCGTAATATGCACTCATGAATTTGCACTAACATGACCTGTATTGTAATCTGTGTATATTAGCAAATAAACAAATACAAATAACCATTTCAAAGGTCAGATATTATTTATTATGTTTTTGTAAACGACGAACGAGTCCACAAGCATATAGCCGTTTGTTTTCGTACTTATATTAAAATCTTCCATAAAATAACACTAAAACCTTAATTAACGAAACCTATCTAATATTGTACTATGCAATAGTTATAAATAAATAAAATAAATAAATATTGATGACACCTTACACATATCAACTTAGCCTCAAACTAAGCAAGGCTTGTACCTTACAATGAGTGCTAAGCGACGATATACATACTTAAATAGATAACTACATACTTATATACATAGAAAACATCCATGACTCAGGAACAAATATCTGTGCTCATCACACAAATAAATGACCTTACCGGGATTCGAACCCAGGACCGCGGCTTAGCAGGCAGGGTCACTACCGACTGAGCCAGACCGGTCGTCAAATAAATAAATAATTAAGCTATTATACGATCGCATAACAAAAACCAGGTGATCAGTCGTGACTCAGAATAATGTGCTGCAATCTAGACGTTTGATATACGAGTTTATTATAATTTTATAAAGCTTCAGTAGCATTTAAATGATAAGTTAGGTATAAGTGGATTGCATTAAGCAAAATACTGTGTCAGTTGACATAATGTAAATTTTAATTTTAAATGTAATAAAAAATGAACTGATTCATATAACTATTTTAATTTTAATCCGGTCTGGCGCAGTCGGTAGTGACCCTGCCTGCTGCGCCGCGGTCCCGGGTTCGAATCCCGGTAAGGGCATTTATTTATGTGATGAGCACAGATATTTGTTCCTGAGTCATGGATGTTTTCTACGTATATAAGTATTTATAAATATTATATAAATATATATATCGTTGTCTGAGTACCCACAACACAAGCCTTCTTGAGCTTACCGTGGGCCTCAGTCAATCTGTGTAAGAATGTCCTATTTATTTAATTGTAAATGGGCCTTATTTTAAAGTTATCCCCGTGGACTCTGAGAAGACTTGACCAACACTCATGATCAACATATGAACAAATACTCAATAATGTTAATATGTAAAACACCTTTGACCTTTAAATAGACGATTTATTACATTTATTACACTTAGATCTGTCTGACATTGCAGTGAAACAGCCGGCTTAGCCATAGCCATTTTATAATTCATACTGTATTAACAGATCGCTTCATATAATTAATTACATAGTAAGTACTCTTTATTAAAGTTGAAATCATGAGTAGGACAAATATTTTATATTTTTGTTTTTCCAAAAGGACGACATCCGCCAATTAAAATGAGCACAAATGTGTTGTAAGCGGATATCCTGTGTCTGGCGGTTAAGGACAACTTTAGGAGCACAACGCCATATACAGATGCGATTGCTTAATCCTTCCTATGCCTTGAATAATCTTGCTAATATTACAGTCCAATTTGACTGTGACTTAAATACGATACGGGACAAGTCATACGAACGTTTAGAAGGGTAAAGGGCGTCGTTGCTTCATCGATCACACAAGCTTTCTTGAGCTTACCGTGGGCCTCAGTCAATCTGTGTAAGAATGTCCTATAAAATTTATTTTTTTATCGATGACATGGGTCAAACAGATTTAGTACAAAATATAACCGTCTCAAATCCTTATCTTAATTATTGTGAAAAATGTATTATTTTTCAGTGTGCAAACACGGGTCGTCGTGGCACGTGGGAGGCGCCCGGGTGGCGCGCGCCGCGTACCGCGCCTACTCGGCCGAACGCCTGGACTGCTGGCTGGCCGGACACATAGGGCTCGGACACGTTAACGTCACGCTTACTGGCGAGTAATTCTGGCATATGTTACTATACAAGCTATCTTAAAGCATGGAGCAGTTCGGTTAGCGCCAGCTGGATTGATGGATGGCACTCATATACAAACTTGATACTTACCCAGCCGCCAGCTATTCATCAGGCGCAAGGTATAATACATTGCGCGGTTGTGAAGAACACAATATACATGCTCAAGGCTTGGTCTCCTGGCCATAGTTTCTGATAAGTTTACAATAAGTACATATCGTCACTACTTTAAAAAAAACTTGTATCTCCATCTGTCAATGAAAAGAAAATTGTAGTAAGTATGTATGGAATGCATATAGACTGACTGCGTTTTAACTTTGAGGAACAGCGTGAGATACGAGATTTTTTAAAAGTAGTGACGATATGATCTATTGTCCGTACAATTAGCAATCGAACAAATTTTATATCCTCTGAATTTAACTCGTGTAATTAAGTTGGTAAGTTTTATGTACAAATCAGATGGCCAACCTAATCGTTGGCTTCTAAACGATATTAATGCTCGTTTAGTTTTCATAACCCTTGTTATAAATTATTCCTGTCTCATATAACACTACCTTACAGCGCTATCCTGGGGCAACACCTCCATTGGAGACCCTGGCGTGGACTACAACGAGCAGTTCCGCTGGGAGGACGCAGGTGGCGTGCAGGAGTGGTACCGAGAGGGCCTGGAGCGGGGACTCCCGTACCCGGTGCTGAGCGTGGCGGAACACTTCGCGGTGCAGCACGAAGGCTTCGAGTGGGGGGCTAAGTACAGAGCTGCGGGGTATACCACGTCGACCTTGCTATGGTACGTTGTGTAGGGCTAATTGGTGGTGTAGATTTTTTTATTATTATAAATGGGCTTACTCTTGGCCACAGACTAGCCAAAGGCAAAGACGTGGACTACGATGGAGTGAGCTCGCCCAGAAGATGCCTGTTCACCCTTGATTTGAAGGTGGCTGGGTTATATGATTGTTATTAGTTCACATTTTGTTCCTTTCACAAGCATTCTACATACATGTTCTATGAACATATCACTTCTAAAATATGCCGCATGCTTCATACAAGGTTTAGTTATTTTTATTTATCTCTATGGGGCAGGTCATCCGAATAGTTCATTCCATACAAAGACAAATAACTTTTCCTAATTAGAAAACGCAGAATGTTTCCTAAAATGGATTCCTATTGTTTTTGTTACTTGTTGTATATGGCGCAGTCGGTAGGATACGAAACTAAGCTTCCGAAGAGAATCTAATTGATTCCAGAATGACTTTTTGATTCCAGGACAGCACTAGCGCTATGGCTACTAATGAACCTGCTGCTCGTGGTCGTGCCTCGATACGGTGCATATGCCATGGCAACGCTGGGCGTGACGCTGTGCACGGCGGCAGGCGGCTACTGGGCGTCGCTGCCTCATGTGCCTTTAGTGGTGCGGCTGGACGGAGCCACGTTGCTGTTCTCACTAGGCTGGTGCTTCTGGCTGGTGCTCATCTCAGGTAGACTGGTTTTCATTGTTAAGGTTCTGAAGCGTCATGGCATGAAAGGGCTTTTGAGATTTTCGCTGAAATGAGTCGTCCGTTTACCGACAGATTTATTTTATTGGTCTCCCATGTTCATATTTTAGCAGCTATTTAATGCTTTAGCCATCAGACGCAATTCCTTCTTCTACATTATACATACAGCATTTTCATTGCGTGACATCGAGTATTTGTCTAATGTCTTTTATGTAACTGGATTTTAAACTATGTATTTTATCCCATTTCAGGGTGCATCTGCCTCGTAGTAGGCCTTCTGATCGCAACAGTGGACCTGATGTGGCCGCACCGGTTCTCCACAGTGCTAGAAGTAGACTACGATACGCCGTACGACAGGCACGTGCTCATCGTGGACAGCCGACAGCGAGCACGGCCGCAAACACAGCAATCCTTGCCTTCTAGAATACTTAGGTATGAGACTTTTGTATCATTTTTTCTTTACAGATAATATTTTACGAAGCTTTTCTCACATTCTTCAGTACCTAATCGAAAGAATTTACATATACATACAAAAACGTGAAGTTTAAAAAATTGCCACCCATACTGAAATCTGTACATCAATTGGTGTACGTAACATATTATTTATTTAAATTAGTAGTCGGGGTCGAGTTGCACTACGTCCGTGGAAATTACCCACTAGTCCCACTACCATAGGGTACCGCCAGCTGTCACCTGGATGACAACAACCTGGCAACCGTCATGCTGTAAAGAAAATGTCACGGTTCTAATTTCACGCCTTACTTTAAATTAATATTTAATATTCGTAGTTACTAATACATTTCGGATGTTTTACAGGAGATTATCGTCAAAAACTAGAGAAACGGAGGGTCAAGTTTCTATGGCGGTTGTGAACGAGAATGGACGGGACAATCCCGCCTTTCAGCACGAGCATCATCGCAAACCAAACTCGCCCTGGAGGTATCCTCTCTTTAGGAGGCAGATCGACAGGTAAACATTTAATTAGTAAATAAAAAGATAAGTCACCAAACCGATTTTAAACTGCTCAGATTTAAATTTTAAATTTTAATTTGATAGACTCGGATTAGGAATCTTACCACATTTGTCGCCGGTGCACGTGAAATGCTTCCTTGCGTCTCCAGATTTTGCTTGAGATATCAGGCCCCTATTTCTCCATCTTGACAAATGTCGGCGACATATGTCGGCTGACAATCCGACACATTGTCGACGACATGTGACAATCTCATAGAAAAATTGTGACAGTTGTCCCCGACAAATGTTTCGTGAAACAGAGGTCAACTTTTCCAAGTTGACACTTTTGTCGAAATGTCGCTAATTCTTGACAGGACTTTAGAGAGCGGTCGAGAATTTCTTGACAATTGTCGAGTTTCAGGGATAGTTGCAAAATGGCGTTATATAATTATACCTAGATATTTTTCTGGCACGAACGAAGTGACACTAGTGACTTTTAGTATAAGCTTGCTTGCTTTTAGTATAAATTTGCTTCCTTCCGATATTTAGTCCATAGATAACTTACATTATAATATGTCATTAATTATTAGAATTATGTCGTTAATTATTGCCCTGACTCTTGAGTAGTTTTATGTGCTCTGCCTACCCCGTTTAGGGAATATGGACTTGAATTTATGTGTATATAACATAAAAGGTTAAAAACAAATTTCAAATGTTTGTAAATAAATTGACAATAATAATAAAAAGAACCACATTTTAATAGTTTACACAATTTCTTACATGATTATTCAAGATTTTATGTATAGATATTATCATTGGGGTAATTAATAACCTTATGTTATGTAAGGCTATTTGTCGATAAACGGATTGTCGATGTTTTTGTTTTGTCGAATACTAACAACGACGTTCGTGCCAGAAAAATATCTAGGTATAAATATTATATACTATATATTATACTTTGTGGTTATAGTTCAAATGGATTGGGTAGTATTTTCGATAAAATATTCTAGTCAGCTTAGGTTTTTTCTTGCTTACAATATCGTTTTCAACCAATTCACACAAAAATTAACAAATTATATTAGTACCTAAACCTTCCTCATTCAAATACTTTTGTGATAGATGAAAACCATAAGAAAATGTGTTTAGTCGTTTTTGAGTTAATATCCCTAAGTTTAAAGATATATATTTTGGTGGGGTTTAAAGTATTATTTATTTTATGTTTAGCGTACTCTTTGGTTATTTGATAACATATAAAACGTCCGTGATTAAATTACCTAATGTTATAAATTAAACACGTTCACGTTACAAAAATATGACTATTTAAAAAAGAAAAGATAGTTTATTTATAATTATACCTATAAAACATTACGCGTCTACGTTTAAGAAAGTAAAAATATTTTTTTATTAAAAGTTCCATGAGACTACCCGACGAGTACCCGTTAGCTAATAGATATTTACTATTTTGGCACTTCGGTAGCGACACATTTGCTTTTATATATGGCCGGTATGGATGATTTATTATTTTTGATGGCAAGAAAAAAAAAGCTAAGATAACCGCTCGCCGCAGACATAACACGACGAATTTGAAATGGATTTTCATGATGCCGAATGTTACCTATAGCGAATCCATACTAATATTATAAATGGGAAAGTGTGTGTGTATGTTTGTCTGTCCGTCCTTCACAGCAAAACGGAGCGACAAATTGTCTTGATTTAAAAAAAAAAAACATTTATTTCAGACTCAAGGTCCATAAACGGTTAGTAGAACATTAAAACTCTAAAGAACTAATATTAGTGTTAGTAAGACATTTCCTAATGAAGACTTAAAAAACCGGCCAAGAGCGTGTCGGGCCACGCTCAGTGTAGGGTTCCGTAGTTTTCCGTATTTTTCTCAAAAACTACTGAACCTATCAAGTTCAAAACAATTTTCCTAGAAAGTCTTTATAAAGTTCTACTTTTGTGTTTTTTCATATTTTTTTAAACAGTCATATGGTTCAAAAGTTAGAGGGCCCGGGGACACACTTTTTTTTCCTTTAGGAGCGATTATTTCCGAAAATATGAATATTATCAAAAAACGATTTTAGTAAACCTTTATTCATTTTTAAATACCTATCCAACAATATATCACACGTTAGGATTGCAATGAAAAAAAAGGTACTCCCCACTTTACGTGTAGGGGGTACCCTAATAAAACATTTTTTTCACCTTTTATTTTTGCACTTTGTCGGCGTGATTGATATACATATTGGTACCAAATTTCAGCTTTCTAGTGCTAACGGTCACTGAGATTATCCGCGGACGGACGGACGGACGGACGGACTGGCGGACAGACAGACATGGCGAAACTATAAGGGTTCCTAGTTGACTAAGGAACCCTAAAAACTAAAACAATTCAAACTTAAAACCTACATAGCGACAGCGTGCAGCCTTTGCCATCGGTTGAGCATGGGGCCATTTTCACGTGGAGATAGTTGAAGGGATGGAGAGTGTCATAGGCTACTTTTTGTCTCTTTCTAACGCGATTCGCTCGCCGCGGGTAAAAGCTAGTATAGGTATAAAGTACCGGGCAATGATAGTACATTAAGTATGACACAAATGTGCTAGTTTGGTCAATGTCAATACACATGAAGTGATATTGTGCGTGCAAGCGAAGCGAGTGCGCATAAGAGAGCCAATGTGTGTAATTTTTATTTATTTAAAACCTGTGTTTAAATAGTTATTTGTTATACAAGGGGGCAAAGTTATATTTTAACGCCGAGTGTGGAATTGAAAAATGAGCAAGTGAAAGGATTCTATAGTTGAACCACGAGCGAAGCGAGTGGTTCGAGAATAGAATCCTGAACTTGCGAGTTTTTTAACACACGAGAAGTAAAATACATTTGCCCCCGAGTGTAACACAAAACTTTTCCCCTCACTACAGCGAGGAAACTATAACGCAAAAAATGCGTTTATCGCTGCTTCCAATAGTTCCACAGGTGGTAAATCATCTTTATTACTAGGTTCACCTACTTTCATCAATTTTAAAGCAGTTAATTTGACTTTATTCAAGGTCAAATTACTTTACCCACTAGTGGATAAAATGCGTTTTTACCCGCTGGTATTAAAGGACAAAACACGTGTTTCCGAGCTAGTGAGGGGAAAACATAATTATGAATATGTGGTTCGTAGATCAACAAATTCTATCTAAGTAAATGACCAATGCACATGTGTTTCATACGTTTTACGAAAAAACAAACAAAATTTACATATTAATTAGATTTTATTGGCTAAAACAGTTAGTAAAAGTCCAAAATGTGACACGTTGTCCGCCCCACCCGGCGCTTGCTCCACGGATATAATGTGAGTGTGACCAATTTTAAATGGAGCCGTATCCATGTTGTTAGCGGCTAGTTTCAATATCAAGTCTAAGTATCGGGTTATCATACAATACCCGTAACACAAGTGCGGTAGTGTAATAAAAAGCCACACAGTGTAATTTCTTATGAGCCTAAAAACGGTTCAATAATATCATTGTTATAAGCAAGTGTGTTGAAATAGTACATTTCGATACAAGTGCGATTAATAAGAAATTCTAAAAACGAGTGGCGATAAAAGTGGCGTTACACGTTCATACAAAAAAATCAAAAAATGTGATAAATAACATTATATTTATTATATTATATACCTACCGGTCATAAATTTGATACAACCCGGTACTGTACACGTAACGTCAAGCGTAAAAAAAAAATATGGGTATACAGTCGAGTTTATAAATATGTGCACATTTTTCACCTTATTGCAACGAGTTAAGGTGAAGAAATGTACACATATTATTATTAATAAACTCGACTGTACACATCTTACCCAAAAATATGTCCCATAGCATCTCAGTCCGGTGTGATAAGAGCGTAGTATATGAGACATATTTATGAGACGATTATTTCGATACCTATTTTTGCACTTGACTGTACTATAGCAGCAAGAAGAGCGCGATTACTATATTTGTCTCGCATTAATAATTTGCGCGTATAATTAGAACGACGCGACGCAGGTACATTGCGGTCCTACTTAGTTGACCGGTTTTATCTGTCTACGGGTTAATTTATCGTGTGACAATTGTAGATTTTGGTGAAACCAAAACAATATGTCAATGTCAATTTTTCTTGACATATGTCGGATTGTCACGATGGAGAAATAGGGGCCAGTAGACATTTTGTGCCTGACAATCGACAGGTGTTCCTAGTCTACACGTGGCTTTCTTGTAACTATGTTTGTCAGGTGTAAAATCTTATAATTGTGTCTAATATTATTTTGTATGTGATTTCAGAGCGGACAGTGCATCTAGTTTAGGATCCAGTATTAATGGCCACAGCACGGCTATCAAGATGTCTCCACTAGCGGGGAGTCCTGCAAATCCACCTTTAGCTATTCCAGCACATAGGTAAGGCTTGCCACATTCTCAAAAAGCTTGAGTAACATAATAGTTTGCACTATTTAAGCACATCTTATATGTTCCAGGTTCCGACCTCAAATACCTGCTACGGAACGAGTTAAAGACATGTGGTGAGATGGTGTGGTGACCAGAAGCTGTGGCATTTGTTAGTGAATATTATAATGAACTATGTAAGAAATTGACCAAGTAGTGTGAATTCAAGTTACCGATCTCCAAAATGGACGACGTAATCTTAAAAAAGGAGACTGCTTATCGAATTATTTAATGGCATTGTTTTATAAGCGAAACAGTCTCCTGCCTGTAAATATGTACATTATATTATCTAAATTATTTGTAAGCACCTGTCCAGTGTCATAAATTGTAATAATGTAAAAATAGTTAGGTAAGTTACAGGATTTTGTTTACCTCGTTTATAAATTATGATTATATCGGAGGTGCTCAGGTGTATTAGACTGCATCGACACAAGTGAATAATTTGTGCCATGTACTCACTCCACGATACAAATCGGTTCACTAACTCGCACCCTAATAAAGCATCACAGTTTTGCTTTATCTATTAATTTCATTTTTGTCTATAACGCGTAATGTAAAACTAGTCCTAACACTACAGTTGAATCAAGCCATTTCAAATACGCCGAATATTAAGTCATTTGTAATTTCTTTTTGACTAAAGTGGGCACCTTAAAGCAGCATTTTTGACCCCAAAGTTAGAGACCTGCACCGATAGCATGGTCGCGCCATAAACGATAAAAACATCTGGCCGTCCCTATCGTACTTACAAATAGTGCGAAAGGGACGGCCTGATTTATATCATTTATCGCGCGACCATGCTTGCCTGTCTGGTGCTAAATGCCATGAATATAATCCTCTTTTTTATTATCACTTATTAAGAGAAGAACATTTCCAAATAAATGAAACTTGGATTTTTTTAACTAGAAGCAAATCGGCGTAAAATAATATGTATGTACCTGACTAAAATGTATAATTTGAAACTGGCGTATAAATATTTTTGATCGTGCGTATTTCATATTTCCTTATTTATCAAGATATTCAACAGTTGGCAAGTTAACAAGCCCTGTACACATCACTAGGAAAGTCATTAAGATTTACTGTAAGTTATTTATTTCATATGATAGTGGCATTGATAGTAATGCGTGATATAAAATTCCAAACAAGAAGTATAGCTCAGCTTGAAGGTATTCATTTCTATTAATATTGACCATAAGTATTGACAGTATAATAATAGTATTATTTAAAACGCTGATCATTTTCAATGTTGTGAAAATATATTTGCAACAGTGAATATGTATAAGTATGTGACATTGCGTAAGTAAATGTTAACAGTATAAAAGTGAGAATGAAGATAACTATAATAGGAAGAATGGCTTAGAAGATTGTATTTATTCTCTTCGAAAAAATAAACGAATTCAAATTGAAACTAAAACTGTATTTTATTTAGAAACCCGTTTAGATTATATCTATTTTAAATTACATGATTGAATTAATGAGACTCCCAAAAAAGTAGATTTTTAATGACAAAAGGTCAATGTTCGAGGTCGGGGACCATCGGATACATGATTCACTCAACATTGTGCCTTCTTTGAACTGTCTTTGAACTAGTTCGGATATATTAAATTACTTGATTTAAAATAAAACCAATGATTTAGTAGATAAGTATAACTAAATAAATAAAGAGAAATGAAACATTTTTAAAATACGCGACCTTCCCCTTAACACAGACCTCCCTATAATTATGCATTACTTGTCAACCAACACTTACGTGGGATGTGATGATGCAACTTGGATACGATTATGAGATATGTACCGATGTAATATTTTAAGGTTGAGGATCTTTAACAAGGTGCTCGAGGTTCAGTTGGCAAAGGAAGGCGCTCCAATTGACGTAGCCTGCCTTAATCAGAGTGTCCACATCTGCCCACTGTTTACACTGGAAACAAAAAATAAATTGCAATTTTTTTGCTATGTTTGACTAAATATCAATTTGATTTTGTATTGGTCTAATATCTGACCACTGAATCCCCCACCCCATCATAAACATTTAGGTAAGGTAAGGTGGGAGAAGATTGAAGGATTTTTCTTGAGGGGTAAGGTGGAAAGCCGCCCGTGGTGCTTCATTATACGGAACATATTTCATCTTACCCCACAAGAAAAGCCCTTCAATCTTTTCCCACCTTACCTCCCACTTAACCCTACCAGGTGTTATAACACCGATTCTTTTTTTTTATTTTTCTATTGGGTAAGTGACAATATACCAAAATATCCCGAAAAATCCGGGGGTAAGATTTTATGCATTTAGGGTTAATATATTTCCAAAAATATCATGGCAGCCGTAGATATGGATCGCGTTGGTACTCTTAAAAAAACTTAAGCTTACCTCTGTAAATTTAACAGGTGGCGCATGTCGCACAACTTTCTGGTAATCTCCCTCCGCGAGATTGTAGACGGGTCGTGTTTGGAAGTCCAGGAACGACATCAGATCGTCGTACCGAATATTGCAGTCGTCATCTTTTTCCAATCTGTACACAATACGAATAACATAAGGCATTGCTTGATTTAAAAGCAAGGATATTAAATTTGAACTAAAGTAACGACTTAAGGTGGCTCGCTTTCCATACAAAAAACATCTACCATTTATTTAGTCACCGCACACTACAACTAAATAAAAATATGCGCATACATCTACTATACATGATCCGTCGTCGCGGTAGTGAAGGAAATACATTGTTTCATACAGAAATCATGGACAAATCCATGTGAATTTTTTATTAATTTTACGTAAATGTGCGTGCCAAATTTTGTGTACAGACACAGAGCCGTCATATTTCGCGCATTTTTAATTGACATTGTCATCAGTGACACTTGGCTCTTGACAAGTAATTATTAAAGATATTGGTTTAGTTAACTCAAGCAGACTCAGAAATAATGACGCATTTTGTCAATAAAGATACATATCGTATATTTCGGCACTGCTAATGTAAATCGAAATGGCGTCTTGGTCAAATGCACCGATTATGAAGCAGGTGATTCTGAGTTCCATCCCGCAGTTTTTTTTAATCATTTGAACTTTTTTAGGGTTCCGTAGTCAACTAGGAACCCTTATAGTTTCGCCATGTCTGTCTGTCCGTCCGTCCGTCCGTCCGTCCGTCCGTCCGCGGTTAATCTCAGTAACCGTAAGCACTAGAAAGCTGAAATTTGGTACCAATATGTATATCAATCACGCCAACAAAGTGCAAAAATAAAATATGGAAAAAAATGATTTATTAGGGTACCCCCCCTACATGTAAAGTGGGGGCTGATATTTATTTTCATTCCAACCCCAACGTGTGATATATTGTTGGATAGGTATTTAAAAATGAATAAGGGTTTACTAAGATCGCTTTTTGATAATGTTAATATTTTCGGAAATAATCGCTCCTAAAGGAAAAAAAAGTGCGTCCCCCCCCTCTAACTTTTGAACCATATGTTTAAAAAATATGAAAAAAATCACAAAAGTAGAACTTTATAAAGACTTTCTAGGAAAATTATTTTGAACTTGATAGGTTCAGTAGTTTTTGAGAAAAATACGAAAAACTACGGAACCCTACACTGAGCGTGGCCCGACACGCTCTTGGCCGGTTTTTTTTATATATTTTTTAAATGGAATATTTGACTATTACTATATTGCTTTCCTATTTTTTATTTTCATACAAAAATACAATACAATCCTTTATTATGCCTTTGTTGATAAAATAAAATATTACACGTCTGGTATAATACATTATACATAGGTCAAAGTGTGGGCATAGTATTAGTAATGTATTGCATTTACTGAGCTGGTTGACCTATGTTATTGTTGTGTGAATGTTTTTCTTCAACAACTAAATGGTTATATACAAGAATATGGGTAGCTTTTGCACATTGTAATTTTTCCTCAGTCACCCGTTGACCACGAACGCTGTAAAAGTGTTCGAAACATCGGGATGAATTTTAAACTCATTATACGCGATTTAATCCGTTTTCATAGTTTTTATTTCATGAGTAACTATCGCGGTAACTGAAGACAATATTAAATAAATGGTTACAAATAATAATTATCATCAAATTATCATCAATATAATCTGGTCCAGGCAGGCAATTATGGTCACGCGATAAATGATAAAACATCTGGCCGTCCCTATAATCGCACTTACTAATAGTGCGACAGGGACGGCCTGATATTTTATCGTCTATCGCGCGACCATGCTTCCCGTGCTGTACTAGCTTTAGCCCGCGGCTTCGCTTGCGTTAGAAAGAGACAAAAATAGCATATGTCACTCTCCATCCCTTCAACTATCTCCACTTAAAAAACATGTCAATCCGTCGCTCCGTTTGGCCGTGAAAGACGGACAAACAAACAAACACACATTATCTTTGGTGAAACAACGAATTCTTCCACTTCAGATTATAGAGTAACCAGCTTTTCCCATTTATAATAAACTAGCTTTTGACCGCGGCTTCGCTCGCGTAAGAAAGAGACAAAAAGTAGCCTATGTCACTCTCCATCCCTTCAACTAAATCCCCTTAAATAATCACGTCAATTCGTCGCTCCGGTTTTGCCGTGAAAGACGGACAAACAAACAGACACACACCCTTTCCCATTTGTAATATTAGTATGGATTTGACATTATTATTTATATTTAAATAATTATATATGTATAGCCCAATTTCGTCGGTAAAAGCGTGTTATGTAATGGCGTCGTTGGGGAACAATCGTCTGTGACGCCGTGAAGGTGCGTTCGATTCCCAGGATTCTATAAACTTTTTGTATTTTTTTGGATATAAATTTCGTTTTTTTTATTGACGGAGCAAGAATGGAGAGCCGAAGGTATCAATTTTATCTTAGAGAACATATTGATTTTTTTATTGTCATTTTGATTTTCTATTTATTAAGTTGAGATATAAAACACAACTTTTAATACCCTCGCTAAATATAATATTTTATCGAAATCACTCCTTAGATAAAAAAAGTCCACTTGAGTTTTTAAAGCATTACGTTACTCAGTTAACTATTGCATTTTCATTTACTAATTTAAGATTTCAAAAGCGATTTGAATACCCTTGCTCCATCCAAAATAAACAATTAGAAAAAAAAATCATTCGGATCGTAGTTTAGAAACTAAAATTTATCTATACTTTTTGGAATTTTTTAAAATATCAGATTAGGATAATTATGTTAGAAATTCTGAGTTCAACGAACCCAAAAATTATTACCATGTAAGATAATAGGTTTTTAATCTTTTTTGTGGAAAACGCTCAGTAACTACTGTACGAGTACATATACATTTATGTATAATAATAAAACAAAAAATAGTGTCACATAGTGTTGTGTTCCTGCCGGTGAGTAAGGCTGCCAGAGCTCAACGAGGGTGCGGGGTGCTGACGACGGGAGGACTTACGGAACTAATTTGTTCCGTCTATTGTCCTTTGAGTCGTCGGCAACCCAAACCCTCCTTTGAACTTGTACACTCCTTTTTGCTGTGCATACGCAGCAAAGGGGAGTGTACAAGTTTCTAATGGGGCGGCAACGCGCATACGACACTCTTCGAGTTGCAGGCGTCCATAGGTTATGGTGACCGCTTTCCATCATGCGGACCGTATGCTTGTTTGCCACCGACGTAGTATTAAAAAAAAAAAAAAGAGAGAAAAAGTCCTGGATTCGAACCCAGTACTTCCATGCAAATCATGCGATGGCACGTATTTACCGCAAGGCTATTTAAACAAGCTGTCGCCGCGTGAAATTATCGACTAGAAGGAATACAAAAACACTGTTTGTATGTGTGAGTGGTACTTAAAAATAGTGTAAAATAGTAAATTTATTTACATTAAGGGGATTAACGTTACAATGAGAAGTTGAATGTTTGTTGTAATACGTCAATTTTAATATTAAATGTTCGCGAAGCATAATTGAAAGTATATAAATGCCTGTACGACTCCACAAAAAAAATAAGACTGGTAATTTGCAGATTAACGCCATCTAACGCAGCCTGAGCTTCGGGTAACCTAGGCGAGCCACCTTAAGATGTCGAATTCTCACTTAAATATAGAGGTGCGAAACTATTAGGTACTTAAGCCTTCATAGTGATCTCTGTTTCACGTTTTCAAGAGAATACAATATTACTCGGTACGGTACACGGTAAGTACTTGGCAAAACGATACGCTCACGCTGCTATCCCTCTTCTATCTATCACGCTTGCATTTTAGTAGGCAGATTTTGTGTTTCGTTCGCTACGAAGCGTAAGTAAGCGTTTGGCATCTTGGTTTAACCACTCCAGATAATAAATGAATATAATAAGTAACATACACTCCAAGCATGCAGTCCATAAGGTCAGTGTTGATGGGCAGGCGATGCGCACGCAGCAACTGACGTATGCGAGGAACTGGCAGTGCTCCCAGTTTGGCCTCGTCGGCATGAAGCAAGCCTTCCTGCAGCCGCGCACGATCGTCCCACAGGCCTCGCGTCAGCTCCGTGAATACCAAAGACCTATAATCAAGTCTCTTTATAATAAAAAAATAAAAACAATGTACCTAACAAAGACACGATTAGTAGTAGGTACATTAACCCTTAAATGCATGACCTTGACAAAGATTTATTCAAATTTGAATTTTGACATGCTGTCAATACAGTCAAAAATACATGATGCATACCTATATACATCACTATGCATTTAAGGGTTAAGAGGCTGGAAAGTGGAAAGTCGACAGTACACATACATTAACTCACGCCTGTATTCCCAGAGGAGGTAGGCAGAGCACATAAAAATGTCACAGTTTCGTTTTCTGTCAACCCTTTATTTGCCAAGAGTGGCACTGAAACTTGATTAGTTCCATGTGCTCTGCCTACCCATTCATGGGATACAGGCGTGATTGTATGTATGTATGTATGTATAAAAATGTTCAAGTTCCAGTGCCACTTTTAAGCAAATTGTGATATTGCAGTGACAAGTTGCTAACCGATCACACACGAGTGGAAAGGGGGTGGTGAAATTTTTAACCCGTCACCACCCATGGATACTCTAGGTGGACTAGATTATAGGAAACAAAAAATAATGATTCGTAATCATTATTATGGAATATGAATGGATTATTATCCTCTTACCTAATCATTTCTCTTCTTGGGCTCGGCTCTTGCCCGGGATCACCACGGAAATATCGGGCTAATGTTATAAATTCGTGTTCTGTCATTTTTTCACACATTATTTCTTTAAGGGCTTGTCTGAAAGTTAAGATAGAAAAGTATCATATATTTATTTACAAATTAAGTGTTTAGATTTAGATAAATAGGTCGAAACTACATCCTTACTTGAAACAACGCATCGTCATCAGATCTTTATTATGTGGCAAGACAGCATTCATGTATTTTGCAACAAAGTCCTTGTAGCCATTTTCCTTGCCTGCCAATGTCCGTCGAATCTTATCCATAATCAGTGGTACGTTCGCCATTGGATACTACAAGCAACGTGTTTAACAAATTAACAACATACTTATGTGTAAAAGTTTATTGAAACTTTTCACTGTGTCGGTTACCATAAGGACTAGTGATGTGCAAGTTGCGGAAACTTTACAACAAAATCTTAGGTAATTTTCTTGAAAAATTCACAAAACTGTCACGAAAAATAAAGGGAATTTAAATTTATGAAATGGTAAGTATCCATCCATACAATTGTCCATACAAAGTATGGAAAGTTTCCGAAGATTTCCTATGTGAACATTTCAGAATTTTGGAAACTTTCCGTCGGCACATCAGTAATAAGGACGTTATTAGTCAAAACGTCCTTACGGCAAACGACAAAGTTTCAAAGACTGTCGTTTTGCTGTATTAAAACATGATTAAAACACAATAGTCCCCTCATATTTAGATTGTAACGCTTACCAATGCAGCGTCATGGGTAGGTATCCAAATCAGACTTACATCTAAGTACATTAATAGTTATTTGTTATACAAGGGGGCAAAGTTGTATTTTAACGCCGAGTGTGGAATTGAAAAACGAGCAAGTGAAAGGATTCTATAGTTGAACCACGAGCGAAGCGAGTGGTTCGAGAATAGAATCCTGAACTTGCGAGTTTTTTACCACACGAGAAGTAAAATACATTAATTGCACCCGAGTGTAACACAAAACTTTTCCCCTCACTATAGCGAGGAAACTATAACGCAAAAAATGCGTTTATCACTGCTTTCAGTAGTTCCACAGGTGGTAAATCATCTTTATTACTTGATTCACTTACTTTTATTAATTTTAAAGCAGTTAATTTGACTTTATTCAAAGTCAAATTACTTTACCCACTAGTGGATAAAATGCGTTTTTACCCGCTGGTATTAAAGGACAAAACACGTGTTTCCGAGCTAGTGAGGGGAAAATCATTTTTCACCACACCAACTGGTAAAGGCTTACTTTGCTATTCGAAGACAGATAGCAAAATTGCATTTTATCCACAAGAGTGCAAAGTAATTTCATACAAATTTTAACTTGATGTCTTGAGCTGCATGGCTGGTATAATTTACGTGTAAATGATGATTTTGAATCATAAATATTGATTAGATTGATAGATTTGATTTAGTTTGATGTTTTATAGTCAGTATTTTGTTTGTGTTGGTGTGGTGAAAAATTTTGTGTTTCACTCGGTGGCAAAGTTTGTTTAGCCCCCTTGTAAAACAAATAACTATTCATTTTCTGACCTCCTTAGCGTGTAGCTCCATATACCGCAAGGCGTACTCATCGGCAGCAATCAGTCTAAAGCGGTGCTTGCGGATCACAAGTTCGTTGCCGATCCACATATCCTTATCGGTGTACGAAGGTGGCTCATTCGGTACGAAGAAATCCACATCTGGATGGTACATTTTGTCACGCCGGAAAAACTTTCCACCCTTGGACAAAAAAACGAGAATTAGATACTTAAGTAAATTCACCTCTTAAACTAGGCAAATAACTTAAATGATATATTTAAGACATTCCACACAAAATGGTAGCTCACCTTAAATCCAGAGTTCCTTTCGCCTAGTTCGAAAATGCCCATGGTATCATCACTTAAGAAGTATTGTACAATGAAATATCGCCCTGCGTCATCCGGGTTGTCAGTAATAAGCCGAGCAGCAAAGCGAAGATTATGCGAATCGAAGCCGACCCTAAAATTAAGTCAATTAAGTGTCTAACTTTGATGGATATGTCGCATGCAAATAGGGAACTTGCATGTACTTAAAATGAAATATTTTATACCATGCACGAAATAAAACATCAGATAATTATAAGAAAAAAATTTAGTTATTTTTAAGTTTTATTTAATAAGTCGGATAGAAATATATAAAGTAAATGAGTTGACCGTGACGTCACTCAACACGGATTCATAATTAACTCATTAGCATATTGCATTCAAATTCGTTTTCGTTTTGTTCTTTAAAAAAAACCTGATTTGACTAAGATGAAAAGTAACCTATTCTGTGCGGAAGCTGAAGAGTCGTAGAATGAGGTACATTCATTGGAAGTTTCCTGTGTAGTTTCTGACATGAGATCGCGGTTTCGCTAGAAGATTGCAATAGAACCTATATGACAAAGTATCATCATATAGGTGCTTTAATTCCTACACTGAAATTAAACCACTTACTTATCCTTATGCAGAAACTTCATGAAATCTCCATGCACAGGCTTAGGCTCAACAGTGCGGCAATTCTCAGCAGAATCGGCATATGAGCCGTAGCCATTCCATGGTGGGAGTTGACGATCCGCGACGCTGGTGCTCACACAGTGGGATTCAGAGCCCGGTGTCGCCAGGGGCACAAAGGTATCTGGACAGCCAAATATGGCATTAGTTATACGTAACGTTTCAGAAGCATTTCTTATCGGAACCGTAGTAACTTTGTCGGAACGGAGCTTCCTACTAAAGTTTCCCAGTATAACGTACCGAAGCACGGTTGTAACACACGACTGTAAGGTTTTTTTAAGGGTGCGTTACTATTACGCTGTGCCTACTGTGAGCATTCGTATTAATAAGGATGCAAACTACGATTTGGGACGATATGGTTTATAACATCGCATCGGTGTCCTCTAAAATCAACATACAGACTATACAACTATCGTAAGTCATACGTACCGAATCCATATGTGACACGATAATATTCCTTGGTAAAGGGATCACAATCAGTTAGTACAACATTGCGTCCAAACACATTCATGACGGCTCCGATGCTTAAATCAGCCGGGCTATACGAAGCCGGTAGCGGCCCACCCGTCATTTCCACGTGGTCTGGCAATTTCTGATAACATACAGTTAAAATTTAAAAATATAATCCATGTCCCTTAAGGAAAAATCATGAATTGGAAAGTAGCAACGATGGGGTCGATTAAAAGGAAAGTACCTAAGTAAGTAATCGCTGAAGTTCCAGAGGGCGATTCTAATTTTTGATCTGATTCGAAAATAATTATTTTTTGATCTGGCCCACCGTCTACATAAGTACGTGCAGGCGGGACAAGAAATAACGTAAGTCATCAAACATATTAAACATATTTTAAAACAATATGAGTAGGTAGATGTACTGTTAGCTCAATAGAATTTACTTAGACCCCAGTCTGCTTTATAGCAGTTGATACTTTTGATACGCATTACGCACTCTGGGCAGTCGCATTCTCTTCATGAACATTGGTCCAGCTTCCGTTCCCGAGTTTGGAGGAAGGCTTTCTTTAATCTCGATTGTGTCGTCGGCCAGGAAATAATGTATCTCCAGTGTATGAATGGTACCGAATTCTGATCCTCGGTCATCCCAATAGCCGTAAAATCTGCAATACATTTATTTCATACAGGGTAATATCATAACAGATTTTGTTTTATAACCTCTATATACAGTGCAAATTAAACTATACCTTCTACTCTACCTACCTATACTTAATATTAATATAAGTACTTATTTTACTGCCTTACCTTAAAACTTGTCTGTCAAAATCCAGGAATTGCCGAAACGGTCTGTGTTTGGGTGGTTTTTCTTTTGGTATAGTTCTCTTGATGTGGTTAAGAAAATAAAATTATAATTAGCACAGATTATAAATCTTAGCTTCCACTACATTTAAGTAAACTTAAATAGGTAAGTACATTCGTTACAAAAAAGTACAAAACAAGAATAGTGGAACTTACTTCAACTGCGTCCGGCCAGTTTAAAGGATCTGGTACATTGATTCCAAGACGATTTAAGAAGACTCGAGTGAAGTTATCGCAATTCACGATCTAAAATAATAAATAATTGTGACAAAAGCAATAAGTACCTATCTCTTCACCATTCACTAAGTGAACTAGTGTAGTGTGTCTACATACAAGGAGCGTTTGTGGCAAATCACTTACTTTAAAAACTTTTCCGTGAAAAGTGACCTCTCTTCCAATATTCAAATCGAGTACATCGTAATACAAATCGTAGCTATGCGGAAGTCGGATACGTTGTCTACATATCATTGTTCCTAAAATGGAATAAAACATATATAAGTACCTAGGACTAGATACGTAAAGCACGTAAATTCTGAAGTAAAGCTTCAAATATTCCTACTAAAACGGAACGTTGCTTTTGTCTGCTTATTTACAGGGAAGCACTTAGGTGACACACACGGATTCGGAAGGGCTCTTCCATTGGACGAGAAAATAATGGTCAATATAACCATATTCGCTGTAAATAACTACCTACTAGTACATACTATTACTACCAACAATCGTCAGGGCATTCCGTGTGCGAGTTTACATAAAAATCGCACAATATCGTAACTCAATATTAACAGATATATCTACCAACCTTGTGACATCCCACTGTTATCCGTGCGTGGTTCCATAACCTTGATCGTGCCATCTTCAAGGAAGAAGAATATGTTCACCTTGCGAAGCACGCTGGACGCAGATCGCATCTCATGCAGCGTTTGTTGGAAATATGCTTCGAAACGCAGTATCTGATATTAATAAAGTGTCCAAAATCAAGAAAAAAAACCGGCCAAGAGCGTGTCGGGCCACGCTCAGTGTAGGGTTCCGTAGTTTTCCGTATTTTTCTCAAAAACTACTGGACCTATCAAGTTCAAAACAATTTTCCTAGAAAGTATTTATAAAGTTCTACTTTTGTGATTTTTTTTATAATTTTTAAACATATGGTTCAAAAGTTAGAGGGGGGGGACGCACTTTTTTTTCCTTTATGAGCGATTATTTCCGAAAATATTAATATTATCAAAAAACAATCTTAGAAAACCCTTCTTCATTTTTAAATACCTATCCAACAATATATCACACGTTGGGGTTGGAATGAAAAAAAATATCATGAATCTATTTAATCATGAATCTATTTATTCATTCTTTTTTAACATCTCAAATTATAATTTTGATTTTATATATGATAATACTATTGACATTGACTGCAAATTTAATAAACTATTTAATATTTTGACATTTTATATAAACTTACATTTCCCAGTAAAACAAATGAGAATAAAAAAGAAATCACCTATTCCGTGGGCATCTGACAAATTACACGAATATATACAAAAGCACAGAGATCTTCACGAGATAAGACGACAATATCCTAATAACCAGTTAATATCTGACTGTATTGACCACTACACACAACTTATTAAAACCGAGACACTAAGTGCCCGGCAGTCATTTATTCAAAACAGGTTAGCACAAAGTAAAAATCCATCAAAAGAAATATGGAAAGTCGTAAACGACGAGATTGGATTAAAAACAAAGCCCCAATCCATATCATTGAAACGAGAAGATTCAAATGCCGTATTATCTTACGAAGAAATTCCGAATACATTTAATTCACATTTTATTGATATAGCTACAAAATATGTTATAAATAGCGATGAGCAAATGTCTAAAGGATATGTCAGTAAATATTTAAGCAAATATATTATTTTACAAAAATTCAATCTCCCTGTAGTATCACGTGACCACTTGGACAATACAATAAAATTAATGTTAAAAACCCGCACAACTATTGACGTTTATGACATGTCATTAAACATTATTTTAAGTATATGGCCAATTATTGCTGACATATCTAAATATATAAAAGAAGAAGCTGACTGACTGACATATCAACGCACAGCCGAAACCGCTGGTCCTAGAGATTTCAAATTTGGCACGTAGGTTCCTTATGTAGTGTAGAGGAGCACTAAGAAAGGATTTTCCAAAATTCACCTCCTAAGGGGGTCAAATGGGGGTTCAAAGTTTGTATCGGGAAACAAGATTAGTTTGACAATTTTATTCGAAACTTCACAGGAAGATTCCTTAAGACTATGACTGAATACGTGTTTCAGGTTTTTTGAAAATGTAACCCCTAAAAGGGTGAAAAGGGGGTGATAAAGTCAAAAAATCAATATGGGTATCGTTTTTATGGTTTATCGGGTCGCTGATCACGATAAATACAACGTTTTTAAAATCTAACGAGGCGGAAGTGAAATACCTTCTCCCCTGTTGTGGTGCAATGGGGTTTAAATATCAAAAATATATATAAAAGATGATATTGACTGACTGACTGACATATCAACGCACAGCCGAAACCGCTGGCCCCGTAGCCGAATGGCATTTCTCCGACGCCAAACGAAAGCGATACGCCGCTGGCTCTGTCGCGCCAATACGCAAGCGCGATAGAGATAGATATCTACTAGCGCTTCGTTTCGTAAGCGTTTCGTGAGCGATTGTGCCATTCGGCTAGCCACCCTGGTCCTAGATATGTCAAATTTGGCACGTAGGTTCCCTATTATAGTGTAGAGGAGCACTAAGAAAGGATTTTTCAAAATTCGCCTCCTAAGGGACTCAAATGGGGGTTCAAAGTTTGTATGGAGAAACAAGATTAGTTTGACTATTTTATACGAAACTTCACAGGAGGATTCCTAAAGACATATGACTAAATACATGTTGCAGGTTTTTTGAAAATTTGACCCCTAAAGGGGTGCAAAGGGGGTAAAGTCAGAAACACAATATGGGTATCGTTTTTATGGTTTATCGGGTCGCTGATTACGATAAATACAACGATTTTAAAATCTAATGAGTTGGAAAAGAAATTTTCTCCCCTGTTGTAGTGCAATAGGGTTAAAATATCCAAAATAGCCATAAGAGGAGCATTAAGAAAGGATTTTTCAAAGTTCACCTCCTAGCATGATAATTTCACAGGGGCAAGGACAGGGACAGGGACAGGGACAGGGACAGGGACAGGGACAGGGACAGGGACAGGGACAGGAACGGGATAGGGTTAGGGTTAGGGATAGGGATAGGGATAAGGATAGGGATGACGGGGACGGGGACGGGGACGGGGACGCGGAGGGGACGGGGACGGGGACGGGGACGGGGACGGGGACGGGGACGGGGACGGGGACGGGGACGGGGACGGGGACGGGGACGGGGACGGGGATAGGGATAGGGATAGGGATAGGGATAGGGATAGGGATAGGTATAGGGATAAGGATAGGTATAGATAGGGTTAGGGATAGAAATAGGGATAGGAATAGGGGACGGGGACGGGGATAGGGATAGGGGAGGGACGGGGACAGGGACGGGACGGGGACGGGGACGGGGACAAGGACAGAGATAGGGACGGGGATAAGAATAGGGAGTGGGGTCGGAATAATCGGCCGGCAATCGATACCTAGGCAGTGTAAAATGCAGGTGGCTCAGTGGGAAGGGATTAGTAAGTAGGCATCGGCGAGTATCCTGCACCGTGATAACTATTATATTCAATGTGCTGTAAGAAGATCGTTGTTTGCTTGCCTTTTATATGTTTATGTTTGCAATAAGTATAAGCAAAATGGAAAAAATTGTAAGCGATAATGCAAGGAAGTTAGAATATAATTATTGTAGGTAATTTAATTTATAGTTTGACATGCATGCTCTCAAATTTGTATGCCGTAAGGCGCCACATAGTGAAACTGAACTGAAATGTAATGTAACAACTTATGTACACCTATGTTGGATAAATAAATGATTCTGTATTCTGTAAGTACTTTTTACCCTACCGACCATAGCGTCGAGATACTGGCTATGTGGGTTGTATGAAGTTTCCCCAGTATAAATATTTATATAGGTAAAATACATACATATTCGTACCTACTACCTACGCTGTGGTCGCTGTGTAACAATTCTACAATCATTGCAAGAATTTCTTTTAAAACAATAGTAATATGTGTAAGGTACAGTCAGCCAAAAAGCAGTGTAAGGTTCTTGGCTGACCGTACAGCAAATAGATCAGTTACAATGGCCCCCCAGTCGAGAATTGCCCCGCTTTACCTTAATCGAAATAATCGCGGACAGATGTACCTACAAAGAAACCTACGGATCCAAATGAAAATCTTATTTTTTGTAAACTTTTCAATAAGAATACTTTTATTACGCGGGCGAAGCCGCGGGTAAAAGCTAGTTAGTAATATTAATAAATGCTATGTTTCAGAGCGGTAAATACCCCAGTGTACTTAAGAATACCCGAGTCTGTCCTGTGTACAAGGGTAAGGGTGAGAGGGATGACGTGAACAACTATCGACCAATCACTATCGTCCCCACTATTTCAAAAATAGTGGAGTCCATTCTGTCCTCCAGCCTGATGACATATCTAGAAAAACATGCCCTACTTACTGATCAGCAATACGCATACAGACGCAACCGGTCAACTACAATGGCGGCGCACAAGATCATTGACAACATTATCACAGGCCTCGATGAGAAGCACAAGACGGCAGGCATTCTGTGTGACTTATCAAAAGCATTTGATGTTATTAACCACGACCTACTGTTAACTAAACTAAGCATGTACGGTATTACAGATTCTGCTCTTAAATTGTTCACGTCATTCCTGTCGGACCGTAAGCAGGTGGTGAAACTGACCACGAATGGGAAAGTACTCACCTCGGCTATGGGTCATGTCAACTTGGGTATTCCACAGGGCTCTGCGATTGGCAATACGTTATTTTTGCTATTTATTAATGATCTGCCTTCAGCAATAACGAGCGGCATTCCTATACTCTTTGCGGATGACACGACAGTTGTAGTGAGGGCCCAAAATCACGAACAGTTGGCTGAAAGAATCAGTGAGGCATGTGAACAGCTTCAGGCGTGGTTCTCGTCGAATGGTTTGCTCCTGAACGTCGCGAAGTCCAGTGTGATGATTTTTTCGGCCCGTAGCACTGAAGCACCATCATGTATTGAAAACGGTCCAATGCCATTGTGTTTCGAAAGCAAATTCCTGGGTTTTACGGTCGACTCGAATCTTAACTGGAAGTGCCATGTTGACAAGTTATGCAACAAGTTGAGTAGTGCTGTCTTCGCCATTAAGAAGCTTCAGCCGCTTATATCGAGAAAAGCACTGAAGGCTGTATATTTCTCAAATTTTCACTCGCTAATATCTTACGGGACGTTGATTTGGGGAAACTCCACGGATGCGAAGCGAGTTTTAATCCTTCAAAAACGAGCGGTACGACTACTAACCGGAGTACAAACTAGACATCCGTGCAGGAGCTCTTCAAACAGAACGGTATAATGACACATTACTCACTTTACCTCTTCCAAGTACTAATGTTTGTGAGAAACAATTTCTCGATGTTCAAGCGCGTTGAAGTTTCCGGGAAACAAATTCGGTCCACAGGGAGATTGCGAACAGTGCCGCGTCGCATGGCGCTTTCAGTAAAGAACCCGAGAGTGATTGGACCGACATACTACGAACGACTACCCGCGAAATTGCGAACAGAAACATCTGACGAAACTTTTGAACGCCAATTGAAAATCTTTTTATTGGAAAATCCATTATATTCTGTAAATGAGTATATGGAAATGACATGTAATATAAATTGACTGTAATCCATTATTGTATTTTAATTTTAGTTTGACGATCATTATGAGATACCTTGTTTTTTCTTTTTCCTTTTTATGTAAAAATTGACATTGTGATTACAAAGGGAAAGACAGTCAACTAAATCTTGGCACAGTCAAGTGCAAAAATATGGGTGCGTACAACTTATCAAAAATATGTCCCATAGCACTTTATGTCGGCGGAATAAGGTCTCGGTACATATTTTTGAGCGGATAAATCGATACGTATTTTTCCACTTGACTGCACTAAAAAAAATGCTGCAAATTTGATAAGTGTAGGGCTCACCGGCCAATTGTCTTCATAGGTAAAGCGAGTGCTTCGGAATGCGCGTGCGGAAACATCGACTAGCCATAACCATAACACTAAAAGATTAATAGAAAATGTAGGGGCGAAGGTTTAATTTCCATAGATAAATTGTATTTCGCGCCGTTTTTAGTGCCATGATTTGGTTGTCTATATAAGAAGTATTTCAATTTTAAGTCGGTATAAAATATAATTATGGACATACGTTCTTATCGTACATGATCCAAGTAGGTAACTCGGGAGCTTGCTTTCGAGCGTACAGCGAGGGCACGTAGTTTTCTTCAGTTGCTTTGTCGACTAACATGTTAACTTTGTCGATCGATGTGAAAACTGGTCGAACTCCAAATTTGGTTTTCCCAATCTGTAATAAAATACTTAGTAAAATATAATGCGCGTGTTCAAAAAAATGGAAACACAGGCAACAGGTAGGTATACTTATAATATAGTCGTATAATAGTGTCCATTGAAATTTATAAAGCAAGTGGGCGCTCCCGGCTGGCCGTGTGGCACGCTACCTCGAGATCGTACCTACAAGCTATCTATATCTAGTGTATTCTTCTAGCAAAACGGAAAAGAAAACAAATAAGCATTTGAATATACTCGCCAATGGGTTAGCACCGTAGCCGGGCAACATTGGTAGTCTTGGGTTTCTCATAGCCATGTTTTAGTAATAAATTAAAATCGCGTATTATAGTAAATAAGAATTGGTATAAAAATATTGTATGGCGTTACAAACTTCATAAAATCAACAATCTTGCAAGTTCGTCACCATGGTAACACTTAAGGGGTATTTCCCTCTTCACTACCCGCAGATCCCGCAGTCGCACGGAATTTCCGTACGGAAAGACGTGTGAACGGTATAACACTGTGAATTTGTGAGTTTGTTTGGATCATATTATTAAATAAAAAACGATAATACGTTAAAGTTTCATTATGTATTTTAATTGGTATTTTATTAATGAATAGTTCTGAAATTTTAATATAATGTAGTTTCAGAACAAATAGCAAATGTCATTCACAACCTGCCAAATCACTGTCAAACTGGCAGTTGTCAACTTGTCAGTGCCTGCCTTATGTTTGTGTTGTATTGTATGCCAAAATACAATACGATATTAGTTAATGTAATAAAATTAACATTTTTACAAAAGAAGTGCGTGTAATATTTTTACAGAAAATTGTCCATCATTACTGCGGCCCGTACGTGGAGCGAAAACTATCAATATGATAGATGTAAAAACGAAAATTCACTCTTTCTTTATATTTAACTCTAGTTTCGGGCCAAAGGAAGGAGAAGTATGTTCAATAATATAAAATTGGATGAACGCTGGCAATTTGTAATAAAAACTAAAGCTGTTTCTTTATCATTTGGACAGGAACTGAAAAGGGTGTTGTTCTTTCATCCCAGTCAAGTGAGTGGAGATGGCCGCAAGCTTCAGGTTGGATTATGTGAGGCAGTTGTCAAATTCATGTCGTAAGTATCCAAGACTACATACAACTTTTTATTTTCTAGTTAAAAAAGGACAATGACGACTTATCAAAAATTAATTTAATTTAATGTAACTAATGTTAGTTACATTAAATTAAAGGGCCCCCAACATTATTTTACTATCATAAACTTCTTACATTTTAGTGGTTTCATTTTTCTGGATGTAATATACATACAATGTTTTGGTTCCAGTACATTTTCTTCAGAACCTTGTGAAGCATTGCAAACACAGACCAAAAGACACATTTTCTATCAACCGGAAAAAGGTTACTGGATGGTTCTGGTAAGATATACTTAATTGACCTATATTTTTTTCATAATTCATAATTCATTTATTTGCATAAGAAAGTGTGCATGCAGGTTTACGTAGTTTTACATAAAAGTGAGTATCAACTACCTCGCCACAAAGTGACATGCAAATGATGATCTTAATCAATATATACAATTAATTTTTCTACTACACCAATTACAAGTAAATAAATATATAATAATAAAATATTTTATTACACAACTGCCCAAGTTGTATTTAATCCCAGTCTGTCATCCTCCAAGTAGCATTTTGTAATAGTGCATTTTATTTTAATTTCAGGTAGTTCGAATACCTTATACAACAAAAGCACTTTCTGCCATTGGAGAAAGTAGAGGAGATGTGGTAAGGTCAAAATATTTAAATTTTTCAAAATACATACAAATAAATCTACTCCAATATCAAATTTACCTTTCATTTTAGTTCTGATTGTTGTTTCTATTTAATTTAGATTACAGCTAACCAGCTATATTTATGAAATCTTATTTATGAATTAATGACTCATATTTTTCCAGATTGAGCCATCCATTATGTTTGATCTGTTGAAATCAGCCTACAAGATGTTCAAAATGTTTGTCGGGCCATTTCAAAACATTCCACCTGATGAGATTTACACCACTTGTGAAAAGTTCTTTGGACCAGTGAGTTGCCTTGACAACCTCTTAACCTTTACAATAGTATATTTGCTCTCAGAATTTTATAACAGCCAGTCAAACAAGTTTATAACTCAAAAAAGTGTGAAATGTTAAAATTTTCCATTTTGTTTTTCTATATTCTTTGCTGCTTTTAAGTAGAAAAGTAGCTTGGTAGATATTATTTTAATTTGCTACTTTGTTAAGAATGAACTTAATAATAATTCCTTTAACATTGTTTCATATAGGTAAACCTAACGTTGTATGTTTTTGTTTCAGTATATAGCATCTAAAAGCCTCTCAAATGATATCTGCGATATAATTCAAGGAATAAGCTATCTGCCACTGGACAAAAATTCCTTCTTCAAAGTTTTGTGTTTCATAGATCTGGTTGAAGTCACATATCCTGATTTTAAATGTATTTCATTTGTTTACAATGCGCAGCTTATTTGGTGAGTAAGATAAAGACAAATACGATAATTACACAAATATTAATGAATTTCAACATTAATTTCCCTTGGCCACCATATTTCCATGTTAGGGCTCCCCACATCTAGCGTCTCGCGAGCGTAGCGTCGGGCCAACTGCATGGAAAAAGACGCCGCGTCGACGTCGCGTCAGGCTTTGCCATACAGTAGGCCCGACGCTACGCTCGCGAAACGCTAAATGTAGGGGGCCCTTATGATGGTAACTTATAACAATTGCAATCAAAAATCCATTACAGGAATGCACTCTCAACAGACGACATGCTTACGCTTTACCAGTACTTAGTACAAAAGCTTCTACCCGAGCAAATTGAAAAGGAGTTCCAAGGCGGAGCAGTAGCCGCGGCTCAAAGGCACGGCCGGTTCATCATGCCACGGGACGGCATCAGGATCCGGGAGGACTTGCAACAGCTGACTAAAGTTCATCTCTTGCTTGAAGATGAGCCAGAGGAGAAGGAATATTATCTCATTATTTATAGGACATTGAGCGCTACAGTTTGCTTTACAGTTGATGGTTAGTATTAATGACAAGTATACTATTAAGATTGTCAGTCTATTCTACGAGTATAGTGTAAAGCAAGGGTCGCTAAACTTTTTACCTCAGGACCATATTGCGACTTAGATAATCTCGACCGGGCCACAACGCAACCCTTATTCTTTTGAGTAAAATTACCGGCCCGAGGACAACAGTCTCTCATAATTGGGTCGCCGCGGGCCAGTTTATATACCTCTACTATAAAAAAAGGTCGCCCAGACTACGAGACAACGCCATCCTCAAACTACCAGACATGTCAAATAATCTAAATTTATTTCATAGAAATTTTTTTAAATCTTTTTTACAGTGAACACCAACCTCGAATTAGACACATTCAAGTCCCTGGACGCATTCATCGGGCCCCAACTGTCATCCATCGCTTCAGTTATCAGTGAGCAGTGCGCCCTTCACGCGCTCCAAACTGCACAGATAGCGACCAATGATAACAAGTTTGTTTATTTCAACAGACTTAATCTGGCTTTTAAAACTTCTGTAAGTACCTACTTTCTGTCTAAATGTAGATTTAAAATTAGAACGCTTCTATTTTCCTCAAAAGAGACATTGAGACACTAGACAAAATAGAATAATTTTTAAGAAAAAAAAACCGCCGCCCTTGGGGTTCTGGTGAAAGCTACTTGCGAATGTTGGATTACGTATTTCGGTTCTGACCATCACCAACAGTTCCACTGCACCAAATGTCACTATTCTGGACGTAAGTGCATGCTGTTCTTATAAAAATACCAAAGTCACTATAAACGTGCCGTTTAGATTTGAGGAGTTCCGTTCTGACCATCATCAGGAGTTCCACTGCACCAAATGTCACTGTTCTGGACGTAAGGGCATGCTGTTCTTATAAAAATACCAAAGTCACTATAAGCGTGCCGTTCAGATTTGAGGAGTTCCGTTCTGACCGTCATCAGCACTTCCACTGCACCAAATGTCACTGTTCCGTACGTAAATTCATGCTGTTCCTTTAAAAATACAAAAATCACCATATGTATGCCTTTCAGATTTGAGGAGTTCCCTCGATTTCTCCAGGATCCCATCATCAGAACTGGGTTCTGAGAAAAATGGGACCAATCTGTATACACATACATTCAATAAAAAAAAAATTTCAAAATCGGTCCAGTAACGACGGAGATATCGAGGAACAAACATTAAAAAAAATAAAAAAACATACAGACGACTTGATAACCGTCCTTCTTGAGAGATATGAGGCGACGATTAAAAATCTGTAGAAAATGGACACAATATGCAGTCTATTTTACTTACATGTCTCTATCTTTTGCTTTTAAAGCCAGACTTTTATTGCAATGTCACTGGTGAACAGTAGGTATTTTCATATACATACTCATAAATTTAATATTACGTTTTCAGTCTCCAGTCAACAAGTTGGTACCTTCAACCACTGTCAAACCAGAAGTTTTAAGTATTATAGCTGGCATACATGCAGATAGACAAAGGTAAAGGTTTTCAATTATGTTTCTACAGTTAATTTGTTATATAACTCAAAATTGTGTATGGTGAAGGTGTGTATGGTAGAGCTGTCAAGTCTAAAAATAGAATTAGGTAATGTTTAAAAATATTTCAAAATATAAATAAAATGCTAAATATTAAAGTAGGTCCTAAGTTCCGATAAATGAATTACCACATGTCTTAGCCAAAACCCAAATTACTTACAGAAGTAGGTACCTCGCCCTGAAGGCATGTTTTCTTTCTTAGTCTTAATAATATTTTGTTTTGTTGCAGTCTTGGTAACTACGGTGAAGTAATTATCAAAACACCTGATGAATATTGGATTACTGGCAAGTCATCAAACGAGAGAGAATTTTACGTCATAATCCAAGAAAAGAATGCAAATCTCAAGGAAATTGCAGGTCGGTAAAATTAATTAAATAATTAATTGTTTTATATAATATGATCATTTTTTTAGTACAGTCTGACAAACAGGAGTAGAAATTATAAAGCGACATTGTAGTGTCGTCCCTTTCAAATCAATGGGTGTGAAAAAACGTGGCATATAATGTTGCCACTTTTTAATTTCTATTATTTTTTGCCAAGCTATGGGCTGTTCGATTTAAATCATGGTGTGCGTGTGATTTACGCCAAATGACGAAGGAATACGCTGTGCCTCCGATCCGACGCCAGGCGGCCATTTAAGCGAAATTGATCTTTTACGAAGGGTTGCGTAAGTTCCTATTGCATTAGCAAAGGTGACGGCTATGGCGTCTTTGGCAAGACTTTCTGATGACGTCCTCAGCTTTTTGTGGTAGTCAAAGTATTAATGGTACCATTGGTACTCAATACTCATATTTACTATGAATATTTAATTTGTAGGTATTTAATATAATTATTCTCATAAAACTATTTTTTTTCTTCACAGATGAGGTGAAACGAATATGCGAAGTTCAAATGAAAGGTATATTCTTCTACCCTATATAAGTATTAAATCTAGAAATGGGAAAACTACAAATATAATCATTAAATATTATTGTTACTTTAAGTAATTGTTAATATATTTAAAATATATCTCATATTTATTCAATCATAAACTAACTTTTTTTTTATAAACCTTTACGTAATTTTCAAATGAAACTAATTTTAATGTGAATAAAACATGTCTTTATTTCATAAATACAATAAAACTCTAGTATGTTACATTCTAAATTAACTAAATATTCTTATGTTAGTCAACTGATATTTTCTCTTTAGTATCCTCTGCCTGAACCGCTTTTTTGTACACTTTAATAACAAGCTGTCTGTTTTCGTAAGCCCAGGCCAACAGGACTAATGCAAAACACACAGCACCAATAACTATGTGTAGTATGACAGACACATGGAACAATTTATTCTCCGAGATTTTGCATACACACCCTGCTATAAATAACACCAAGAGGAAGACTTTTCCAACATTCAGTCCGTCTAAGGGCTTATAACCAGTGTTTTTGTATTTATTACTTATAAAATGAATACTATGCATGATTCTCGCAAACATATTGATACAATTAGAAATTATAAAACCTACTGGTCCAAATGTATAAGTCAAAATGTAGGATAAAAACAAAAAACTTATGGAAAAAAATACCATTAAATAGTTATAGCTGTTCAATTGTGTACTTGTCATTGTGGCAAATGTGTAGCATTCAGTGACACCATTGATAGCTAGCAGCACTATCGCCAGGCAGTGGCTACGAAGTAATTGAACTGGCAATCCACTCGCAACAAACGCTTCTCCTCCATACATCCACAGTAATGTGTGAGCATAGCTCTGACCAAACACTAACACTATCAACCCAATGGAACTGACAGTCTTGCACACTTGAGACAACACAACACAAGATTCCTGTATCTTGTGCTGGTCTTGCTTGTGCAGTGGCAGGTCTCTGCTCACCATTTGAGTAAAATAGAAGTAGCTACTGTCCTCAATGGGTCTAAATATGAACCTCGCTGCCAGGCTACCTAAATTATTAACCACATCATAAGTTGCCTGCTCTGAAAAACTCATGACAGGGCTTACAGACATCACATACTTCTCACCTTCTGTCAACAACTGTTTGACAACACCCTGTTTAGCAAAACTTACAGTTAAAGTACTCAATTTCTTATTAAATGATGTATTCACAGAACCCAACCATTTCGGTAAGAAATCTTTAAGAGATGTAAAGTTAAAGTCATCCACATTCTTATATAATCTTTGTAAAATATTATCTGGCACATAACTGTTCTTGAGAGCGCCTTTAGCATATAAAGGTTTGTTTTTAATGTACCAATAGAAAAACAAATAATAGAAAATGGCAACAGCTGTAATGCTGCCCACTTGTGCTAATGAAAATGCAATCAAGGCTAAAGACCTATCATATACAATTATAGATAGAAATATGACTGTTCTTGTGAAAATATGCAAAGTATCTAAGGCTACTCTTAATTTAACAAAACAGAACAGTTGTGCAAGTAATGCCATGTTGGCTGAACACAATTCTATGACACAAGACAGTGCAACACTCCAGCAACCAAATGTATACTGAAAGGCATATTCTGGATTGCCTAGAGGTAATACATAGAGCCAGATGTAAACAAACACTAATGACAAAACACAGCTGAGAGGAACAGAAAGCCAAATTTGGTTAATAATTTGATGCCAGCTGAATTCTTCTTTTTGACCAAGGCACGCCCGATTGAATGGCTCCCTGCTGAGGAACAAGATTGTGCTCTCTAGCAGCAGGAGGCGCACATTCATGATACCTAACACCTCATGGCCAACATTCCTAATCACCCATGCATTGATAATGAATGTTACACAACGGAATATTATTTGGAAGATTATATTAAATGATGCATTCTCAAGACTACTCATCAGTAAATTCCGTCCCATGATGAATTAGTTTCGAATTGGTCAAACAACAACTGAATTAGGTTCACTAGCAGGAAGAGATATGTTTCTTTTAACCACATATATCTTCTTATTGGACATACAAATTAGGAACCAGTGGTCGTCGTACGTAATGGATATTTTCTTGAACTGCTCGTTTGGAGAAAACGCTACGGGATCAACCCTGAAATGTGATAATAATATTACGTGAGTCATGGCAAACTATAGCCTTTTTGGTTTGGCTAGCAATATATGCAGATATTTTAAGACATAATAAATAATTTTAACGAACTTGTTTGATAAGCTGATAAGGTCCGTTACTATCGTAGCTACTCGCTCGTCATTCTCCAGCTCCCCACCAGACTCGAGGACAGCCCCGTCCTCTGTAAGCACCAGGTAACCGATTTGGTCTGGAATTTTGTCCATTATAGCTGCAACATTACACAAATTACTTATTCCAATACGTTAACTGATATAGACGGAGGCTGTTTCTACAAATTACGATGTTATTAATTTTAAAACTCACTTTTTACAATTTTTTGACAGTAGAGAGGACACGACAGGCAGACAGTTTTTTTTTACTTTAGGGTATGTTCCAATTTCCTATACAGATGAGTCTTTACAAAAATTACTCCTTAAAAAATTGTTTAGTAACATATTTGTATATCTTATGAAACTGTATTTTAACAGATATATTTAATTTTTTGGTCATTAGAATATAGTATTCATAATTGATTGATTCCATTCCGTTACTTTTATTTTTCTACTGTATTTGTTTTGGAACGTAATCGTAGTCTATTCGAGATACACAATTTACAGCTCCAAGAACAATACAAACATTTGCAACTAATTAATGCACTTAGAAAACTCTCCTTTGTCCGGTGAGAGATTTAAAAACAAAACTTTGACATTTTTCATAGTGTGACGTTATTCGATTTCGATTCAATACGTGATACTTACGCGAAATTAGGGAGAAATTTTCTGGAAAATAATATTGTGTTTTTATTTATTGCCTTGGCCATATGAAGAACGTAACCATTTATTAATACAGGTAAGTGTGCTCGACTATGTATTTAATTCTAGCACTCCGCCTGTACCCGATTCGATTTGTTTCACTATTATGATGCGTGCGTCTAATTGGTAATCAGCAAAAAGCACACATATCGTGCATTTACAAAAAAATACCAAAGTTACATTGGTTTGTACTATTTTATCGATTTGGATTACCATTTGTTAAGTGTCTCGTAACTAATAGACCTTCAAATGGTCCTCAGGTCGCTTTCATAACATAAACATATTGTGCCATTTACTATCGACATTGTTGCACAACTACATCAGGTTTATTGTATGATAACGTTTTACATTGTCAAAAGCAGTTTGAAAAAGCTGATTCTTAATAATATATTTTTTTAATAGTATTATAGCTATTCTGTTACCAATCAAGCGCTTACATGTGTACTCAATTCATGGTTAATTACCTAGTTTACCCTGAATCTGTCTCAGTTTATTTTTTATGAACTGTGATCTGTGATATATGATTTGTATAGATATTTCAATTTATGAATTATATTAAGTATTGACATACTATTGGAGTTAGTGGAATTGGTGGTAAAAAATAAAAATTAATAGCATGGGCAAGCAATAGACTACACCAGTAAGCATGATTAGAATAAGAAATGCATCACTCTATTATGTATATTAAATATTTGCTGCCTTTTATTTATAATAAAATTTCATGCAGGTGAAAATGTTGAGGTTTCGGCCAAAGCTAGGAAGTGAGCGCAACAGTGAGTGGCGCTGCTGTTTCTGCCTCCATGTCCGCACAGGGACCATTCTCCTTGGAACATGGCACTTGGTAAGTTTTAACTACTTTATAATGAGTACATATATTTAAAAAAATACAACATTTATTATTATTGATTGTGACTTCTATGAAGAGTATGAATTAAAATATATAACCTATTATGACACATTTTTCCTTATTATTTCTTGCAATCAGCCTGGGTCATTATTTATATGATTCATATAAATGAATTATGTATATTTTTTTAATTTGGAATTCCACATAATAACTTTCTAAGTTAAGTTTTAAATGATGTTTGAAAATGTATGAATATTGTTAATTTGGAGTCCAAAACATTGGATGGCTATTACTTTTCATTATAATCATTTCAATATTGTCACAGCTTGCTATGGAACCCTGTGGTCCACTCTGGACAAATTACAACTAGTAGTTATAACATAACTTACTCCTACTGATCTTCCAACCCAGATAAAAGTTTTATGTATCTATCCCGGAAAACCAGGACTTATTGTAATTATTAGTTTATCCTCATAAGTCCCATTGTACTTGTACAAGTACAAACCAATTCCGCGTTTTGAACTCATATAGAAATAAAAGAGAGTTCCAAATAAAAAATCTAAACAATTGGCTTTGGGTATGCCACTCAAATTATATAGAAACTTTCTAGTCAAAATGTGGTTCAGATGCTGCACCTAGTGGCGCTGGGTTTCTTGGCGGCCGTGGTGCGCGACCCGCGGCTGTTGGACGAGCTGGAGAGTGACTCCAACCCCATGCCCACACCGCTGTCCAACGTCGACAACCGGCCCGGCACCTACATGCAGCGAGACCACAACCACAGCCTTATCTACCGTAAGTGCTGTTTGTAACATTATTTTATAAAATATTAAACCTTTATTGTCAAAATTTGCAATAGGTTGCAAGTTCTAATCTACCCTATTGAGCACACAATAGTACAAAATGACGGGCAAGGGTAATGTACATCCTGGCTGCCAATTTAATGGTAAACACAGAAAAGACAGGACTCAGATATTCTAAATAAACTGACTTTTTAATGTATCATTTTTTGTCTTAACGTTTATCCGTAGTAAATTAGATTACGATTTTTTTATTCACTTGTTAGTGCTACTATCCTATAGGCTACTTGCCTCCTAGTCAAGTAGTTCTTTTTAAGAACTGTCAAAACAAATTTTAACGACTTGTTATTATGGAATTAATATGAAATCGAATTGAGTGACGTCACGGTCAACTCAGTTACTTTACATATTTCTACCTGACTTATTAAATAGAAATTGGATTTATAAAAAAATTCTGTCCATGTTTATCTGAAGCTTTATTTCGTACATGGTATTAAAATATTTTGTTTTTTTAAGTACAGTCAAGTTCCCTATTATTGATAATTTCTGCATTACTCAGTTTCTATTTATCATTGTAACTATTGTGTAGTTTTGTTAGAACAGCTGAATGTCTTGGTGAATCATTTATACCTACATTAAATTGCTAAATTCAATTATATCAACTATACTGACATTGTTTGCTGAGTAAACCGGTTGACATTTTATGCAGACTATTGTAAATCATGTACAAAACGAGAAACTAAATTTAATAAATATTCCAAGTTTAGTATGCATGCAATAATTTTGAGCTGTTATTTTTATAATGTTAACGAAATATTTAATCACCTCTCATAACATTATACCGATGAACATCTGAATAGCAAATATAGCAATATTGTTTTTCAGCAAATTATGTTAAGTAAAATAACGGGCGGGGAAATAAAAACTAATTTTTGTATAGCATCTGTAGTTAGTTATCATAATTTATTATGCAGTTGGCACCTGTATACATATTATCACGTTATGCTACGGCATAGTCTTTGTAGCAGTCATAAGCAATTGATAAGATTGTAGTGTGGTCACTGTATACAAAATGTAAAGTTTTTATGTCACTTGACCTTTTTATTGAAAGGGTCATGAAACATGTATAATACTTTCGTGTGCGCGACTCTGGTTTAACTAGTTATTGTGCACTAGAATTCATTGGAGGATATAGATATGATAATAGGTGAACTGGTTATGTATATGCAACCGTTGACACTCATTTAGATAATGCATTGTGTTACCTATTTATAAAAAAAATGGACTATTTGCAAAGCCTAAACTTTTTACATGTGCTTAGGTACCACTGTGTTTGATAGGAACCAGTGTCCACTATTTTTAACGTGGTGCAACTATGTGCATGGTGTTGCCTTATTAAGTTATTAAGCTTCTGAACCTTATTTTCTTGGATAAAAAACGTGTCACTCACTGGTAGATACCTACCGCTGTGTTCCATAAATGAAATTTAATCGTTAATGTATATGAACATAACATAACTGGTTAATTTCGTTGTTTAACCAGTTACTTGTTCAATAGATGATCTGGATGTCGGTGCACTGGTTACAGTGTGCACGCTCGCCATCACGCTCATGCTGATCTACGGCGCGTCGCGCGGCAAGCCGGCGCACCTGCTGCCCTTCTTCTGCCTGCAGATATTCGACTTCGCCATCACTGTGTGAGTCCTTTGAATTGCTGTTTTTTAATTTGTTATGTTGGGCCATTCCAACCCCAACCTAAGATCGTTTTTTGATAATATTAATATTTTCGAAAATAATTGCCCCTAAAGGAAAAAAAGTGCGCCCCCCCTCTAACTTTTGAACCATATGTTTAAAAAATATTTTTTATAAGGATTTGGAAAATGAGAGAATCGCGAGCTCTTTCGATCCTAATAGGAGAAATATTTTTTATACGTTTATATGTATATTTTATTATTTTTCATACGTTTTTTATGGCGGTAACGGAATGGAAGGTTTGAAAAATGTACGGAAATCTTGGATTTTTTTTTTCTCCTATCAAGATCGAAAGACCTCGCGATTCTGAGTACAAATCGCGTAAAAAAAGACCCATGTTACAACAAAAGTGGGGTGGACAACTTTAAAAAAAATGGCATACTTACCGGTCACAAGCAGCGCAAACAGAAAAATTATGATTATACTAGAGAAGGGCCGAATATTCGGTAAATATTCGATATTCGGTATTCGGCATATTCGGCAAGTTTTTCAATGTTCGTATTCGGCCGAATAGTTCGGTTATACATTGCCGAATATTTAGCGAATAAACAAAGTAAATAAATAGCGTAAGTTGTTTCGTTTTTCATCGGATAATGACATCTTATTTCAGCATTCTAAGGGAGATAAAATGCGTTAAAATATAAGTACCTACAATAATTATGTAAAAAAGTGAAAATAACGTAGTTTAAGAAACAAAATCCAAAATTTTCTTCTGCACTAAATTATAGGAACAATAAGAGCCTGGGGTACAACCTATTACCAATCATTGAAAAGTTTTTAACTCCAAGCCAGGATTTAAAATATGTCAGAACCGAATATTCGGCCGAATGTTCGGTTCGGTAACAGCTGAACCGAATGTTCGGCCGAATATCCGTATTCGGCAAAGTCCGTATTCGGCCCATCTCTAAATTATACTATTTGAGTGTTTAGAATTATAACTTAATTATGGCTTGAAGTCCCATGATGTAATTGCATGCTCAGCTTGGTTGTTAGTTACCTAACGATCGGCAACAAATACGTAGGTATATTGCTTATCCTGTGTATTACTCATGTCATTATCATAATTTTCCTTGCGTTATCTCGGCATTTTGTCACAACTCATGGGAACCTGGCGTTCGTTTAGAAAACAATCCCCACAATCGACGTTGTCACTTGGAAGGGCAAGCTGCGTTGGCATCCAAAAAGCTCGGTGTGCTCAATAGAGCGAGGGGATACTTTACTCCGGGGCAAAGACTGCTCTTGTACTGTACAAGTCGCAAGTTAGACCCCACATGGAGTACTGCTGTCACCTTTAGGCAGGAGCACCTGGATACCAGCTTGGACCCTTTGACTCGATCCAGAGACGCGCTGTACGAATTGTCGACGATCCCAAACTCACAGGCGGTATTGAACCCTTAAGTCTAAGGAGAGACTTCGCCTCCTTGTGTATGTTCTATCGCCTGTACAATGGGTTGTGTTCTGAAGAACTGTTTGACATGATGCAAACGGCCACTTTTCATCATCGCACCGCTCGCCATCGACAGGGCGCTCATCCACACACCTTGCAACCTAAATGGTCGCGCACCGTGCGGTTTCAGAAGAATTTCCTCCCACGAACGCTCCGGCTGTGGAATGAGCTCCCTGTCGATGTATTCCCGGTGAACTACAGTATGGGGTTCTTCAAAAAAGGAGTTTACAAGTTTCTAATGGGTCGGCAACGCGCATGTGACACCCCTTGAGTTGCAGGCGTCCATAGGTTACGGTGACCGCTTTCCATCAGGCGGGCCGTATACCTGTTTGCCACCGACGTGGTATAAAAAAAGACTAATTCTACCAAATCGAGTGCCATTTGACCTTCAAACCCAGAAGCTAATCTATGTCTCATAAGTCTAAATCCGCGTCTTCCGGAAAGAATCGATGGCGATTGTATCACTCCGAGAACATCAAGTCTTTATTTTGCTCCTTCGTCTAAATATAGATGACCTTTGGTGACCCGATTGTTTACCCTTAATTGCTGCCATTGCGTTGAGTAATTACTGACACGGGCAATATATCATCGTTGAACCCGCATACACCAATATACTTGCACATAAATTTAAGTAAACCAGCGTGCGTAGTCCAATGCACAAACGCTCACGATAATATCTCTTTCGTAGCTATCTATCTCTATCGCTCTTACGTATTAGCGCGACGGAGACAGACTACATTTATGCGACGTTTCGGTGGCGTTTCGCGTCGCAGAAATGCTATTCGGCTACGGGGTCTGTGCAGTCAAGATTATAAACGTGTATAGTTCTGGCAGCTGTCCGACCAACAACGAATTAGAAACGAGTGGCGATAAATTAAAACACGACCGAAGGGAAACTGCAATGCCCACTTCACACGTGTATCGTACGACGTTTTACAGTATATATGGCCATTCCAAGACATAGTGTCGTTGTTTCATTGCATGTCACCTTACAGCGTAATAATGAGCTTATTACCTAATTAGTGCGGTAATATAACGCCGTATGTACCGTAAAGTGTATAGCAATAGACTATATATTTTCTCGTATGATACAGTTGTGCAGAAGATCCACGTCTTGCTGAAACGTTTTATGGTGATTGATTAGGTTCTCTTGCGTTTACTAAGTAGGTAAAAGCACAATCATCTCTTAAAAGCACAATCGTCTTTTTTGTCGACTGGTCTGGCCTAGCCTGTAGTGACCAATGACCATGCCTGCTACGCCGCGGTCCCGGGTTCGAATCCCGGTAAGGGCATTTATTTGTGTGATGAGCACAGATATTTGTTCCTGAGTCATGGATGTTTTGTATTGTGTTATAAGTGTTTGTATATTATATATGTCGTTGTCTGAGTACCTGCAACACAAGCCATCTTGAGCTTGCCGTGGGGCTCTATGTAAGAATGTCCTATAATATTTATTTATTTAGCTCTATTCACTTCGCGCTGATCGCTGCAGATTCGAATAATAAAATAAAATACTATTAAAGGTATTAAAATGAATAACATGCAAAGTCCTACAAGGTCATTATAAGGTTATTAATTCGACCGCGTGCTGGTATACCTACTCGTATTCTATAGAACAATCAACCATGGACATCGAAAAAGGCATTGACTCCACGCTTGTTTGGCTTGCGATAAATATTTTCCCATGCAACAACCTTCACCTTGCAATGAAAAGGAAATAGCTTATTAGGTAAACTACTTCATGAAATTAAGCTTGATGACCTCTTATGGATCTTGCATTATTAAACCTGCGTAGTCTTACCGATACGTATTTGTTTTTAATATTTCCGATACGCTAAGTTCGTCAAATAAACCCGATCCTACTCTATGCAAAACCTGGTTTTCAAAGAAGAATATGAACTATTTTTATGCGTTTAGCATTGACCTGGCAGGCAAGCATGGTCGCGTGATAAACGATATAACGTCAGGCCGTCCTTTTCGCACTATTTGCGATAATTAGGGACGCACCGATGCAATAAAATTTATCCAACTAGTGTGCTCTGCCCGTTGGAATCTTTGAGTAATTATGTTAACTAGAGAGGGCACCTCAACTTGATTTTGTGTAACAACACTTAGAGCCGATCGGCACAAACGCGCTTAGTCTGTGCCGACCGGCTGTGGTAGATTGACGTATCGCAATGAAAAATATTTCGTCTAAATAATGCCGTCATGTGTAGTGAGGTACTGTACAAACTGCTCAGGAAAATCTAACAAAAGCCAAGGAGTGACTTTTCATACGTAGGTTTACTGCATTTTTGTTTAAACACGCTTACTTTTTAAAAAATGTATCAATATAAACTCATGCCGAAGCGCCATGTTGCGGCGGCCATGTTTCGTTGAAACCAAAGAGTAAAAAATGCAACAAAAGCAGACGTGACAATATCGCAAGTTAGTTCAAGTTCCTATCATACATTAAATTATATATATTTATCGACGCAAAAAAGGTTATTTAATTATTATTGTCAGAATTGCACAGTTTTCCGACATGTCGGTCTATAACAGATTCTCAATACGCGTGTCGAATTTCATGTGAGTATGTAAATGAAAGTGCAGTACCTAACCTATCTGAATGAATTTGGGTAGGTAGACGGTCAAGCAAATTATGAGAGTATAAAAACGCGCGAAATTAAAATTTTCTATGGGACGATAAACCCGCGCCCATACATACATGGATGTAGATAAAGTTATGTATGCGACTATACATAATTAGGCGTTAAACACTCATGTTATCTTATTAACACAACAAAAACAACACTCATGTTTTAATGCCTACCATTATGCAAATGTCACATAAATAACTAATATCCAGTTGCGGCTACGTGTACACATTTACGCTCAGTCCGTATGCAGCTTTATATGTGGGCATTTAAAAAAATTGGGACTCACAGAGTTGTTAAAAAAATGTTAAATCGCTGTCAGTTTTGCAACGATAATTAAGCATGGAATTTCAATAAAAACATCTTTTTTGTTTTAATTATGTAAATTATACTAAGCTATAATCTAAATTCAGAACGTGAAAAAAGTTTAGTTTTAAATACAGATTTCAAGCTTGATTGTCGTTACAAAACTAACAGCGATTTATGTTTTTTGTTAACAACTCACGCTAATTGAGAGTAAAAAAAGTTTAAAAAATGCCCATGTAAACCCATGTCACTTCTATACTACGACTTCTAATCTATGCACTCTATGCAGGGCTCATCATCGCGACCGAAAGGTCGTAAGCGCCGAGTAAAATCGTAGCGCTTGCGACGTTACGGAAGCAGGCCATTGGTTCACACCCCGCCCCCTCGCCCCGCCTTCAGCTTACAGGCTGTGACACGTTCGTTGTTTGCTATAGCTCCTCTATACGAAGTAATACTTACTCAATGGTTGGAATATGGAATTTGCAATGCGAGCAGCGTTTGCGAGTCATTTCATAAATAAATTGACAGATACAAATAGGATACATTTCGAAAATTTAAAGAGCCATTGTAAAACGTACGATACACGTGTGAATAAATTAAAAATTAATTTATGTATGCTTAAACTGTGTGTGTGTGGATTGAGTGAGCACCTTCCGAAAATAAAAAAAAATATGCTGATCATTTAGTAAAAGTTCTAAAACAATTGTAAAACGAATCTCTGAATTTGTAAAAAGATAAATCAAAAGATACAGCCATTAACATGTGCTCACTCAGTTCTCACAAACTACCAACGAAAACAGTGAATATATTCATTTAACATATAATATTTATATACTAACATTTAGTAAAAAATAGGCCAACCTACCTCTATAAATATTAGATCACCTAGTGACGTATTAAATTTTTTACAAATAGTTTCTTATGCTCACTCAATCCACACACTTTTGAAAAGCCGAATTTTGATGAAAAACATAAGATTTAGACCGCTATTATATGTGTATAGTTTAGTAAAAGTGAAATGGGAATTTGTAAAATACAAAACGAACCACTAACGTGTCAGGTTTTTTTATAATAAATTTTTGTAAGTGCTCACTCAGTCCACACGTTTTGAGAAAGTTAAAAATGTAAATATCTTACGATTTGTAGCACCTAAGACACTCGAAAGTACTTCAACATTTAGTAAAAATTTTTACTAAATATCCACCATCTAATATTTTATATTCGTTGTCTGGTTTTAAAGATATTCAGACATAACTTTTCTCATACAAATGTATCAAGTAGGGTGACCACACTATGTCGGCTCCTGATTTTCCCCACCTTCCCATTGTCATATTGAGATTGGGGAGTTTCGTTCAATTTTGATAATAGTTTACCGGATTTGTAAGTGGGAGCGAGAAAAGAATAACTATTTCTCGCTCCCACTTACAAATCCGGTACGCTCATCTGTTAGCGCGATTAGATTACCAGGTTCTGGTTTCTTACTAGTGAAGTTGTGGGTTATGTAGCGGGTCTTGCTTCAATCAAACCACAAAAATGTTCTCTTTATGAAGTCTATTTGAACAGAAAATGTTGTTAAGTATTGATATTGATTTTAGTAAGTTTATTTATGTTTATATTGCATGTGAATTTTTAATATAAAAGTGAATGTTTTTATAAAAGTATTTGTGTTTATTATTTATGTTTAGTGTGATAGATATTATAGTATTAATGGTATTAATGATATTTAGTAGTTATGTAGTAGGTATGTATATAAGTAAATATTATGATGATTATTTAATGTTATATACATGTATTTAATAGAGGTAGGTAAGGTAGGTATAGTGGTTACACCACAAAGTATTATATTCTTTGTTTCTTACCAATTATCATTCATGTCCTTTTTAATGCATGCATGTCGATATGGTTATTATCCTGACGTCGATAAAAATTACACAATACACATCATCACTAGGCCAAGATAATAACCTAAAAACAGTTTGCAGATGGATAATTAATATGGTATTAGTTTAATATTATCAAAATTGAACGAACGAAACTCCCCAATCTCAATATGACAATGGGAAGGTGGGGAAAATCAGGAGCCGACATAGTGTAGTCACCCTACTTGATACATTTGTATGAGAAAAGTTATGTCTGAATATCTTTAAAACCAGACAACGAATATAAAATATTAGATGGTGGATATTTAGTAAAAATTTTTACTAAATGTTGAAGTACTTTCGAGTGTCTTAGGTGCTACAAATCGTAAGATATTTACATTTTTAACTTTCTCAAAACGTGTGGACTGAGTGAGCACTTACAAAAATTTATTATAAAAAAACCTGACACGTTAGTGGTTCGTTTTGTATTTTACAAATTCCCATTTCACTTTTACTAAACTATACACATATAATAGCGGTCTAAATCTTATGTTTTTCATCAAAATTCGGCTTTTCAAAAGTGTGTGGATTGAGTGAGCATAAGAAACTATTTGTAAAAAATTTAATACGTCACTAGGTGATCTAATATTTATAGAGGTAGGTTGGCCTATTTTTTACTAAATGTTAGTATATAAATATTATATGTTAAATGAATATATTCACTGTTTTCGTTGGTAGTTTGTGAGAACTGAGTGAGCACATGTTAATGGCTGTATCTTTTGATTTATCTTTTTACAAATTCAGAGATTCGTTTTACAATTGTTTTAGAACTTTTACTAAATGATCAGCATATTTTTTTTTATTTTCGGAAGGTGCTCACTCAATCCACACACACACCTTAAACTTCATCTTGTAGGAGGTAATCTATTTGAGAAACATACGTAGAGTGGCAAGGTCATCACGACATGCTAGATCGTTTTTTTTTTTGTTGAATACCTACACTAGAACCTCGCGTGAGCCATTACGAAAACGATGTTACGTGCATTTTTGCGTTCATATAGATTTCACGCTTTTTGTATTAATTCGTATTTGGTATCCAAACATTTTCCCCGTCGCTTGAGAAGAATGATTCAGCTCTAACAATATTAATGACGTGTGTATCTAACTTCTAACGCAGCTTTATTATAGCTATTTTGTGATAGCTTCTGCAGAAATCATGATTTCAAATTTACCTACTTTGTACAATCGTCTTGAAAAGGCGAATAAGATTAGCAATCCTTTATTGCCCACTGTAACACTTCTCATTTATTAATATTATGCATCCCGATGTAGTAGTGGTAGTCAATTGGGTGAGTATGGTCGTAATTGCGGAACGTCTATAAGCAAACACAATACAGTGTGTTTATCCAATACCATAAAAACAAATAGGAAGATAATGTACGGTTAGTCAACGGTAATAGTGGTCATAAGTATAATGGGACAATTCAGCCCGATGAGGAAAGACCCAGCTACTTAAATATGTTAACGAAATTTTAAACATCATTAGCATTATTGATGTATATTTTAAATAGTCTCATTATTAGCCAGACGTCTTATTGTGGTCTAATTATGCGTTTTCTCTTTGACTCATATTAAAGAGTAATTATAATGACATAATTTTTAAGAAAAAAAACCGCCTTCCTTTGGGGTTCTGGTGATAAATACTTTGAAATGTTGGATTATGTTATCAATTCGTCTGTATATTTTTAATGTTTGTTATTCGATATCTCCGTCATTTCTGAACCAATTTTGAAATTTGGATGATTCTGAAGTACCTACTTACAGATGAGAATGATTATCAGAACGGAACTCTAACCAGGGGCGGCTCACTCTTCATCAGCAGTTCCACTGCACGAAATGTCACTGTTCTGGACGTAAGTGCATGCTGTTCTTATAAAAATACCAAAGTCACTATAAGTGTGCCGTTCAGATTTGAGGAGTTCCGTTCTGACCATCATGAACAGTTCCACTGCACCAAATGTCACTGTTCTGGACGTAAGTGCATGCTGTTCTTATAAAAATACCAAAGTCACTATAAGTGTGCCGTTCAGATTTGAGGAGTTCCATTCTGACCAACATCAGGAGTTCCACTGCACCAAATGTCACTGTTCCGTACGTAAATGCATGCTGTTCCTTTAAAAACACAAAAATCACCATATGTATGCCTTTCAGATTTGAGGAGTTCCCTCGATTTCTCCAGGATCCCATCATCAGAACTGGGTTCTGAGAAAAATGGGACCAATTTGTATGCATATACATTCAATCAAAAAAAAAATTTTTCAAAATCGGTTCAGTAACGACGGAGATATCGAGGAACAAACATAAAAAAAAAAAAACAGACGAATTGAGAACCCCGTCCTTTGAGATTTGGAAGGCGGTTAAAAAGAAAGATGCCCTGAATTTCCGCACTTTGGTTATCACGGTTCGTTATATGCCATAATCATTTGATTGACGTAAGAATGATGAAATGTTTGCGAGTTTTTTTTTTATATCTTGGTGTTTCTGTACAGATTGACAGCAACCGGTTACCTGTACTACCTGCGCTCGATCCACCGGCTGGTCGCGGAGACGAAGCGCGTGCCGTGGCGCGAGCAGCTCCTCGCGCTGCCGGCGCCCGCGCTCGCGCTGGTGGTGCTGTCCGTGTTCCTGCTGGCCGTGCTGCTGAAGGTAGGGTAGCTGTGTGTCCGCGCACAGGACGACCGGGTCCTGTACTCAATCCACCGGCTGGTCGCGGAGAAGACTTAGGGCCAGCTGCATCAACCACAGTTAACACATCAAGATCAAATTCCCTTAAAAAATGTACGAACGCTAAATTCGGTAACATACGGTTTGGTGCAACCTACCTTTAGACGCATTCTATCCTAAATGGTGAGAAAATGCCGATGACAGTGTTGAGTGGAGAAAACGAGGGAAGACCTTTGCCCCGCAGTGGGACACTAAAGTAGGTTAACAAAAAACTGATAAGCGATTATATTAAAAAGGCAAACCTAAGATGCATTAAGTAAGAAATATAATCAAATAAACAGAAATAGATACCATACACTAAAGAAAAAGCGAGCAAGCCCACTGGTTTTTGTTCCCTTCGTCGATAAATATAATCTTTTTATTCTCTAAGTCTTTGTTTGACTGTATCACATATAAAATATTACTTTTGTCGACAGGGTTACTGCATCAGCATGGTGTGGCGTTGCTACAAGTACCTGACGATGCGCGCGCACGCGCTCCACAGCCTCACTCCGTTCGTGATCTCCGGGGAGACCCTGGCCGCCCCGCCGTACACCGCGCCGCCGCCGCAGCCTGACTACTCCAGCCTGCTGCCGGACTACGAGGAGGCCGTGAAACAGACCCCGCCGCCGTCGTACCGCGCCGCGACGCTCATGGCGCACGCTGATCCCGCTGTCACCACGGTTAGTATCTGCCTTACTCCGTGATCTAATGGCTCACCGCCACAAGCAGAGAACTATAGCCTGCTGTCAGACTACGAGGAGGCGTTAAAGCAGACCACGCCGCCATTGTACCACGCCGCGATGCTTATAGCCCAGGTTGACCCCGCTGTCACCACGGTTAGTTCATATCACTACACTCACTACCTCACTCCTCTCAGGGAAGACTAGCAACCTGACTACTCCAGCCTGATGCCGGACTATGAGGAAGCGGTGTGACCGTAGACATAGCATAGCGTGCTGCTACCGTTATGCTGACCTTGCTGTAATCAATCTTAGATCGTAATACTGCTTCATTCTTTACATAGTACAAGTGTTGGCTTCTTTACCATTCATTTGTACATGCACTGACCAGCATTTTAAGAGCGCTATGACAAAAAAAGGCGATATATTGTAAAATGTACAATATTTATCGGCAAAATTGTACACTTTACTCATACTAAAAGACAGTTAAAGTACTTGTTTCAGTTAGAAAATCTAATTAACTGTCGGTTCATTAAAAAACATATGGATGAAAAAGCGTTTTCAATTAGTAATGATTTTTTTTCTGATGCTCGTTTAGGAAAAACCGCGCGAAGCACAGATTTCGGAGCTCTTATTATGTACAATTTGATAAGCTCACTCTCATAAATGCGGTAAATTTAAATTCCTAATATCTTGTACTTTAGGCCCATTAAACAATATTTATCATTTAATCCTTTGAAATTGAGAAATTGAAAGTAAAACGAACTCAATTTTGTCTTGAAAATACATCGAAACAAGTGATCATTTCTCCGAAAATCTACATGTTATCGAAGTTATTTTAGTATATAAATAATCTGCACAATGTGCTTAAACTGCTGTTATCCATTTGTCGTTATAATATTTTATCATGATTTTTTGCCAATTTTTTGAAAACTAGCCTTCCTGTCGCTATTTTACCGGCGACGGACGCCTGCGATTTCAGTGCCGCGCCGGAGCTCGAGGAGGTAAGACGTATGTCGCTTTGGTCTCCGAGTTTTCATCGCAAACGTCGAGAATATTTATCGTTGTGTGGGTCGGACGCCTTGTTTATACACGGGCTATCCTCGCATTGTGTGTGTGTAAACAGCGACCAACGAATTTGATCCTAGATCCGTAAATATTTGCTTTTGTAATACTTTGTTATGTTTGAATGTTAAAGTATTACAACATTGTGATGATAAAAATGTGAAAATTACAATACGGTCAAGATGATAAGACACATCAAGATGGTACTCGGGATCTGATGATGGAGCCAGAAGGTGGTCACCAGTACCAGTGAACCATGTAAGTAAACGACTTCGTGTTTAGGCTCGTTGGGTTCGTCTCAACAAGACCTTTGACAAGAGGTGGTACTCAGGGTCTGATGATGGAGCCAGATGGTGGTCACCAGTACCAATGAACCATATAACTAAACCCAGAGATGGGGAAATCGTAATCGATTCCGGATTACACGATTACTTGATTTTACTTTGTAATCTGACACTACTGGGTGTTGGTGCTGATTACAAAATGAATGACCAATTTGGAATCTGACATTGCTGACTGTCACTTTGACACAAAAGTCGTCATGGGTGTCGTAAAATAGGTTTTAGGGGGTGCTGATTCCAAAATTAATGACCAATGTGGAATCTGACATTGCTGACTGTCACTTTGACACAAAAGTCGTCATGGGTGTCGTAAAATAGGTTTTAGGAGGTGCTGATTCCAAAATTAATGACCAATGTTCAATCTGACATTGCTGACTGTCACTCTGACACAAAAGTCGTCATGGGTGTCGTAAAATAGGTTTTAGGGGGTGCTGATTCCAAAATTAATGACCAATTTGGAATCTGACATTGCTGACTGTCACTTTGACACAAAAGTCGTCATGGGTGCCGTAAAATAGGTTTTAGGGGGTGCTGATTCCAAAATTAATGACCAATGTGGAATCTGACATTGCTGACTGTCACTTTGACACAAAAGTCGTCATGGGTGTCATAAAATAGGTTTTAGGGGGTGCTGATTCCAAAATTAATGACCAATGTTCAATCTGACATTGCTGACTGTCACTCTGACACAAAAGTCGTCATGGGTGTCGTAAAATAGGTTTTAGGGGGTGCTGATTCCAAAATTATTGACCAATGTTCAATCTGACATTGCTGACTGTCACTTTGACACAAAAGTCGTCATGGGTGTCGTAAAATAGGTTTTAGGGGGTGCTGATTCCAAAATTAGTGACCAATTTGGAATCTGACATTGATGACTGTCACTTGACACAAAAGTCGTCATGGGTGTCGTCAAATAGGTATCCGGAGGTGTTTGAAAACTAATGACCAATTTGGAATCTGACACTGTTGACTGTCACTTTGACACAAAAGTGATCATGGGTGTCTTCAAATAGGTTTTCATGGGTACTGATCTCAATATTAATGATCAATTTGGAATCTGACATTGCTGACTGTCACTTTGACATAAAAGTCGTTATGGGTGTCATCAAATAGGTTTCCAGGGGTACTGTGCAATGTCAGGTTCCAAATCGGTCATTACTTTTTAAATCATTTCATTAATTTTGGAATCAGTACCCCCTAAAAAGTATTTGACTACACCCATGATTCCTTTAGTGTCAAAATGACAATTAGCACTGTGAGGTTCCAAAAAGTCGTTAATTTTGGAATCAGCACCCCCGGAAACCTTTTTGACGACACCCATGACGACTTTTGTGTCAAAGTGACAGTCAGCAATGTCAAGATTCCAAATCGGTCATTAATTTTCAAATCAGCACCTCCGGAAACCTATTTGACGACACCCATGACGACTTTTGTGTCAAAGTGACAGTCAGCAATGTTAGATTCCACATTGGTCATTATTTTTGGAATCAGCACCCCCTAAAACCTATTTTACGACACCCATGATGACTTCTGTGTCAAAGTGGCAGTCAGCAATGTTAGATTCCACATTGGTCATTAATTTTGGAATCAGCACCCCCTAAAACCAATTTTACGACACCCATGACGACTTTTGTGTCAAAGTGACAGTCAGCAATGTCAGATTCCACATTGTTCATTAATTTTGGAATCAGCACCCCCGCAAACCTATTTGACGACCCCCATGACGACTTTTGCGTCAAAGTGACAGTCAGCAATGTCAGATTCCACATTGGTCATTAATTTTGGAATCAGCACCCCCTAAAACCTATTTTACGACACCCATGACGACTTTTGTGTCAAAGTGACAGTCAGCAATGTCAGATTCCAAATCGGTCATTAATTTTTAAATCAGCACACCCGAAAACCTATACTCGTGGTATATGCTCTTGAAATGTGAAGGTGAAAATGCTAGAATGACATGTAAACCACGAAGTTGTATAGTCATATTGTTCATTAGTATTGGTGACCACCATCTGGCTCCATCATCAGACCCTGAGCACCACCTTGAAGTAATTAGAATTGTATTTGTCTTATTTTATCATCATATTAATATATACTTTACTCTAATACTTATCATATAACAAAAGCAAATATTTGGGATGGGGTCTACTTTTATAATTATTACTTTAATTTTTTAAATAAATTTTAACATAATTGATATTATTTCGCGCTATATTCTCGTATTTTCGTACAAAATAATGTTTATTAGAAACCAAAAGTTTATATCGAGATAGTAGATTGTGGTTGTTATCAAAATTCCATAGAAAGGATCAAGATTGTTTTGTCCATTATTGTAGTGCGAGCGAGTGATAAGACGTGCTAGAAAGGGTCGGCATATTGGGCTCGCGCGGCGGGTAAAATACCTAATTTCGCCCGACGCCGAAATGTTATAACGCTCTTAATCCACAGCCGCCGACCCCACCGGGCGCCGTGGCCGGCGCAGTGCCCGGCGCAGCGAGCGTGGCGCCGCCCGCCGACACCGTGGTGATGCTGCCGCAGCAAGGCGCTCAGGCGCGCGTTTGAATCTCACCGGACCTGCTCCACACTCGAGACTCCACATTATTCATCAAATATGTACAGAATACCCGAGTACCAGGTACCTCTTTTCTGTTGCCGAAATATACATTTTTAAATCCCAAACAGGAGGTTAGTTACTACTTCATACAAATCAACGTAATGTTTGAAGAAACATTAATATGGAATTGTATTAGCATAGAAGTTATCTTATCTGTACAATGAAAATTGAGATTATTTAATAACGCGAATCAACTATTTCAATGGAATAGAACAAACTAAAACTACCAGTGGAGTCTCAAGAGCTGATTCAATACAGTATAATAATTATAAAGTATTTACCAAATCGGGATGTAAGGGGAAACAAGAGCTTGTTTTATTTCTGTGACTATTGTATACCTTATGACAGGCACATAAGGTGCAGTATGTAAGTGTGTAAAAACTAAAATGTAATCAATAACTGTCAATTTTCTCATAACGCTAAAATGAGCCATCGCAAACGATTACGTTTTACTGCGATACACGTGTCCTAAAGTGCTTTCTAAAGAACCTTCGGTTTCAGAGCGATAACACGGGAATAAGACAAATCAGTGTTCGCTTTACGATTACGTCAGATTTCACCCGAAAACCAAAAGCCTTTTTGAAATCTCACGGGATGTAGACTCTCTTTCGCTCTGAGTCGCGCGTCAGCACTATTTCCTTAGCAGTTGATGTATCGGTACAAAAACAGCGTATGCAAATGGCTCTCATTTTTTATTTATCTTGTAAGCTGACTTCATCGGTGACATGTGACGACTCCGTTAAAATGCAAGGAAAATCTACTCACTCTAAAACTATCCAAAAGAAATATAAACGTCAACATTTTGTAAACAAACTCAAAATTATAACAAAAAATGTAATAATTATTATTTAATTTATTAAAGATAGGACAGAAAGGTCAAACAACATCGTCTACATTAAGATATAGAAATACCTAATAAACTATTGAATTGGTTACTTTTCTGGTTTCATTTCTGACTTGAGTGTTTACCGATGGCTTCGGTTTATAAGCCTGCTTGTCCATCCTAACATATAAATAAATTGAACTACCTAAATAGTCTAATACTATATCTAATACTATGTCTAATAGAAATAAAGTATCTAGAATCGGGGGTTGAAAGTTTTATTTTTTGTGGATTTACAAAATGCTTAATGGATATTATTACGAGATGTTTTTCATATGCTTTATCTCGTGTCTATTTGTGTAAGCGCTTCTTTTATTTGCAACGAATAGTCATAAAATTACCTATATGTATGTATACCTAACTCCGCGAAATATCTGTATTATAAATTTGGCAACCTCAATCCTAATAAAAATTTATATACTTTTTGGCTTTACGCGTCAAAATACATATTCAAATAAAATTAGTGCCATTCCGTTGTGTTTTAAAATTTTATTTTTATATTGATCTTCTTTGTAGATGTATATTCCCTTCACTTAGATTTCATGTCTAAATAATATAATAATAAAACATGTAGATAAAACTTTAAAATCGAAAAATATGTATGTTCATAATATGGATAGAATGTTTCCCGTGAAAGAAAGCAACGAAAACTCGCCCAACGCATTTCTTCTATCACATTCCTCTCTTGACATGTGTATTTGCGTGAAAGGACAGATTGTCAATTACTAATGCTATCGATATATAATAATCTCAGGAAAGGGGCTAAAGTATTCATGTATATAAGTGCCAATACAACGTAACTAGTAGGTAGACCTACCTAATCTGACAAATGCACACAATAGAAAAACTAAGCAGCGCCGTGAACTCGTAGCGCGCTCGCCTTGATTTCACCTGCCACTCCTGCCAGTGAGGTAGGAGCCTTCATGCCGAAACATAAGACAAGACGTCATATTTATTTGAATTTTATTCCTCTTCTTGACTTATTATACATTGATGCCTACGGCAAAGCACCGTCCATATTCATTATCACTGCTACAACGGGCTCCAACTATACTAACCAAATAGAAATGTAATTTACCTATATGTATAAGTGTGCCGTGTACCATGTCGACGTTCCTAAGTAGGTTCATAGACGGTAGCGCTCGTGTAGGTGTGGTAAAATGTATAGTAATCAACTGTAAGGCTTATTCCCAGTTACCACGTTTGTACCTACAGTGAATATTATTTACATATTTTGAATCAATTTTCTTAAAGGAATCACAAGCTTCTGTAAAATATGATCTTAGTAATTACAATTACCAGTATGTAATAGAATGACGTGGTATAACGTTTGAAACTAGCGGGGCGTGGTAAAACTGGGAATAACCAACTGTTTTAGTCATTACCTAACTATTTACAAAGTCCCAGTGCTGTCGTGCCTTATGTCCTTGTTACATCACAAGATATCATTTGTAAAGTGTTTACTACTGAGAAAGTACCGCGGGGCAGGGCTTCAGCCCTAAAACAGTTATAACTCACAGAGACAAGTCTAGGACAAAGGTACTAAGGATCTTGAAACATATTAGACGATTTTTCTTAGCACTCAATCAATCTGTGTAAGAATGTCCTATAAAATTTATTGCGGACATCTTTCTCTTTTATTCCCATTTAGGTGTAATTTGAGAAACAGAGAAAGATGTTCTCAATTGGTGTAAAGTGTAGGTAAAGTTGACCCATCACCAGGTGAGGCTTACAGGCGCCGAACCTGCCCCGTGGTGGGCACTGGCCCCAGCGGACCATTCTAGGTACCCATCCTCGCTGTAATAAGCAGCCATAAGTTCCATAAGGAGCAGATACTGGGCAATTTTGATTGCTTTAAATCTCTGGTTTGCTGAGTTACGTAGACTACCTGTGCTAAGGTATCGTAAGTAGTTTCGCAATGGCCTAAAGTGTACAAAAGAACGAATTCTATTAAGTATTATTCTTTGCTGTGTGTACTTACTTATTTTATTTTCCTAGGACCATCTACTATTTTAAAAATATTACTAACCCTATTAGGTAGGAATTTCGGATGGGTCAAATGAAGTTTATTTTTGTTAGTCTAAAAAAGAAAAAAATTGACTTACTATGTAGGTATCGCTTGTAAAGTATTTACTTTGTGGTGAAGTTTGTATAGCATAATGACTATGTAGCTATCTTAAAAGATCTAAACTGTAAAATTACTAAGTAAATTGGTGTGCTATGTACTAAATTATTCACGGTATGTAAAATATGTAAGTCTTAAATAAATACACGTAAAATGCCAATTTAGTTTTTTATTGAATTAAAATAGGCACCTATTTTATTAAAGTACTCCTGAACCAACTGGTGGTTGCGTTCTGTCACTTTTTTCTTTTTTTTCTTATTGGCATGGGCCATAATAACACTGTCAGCATAGAAATTCTAACAGGATCCTGAACAACATCCTCAGATGGTGTTTTCGATGGGAACGGACGTATTATTTTACCATAGCTGCAATTTAATGCATTAATTCAAATTAAGCTTCCATAACTTTTAATAGCCTAGCAATACTAAACTAACGGACATTTTAATATAATAGGCAGATAAGTAAGTTTTATGATGTCCGGTTATTGGGGTTAACTACCGACAGGACACATTAGTCAGAAAAAAAATTAGCAAGAAAAAAAATTGCATAGGTAGCCAACTTCCCGTATGTGTGGAACTGTCGCCGTGCTGAAGTATCGCATCCCTTATGTGCAGTACAATTTAATAGTAGTAAATAAGATAAGGCTAAACGTAGACCGCCTTAGTGAAGAACGAACGTCCTGACAATTTGGCTGATCATTGAACCGTCGCATTTAGAAACAGCCCTGTCAAAACGGCTACTCGTAACGTAACGTAATACGGCGGATTACCGCTGTAAAATACCTACAACTACTCTTAAATTGCTACACAAAGGGGAAGATTGTCAATTAATTTCAGGACACCCGGTATATACGCGCAGGTCATGGTGACATATTGTGTTCGAACTTTACTATGTTCGGTAACTGCCCTTTCGGAATTAATTCCAGTTATGATTATGGCCTACTTAAACTCAAGTCCAAACTGTCTACTTAATTCGTGCCGGCACGGTAAAGGTTAAACTGACACCTTTATGTGGTACACTTATCATCGTTGAAAGGTCGAGATAATGAACATTTACAAACATTGTTCGCACATGCGCGAAGCGGCAGCGCGGAGGGTCGAGATTCGCCCGTGCATCGTCCAGAGTGCACCGCGGCTCGGCCAGGCGGGGACGCGGCGCCGCGTGCCGTCTCTATTTATATATTGACGCGCCCCGCGCCCCTCGCGCACGCGCAATGCGCACCTGAAAACGACGAAAGTGAAAATTGCACATAATGGTACCGTACGGTACACTGCGCCGTTCTCAGGGCTAGACATAAATAAGTACGAGAAATTCGCGAAGAACCCGGCACCGGCGGCTTCCGGCGGGCCGCTAGGATGGCCGTTGAGCGCACGCCGACACCCGGCACTGCGGCAGTTCTGCGTCACCCATCAGCTGTACCGGCGCGGTCGTGACGTCTCGTGTTCGAGCCGGCGCGATGGCGTCCACGATGCAGCTGGAGTTCACTCAGGCGATGACGGATTTTAAGACGATGTTCCCGGACATGGACGACGACGTGATCGAGGCAGTGCTGCGCGCGAACCAGGGCGCCGTGGATGCCACCATCGATCAGCTGCTGGCGATGAGCACCGACAACCAGAACGAGCGGCTGCGGCTGGAGATGGAGAGGGTGGAGGGCGCGAGCCCGCGCAGGCCGCGCCGCGCCCCGCGCCCGCAGCGCAACGGCGAAGACAACGACACCACGGCACTCGTGTAAGTTACAACAACAAACCCTCACCTGAACACACACCCTCAATAAGCAAAGCAACATCCCAGTCAAATATTTTAGATTTTTTGAGGAACATAAATTACTTGAACCAAAGCTAGGTATAGGTATGCGCTTTTTTAATTTTGGCTACCTACATACCTATAATTTTTCTTATCTATCTTTATACCTAATATATTTCGCAACATACCAAATTATTTCGTTAATTAGTGGCGATATGAACCATATTGCAGAGATAATAAATACAGTTAACACATAAGACGGACATAATCATGGGTCGATAGGATAAATATCACAAGTCAATATTACCACTAGTCAACATTTTGGAAAGACTAAAATACTGCATTATTAATTATGTATGTTTTATTAATTTACCTTTAAGTAATTTAGTACCTGCCTCGTCTATATAACCAGTAATACGTATGTTACCTAATAGACTAGATTTTTAAAAAGATACCAAAATCCTAGCAAAATAGTCAAGATTTCGGAATACTACAGTAGTGCAACAGGTTAGCATGACAAGCGAAATCTTTCATTCAGAGTTCGAAGTTCATATCATATTCATGATGTTACGTTAGGAACGTTACATAGCCGGGACTGATGCGGTTGGACACAATTAGCACTTGGCTAGGGCAACAGTATTAGCAATTAGCCTCCGTTTCTATGAGCTCTATGCTAAAATAATTATGAGGATATTATGCAGAACTGACTTAAGGTTGTTTGATCGGTTCATGTTAACTTTTGCGTTTTCCGGCATTTTCTGTTGCACTTTAATTAATAGGTATTCGACAACGACAGTAGGTATAGTGAGTTTATCTAATCATGACCTGTGGGCTCGACATGGTCGTAAAATACATAGACACGTATTAAATGATGGTAGTGGTGACTTCTTATAGGTAAACAACTTAGCTAAAAACTACAATACCAAGTAGGTAGAGTAGTAAGAAGTAACAACTAATCTAACTTTCAATTAAGATATTGTTCTCGATATTTCTTGCTCAACACAATACTACCATTATACTACCCTACCTGGCCTCGAAACTTTTCGACGTTAAATACCAAAATAGTAAATTAGTATTGCAATTTATTGCACCTAAATCAAGTACCTAATCGCCAATCGAACTAAACTGATCACAAAACAAAACACTAAATCATTACCTAGTTACCGACTTACAAAATTATCGCCCAACATCAAGACAATGTTTCAGATATCTAACAATCCATTGCAGGATATAAACAGCCTAGAACCTAGAAACAAAACAAAGCGCTATGCGAATTGTTGGCAAGCCGAACAGGGGAGTCATACTGTGAGTCAGTCCGATGTGATGTAGTGCACACCCACAGTGGATTGTGTACTAGGGAATGGCAATTAAAACAATCATATCTCGAATTGCGTTCCTTATCGTTTCATTACCATATTTATTCGACGTTTGGACCGCCTGCACTTACTGACTTGACCTCTTTACTCTCCTTGGGTATATGTATTTATAACGGCTTTTAATTGGAAGATAACTTGTAGGATTTTCTGTTACCTGTTGCACTCAAACTTGGTTGATAATAGGTACCTTTCCATAGTTTTGCAACTGCATTAATTTTAGAGACTAGAAACGCGACCAGAGAACGCGATTGTTACGAGTCAGATGAACAATGATCTCTACACGTCCATAAATCCATCATCATACCTGACAAATCGCCCATCATGCAAAAATATGTATTGGTTTCCCTGTCGGTTAATCATTTTATTTTTGGACATAGTAGCGTTAGCCTCGGTGCATTAATTTAGGTAAGTACGTTTAGACCGAACCGTATTGAAATTGAATAGAATCTGGATCAATAATTTATCGAATACATTTTTTTTTTTTTTTTTTTAGTATTTAGGTAGTTACACATCGCAGCTTACTAAATAACTGCAGTTTGGCTTCATCTCCAAATTCAATTTCAGAGACATCGACGACGATTCAGTACCGCTAGCCGTACGGCGGAAATGGGTACCGCGAATGCTTGGGCCTTTACCGCCCATGTTCCTGCGCATACCGCCTGGCACTGACGCGCGGATAGACCTGAGTTTAGACATGGACGACGACCGAATCGCCACATTTCTGCAGAACGAGGAGTTCATGGCTGAGCTCAGGTGGAACCAGGAGTTCATGGCGGCGCTGGATAGTGAACAGGGGAAGACGAAAACAGATGACGAAGCAGATTTTAAGGAGCGGCTAAAGAATATGGGAAAATGTGAGTGGTCTAGTCTATTTCTTTGAGGGTCTATTTTAATTTAAATAATATTGGCAACTGGCAGCTCTATCAAAATATGTTGCTGGATGAATCCGAAACGCACAGGCATTATTTATAAATAAATAAATAATAATAAATAAATATTATAGGACATTCTTACACAGATTGACTGAGTCCCACGGTAAGCTCAAGAAGGCTTGTTTTGCAGGTACTCAGATAACGATATACATATATAAATTAATATACAAATACTTATATACATAGAAAACATCCATGACTCAGAAGCAAATATAAATAAGCTCATCGCACAAATAAATGCCCTTACCGGGATTCGAAACCGGGACCGCGGAGTACGAATTTTCAAATTATAGTACCTTTCATCGAAACCCAATGTTCGCAGTATCGCGCAAGAAGTTCGCACAACTGTCGCGCATGTTCTCCCGCGGCGCGGGCGCGTCGCGGCGCTCAGGCAGCGCGCGCGCACCCCCGCGCGGCCCGCCCGACAGCCTGCTGCTGCAGGAGGAACACAGCGACGACGAAGACCATCACCGGCCACACAAGGTTTAATTAACTGCACAGTACGACAACGGGTGGGATTTTAGGGCCTTTTTAGTTTGCCTGTGCGATGGAATGGAAGTTGCTGCGCGTTGTGTCCACGCAGCGATATCTTTCATATAGGAGATCTTCTTGTATTTCCTTACTATTTTATGAAATGGATATGTGATGCAGGAAGTTGGACGGTCGTTTTGGATGGCAATAAACTGAAATGTAATAATTCGTAAGGGTGCATTTCTACCAGAGATGCGTGCCGTGGATGTTTGATATCCACTATGTAGTCATGTTTCTCATGTTCATTGTTCTACATAGCTTAGCGCTCGTGAGGACGGGTCCGACTAAGCTGGTGGATATCAAACAAATCCACGTAGCGCATATCTCGTGAAAAAGCACCCTTACCCTCGTGTTATGCAGCAATGTGACTAAACGCCCTAAAACGTTACGGGTGCTCATGAATCTGGTACAAATGAGCATTCATAACGCTGTCCCTTTCTGTTCGAGATTCTGGAAACGACTAGACTAGGACTTGAAAGGCGTACTTAGGTAGGTACTTTGACTCGGGTGCGTATCGATCGGTATAACTTTTTTTGATATATTTTTAGTCGTTATAACGATCATTTGATATAATTATTGAATCATATAACAACAAATAATATACTGACAAATTGTATAATTCTTATTTAATATAATGATCATTTTTTCGAATAACATTTACTATAACATACTTTGAATATAATGCTTATTTCCTATAATAAATAAATTGTATAACACAAATTCTTTCTAAAGCCCAGTTAGAATCGCACAATAAATTAGATCCATCATTTACCAGAAAAGTAGATTAGGTTAGAACTGTGACCCTTACACACAACGCGCTGCTACCAGACAAACAGGTTAGGTTAGGTTAGAACTGTGACCCTTAAACATACGTACTGCTATCAGAAAAGTAGGTTAGGTTAGGTTAGAACTGTGATCCCTTCAAAAAATAATAAAATTAATTCATGAAATGTTTTATACTGATTGCTAGTTATATTATACTAGTCGTATATCAATAGATAGTTATACCATACCACGGTTATTACAAATAAGTGTTATATGAAATAATGATTATACAAAATAAAAGTTGATATTTTGTGGTTATACCAAATGTTAATTATGTCAAATGAGTGATTATACCCTCTAGATATATACCAAATGTTGTTATATCAAATGTTACTATAACAAAAAAAGTTATAACAATCATTACACACCCCTTTGACTCTACTACACGTACTATTTACTATAACTGTTTCAGTTAGTAAAATGAACAAGAAATTAATATCTAAAATTCTAAATTGCTGCTCCGTAAAAGAATTCATGCGTTGTCGAAAGAATTCAGTACTTTTACACCATAATACATTAGGAATTGTTAACGCTCATCAAGCACTAGTCTAGAAGATACGTAGCGCTACGTATTAGTGGTGAAGACAAGACTGTAGTCTGTACTCTGTTAAATAGAAGTGGATACGATTGTTATTTGTAAAACGGTAAATGAAACTAAAGACGACACGGAGAATGACTGAAAAGCACTCTCCAAAGAAAGGCTGATAAGGAAATTTTGTATAAAATTTATTCACATAATAGTTAGATAATGTAAATAACTGTTGTAATAGCCTCGATAAGTAGATTACTCTATCTTTTACGTCTTCAAATTTAGATGCCGTTAGCGAATTCTTGTTAGGATCAATTTCTAGTTGCCTATCTTGGTGATCACCCGGTTAGCCTAAGGCACGAAACATACGGAAGGTTGTGGTGCCGCGCTTTGCAGGAATTTCCGTGAGCTGCTTTATTTTATAGCGTGTCTGGATTATGTGATCACAGAAGAATAATCGAGGGATTTCTCAGCTTCTGACCAGCTTCCAGAGGGGCACTCTATACACAAAGCTTTTAGACTGGGTAACTGCGTAAAAGAGAATAAGTTTTGGATTTACGTTTTATTTTCGTCATAACAATTTGCACTTCATCTTGCAACAAGTTGAACAAGTACGGCACCAAACCGCTCCGTGTATTCTGCGCCTAACTACAAATTGCAACGTCGAAATATGCATCGACTATTATCCCTGCTTGTGCCCGTTCGGTCGCCGCAAGAGTATATGGTTTCGTTCCTAATCCACTAATGACTTATTCCAGAATATTAGCTATTTCGTAACAGCGTAGAACATTACGAGCCCGCACACGAATGTGGATTCTGAGGGCCTACTACGAATATCGAACATCTTCAATATTTAGTGTGACAAAGAAAGGTGCTCGACTGCTCGCTTTTTCGGTGTCCGAAGCAGGCCCTCTGTTCTTGATTCGAACCGAAATTACTTCAGTAAGTTAATATTTTAAACACTTATTTTTATAAAGTAGTTGTGTATTTCTAGTCTCCGTTCCAAAGTTAGATTTATGTTTTTTTAGATTTAAAGTTATGTTACTATGACTACAGTAAGTAGAAACTCTCCTTCCACAGCAATCAAATTTACGACAATTGATCAACGGTAAAAGCAACACAGAAAACAGCATTAACATGTATAGGTAGTTACTACAATTTTATATGAAGCTTCATAGCCTGTCCTGCGTTTGTGGGAATTATGCTATAAACGTGTGAGAGAAGAGCAGCCATCCGTGGCTTTTTGGCTTACCAAGTACTTGCCTTGGCGAGCCAGCACACTGAGTACCTACTCAAGACGATATTTGTTATAATAAAAATTATGTGTGGTGTGTTGGTGGCTACAATATTACTCAGACCAATCTAAGTTTGCAGCGATTTTGATAGCACGCCTGACGCCTATGAAAGGGTTAAGTAAACGTCCCAACTTCTTCAAAGTTGACTTTTTTGGAGGCTGTCAAAATCGCTACGAACTTAGCTTGGACTTGACTCTATATACATAGGTATACTGATTTGACTGAGGAGACTACTCGGTAAGCGGTAAGAAAAGCGGCCTCGGCCTTTGGCCCTGGCCGTCACTGAGCTAGGGAAGTTAAAATGTTACGCAATTTAAATAAAAAGTTATTTCTATATGTAATTTGTTTTTATTTATTTCCACGCCTTCTCGAGTTAATTAGTTGCCAAGTTGTTTAGAATATTTATATTTTTATTGAACGGGACTTTATACTGGTAGCCTAACGCGAAATTACCTTCCTGTATTCTTACAGGAAACATCTCATTATCGCAAATCCCGCCTCTATTACAACTAATTCTTTTAAGTACCTGTCTCTTTTCCCTACCTCGACGCACATTAGGTGGTCGCATCGCAACGTTGAAGCTCTTAAAAACATTTATTCTACTTTGCGACACGAACATGTAGTAGGTACATTGTGACATATAAATATTTTCGGTATTTACTAAACAAACATATATACCTACCGCTGCTGTGGGGCGATCCATCGCCTTTCACTCGTTTAAAGACTAATAAAACAATACCTTACCAATTATCCAATACCTACTTACATCAAAATGGCGTATCTTGCATTGTTTATAAACAGAAAATTAATTTTCCAATACAAAGCGATTACACAGTTGAGTGAATGGGGTTACACATGAGAGTAATAGCGAAGAGAGCTCGTCAATGGACGCGACGGTGCGGAACGGGAAAGTCGAGTGCGATGTGAGCGATATGAAGATATGAAGCACTATATCAAGTACAAGACAACATGATTAACACTTCGCCGGGTGTTATATGCAATGGTAACGCACTTGTTTAGATGAATTTTAGATGTGATTCATAATCGTATGAGTGGAGATTTAACGGGCCTCGTGGATTTCTAACCTATTGTTAGCAGATTTTTCTTTCGTAAGTATGATTTGTGTGACGTACATATTACGTTGGCTACTTAGCCAACACCTTGGTGTGTTCTTAAAAAATTGGCCCTGTTTTTCCTTCCGTAAGTTCAAGGCATGGCTGAGGTCTCACATCAGGCATCAAGCCCGTAAAAAAAATAGTTTGTGATGAAAAACAGTAACTAATCAAAACTTAAGTAGGTACGTACCTAAAAGAGTGCCTACTCCTCTACCACACTGAAACAGCCAAATAAAATAAGCAAGAAAGTGCATTTCATTGAATAGTTTTCTAATGTTCTACTCTTGAAAAGGCACATCAGGATTAGGTTCGGAGCAATTAAACCCTGTAGCGAAGTGCAGTGGGTAGGTAAGTACAGACTCAGGGATCGGATACCGGTATTTTTTTCGGAACGGTTCCGTACGTTGACCCGAGAACTTTACTTTAGCGTTTCTGGTTCCATTAACCGGTATTCTTTTTCGTTCAGTGAACGAACGTTTATGAGTGAGAACTGTTCCGAAGAACAGAATTAAATGATACGTTCTTTAAAGAACAGTTCGCGGGAACGGAATTAAATGATACGTTCTTTAAAGAACAGTTCGCAGGAACGAAATTATTTCGGTTTTTCTATTTCCAAGAATTTGAACGAACAGTGCAAGCGGTGTCGGCCACGGCCATCACTTTAGTAACTTTAGTTTGATTTGAGACTAGCGGTGAGTAAACGTGGCGTCGAACGAAACAAATACGTCGAAAACATTCTGCACCACAACCACAATGAAGTAAGTTTTTTTCTTTTAACTTAGTGCTTTCAATTTTACCGATTTTAAAATTTAAGTAATGTCTCGACGCTTAAGTATTTATTTACAGGCAATCGTACAGTCCAAGGTCAAATAAGGACGGGACGCCGCTATTAGCAAGAGCGAGCGTCCTTATTTGACCTTGGTACGGTCATCTCAGTGTGTGTGTGTGTGTGTGTGTGTGTGTGTGTGTGTGTGTGTGTGCGTGTGCGTGTGCGTGTGCGTGTGCGTGTGCGTGTGCGTGTGTGTGTGTGTGTGTGTGTGTGTGTGTGTGTGTGTGTGCGTGTGCGTGTGTACAATATACACTACTTTCCCATTAATTGTGTCGTTGGTACTGTAGATAGTCAATTACCATACAAATTACATCAGCTACTATCAACAATGGACCTTTAGGGTCAGTTGCACCAAACCGTCTGTCACCGTTAAAGCATTCGTTAAATTTTATTGTATGGACAGTTCCATAGGCGTCTGCTGCGTGACGATGATGTGTGTGTCAAATGTGGTTGATGCAACGGGCCCTTAGTCTAAAAACGTCACAATGAAAGATGTGAAATGTGCAATTATTTATTTATTTATTATTTATTATTTATTAATCAGGCAGGCAGTTATAACAACTAATAGTTGCCTGTATCCAACAATTCTTTCTTAAGATGTGTTCTTTAAACACAAAACACAATTAGTCACAAAAATAAATTGTTTTTAGTATTCAACACTCCCGTGTCCCAGAACTCGAAGAATCCCAATTCATCCAATGTTCTTATACTGCTGCGAGTGAAAGGGGCACTAATGATGATATTTATGACTTGATCGATGCACAGAATGAGCCACTGAGTAAGTACTTACCTATACTAAACCTTCATAAACCTAAATACTGAAACTCTGCCCGGTGGTTCGGTGTTAGGGCTTGCAATTATCCGTCCAATTCGAAATCCGGATGATTCGACTCGATATTTGAAAATCCGGATATTCGGATAAAATGGATATTTCGAATATTTTTTATTTTATTTAATAAATCTCATAATTAGTAACATAATTATGTACTACGATACGAAAAACACGTCGTAGGAAATTGTTATTTTATAATCAGGCTTGAGCTGTTGTTCGAAACCTTAATGTTAAACCTAACACCTACTGTCCGCGCACGAGTTCCGTGCACGCGGAAAGAATGTTAGGAATGTTGGGTGACATGACCGAGAGCTGTGAATTTGTCGATATAGTTGTCGATGATATGCAACGGATTTTCGTAGGGCAGATTAGGTACTTTTTTACTTATTTTAATCAAATTAAAATTAATAATCCACTTTTAATTCCATATGTACGTACAATTAACCAGGTTACTTAGTTATTTCATTCTTGCCTTTTTTAGGGTTCCGTAGTCAACTAGGAACCCTTATAGCTTCGCCATGTCTGTCTGTCCGTCCGTCCGTCCGTCCGTCCGTCCGTCCGTCCGTCCGTCCGTCCGTCCGTCCGTCCGTCCGTCCGTCCGCGGATAATCTCAGTAACCGTAAGCACTAGAAAGCTGAAATTTGGTAGCAATATGTATATCAATCACGCCAACAAAGTGCAAAAATAAAAAATGGAAAAAAATGTTTTATTAGGGTACCACCCCTACATGTAAAGTGGGGGCAGATTTTTTTTTTCATTCCAACCCCAACGTGTGATACATCGTTGGATAGGTATTTAAAAATGAATAAGGGTTTACTTAGATCGTTTTTTGATAATATTAATATTTTCGGAAATAATCGCTCTTAAAGGAAAAAAAGTGCGTCCCCCCCCCCTCTAACTTTTGAACCATATATTTAAAAAATATGAAAAAAATCACAAAAGTAGAACTTTATAAAGACTTTCTAGGAAATTTAATACGTGAGTAACCCGCTTAAAATATTTTTAAATATTTTTAAATACTTTCTAGGAAAATTGTTTTGAACTTGATAGGTTCAGTAGTTTTTGAGAAAAATACGGAAAACTACGGAACCCTACACTGAGCGTGGCCCGACACGCTCTTGGCCGGTTTTTATGAAATGACTTCAGTTGCCCATAAGATATATGATTTTATTTTTATGTAATTTTGACTAATATTTGATATTAATGAATTTTAATGCTAGAGACATAATCTGATTGCCATATGAGGCAAAACGTCATGTTGTGATCGTTTAGATCGAATATTACCTAAAAAAGGTATTACCTACCTACTCCTTGTTTAAATATCAGATTGCATTTACGAGGTTTTCATTGCCGATTTATTCAAATGCAAAAAGAACTATGACATATTACAAACACCATTTAGCTTTGTTAAATAACAAGGCTGAATGATCTTTCTCTCTAATAATTTTCACCTCTTATCTTTGATGACTTCGTGACTCCATTCCAGTTACACTTGGGACTCTCGGGTAGACGTTCTTAGCCAGAGGGCCTTACGTTACGTATACAGCGAAAAAGTTTTGGTGTTGCAACACTTGCAACCTATTTTGAAAGGATAAAATGTAAAAGCGTATCTGCTTAACTACTTCATCTTGTTCTGCAGTTCAATACTAAACAGGTCTTCCGCCGCGGGATACATAGAAGACTTCTTTTTGTCAGAAAATTTGAACAGTTTTAGTTCTGTTTGCAATTTATTTATTTATTTATAATGTATTCGGATGCTAACAATAATGAAAGTGCAGCGTTTGATACGGTACTCAGTGTCACTTGATTGATTGAGTTAAATTGATATACATTTACATGAGATTATCCACAAATATTCATGAAAAAAACCCTGCCTGCTAAGCCGCGGTCCCGGCGGATTCGAATCCCGGTAAGGGCATTTATTTGTGTGATGAGCATAGATATTTGTTCCTGAGTCTTGGATGTTTTCTGTGTATATAAGTATGTATTTATCTATATAAGTATGTATTCGTATCGTCGCCTAGCACCCATAGTACAAGCTTTGCTTAGTTTGGGGCTAGGTTGATCTATGTAAGATGTCCCCCAATATTTTTGTTTATTATTTATTTACTTATAGTCATACTTGTTATGGAGAATTTTTGGCCAAAAGCTGCACTTTTGGATGGAAGCAAGCCGCTTTGCATGGTGATAGTAGACATTATAGTAAACGATTTTTTCCGAGGATATCGAAATTTCATCTCTTAGGAAGCCGAGCGTAGCGAGGTGTTTTATGAAAATGAAAAAAATTCTATCTTTTTATTGTATCGTCCGATTTTGACAAAACGTATCTCAAATGAAAGGTATTAATTTGTGTAATTTAAAAAAAATACAAAGAAAAAAAATTTAAAAGAAAAGTAAGAAAAAAATAAAAAAAGTAAATTTCCGTCTCGCACTGAATAACTTCAAAGAATGACAGACAAAATGTACAATGTCGATATACAAGTTTTTTTTTAATCGAAGACAGATAAATTTTTAGTTGAAAACTGAAGACCGCATCGAAATCAGATCAGCATTTTTTAAGATACAAGTTGCCAAAGTTGGGAAAGATCGCTTTATATGGCCACTTTGAAATTCCTTTGCCAGAAAGTCAGAAATAACATGTTTTTCTGACACAGAAAAATACATAGTAACAGTACACATCAAACTAAAATTAAAAATTCCGAGGATATTATAATTTCATCCCTTAGAACGACGGTCGGTTACGAAAACCGAAAAAAAATCTCATTTTTTTGTACGTCGTCCGATTTTGACAAAACATGTTTCATTTGAAAGGTATTACTTTATGTAACTTAAAAAAAATATTGAAAAAAATTGGAAAAAAATGTAAGATTTAAAAAAAAAACCTTAATTTTCGTATCACACTGAATAACCGCAAAAAACGGTAGACACGGTGTATAATTTCGATATATGATTTTTTTAAATTAAAGACAAATAAATGCATGATTATAAACTAAAAACCGAATCGAAATCGAATCAGTAGTTTTTAAGATGCAAGTTGTCAAAGTTGGCTTAGTTTGTTTATATGGTCGCTTATAATAGTTATAATATAAATTCCTTAGCCAGAAAGTCAGAAACATTATATTTTTCTTACAGTTAAAAGTATGCATAGGTAATAGACATCATTATAAACATTTTTTTACAAGGATATAAAATTTCATTCCTTAGAAACCCTTACAAAGACGATCCAATAAAAAAAACTGCCTTTTTTTTGTTTTTCGTAACAGACATCGCTACGCTCGGCTTTCCAAGGGATGAATTTTTTATATCCTCGTAAAAAATTGTTTATTATGATGTCTATTACCTATGCATACTTTTAACTGTGAGAAAAATATAATGTTTCTGACTTTCTGGCTAAGGAATTTATAAACGACCATATAAACAAACTAAGCCAACTTTGACAAATTGCATCTTAAAAACTACTGATTCGATTTCGATTCGGTTTTTAGTTTATAATCATACATTTATTTGTCTTTAATTTAAAAAAATCATATATCGAAATTATACACCGTGTCTACCGTTTTTTGCGGTTATTCAGTGTGATACGAAAATTAAGGTTTTTTTTTTAAATCTTACATTTTTTTTCCAATTTTTTCAATATTTTTTTTAAGTTACATAAAGTAATACCTTTCAAATGAAACATGTTTTGTCAAAATCGGACGACGTACAAAAAAATGAGATTTTTTTTTCGGTTTTCGTAACCGACCTCGCTACGCTCGTCGTTCTAAGGGATAAAATTATAATATCCTCGGAATTTTTAATTTTATTTTGATGTGTACTGTTACTATGTATTTTTCTGTGTCCGAAAAACATATTATTTCTGACTTTCTGGCAAAGGAATTTCAAAGTGGCCATATAAAGCGATCTTTCCCAACTTTGGCAACTTGTATCTTAAAAAATGCTGATCTGATTTCGATGCGGTCTTCAGTTTTCAACTAAAAATTTATCTGTCTTCGATTAAAAAAAAACTTGTATATCGACATTGTACATTTTGTCTGTCATTCTTTGAAGTTATTCAGTGCGAGACGGAAATTTACTTTTTTATTTTTTTCTTACTTTTATTTTAAATTTTTTTTCTTTGTATTTTTTTTTAATTACACAAATTAATACCTTTCATTTGAGATACGTTTTGTCAAAATCGGACGATACAATAAAAAGATAGAATTTTTTTCATTTTCATAAAACACCTCGCTACGCTCGGCTTCTTAACCTCTCGTATGCTTAGGAGCAGATCTGCTCCATATTGTTTCAACTTTAACATGTAGTTATTATGACTAATATATTAATGACAATTTTTTGACAGACGCATACGAAAGGTTAAGGGATGAAATTTCGATATCCTCGGAAAAAATCGTTTACTATGATGTCTACTATCACCATGCAAAGCGACTTGCTTCCATCCAAAAGTGCAGCTTTCTTTTCATAACTAGTATGACTATTATTAAATAAGGTAGTAGTGCCACTCAAGGAGTAATTTTTGATATAAATCGCTTTAATATCGTAAATGTGTTAATTTTACTTTAAAATTTGTTTTCCAAATGAGCTTCTTAAAAATTGCAATGGTATTTCTGTCATTCACAATATTCGAATTATTCGTTTAATCCGGATTTTAACGTGCAAATTATCCGAATTTCAAAATCAGCGGATATATCCGGATTACAATACAAGCCCTATTCGGTGTCACTCCTAAAGTAGGTACTTACAGGCGACCGTACCGACATATGTCAATTAGGGACGCAGTTATTTGTAAAAAAATGAGAAAGCCTTATACGGTCAACCGGGGTGGCTTTAAAACGCAGGGGTGACTTTGAAAATTTAGTTTTAAAGTCATACTGTAAGTAAATTCGCGATTTTCTATGGTAGATTTACAAGAATATTTATTGATCTATTATCTATCTACTAATTACATGAACAGTTTCAGTAAATAATGAATGATGTTAATTTTAAAGCCGTTCAAATACCATCAAAGTAACCCCAAATTTTCCTAAAGCCACCCCGGTTGACGTAGCTCTCCCGCTCTTACAATCCCGTACTTGTTGGACCTTGGTCGGTTTGGTCGTCTGTAGACAGTGTAGACACTAATACACTCGCCAACTACAGTTGTGTATTCCATGTAGATACACCAAGGGCCCAATTCTCAAAAGCTTGTAACTTATTGTAATAATTTTCTAGAAATGTAAGTACATTATGCAAAATAAATAAGATATTTTTATTGCAGATAAAAGCTTTGACATAGATGATGAAGATCTAGCCTTCAAAAAAATATATATAGAGAAAAAACTACCCCATATCCAAGCGATTCTGATGACCTTGAGTTGGATGTAAGTGCTTATAGTGTGAGAAAGCTGTATAAAATATAATCTGCACTAATTTGTATAAATATGTGTGTTACTTAATCTGTGTGAATTTGTAATAGTGATATGTTTTTAAATGTTTTTAAGGACCAAGATGCAGTCCTTGAGAGAGCACAACCCATGCAATCCATTTATAGTGAACCGGAACCGGACGCGATGTGCCCTTATTCATGCAAGCGTAATATAGTTGCAGTCGTTATAAGAAAAAAGTTGAACAAGTTCCCGAAGAGAATTTACGGGCTTGTTTAGAAGATCTCGAAAATAAAATAGAAAAATATTATTAAATGTGTATCAAGATTATGTGTACTCTATCATAATTATAGCTTCAGTGTAAAAGTCAATCATATTTTGGTACATTCGTTACCGTTAGTGAAATATCGTTATAAAATAAGGGTTATTCCACTAGTCAGAGTTACCACTAAGTTGTTACCAGTGGTAACTACAATGTTATTTTCCCATAGGCAATTACTGGAAAGATTATATCATAAGATTCATAAGTTTTGTTTTATTTTATACACATGTAAAGCATGACCAGAAATATATGACTACGCGCCATGTAGCGGAATTTCATTAAAACTATTTTCTTCATAGTCATCATACTATACTGAACTGTCACTCCATACATCAGAATAACAGCGCACTCCTGCCTGACAATAGTTATTTATATTTCTGGTCAGGCTTTAGTTTCTTAACCATACTTACCATATCCAACGCGATCAATGTTATTTTCACCAAATCTAATGGCAACAGCTGAGACTGTTTCCTCACCTTTAATTGATTGGCCTCAATGGCCACTGCGTAAGAGTCGTTAGAGGTGCACATTGACTTGCCTAATATCAAGGACGATAGATACCGGGACTGACAAAGCCCATACAAAAGTTTACCTCTGAAATGTCCCATACATTTCCGAGCGATTATTTCCGAAAAAATTAACAATATCAAAAAATGTTAGTAGTAAACCCCTATTCATTTTTTAATACCTATCCAACAATAGGTATATCACACGTCAGGGTTGAAATGAAAAAAAAAATCTCTCCCCACTTTACGTGTAGGGGGCGGGCACCCTAATAATGTTCTCATGCAATGATTAGTTGGTTTCGATTTAGCTTAATATATTTTTTGTTCTTATTTATGGTGTCTGTATTTAGCTCTGCCGTGAAAAATATTTAAAGAAATAAGGAGGCCGTTTCATCATCGCCACCAGTACAAAACAAGGTCCCACATAAGAAGAAAATAAACATCGACGACTTCGATACAGGCACAAGCTTCATGAATTTTAGGCTGTGTGGAAGTAGCAAGTCTTCAAACCTAGCTTATTAAATTGTCATTCTCTAAAACCATGCTTTAATTTTCTACAAATATTAACGCGAAACGAAACCCAGTACTCGCTGTCCCGATTATACATGACGTCGGCACATTATTGCCATATGAAAACGATTTGTAGCGACACTCTTCCAGGGTCAAATAAAAACTTGTCAGGCTTTAGTTACTAAAAAAATCCGGATTTAATCCGGAGTTCGGATTTTGCCCTAAAAATAATCCGAAAATCCGGATTTTATATTATTGCAATCCCTAGGTATAACCCAATCCTTTCAGAAAATATTTACTTTATCACAAAATTATTTTAAACTTTCTTTTTGACATCGAAAAGGCTTTAGTTTTTTACATACCGAATAACTTTATTTCGGTATCATGATTCCTTTTAAGATAATTACATTATGTATAAGGTAAGGAATAATATTTAGAATACCTAAAATATGACAAATTTGCATTCTATTCAAATCAGTACGAGTATACTTCACGGAGTCCAAAACTATACGCAAATCAGAAGTCCAAAACTAGAAAAATAATAGATAGAGACTATAGAGAGCGATTGCGGGCGCCGGTCGGCTCGAGCGCGAGTACTTGCGCCGCCGGCGTACGCGTCTGTGTGCGTGCGCCACGCGCACACACAACTTTACTATACAGGGCCTCTCTGTGGGTTCCGCCCCCGTCAACGCGACGGCGATAAAGACCTAAAAATCTGAATTCGTGCTTGCCTCCTGTATCGTCTTAATCCTTTAATGATTCCGTTAACGTGAAACTTTAAGTAGACAGGTTTTATGAAGACAATTGGCCGGTGAGCCCTACAATTTTAAAATTTGCCGCCCTTTATACATGGTGTATATTCTATGCTGTTTCTTCCTATCCTAATAGTTTCAATATCAAGCATACACTATCACTGCACGTTCGCTGTTTATACGCCGAAAGTTGCAACTCAAGTAAATGAAGTAAACAAAACAAACAACCTACCTTCACCTTCATTGCCGGCCGCGGCCGGCCGGCTAACCGAAACAGAAATATACATGAACTTCGTGTGAAAAAGAGACAGCGAAAGGCGGCTCGTGCGTCGGCGAAAACGTTCGGCTCTGGCGCTCGCTACAGTCGCTATACCTACTCCCGCGCGGCTCGGAACGAAATAATATTGGTTTTAGGAACGCTAAAATTCTGTTCGTTCATTTAAACGTTACTGTAAGGAACTGTTCTTTGAGGGAACGAAATAAGAACCGAAACCGAAATTATTTTGTTCCCACTGAACAAAATTTATAATGAACCGTTCGTTTAGGGAACGATATAAGAACCGTAACCGAAATTATTTTGTTCCCATTGAACAAAATTTATAGGTAACGGTTTAAGAACGATATCAAATGGTATTTGGGAACGGGTTCCGATCCCTGAGTACAGTACCCATCAGCACCCACCTAATCAAACTTGTTATTTGCGATTAGTATCCTGAAAGCTGGTTCATCTCCTTTCATTTACAATCTTAATTCCAGTTGAATCAGTATTAACATACATTAAAAGGAAGGTATTAATTCTAGTTCGGAATGATAGGAGTAAGTATAAAGTAACAAGTCTATTGGATAGAATAGTTGCTATCTCGATAAAATTAGATTGAAGATAGTTAAGTAAGATTGGCTGCTGGAGTTAAATGTTGCATTATCTCGATTACAACTCGTTTACGTTGATTAATTTGCTAGTGGGTCTGCGACTATATACCCAAGTATAATTTTCCAAACAGCTAGCATAGACATTTTCCTTTGAAATGGTTATGAATATTCTCAAATTTGGAACAGTTGAAAATATTTTTTCTGAAACTTTCGTTACCTTGGGAAAAAACCTTTAAAAAAAATAAGTGTAACTTACACAATAGCGTAGCGTTCCAGACATTTAATTTAGTTGATTGTATCTATGGAATGTAATAAGAATAATTAAATAATGTATTCCCATCGCAAAGTCGCACGGCTCGTAGTTACATCACCGTGTCATGGCAGATATTTGAATTAGCAGAAGGCACAATAATAAGGTATCGTAATCAGTCCTATTTAGTAAGAAAAGTGTTATTATGATTATGACACTGTTCTCATTCCTATAGCAAATCACATAACTAATTGTACTTGTAAGTAAAACAAAAAACAGAAGACTTGTGGGATTATTTCGTTTGCCTCAGTTTCTTCTGTTAGTTACCTACATTTAGACATTTTTGCTCAAAAAGGAAACTAAGCTGTTAGAACGTAGCATATTGGTGATTGGTAATTTACGTTCACAAAGGAGTCGAGAACATGGCTTGTAATTTGCTAACAGCTTAACGCTTTGTAGACGCGATTTATTCTCCTGTCCACGAGACAACGATAGGGCATTTAGTACCCTTCCCAGGGCGGTGGTTTATGGGCCTCAGCAGACAACAACGCCTATACCCAGAGATATTATTCTATCCGAGCAGCGAGGCAAACACTAATGAACCAGTATAACTTTACTACCATTAGGATCATGTGTTATGAACATCGTGGTCACAGATACACTGGCTAGCCTGGTTTAAAGACTTGGTAAGTAATGAAAGTACATATGACTAGGACGAAATGGAGCCATCCATCTAGACGCGTCAGCGTTTTATCACGTCACGGAGCCCTGCCTCCTAGCCACTTTGTATGTGAACTTGTTTTTCAGGATAAGCATGTCAGTGCGTATGTCAGCTTGCAGCGAGGTAATATATAACAACTCTGATAAAACTGTGAGACTAAAATAAACTTTTGCATACACAGTTCATGTAACCTCAACAATCAACATCATGAAAATATTTATGGATTCAACGGCCTCTTAAAGTTCCTCCAAAATATCTGGCGTAAACATAACATAAAGATATCTATCTAAAGTGTTTTATGGAGAAATTTTCAAAGTCCTCTATATGGCCACCGCGCCACGATAAAAATGAATATCTAATGAGTTTCTGTTTAACATTATCATGCGTTCGTTCCAGTAGATACAGCTAGCACATAAAATAAAACACTGGCGCAAAAGTTAACTTTAAATATGGGTGTCAACGTTGTTGAATAAGGAACTTGAGTTGTTTACCGTACATATTGGCGGTGAAGGCTGCATCGGGTGGGGGACTTCCTATGCATTCAACCATTTGCATATGCCGGCGCGCCGCACGAGATGCGATCACGTATCAGTTTCATATAACAAGAACCGGTCAAGAGCGCGAGCACTATTGTTGAGATCCATATCGTGCTGTGGGTATTTGACTCACTTTCGCAAAATTCGCATAATGAAAACTATTGTTTTACACGTTTCTGAGATTCTGTGAGCTGCGATCCGATCCGAGTAATAAAAATTGATCCATTAAAATGCAATTGAAATAAAGTAAAAACGTTTTAATTGAATGTCATTCATCAATCCACGCCACGCCAAATGTAGCAGTATTACAATGCTAAGAACTTGAAAGTGTGTTTAACTCAGAGATAAATATTTTATAATATAAAAAAACGTAAATCTATTCAGATCTATCATTATGAGAAGCGATGAAAATTCAGTTTTTTTTACAACTAATAAAGACTAGTTTTACAAGAAGCCAGACTGTCGACAATAACATTTTCATTAATTAAGTGCCTATCAATTTCAAATCCGAAGCATAATAATCTCGTGTGAAACATTATACCTAAACATCGGGCGAGACTGGTTTATCCGGCTCGAAGGACCAATTCTGTCTGTCTCTAATAAATATCCGACGTAATAGTTAATGCAAATAGTCTTACCATAAATGTCAAAATAATATTTATAACTTTCGATTTTTACGAGCTTCTCCTATTTACTAGTAACTTGCCCTGTTTATCTGTTATGCATGCAATGTGTATAATTGTACATACCTACTGTTCGTGAATCGTGTGGGTAAAATCTTGGAAGCTGAATGTGGCCCAGTTTCATTTTCAATTGAGGTGTAATTTTGCACACATATTTTATATCGGATGCAATGAAATATTATATTGACAAGGAAAGGAGCTGATCTGATAATGAAGATAGGCATGTAAACGCTGTATTAAAACACCAAACTATTACTTTGTTTAGGGTTGACCGAATTGTCCCATGAGTATGTATTAGGAAATTAGGTTAGTTACATGTGGAAAGAATAGGCATACCTACCTATAGCCAGCCATAAAAGCATGTCACAAAAAGATTTCTTTGTCAAAAACAAGTTTTGATCACTACCATAACTATAAGTCAAAAATCTCGTAAAATTGATGACCATATAAATGAAATTAGAATCTAGGTCAAAATGAAAATTGAGCAAAAATGTTAGCAATTCAAATTGTACCCATACCTACTTACAACTGTTTCTTTAAGTCCATTAAGTACCTAAATGAGTTAAAAATTTACATTACAACTGCATTTTAAATTACTCTAAAATTAGACACAGAGCCATATTTATTTCTTATTTCATGGCTTTCAAATGTAACGGGTTAAAGAATCTAGGCTATGTAGGTATTTCCTTGTTTCAAAGCCTATATCTCAGATGTTGTGAATAGAACCTCAATAATGATGCAACGCTGAGCTTATCGGTAACAAATCTACGCGGGAAGAGTGGGCGCGCGGTGCGACGCGCGACGCCGACGACGCCGCCGTCGCAGGCGCAGCTTGCAGTGCGGCCGGCATAGCATAGCGCACGTGCGCGAGCGTCACACATCACGGACACCCAGAAATTCGCTTAGTTAGTCCCCAGACTCTGTGCCACTCGCACGCATGGAGCTCTAGCATTTCCCGCGCTCGGTAGTGATAACTGACAACCGGTGATGCCCGCAAATCGGATCTAGTGCTTATTATCAAACTCCTTCAACTACCACCACAATTGCTGACCTTCATATATGTAAGTTTTTTTCTTTATCAGGGCCCGCGCATCCCTGCTCCGGGCTAAATAAGTTAAACGATCGGCACTGAACCTGTTGTTCACCTTGGACGGTGAACTTTTTTGCCCTGAAGGACTTTTTTACAAAATTACCTATCTTCACGTAAGTATAGCGTAGTTGAGCTGGAATTAATTTGCCGAAAGGCGCTACAAATCAAGTCTAACAAGTTTTGATTGAATTATCAAAACAAATCGTTCCAGGCCGCATAAACTTAGAATCTCAGTTTGGCGAGTGATTCCTAATGAGATGGTAAGTAAGCACGATCTCTAATTAAATTATACAAGTCCCGCTCTTTAGATAAGTATAGTTGGCGATTTAGCCATTAATGCTCAACCATTTATGGATGCAATGGGCATTATCCAGGACCGGTAGCCAGCTTGTCCAAGCACGGAGCTAGTGGCTGAACAACTTTACTTTCATTTACATAATGCGCCCGTATTTTATAATGCTCTTTTAGTGTCTTCAGGGAATAAGTAGACTCGTATCGCATTTCATAAAAGCAGTTAAAACATACACTATATTTTATACAGCAAAACTTATTTTACGCCTATCAAATAAATGAAAATCGAAGTTATGTATGTACACAGCCAAGGCTGTTAGATTAGATATATGTAAATATACCTTGTATTTTGTAAAATTACAATATGCAGTATGAGCATACGTATAGTAAGTGTAACTAGGTAAAAAGAAAATATAGTAGGGAATATACTTAAAAAAAAATCAAACGCGTGACATACATTTGAATTCAAAAACACTTTGGAATCCTAAGCTAGAACTGTATCTCCCTTAAAGCTTAGAAATAACCTTATGTTATCTCGTCTCAAAGACTTATCGATAACATTACACTTATGTACGTATCTACATAGTACAAAAAGTCAAAATAGATATAGGAATAGAGCTCTTTACAGATGTCGTGCATAATAGTTTTCCATCATACTCGTACTTTCTCGGAAACATTCGTCGTGCTGGTTCGGTCAACGTTAGTACTTTTTTTGTATTGAAACTGACTGAAATACCACAACATCAGGTTTGCGAGTTTCCGTGAAAATACGAAGGAAAAACATTTGGCTCTATATCTGTACTCGCTATCACAGTCATAAATGCTCAATATTTCGCTCAAATTTAAGCCGAAAATTAATAAATATTTTCTTTATGTGCCCGTCGGATACCGTAATGTCCGATATAAAAATGGTAACAATTTTTTAGATTTTTTTTTTTACATTAAAAATAAACATTTAAATACTTATAGGTACTTATGTATACAACATTCTTCGAGTGAAAAGTGAATGCGTGATTTGAAACAAAAACACACATATCATCGTTATTAGTATTTCTGTCAAATACCTGCTAAGTAGGTAAGTAGGTATAACAAAACGAGCAGTAGAAAGGTTTTACATTTAATTGAACTGACAAATCAATTAAGGTCAGTCGGGATAATAGTAACTACGGGACAATTGTAACTAATCGAAATATCTTCCATATTTTACATCATTTACTGTAGTTTCATATATGTCCAGATAGCGTATAAGCTCTTTCATCATTTCACCGTAGATGGTGTTGATAGTCCTAATGATCTCTGATCTACACGACCGTGAAGTTTTCGACGAAGTTGGTAGTATGCGCGTGAGAGACAGCCTCTCAAACATTCCATAAAAAATATGGTTTTAATGTGATTTAACATTTTTTTCTACAGTTAGTTGCATAATTATAAACTTTTTTATGTTTGTATATCCTTCAATCTTCTAATTTTCATGTTTTAATAGTATTTAAGCGATAGTTTAAATTGACCCCCTTAAATAGCGATGAAGGCTAATTTCGACTATTTGGTAGTTTTAATTGCCCCGCCATATTTTATATTTATTTAAGCGTATGGCGTATACTTGCAGACAATTAATATTATAAGTCGACATCCAGGTTACGCAACCAACCGATCGCGTTTATATTTTATATGAAAATCAACAACACTAGTGATGTACTCGATTCGAGGTTTTGTATTCGATATTAATACCTCATTTAGTGACTCTGGCTCTGGAAGGGGCTAAAAGTATATTTTATTGAACGTCATTGTGTATTATCGATTATTTTAAGCATTTAGTCCCTTATTGGTCTGATTATAAACAGAGAATAAGGTGTGCGCGGGTACACGGTATGCACCAATAGACACAGTATCGACAGATTTCTAATAGGCACGATTCCCATCACTACTTAGTATGGAGACCAGTTTTAATTACCCCGCTGACATCTTGTATTTCAAGTATTTTTTTACACAAACCGACAGACCTACATAAAAATGAGTGTTTAAGTTAGGTTCCTTACGTTTTGACAAACCACATAATAATCCGGTTTACCAGTGTAAGTTCACCGTAACGAAACTTATTATCAATAGTTGGAATTCCCCCTCGGCGGGGTAATTATAACTATTTCTGCCATCTCATATAAAAATCATATCATATATCACCATCATCATCTCATATACATCATATTTTAAAGTATACGGAATCTTTATTTTTGGATGAGAGCCAGATGAAATAAAACCTAGATAACTAATCTACAGTGTGAAGGCAATCAATTGTCATTGAAATTACCGTTGATAGTAGTTTTAAGCAGTCAAAATTGTATTTTTTATTTTAGTAGTCGCAGTTGCCCCGCTTGACCTTATAAAACATCTGATAGAGATAATTCTGATAGGAAGTCTTATCTCTATGAAAACTCCAAAATGCGCGCATTTCCAGAGATAACACCTCGAGTTTCACAAATTCTCCATATAGCAAACTTCTCCGAGATTGTTAGATCCGTTTCGTAGAGATAATATGTACATATAAGAATTGCTCGTTTTGACGCGTTCGACACGGTACCGGACCGAAAAAGCTTAAGTTATAAGTTATAAATATGTAGTATGGTAAAATTGGTAAAGACGCGACAGGAGCGAAAATGCTAAAATGGAAAGGAGTCCCCTTTAAATTGGGGATTTTAAGTTAAATATACTAGTGTTATTAACTAGATTTATCGAAAAACAATTGTCCATTCAGAACAACTCAGTTAAAAGATATTGCGAAAAAATCTTTAAAATCGAGGTTCCGCTCTCGACTGTTCCCTCCTTCTAAACTTAATCAATCGTAACGAAATTTGAGAAAACTGTATAACAATGAAATTATCTATGTCGGACCGTTTAGTTTTTTTGGCTAATTGTTACCAATTTTGAATACCACACCTTTTTTTGCGCCATAATCAATAAGGCCGTTTTTGGAAATTTTTGATGGGCTCTAGCGTCTTTAAAAATAAGAATATCAAAAAAATCTAAACTCGGACCGTTTTACACAGATAAAAATAATAATAATCTGTGTTGAAAAAATCAGTGCTCTATCTTCAAAAACCAGGGAGGAAATAGTCGAGAGCGTTTGTATGGAGAATTGACCCCTCCTGTATCGTCTTAATTGCGTGTTATTTTACTTGCCACAGTGAATGTGTTAAAGGTATAAGATACCAAAAAACACGCCAAAATATCTGACACAATTTTATTTCTAGAGCCATAAGAGCGTGTCAACTATTTTTTCAGCTTTCTTTTTGTGCGATGTTATTGCGGATGACTGTACCCATTGGTGGTGTGGTGATATCTGTGTTTGGCCACTGTGCATGATGCTGACTGTATCTCTTACTCGGAGCTCTGCAAAACTAATAAAGCTTTAAAGTAATAGCTACCCATTGCGAAATGCAGGGGTCCTAAATCTATCTCGTGACAGGTTATTTTTCCTTTGATCGTGGGCATATTTCAAAACTATATTAGCCTGGAGCCCACATCTATACTGTAAATCAAAGGGTTTACGACTTCTGAGAGTTCTGAGTCCCGTCGGACTAAAGTCTGGATGTTAATAATAGGAATAAAATAACTTAACTCTACTTTATGTTTGAATAGCCATAAGACATTATGTACCTTACTTGTTCACTTAAATTTTACTGCGTATAGCGCAGAGCGTTTTTCTTCAGTCGCCGGTCGTAATTCTAACTTAACATAATCGTAAATATTAGTAAGTATTATTAATTTATAGTTAATAAAAGGGTTATTCGTCGCCTCGCTAGTCCCTAGATAGATAGGAGGATTTCTGAGGCTTTTTGCAAGCAGTTCGTTTGCAGTATTTTTTTATGAAAAAAACACAAATAAATAAATAAATAAATAAATAAAATAAAAAGTCATTTATACAAAACAAAACACAAACTACCAGAATTCTCAACCAGTCAACTGGAGATATCTATTACTATCTACACCGTGTTTTTTTTCCGTTAAATTCGACACGTCGTTAGGTTCATTATCAGGAACCAGCCTGTATATCACTTTTAGTTAAATTTGCAAAAAAAAATGTTTTATATATGAATTTATTAGTGTGAGAGACCCTTAAGAATAACATTCAAGTTAGTGTCAAGTGATTGACGGCACATGGCAAAACAAATAACATTAGGAATTGGTAAAGGCTGTCACACACGTGTTCAGTAATTATCTTTATTTTTTTAATAACTCGATAACCGCAAGAGTTAAGACGCTAGTTTCTTAGAGAAATTAATTGTATTTGGTGATATTCCCTTAAAGTTAACGGAATTCAATAAAAACAGGTTGTATAATAAGACACTGGAGCACAGAACTTAATTTAGATAGAAGAAACAAATTCATATATTTGTATAGGGGCCGAGCGTGTCAAATTTTGTACTGAAGTTGATTCTTGCCTGTAATTTTAAATATGTCTCAGGCTCTTGATTGTTCATAATTTTTATGTTGTTGCAATTGAATACCACGTAACAAGGCATTTTTTATGTTTTGGTTGACTTCAACTTACAAAAATTGACGCCCGAAAGCTGCAAGCTGCGAGTAAAGACGGACAACTCAGTGGATTTCACTGAGTTCATTTGACACGCTAAGTAGATACGTTTGCTTGATCTATGGTATATATGACATCTGTGCACTGGAGGTAACTACTGATGAAACAGACTACTAAATGTATATTGTGTCGCTTAACTTCAAACCTGGGTAAATCCATTCTGCTTAAGGTTGAATATATAAAAAATATAATATGATCTGAAAGATAATCAACCTTAGTTATAGCAGAATGGATTTACCCAGTTTTGAAGTTAAGCGACACTATTGTCCGCCGACAGTGACGACATTAGGTTGAATTGAAGCTATTTATTACAAGAAGCTGATATTTAATAAGAAATAATATGTCTTCATTAAAAAGCAGTTGCGCATGCCATGCGTTAGCAATCAGAAGGGAAAGCTACTATTTTCTAAGGAAAAATCGAGTAGCAATAATACGTGTTCGTTTAATTACCGCTTGTAAATTGTGTTACGTGATCTCTGGCAGTTTTGCGAAGTTTGACGTGTAATAGGTGGATTGTTATGCACACCTAGCCGTAATCCAATTCGTTATCATGACATTGTATAAGGTAAAGAGGGGGTAATCTCAGCTGGAGTGTAATTTTAACTAAGGTACAGCGGGGCAAATCTCGACTGGGGGACAATTGTAATTAATCAATTTTTTCCATTATTACACTATGAATACTATGATGTTGAGTTTTACATGTATCCACTGAACACGCCTACCATATATGAAAAAATGGACCAGTTACATTTGACCCCCAGTCGCGATTTGCCCCACTGTACCTTACCTAATCGAAATATTGTATCAGGCCCGGATTTAAAGACTTTCAGATGGTTCCTGAGCGAAGCCTAAATTTTATCGGACTCTCTCCATCTCAACAAAACTCAGCTAGTCGCTCGACCATCCACCCAAAACCCCAAAAACTCTTGAATATCAGCGTGTAGAGTTGGAAGGTACTAGTTGTACCTACTTAAAGTACTTATACTGAGTGAGTTTTTACTACAATATTTTTTGGTAAGACAAATCTATAAGCTCTCTCTCTCTCCCCCCCTCTCTCTATTTAGGTACCATCCTCTGATCTCTTTTGACCTCTGAGTGAATTATGTGCTTTTATTTTAAAATGAAGGAAATAAAACGTTCTATTTAATTGCATGTAAGTAGGTATAGGTAATGTGTAAAAAGTTTTCCCCTCACTAGCTCGGAAACACGTGTTTTGTCCTTTAATACCAGCGGGTAAAAACGCATTTTATCCACTAGTGGGTAAAGTAATTTGACCTTGAATAAAGTCAAATTAACTGGTTTAAAATTGATAAAAGTAGGTGAATCTAGTAATAAAGATGATTTACCACCTGTGGAACTACTGGAAGCAATGATAAACGCATTTTTTGCGTTGTAGTTTCCTCGCTATAGAGAGGGGAAAAGTTTTGTGTTACACTCGGGTGCAAATGTACTTCTCGTGTGTTAAAAAACTCACAAGTTCAGGATTCTATTCTCGAACCACTCGCTTCGCTCGTGGTTCAACTATAGAATCCTTTCACTTACTCGTTTTTCAATTCCACACTCGGCGTTAAAATACAACTTTGCCCCCTTGTATAACAAATAACTATTAGGACTATGGGGTGCTATTATAGGCTGTCTTTAGCTAATGATAAAGTCTGATAGAGCTACGAACAGAATATTAATACTAAAACAAAACTGCTTAAACATTTTTAGCCGCTCCGTCATGGTCTATATCTTGAAATCTTTACGAGGTAAACAATGACTTTCTCAACACATAAATTTAAAAGAAATTAAAACATTTCAAGCTAAAAATGTAAAATATTGACAAACTGAAGAATAACTATTAGTTGATTGCGGTCATGATTCACACAACTGCATAACTTCACGTAACAAGGAACATTGACTGATGTAATTACTAGAAGGTATTTCGTGATAATAATGCCAAATGGCCGGTAGCTGGCGAATCGAGATGTGCAAATAACGCCTACTTGGCGATATTCGACTTAATTTTTGACAAGTCACGCTTCTAAAAAGTTAACAATGAACCTACAATTTCACAAACTACCTTTTCTACTATAAAGCTACAAGACATCTCGGGGCCATAAAAAGACGCAAGGCAACTCTCGTATTTTTCGTTTGTTTATGACAATATAGAGCTTAATTTTTTTTTATATAAATATACTTAAATAAATAAATACGTTTTCAAAAAAGGTCGAAAATGTATCTGGACATCAAGCAAACTTTCATTATGTAGCAATTTCGCAATTCAAAGAATTTTTTTAAGTACCCGGTAAGTATAAAAAAAAAATTCTTTGATACAGTACAAAATTCTGAAAATTCTTTCATAATCGACATGGCGACATGGCCTTGTGAAAATTCTTTTATTACAGTACAGTAAATAGTTAAAGTCAGTTTTTTTTACAGATAAAGGAATTTTCTAGATTTTGAGTAGGTAATTAAAGTTTAAGAGTTCGACAGTTTCCTGTTACGGAAGCGGCCGAATTGGTGCCATGTCATGACTAGTTATTAATGCAGGTCGAATATCGTAGCCTCGCTCGTAGCTTATATTTTTTTACTTTCTATGTGTAGCAAAAATGCTATGTTAAGCAAGTGCTAAGCGATTGTTTTTACGCAAGCAGCCAGATAAATACCTGCTAATCGCTCCGTACACAATCAAAATGTGAACAATGAGATACATAGGTAATTGTGTAATTATGACTGCTCTAAATAGGTGCATGTTACATCATAAATCGGTCATCAAACAAATTTTAGTAACAAACAACTCTTGTAAGCGTACCTGACACACCTTTGTAAATATTTATTTTTGGAGTTTACCATTGTATACCGAAATATATGTAGGTATAGGAACACAATTGAAAGAAAACACCTACATGATGGAAACACATAACATAAGTATGACTACATGTTGGGTTGGTGACAAGGTAGCAAGTAGCGAGTAATAGAGATCACAAATCGTCACCAAGTTTCTAATGGGTCGGCAACGCGCATGTGACACCCCTTGAGTTGCAGGAGTCCATAGGTTACGGCGACCGCTTTTCATCAGGCGCACCGTATACCTGTTTGCCACCGACGTGGTATATAAAAAAAGTCATTTTTTCAGGCAAAACAGGAGACTCGCGCAAGACGCCTCGTTGTAAGATACACCAAACCTTTTTTATTGTACTGATTATTGCCTTATTCGGATGAAAGAGATTTTTGTTATATATTAATTATCTCTTTATCTCTAACTTTGATATTAAGATTGGCAACTAAATATTATTAGAGTTATTGTAGACAGGTACCCCACCCCAGGCCGGTACAAACGATTTAAAGCCATCTTCAAAGTCTTCTATCAATATCAATAGATCTTATCGATGTCGGTAAGCACGCTGATCAGGATATTTATGTTTAGTCAGATCACGATTTAGTGTGCCTATAACAATGGACGCTGTTCAGATGAGTTGATAGGACATCAGTCTGAGCTCGGAATAAATGCTCGCAGGCAAGTTTTAACCGTCGTCGTTTAAATACCCACTATAAACTTTTCTACTCTCGTAAGATCGTTAGGGTTCAACATTGAGGTAACTACTAGTAACTTTAGCTAAACCTCAATCTCTAACAAATTTTCGCAGCCTAGAACGACTAGAACGAGTTTTAAAGCGGAGGTTTTACGAAATTAAATTTATTAAAAGTCTACTTAGCTACTTCCTATTTCAATTTTACATTTCTAATACAAATTTTACACAGGAGTTCACAATGCTTGTGAACGCGTAGTAATGCCAAATCCCAGGGATTAGCCTCAATGACTGATGCAAGTGAAGTTTTATTGAATAATTGTCCGCAACGTAAGAATGTGACGTGGTATCAACTCGCACTGGGCTGAACACTCTCAGCGCAATCAGTTCAGCCGAGTTTCACCCGGAGTATTCGTGCTGTTACTTTTACAACGCGCGGGCGCACACGAACAACGCTCTGTTTCCCTAAGTCTCATTGTCTCTGCATCATGCTGAGGAAAACTTTGACTTTCCACTCATAGATGACACCTTAGCGCGCGTAAACCATGCATTTAACTCAAGAAAGTTGGCGCGTCATGGGGCATAGAGTTTATGCGTACGTACGTACTACGTAGCTATTCAAATATGGATCAAGTACCAATTTGATTGTACCAAAGTAGGTAGGTATCTTCGTTAAGAGGTTTACGGTTTATTGCATACAGTTTATTTTGATAAAAATACTCGAATGTGACACGGCGTCAAGGTAGGTAGAACTTACTATTAGGTACTGCATATGTCCGAGTTTTTCCAATTATGCGTAACAATACGATGGGCGGCAGAATGCATTCTGTAGCGAATTAGTTAAGGTGCCAAGCCAAAGTACTTAAACTGCCAGACGCTTTAAAGGTTTACCGTATTTACATACATCAAGTTAAGAGTTCTTCGAACATATCCAAGAAAACGTAAAGTTTTATTATTTACAACAGCTTCAATTCGTGCAGGTAATGTGTGTAGCTGCCTATCTACATGGTACTTTTAATCGTTTTGTAATAAGAAGTCGGCAACGGTAATTCGGTATACCATCTGGCGTTACAGTAGGTTACCGTAGAAATACGGCAGAAACATCTAAAATTAAATTTGTTTTCGCATATCTAAGACATCCAGACAAAACAAAACAAATTGGCAGAGTGTAAAACAGTGGCTGCACGCGAAGATTTGGAAGTGATTTAAGATAACATTACGCTGTACCGTTGCGAGATCGTTTGCCTGTGCGATGCCGGCTCCTCACCGTTACTTTAGCGCCAAATCAGCCCACAATGCGATCTGTATACTTTGATTCGGATAATAAGTTTAGAGTCACGATCCGGTTCCGTGAACCTGTCTACGTAATCTCTCGCCTGGATTAGAGGCTTCCTTATACGGGGCGAAATGCATATTATTTTGCATCTGTGCTATGAATTATACGTATTAAAGCTTCCAATTTCGCGGCTAATACACTTCTGTATTCTACCTATTGGTTTTCGAAACGGGTCCCTGTATGTGAACACCTATTCAACTTGGGAAAATAAACTGCCAACTTCCTTATGGCTTCTCCCATTTAAGACATGAATACAATGCAGTGACGGCTCGTAAATTAGGTGGATACTATGGTCAATAAATTGAGGTAAGTTAACTATTACGCCGCCATTACCATCAATGTCAGGATATACCTAGTTAGGTATCTCAATAGGTAGATAAGTACTTAATGTTCCTTATTTTATATCATTCACTTTAAGAGCACAGTTAATCGATCGACCACATCGACCTTAACTTAACGAAATGTATACTTTATTTATGTACTTTTTTTCGAAAGAGCCTTTATAAAGTTCCGTACTTACAAATTTTCAGAAAGGAATTGTGTTTGGGGTTTTTAACCCCCGACGCAAAAACAACGGGGTGATGTTATAAGTTTGACGTGTCTGTCTCTCTGTGTGTCGGTTTGTCTGTTTGTCTGTCTGTGTGTGTGTCTGTCTGTGGCATCGTAACTCCCGAACGGATGAACTGATTTAGATTTAGTTTTTTTGTCTGAAAGCCGAGTTAGTCGGGAGTGTTCTTAGCCATGTTTCATGAAAATCGGTCTGCTATGTCGCGGTCGGGGGTTTTTTCAAAATTTTAATTTTGTGGTTAGGTTATTAGTTATAGAACTGTCTCAATCCATTTTAATAGTAAAAACCGGCCAAGAGCGTGTCGGGCCACGCTCAGTGTAGGGTTCCGTAGTTTTTCGTATATTTCTCAAAAACTACTGAACCTATCAAGTTCAAAACAATTTTCCTAGAAAGTCTTTATAAAGTTCTACTTTTGTGATTTTTTTCATATTTTTTAAACATATGGTTCAAAAGTTAGAGGGGGGGGGACGCACTTTTTTTACCTTTAGGAGCGATTATTTCCGAAAATGTTAATATTATCAAAAAACGATCTTAGTAAACCCTTATTCATTTTTAAATACCTATCCAACAATATATCACATGTTGGGGTTGGAATGAAAAAAAAAATATCAGCCCCCACTTTACATGTAGGGGGGGTACCCTAATAAAACATTTTTTTTCATTTTTTATTTTTGCACTTTGTTGGCGTGATTGATATACATATTGGTACCAAATTTCAGCATTCTAGTGCTAACTGTTACTGAGATTATCCGCGGACGGACGGACGGACGGACGGACGGACAGACAGACATGGCGAAACTATAAGGGTTCCTAGTTGACTACAGAACCCTAAAAAAGATGAAATTAATACAATTTAAATATATGTTATTGAACCATAGAATGCTGTTCGCTAGTTTGCAGGTGGTACAGCGACATCAGACGAAAAATGTGGACATCAAAAAATACTTATACATTTTACGAAAACAAGTCATTGCCCAGTTTGCGGGGGTAACAGTGACATCTAGCGAACGACAGCGAACAACTCTATCGTTGAGTTTCCTAAACATATCCTAAGTACATTGGGTTTCTCAACAATAAATAAATAAATAAAATTTACTTTTTCTTTTGACTGAAAACACCGTGTTGATAACCTCTCTCTCCCTCCCTTTCTTCCCTTGGCTTCTGGCTGGCTTCCTAAACTTTGACGAGCCATAACATAATATTAAAAATGTAGGGGCTAAGTTTTGATTCCCATAGAAAAATTGAATTACGCGCCATTTCCAGTGCCAAGTTTCGATTGATCGTCATAGTTGACAGACGTCAAAAATACAACGTTACCTCTTTAGTTTTCTAACAGATGGCGTTAGTTATACAAAATAGTAAACGATGTTTTCTTACTCCTTAGACTCCTAACAGATGGCGTTAGTAGTACAATATTGAACACAAAACTGAGATTTGATTTTTTTTTAAATGACAATAAAATAATATTTTTTTACAGATATGAAATCTAGATATGAATATAAATTACTATGTTTAAGCACAACTTCATAGGCGTGATAGTTTTTTAAAAAAATGTACCACAAGGTTCATTCGGAACTTTGTCGACTATAGGAGGGCTTCGCTACCGCTCGCCCTGATAAGTAGGATACTGAAATCTTCTTTCTTCGTTGAGCCATCACAGCTAACTTTAACTTACAAACGGTCTTAAGCACCTACACTTCTGAAGGCGCTTAAGTCATTTTTGCTAATAAAAAAAAACCACAACGTTCTATGAACATTGGTCAAGTGCGAGTCGGTTTTCGACTTTTCCATACAAAGAACTCATGAGCGCCTGAACGACTATGATGGCAAAGTTAACGTTTCGAACTTTCAAGACTTTACGTATATATCTCGGAAACGATAAGAGATAGAGCAAAATGGACTTCAGATTTGGGCTTTCGGTGGCACAAATTCTATGTTTTCGTCAACAGACACTTTTTTTGGACCGATTTGAATAAAATTTTGCTTAGTCAATTTATAAACGGTCTTAAGCGCCTCCTTTTTAGTAGGAACTTAAGTCATTTTGTACAAATGAAAAAAAAATTGAACAAGTTCTAAAAAGAAAAAGACAGAAATGAATTTCTTTATACCTGTCCAACTCGATTACACAATTTTAAGACGTTTAGTAACTACTTGCAGCGGCAGTGAGTGAAATTCGTAATCTGAGTTTTTTTCTCTTAAGTCCGACTTACGCTTGACTGTAGATTTCTAATAGGTTTTCCTGTAATCTACATGGAGAGGGCTATCTCGTGTATTTTTTTGAAAATTTTACGCTAAGTAGTTTCGGAGATAAGGGGGGGAATGGTCATTTTTTGCTTATTTTCTTAAATTACTTCTAAATTACCAAAACAAAAAATATAAAAAAAATATATTTCAGATGCTGATAAAATGCTCTTTCATTTGATATGTAACACAATATAGTTTTAATAACTTTGATTTTTAATTTTCAATTTTACCCCCCAAAAGTGACCCCTGTGATTAAATTTCATTTAATTAAATTACATGTCCGTCTTTGGGCCACAGGTTTACATACGTGTGCCAAATTTCAAGTAAATCGGTCCAGTAGTTTCGGAGAAATCGGCTGTGACAGAGGGACAGACAGACACGCGAGTGATCCTATAAGGGTTCCGTTTTTCCTCTTTGAGGTACGGAACCCTAAAAAAGTAATACTACTCAACTATAACAGCTTTTACAAATGATTAGCCAAAAACTTATTACTTGTATGGTTTTACGTATTGTATGAAGTTACGGAACCCTCTACTATGCGTGGGGTTGGTGGTTTAATCAACCGATAACATATGTTCGTGCGCAGGTAGGTATTAGGTCCCTATCAATGTGTATTCGTATTACAAGAGTAGGCCATCTACTTCAAGGCTGTAATACCGACTTCATTGGAGCACTACCTCATCATCCTCCTTGCGTTATCCCGGCATTTGCCAGGCTCATGGGAGCCTGGGGTCCGCTGGAGCACTACCTAATGTTTTATAATTAATATTTTTTCTAATATTTTGTATCATTTCTACTCTACTGGAATGCGGCACGTAAAAATGTATATACATTCTATTAAAAAATCCCAATAAGGAAATTATTATGAAGAAGTACCTATGACCTTTTTCTCTTTTGTTAATGTCTACAACCGAATGTCAGTCAGTCTGAATAATTACAGGAGACGGAGAGCGAGGCTCTACAGTCGATTAATTTTACTCCTAGAACTTAAAGGCAGGCGGAAATTTCATACGCGAGTGTTTCATAGGAGTGATGGCGAGTGTCAATCACATGTCGAGGATAAAGCGGCGCTAGCACGGGGCAGGTAGGCACGTAAGTATCGGCTTGTGCCTTGGGGATGCGAATTAATACGTTCGTTGCCCCGTCGGACGTCGCGCCGAGCCCTGCCCGGTTCCCATAGCTAGCCTGATAGCTCGACTAAGGCAAGCTGGTATCACTGTGACATTAACACTCGTGTAACAACCAAGCCTAAAGGTGGCATCCTTATTTTGGTTTACCCCAAGCAAACGCTCGCCTGCGGTTGACAGGTGGGAACAACAAACCCGCGCCACGCTGTGTTTATATCCTCAGTATCCACACACGTATTCAATTGCACACCTATTATAATGTCTAATCTTATGGCCGTCTCGTTAGATGCTAGTAAAGATGATTATACCATTTTGCTTATACTAAGTAATTTATAATGATCATTTTAGCAAGCTGAGAGGAGCTATTTAATTGCAAAATATTAGCTTAAGGAACTTAAGCAAATAATGTTAGGGGGATAACGAGGGTAGGTACCGAATAGCAACGAGTAGCAATTTGCGTAGGTAGCATTTTGAAAGTCCTAATTCAGACTATTCATGAGACCTTGGGTGCATTGTATTCAGTTTGACCTCTTAACTAAATGCTAATGTGTTGACAAGTAGATAGGTAGGTGGCTAGCTTGCAATTTCATTTCAACACTCGCAACAACTTTCTGTGGCATTTAATGTGGCCACCTACTCATTACAATAACGACTTAAATATGTAGTCTTATGTCACACACCCATAAATTAGCCATCTGTTCACATTTTATGAAATTATCCCTATCTTCCTGGCTGACCTTTAGCGACAAAGGACATTTAGCGAATACGTGACTCCGACTGCGGCACGCCTGAGTTATGCCGTCCTTTGTTATGTAAAATAAAATAACAAAGAATACGAAATCGGCAATGTTAGGATCCCTAGGAGGTGTGCCTGGCGACCGACGAACCGGTTTGACCGGGAGATTCTTTGTTTGGTTATCGCGGAGTCGAGACGTCGCGACTCGACCTGACATCGCACCGAGGCGTGACTGACGCGCACGTTTATCGTTTTCAGAGGGAGCCGCGCGGATGTGCTCGCTGGGAGAGTCGGGCCGCTGAGGCCCGCGCGGGCTGATGGCGGCCCCGGGTGTGCTCGCGCTGCTGGCGGCCGCCGCGCTGGCCGCTCTGGCCGCGCTGGCGCAGCCGGCGCTCGCCGCGCGCTTCGGGGACCGACTCGCGCCGCGCGTGCCCACCTACACGCCGCGCCACGCGCTCCACGACCGCCACGTCTCCAGCGCCGAGTATGACGAGTACGACCAGGAGTATGAAGAACAAGCCTCCTTCGACGATCATGAAACGCCTTCGGAAACGGAACCCCCACCTCGGCGGCCGGCCCGTACCGAAGCTCACCGTCTAGAAATGAGCACTGAATACTTTGTAGTGCCCCAAAAAACTTCATCGACGCCCCCGCCGCCGACTTCTTCGCGACCATTCGTATCCACAACCTCACACCGCCCATTAAATACGACAGTGGTCGTACAAACGACGCGTATATCGATGGGAGCTCTACGGCAGGAATCTTGGGCGGTCCCAATTTTGGCTTTGGCCTGCGTGTGTATGGCAATGATCGCCGGTTTCGAAGCATTTGTCGTGTGGGGCGCGAGCCGCACGGCGCCCAGCCGCCGCCACCTGCTCCTGGGTCAGACGCTGCTCTTCGGCTTGTTCACGTGCGCCGCCTCAGCCGCGCTGTACGTCGCCACGCCCACTGTGTTCACTTGCGGGGCCGTGCGTTTCGGAACTGGAGTCGCATACGTAATCGTATTCGCATCTCTACTCGTGAAGTGTGTATTTTTGCTAAGCTTGAACGGTGGCGTGTATCTGCCGGCCGCTTACCAAGGACTTTTGTTATTTTTCGCGGTAATGATTCAAGTGGCCATCGGCGCCCAGTGGCTGGGCGGATCGCCGCCGCGAGTGATGGCCGGCGCGGGCAGATGTGACACGCAGTTATCGGACTCGTTGATGTCGTTGTGTTACGCCGCGTTCCTGATCGCCGTGGTGTGCGGCGTGGCTCTGCGGTCACGCGGCATCCGCGACAACTACCGCGAGGCGACGCACATCGCGGGCGCGGGCGGCGCGACGGCCGCGGTGTGGGTGTGCTGGGTGGCGGCGGCGCTGGGCGCGCCGGAGCGGCACCGCGACGCGTGCGTGGCGGCGGGGCTGCTGGCGACGTGCGCGGTGGTGTTCGCGCTCATGTTCGCGCCGAAGGGCCGCCGCCTGGCGGCGCTGGGCCGCGAGGGCCGCTGGGACGCGGACCGCGACGAGGGCCTGAGCTCGCTGGGCGCGGGCGGCTCGGGCTACTCGCCCTCCTTCTTCCACTTCAAGCCCGTGAAGTACGGCATGGTGTCGGCCGCGGCGCCGCTGCCCGCGCCGCCTCCCGTGCTGGATCGCAAGGAACCGCCCGCTCAGCCAGCCGGTTAGTTAAGTATCTAAAATGCGCTAATAGTAAGAACTAGCGCTTCCACGCACCGAAATGTGATCGCAATATGCCGCATTCTGTTCGCAGATTTGTACGGAGCTATGTTCGCGAGCTCGCCGCACATGCATGCGCGCCCCCTGTGCCCCCCGCCGCACTACCCCCTGCACCCTTTAATGCACTACCACTACCCGCCTTATCACTACATGTTGCCACCAGGTAGGTATAACAAAACTGCACCGCCCTACTCATTTATATTTTTATTTTAAAGTAGTCATCTACTTACATTCTACACTTTATTGTAAACTTAAAACATGTCCCACTTAAACCACTCCCTCACGTTTACTTGTTCATAGAATAATCCTATAGTTCAGTTATAATCACTTACTTACCCCTGTTGCACAATTTGCACTCTGTAAATACAGAAGATACCTATTCGGTGTTAATTGATTCGTTTATTTGTGACGCTAGCCAATGTCAATAAACCGAGACTCGCGGGCCGCATGCGACTCTGTCAAGTATAATCTCAGTTTTCACAATAGGTAGGTATTTTATTTGAAAAAACCCCCGACCGCGATAAAACTAAGAAAATAAATCAAATAAAAAAAAAAAATCGAAATCGCGAACAGATCGATTGAAAATTCCTTAACAGACAGACAGACAGACGGAACAGACCAGAATCAGACACGTCTTATAAACCCCGTCGTTTTTGCGTCGGGGGTTAAAAACAAGGTGACATTGTTAATTCAAAAACCGAATCAAGTCAAGCAAGGTGACATTGTTATAGTTATTATCTATACAAATAAATGCAAGTTTTCTGGCTGACTGACTGATTCATGAACGCAGAGCCGAAACTGCAAATGTTAGAAAGTTGGCATTTGTACTTTAGGTCCGGTATACAGCGTGTGGATTCCATACGGGCGAATAATGTATCCAGTTTATACATATAGTATCTGATCATACTAATCGTATAGGAGAATAAATTTGTTAAAAAGTGTTAATTATTAAGAGTAATTATTTTTTTTAATTCTGATCAAGCGGCAATGTACGCCGTCCAACTTAATTTGACATAATTCTTTAGTGCAAACCATGGTTACAGTACAGGTATTGAATGTAGTATGATGTCTCACATGGACCCTGCAAGGGCACAGCATATAATAACCAGGGAACGTACTTTTCATGCCGACGACACCAATCTGACATAAACGTCATGTCGTAATGGAGATTAGGTAGGTAGGTAGGTACACTAGGTACGCTAATTGATGTGGACGTAATACATTGCGTGCTGAATTATTATGTATGAAAAAAAACCTCGTCTATTAAAAAAAATAAGTAGTTAGGCTTCTTAGGTCCAATACTAATCGTTATTAAGATATTCGCCCGTATGGAATACACACGCTGCTGCAATAAAGTGTACAATAGATAAAGAAACAATTTTGAAAAATTCCTCGCTTAGGGGGGAAAAGGGGTGATGGTGTCGATTTAAAACACCCCCTTCGGTCGAGTCTCGATACGAACTTCGTCTTTTCCGCACTTGTATCGTAATATACTACTAAATTACGTAAAGAAAAATTCAGTTGATCAAAGCGATTATACCGGGGTTCCAAAAGGAGGCAGGTTCGAATCCTGCTCGAGGTTTAAACTTTTCGATTGTACCTTTAATTTTAAAAATTGTATTAGAGACTATCCCCCAGGCGACGCGGCGCGCGCCTCAAGCGACGCGTCCTTCCTATACACAATGTACTGAGGAGACGTGTTTTAAATTAGACTCAAGCGACGCGGCGCTGACGTCCGTTCCGCGTCTTAAGACATGCGTCGCCTGAGTGTGGGTTGCCACTTAGATATCGCTCGCAGTCTCTGCTTGATAAAAATAAGTATAGATGATGATAGTGGAGTGTTCTACAGGCATGATGGTGCGCGAAGAGGGCAACGTGTACACGACCGTGGAGCCCACCTTCAGCAGCAACCCCAACGTCTTCTTCCAACGCTCGGAGCCCTTGCATGCCGGCATGATGTACTGAGCATCTGACAAACCAGCGTTCCGCCGCGAACATGGATTTGACAGCACCAGCCTAGCGACCAGCCTCGTTTTGCTACCCGCCGTCTATTTACAAATACCTATTAGGCGATTCAAATTTTTACACGTGATTACAATTGGAACGGGAATTAGCGTATAACCAAGTTTTAAAACTGACTGACGTTTCAAAAGACGGGGATAACGCCATCTATGACACGTCGGAGATCAGTTTTAAAACTTAGTTATACGCGATTAAGTCCGGTTACAACTTTATCGAAGATATAGATCAATGCCCGAAGTGTGTTATGGTAACAAGTGATACACTATAAATGTGAGTGTGTTTAGCAAAACGTCCCACTTTGTCGATTGCTAATTTGCTATAAAGCCGCTTTGTCAGTTTATTCATATAAAGATACTAAGCAAATGTCGTCTATATGGTAAACGGCAAAGTTGGGCGTTTTACTAAACAGTATAACAACTATTTAGGTATTTGTTGTATTCCTCCGAAATAAGAGTTTCATTGGATATTTATTTAGGTTTAAGCGAGGTCTCAGTAACATAACGCCATCTGGTGAAACTCTTTTTCGTATAAAGACTGCAAATCTTACGACCGCACTGCAAGTATGTATAGCGCCAAACTGGAAGAACTATTACTTAAAAAATCGAGGCAGAACCATAATGTTACGAGGATTTAAATTAGTCTGTTGATTAGAAATAGTATGTCACCTGCTACCATTTGGCCATATCGCATAAACTAAATTCAGAGGTATGTATGATAACTTCTCCGAAAAACGATGTTAAACCTGCTGTTACTGCATAAAGTTGGATAAAAAAGCAATCCCTTCAATAGCTACATTATTAGTACATCTTTGAGGAAATCGTAAGAAGATAAGACTAACTTTGCTACCAAGAGACTACGTCGCTTAGTTGTCAAATCTTTAATTTTGAACTTTAATTTCTATAATGTCAATGCCTTATTTGTTTCGCCACTATGGCATATAAATATGTTGCTGCAAGGCACACAAGTGTTGACATTATGTCGAGGCTTCTAATTTTATATGTGCGTATATCGGCTTTATGCAGTATCAAGCAGTGTACCTGATATCCGAATTTTGTAAATATAAGTCGAATTTTAAAAGAGTGAAAACGTGGTTTGTGATTTTACGTGTACTTAACCCACCCTGGAAACTGAATCAGCTGATTTCTGAATAGGTTAAATATTATAAGATACTATTAGGTTTACCGATGTAAGCTCTCTTTTATAGTAATTTGTAAATAAAACTTCTGAAGACTGTTTAGATTGTTTTATTATTAAATTATAAACAACTTGTCTTAAATATTAATGCTAAAGTGTACACTCCCGGTGTCGGGGGAGATGCATTCAACTTTCATCACAAACACACAACACTTAGTGTTCAATTCACTTGGTTCCCGTGGAGAGGAGGGCGAGGAGTCCAGATGCCGTGGTCAGGGATACAATGTAATTGCTGTAATTTAATTTATTAAGGAAAAAACTTGCTGCAATCAAGATGAAAATAAATAATCAGATTATGAAAAAATTGCATTCTAACTACTGTGCTGACTGATATAGCCCCTGAAATGTATCTACATATCTACTCATGCACTAAACTAAATATGTATTAACCAAAAGAAAATAACTTACTTATTTTATTTAATTTCATTCATGGTAGTGGACTTTAATTTCTAGTTTCTTCAAAGTTAAGTTTTCACACCAAGAGCATATTGGAACAGTTCATACACAGCATTGGATTAGTAGAAAGCATGATGTATTAAACGAAATAGACACATATGGAAAAACAAGCCCAAATTCCTTATAATCTTTGGCATTAATAAAAATAGTAGTTACGGCCCTGCCACGACATTGGCCTTAGCGCGACAGCAGTGAGCGGCAGCCATACGTGCGAATGAAATGTCCCATCGCTGTGTCTCGCTCCAATGTATGGCCGCCGCTCACCGCTGTCACGTTTAGACCAATGTCGTGGCCGGGCCGTTAGGTATTGTTAGTTGTGTGTAAAGCAAGTAAGCTACTCTTGCCATACCACAGTACCGGGTTGTTGTAAAGGAGGGGATATGAGTTGCTGCATTAAACCTAATAGTAAATGTGAATGTTAGTTTGAACATTAATTCCATCTCCAATGACTGAATGAGAAACAGAGTTTTAGAATTGACATAATTTAGATTTAGATTATTTGGTAAAGAAATAGTTTAAGCCCCACAGACAAATATAGGATAGTTTTTGTCAATAATATGATAATCATCATCCCATACAGATAAAGTTATGGTTAGAAGATTATGTGCTACATAGCCTTAATCACATGTGAATGGCTGGTCTTAGCTAATTATTTTTTGTTGTGTTTGTTTATTATCAGATAAACAAATTAAGAAAGCAAGAAAAATTAAGAAAGTTCAAACAACATTGATAGACTTACCTACATGAAAGTAAATTCCATTAGTTGTCTAATATTTTATAAAAAGGATACACAGTGGGTGTGAAGGAGCGCAGCAGGTAGAAGCTGCTCAGAATCACGATGGCGAGGAACAGCGCATTGTTGTAGAAGATGGAGAAGGTGGTGGCTTCATAGTCGGCTACCTCGTTCTTCTTCCACAGGATCCTGAAATTAACAAAAATAGTTGTTTTAGAAACTATTATACACGGGCATTTTTACAATTTGGGTCTCCCCAATTAGCGTAAATTGTTAACAAATATTAACTCACTGTCAGTTTTGTGACGACAATTAAGCATTAAAAGCAAATCTGTCTAAAAATTTACCTATTTTCACATTCTGAATGTAGATTATCGTTAAAAGTTTATATAATTAACTCAAAAGCATTTTTTTTTATGCTTAATTATCATCACAAAACTGACAGTGAGTTAATTTTTGTTAACAACTTACGCTAATTGGGGGGTCCCAAATTCTGAAAATGACCCATACATAATGTAAGTTGAAAAAGAAAAAGTATAGAATATTGGTCATTAGCTAATGAACAATTAGAGATTATTTGCTTTTATGAACTAATTAACTACTTAATGCACCAAGTGTGTAAGTAATGAAATAGAAATGTGATTGAATAATAGAATTTAAATAAACTTTCCTAAATATAAAAGCATTTAAAATGATAATAGAAAAATATATGTTAGATCAAGGCTATCAATATGATTTATGTGCAATAACCAAGTAAATTATGCAAACACAAAATTTGAATCTACACTGAAACAAAACTGAAAAAATACTGAATCAAAATTGAGTTTAAAAAGGAAAACTCAACATGAAAATAAAATTTCATCAGATTGTATAGTTAGGCTACTCAATTCATAACAATAAATAAAATTGTTACAGTATATATGTAACAATTTTATTTATTGTTATGAATTGGCTTTAAGGGCCTCTTAGTAAAGTATTGGAAGTTCTTATTGGGTTATTTCAATTTAGAAAGGCAACCATATGGGAAGGAAACCATATTAGTTTAAATGATTAGCTACTACCTTTCGTCCTTCTCCTTCCTGCTCATCTTCTTGTCGTCGGCGAGCTTGCGGGACATCTCACGCGCCACGGCGTCCTCGCGCTTCACGGCCACACGGTGCTTCAGCTGGAACTTGGTGTTGCGGTACGCCAGCGCCAGGAACCAGGTGCAGGCCGCCGTCACCACGCCGAACCACGCCAGGGATGAGCTCACCTCGAGAGCGTGCACCCTCCAGAACAACCCTACACAAAAAAACCCGGTCACTTTCACATAACTAACGGTACAGGATTTTATGAATGAAAAGATCGTCAATTACGCATAGTTGCGTTTGAGAAAGACTTAGGACATTAGGAAACAATCACTCACATATGGGAATAGCAGATACAATGAATGCATTCCCGTAGAATAGAGCCGATGACTTCGTAGAGACATTTCGACTGAAATCCTGCAGCAGCAGCTCTTCTTCTTTCGTAAAAGCCTTGTTCGTCTTTCCGGACATCTTGTTATGAATTAACTGTAAATTTTAATAAATAAACGTTATCACACACACTGTTCTTTCTTACAACAAATAGCACAAACTTCACAAAATAAGCAATGAACCGTACTTCGTGGCTGGCGATTGTCGAAAAAAGACGAAACGTCGGCTGACATGTCGGCGACGTGTCAAATATGTTGCCCTTTGAAAATATGTGTTTAAGGAGAAAATAATAAATAAGTAAATGGTCTTATAGTATATTGTATTGTACATAATAAAATGAAATTTTAACAAAATCATTTAAATGGATATAAAACCGGAAGAAATTCATTAATTTTCCTTTTACTTATGCGTTTGGCAACATTGTTAACCTTTTTTTCTGAGCGGTTAACATGCGGTTAAAGAAAGAATAAAATTTAATTTATTTAGTAAAATTTAGATATTGGAATACATAAAATAAGTCAAGAATTTGTATAAAATTCCCATTCTTGGTAAGTAATTTTAAATAAATATCACTCCCATCAGTATTTTCTATATACTATTTCTGATTGACATTTCTAAACGAAGACGTCAAGTGTTTAAATTTCGAATAAATTCCGTTTGGATTGGACCGGGTTGTTTACATCTCGGTTTTTAATACTTCGCTAATTAGTGCAAAAAGTGGCTTTTAATTTCATAATATCAATCTTCGTACTGAAATAGAATAAGTTCAGAAACACTTTCTATCTTAATAGAGTGATTAGGCATATGTGTATCGCGCTTACTCTGGGCAGATACTAGCAGTACATTTATCTTCAAAATGAGCCACTTTGAATTTGCAATACCTGTGCAAAAGGATGAGTTATTGGAGTCTCACGTCGGACAATATCATGTTGAAGATGTGGTGCAGATAAGAGTGCTTTTGTCCAAAATACAAGGTATGCACTTATACATATGCTTACCAATATCATGTTTACAGCACCTCCTCTATTTGTATAACATACTTCATTATAATAATCTTACAGATGCGGCAAGAGCGTATAATGCTGAAGGCGTCGAATACATACTGGAGCATTTTGATACATATTTTTCAATTATTGTTCATGGCAACAAACTGGAATGGAATATCATCAATAAAGGTAAGTTACCCACCTGAGTAGTATAGTAATTAGTTAGTTACCTTGTACTGTTAGCTAGAACAAAGACCTCCCTTTCTTAAACTGTTCCTATAGATGTTTGTCTGTGGGTACTTTATACTGTCACACATTTTTGCAGTAGCAATATAGGTCATAATTTACAGTGTCTGATGTTTTGTACATTTTTTTTGTTTTCTTTTTTAAGGATTTGACCACCTCGTCAGAACTGCTAAAGCCTTGTGCAGTCATATTGAACTGATTATGCAAGACAAAGAGCTGGATGCAGATCTTAGAGTGAAGAATCTAAATATTGTTAAAATGGTCATGTATCTGTATACACAAATAATGAAAACTAAGGATGTTAAGTTAGCTGCTGATGTGAGTATATTTCTTAAATGTATATTGTTCATGCTTAGAATAAAAAAATAATATTTTATTTATATCTTGAAGTTGGTGGCCATTCCTTCTTGCCATATCTTTGGCCCTTAGGGTACCACCAGTGATGTGTTATGTGGATGGCATACATATCCGTATCACTGGTGGAAATTAATGGGTTCAATTAAGCCGATTGTTGAATGTCAAACTCGTTAACTTAGAACATCTCTGGTGGAAAGGCACCCGTTAATTCTTTACTTCCCTTGTGATCAGAATGAGATGCAATAAGTTAATTTCTTATTCAAATATTTATACATATAAGTGAGGATGAAATGTGTACCTTCATTAATATCATACCTTCAAAATGTTTTAGAACTCCACCAAACTCACTTTGGGTAAGAAAGGAAAGAAGGCAACAGAAGATGAAGAATTTTGTGGCTGGACGGAATCTGACAAGCAAGCTGCTCTTGTGACTTTGCATTTGTTGCTTCAGCAACCTTTGAACCGCCTGTGGGATCCTCCACTGGCTGAGGACAACTTTGTTACGTAAGTTGGTTTCCATAATGCATATTCATCTCCCAAAAATAACCTTTTGTCTGAGGTTTAACAATACAATTAGCTTCAAAATATTTGATTGCAGGCATGCTAAACTTATTGGTTTTTTGACTGTAATGTTGCTTTGCTAAACCATGGACTTAGATTTTTTTTTTTTTTAGGATGGTTGCTGAACCTTGCTATAAGGCATTAGAGGAACAAATAATAAAAAACAAATCAGTGAGAGAGACTGTATTTCAAGTACTTGGAGTACTCATTAAGAAATACAACCATGGGACTTCCTGTCTCATCAAACTTGTGCAGGTGAGGATATTACTTCAGTCCACTATAAAAATTGACAAAAATAACTTCTGTGATGATCTTATATACTTACATCTACTCAACTTGTAATTGATAACATAAAAAATATTTCCCCATTATTTTAATTGTGTTGCTTAACTTCAAACTTGGGTAAATCCATTCTGCTATAAGGTTGATTATCTTTCAGATCAATGTTATATTTTTTATATACGCAACTACCTTAAAGCAGAATGAATTTACCCAAGTTTGAAGTTAAGCAACACAATTATTTTGTTGTATATCCTCAGGTTTTGCAAATGGCAGAGCACTCAGTCTCCCCAATTTGTGCTGGAGTGGTACAGCTGACCAGGATTTTGAGATAGGAACATTTGGACCTCAGATGGTAAGTTGGTAACCCTTTTTATATTGCGTAGTATATGCTTGAAATAATGGTTCAGAAGAAATGTCTGTAGAACATACTAAGAAATAAATAAGAATGTTTTTTCCGATCATAAGTTGTGTTCGTATAATTTGTTCATTATATGTTATCATCATCATCATTCTTTACTTAAGGTGTAAATTTCTCATGAGATGCTGCGAAACAGAAAAACAATTCCACTATATTTTTACGTCATCATAGGTTCGTGAAATAGCCGAAGCCCTAGCGACGAGTGACGAAGATAACGGGGGCGTGGCCACGGAGCAAGGCGCGGCCAGGAACTGTGGCGCCTTCCTGCTTGAGCTCACCAAGGAACTGCCGAAAGAAATGACCTCTGCTATCACCACGCTGCAGTCATATCTGGAGAGTGATGAGGTACCAAGAGCCGTTGCAGCGAACTTTATGATGACTTGATTTGGCATAAATCTAGACATAATTTTTATCTGTTAAAAAAGAAGCAAGTGTTGCCTTTTTCTCTTTTATATAGGGCATATCTCATTACTGTAACTAAATATTTAAAGTGTTAAAGCTTGTAAAGGGACACAAAGTTGGTGTATTAAAATATGAGCTCTAATAAACGCGTACGTGTGTGTCTCGGTGACACTTTACATCTAATGATTTTCGTGAGATGTATAGTACCTACCAGTAGGTATTAACTTTAAACTTTTATTATTATTATAAATGTTCTTACTCTTGGCCACAGACTAGCTAAAGGCAAAGACGTGGCCTACGATGGAGTGAGCTCGCCCAGAAGATGCCTGTTCACACTTGAACTTTTTGGTTGTAGTCGTACACACTTCGTATCAGCGTGCTCGGTATGATGTGTGAGGCGCTAAGCGTCGAGCTTCGAGGCGAAGGGCTGTCGGACGAGCAACGAGCACAGAGGGACGACTTTCTCGACGATTTGTACGAGCATATGCACGACTTGTCTGCCTACGTGCGCCATAAGGTAAACCAAAAAAATCACATACAGAGAAAAAAATACCATTTGACCAAGGCCTCCAAGTGGTCCGAACTAGACACTTGGAGCTTAGGACACAATATAGTACGCCACAAGGTAAGTGTGAGCGCTGAGCGTGGAGCTGTCCAAACCGACGAATAACGAGCCCAGAGAGACGACCCCTACATCGTCTCATCGTCGTCGTCGCTGTAACACGAGAACGCAATAGATGTGTCAACGCTGGTTATGGGCAGAATGGACAGCATTAGGCACCAAGAACCAGAATAATAACAGCTGCTGATGTAGTCTCTCTCTCTCTCTCTCTCTCAACTCTCTCTCTCTTTCTCTTTAGCCTGATTCTACCCTTCGGGTCTAGGGCTCCTTCAACATGCTCCTCTCGTCACGGTTCTGTCTTTTTGATATCGTCCGCCCAACACATCTGCGGTCTTTTTTGACGACGCTCTTCTCCCCATGGTCACCATTCGAGTAGTCTTTGCTGATGTAGTAGTTTACACTAAAGGAAGTAATTTCCATTTTACGTGACTGGTGAAAGTGGTGAATTTTAACTAAATTAAAATGTTTCCATTTTGGAACAGGTATTGCAGTTTTGGTGCCGCCTGCAGCGCGAGAACAGCGTACCCGTGACCAGGCAGAGAGTTGTGTTGGAACGAGCCATCGGTCGCTTGAGGGACAAGGCCGCTATTGTTAGGAAAGCAGCCATTCAGTTGCTGAAGGTAACAAATATCGATCATAGGTCTAACCAGGGTTTTTTTTTTGAGTTTTCTTAGCCATAGAAGCTTACGTGACGTCCAACGAATATAACTCTTCCAGAGAAATATGCCCTCCAAGTTTGATCTAGATTGTAATAAGGCCTGTAACAATTTTAATTATGCACGTATATTTAATCTAAAAACTCCTTACTTAATGTATTTGATTGTAGGTATTTTTGGAATGCAACCCTTTCTCCGCCCAATTGAAGTTAGAAATATTAGAAGAACAACTAGAAACGGAACAAAAGATATTAGATGACCTGCAGAAAAAATTGAATCCAGGGCCGGATCCAAAGTTAGTAGAAAAGTGGGAGAAAATTAAAGATGATGTCATAGCTGAAATCAACGAAGGAATGAACACTTTGACGCAAGACGAACCTGACCTGTCACAGGCTTCGTTGGATAACTTGTATGACTCGATTAGGAAGCATTTGCGAGAGAAGAATTATTTCAAGGCGTATTTGATCGTTAAACATACAGAGAGGCAATATCCTGAAGCCAGGTATTTGAGGTGCAGCATGGAAAAAAGTGACCAAGTAAGTACCTACAACATCAACATATTTGAAAAACTGTTACAAATGTCTAAAAAACCGGCCAAGAGCGTGTCGGGCCACGCTCAGTGTAGGGTTCCGTAGTTTTTCGTATTTTTCTCAAAAAGTACTGAACCTATCAAGTTCAAAATAATTTTCCTAGAAAGTCTTTATAAAGTTCTACTTTTGTGATTTTTTTCACATTTTTTAAACATACGGTTCAAAAGTTAGAGGGGGGGGGACGCACTTTTTTTTCCTTTAGGAGCGATTATTTCCGAAAATATTAATATTATCAAAAAACGATCTTAGTAAACCCTTATTCATTTTTAAATACCTATCCAACAATATATCACACGTTGGGGTTGGAATGAAAAAAAATATCAGCCCCCACTTTACATGTAGGGGGGGTACCCTAATTAAACATTTTTTTCCACTTTTTATTTTTGCACTTTGTTGGCGTGATTAATATACATATTGGTACCAAATTTCAGCTTTCTAGTGCTTACGATTACTGAGATTATCCGCGGACGGACGGACGGACGGACGGACGGACGGACGGACGGACAGACAGACATGGCGAAACTATAAGGGTTCCTTAGTTGACTACGGAACCCTAAAAAGACACTAAACTATTGCAATATTGATAAACGATTAAATATATTTTTAAAACAATTTTCATTACAGGTGGAATATTTTGTAGCTCTCCTCAAGAACATTTTTGTAATACCAGACAGGCGTCAGTCTATAACGCTAAGCCAGCAATGTGAAAACGAACTAGCCTTGTACAAAAAATTAGAAGAAAAAGAAGCCATAGTTGCCTTCTTGCAGGAGTCAGTACATTTCAGCAAGATGGTGTCTGAAGCAGTGCCTTTGATTAATACTTTGCTGATGTCAAAGCAGGCAGGCGATGTCAATGAGGCTATAGAGTTCTTCACCGCGGCTCACCACTTTAATATCGAATCGGCCAAGACTGGCGTAGCTAATATGCTGTTGCTGGTATGGTCGCCAGATCAGGTCAGTACTCTTTCCATCTACTGAATCACGAAGAGTTATTTCGTTCCCAAATGTTGTACTCCTGATACATTCGTTTTTAAACTTTAATCTTTAACACTTTTTGGTACACAGGATAAACGACAAGCCGTAGAGCGCGCCTACCGTGATATGTACTTGGAATGCGACAGCAAGCCGGAGCGCGCCCGTGCGGTCAACATCGCGCGTAAACTGGTCTCCTTAGTGACCACTATAGATCGAAGCAGCGCGCTAGCTCTTGACCATCTCATGGACCAGTGGGTTGACAAGGGTGACATCACTCCGTCGATCATTCAGGTATGTTATAGTTTGACATTGTATTAATGATACTAAAGTGTTAAACGTACTGCCTTTTTTGATACTGTGCTAGTTATATCACAGAATATATAATAGTACAAGTACAGAAGGCTCACTCCTTTGATGTTCACAAAATGCCGCCATTCTAATTTCTTACCTACATTAACAAACGGACCGCACGCGAGCAGCCGACATTGAATTTTATTGCGTCGCGCGAAGGTCGTCACCACTGAATGGGCCGCAAACTCGCGGCCATCGACATGTACTTGTAGCGCAGCGATAGAATCGCGGAGTGAGCCGCCCCTGGTTATATCATATCACACAAAAAATAAACACGCGAAATTCGGAAAAACAACGATAAGTTTATTATTTTTGATCAAAATAATACTAGCAAAATGGTTATCCTACCGACTGCGCCAATAATTAACTTATTGTTTCAGACTTCAAATTGTATGATAACAAATATTTTACCCTTGTTTAGGTGTTTTGGGAGATGTTCATGAAGAAAATCGACGGCACAACAGATATGGACAGCTACGCAGCGCTGGCGCTCCTCGTAATGGTTTCCAAAGCCAAGCCCTCTGTTGCGCTCGCTAACCTCGAAGTGATACAAACTCACGGCTTGACCGGCGACTACAATTCTAGGAACATGAGCGCACAACTGTTACTATCTTTGAGCAAGAAGAACCAAAGATATCCGGCTGATCATCAGATATTTACTTCTATCTACGATAGCTTGTTAGAAACGTTTTCTAAACTTAACAAATTCACATCGTTTTCCGCTTACTCGATTGATACAATTTACGCGATCTGTGATACGCCTGAGACTGTCTGTGCGAAGATATTAGCGGAGATGCATAGAAGGGTGCAGGCAGCGATGGTGAAACAGGGCGAGAACGAGGAAGAGGTTTCTCTGCCGGTTGAGCTGCTCACTCGCTTCGTGTTCACGCTGGGGCATGTGGCGTTCCAACAGCTCATCTATCTTGATGTGTCGGTGTATAGTGAGTTGAGGAGACGAAATCAGGTTAGCAAAGCTTTCATACTCATTTCTAAATTTCTGATTCAGACGCTACAGAAGCGAAAATGGACCCCCCCCCCCCCTTTCAATTTGGCAATTTTAGTTTATTATACTAGTGTTATCAACAAGATTTATCGAAAAAAATTGTCCATTAAGAACAAATCAGTTAAAAGATGTTGCGAAAAAATCTTTAATCGAGGTTCCGCTCTCGACGTTTTCCTCCTTCGAAACTTAATCAATCCTAACGAAATTTGAGAATCCGAATAACAATGAAATAATCTGTGTCGAACCGTTTAGTTTTTTTGGCAAATTGTCACCAATTTTGAATACCACACCTTTTTTACGCCATAATCAATAACGCCTATTTGGGAAATTTTTGAAGTGTCTTTAAAAATAAGAATATCAAAAAAAATCAAAAGGGTCTGACACAGATAAAAATAATAATAAGTTGTGTTGAAATAATCATTGCTCTATCTTCAAAAACCAGGGAGGAAATAGTCGAAAGCGATATATACATATATAGTTATTTTATTTCCATATTGTTCTATTTTAAATAACAACAGTTCCCATTTTAGGTCCGCGAAGACCGTAAATTAGAGGAAAAGCGGAAGAAGAAAGCAGGAGCCTTCGCTACGCCAGCTCGCAAAGGGCGAGTGGACGACCTGCGCCGGCAGACGCTCATGAATGCGTCTGGTTCGAGCGCGTCTAGTCGCGGCCAGCGCTCTGCCAGCGTCACCAAGGGGCCTTCTGTAAGCATTATATCTGACCGACCTTCATAGATTTAATTCCTTGCCTTTAGATGACGCTTTAAAAACAATGCCGAATAATCTTTTTAAATAATTGGATTTATTACCCTTTTTACTATTCAGGCAAACACTACAATGACGGAAGAGGAGACAGGTTTAGAAGGTGCGGTAGCGGACGATGCGGACGCAGAATATGTGAGAGGCGTGTGCGAGCGAGAGGTTAGTATTCTTTTCTTTTCAAGGATTTTTTTCTGTTGGCATTGAGTTTAATTTTCATTTAAGTCCCAGCAGCAAGTATGATTTTAAATGTATATTTACAGATTGTGGGCGAAGGCACAGCTCTGGCTCGCTATGTGCCGCTCCTGCGTCATATTCTAGCTAACCCAGCGCGCGCGCCGCCAGCGTTACAGGCTGCCGTTGCCCTGACATTCACGAGGTAACATTTGTTTACAATACCGTTTCATTGTTCGTCATCGTACCATACTACGTTTAGGGCCCCTTGACGTTTCTAGAGGTATGTAAATCCGGGCCTGAGCAGTGTATCAGAACTGTACAATACAATATTTCCGGTATTTCCGGACCGATTTGAAGGTTCAAATCTTCAAGAAAAGAGCGTACACCTATCTTAAAGGCCGGCAACGCACCTCCAACACCTCTGCTGTTTCGGGTGTCCATGGGCGGCGGTGATCGCTTACCATCAGGCGATCTGTCTGCTCGTTTGCCTCTTATCCCATAAAAAAAAAACAAATATACATCTGAATAATTGATCTCTCAATCTACCACTTTACAGCTGCTGCTTATCTTCTTCCACAATTTAGGATGCGAAAGTTTGCCATACTTGGCAATTGGCATAACAATTAGCTGACCATTTGTAGGAATAAACCTTATTAACTTAAACCGGAACATGACAGTAGTTACTTAGGCCTATGCTTGTTAGAGTCACACTATATTATGATGATTATTACAGGTTCATGTTGGTATCGAGCACGGTGTGCGACGAGGGCCTACAGCTGATGGTGACGGTGCTCACACGTTCCCGCAACGTGGCTCTGCGGACGAACCTTACTATCGCCTTCGCGGATCTCACACTACGCTTCCCTAACCTCACTCAGCCTTGGACTCGTCACATCTACCAGATGTAAGTAGTACCTGGCAGCCTTACTCAACCTTAGACGCGTCACAACTACCAGGCGGTTTAGCACAACTTGCACTCTCGCGTACGATCGATTTTTTGATTGAATTAGGCAGTTGTTTTCAAACAGAATTTCCGTTCTGCTTAATTGCTTATACCAGTTACATTTTTTGTTCTTAGCTTGAGCGACGAGGAGTTAGAAGTGCGTCAGTGTGCAGTGAAGATGCTCTCGTTCCTTGTTCTACACGAGATGGTGCGAGTAAAGGTACAGTGCGACTACTTACTTTATAACTTCTACTATTGCCAAGTCTATTAACGTTTTTTTTTTACAATGATAAGCGGCCACAAAAAAGATATTTAGTGGTATGCGTGGCCTTCAGGACAAATAATGTAAAACCATGATTTACTTTATAGGGCCAAATCGCAGACATGGCATTATGCTGCGCCGACAAAGACGCCAAGATCGCGTCGATGACGCGTCTGTTCTTCAAGCAGCTCTCACAGAAAGGCAACGCACTATACAACGTCATGCCGGACATTATATCTCGGCTCAGCGATCCTGAGCTCAATGTACCGGAGGAACAGTACAGGGTTATTATGAAGTAAGTACATTAACCCTTAAATTTAATGCATAGTGATGTTTATATGCATCATGTACATACCTCGTAACGGATGTAGCAAAACCATAGCATTTGACAGTTTGATGTCAGGGTTGGCGATCACGATGAATAATTTATTTACTCTACTGCATACTGCACGTATGATTGATAAGTACTAATAATGATATGATAAGTAAAAATAACCTTACTGACCCTCTTTAGATAAAACCTTGTTTGATTTTCTATCAAAGAAAATAGATCATTAATATGTCAATGTCATCAATGTTAAATGCATTTAAATGTGTATGTTATTTTATTCATAAGAGCACGCATTTTCTGGAATTAATACATTATGGAATCTTTATTACTTGAAAATATTGGTGTACTAGAAAAAAAACGATTTAGTTCATCACTTATTTAAGAGAGAAACAGGCCAGCTGTCCCATATGTGTAGCGGGCAGGCTCAAGTAGCTAGCCATATGAAGTGGAAACATGGAGTGACTATATACAATAGAGAAGAAGGTTCAGATGGATCACAACTTAAATATAATTCACGATGGTGCCTTTCATACATTACATTCATGGATAAGGACGTAATTATACAGAAGCATAGTTTATTTCAAAATTCTGTGGAGGTAAATAAGATGTTTAGTTAATAAAGATATGTTCAATAACATGTGTGTTTTTTTGTATTCGTAGTACAAGTACATACATAGGTAGTGACAACCCTGACGTACATCTGCTACAGATTTGCCGGTTCGATTACGGGGTATGCGTGATGTATTTTTGGGTCTATTGACAGTATGTCAAAATTCAAATTAGAATAAATCTTTGTCAAGGTCATGCATTTAAGGTTAAGCTCTCGCAAAAGACAAGTAAGGACTTACTAAACTTTTTGATCCATTTAGGAGGTTGCTCAGAAGGGAGACGAATCCGAGCTGGTAAATGATTAGCTTTAGTAGGGCTTTTATAGCCCTAGAATTTAATTGTTTCAATAATGTATCGACTTGCACCAACCTGTCTGTATTTGTCTTAATAAGGTTAGGAGATTATGTCCGTTTCTAAAGTATACAACTATACATATACTTATGATACAACTGGCTCATTGAACAAACGCTTTCTGCCTTTTTAGATACATCACGTCGCTTATACAAAAGGATCGCCAAACTGAGGCTCTTGTAGAAAAACTGTGCCAGCGATTCAAACTGTCAACAGAAGAACGTCAGTGGCGCGACCTCGCCTTCTGTCTGTCCTTGTTCAACTACAACGAACGGACGCTCAAGAAACTGATTGAAAACCTGGACTGTTACAAGGACAAACTGCACTGCAATGGCGTCATGCAATCGTTCCATACTATCATGGCTAATGCGTCGAAAATGGCTAAGAATGAAGTAAAGGTTAGTAATGTTAAATTATTATGCCGTTGAAGAGAAAGACGGTATGTTACCTTAGCTTCTCACTTTCCACTGTTGCATTCAGTGTTTTAAAAAAAAACTCTACGTGTAAAAATTTAAGAGTAGTTTCTCGGATTCGAAGTTCCTGTGAGTCACGGAAATCATTTAGAGTTTACTATCGGATTGACAAGTGCAAGCTATTATTCATATTGAATTCAAAAATATGTCAATAGAGATTATAAAGATGCTTTCAAACATTAAGTCATCCTATTTTTAACCCCGACGCAAATAGCTCCCGAACGGATGAACCGATTTAGATTTAGTTTTTTTCTGTCTGAAAGCCGAGTTAGTCGGAAGTGTTCTTAGCCATGTTTCATGAAAATCGGTCCACTATGACGCGGTTGGGGGTTTTTTCAAAATTGTAATTTTAGTATATATTACAACACTATGTTTTATATTTCGTGTGACAGGCATTAGTAACGGAGCTAGGAGACAAGATAGAAGAATGTTTCGCGGTGCGGGACACCGAAGAGGGCTCCACAGGCGAGCCGCGCGCGCCGCCCACGCCCGCAGCCCGCGCCACGCCGCGCCGCAAGCCTGCGCGCCGCAACCGGCGCCGCTCCTCCTCCAGTCCTGACGAGGTGCGTTTACCTTACAGATACTAGGAGACACACAGGAGGTGCAACTAAGAGACAAATTACAGGAATATTAGAACGAAGCAGCTCCACAGGATCCGCTGTAACCGCCGCTTCTCATCGTCTGGACGAGGTGACCCACACTCTATAACGAAGTTTTAGACCTGATAGATTTTGGGCGCAGGGGCACTGAGCCTCAACCGCGAACGAACGCGCTCCAAGTTTCGATTGCCTATTAATCGTTTTGTCGTAATCTGTGATTTTTTAAAATTTTATTTACATATGGGGATATCTGGGGGCCGATTTTTGAATCTCACGGCGTTCGAATTCAGAAAATTGTCACTGAAAATAGTAGGCAATTTCGGTGACAATTTTCTGAATTCAAACGCCGTGAGATTCAAAAATCGACCCCCTGGGCGTAACTAGTCGATGTTTCCTAGTCTGCAGCTTGTGTTTTGATTTTGCAGTTATTAATTGGTATACTTATATTTATTTCAGAATGAGCCACCCACTAATACAGAAGGAACGCCTCAGTCAGTCAGAAAATCAAGCAGAAAAGCCAGAACCAGGGTCGTCAAGGCAATTTCGAACGATTCAGACGAATCAGGTATTTATAACTGTTTTTGCTATGTCATATACTAAAGAAGAAATTCCCAACCCCTGTGCCATGCCATGTTAGCGGAACGCTGTTTCGATTCCTACTCGGGAGTTGTGCGACTGGATTACTGGGTCGTTTCATTTTTAACCCCCGATGCAAAAACGACGGGTTGTTATAAGTTTGACGTGTCCGTTTGTCTGTCTCTGGCGTCGTAGCTCCCGAACGGATGAACCGATTTAGATTTCGTTTTTTTTTTTGTTTGAAAGCTGGATCAGTCGGGAGTGTTCTTAGCCATGTTTCATGAAAATCGCTCCTCTATGTCAGGGTTTTTTTCAAAATTTGATTTTGTGTTTAGGTTATTAATGCATGGTATCCATTAATATAAATTTCAGTTCCTAATTTAGCTTGTATACAATACATATTACGTATTTCGTAGAATGATGATTTACTGTAATAAATTAGTTTAAAAGCTTTTTGCTTTAAAGGCTTATTATATCGTTTCCCTATTTGTTACATAAGGGGGTAACCATATTGTCAATTTTTTAAATCATAGATGAAGAGGAGCCACAAAAAGAAGATGAGGAGGTATTCAAGAAGCCCACTGCTAGGAAAGCAACACGAAGGAGAAAGAATTAAGCAGTAACTATAAACGTTATATTTAAGTAATAAAAACCTTAAGGATTTCATAGTATTTTTAACCTTTTACACCCCAGCGACGTATATAATTATTGGCGTCGCATGTCCAACGCCAAAGACCGAATTATCTAAGTAGCATAGATTACCGAACAACGTAGACTTTAACAAGCCTACTAATACGAGTAAATCACAATTTCACTTTTGGCATTCCGTGGACGTGGCACCCTAGTTACAATGGCACCCAAGTTTCAAATCCGTGGATGTAAAATTGTATGAAATGCCCGTGCCCTGGGGTTAAGAATTTCACCACGCCCTTTCTTCCCGTGGATGTCGTAAAAGTCGACTTGGGGATATGGGTTAAATTGTGGCGTAGGCGAGAGGCTGGCAACCTGTCACTGCAATGTCACAATTTTGTTTTCATTCAACCCCTTATTTGCCAAGATTGGCACTGAAACTTGAGTAGTTTTATGTGCTCTGTCTACCCCTTTATGGGATACAGGCGTGAATGTATGTATGTATGAAATTCACATCAGGAGAAGCACCTTCAAAAAAGCAAAAGGAGTGTACAAGTTTCTAATGGGTCGGCAACGCGCATGTGACACCTCTTGAATTGCAGGCGTCCATAGGTTACGGTGACCGCTCTCCGTGAGGCGGGCCGTATACCTGTTTGTGCGTGGTATTAAAAACGTTATTAAAAAAAATTGGTATTAAAAAAAACCTTAAGGGTTCATCAATTCTTGCCAAACAATCGCTTTGACTTTCCATTTCGTGTACCATTTATGTAGATGAATTCCGTTGTGGGCCGCTTTTTATGTTTCTTTTAGAGTGTTTCTGTAAATAATAGATAAAATAAAATATTATTGGGGTAAGTAAATAAAATTTTTTAAGAGTTAATTAATAGTATTTTAATTGAATATAGGATTTTGGGGTATAGACTGTAATAGTCTAGTATACCCCAAAATCCTATCAACAAATAGACCGCCGTGCTGACCGGAGCGCATGAAGGAGCTGGGACTCACTTGGTGTTGAGGTATCGTTGAGTTATATTGAGAAGCGTCGACTACGCCAGCAGCCAGACCGCCGTGCTAGCCGCTAGCGACACCACCACAAAACCGAGCGCGTGGAGGAGCTGGGACTCACTTGGTGTTGAGGTATCGTTGAGTTATATTGAGAAGCGGCGCCTCCGCCAGCAACCAGACCGCCGTGCTAGCCGCTAGCGACACCACCACAAAACCGAGCGCGTGGAGGAGCTGGGACTCACTTGGTGTTGAGGTATCGTTGAGTTATATTGAGAAGCGGCGCCTCCGCCAGCAACCAGACCGCCGTGCTGGCCGCTAGCGACACCACCACCAACCCGAGCGCATGGAGGAGCTGGGACTCACTTGGTGTTGAGGTATCGTTGAGTTATATTGAGAAGCGGCGCCTCCGCCAGCAGCCATACCGCCGTGCTAGCCGCTAGCGACACAACCACCAACCCGAGCGCATGGAGGAGCTGGGACTCACTTGGTGTTGAGGTATCGTTGAGTGAGGTTGAGGAGCGCGCCTCCGCCAGCAGCCAGACCGCCGTGCTGGCCGCTAGTGACACCACCACCAACCCGAACGCGTGGAGGAGCCGGGACTCACTTGGTGTTGAGGTATCGTTGAGTTATATTGAGAAGCGGCGCCTCCGCCAGCAGCCAGACCGCCGTGCTGGCCGCTAGCGACACCACCACCAACCCGAGCGCTTGAATGAGCTGGAACACGTCATTCTTTATTTTAATTACGATGTTTTTATACAAATATTTATGTATGCCCATTTGTAACAATTATTACTGAAGTTGTGTTTAGACAAATGTCACATTTCTGCGGTGTTTCATTTGGCTACGGGGCCAGGCTCCCATGAGCCGCGGCGCATGCCGGAATAAGTAACGCAAAGTGGATAATGACTCACAGCGTGGAAGAGATGATGCGTGACGTGGGCCCTGATGGCCGCGCGCTGGTACAGCATGAGCGGGTGCAGCAGGTACACGCCGTACGACAGCCGCCCGAGCGGCGCGAACGCCCGCCAGCTCAGCAGCCCTCCGATCACGGCTGCCGACAAATCTACCATCAATCTAATACATCCATCCCAATCGATCCATCCATCTTTCCCCCCATCGATCCATCCATCTTTGTCCCCTGCGGCGCATGATCGGGATAAGTTCGCGCAGCTATATCAATTAGTTTGACCCCTACGTAACTCAATATGAAATTGGGTTCATTTATTAAAACCCAGGTAAAATAGAATCAAAAGTTTCATGGTTATCAAAATACGATTGCTTGGTGAAATGACAGTCGCGAGTTGTGCCTCTGGTCAATTTTTTTCGCCCATATTTAATTTACACACAGCATTTATGAAAATTCACACAAGAAACGCTGATGGCCAATGAGTATTCAGATTTTGAGACTTATGAACATGTCATTTGGTGTTCGCTTGCCAGTCTCTATTTCAGTATCTATTTGCCCGTCGCTTGTCGGTGAAGTAAAACATCACGAAGAAACCGACTACTCTCGATAGGGCAAGTCAATATGTATATGGAAGTCGCTGCCGTAAAAAAATGTCTACGCAAAATCATTGGATTAGTTGATAAAGCAGTTCCCTGTCTCTTAAAAGCGAAATGCCGAGATTATCCCTCTCGCTCGGAAGAAAAACAAGAGATACTAGATACTGACGAACATCGCCGTAGGTGCAGCAGAGGATGAGGCCGAGCACGGCGGCGGCGAAGAGCGGGCGGTCGACGGCGACGAAGAGGCTCGCCAGCAGCCCGCCTTGCAGCCCGCGCACGAAGCACAGCCGGCCCAGCGCCAGCACGCCCGCCATCACGCACAGGCACAAAGCAGCGCCGAGAAACGAGACCAACTGGAATCACAAAAGGACCATACCCACAATCCAATGCTAAGCAGAGCAGAGAGATGGACTAAAATGTTAACGAAATGGTGGCCGCTTACCCTGGAGCTGAGTTTGTGATCCCTCGGCTTGTAGACGGCCATGGTATAGCCGACCAGGAGCCCGGCCGCGTACGCAATTACGCGGTTGTGCGTCTGAATGTACTGGTAGTGGAACGTCTTGTTCTTCCGGATGTCTGTTCCAGGCCTGGGACACAAATACAAAGCGGTTTATGAAATGGAACGTTAAACCGATCTTTTGTATTATGAAAGTGAAAAAAACAAAGGCTAATAAGTGTGTTTAGACAACAGATTTCGTCAGCGCATCGCGCTGATCCGCGCAAATCAATCTAGGGCATAAGCCAGCACAAACATAGTGTAGTAGTTGCACTTTACACGGATGGAATACAAGTAATATTGTGTATATAAGGAAATATAATTTGTAAATAAATCAGATACCAATTGTCCGTTGGTGTTTCACTACCTCCATACCTAAAACCTCTGCTTGCTCAGGGCGACACTCTGAGAGTAGAGACTCCCATCCACCACTTTTTTACAGGTACCCTTGCTGTGGCATAAGACTCCTTTAGCCTTAATCGGTCGTCTGAGCCTGGGCGATCGGCAGCAAGTATCCATCCAACCACCTTGATCCCCCCCGTAGGGAATCCGTCTGTTACCGATAGGTCTCCCGGTACAGACATCCTTGTCATAGAATAAGTTAGGGCTAGGGAAGTAGGGACTTAGGCCATTAGGATCCCTTGCTATCGCCTCCCACCTTATTTTATGCAGTCTGTGCAGGTACATGCAACGCCTAAGTACCATTTGATTCCATATCATTTCAGTCCATTTAGTAATCCAGGTACTCGGCCTTAGCGTGTGGGTGTACAAAGTGAAAATCCTTTGTCTCTGCCTGTCCTTTCAATAAAAGACATAAAATAATAACGCACCCGTATCTGTAGGCCGTAATAGCTGGCACGTCGTAGAAGTAGGTGGTGAGGGGTGGGGAGAGAGCGCCGACCACCAGGACCGCGGCCGCGACCGCCGCGGCGGCGCGGGGACTCCGCTGCCGGCCCCATGCCAGGGCCAGCGCCAACACCTGCAGGTGGAAGTCGCACGGCACGTACCAGCTCGCTGGGTGGCACTGAAATGGAAGTATAAGCGTAACGGCCCAGCCACGACATTGGTCTAAGCAGCGGCGAGCGGCAGCCATAAGTGTGAAGGAAAAGTCCCATCGCTGTGTCTCACTTCAATGTATGGCCGCCGCTCGCCGCTGTCGCGCTTAGACCAATGTCGTGGCTGAGCCGAAAGGTCTTGGGCGAGCCTGCATCCACTCTATGCAGCGACAACGCAGAACACTTGTATATAGGTTTACGCGGTAAGTAAATTCGCTGAGATGGCAATGTGCGGTATGTGAACCGTACAGCAGGTTTGGGCACACGCACCATTTCCAGCGTGTTGACATAGTTCCCTAGCATGAGCAGCGCCAGCCAGCCGTGGCGGCGGCACGCGCGCTGCTCGGCCGCGGCGACCGGCGCGAACAGCGGCCCGTCGTCCGTGTGTACCAACACGTGCCCGAGGTAAAACACAGACACGGCTAAAACCACTATGAGTCTGAAAAAAACATGTTATCTATTTTAATTGGGTAAAGCAAAATTATTGTACGAATGAATGTATTAATGAAATGTTATTTGCTAGAGACATGTTACATAATAGCACATTACGATACAAGTGCGGAAAAGAGGAAGTTCAAAACGAGTAATAAAACACGACCGAAAGGGATAGTTTTAAATCGACACGTGTTACGAATTTCCTTTTGGCGCGTGTTTCATACGACGTTTTTCAGTACAGATAGCCCTCCGACGTTTCGACACATTCGACCTGACAAGAGGTGAACCACTTCTCGCACTAGCGATTGTAGCTATAGCTATCGCTCGGAATATTGCTAGTTCACCTTATTGTACACTGCTCTAAATCAGGAAACTTTTCAAGGTAAGTGTTTGCAGGAGTTTCACATGAATTTCCCAAATCATACTGTAAACTCACCAGCACTCTGATCAGAGCAGATCCGTCGCCCTTACCTTAAGTATCGTTTCAGAACGGTCTTCACAAAGTTTCCTGGAGTCAGATCCAAAGTAGCGAGGCTTTTACCAAATAGAAGGGCAGACATTGCGAAAAATGTTTCCACATGCGCGTTGAAGTGGACCCCTAAACTCGACATTTGTGGTTCATCTATTGCCAACTGCAAATAAAAGAAAAGGATTTTATCAATAAGTACCTACTTAAGGTTAAGGCAGCAAAGAGTCGAGATATTTTGTGGTAGGCGCACTACCACAGGATATCTGGAAAACTATCGATTGTATATTAGTGTAAGGCCTGAGTGGAAGGAAGTGGAGGAAGCACGCTGCGGAGCGAGCGGTCGATTCAGGACACTTGTATGACATGAGCTTCAATTGTTTGACATGCACGCTCACGCCCCACCCCGCTGCCTAATATGAGCGTGCACTCGACCTTACATTTACATTTAGCCTTTGTCTAGCAGACTGATGCAATACTTACCCGTTCAAAGTCGATGGCATTGCTGGCAGACGTGGCGAGCGTGAAGGCCAAGCAGTGTCCGTAGACGAGGACAGTGGCAGCCAGGAAGCGCAGCCCGTGCAGGCATGCCAGCTCCTCCGCGCCCGCGTCGCTCCTCATCAGCGAGCCCCAGTTGCGCCGGAGGCAGAACGACCGGGCTACATGATTCACTACAGACAATAATATTATTAAGCCTATACACGTCCCGCTGCACAGGCCTCCTCTCGCGCATGAGCGGGTTCGGGCTATAGTCCCCACGCTAGCCCAATATGGATTGGGGACCATATACACCTTCGAATTTCTTCGCAGATGTAGGTATGCAGTGCAGGTTTCCTCACGATGTTTTCCCTCATCAAAAAGCTAGTGGTAAATGGCAAATTACAATTAATATAGGTACCTACATGCTGAGTTCCGAAAAACTCAATGGTTGAACGCGCGACCTTTGAAAATCGGGCGTCAAATTGTTGTCATCTAATGTACTCCCGTAAGTACGCCATGAATGTCTACTCCTGTTCGCTCACTATACTGCACTGCACTTCCTACCTTTTGTATATAAACACTTTCTTGACAACTTAAAACTCATTTAAACTCGTTTACTCCATAATATAGGTCATTAGGACAACATGCTGCTACGTACCAAAGGAGCAGGAGGCGGCAGTAGTGGGGTATTCGCTGACATAGTACGTCGAGCACACAGCTACCAACAGCAGTGCTGCCACACTGTACCTGGAATAGCAATGTCCAAGTTGCAGAATATTCTCAAAATTTCCGTAATTTACTGGAAATTAGATGAGAAAAGTTTTGTACAAATTGCCATTGAGAACATGCTGGCTCACGCTCCGCACCGAGCGTCCACTCAGGCCTCTCTGTGTAAGGTCTCGCTCACATTGGGCGTTCGGCGGGGCGGGCGAGCATGCAGCGTCGACTCAGGACAGGACACTTGTAGATGTGAGCTTCAATTGTTTGACATGCACGTCGCAGTCGTCGCACGCCCCGCCCCGTTGCACGCCTAATACAAGCGTGCACTCAGGCCTAGGTAAGTGTGCACTTACCCCCTTATATTCATGAACGTACTCTAAAGTTATCAAGCCGATAAAGTTCGTTTGTCCCTTTCCGACGTATTGGTGTGATAGAAAAGGACATACGAACTTTATCAGCTTGATAACTTTAGAGTACGTTTATGAATAAGGGAGTTAGAGTGTAGTTACAGTTAGACTGGAGCACGTACATAAATATGAAATATCCGGTGGAGTATTCAGCGGGCGCGCCGTCGCGGTGGCATCGGCGCACGGTCACGGCGGCCATCTTGTCTCGCGGCAGGAAGCCCGTGCGCAGCAGCGCGCGCGCCAGCCGCGCCGCGGACCGCCGCGAGCACGAGGCGGGGACGCACACACCGAGAGACAGGTACGAGAAGCTGCGGCCGAGCGGCGTTTCGGTCTGAAACACAGATTTCATATACATATCAAGTAAACGTATCGACTTATCGTGTCAAACGAACTCTGTCAAATCCACTGAGTTGTATGTATGTATAAGCTTTATTTGTACATAAAGGAAACAAAAGAGACACAGTTACAGAGTCAGTAATATACAATGTAGGCGGACTTATCCCTTAATGGGATCTCTTCCAGTCAACCTTTGAGGAAATGAGTAGAAGCGAATTAACGATGAGTGCAGACCAATTTAAAAATGTACAACCACTAAAAGAATTAAATGCAAATTTTGTTGTGTGTGTGTTGTCAGTCTTTATATACTCACAGTAGGCCTAGCACATGATGGCCGCGGGAGTATGTCGCCGCGAGATAGACTACCCGTCCTTATGTCATTAATACAGTTAGAAGAAGACGTGGCATCTATCTCGCGGCGACATACTCCCGCGGCCATCATGTGCTAGGCCTACAGTTTGCAGCTTCCGAGCTTCGCGCAACCGTCGCAGTCGTGTCACATCGCATTGCCTATCATCGATAGTTCATCGACGTCGCCCACCTAAAACACTTCCATAGAGATCGAAGGTTTGATTACGTCGCGTCGCCACGCCGGTGCGCGACTGTCGCGTGATCATCGTCCGCGCAAACCACGGCGCATTTTTTGGCCTCGAATCCCTAACTTTTCAACTTACGTGAAGGTAATAGTCTTCAGCCTTAGCGTAAGGGTCGGCGAGCATGATGATGGTCTTGGCGCCTTGCGGGTTCATGTCCAGCTCGGCGAGGCAATACTGCGTACGCAGACGCGGGCGCGCGCGCAGCCACGGCGACCGCAGACACTGGTCGTAGTTGCCCAGGTGGTGTCGCGCGCCGTACAGCAGGCCCGTCGGTGCCTCGTCCATCGAGTTCCACACTGGAATTATAGTGGAGATGTTATTCCACAACACGCCATGCCCTATTGTGTAAATTTTTAGAGAAATTAAGTGCAAGCCTTCGAAGAACAATGACGCGTTGACCTCGATTTGAAACATGACGAATTAAAGGCCCGACCAACTGTGCACCTGCAGTCATCAATTTACAATTTTGTCGGAGGGGTGCTGACACTGCTGACTGCTGACCTGTAGTGAATGTGGCCGCACTTTTACTGCTAAGATTGGGATGTCAGTCACTTGAGAACTCATGAACGTCGCTCTAATAACCAGTTTTAAACAGTTGCCGTGTATGATGAGCTTCAATATGAAAGAAAGCGCGAACGGTCCCTTACGATAGTAAAACTCGTTAATTTGTATTAGTAGTGACGACGGAAGCTCAATAAAAGTTGCGCTAAGCGTGAAACAGTCGTCGGCAGTAAAATATTAAATTGAAAAGAGAAAAACAAACTTTGATGACCGATCTGGTCCAGCGGATGCTTGCTAAGCGGCGGTCCTGGGTTGGAATCCCGGCGAGTTCATTAGTTTGTGTGATGAGTTCCTGACTTTCCCGGGTCTTGAATGTTTTCTATGTAGGTACCTATACAGTATACATAAATAAGTGTTTGTATATTATATACTTATATATCGAATATCGTTGTAGCGAAATTGACAAAAGCGCTGGTAGCCTAGCGGTAAGTGCGTGCGACTTTCGTTCTGGAGGTCGCGGGTTCGAACCCCGGCTCGCACCAATGAGTTTTTCACTTATGTGCTCATTTGATATTTGCCAGTCGCTTTTCGGTGAAGGAAAACATCGTGAGGAAACCGGACTAATTCCAATAAGGTCTAATAGTTACCCTTCGGGTTGGAAGGTCAGATGGCAGTCGCTTTCATAAAACTAGTGCCTACGCCAAATCTTGGGATTAGTTGTCAAAGCGGACCCCAGGCTCCCATGAGCCGTGGCAAATGCCGGGATAACGCAAGGAGGATGATGATGATGATATCGAATATCGTTGTCTGAGTACCCACAAGCCTTCTTGAGCTTACCGTATAAATACTTAATATTTATTTATTTAAACTAATTACATACCCCAAGTAGCCCATAAAGTAGAGTTCCTAACATTATCCAAGATGTGTAATATCCCGTCCCGGCACAACTGTTCGTCGCCTCCCCACCGCTCGTTGGACAGGCTGGCGTGTATGTGCTCCAGGTTCGGCATCTCTAGTCTCTCGTCGGCGGCTTCAGCAGTAGCTTTAAAAATATAATTACTAATCATACCTAGGGTGTAGGTAACTAATATTATCTAATAGTCGTTTATGTAACTGGCACATAATGAGAACATTAAAATACTGGTGTATTCTTATTATGAAACTCTCCTTTCGGCTCGTTTTATAAAATAGCGCTTATTGTTTAATGTGCATAACTTTATCTACATCCACATCCATGTAATAAGTTTTCTACAAATATGTACATGTCGCAGGGAAATGGCCAAAACAGAGATTTGATCAAATGTCTAAGGGATTTGATCAAATCACGCAAGATGTCAAAATGGCGAATCCATTTTATCATTTTTCTAGAAAATTTCAGTCATTTGACTAAATCCCTAACTCTGTTTAGTGAGATCACAAAATCGGCGAATAGACACGCCATGTTTTGTCATTTCACTAGATTTGTTTAGGTATTTGATAAAATCCCTGAACCACGACAGTGAGTTGATGAAACGAACTCAAAAAGTCAACTAGTTTTAACATTTCCCTAAACAAATTTAGGGAAATGATAAAGTCTCAACTGGTGATTTGATCAAATGTCTGAACCGGTTTCGTGAAATGACAAAGCCAAGAATCTAATATATCCAATTAGATTTATTAGACCCTTGGCTTTGTCACTTGATTTGATTGAATCTTTAACTAGATTAGTGAAATGGTAAAATTGAATCCGTTTTTAAGTAAGTGAGTTTTTGGTTTTCTATAAATAAGAAAAAAAATGGAATGAGTGTAGAAACAAAGCTAAAAATGTTTCATTTTAAATTATTTTCATATTTATTAAAACATTTTGTCTTTTCACTGAACTTGTTTAGCGAAATGATAAAACTAGTTGACTTTATAAGCTTGTTTCGTCAACTTACTGACGTCATGACGTGGTTCAGGGATTTTATCAAATCCCTAAACAAATCTAGTGAAATGACAAAACGTGGCGTGTCTATTGGTCGATTTTGTGATTTCACTAAACAGAGTAAGGGATTTAGTCAAATGACTGAAATTTTCTAGAGAAATGATAAAATGGATTCGCCATTTTGACATCCTGCGTGATTTGATCATATCCCTTAGTAATTTGATGAAATCTCTGTTTTAGCCATTTCCCTGCGACATACAGATTATATTAAGTCTAAATTCAGGTAAGAAGTAAATAATTAAATATCATCGAATTATGGACTGTCAGTTCACTTTTAAAACGTCCGGTATTTGAAAAGAAAATGCTTATCGATGAATTCCATCATCATTCACTTTAGGGAACATACATATTATAGAAATATTAACAATGGTATTTTCTTACACGGCCTTATGCTATATACCTATTACCGGGACAGACTAAGGCCATATAAAAAGTGTACCCCTGAAATGTATGGGCCTTTTACGGATAAAACTAGATGGCGCTGTTTCGCAGCCTGGAAGTGGCAAAAATCATATTTTCCCCATGATATCACGTCAATACACATTTTGAAAAAAAGAAATTTGGAGGCGTCATCAGTGTAGTTATGATAGTACCCCAATTTTTTTGCGCCATCTATAATAGATGGCGCAAAAAAATTGGGGTACGATTCTTAGTATGAAGATTGTCAATCCTATATAAATCATCCTTGGTTATACTTAAGGACAAAACGAAAAACTCACCCAAAACGAAAATAAGAACTGATATTCCATATAACATTTTCAAGTTATTTAAAATAGTGATTTTATCTTTATAAGTAAGTATTATTAAATATGTGGACATCTTTTTTGAGGCGCTTGTTTTATAATGATTTATATAGTAGCCGAACGCCGAACTGATGCGACACGCCAGCGACCACGATCTAAAACAGCGGTTCCCAAACTATTTTTGAGCATGCCTCCCTGCTGCCTGAAGGAGGTTTTCCACCTACGAGAAATTTGCATGGCAGGAAATTTGTACAGCAAATTCTTAATCCCCTCCTATCGCTTCTTTGTTGGAAATAGCAAGGATTGACGAGGATGTGCGAAACTTGAACAGAGATATTTGTTGATGTAAAGCCACGTATTCATGGTAACATGAATACGGGGCTAAAAATTAACCGTATTTATTCTGTCATACCTAGATTATAAATTGACTCGGCATTCTCAGCAACAGAAACACGCTTCTCGCGATAGGATTTTGTTGTTCGTTGCGGTTTATTACCCTCATGACACTAGTATGCAAACCATTTCTGTAAGAGGTCGGACAGGATCGCGATTGCAATTTATGGGGGGACACCCTACACAGATCAACCTAGCCCCAAACTAAGCAAAGCTTGTACTATGGGTGCTAGGCGACGATATACTTACTTATATAGATAAATACATACTTATATACGTAGAAAACATCCATGACTCAGGAACAAATATTTGTGCTCATCACACAAATAAATTCCCTTACCGGGATTCGAACCCGGGACCGCGGCTTCGCAGGCAGGGTCACTACCAAAATGTAACTACGCGCTAGGCCAAATCGGTCGTCAAATTAACGCCTATTTTTAGTGAGAAAGGGCCAGTTCGATTTCAATTCATGTCTTGCCACGTCAAGTTGTCACGTCTCGCCCTAAAATGAAATGTCCACGCTCCCCAGCCACCGAAAACCTTGAAATGTTGTAATGTGTGATGGCCCTTGGGGGCACGCCCCAGAGTTTGAAAAACGCTGATGTAAAATAAGATAAACACTTCTAAGATATAAAGGCCTATTCAGGGCACTCTCTGGTCTCATGCCTAAAGGTCATAAGACGTTATAAATCGAATGGTAATATGATGTTTTGGTTTAGAACGGCTTATCACATCAAAAATAAAAGATTACGTAATTATGTATTGAGTGGAAGTATTAGTTCCTCCTGGTATAAAGAGAGTGACTCCACGTATTGTCATTGTATAGATACTTTGACTGTACGTTAAACGAGCTGAGAGATATACTTAGTTAATAGTACATTACGATACAAGTGCGTAAAAAAGAAACTTCGAAACGAATGTTGATAAATTAAAACACGACCGAAGGGAGTGTTTTAAATCGACACGAGTTACGAGCTTTAAGCTTAAGCTTATTTTCAGTACAGATGGTGCTTTATGCACTAGTGTGAGAAGTGGATCATTTCTTGTCAGGTCGAAACTTCGGAGGGCCATCTGTACTGAAAAACTTCGTACGATACACGTGCGAAAAAGAAATTTGTAACTCGTGTCGATTTAAAACGCTCCCGTCGGACGTGTTTTAATTTATCGCCACTCGTTTCGAATTTCCTTTTTTACGCACTTGTATCGTAATGTACTACTTATATCAAAAGTTCTACATATATATATCTCAGGTGCAACGGAACTTTTTAGAGACACTTAACATATCACCCAAAAAACTGTTTCTTCCTTTCTGAACGGACTGTTCGGATTTGAAATATGGGTGCTAAAGTATCCCGAACGGACTTCGAGTGGGTCTACACTGAGGAGCCTCATTCCAGTCGCCGGAAAATGATTCTAGGTAAGCGCCTTGAATAACTGACCACTTCTGCCAATATTCGCTCTACTTTCAAACATTTATTTGCAGGCCAATCAGAACGTATGTAGTCAATGCGGAGAAAACCGTATATTAGGCAAGTCCGTCTACTCACTATAACTTTGTATTTATATAATGTTATACGCCTCTTACACCTTCGAAGTTATAGCAATTTTTGTGTAATTTGAGTACCTAGTGTTTTAAAATGACACGAGTTACGCTTTTCCTCTTCGCACGTGTATCGTACGACATTTTTTCCGCTGCCCCAAATCGCAAGAAAGGTGGTTCTCAATTCGTCTGTATTTTTAACCGCCGCCTCAAATATCTCAAGGAAGGACGGTTCTCAATTCGTCTGTATGTTTTTTTTAACCGTCGCCTCATATCTCTCAAGAAGGACGGTTATCAAGTCGTCTGTATGTTTTTTTTTTTTTATGTTTGTTCCTCGATATCTCCGTCGTTACTGGACCGATTTTGAATTTTTTTTTTATTGAATGTATATGCATACAGATTGGTCCCATTTTTCTCAGAACCCAGTTCTGATGATGGGATCCTGGAGAAATCGAGGGAACTCCTCGAATCTGAAAGGCATACATATGGTGATTTTTGTGTTTTTAAAGGAACAGCATGCATTTAGGTACGGAACAGTGACATTTGGTGCAGTGGAACTGCTGATGATGGCCAGAACGGAACTCTTCAAATCTGAACGGCACGCTTATAGTGACTTTGGTATTTTTATAAGAACAGCATGCACTTTCGTCCAGAACAGTGACATTTGGTGCAGTGGAACTGCTGATGATGGCCAGAACCAAACTCCTCAAATCTGAACGGCACGCTTATAGTGAATTTGGCATTTTTATAAGAACAGCATGCGCTTACGTCTAGAACAGTGACATTTGGTACAGTGGAACTGCTGATGATGGTCAGAACCGAACTCCTCAAATCTGAACGGCACACTTATAGTGACTTTGATATTTTTGTAAGAAAATCATGCATTTAAGTTCAGAACAGTGACATTTATTTAGTTATGTTTGTTAAGCATATTGAGTTTTCAAGTCAAAGTTTGTCAAGCTTCGATTTCTTATAATATATAATCGGATTCATGAGGAATTGAGGAAACCTTAACGTTATACGTATATTCATTTGTGTTGCCATCTAATAATTAAAGCATTAAAAGCAGTTTTAAAAAATACTTACACATTTCTACAGAATCCAACATTCGCAAGGTGTAGCTTTCACCAGAACCCGAAAGGCGACGGTTTTTTTTTCCTAATTTTTTTTTTATTTTTTTTTATGTTTGTTCCACGATATCTCCGTCGTTACTGGAACGCTTTTGAAATTTCCTGGAGAAATCGAGGGAACTCCTCAAATCTGAAAGGCACACATGGTGATTTTTGTGTTTTTTAAGGAACAGCATGTATTTACGGAACAGTGACATTTGGTGCAGTGGAACTGCTGATGATGGTCAGAACGGAACTCCTCAAATCTGAACGGCACGCTTATAGTGACTTTGGTATTTTTATAAGAACAGCATGCACTTACGTCCAGAACAGTGACATTTGGTGCAGTGGAAGTGCTGATGATGGTCAGAACCGAACTCCTCAAATCTAAACGGCACGCTTATAGTGACTTTGGTATTTTTATAAGAACAGCATGCACTTACGTCCAGAACAGTGACATTTGGTGCAGTGGAACTCCTGATGATGGTCAGAACCGAACTCCTCAAATCTTAACGGCACACTTATAGTGACTTTGGTATTTTATTAGAACAGCATGCATTTAAGTTCAGAACAGTAACATTTATTTAGTTATGTTTGTTAAGCATATTGAGTTTTCAAGTCAAATTTTGTCAAGCTTCGATTTCTTATAATCGGATTCATGAGGAATTGAGGAAACTCCTCAAACCTTAACGGTATACGTATATTGATTTTTGTTGCCATCGAATAATTAAAGCATTAAAAGCAGTTACAAAAAATACCTACACATTTCTACACAATCCAACATTCGCAAGTAGCTTTCACCAGAACCCCAAAGGCGGCGGTTTTTTTTTCTTAAAAATTATTGTTTTATAATTTTTTAAAGTTCTTTCCACGATATCTCGGTCGTTACTGGACCGATTTTGAATTTTTTTTTGAATTTGTATTAGAACCCAGTTCTATGGAACTGCTGATGATGGTCAGAACAGAAGTCCTCAAATCTAAACGGCACACCTATAGTGACTTAGTGACGTTGGTATTTTTATAAGAACAACATGCACTTCACGTCCAGAACAGTGAAACAGTGATATTTGGTGCAGTGGAACTGCTGATGAAGATCAGAACGGATCTCATGGCTGTTTTCTATGTATATATGTATATTATATAATTATAATTATCGTTGTCTAAGTACCCACAGTACAAGCCTTCCTGAGCTTCCCGTGGGGCTCAGTCAATCCGTGTAAAAAAAATGTCCTATAATATATTTATTTATTTTAATATTTAATCCAACATACGCAGGTAGGTACAATACCTACATATTTACGTCAAGTTCAAAGTTTGTATGAAGTGACGAGTGACAGCTATCTCAATCCCAAACTAATCGCGGTTCAGTACCTAATTAATATAAATTTATAGTCTTATTAATAGTTGGACCAAACATATCCTGCCCATAAGTATAAAAGACTGATCATATTTTATTTATTCCTTTTTAGTTTTATTTCTTACATCCTTTTCATACTTACCTATTATGACACGAGTTTCGAATGTTTCGATAGTTCATTATCTTTCGGGTCGGGTCAAATTATTTATTGACGCCTTCCTCATTATTATCGGTATATTTTCAGTTTAAAAAGTTCAACGCCATTTGTTTTTAGGCTTCTTACAATGCGATAAGAATTATACTTAAGATAAATTACTATTTTTCAAACAGATAAAGAGGCAGAGTAATTGAGATAGCGGAATCACTATTTACTAGGGCTCCTGATACAAGTGATATACGCCGAACACGTGATCTTATGGGTATAACGAACAGGCAAAGGGCCTCGTACGGCTCCTACCTGCGTTCGCGCGCGGATTCACGTGACACGTGCTTCGTTCATTTATGTTCTCTCTAATGATAAATAAAACGAACTATAATAGGAAGGAAGAAGATCGGACATGCTGGGCGTTGTACTGAATATTTACACCTGTGTCTTTCAGAAAAATACCCCGAAATTAAACAACTGTTCGGACATGACCCGAACTTCAAGTGGGTGGTGATGGGCTTGGTGGTGGTACAGCTGGTGGCTCTGCCCTTCATCCACCAGCTCAGCTGGCCGCTGCTCCTCGTTACTGCGTACTGCTTCGGGGGATTTGTCAACCACGCACTCATGGTCGGTAGGTAACGGCGTTATACCTACTATACTACAGATGTAGTGCGAAAAGGTTTTTCTTCGTATTCTCACGGAAACGTACAAACGTGTGAAACGTGTCATGCTATTTCAGTCAGTCTCAGTACAAGACGTAAGTTGACACTGTCTGAGCTTCTTTAAGAGTAACCTGTTTTCCTTAATAAATTATTTGTTTAATTATAAACAAAAAACTAATTCAAATTTTACTCGTAGAACATTACTTTGCTAATCAGTTACCGGATCTTGCACGGCCAGCACCTCCTAAAGATGCCTCGTAGAGAGGCGAAACACGAGTCGAGTTTTATATTTTTGGTGTGATTCCATTGATTGAAAATGTTTTTTTTTTTCAAAACATAGAGTCCCAATGAAAAGTGTCTTTATCCCTTTCCGAAACGATGATGTGTAGGTACATTTTAAAAGTTTTCTTCTTGTAGCGCTCCACGAGATCGCGCACAATTTTGCTTTCGGACACGCGCGGCCCCTCGCCAACCGTCTGTTCGGTATGGTGGCCAACCTGCCGCTCGGCCTGCCCGCCTCCATCACCTTCAAGAAGTACCACATGGAACATCATAAGGTACCTCCTCCTCAAATCCATAGTAATATCAAGGATTATTTATATAGGATTTGTTACATACTTCACACTTCCTAAGACTCATACCTCGATTTTTAGCGCCACCTATTAAAATAGGAACTATCATAACTGCACTGATGATGCCTACAATTTTTTTTAAATATGTATGACATGATATCACAATATTAAAATAAAGAAATATGTCATTTGTTCTTATAAAAAATATAAACACTCAAAAATATTTGGGGAAAATATGATTTTGGCCACTTTCAGGCTGCGAATAAACAGCGCCATCTAGTTTTAAGCCCATACATTTCAGTGGTACCTACGCTTTTTGTATGGGCCTATTCAGTCCCGTATTATACCGCCGAATGCACCCGTATGTGGTTAGTGTTCCATTTATCCGCACAAAACGATTTGCCTCATCCTTTGTAATGCGGACTGCAAAGGAATGGAATGCGCTCCCAGCATCGGTGTTCCCAGAAAAATACGACCTCGGTCTCTTTAAACGAAGAGTGAATAGGCTATTACTGAATCGGTGAGCTCCATCTTAGACTCTGTCTTCACTTCCCATCAGGTGTGACTAGGGTCAATCGCCGATCAGTCCATAATAAAAAAAAAAAAAAAACGCTCTTGATCTTAATGTTCGTAAAAACGCACGAATAATCCTATAAGATTTCCGTTTTTCCACCACACACCCTAAAAACATTGAAAATGATTTTTTTTTTCACTCTTTTCCAGTACCAAGGCGTAGACGACATGGACCCAGATCTGCCCACGGTGTGGGAGGCTCGGCTGTTCACGGGCACGTTGGGCAAGCTGGCGTGGTTGGCGCTGCTGCCCGTGCTGTACACGGTGCGGCCGCTGCTGGTGCGCCCCATGGCGCTGGAACGGCTGGAGCTGCTCAACATCGTCGTCCAGATGGCCTTCAACGCGTGCGTGGTTCAACTATTCGGTAAGTTCTCAGATAATGCCTTTTTTCGGTAAAAGCTAGTCTTCAACGCGTATGTGGCTCAGTCACCGGCGGCGGTAGGTTCCTACTCTTCGAAGGCTGCAAAAATATGCGACACGTTCTTATTGCTGTGCGAATATGATCGTGTCAGATATTTTTACGGCCTTCGAACATATATTGCTAGTGACTGGTACGGTGAGTTCTCAGTAGGTGGAAAGATTTAACGACACTTAGACGACCGATTTTCATGGCTGAGAATCTCCCGACTAACTCAGCTTTCAAACAAAAAAAACTAAATCTAAATCGGTTCATCCGTTTGGGAGCTACGATGCTACAAACAGACACACACACAGACAGACAGAGAGACACGTCACAATCTTTAGAAGATATGTTGGTCAGCCAACTTGATGAATGTAAATAAATTAAAATAATGAGTGTTTAGTCAGGTTCAAAAACAGCTACGGCAAAGTTTATACTCATTTAGGATCGTTACCGTACCTGGATTATTTGTGTTGCAGGTTGGAAGGCGGTGTGGTACCTCATCCTCGGAACCCTGTTGTCGATGGGTTGGCATCCATTAGCAGGTACACTTTATTTTTATTCTTGTTTATTACTTAAGTAATTGTGTTTTTTCTTCAAACTCGCCGTATCAGCATGGTCGCGTGGCGTGATTGCGTCGGCGTCATACCCTTTCGCATTTACAAAAAGTGAGAGACACTAGTACCTATGCTAGGCCTGCTTTCTTCTTTCAGGACACTTCATATCGGAGCACTACATGTTCAAGAAAGGTGTCGAGACGTATTCCTACTACGGTGTGGCTAACTACATCACTTTCAACCTGGGCTACCATATGGAGCACCACGACTTCCCTGCGATACCTGGCAGTCGGTTACCGGAGGTTAGTACCTGTATTCCTCAGAACATATGTATACCTATAATACTAGTGTAAGGGAACATCACTACCGACGTGGCACATCCCTACACTTGAGAAATCTTGTGAGAAATCTAGTGACCACCTTCGAAAAACGAAATAAGTTGCGGAACTTTGTCTCATTCGCTCATATACAAACGGTAATAGTGTGGTGTCATGGTGTGAGTAAGATACATGTCACCAAGCTCTTATTTTAGCATGGATTCCATGCTTTAGTTATACTTCCGTGTGAGAAATATCGGCTATTCTGTCATAGGCGGTAACCCTTAGATATTTTTAAGGTTCCGTACCAAAAAGATACAAAAGGAACCCATACGGTGTGACTCTGTCCGTCGTCTGTCTGTCACAATTCTGAATATCTCGAGAACTACTTATGCAATCGATTTGAAATTTGGAATACTTAATTATTTTTTATTTTTGTGCTAAAGATAAATAATTAATTTATATATATCGTTGTCCCAGTCCCCACATACAAGCCATCGGGCTTACCGCGGGACTCGATCAATCTGTGTAAGAATGTTGTAGGTATAATATTTATATATTTATTTATAATTTAAGCTGAAACGCATCGCCAGCGAGTTCTACGATGAGCTACCGCATCACCGCAGTTACCTGGTAGCAATGTACCAGTTCGTGACCGACCCAGCGCTCGGCCCCGCCGCGCGGGTTATTCGCAGGCAGCAACCGCACCACAACTAACTCCTGGCGGCCCCGCCGCGCGGGTCAAGCCATAAACAAAATGAAATATAAGATACTTATATGATATTTGAAGTTTTTTTTAATACTACGTCCGTGGCAAACAAGCATACGTTCCACCTGATGGAAAGCGGTCACCGTGACCTATGGACGCCTGCAACTCAAGGGGTGTCAAATGCGCGTTGCCAACCCATTAGCAACTTTAGACTTCCTTTTGCTAAGTTTTATTATTTTCTTACATATCCAGGACATCAAATCTATAAACTATTGCCTGTTATAAAAAGTAACACTGTATTACTAGTGGACTGACAAGCAATATCAGTCCCAGGCTACTGTTTCACAGAAAACATCGAATGCTAGATTCAGCACACTTTAGCGGTTGCCTAACTACACTGATCGCATTTGTAAGGTTTTTCACTCGTGTGTCGTTGCAAGGTTTATTTATTTTTTTTATTTTTAATTTATTTAGAACACAAACAGTCGTAATATACATCATACATAGGTGTAGTACATAGAGTACCTACAAAAAACTGAAAGTAATACAAACAGACCTGGAGGTTCATAAAATACATATGAAGTTAACTTAAAACAGTAGGTATGTAGTTATAAAACAGCGTAGTACATAGTATAATAAATACAACGTAGTTCAAAAAAGAAATGCAACACATACAATTACGATTCAAAAAGCATCAATAAATACAGACATCAAGGAATACCTATTGTTTACTATAATAAAGTTATTTAAAAAGTTTACGTCTCACTTGCAATTTTAAACTAGATAACGAATTATTAAAGGGATCAATATCGAATAAAAGTTTATTATATAAACTGGGAACTCGTCTGAAAAAAGTATGCTTAGCATAGTTCTTACGAGAAAAACTAACATGGAATAAAGGTCTAGGCCGTAAGGGGAGACGCGGACAACCAAAGTTCACTAACTTCAGGAGATCTGGACTATTAATAGCACCTCTAAGAATTTTAAACAAAAACATTACATCTAAGTAATTCCTGCGATTGGATAAAGACGGGACACAAAAATATTTAGCCGCTAATGCGGAATTTTCAAAATAGTTACCTGTTCTGTAGGCAAGTGATTTTAAGAAAATATTTTGTATCCTCTCCAAACGGTCAATGTGAACTTGGTACTGAGGAGACCAAACTATACTACCAAATTCGAGGATACTTCTAACTAAGGAATAAAATAACAATTTGTAGGTAATAGGTCTCTTAAAAGGCTGGCCAATACGAAGAATCATCCCTAACTTTTTATAAGCACGCTTACATAAGTTATCAATATGCAAGTTATAGTTCAATTGTGAGTCCATTGTAACACCTAAATCCCTAATGGATGATACCCGTGCTATCATATTACCACAAAGAGAGTAGTTAAAAATTATTGGATTCAGTTTGCGGCTAAAACTAATTATAAAGCATTTGTCGGTATTTAAGAATAGGTGATTGTCTAAGCAATATTGGTAAAAATTATTTAAATCTTGTTGCAATGAAAGGCAGTCAGCTTCCGACGATATAGCTCTAAAAATTTTGGTGTCATCCGCGTAAACAAGATGTTCAGCATTACGGAAGCAGGTCGCCATGTCATTGACGTACAGGATAAACAATAAGGGACCTAGGTGGGAGCCCTGGGGTACTCCAGAAGGGACAGGCAGAAAACAAGATGTATATCCCTTCAACGCTACTGCCTGACTCCGGTTAGAAAGATACGATTTAATCCACCGCAGAAGGTCACCGTGTATACCGAGTTCTAATAATTTCTTAATTAAGTGATTATGGTTAATTTTATCAAAACATTTCGAAAAATCGGTATACACGGCATCCACCTGGTGGCCAGAAGATAAACTATTTATAATAAAATCCGAGAAGGTAAGGAGATTTGTGTCAACACTACGACCTTGACAAAAACCATGCTGACTGGGCGCGATATGCTGATAGAAAGCGGCAGTTATTCTATTGTATACTAATTTCTCAAAAATTTTAGCAAAAATATTTAGTTTACTAATTGGTCTATAATTCATTACCTGACCTGCATCCCCACTTTTATAAATTGGTGTAATTAGAGCACTTTTCCATTTAATAGGAAAGTGGCCCTCCGATAAAGACTTTCTATATATCTGCGTTAAAGGCGCGGTAAGCTCTTTAGCGCACATAAGGATGAAATAAGGATGTATCATATCAGTACCACTACCCTTACTAATGTTTACCCTTTTTAAATACTCAAAAACACTGTCCTCTGAAATATCAAAGCTACCGAGGTCAATAAGTGAGTCTACAGGCGCGAGTGACACGTCCAGTGGCACAGACAGATCAGGTACAAAAACAGAGTTAAAATAAGTATTAAAAAAGTTGCTGATGGTCTGTCCATCCTTAGATGAATCACCACGATAAGACATCTGATCTGGTATATGATTGCTCGGAAATTTTGATTTCATAAAGGACCAAAAGTAATTAGGATTATGGTGAATTTTGTCCTCAGCCAAAGAAATAAAATCATTATAACACTTTTTAGCCATTTTATGCTCCCTAGATCTCAATAAAACGAATTCAGCCCTATCTAAGGGATTTCCATAGGTTTTCCATCGCTTATGAATGGTCAACTTCTGCTTTCGAATTTTAATTAGCGCACGTGAAAACCACGGCGGATACCTATTATTAGAAAATACTGGTTTATGCGGAACATATTTTACTATTAAATTACTAAGGACAGTATAGAAGTACGTGACAGAGGTCTCAACATCCATGTTAGCCAGACATAACCAATCGGTCTCAGATAGTTCTTTACGAATATTGTCATAGTCACCGCGACGAAAAATGGGCTTGATAATGTGATTAGGCTTTAATTGAGGCAAAAAGTTAGTTAACTCTAGGGCTAACGAAACATACAGCGCCTTATGTTGGGGATCCTCCAAAGTAAGTGGAGATGAGCTGGCGGTGACCTCGCAGTTTACGTTAGACATAACGAGGACATAATTTTACACAAAATCATGAAATAAAACTATAGAAACGGATTAAATCGCGTATAATCACCGGCAGCGTGGCAGGGTAGCGGTCATGGTTCGTTAATATTTCTTGTAAGTGGGTAGCTTTTGCACATTTTAATTTTTCCCCAGTCACCCGTTGACCACGAACGCTGTAAAGAGTTCGAAACGTCGGGATGTATTTTAAATTCATTATACGCGATTTAATCCGTTTCCATAGTTTTATTTCATGAGTAACTATCGCGGTAACCGAAGACAATATTATTTACACAAAATCGTTACAAATTATACGATTAACCCGACTCAAAAATCTACCTACATATAATCATGGATAAAATTAAACTTTATCGCGAACAAAGATACACACAGCTTATTAAATGAGCAAGAAAGTTAGTTTTATGATCATTTCTTTGGCGCTCTTACTTTATACCTGCGCGCTGCGTCCATAAAAGGCGTAACACACGTCATACAACCGCACCGATAGATAACATTCGGCGAACATGTGGATCTAATTGGCCCTATATATGACATTGACATTAGGTCAGTCATCGTCAGCTGCTATGCCTGCTATTGTTATTAAAAATAGTTTATCTCATATTTTTATTGTAATTCAACGTGACTTATAACGTGAGCATCGGTTAACTGTCATAAAGTTTTAATTGAATCGTACGACAACCAATCTGCATTCATGAATCTTATTTTAGTTGCGCTACTTTTAATGATACGACCGGCACTCAATATGATGATAACACACTTTAAATGCCGCAGCGGAGTCTACCCACGGTCGTCAGTTGAAAGGTTCCCGGTTCCTGATGATAAAGTGAGCTGGACCAGTGATTATAAGGAATACAAACCACGCAATCATACAGCGCAATCTATTCATGGGAAACCTTGGGCTGATCCAGAGATAGGTAATGGCTATGTTACTTTACAGTATTATCACGTAAAACATTCTGCGTATGTGTACAACTTAACAAAAGTGATAACTTGGAAATTTTCACAGGTGATCCTGAATTCAACCCAAACTGGAATAACTTAGACAATAATGTTGATAGACAAAGTTATATGGGCCAATACAAAATAGTAGATGGCTATCCTCTCAATCCTATTGGGAGAACTGGCATTTGTGGTAGAGGAGTGCTGGGTCGCTGGGGACCCAATCATGCCGCTGATCCTGTAGTTACTAGGTGGAAGAGATTGCCGTCAGGAGAAGTGGAGATGGAGAAGAATAGCAATAAGTATGCATAATTAATTTTGTACCTAATTTTGTCCCATAAACAGTGGAAACCTGGGCATAGTTAATGATTTTGGTAATAAAATGCTTGGTACATATTCCATTCAATTTGTAACATTTAATTTTATTGGCGAAATGATGACATAAGCCTGATCTCAAGTCCTATTGGCATCAGTGCTTATAATGATTTATTTTGTTATTTATAGGCCAATACTTCAGTTTGTAGCCATCAAACGAGGAGACACTGGTGAATGGGCATTACCAGGGGGTATGGTGGACCCTGGTGAGAAGGTGACCACAACGGCTGTCAGAGAGTTCCAAGAAGAAGCCATTAACTCCCTTGTTATGTCACAAGGTAAGATAAATATCTGTTAAGTATTGAATCAACAACAACAGCCATGGTCATTGGGATTGTTGTGCTGCCTTTTTAATGATTTCCCGTTATTGCTCTATTTGTAGCATTCCGGCTCACAGATTTAAGGGTGACCAGGTGATAGCCCTCACTTGGTCTGTCCATTTCATTAAGGGGCGCAGTCTGAGTCTTGTACTTCCCTGAACAACAAGCACGTGTAACATGGCCAAAGTAGCTAAGGGTGCGAGAGTGAATGACATCCGACAGTCTATGTCTTTGCTATATGTATTCTTATCTGTCCGTTTAGTGTTAATAGCCGTACTTGAATCCTTTCAACTGCAACCCTTTTTACATCTGAAACCTTTTCTCCTCCTGTGTTTATTAATTATAATTTTTTTTTTTATACTACGTCGGTGGCAAACAAGTATACGGTCCGCCTGATGTAAAGCGGTCACCGTAACCTATGGACGCCTGCAACTCAAACAGTGTCACATGCGCGTTGCCACCCCATTAGAAACTTGTACACTCCCTTTTGCTGTGTTAAGTACACAGCAAAAAGGAGTGTACAAGTTCCAAGGAGGGTTCGGGTTGCCGACGACTCAAAGGACAATAGACGGAACAAGTTAGTTCCGTAAGTCCTCCCGTCATCAGCACACCGCACCCTCGTTGAGCTCTGGCTTTGTGAATAAATCATTAATTCATTCAATTACTTTCATTCATGTCCCGCATGTACATTGTCATTGAGGTCGAGGCCGTCGAGGGCTACCACCATGGGCAGAACAGCAATATAGCAGCAGCGAAGCAGCAATAACTTCTCGCGCATGACGGAGATGAAACAGAGGTTCCAATCGTTTATAAAAGCACCTAATGTGCAACTGTACAGTGCATATAATTACAAAGAACAAAAATCTCACGAAATCATCCTTCTATTTCAGGAGAACTAAAAGCATGGGAAGCCAAGTTCGAATCCTTCTTCAGCGCCGGAGAAGAAGTGTACAAAGGCTACATAGACGACCCGCGCAACACCGACAACGCGTGGATGGAAACAGCGGCGTACAACTTCCACGACGACAGCGGACGCGTAGTCGGCGCGTTGAACCTGAACGCCGGCGACGACGCCGTCGGCGTCACGTGGGTCGACGCCCACCCGGAGTACCCCGACCTCAAGCTCTATGCCAGCCATAGTAGTATTGTTAAGGAGGTACTTAGGAGGAGACTTGACGCTTTTTCTAAAGTGTAAGAACGAGGGAATGATCTCACAGCTGCCTTGATTGATACTTACATGAATCGTCTACCTACTCAAAACTATTTTTATAAGTGATTGAAAACAAAATAAACGAGCATTTTGGTATCTACTTAAAACAATTTTTTATTTAATTCAAACCTATTTCAGCTTCGACACTCATGATAAAGTAAGGTTTCTAAAATGCCACGTAGATATTAGATAGAAAATAAACACTGATCTGAAGCTCGGACATAAGCTTCAAGCTTCATAATATATGTAGTAACATTTTAATCCCTCGTTAATCCTTTGTCCAACAAGAACTTCAACTGATGTGTGCGACCCAATGTCAACCTTCGTGCATTGAAATAAGGTTCATTGATATGGACCAAATTTCATTACCTCAATGCCTCATTGCTGTAATGTACAGGTTGATTTGTTTTTATGAACACCAGCACTAATAATTATTGGTGAAAGAAAACAACATGATTATGCTCACACTTACTTTATTGTTTGTATAACTATAATAGAACCTTACATCTAATAACATTAAAATAATTCAAATTTGTAAACCCTACGTCACCTTGATTAAACGTTTGTCAAGTTGTCACTTAAACCAAATATGTATTATTTTATTTATTTATTTTGCTAGCATAATATTGCACCCACTGTATAGGAAAAATGCACTAACAAAATGCAAAAATTAAAATGGAGTGTCGTCCTAAAAATCGATTTCATATAAAACACTTTAACGAAGTAAATATTTATCTTTTTGTTACCTATAGTTATTTTAAAATAATGGTCACATATGCAAATGCAAAATTGTGCCAATTATAAGGTGCACGAAAGTCAATTTTTCGTAAATGATTCTAAAGAGCACTAATTCTTTCACCTTTGTGAATGAACGAACAACAAGACAAAAAAACACAGGAAAAAAACTAATAACAACAAACTAAAATCAAGCACCCAGTCCCATATCCCAAATTCACTTTTAGAACCAAAATAAAACAAATATGAGCAAACTAAAATTTTGTGAAATGGAAACAATAATCACATATAAAGAGTCAATTTCAAAGAGTTAGCTCGTGAATTAACCTTTACATTAATATCTGACATAACCTTTAGGACACCACATAATTATTGAGTAGTTCTATAAATAACGTATTTCTTAAATGATCAGCGCAAGCATAATGCTCATTTCTTCTTACCCATTTTGTACAAGCCCTCTTTAAATATATATCGTAAACCATACGTATTAACAAACGAAAACATTACCCACCTGTACAAATATCACACTTATAATGGCATCCCAATAAGTACAGCCAACCCTTATACGTATGTATTTCAGTTCGACAAGGAACCATATATATTTTTAAATGACAGATTCATATTTATTACCTTTTTAAATGCCATAGAATTGTAAACTAAAAGGAACATCAAAAACCTAACAAAAAGAATCATCGTAATTTTTTTACCAATTATTTTTTAACAATTACAGAGCCAATTTATGATCAGTAAAATAAACAAAATCTAAACCTTTATGACTAGTAACTATAAATTGATACCAAAAATGACACGTAAATGCACTATAAATAAATTTAGTGGCATATTTTTCTAAATATGCGTAACTCAACTGCAATCATACCTATCAAACAAACATGCATGAGACTTATGACTTATACTATTTTATTATTGGCAGTTCTAGAACCTAACTACCCTGTTGCCTCATATAAAATATTTGCTGACATTGTTCGGAATTTCCTAGAGGAAATTACTACGATTATCAGACTATGTTCTATATGAAACAGATCCCCGAGGAAAAGTAAAGGACAGCCCAGACTATTTTACAAACGTAAAATACATTAGAATGAAATCCAATTCCTGCTTTCAATCTTGTTGGCGAGCGGAGGCTGAGACTAACATATCTGAAGTATCTAGAACATTCACTCCAGGCGTATAAGCATAGCTGCGAGATAAATGATAAAACATCAGGTCGTCCCTATCGCACTATTTGTAAGTGCTGATGTTTTATCATTTATCGCGCGACCATGCGTGCCTGCCTGATCGGAATTCTCATCCGGTACGGTTAGGCCAAGTTTGCTAGGATACTCGTAGCATGTAGCGTAGTACGTGACTGCTGACTAGATGCTTCGTAAGTTTTAGGCATTGCCTCTGTCCGGTGTCACGGAAACCACGTTTGAGCGCTATGACAGCACGTTGTTGCCGATACGTAGATGTTTAAGGAACACTAGGCAATACCCCTGTCTGGACTGTCCGGCGCCATGGCAACCATGACACACATACCAGCTGTATGTTCTCGACGATTTCCTGCAAACCGGTCACGTTGGTTGTGTGTGTCATCGGTCGGTCGCTAGGTTAGCAAGTCGCCTTGTTCGCGACTCGCAGATGCTTAGTAAATTATGCAATACCCCCTGTCCGGACTGTCCGGTGCCACAGCAACAGTTACACACAGCAGTTGTATGTTCTCGACGATTTCCTGCAGACCGCTGAAGTCGATCGGGCGCTAGGACAGCATGTCGCTGGGCGCGCCCGACAGAGCGTTGTACGCGCGGTAGCAGTTCACGTCGTTCATCAGCCGTTGGATGTTTTGTGTGAACGTCGGTAGGTCCTGAAGGAAGAATTTAATGATTAAGAGAAAATTGACACACAGAGTGAGAATAATGCGTTTGCAACAGGCATATTTTTTAAATAGAAATTCGATATTATTTTTTAACTTAAACTTAAGTAACTATAAATAGCGCTAGCCCGTTAAAGTAATGCAAATACAACTGGCGAATACGGCCATAATAACCGCTTCGGTGACCGTGATAGCTTGCGATCGACCGCACCACAGCGCAAGTGTCGGATCTGCGCCTGATCCTTGCGGCAGTGCGCGCAAGTAAAGCGGCACAGACGATCGGAAGGCTAGTCGACGCAGGCTGTACTCGTAAATCTTTGGAGAAATGCACATGGCAAGTCTCACTCAATATCTCGAGCGGGAACTGCTGCAGCTTGGCCAGGTGGTCGGGCAGCGCGCGCAGGCAGGTGTTGAAGTCGACGCAGGCTGCGTGCGCCTCGTGTGCGTGTCACATGTATACTAACCGTATCTGGAGGGAACTGCTGCAGTTGATTGAGGTGGTCGGGCGCCAGGCCGGGCAGCGCGCGCAGGAAATGCGGCAGGAAGGCGAGGCGGAAGGCGTTGAAGTCGACGCAGGCCATGGCGTGCGCGGCGGCCAGTGCTTCGTCCCGCAGAAGCGCGCGTGCGCCGCCCTCGCCCAACCCCGCCAAGAGTACGGACAGGAACTCGCCGAGGAACTCCGAACGGAATATTGGCTGTAATAACGATAGGCACGTTGTATAACAGTAATTCGTTTTATCGTTTTTAATCGTCGAACATCATCAGAATTCACCAGGACGAAAGGACCAAGAAAGGTGGAATTCCAAATTTTGGAACCCTAGGCCACTCTATAACCATGTCAAAATGACAATCAGTAAGAGATTTCTTACAATCTGATTTATAACGTCACTCATAGTCCTTTTTTGCGGGGGGAAACGTGCACAAAGTCACACTTCTCACTCACTACATACAAAACCGAACCTATAACTGATAACGAGACATATCTTTAAGTAGAAAATTGAAACACGTCAATGACTAATTTTGCACCCCTCCATCTATTTTTGTGTACGAACGAGTCACCGCGTGTGCTACTTGGGCAGGTGCTTCTGCTGAAGGTAAATCGTGCAAACGACGACTCCTTTGGGCGTTGCATGAAGATTTAAATACTCATTTTTTTTCAGGATGGAATGGAATGTTCGTTTTCCTTATCTAAATGTGCCTGTAAACCAAATCACCTAACTAAGCTAAATAAATAAAACTAACCTTGTGATACAGTTTCCACTTCGTATTAAGTGTCTCTAGCGCATTAATGTTGATCCGGAGCAGCTCTATGTCGGGCTGCAATAGAGCGCGGCCCAGCGCCGAGAGCGCGCCGCGGAACTGTTGCAGTCTCTCCTCTTCCTCGCCCACGCATTTTGTGGGGAAAAAGTAGCGCCAGCGGTGGATGAGCAAACTGAAAAAAGTGTATACTATTTAAGTATGGTGTTTTGTAAGTTAATCGACTCGACACCTCGTCTCCGTTACTCTAGTACTAGTGTACACTGTACAGTCACCGGCATAAAGAAGTGGTGATTTCTGTACCTTGTCGCTTTTAATCGTTTGTCAATTTCGTATGACATTTAAAACAAAATGATAATATGACAAGGTACAGAAATTATCACATATTTATGCCGGTGACTGTACACCGATTTATATCGTTTAATCCAACTGCGAAATTAATATGAATGAGCAGAGCAGATATCGCATGATAACAAGTGACGACCCTATAGTTTAAATGTGACGCTATTTGGGAAAAGGGACCTTATTGTCGATGGCGCTTACGGCGTTATGAGCGATGTTCGTACCTATATACAAATACGACGGCGCGGGGAGCAAGCGCCATCGACAATAAGGTCCCTAGTACCGAGATAACGTCTCAAATACGTTTAAGCACGTTTGCTACAGAGCGTCCCCTCCTCTCTACCTCCAGACAGATTATCTTCGATACATTCGTGATTTTGAATTTCGAACTCGTGTTCCAAGTTGCACTATAGGGTCTAAGCTAAGACACCTTCCTGATAGTGTGGTAGTAGGATACCTGGCCAGCAGACGGTGCGCGGCGCGCGCCAGGCCGGGCGCGTGGAGCGTGGCGCGGGGCAGCGCGTGCTGCTGCAGCAGCGCCAGCACGGCCGCCTCGCGCACGCCGCCGCCGCCACACCCGCCGCCCGCCTCCACGCCCAGCCGCACGCACTCCACTAGGCGCTCCAGACCGTTCTCGCCGCCACCTCTGCGAACAAAAACTCTATTTAAATCCTTCAACATTTACCCCCGTATTCATAAACGTACTTTAAAGTTCGATCAAGCCGATAAAGTTCGTTTGTCTTTTTCTATCACACCGATTCGTCGGAAAAGGACAAACGAACTTTATATGGTTAGACTCGAACTCGCCGTCTTCTATTGAAACCTGGAAATTCTGTCGCAATTAGTTGTTATTCTAAAACAAATGTTAGCCGTTATTCTAAAACAAATTCAGCGAGGCAACGCGGCTGGAATTTTTGGGACTTGGGCCGGGCAGAGAACAGGTTGGGGTTTAAGTACATGTGTAGGGGCTCACAATGGGTATTTAAATTTCAATGGGGTTAGCATGTTTTTTTTTTAATACGAATTTTAGTTTGATGTCTTTTTTTTTTGACGAAGCATGTTGCGAATTTTCTATTTGTGATTTGCATTTATGCTGCTGTGCTGATTATGAGTTGTGAGTAGCTTGTTTGGTTTGTTTCAATAAACTCTCGCGCGATGTGTAGCGCCGTCTCGCTCGCACAGCAGGCTGTCTCACCTCTGCGCCACGTCGAGGAACACGTCGATGGCGGTGTAGGCGAAGGCGCCGAGCTGCGGCAACAGCGCCGTCTCGCTCGCACAGCAGGCTGTCTCACCTCTACGCCACGTCGAGGAACACGTCGATGGCGGTGTAGGCGAAGGCGCCGAGCTGCGGTAACAGCGCCGTCTCCCTCGCACAGCAGGCTGTCTCACCTCTGCGCCACGTCGAGGAACACGTCGATGGCGGTGTAGGCGAAGGCGCCGAGCTGCGGTAACAGCGCCGTCTCCCTCGCACAGCAGGCTGTCTCACCTCTGCGCCACGTCGAGGAACACGTCGATGGCGGTGTAGGCGAAGGCGCCGAGCTGCGGTAACAGCGCCGTCTCCCTCGCACAGCAGGCTGTCTCACCTCTGCGCCACGTCGAGGAACACGTCGATGGCGGTGTAGGCGAAGGCGCCGAGCTGCGGTAACAGCGCCGTCTCCCTCGCACAGCAGGCTGTCTCACCTCTGCGCTACGTCGAGGAACACGTCGATGGCGGTGTAGGCGAAGGCGCCGAACTGCGGCAACAGCGCCGTCTCCCTCGCACAGCAGGCTGTCTCACCTCTGCGCCACGTCGAGGAACACGTCGATGGCGGTGTAGGCGAAGGCGCCGAGCTGCGGTAACAGCGCCGTCTCCCTCGCACAGCAGGCTGTCTCACCTCTGCGCCACGTCGAGGAACACGTCGATGGCGGTGTAGGCGAAGGCGCCGAGCTGCGGTAACAGCGCCGTCTCCCTCGCACAGCAGGCTGTCTCACCTCTGCGCCACGTCGAGGAACACGTCGATGGCGGTGTAGGCGAAGGCGCCGAGCTGCGGTAACAGCGCGGTGAACAGCGCCAGGAAAAACTCCGTGATCTCGGGCTCGGCGCTCGCGCACGACGGCTCGCAAAGCATGCGGAGCGCCGTCTCCGCCGCACCGCCCATGCCCTCTGCTATCACCTGCACAGATATATTAATGACTTGAAAACCTCATAATTTAGAGATAAACAAACATCTTGCCTACGCAAGCATGCATATTAGGCGAGCTCCGAGTAGAGGCCAATGATCCGGAACGTTATTTGGGATGCGCACTGGTTGGGAAATTATACTCATTTACAGAGTACAGAGGGTTATCTATCAAAAAGGACCCAAGATTGTGTCTCATTAACCTCATGATAAGTTCCAGGGCGTCGTTGTTGCCTTCTTCACCTGCTTATTCGCGTATAGCATAGACGAGATTGGATTAGAGAAACAGCAGATTAAAGAAACTCAGGAAAGCCCGAAGCCGAGCTCCGCGTCGGGCCAAAGATCCGGAACGACAATTGAGGTGCATGCTGGCGGGAAAAGTGTCTCGGTAAGGTCAGGGTCGGTCCTACGGCGTCGTCATACCTTCTTAGCCTGTGTGTTAGCATGCGCGTTGGCGTGTAGTAGCGCGGTGAGCGGCGGCAGCGCGGCGGCGGGCCCGGCGAGCGGCAGCGGCGCCGTCCACGCCGCCAGCAGCGCGCGCGCCGCCTCCGCGCCCGCGCCCAGCCCGCCCGGCCCCAGGCGAGACAGGCACAGCCAGAGCAGCGCCTCGCGGACCACACCTGCAGTCTACAAAAATCGTTGTTGCTTAACCGCACGTGCCAATAGTGACAGTCGGGTAGGAAATACTGGTGCCGCCTAAATAGAATTCGCACGGGTCATGGCAGATGCGATCACATGCGACACAAATGGGGATGGAACGAGAGTCCGTTATGTGACTGCGGCATTGAGGATCAAACTACCCAGCACATAATCGAACGATGCCCTAAGAGACGTTTCCGAGGCAGCCCGGTGGATCTCTATACCAATTTGACACCTGACGCGATCGGTTGGTTGCGTAACCTGGATGTCGACTTATAATATTAATTGTCTCCAAATATACGCCATACGCTTAAATAATAATCGAGTACCATCGGGGAAGCGAAAGATTCCAATATTATTATGGAATCTTGAGCGTTGCAAGAAGGCACGTAGGTTAAATAAATTTGCCACCGAGTGAAATACAAGCTGTAAAACATCAAACTAAATTATACCGATCAAATTATTTAACATTTTTTTATTCCTCGTTGCAAATCTGTGGTCGCACTCTAATACACGTAATTTTCCATCTAATGAAACTGTGCTGTACAGTAGAAACACTCCAACTCCAACGTCGATGCAAATGCCGGAAAGTTTACGTAGTAAACAAACGGTTTTGTGTGAAACAATTACGTCTGAAAGTGAGCAAATTGTGTTCGAAATAGTAAATGTCAATTCTCTACCAGCCAGCTTCGGACACCTAGTTAAAATTTGTATGAAATGACTTTGCAGTCTTGTGAATAAAATGCAACTTTCTCATCCGTTCTCGAAAAATTATGAGAGTTGGTGAGATAGTTGGTGTGATGAAAATAGAATGTAATACCGGCTCAGACATCTGGTCACTACAGCTCCTCAGACTTACCTTTGGTTCGAGATAATGCAGCGAGCGCTGCGCGTGTTGGAAGAGATCGCCGGCCTGCGCCACCGGGTCACCCGTGAACTTGACGTTCTTGGACAGGCTCAGTAGTAAGTGCGCTGCCGCGTGGCAGAGTAACGGCGGCTCCTAAAACACACATAACATGTCAAAAAAAGAGACACAAGAAAACCAGGGAACGATTAATTTATGTTTTAGTGACCTGTAATAAAAAAAAACCCGAATTCAATTCTCAGCTCGACCGTCTGTGGACTTGGTCACTTGTCCTTCAGTGTATCATTATCTATTTAAGTTTATAAGACACATCGTTGAGTGTATACTCACTGGCAGTTCGTGGGGCAACAGGAAAGGCACGGCGGCGGCTAATAACCCCTCTACTGTGTGCTGCGGTACGCCGCATGCCGCGGCGTGGACGCACCACGCGCCCATGCAGGCGAACATCTCCGCGTGTCTAAAAAACATAATAGCATTTTTAACTTTAGTATTTCTTCGCTGTAGTATACAAAATATCCCTAGAAACTCGATCCTATTTGATTTTGGATTCACTCTACGATAATTTTGCGTCGAATTTTTTTAATGATATAGGCAGTAAATGAGTAGACGAGCCGCCTGATGAAAATTAGCAACATCAGGGGAACCACTTATGCGTTACCGACCTTTGAGAACCCTAAATACCTGCTTCTTGAAGAATCCCACCCATGTCATGGCGCAAGGGAAACAGCTCAAACAGAAGGTAGCTCATTCCACAACTTGCACGTTCTGGGCAAAAACGAGCGAGCGGCCCGCTTCGTTCTTGGCTTGCCACGTGTCGAGAAAGTGATTTAAAGTTTCCAACGGCGCTGGGCTGACCGTTTCACGTCTGCTAAGTGTACATCTACTCACACTTGTACATGAGCGTGAGCGTGTGCGTGCGCGGCGCGGTGCGGGCGAGTGAGCGCGGCGCCGCCCAGCGCGGCCGCCACGCGCTCCACCAGCGCCGCGCCCGCCGCCGCCCGTGCCGCTGCGCTGTCCGCGCCGTGCGCTGTACGACACGGCTCTGCGTCTGTGAATAACCATATAAGATGAAATAAAGAAAAAAATAATGGTTTTAACTTTTAACACATTCACTACCAAACAAAAAAATGGCGCACTACGTCAGGCAGACACCGGTCGTAATTTATAAGCGGGCGGTGTCAAGTGTGCCAAAATTCGCGTGGCCTAACACATCGATCAGATGGTTATTAAGATTTAGCATCATGGCATGGCTTGAGCATCTTTCAATTGCCAGATTCCCAAAATCTTGATAATACATACATATAATCACGCCTGTATCCCATAAAGGGGTAGGCAGAGCACATGAACTACTAAGTTTCAGTGCCACTCTTGGCAAAAAGGGGTTGAAAGAAATCCAAATTGTGACATTGCAGTGACAGCCTCTCGCCTACGCCACAATTTAACCCATATCCCACAGTCGACTTCTACGACACCCACGGGAAAAAAGGGGTGGTGAAATTCTTAACCCGTCACCACACGGGGGAGCTTGATAATAACAGCATAGCAAAACCATAAACCTTATAATACATGGCGACCCTGCCTTTTAACATTACCTGCTAATAAGGCTGGAGCCAGCCGGCCCGCGACGCGCGTGAGCGTGGCCAGGTCGAGCAGCGCGCACAGCAGGCGCTCGCCGTCCGCCGCGCCGCCCGCCAGGCCTCGTCAGCTACAACACACCTGCCAGTAGAGCTGGAGCCAGCCGGCCCGCGACGCGCGTGAGCGTGGCCAGGTCGAGCAGCGCGCACAGCAGGCGCTCGCCGTCCGCCGCGCCGCCCGCCAGGCCTCGTCAGCTACAACATACCTGCCAGTAGAGCTGGAGCCAGCCGGCCCGCGACGCGCGTGAGCGTGGCCAGGTCGAGCAGCGCGCACAGCAGGCGCTCGCCGTCCGCCGCGCCGCCCGCCAGGCCTCGTCAGCTACAACATACCTGCCAGTAGAGCTGGAGCCAGCCGGCCCGCGACGCGCGTGAGCGTGGCCAGGTCGAGCAGCGCGCACAGCAGGCGCTCGCCGTCCGCCGCGCCGCCCGCCAGGCCTCGTCAGCTACAACATACCTGCCAGTAGAGCTGGAGCCAGCCGGCCCGCGACGCGCGTGAGCGTGGCCAGGTCGAGCAGCGCGCACAGCAGGCGCTCGCCGTCCGCCGCGCCGCCCGCCAGGCCTCGTCAGCTACAACATACCTGCCAGTAGAGCTGGAGCCAGCCGGCCCGCGACGCGCGTGAGCGTGGCCAGGTCGAGCAGCGCGCACAGCAGGCGCTCGCCGTCCGCCGCGCCGCCCGCCAGGCCTCGTCAGCTACAACATACCTGCCAGTAGAGCTGGAGCCAGCCGGCCCGCGACGCGCGTGAGCGTGGCCAGGTCGAGCAGCGCGCACAGCAGGCGCTCGCCGTCCGCCGCGCCGCCCGCCAGGCCTCGTCAGCTACAACATACCTGCCAGTAGAGCTGGAGCCAGCCGGCCCGCGACGCGCGTGAGCGTGGCCAGGTCGAGCAGCGCGCACAGCAGGCGCTCGCCGTCCGCCGCGCCGCCCGCCAGGCCTCGTCAGCTACAACATACCTGCCAGTAGAGCTGGAGCCAGCCGGCCCGCGACGCGCGTGAGCGTGGCCAGGTCGAGCAGCGCGCACAGCAGGCGCTCGCCGTCCGCCGCGCCGCCCGCCAGGCCTCGTCAGCTACAACATACCTGCCAGTAGAGCTGGAGCCAGCCGGCCCGCGACGCGCGTGAGCGTGGCCAGGTCGAGCAGCGCGCACAGCAGGCGCTCGCCGTCCGCCGCGCCGCCCGCCAGGCCTCGTCAGCTACAACATACCTGCCAGTAGAGCTGGAGCCAGCCGGCCCGCGACGCGCGTGAGCGTGGCCAGGTCGAGCAGCGCGCACAGCAGGCGCTCGCCGTCCGCCGCGCCGCCCGCCAGGCCTCGTCAGCTACAACATACCTGCCAGTAGAGCTGGAGCCAGCCGGCCCGCGACGCGCGTGAGCGTGGCCAGGTCGAGCAGCGCGCACAGCAGGCGCTCGCCGTCCGCCGCGCCGCCCGCCGCGCCGCCGCCGCCACCACCACCGCCCCGCCCGGCCGCGCGCGCGTGCACTCCCGCCAGTCCCTGCCAGCGCTCCAGCTGCAACAAGGTTTCATATTTTTTCTACTCCCGTGTTGTTATTCGTCATTTAGAGTGTCGTGCATAGATCGTTAAAATCCTACATAAAAGATGACGCATACGATATAGCTCTTAAAGCATTAGGAAGCCTTTAATGGATATAGCGTGGGTGCGCGGGGCGCCGGGGGCTGGCGACGTCGCGGAGGAGTGCGAGCGACAGGGTGAGGCAGGAACAGAGGGAAGGCCGACGCGTCAAAATACAGGAAATAGTGCGAATTTCACGAAAGTTATTCTAGAAAACTATTAAAAAGTAAGTGCATGGTCGTAGAAAAAGTAAATTATATGTTGTTATTCATTATATTTCAACGAACATAGCCGTACTCGATACACGATTTATTGAAATCGGCTCGATAGAAAAAAAATTGCAAAGATTGTTTTCGAGTTCGTCATTAAACGGTTCTATGTAGTTCAATTATTCACTTAGTTGTCTTTAATTAATATTACAATAACAAAAATATACATATCTAAAACACTAACGAAACATTTTGCACAAATAATGCATCTTTCTATTTTATTTTAATATTTTTCCGTACTTTTCGTACCTAGCCGCCCTCTTTTAGTGACATCGCGCTCTCACTTACTCCCATACGAATAGACAGTGTACGCTAGCGTCAAGGCCATTGGGTGTTGTCAGCGTCATAAGAGGGCTTTCATGTGAAAAATAGTGAAATCGCAACCGAGCGCTTAATCATACAGTGTGTGGTATCACATCAAAGGGTTTTGCGAGTAGTATACAAAACAAATATATAACATATTATAGGACTCTTTCTACTTGGTCTAACAAAACATGAGAAAATATCCAGAAGTGGTAATAATTGTGACGGTGAAGGCTCGTTTTCAAAAAATTGCCAAAAATATATAATAGAAATTTATAATCAAGAGCATAGGAGCAAGGCATAAGAGCAATTTATTGAGAAACAAACAGTCTTATAAAACATGTATGTAAATATGCTAAAAGCTAGAATTTCTATAGACCATAGACCTATAGTTTCATATAAGTAAATATACTTTTTTATAAACTTAATACTATGAATAGAAATTGCTAGATTTTGTTACCCTCTTTAACTCTTTCCTCTCATTTACTCAAAGGTTAACTGGAAGAAATCCCTCTATCGGATAAGTTCGCCTTTGTACTTCGCATCTCAATGTATGTTATTTTGAATGTGTTTTTGTACAATAAAGAGATACTACTACTAATACTACTAATAGTCACATGACAACTGCAAAAAATCTAATACAAAAATAAAATAACACCGAGAATAGCTGACCATAACTTTAAAATCTAATTCAGTAAAGAAGAAACACTTTTCTTAAATATTCCTAACAAACTGCCGAAAATATCCCTGTTCATACAGTTTTCATTGTACGACCTGCATGCGCGTTTGATATATGATTGCTCTGCATACTTGGTACGACATCTTCCAACACTGAACAGCATTTTGCTCTGACAACCACGTTCTGTTCTACGACGCACTCGAAACCCTATATTATGTAGAATTTCAGAGGCATCTACATGATTGTTGACGGTTTTGTATAAAAGTACCAAATCATTGCATGATCGCCTTAATGATAGCGGCTGAAGTTTGTGTCTTGAAATTGATGAGGCGTAATCTCCATATTTACCCCTAATTCGGAATTTTAGTAAACGTTGTAGATTAATTTAGTACGAAAATAACTTCGATGTGATGTAGATTTTCAAAGGAATTGTCACTTAATTTTAGGTAATTTCTGAAAAAAATTGAATTCGTCTTAGCCTCGTTTACTCTTTTTCAAAACCTTATAATAAAAATGTAGTCTAAGATGATTGTAGTACAGGATACACGTTTTATAAATTTACCAGTTTCAGAATTCAAAATTGTCCAAATTTTACAAATAAGATCGACTAATTCAGCGCTATACACGGGTTTCCCTAAACGTGCATCAGAACCGCATCAGAGAAAAAATCATAATTAATTTAGTGAGTTAGTTTTTAAAATCTAGTCTGATAAGACACATCGACGTCACGCAAAGAAATTCCCATACAAAATATTTAGCTAACGATAAATTCGGTAACATACGGTTCGGTGGTGGCGGTCAAGTGGTGCAACCGACACTAACTCTTCCCGAGTTATTTGGCGGAAGACATCAAGATTGTCATTTTTTTCTAAGTTCTCGAAAACGGCTGAATAGTTCCAAAGAGCATGACAGTTGCTGCTGAAGAAGACCAGTTTTGAGCCAAACAAAGTTATAATAAATATTGGATTTTGTCACATTTCATTGTCGGTTATTCTTTTTCTCCTCTCATCCCACTCTTTTCCTAATTAAGAGTTTTAACTCCTTATTCAAAAACTTACCACACAAGTAAAAACATCGAGAGGCGCTAATTCCGCCACTCGAGCGATACATTCGATGCAATGTTTCAGGAATGTCTGCCATTCAGTCTCACCCTGCAATCAAATACGCTCTGAGAATTGTACATCGGAATATAGCTTTATAAAAATATGACTAAGTATATCAATTCTACGCAATAACCATATTAGATAACTTTAAATAAATACGCGTTTGCCAAATGTTGCACACAAAAAGCAAAGTGTCACAAACGACTTCAATAACAAACATTAAATTTTAATTAAAAAAAAATAGCAATAATAAAAAAATCTAATAATCTTACGATAAAACGGTTCACAAATCCACGATAAGAAACTAAATATATAATTAGTACGTACGTCGTCATCATAAACTTCGTTATCTAAGTGTTGAAGCTGAGCTTTGTTGTGTTGGAACTGAATCTTGTTCAGGATGCCCTCCACTAGGCCACGGAGTGCTTCCCAATATCTAAAACAATTAGAACACATTAATATAATACGACGGGATGTTGGGGAAACTATTATGGCATACAGGCACGAGATTCGTAATTTAGTGTCCTACGGATACGAACAACACGTAAGAAAAAAAACATCCCAGCACCTACACCATTTTTGAACCGTTAAAGGAACATCCCAAAATGTCCACCATTTTTGAACCGTTAAAATAAATTTTCCCAGCACCTCCACCATTTTTGAACCGTTAAAGAAGTCGCATGTTTTCCTATTCCTATCTTTTGTCCAACAACTTGTTTAAGTGCTGAGGAGGTGTAAGTTGTTAAAGTAATCGTCAACATTCTTTAATGCGGTTTATATTTCCTAGGTTATGTTATGACAGCAGCTAGAGATATTGATAATGAGACTAAAAAGTTGACAGAAGTACTAAAGAAAAATACTTACTTAGCTGTATCTTCAGGCTTCAAAATATCAATAAATTGGATCCATATATCTAGACAATTTACAAATATTGTGCATACAGGCACCTGCAAAGGAAGATGTTTTGTTAGTTATAAAGTAATTTGAATCTGTTTTTATTAGCAATGGACTTTCGTAACAAAGCTTACAAAACAACGGTTTATAATTATAAATAAAAGATAATTATTTAACTGTTAGAGTGTAACAACATATTACTGTCACTTAGACACATTTACTAAATTAGATTATAACATTTATAACAAGAACAAGCAAGTTTTTTTAAATACCTGGAATGTGAATTGGAACAGATAGGACAAGAATTGTATGGCATCGAATTCAGGCTCAGCTTCTAGTCTCTTGAAATGTAGCGATATAAACAACTTCAAAAACTCCGCCAGCTTGTTTAGGTAACTGGAAAAATAATAAGAAAGAGTATTAAACTTTTTTTTGTGTAAAACAGTTATTTACAATTAACATAGCCACGTAAACCGTACAAAACGTGAAGATATAAATATGATATCATATAAAATAGTAAAATCCTATGTTTTAAATTTACTTTTGATAGTTGCATTTCATAATTAGCTTGAGTAAACCTTATTCTTACCATCCCCAATACAAGGCAATCCATAGTTCATTAAAATGGTTGTCAGTAGCGCAAACGCACAAGAAATATCCTGCAAGCGTCGAGTCTCAGGCCCTAGGCCTCTACGATTTCTCTAAAATTACTCATTGCGTACTGATGCAAGAAGCGCGAGGGCTGCCTCCTTGTTCAGTGCAAACACAAAGCGCGTGGAGCCGCTGTCACGGTCTACTCACTCGTGTGGCGTGTGCACGGGCGGGTGCGTGAGGTGGCGCAGCAGCCGCAGCGCGCAGTGGTGCAGGCGCAGCGCCGTGGCGCCCGACGACGGCGGCGCGTAGCGGCGGTACAGCAGCTCGCATACACCGCCAAGACCCGCGAGCGCAGCCTCCTTGCTCTGCGGAAATCAACGGGGTGAGCGATCAAGCGATGATGCTCCCTGTGTCCAGCTAAGTGCACTGCAGAAGACCTTATAAAAGCTACCCCTCGAGGGTTGGAAGTAACCAAAAAGCAAGCACCGACGGCTTCCACGTCATCATTCGCAAGCGTGTGGCGTCGCTGGTGCGGCGCGTGCGCGGCAGCGCCAACAGTCTCCTAGCTACGGTGGCTGACAGGATAGATGGGGCTTTCTGGCAGTACTGGAGTAACCTACATGCTCACAATAATGTGCCAAGTTAGTTAATAGGTATAAAATATAGAATATAAAATTGTCACTAACATAGGTTAAGAATAGCAGTAAGTTACTAATACAATATGGAAATTTATTTCTGAAATAAATGATATTTAATTTAATTTTAATTTAATTTAATTAATACCTGTGTCTGCGTAGCTGTGCTGCCCCAGTAGAAGACAGTGGTGACTAGAGTGGGGGGCACGTGGGACGACAGCGGCAGCCACGAAAACAGGTGTTGGAGCGTCGTCAGACATTTCACTACTATCTCCATGTCCAGAGCCCTGTTGGTACAAAAATCAGTCACGTTTAACTTATTTTAGCAGGTACCTATATCACTTTATGACAAATAAACAGTAAAATTTATCGTACTCGTTCGCGTTTTTCCTAAATCCCATCTCTAATTTTACAGAAAGCCAAAACATTTTTGTTACACAAGTACTGGTAAGTGGTAGAGTGGTGGTTTAGTATAATGAGAATAATATTAATAATTTTACTTGTCAGCTGTATGAACGTCGTGTGCGTTGACTAGCAGGTCTGGTAACGCCGACGTTTGAGGAATGCCGCTGGTGGGCGACGGCGGCGGGTTGGAGTGGCCCTCGTTTTGAGCATTCTTCTCTAATATCGCTGTAGGCATAAAAATAAAGATTATTATAAATTGAAATAGATATTTCAATTTATTTATATACAGTAGTGTGACTACTTGAAAAAAGAACAAATCAAAAATATTCAATAAAATAGTTTGATTTGTTCCCTAGTTGTATAAAGATTATTGTTATACAGAAAATAAATACACCTTTAAGTCAACCAGACGTCATAGTTACCATTACCAATTCATATTAAACTCTGCATAAATCAATGTCTTAAGAGCGCTATGACAAAAAATGGCGATATATTGTAAAATGCACAATATTTATCGACAAAATTGTACACTTTACTCATACTAAAAGACAGTGAAAGTACTTGTTTCAGTTAGAACATCTTATTAACTGTCGGTTAAATAAAAAACATATGAAAAAAAAAGCTTTTTCAATTAGTAATGATTGTTTTTCTGATGCTCGTTTAGGAAAAACCGCGTGAAGCACAGAATTCGGAGCTCTTATTATGTACAATTTGATAAGATCACTCTCATAAATGAGGTAAATTTAAGTTCCAAATATCTTGTACTTAAGGCCCATTAAACAATATTTATCATTTAATCCTTTGAAATTGAGAAATTGAAAGTAAAACGAACTCAATTTTGTCTTGAAAATACATCGAAACAAGTGATCATTTCTCCGAAAATCTACATGTTATCGAAGTTATTTTAGTATATAAATAATCTGCACAATGTGCTTAAACTGCTGTTATCCATTTGTCGTTATAATATTTTATCATGATTTTTTGCCAATTTTTTGAAAACTAGCCTTCCTGTCGCTATTTTACCGGCGACGGACGCCTGCGATTTCAGTGCCGCGCCGGAGCTCGAGGAGGTAAGACGTATGTCACTTTGGTCTCCGAGTTTTCATCGCAAACGTCGAGAATATTTATTGTTGTGTGGGTCGGACGCCTTGTTTCTACACGGGCTATCCTCGCATTGTGTGTGTGTAAACAGCGACCAACGAATTTGATCCTAGATCCGTAAATATTTGCTTTTGTAATACTTTGTTATGTTTAAATGTTAAAGTATTACAACGTTGTGATGATAAAAATGTGAAAATTACAATACGGTCAAGATGATAAGACACATCAAGATGGTACTCGGGATCTGATGATGGAGCCAGAAGGTGGTCACCAGTACCAGTGAACCATGTAAGTAAACGACTTCGTGTTTAGACTCGTTGGGTTCGTCTCAACAAGACCTTTGACAAGAGGTGGTACTCAGGGTCTGATGATGGAGCCAGATGGTGGTCACCAGTACCAATGAACCATATAACTAAACCCAGAGATGGGGAAATCGTAATCGATTCCGGATTACACGATTACTTGATTTTACTTTGTAATCTGACACTACTGGGTGTCAGATTACTTGTAATGTAATCAAGTGAAACGGTAAATTACCATTACATGTAAAGGAATCACTAATCATCTATACAATCATTACTATTACCAATAATTCGGAATCATAGTCGATTCAAAATAACTGAAATTATTGACTTGATTACTTTCAGATTACGAATATGTAGTACCTCAGATTGCTGACTGTCACTTTGACACAAAAGTCGTCATGGGTGTCGTAAAATAGGTTTTAGGAGGTGCTGATTCCAAAATTAATGACTAATGTTCAATCTGACATTGCTGACTGTCACTCTGACACAAAAGTCGTCATGGGTGTCGTAAAATAGGTTTTAGGGGTGCTGATTCCAAAATGAATGACCAATTTGGAATCTGACATTGCTGACTGTCACTTTGACACAAAAGTCGTCATGGGTGTCGTAAAATAGGTTTTAGGGGTGCTGATTCCAAAATTAATGACCAATTTGGAATCTGACATTGCTGACTGTCACTTTGACACAAAAGTCGTCATGGGTGTCGTAAAATAGGTTTTAGGGGTGCTGATTCCAAAATTAATGACCAATGTGGAATCTGACATTGCTGACTGTCACTTTGACACAAAAGTCGTCATGGGTGTCGTAAAATAGGTTTTAGGGGGTGCTGATTCCAAAATGAATGACCAATTTGGAATCTGACATTGCTGACTGTCACTTTGACACAAAAGTCGTCATGGGTGTCGTAAAATAGGTTTTAGGGGGTGCTGATTCCAAAATTAATGACCAATGTGGAATCTGACATTGCTGACTGTCACTTTGACACAAAAGTCGTCATGGGTGTCGTAAAATAGGTTTTAGGAGGTGCTGATTCCAAAATTAATGACTAATGTTCAATCTGACATTGCTGACTGTCACTCTGACACAAAAGTCGTCATGGGTGTCGTAAAATAGGTTTTAGGGGGTGCTGATTCCAAAATTAATGACCAATTTGGAATCTGACATTGCTGACTGTCACTTTGACACAAAAGTCGTCATGGGTGTCGTAAAATAGGTTTTAGGGGTGCTGATTCCAAAATTAATGACCAATGTGGAATCTGACATTGCTGACTGTCACTTTGACACAAAAGTCGTCATGGGTGTCGTAAAATAGGTTTTAGGAGGTGCTGATTCCAAAATTAATGACTAATGTTCAATCTGACATTGCTGACTGTCACTCTGACACAAAAGTCGTCATGGGTGTCGTAAAATAGGTTTTAGGGGGTGCTGATTCCAAAATGAATGACCAATTTGGAATCTGACATTGCTGACTGTCACTTTGACACAAAAGTCGTCATGGGTGTCGTAAAATAGGTTTTAGGGGGTGCTGATTCCAAAATTAATGACCAATGTGGAATCTGACATTGCTGACTGTCACTTTGACACAAAAGTCGTCATGGGTGTCGTAAAATAGGTTTTAGGAGGTGCTGATTCCAAAATTAATGACTAATGTTCAATCTGACATTGCTGACTGTCACTCTGACACAAAAGTCGTCATGGGTGTCGTAAAATAGGTTTTAGGGGGTGCTGATTCCAAAATGAATGACCAATTTGGAATCTGACATTGCTGACTGTCACTTTGACACAAAAGTCGTCATGGGTGTCGTAAAATAGGTTTTAGGGGTGCTGATTCCAAAATTAATGACCAATGTGGAATCTGACATTGCTGACTGTCACTTTGACACAAAAGTCGTCATGGGTGTCGTAAAATAGGTTTTAGGAGGTGCTGATTCCAAAATTAATGACTAATGTTCAATCTGACATTGCTGACTGTCACTCTGACACAAAAGTCGTCATGGGTGTCGTAAAATAGGTTTTAGGGGTGCTGATTCCAAAATTAATGACCAATTTGGAATCTGACATTGCTGACTGTCACTTTGACACAAAAGTCGTCATGGGTGTCGTAAAATAGGTTTTAGGGGGTGCTGATTCCAAAATTAATGACCAATGTGGAATCTGACATTGCTGACTGTCACTTTGACACAAAAGTCGTCATGGGTGTCGTAAAATAGGTTTTAGGGGGTGCTGATTCCAAAATTAATGACCAATGTTCAATCTGACATTGCTGACTGTCACTCTGACACAAAAGTCGTCATGGGTGTCGTAAAATAGGTTTTAGGGGGTGCTGATTCCAAAATTAATGACCAATGTTCAATCTGACATTGCTGACTGTCACTCTGACACAAAAGTCGTCATGGGTGTCGTAAAATAGGTTTTAGGGGGTGCTGATTCCAAAATTAATGACCAATGTTCAATCTGACATTGCTGACTGTCACTTTGACACAAAAGTCGTCATGGGTGTCGTAAAATAGGTTTTAGGGGGTGCTGATTCCAAAATTAGTGACCAATTTGGAATCTGACATTGCTGACTGTCACTTTGACACAAAAGTCGTCATGGGTGTCGTCAAATAGGTATCCGGAGGTGTTTGAAAACTAATGACCAATTTGGAATCTGACACTGTTGACTGTCACTTTGACACAAAAGTGATCATGGGTGTCTTCAAATAGGTTTTCATGGGTACTGATCTCAATAGTAATGATCAATTTGGAATCTGACATTGCTGACTGTCACTTTGACATAAAAGTCGTTATGGGTGTCGTCAAATAGGTTTCCTTTCCAGGGGTACTGTGCAATGTCAGGTTCCAAATCGGTCATTACTTTTTAAATCATTTCATTAATTTTGGAATCAGTGCCCCTAAAAACTATTTGACTACACCCATGATTCCTTTTGTGTCAAAATTACAATTAGCACTGTGAGATTCCAAAATAGTCGTTAATTTTGGAATCAGCACCCCCGGAAACCTTTTTGAAGACACCCATGACGACTTTTGTGTCAAAGTGACAGTCAGCAATGTCAAGATTCCAAATCGGTCATTAATTTTCAAATCAGCACCTCCGGAAACCTATTTGACGACACCCATGACGACTTTTGTGTCAAAGTGACAGTCAGCAATGTTAGATTCCACATTAGTCATTATTTTTGGAATCAGCACCCCCTAAAACCTATTTTACGACACCCATGATGACTTTTGTGTCAAAGTGGCAGTCAGCAATGTTAGATTCCACATTGGTCATTAATTTTGGAATCAGCACCCCTAAAACCAATTTTACGACACCCATGACGACTTTTGTGTCAAAGTGACAGTCAGCAATGTCAGATTCCACATTGTTCATTAATTTTGGAATCAGCACCCCCGCAAACCTATTTGACGACACCCATGATGACTTTTGTGTCAAAGTGACAGTCAGCAATGTCAGATTCCACATTGGCCATTAATTTTGGAATCAGCACCCCCTAAAACCTATTTTACGACACCCATGACGACTTTTGTGTCAAAGTGACAGTCAGCAATGTCAGATTCCAATTCGGTCATTAATTTTTAAATCAGCACACCCGAAAACCTATACTCGTGGTATATGCACTTGAAATGTGAAAGTGAAAATGCTAGAATGACATGTAAACCACGAAGTTGTATAGTCATATTGTTCATTGGTATTGGTGACCACCATTGGCTCCATCATCAGACCCTGAGCACCACCTTGAAGTAATTAGAATTGTATTTGTCTTATTTTATCATCATATTAATATAATTATACTTTACTCTAATACTTATCATATAACAAAAGCAAATATTTGGGATGGAATCTACTTTTATAATTATTACTTTAATTTTTTAAATAAATTTTAACATAATTGATATTATTTCGCGCTATATTCTCGTATTTTCGTACAAAATAATGTTTATTAGAAACCAAAAGTTTATATCGAGATAGTAGATTGTGGTTGTTATCAAAATTCCATAGAAAGGATCAAGATTGTTTTGTCCATTATTGTAGTGCGAGCGAGTGATAAGACGTGCTAGAAAGGGTCGGCATATTGGGCTCGCGCGGCGGGTAAAATACCTAATTTCGCCCGACGCCGAAATGTTATAACGCTCTTAATATGGAGAAGGCCCTGCAAATCCGTTTGTTTGCTAAAACCTTTACAGGTGCTTGGATGCACATAAGGTCCGACCGAGATCTCGGTCTCGGTCTCGGCATTCTCGGCCGAAAATCGGGCCGAGATCTCGGTCTCGGTTCTCGGCCGAAATGGGCCAAGATTCTCGGCAAAACCGAGACTGTGATTTTGAATTTATTGCGCACTCGCGTCGTTTTTAGCTACCCGTTGATTACATCGCCCGTTTGGTATCCCGATTTTAGTGATTTTGGTAGGTTCTTTATCGATATTTCTCTATAGGCTATGGCACCTGCCGTATACTTGTTTGTCACTAACGTAGTTTATTTTGCTACGGTAGAAAAGTAAGGGGTGCGGTAGGTTTGGGTAGTTACGGAACTAAACACTAAACACGGCCCGACATGCTATTGGTTTCCTGATTAATAGGCGAATTTTGATTATGAAAATATTTTTTGGAAAAATTGCATGTTTTTCACTGTTTTATAAATTCTCGGTCTCGGTCTCGGTCTCGGCCGAGAATCAAATTGAATCTCGGTCTCGGTCTCGTTCTCGGCCGAGACAAAAATATCGTTCTCGGTCGGACCTTAGATGCACATACTACAATTTTTACTTCCTAGGAGCGCAAATGGTACATATGTGAATCTTGACTCTCTCTTTGAACTCGAAAGTACTGACCTAGAGCATGAGCCGGTCGAGCTGGCAGCAACGCGCAGAGGGTAGCAGTACGCCGGCATCTTGTGCAGTGTTAAACTACTGGCTGGCCTACAGCATATCTTCCCCAGCATAGACAATAAGACACTCACCACTCAACGCCGCAAGCATCTGCGGCACACCCTTGAGCATGAGCCGCTCGAGCTGGCAACGTCGCGCCGAGGGTAGCAACACGCCGGTGTCGCGCGCCGCGCCGAGCTCTTCACTGGCCGCTTGCGCTAGTATGAGACCCAGTAGACAGCGCCGCCCCGAACAGCGTAAAAGCTGGTGAAATAATATTGATATCTTACATACTTTCAAGTAGTTTTCAAAAAATATTATAATATAACATAAGGAAAATTTCTGAACAGGAAATAAGCACAGAAATAAGTTATAAAAACTTGGATTTATAAATTTACTAATAGATATAAAGTCAGAGTCAAACTAATTACAATTTATCTGTGTGTTCATTTATCATGAATCTCTTGAAATGTACCTATGAAAAAATAGAAAAGTAATATGTCTTATTTTAAGACTACAGACTATAAGCAGATTGGTTGAGTGCTTGATATCATGACTAGCATGTTCATCTTTAAGGAGCAAAAATTTTACTTTAAATAAAATGAGACTGCCTCTACATCTGAGGGAAAATTATGTTAATATTGTAATAATTTAGATATTAAAAATTTAAATTAAATTTAAATTTAAACTACATATTTACAAATTATACTATATGCCACTCAAAAAGATAAACAATTAGGCTCTTCTTCTTCTTCTTCTTCTTCTTCCTCCCTTGATACATACCTCCACAATGTTACTGAAGAAATCTGGGTACAGATGTGGCCAGTCGTAGCGAGCTATGGACACCATGAGTGCCGCAAGTTTGTTCCTAATGAAGTACTGCATTAGCTCATGCTTTGCCATCAGCTCGTTCCAGAGTGTCAGTCTTATTTCAGTCTTCTCCTCGTCTGACATCAAGCTAACCCATTGTCTGTTTATTATGTTCTGGAATTGAATGCACAAAGTAAATTTACAATAAAGACCTAATAAATACGCATATTTTTTTAATTATTTAAATCCCTTAAGTTCAAATTTCTATGTCAATACCTGTAATTTTATATCTTTGTAAACCTGTTGTGTATAATAATGTGATTACTACTACTAAATCTATTATTTATTGCACTATCCATTTGTTTACAAAATTCTACTTGTAATTTAAAATACAGAAATTTCCAACAGGGCTTTTATGATTTCAATAGAGAAATAAGCTATTGTGAAAATTATTTCTTATAAGAAGTAGCTAAATTATAAGAAAGACCAAAACATTATATAAAAATCAAATAAAGTTACGATATACTTTTCTTAATTACCTCAAGTGTTGTCAGTGTGAACATCAAAACATATTGGTTCTGTGATTTTTGTAGAAATAATAAACAATGCCTCCAGGAATCTCTATGTTTGGAGAAGTTTTCCAACATGGTCTCAATCTCACGCTTCCTCAGGTTGCTTGTTGTTGGTGCAAAAAACTCCGACATCAAGGCCTCAAGGGAGACCAGGGCCTCATTGACCTCCATATCACTCTGTGAAAACAAGCATATATCCAGTGAAATATTTCTATATTTCTATTCTGCACCATGTTGACAATGAAAAATGTCTAAGTGGTACATTTCACTTAACCTGGTCAAACCTGTATATCAGTGCCTAAAGCTTAAAATACCTAATGAAACAATCAATTCAATTTAGATAGTAACTTCATAATATCAACATTGTAGGTACGGATTTTTTTTAAGGGCGCATGTAATTTACAAAAAGTAATAAAGCTCAGATCTCACCATTTTCAACGAAATTCAGTTACAGCATAGAAATTTTATGCAGCTAAATCATGTCTTGTGGAATCCCGATAGTAGGGATATTCTACTAAAATTGGCATACAACCGTAAAGACTCGATGTATTCGAATATGCATCCAGAAGGAGCATATAAATGAAAGCTAAAAGTGTTATTTATTCCATATTTATAAATTCCTTGTGATTTTTACATTCTGCCGTTCGCATTGCACTACACGACTCTTTGACATTGACAGAGCCGTCAGAAAGTGACATAACAAACCTGAATTTTTACTATTGGAGTCTGGTAGGATGAATTACCATGTTTGAAGTAGTAATAACTTTACCTCAAATAGTTTAAAACTATAAAAGTGAATGATTTCCGGTTTCTTTTCTGGTGTGTTTCTTTTATTTAATCTGTGATAATACCGGCTAGCGTGCTTGTGGGAGTGCGCGCGTTTTCTCGGTTGTCAGTGTCAAGAAAATCCTATCGTTTTCCTATTTTATTCATGATTTGTAAATAAATATGCAATTTATATTAGATTAACTATCTTAAACCTATTTATTATAATTTTACTATAGTCACTGTTATCTCTTAAATATCACAGGTAACAAAAATAAATCAGAGTTAAATAAGTCGAGGCTGTTGTTATTTTTTGTAACAATACTTTTGTTTGCAGTGAATTGGTGCCTAATACTCTTCTTCCCTTTTAAAAACAAGCATCACTACAAAATGAGTAACTCGACAATCGATAATACTTGGACTAAGGATTTAAGAGAAACCCTCAATGGTAAGTCAATATCCTAACCAATGCTAAAGTCATTATTATTATTACTGTCGATAATAAGCACTGATATTTTATTCTTTTATAATCAGACAAGCGCAAAGCGACTAAAGAAAGGATAAAGTCACAATCGGACAGCAGCAGAGAAAATTCAAGCAGTAGGAAAAGGGCAAAACCCAATGAGAAAGTGGGCACAGAATCAAAAGCAAGGCAAGTACATCCATTTTCATTTGATGTGAAGTCTTTTAATGCTCTATACTGTAAATGTTTAATGCAAAAATTATTATTTCAGTAAACCAAAGAAACCAGTTGAACTAGAGACTGACCCTTTAATGCTGCAAAGAAGGCAGAAACAAATTGACTATGGAAAGAACACGACTGGCTACCATAACTATTTGCAACATGTACCTATGTAAGTAATAAACTTACTCCTACAGTTTTATTTTACAGTAAATTATCCCTTTGCTAAAGATTCCAAAGGTTTTTTTTATTGCCAAATAGAAGACCAATAAACTGGATAGGTAGCTTGCAAAGAATATTGCATATTTTCAGTCAACCAACTAGAAATCTGAATGACTTTCATGTTTAGTATACCTGGTAATATGTAGAAAATCTGGCTTTCTACTATTTTTTTTTTTTTTCGAGAGATATTGTTTTTGTGAAAAGAAATAATTTATGGAACATATTATTTCAGAGACAAGCGCACTAAGGATGACCCAAAAACCCCTGATAAGTATTCAAAGTACAGCCGCAGGTCATGGGATGCATTGATCAAGATGTGGAGGAAAAAGTTGCATGAATATGATACTGATGGAGCCAAGTCCAACACTGGGTCTAACTCTGGCTCCATCGCTGGTTCCACCACTTATTCTGATGAGGAAAATGAGGAAGAGGGTAATAATGTTGAGCAATAGATATTTAAAATGTAATTAGGTATAGGAGTTGTAATAACAATAACACCTAAGGAATCTGTAAGCTATGAGGTTGACATTAAGGTGTGGAGATTTAGCTCTTGTTTAATATGCACAAGAGTAGTCCACAAAGTCTGCACTAGTGACATATTTGCCAGATCTGGTTGCACCTTTGACATTAAATGCATGTACATACAATTTGTATTGGTTCCTAAACCATTATAATTGACATATCATTATTTATTGTCGGTTATAGCTATTCATAACTATGATAATTATGATCAGTTATAACTTTCTTTATAGATTTGTGCAAAGGAGACATAAAGTTAAACACAGTTCTGAGACCTGTTTACACACAATAGAGTACTGCTTATATTACATGATAAGCAGGATTTTATTGTTGGTAGGTGCTGGTCCAAAGACAAATAAGTGGACAGAAAATTAGTTTACTTATTAACTTTTCACTGTACTTGAAGAGGGATGACAATGACAGACCATTTTACTATGTTAGGTAGGAAATAGTTTAATGTAAGCATACAAAATAGTGAACTTGTTTAGCCTATCTTGTGACTAGAAGGGAAGAATAAATGGACTCTTATTGTTGTCTTGTCTCTTATTATACATGTTATTCAAAATTATTAACATATTTTTTGTTCTTATCCAAATATTTTTGCCAACTCCATATCTTGCAAATACAGACTTTTTGGCCTGGTTTTGGTACAGTTAATAGATTCAGCAGTTATGTTCAAAAGTTTCAAAGCCAGACCAAAATTTCAGACCCTATTTTCTATGAGTACCTATATTTTAACAGATTTTTTTCCTCTGTAACTCTGTTCAGAGTATCAATATATACTAATAATTATAAGTGCCTACAATGGCTATAATGCTGTTTACTTTAGTAGTAAGCAATATGTATTTGATTTGACTGATATGTAATTGTGTATGTTCATAAGATTTAATTATTTGATGAAAAATGTAAGATCCTCCACATCAATTAAAAAATATATAAATTTTCGTCACATTGACCCATTTATGTTGTCATAATTCTGGTCTATGTGTAGAACATTTACTTAGCACTCTTAGCAGAAAAACTTGTTTGATTCTCATGTCCTGAAGCTCTTGCAGCATTCGTTGATTTTGGATTTGTACTTATTTAGCATGTTCAAGTCTCAAATAAGCATGAGATAAACAACCGTTTTGATTCCTTGCCTAATCGAAAACTTTACCGTGGCTTTGGTACCAAAGTGCTAATTATGCTGCAAAATGTTGATTTTTATGTTGTAACATTTGGGTAAAAAATTATGATAATGAATGAAATCATGCTACTCGAACTGCTGAAGTATTCAACATACTATAAGTGGTATAAACTGATGTTAAAAACTCTAATAAAACAAATTATGTAACTAATTATGTTTTATTAAATACTGATAATGTAGATTAAATTCTATTTAATGGGTAGTTCCACTTTATTAAGGATGTCTCTGGCTTGTTTTATGGCCGCATGGTTTTTGGTCTCTCTTGCCAGTGTGTGTAGCTTGTCCATGTACTCTTCAATGTTATTCTCAGTTGCACCTGTTGGACCACCTATAAAAAAAAAAGAAAAAAATAGTAATCTCTTCGTTCATCATTTACTTGCTCACCCTTCTATTCAATCTATTCACTTCAATACTACTTCAATCTATTTTTACATACAAAAACTGTTTAGCTTCAAACAATATTGAACTCCTGCCAAGTATCATCATGACATGTTCTCTTTTCCCAAATGCATTTACTTTTCTGCTCAAAGATTTCAAAAGCAGAAACGCTAAAACACTCACGGCACCAGCACAGGTACAGGTTATACTTTGATTTGCCTTATGGCAATTCATAATGTAAACAATTATAGCATTACCTGGTATGGCGACGGCCTGCAGCGCGTGCACCAGGGCGGCGACGAGCGCGCGCCGGTGCGCGAGCAGCGCGGCGGTGCGCTCGGCGGCCGCGGCTGTCTCGGCGCGCAAGCGAGCTGTCGCTGCGCTCACCTCCTCGGCGTGTCGTTGGAGAATGGCATTCTAAAATAACAAGTTTAGTCTTTTGCCAATTTTTCCTGTACAATGCACAAATTAATAATACTGATTGTCAATATCTTTTCCCCTCACTAGCTCGGAAACACGTGTTTTGTCCTTCAATACCAGCGGGTAAAAACGCATTTTATCCACTTAAAAATTGATAAAAGTGAGTGAATCTAGTGATGACGATGATTTACCACCTGTGGAACTACTGGAAGCAGTGATAAACGCGCTTTTTGCGTTGTACTTTCCTCACTTTAGTGAGGGGAAAAGTTTTGTGTTACACTCGGGTCCTAAAGTATTTTACTTCTCGTGTGTTAAAAAACAACTTTGCACCCTTGTATAACAAATAAGTGAGCGTCAGGACCCCTGGACCACTACAGATATTTGATGTTTAGTACATACTAAAATTTAGTACCTATTTGATACTAATTGGTACCTGAGTACATATATTTGGTACCTCCACTGATATCGAAAAATCGAGCGAATAAAGTGGCCAGACATTCTGACGTCAGGATGTCTGGACCATTTTTGGTTTACATAGTTCTAGACAACACTACTAATTGATATCTTAGTCAATATTTACTACCTATTTGGTACTTGTCAATATATTTTTTTCAAATTTTTTTGGCGTACCAGAAAAAAATTATGATTGAATTTAAAGTTGTGAGCCCAGCCGCGGCGTTGAAGTATGTAGCGCCTGTCAAAAGAATAGAGGCAAATCCGCCTGCCCTCCTGCGCGTCAACTTAAATAGGAATTTATTTTTAGGCACTCGCACATCATCTCTACTGACTAGTGGCATTAATATAGTCGAAATATAAAAGTAATTAGTGTAATTACACTAGTTTTCCATTTTCCTCCTGAGAAAACCTCCTACAGTCTCAATAACGTCTAATGTCATGTCATGTCCCTGAGAGACATCTCCTGGCGGAGAAATTTGTAAATCAGTTTACCCCTGACAGCCGGTCATTTTTGCGACTGTTCAGCAGCTGTAGAGCTGTATGGCAGATTTGGCGGCATTGTGGTTGTAGGTACTGATAGTAGATGATTGATTTAATGTTTGTATTTATTCTTAATTCATAATTGACACTAATCGATGCAAAAAACAAATGTTACCGAAAGCAGTGGTTTATTTATATAATAAACCCCTATAACGGAGCTCGTGGACCATAGACTGGTCCAAATCATCAAAATACATCCTATATACCAATATTACCAATGACGCTGTTAACACGTTCGACGCCGGTGACACAGCGTCTGTGATCAAAAAATCCTTACTCCTATGCCAGTGACACATATGTGTGTTTTAATTTATGAGCCTTTTTGTTGCCAAATTTCAAATTAAATAAAAAATGATTGAACATACAGTTATGTTATTCAAAATTAAATCTAAATACGCTTTGGTTTCAAAATTTGTAAGTTTTTGATATTGCACAAGATTACCTTTATACAGTGCCGGGTGGCACAAATATGTGTCATTTTTAAGACAGATTTCAGCGGTTCTCAAAATTTTCATTGGAACTTACTATAGATTGCACAGCCAATATGAAATAAGTTAACAATTTAGTATTAATAGTATTTCGTACGATTGTAACTTAATTAAGATTTTAATAAACCGTGTTTAGGCCAGTTTTACTGACTAAACTTATGGAACTTTTTTATCACAATTAATTTCCAATTTAGGTAATAACTTTTCTTAGTACTTGGATAGGGTTTGAGATCCGGATATCCGAATTATCCGGATATCCGTTGAATTTGAGATCAGGATCCGAGGTGTCATCGGATCCGGATAAAACGGATAATACGGATCCGTTAAACATGGGCATCGATCCACACCAGAAAGAATTTTCGAATGAACTTTATGAATTATTCCCTGTATTTTGTCGCGTAAAATGTTTATTCACATTTGTTTAATTCAAATACTACAGAATATCAAGCTAGGTTAGGTTCGGTACATTACGCCATGCAATTAATCCATAAAACTATATGTATTAATGTTAACAAACTAAATAAAATGAACAGTAAACCCATAGCTCGGCACCGTTAATCAAATAGTTAACTTCGTTAATCGTTAATCCGTTACTTCAAAAGTTAACTTCGTTAATCGTTAAAGCGATACATGTCGGTAGATTTAACGGAAGTTAAAGTTAATCGATAATTCGTTAACACGTCATAAAAATAGGACTTCACTGTAGGTATTATGTATTTGTATTTACTTAGTATCCAACTATCCACCAAAAACCATTAAAACCTGTGACGCCAATCGGTAAAAAACCGAAATGTAATAATTACGGTCTCTTCGGGCTTTTACCGCCATTGGTTGGCTAAATCCTAGGTTTTACTTCGGATTGGTAATTATTGGGTCATTCATGCGGTCGCGATCGTGGTGCGTCGGTTCTTCAGATTGAGATTTGAGACGACAATTCGATGCTGTGGGCCACGATATGACGATAACTTGGTAGAGTAATCTAAGGCCCGCCGGACTCGATGCGTCGGTTGCGCGATTTGTCTGTCATGCCTGATGATTGCACTCTATTCCCAGGTTAGTGATCGATCTAGCACGTCTAATAAGATTTAGAAGATCTCGAATAAGTGATCCAAAGTCGCCAATTGGTCTTTAGACTGTTTATAACCGACGGATCTGCTTTTACCGATAAATACTAGGTTTTGCCGTACGAGTACTACGGGCTTTTACAGTAGCAGTCAGGACGTGGTATTCGCGACGCAGCGAGCCGCTTGGGGTGCTGGATTAACGATTAACGGACTCGATGAAATTTAACGGAAGTTAACGAATCCGTTAACATTTTTTAAAGTTAACTTAAATGTTAATCCGTTAACCGAAATGTTAACTTCGTTAATTAACGATTAACGGATTAACGAGTTAATGCCCAGCTATGAGTAAACCATAGTTTTTAAAACTGTTTTCGTTACTAACTGGATGTATCCCGCAGGAATAACGATAAATTATTAATTTTCTATAAAGCAGAAACGGTTGCCATGGATGTTCTTTAGCTTAGTGATTAATTAAAGATCATGGAGGTAATTATGTAATTACATACGTAATCATTTTATTAGCTCATTTCAGATCCAATTTTTTTTGTATTTAATGAGATGGGAGGCAATCTAGCACACCCAAACCACCAGAATAGGGTTGCAAAAAAAACGGTTTTTTTCTGGCTTGAAAAAAACATGAAAAAAACCGTGAAAAAAAACAGTTTTTTTTCTGGAGTATGTTTTTTTTCTAAAGTACGAAATCTCAAAATTTGCAAAATAGTTAATACTTTTATACGGTTTTTTTAGACTTAATGTTAACTATTAAACGAATTTAATCAAATCCTTTAATTTCTGGTCTTATAAAAGTTACATTTACGAAATCTGTAGTTGATAGTTATCACCATTTACTGTTGGCAACACCACCGCCTCTCCATGCTACACGCAACATCGGGGATTCCCCAATAAACGTTTGTATACTGAATGTTAATTGAATTAAATTGTACGTTATTGTTATTGAAACACGTTACAACTCACGAAAAACCGTTATTGTCGTATTATTTATTCATCTGAAAAAAACCGGCCAAGAGCGTGTCGGGCCACGCTCAGTGTAGGGTTCCGTAGTTTTCTGTATTTTTCTCAAAAACTACTAAACCTATCAAGTTCGAAACAATTTTCCTAGAAAGTCTTTATAAAGATCTACTATTGTGATTTTTTTCATATTTTTTGAACATAGGGTTCAAAAGTTAGAAGGGGGGGGACGCACTTTTTTTTCCTTTAGAAGCGATTATTTCCGAAAATATTAATATTATCAAAAAACGATCTTAGTAAACCCTTCTTCATTTTTTAATACCTATCCAACAATATATCACACGTTGGGGTTGGAATAAAAAAAAATATCCGCCCCCACTTTACATGTAGGGGGGGTACCCTAATAAAACATTTTTTCCATTTTTTATTTTTGCACTTTGTTGGCGTGATTGATATACATATTGGTACCAAATTTCAGCTTTCTAGTGCTTACGGTTACTGAGATTATCCGCGGACGGACGGACGGACGGACGGACGGACGGACGGACGGACGGACGGACGGACGGACGGACGGACGGACGGACAGACAGACATGGCGAAACTATAAGGGTTCCTAGTTGACTACGGAACCCTAAAAAAAAACACAGAAAAAAAAACTGCTCGGTTTTTTTTCATGTTTTTTTTCATAATTTCTTTTCTGAAAAAAAAACATTTGGTTTTTTTTCTATTTACAACCCTACACCAGAAGGATTGGAGTGCACCTCCATAATACTTTTTGTGTAGATAGTTAGATACATACATATTGACACTCCCTGGTCCAACGCAATAAAATTATATTATTTTAACTTTTTTTCCTACATCTGCAATTTTGCATGGATATCATTATAGGCTGTGGTTACGGATTTTGACGCCCCAGGAAAACGGAGGTACTAGAACAGGTTCACTAGAACAACACTAAATTACCCTGCATTAGCTTATGTATGTTAAACAAAAAATATTGGCCTACTGTTTAATGTTATATGCTGTAGAATGGGAGTGACATTCATTGTGAATTTGTAACTTCAAACTCTAGTAAATCCATTCTGCTTTTTTTGTAATCATCCTTAAAACCGAATCGATTTATCCGAGTTGAAGTTAAGCGACACAATTGTGTTAAAAGTCCGTATATTTATTATGTCGTTTTGTGAGTTTAAATCATTTTATTTCAGTAACAGCAGCTTAGATTTGACGAAACCCCTATAAAAAGTGACCATTTCAACACGGATCCGTTTTATCCTAAATATCCGAATATCCGGATCCGGCAAATTTTAAGATTCGAAATATCCGGATCCGAAAAATCGGCGGATATTGCAAACCCTATACTTGGGGTACTGAACTTGTCTAAAAGGCAGTAAATATGAGAAATTTTGACAAATGTTAATAACTTAAATTATAATAGCAGTATTATTCCCTATTATAGATAAAAATAATCGATATATCAGTCACAATTTTTAAATGGACATTTTCGGCCGCCTCCTAAGTATCTATGTGTATAATAATCTATGTTGAGTTCATTAGTGCTAAAGTTTGAGAAACACTGAGTGATAAAGTAATTACTTACGGTTTTCTTCCATTTTGTGAGTTTTAAACTATTTTTCCGTCTTTTTCGAGCATAAGCACCATCCCACAGCACGTCAGAGAGATGACTGACGCCGCGAAATCAAAAAAATCGCATTTTAGTAATTTACCTCTGAACTATGCCAGTTGACACATACCTTGTGACCATGTTATTCCTATGCCAGTAACACAAATATGTGACTACGATAATTACGCCCGGCATAGCTAAAGGGCTTAGTGAAACGCTGCCGGCGTCGAACGTGTTAATTATAACAGTTTATGCTATTTCCCCCCTAGAATTTGCCCAACTGTTGCCACGTGTTTAGGTCTCAGGAGGAAAATGGAAAACTAGTGTAATTACACTAATTACTTTTATATTTCGACTATATTAATGCCACCACTAGTCAGTAGTAGAGATGATGTGTGAGTGCCTAAAACTAAATTCCTATTTAAGTTGACGCGCGCAGGAGGGCAGGCGGATTTGCCTCTATACTTTTGACAGGCGCTACATACTTCAACGGCACGGCCGGGCTCACAACTTTAAATTCCGTCATAACTTTTTTCTGGTACGCCAAAAAAATTTGAAAAAAATATATTGACAGGTACCAAATAGGTAGTAAATATTGACTAAGATATCAATTAGTAGTGTTGTCTGGAACTATGTGAACCAAAAATGGTCCAGACATCCTGACGTCAGAATGTCTGGCCACTTTATTCGCTCGATTTTTCGATATCAGTGGAGGTACCAAATATATGTACTCAGGTACCAAATAGTATCAAATAGGTACTAAATTTTAGTATGTACTAAACATCAAATATCTGTAGTGGTCCAGGGGTCCTGACGCTCACACAAATAACTATTAATCAAATTTTTAGCAGCACAGGTTGTGATGGCACAATGGTTATCATCATCATTGAATTTGTAGGACTCGATCGAGTAGGTGGCAATCACAATAGATCAAGAATGGTCGTAGAGGTACATAAGGCGCTAGGAAGCCTTGCATAGCCCTAACAAGAAGAAGAGGAAGGCTATAATCATGAGGCTCAAATATACTATACCTGCTGCTCGTAGTCCGAGTTAGCCTTCCTTAACTGCCTGAGCTCTGACTCCCTTAGCTTGTTGTGTTGTAGGAACTGGTCGGTGAATATGGGAATGTCTGTATCCCCACCACCGAAGTCTTCACCCTACAAATAAAATAAAGTAGGAAATAAAAATTTTCACTGATGAAAATGCTTGCTTGAAGTAATTTATATCTATAAGTATACACTCATATATGAAATAACAGATATTCTCTGATAAATAAATTACTAGCCACAATAGGGATGACTAGTACGACTACATAAGAAAATGGCATTCTGTTTAGTCGTCGTCCAAAAATACTGAGCACATATTTTTCGCTTTTTCTAATTAATGAAAAAATACAAAAATATAGAGCATCAAAGTTCCGGAGTGGGGGCTTGTGACGTCACTTCTAAGTAAAAATTGTACCTAGGCGTGACGTCACGCGAAACTTTAACGCACTGTACCGTCTTAGTTTACGAGAAAATAGAAAAAATACGTGTCTAATATTCTTTGATAATCTAATTGACGGACTAATTAGTTTTTTTTAGTCGTCTCGCCTATTTAACCCCCCTGCAAAATAAGAGGCTGGCAATGTGTCACTGCAATAGCACAATTTCGTTTTTCAATCCCATGCCAAGAGTGGCACTGAAACTTGAGTAGTTTTATGTGCTCTGCCTACCCCTTTATGGAATACAGGCGTGATTATATGTATGTAAATAAATTACTTCTATGCTAAGTAGACCCTGTTGAGCAATATGCATCTGTCTTTAGAGAAAAGTACTAATGACTTACAGATGCTGGAGTGATGCAAGGTCTGGGCCTGGGAGGTGTTTGTTGCCGAGGCACGACAGGTGCACTGGGACCATTTGCTGTTACATTGTTAGGTTCTGCACTTGTTTGAGGTGGTGCTGCAAAAAAATAAGGCCTCAGTAAAAAATAAGGAACTCAGTGATGTGATGAATATAATTAATTGCAGCAAAGTAACCTGTTTGAAAACAGAAATTGCCACTTTAGCAAGAGCCAGTAATGTGTTATCAATATTTTTAGGGTCTCGCGAGCGTAGCGTCGGGCCAACTGTATGGAAAAAGTCGACGTTGTGCCAACGCGGTGTCAGGCTTTGCCATACAGTTGGCCCGACGCTACGCTCGCGAGATGCCAGATGTGGGAGGACCCTTAGGATCCAGTATTAAACTATATTTCCCAAGTAGATATACAAGATACACTTATGTAGGTCACTATACAGTGTTTGTATGACATCATTGATGTCACAAACTATTTAGTATGTGTATATCCAGTATATCATGAGATCATGACACTTCTCTGATGTTATTAATTGTTTAGCATGAAAGCAAACTAAGTTGGTTTCATACTAAATATAGCCCAGTTTGAGTGTAAAGAAACTAGAAATAAATTCATAAAGTAATAAATTTTAAATATCTATTGCATAGTCTCCACTCAAAATTGCAGCCAACTTGCTTGATCCAGCTCCATCTTGATGCTTACCAGTATTGGAGGTCTCACTGGCTTGGTTGTGATTATGCTTCATCTTCTTAGCTGCCCCACTGGAATGTTTTTGCTCCATTTGTTGTCTTCTGAATTCCTTGTAAGCATCAGTTTTCTTATACTCATCCCATTCCTTATTGTACCTTTGGAACAAAGGCTGATTGAAATAATATAAACATGTTGCTAAAACTGCACTAACACATTAAATTTAATGAAATAGATTTATGTAACAGAAAGGAGCCAAAGATTTGTTGAAAAAATTGTTTCATTGTAAGTGAATAAATTTGCTACTCACTTTTCCTTGTCTTGATCAGCCGCATCCAAATATTGCTGTTTCTCTTCCGCTGGCAACTTGCTCCACTCGCTGGCGAGCTGGCGCGTCAACTCCGCAAACCCGAGTTCCGGGTGCTCAGCTCGTAGCTGGTCGCGGCGCTCGTTCAAGTAGCGCACATATCCTAGATTACAAATCAAACAAATATTGAAGATTCGAATGTAACGTCATGTGGAAGTATAAAAGAGTCCGGTAATCAACTTTCTTACCTGTTAGTGGCTGGCGTGGTGCAGTTACGTCCCGGGGAACTTTAGGCTTTCGTTTTTTAGGCTTCTTAGGTGATGGTTTTTGAGGATCCTTTGAAGCATCATTACCAGCGACACCATTGCTAGACGGTGGCACATTATTCTCCAGTTCTGTACTCGAGGACATAACTTCCTCATTTGCATTTTCTGTAGATGGTTGTTGGCGAGTTTTCGATGGATCTTCCATTCCTTATATTTTTGGAATTATAATTACTACTACAATAGCGTACTTATGAAAAAAAAACGATAAATAATCACACACAAACACGATCACTACCTTAACTCTATACTGACATGTGTGACATTTCTTTTTTGACGTGATAACGTCTAATAACTCGTTACTACGGGCAGCATGCACGAAAAAGATGACGTCATTGTCCCGTTTCGCAATATAGCTTTAGCGCCATCTATTGGCGCGCGTTGGAACTAAGCGGCTGATCGATGCGCTCGGTATGGTTATAGCGTGTGGCCTGAGTAAAGCACCACAGCTGGGACAGATGGCGCGCCCGTGTGTTGTTCTCGTTAAGCTGAGTTTAGACCAGCAAGTTATTGCTGCAAGTTTTGAGACGCAACTATAGGTAAGAGTGAGTGGCAAATATCTGCATCTCTTTCTAGCATATAATTCTGTCTCAAAACTTGCAGCAATAACCTGCATGTCTAAACTCAGCTTTACAAAATTAATTATTTTAATTTATACGACTTTTTACAGAACATATCCCGTCTGAACTCATCATAGATTTAGAATTATTAAACTAGATTGTGTAGTTAGGTCAAAAAGTGTGTCCACATGAGAGGTCATTGTTTGGGCTGGTGTCCCTCTCGCACTTACTGACAATGTCAACATTATTCAGTGAACGTCGTTTTTAATTATAAAATCTTTGATTTATTGGCATCAAAATAATTACATTGTAATTACATTGTAATTATTTTCCAATTCTTTGAAATATATCGAAACCCTAGTTTGAATATTACACTAAAATAATATAAGAAGTTATAAAGTCAGGTAATATATATATATATAAAAATACTACTATTTTGGCTCATTAACACTGGCCACACGTGCGAGAGGGACACCAGCCCAAACAATGCCCTCTCATGTGGACCGTTTTCGATAGTTCAGAATAGCGAAAACGGTCACCTTTTTGTCTCAGTAATAAGGTTCAATTTAGTATGGCAAAAAATGTGATTCCGCTGTCCCCTGTCTTTGGAACTCACTGACAATGACATTTGGGCCGCTAAACATGGTACAATAGGGACTGAGCTCACACTTTTTTGCCATACTAAATTGAACTTTATCACCGGTGCAGAAAGGCGTTCATGTCAGACTAGTAAAAGTTTTTGGCTTAACAACTCAATCTAGCTTAATATATATAAATCTATGGCATAGAACAACATGTCGGGTCCCTATATATAGGTCTAAGGTTTTATTTGAAAATTGAAATGGTCATACAATGCCAAAAATTGTAAGTATTTGCAATATTACTTTCTATTATAGTAAAACATATATTTTTTAAGGATTATAATATATATACGTATGTTTTTTCATAGCCAAATCTGGTCTGCTTTGGCAAACATTGCCATCATTGCGGTAAATGGATGGAGCGAAGAGCTTTGAGGAAAGATTGTAAGTATTCACTTCTGATAATTGTGTTAAAGGTTTTTTATCTAGGTATCTACTCACACCAGTATTCCCAAAAGTTATTGGCAAATCACTAGAAAGAGTGCAGAGGAAGTTCTGTAAGCACATTTACAAACGACTGTACGGATATTACCCAGGATATATGTATCCATCTCTATTCGTAACAGGAATGGTTGGTCTTCAAACTCTAGAAACCAGACGGAAACTGCTGCATATTATGCATTACCGCCAACTGTTTCACCAAATCACCATAGAGTAGATGACGCATCCGTGCTTGAGAGAATGGGGCTGCAAGTGCCAAGAGCGAATGTGGTGGTTGGCATGCCGGGCGCGGTGCCGGCGCGGCGGCGGCGGCGCCTGTTCGCGGCGACCGGCGCACCGCTCGAGCCCGAGCTGCTCTTAACCGCATCATGTTGGAGACAGACGATATTGACATATTTGCTGATAGTGTTGGTGTGTTTTACAGAAAACTCTTAAGGTTCATAGACTCTACACTCCTTAGGTGATTAATGTAATAACCATAGTTTAACTTTTAAGTGTGTTTGCTTTTATTTATGTCAATTTAACATGTACATAATTATATTACCACATAAGTGCTTTGGTGAAATACTGTTAACTTTTGTGTATTTTTAATAAATAAACAAATAAATAAATAAACGTGAAAAAAGTCCCAGAATCGGGCCCCTTTTGCTATACTCTGACCGCTCCTGTCTATACTACTGTAATGTTTGACGTTATCACGTTAAACTACCGTCCGTAAACCGACTTTACAGACAACCAATTTTTTTTAATAATTATCGATCACATCCGCATTGTTCGAGGCATTAGTAAAACCGACGAAAAGTTGACCATTGTGATCAGTAGAAAAGTTCACGAAAAGTTAAGCTAGGAACATACTACGCGGACGTCCGCCGTCGCGCGACCGCGGACGCGGATCTAGACAATGAATATACACTTAACTTAACCGTGCAAACTATCGGTCGACGGCCGTGGACGTGGCCTTGAGCGTATGGACGTTCGATCGAAATCTGGATCGCTGGATGTTTGAAGACCATGCACACTGATCGCGGTCGCTCGACGGCGGACGTCCGCGTAGTATGTTCCTAGCTTCCGTGCAAACTATCGGTCGTCGGTCGTGGACGTGGCCTTGAGCGCACGGGCGTCCGATCGAAATCTGGCTCGCTGGATGTTTTGGTCAGCCGAAGCCACGTCCCGAAGACCGTGCACACTCGGTCGCGGTCGCGTAGTATGTTCCTAGCTTTAGGTCGATTTGTTTGCTACTTTCAAGCTAGGAACACACTACGCGGACGTCCGTCGTAAATCGACCGCGGACGGGAATCTGGACAATGGAAATACACATAACCGTGCAAATTATCGGTCGACGGACGTGGACGTGACCTTGAGCGCATGGACGTCCGATCGAAATCTGGCTCGCTGGATGTTTTGGTGACCGTGCACACTGATCGGTCGCGGTCGCGGTCGATTTACGACGGACGTCCGCGTAGTATGTTCCTAGCTTCACGCGACCGATCAGTGTGCACGGAACAGAACATCCAGCGAGCCAGATTTCGATCGGACGTCCACGCGCTCAAGGCCACGTCCACGTCCGTCGACCGATAGTTTGCACGGTTATATGTATTTCCATTGTCCAGATTCCCGTCCGCGGTCGATTCACGACGGACGTCCGCGTAGTGTGTTCCTAGCTTTAATATACACTAGCTAGGAACATACTACGCGGACGTCCGTCGTAAATCGACCGCGGACGGGAATCTGGACAATGAAATTACACATAACCGTGCAAACTATCGGTCGACGGACGTGGACGTGGCCTTGAGCGCATGGACGTCCGATCGAAATCTGGCTCGCTGGATGTTTTGTTCCGTGCACACTGATCGGTCACGGTCGATTTACGACGGACGTCCGCGTAGTATGTTCCTAGCCGTGCAAACTATCGGTCGACGGACGTGGACGTGGCCTTGAGCGCATGGACGTCCGATCGAAATCTGGCTCGCTGGATGTTTTGTTCCGTGCACACTGATAGGTCGCGGTCGCGGTCGATTTACGACGGACGTCCGCGTAGTATGTTCCTAGCTTAATGGACGTTTTATTATGTTGCTCTTACACAGACAAAGCAATTTACATACCATTGCCGCGTTTGCTCCATAGTTAGTTGGTGCGTATGCATGCAACAAACGCGGCAATGGTATGTAAATTGCTCGGAATTGTGTTGCCCGTATAAGAGCACCAATAAACACCATGTGCAGTCACCGCTACAAGAGCTCAGTCTATCAAGATATTAACACTGGTATTCAATGATAAAATGTTATGTTATTTCCAGTTGTTTTTAATGTATTGTATTATTTGATGTAGACCTTCTTTCCCACTGGCACCATCGAGAAATTCTGTTTCCAGAAATATATGGCCATCTTTTAAGAAAAGTTTTAAAAATGCATGAACTAACTGTTGTTCTCCTTTATCTACTTCAGTATTTCCCAGCAATTGTGATGTTTTGGCATCATCACAACCATTAACAATACTTGAACAAGCATTTTCTAGCACTATAGGTTTTTCTTCTGAATTATTATTCTCCAAAACAGTCTCTGCCTCTAGTGAACAATCTTGTTTTAATTTCTTTGCATCATTTGCGTCTTCTCTTTTAAGCATTCTCCTTTTCCTTCTTTGATTACTCCATGTGTTTTCAGTAGCAATAATGTCCAGAAGTATACAATTTCCTTTTTTGTTAAGAACTTTTCGTGATATTTTTAAGGTCAGAAGAAGGGGTTTAAGTTTATCAAACGCAATGTCAACATTACTTATACTATTTGATAATTCTGGTAACTGGTATACAGTGTTAGCAATCTTTTTCCGGGGCTTATCTCTTGGTGGAACTGAAAAAATTAAATAATTAGTAATAACTGCTGTGTACGGGATGCTTCCCGCACAGTCTTGAGATGATATAGTTGATAAACCGTACATGCTGTAAAAAAAAGGTTCAAATGTCTATGCTAATTAAAATTAAAATAAATGAATACCTAATTTGTAAATATTATAGTCTTGATATGTCCATGCTAAACCCCATCTTGTGACCCTGCCTTGGCAGAATTCCGTGCTAGTGTATTTAATACCTTCTGCTTTCAGATCTTCAGATAATTCATTTAATGTAAACTTATGTCCTACCATTGTAGTAAATAATCTGTAACAGAAATAACAATCACTAAGCTAATTTTGTCACTTGATGATGAACTATGAACCAGGTTATGAAATGGGTAAAATAATGCATACTTACATGACTTTCTTTTTATGGTTCTTGCTTTCTTGTATCATTTTTCTACAAAATTCTAACTCTCCTCCATCTGTGATCAATTCATGTGGGGAACCAGTAAATCCATTCTTTGGAGGTGGTCTAAATCAGAAAATAAAAACATGTATTTAGGAAATAACAAAAAAAAAGGTTTTGCAGCATCAGAGAATGTATGAAAGGTTAACTAACTAAATACATTTGTAACCAACCTGGCAGTACTGCGAGATTCTAAGAGTTCTTGGATGTTGCTGTAGAAAGGAGGATTGCACATACTGAAGTCAAACCCTAGTCCACTGTCTTCAGTAAATAGAAAATCATATATTGATTGAGTTTTGTTTAGTTTTACTAAAAGAAAAGATAACATATTAAAATTATACATCTTATACATGAATATGAATAATACATACTTCTTGTAGTATATACTCACACTGAATGAAATCCTGCAAATTATTTTGTTGAACATTCTCTAAAGCCTTACTAAGGCTTTCTTCATCGTTTTCAGTGCCTAGCATGCTCCATTTGTTCTTCGCTGTTGCCAAAAGTGGGTAAATAGCACAGGCACCAGTACCTAAACCACAACAAACAATGAATAACTAAGATGTGAAGAATGCTTTTTAAGAATAAAATAATAAAATGATCCATACCTATGTCCAAGCCTTTTATATGTCCAGTTCTTTTGATAGCTTTAATTAGGTCTTCTATCCACAGCAGATAGTTGAGTCGTAAAGGCAGTGTGGGCACTAATCTGTCTTCAGGTATTTTAACATCTAGATTGAAATCTGATTTTAGTAGACACCTTGTTAGTACTCTTAAGGAATGTGGATCTTTGAAATCGATTGTTACTTTTCCTGATACATCCTAAAATAAAGGGAACAACTTAATGACCAAGTTTAAATAATGTGTATTATCCATTGTTGTTAAACTTACCGTTTTACAAATGCTAGAAAATTCTGAAAAGTCTTTTGAAAGCTTCGAAAAATCTGGAGGGTTTTTATAGATATTTCGCGGATGCATGTATCTGTTCATAGCCATTATTGTTGTAAATAAAACAACTTTAAGTGAAAATGTATCCGTTTCGATTTCATAACCTTAATTAATTAATGAAGTGTCAATGTCACGCTATTGTCAAATTTGACGGTCTGTTTGAGTACTGGTTTTAAACGCAGATAAAGGAGTGCTAGATTAAACCATAGACAAAGAACTTATCCAGTAATCATAATGTTGCCATATTTCCATCCTTTTGTTTGTAATGTTTAATTCATTCATTCACTTCATTTGTCTAGGTGTTTTCATTCATTCTTACTTCCTCTCATTTGGCGTCGAGTTGAGTGACTAGTCGAAGATACAGTTATTATTATAACTAAGAATTTATTGTAATTTATATTTTGAGAAACAATCATTTCATAAAGAATTAAAAATGGTGGACAGGATTGACATGGCTTTGGACGATATCATAAAAGCAAGTAAAGGAGGAAATAGAAGAGGAGGTGGTGCAGGCCGAAAATTTGATACTAACAAAAGACCTGGCCGTGGAGGCGGCGGAGCTGGTGGTGGTTTCCGCAATGGTCGGTCCGGTGGCGTATTACGTGGAAGAAATCGTGGCGGAGTTTCCAAACCAACAAATTACACAAGGGTAAATCGAATAACCTAAGATTGTTAAATTTCAAAATGGCCGACCGTCATGACGCATTTTGCTGACGGTGAATGGAGCGAACTGGTAGAACTGCGAAACGTAGCTATGCCATATTGATACCAAATGTTTCCTTGTTCAAGGATTACTGATGTTACTAATGTTTTCAAATAGTTAAAATCCTATTATTGTCCATATAGTTCTTGGGATCATCCTAAGAACATGGAAAGTAATTTATCGTTTATTTGCCACCTTTTTCTTGTACGTCGATGGTTGGGCCGTATAGTCCCAACTGTTAAGAACTGAAGGACTTGGGTGATGCTGTCCCCGTACTGCGTTCATGTAATTTTACTTCAACGATTTGTCAATCCTCTGGAGACACAAGGAATGGTCGGAAAATAAGGAGATATGTGGAGGTGTTGCTGTGTTATTTGCATTCTCTCCGTGGCACAAGCTGTGGGCGCTGGATATGGAAGAAGGCACATATCGAGTGAAAACTCGATGTAATTCCACTATCTGCAATGTGAAGTTGCCACAGACTCCCCATGGACATGTGAAGCAGACGCTAGTGCTGTGTATCAGTGATTAGAAACATCATTAAGGGACTATTTTCTCAAAATTGATATTATAGTATCACTGTTTATGTCAGTAATTACATGTATTTTGGAATTGTAAAATCATCATTTAAATTTTATTTTGATAGTCCACTATCCCATCAACTGTAAATGTTTTTTTTGGTTGCCATGTATTTTGAGTGTGCACATACTCAAAGACGCATTGAGTGGCCAGTTGGCATGCTCTATAAGGACGACATTTCAGGGTGATGTTAACAGCACATGGAAACATGATATGTTTTCGGAGTTTGGTGGCGAGAGGAAGATGCAAAGAAGCGGTCCCATCACCATGGGCCCTACAAAGCTCATGGTGTCCAATTTGGACTTTGGAGTTTCTGATTCAGATATTCAAGAGCTATTTTCTGAATTTGGCATTTTGAAAAGTGCCGCTGTACATTATGACAGATCGGGAAGGTCCTTGGGTAAGAATAACTAGTTTAAATACCAATTATGATTTTCTGACAACTATCAATATCATAAATAAAAGCTTTTACTTTCTACTACTTTTTAAAATTGTTAAGTCCATTTTTGAAATTCAAACCCTCTTATAATTGTACTAATACATAATTTGTTTTAGGGACTGCTGATGTTGTGTTTGAAAGGAGAGCTGATGCCCTAAAAGCCATGAAGCAGTATAATGGAGTACCTCTAGATGGCCGCGCAATGAACATCCAGTTAGCTACTTCAGAAATAAGCACCTTTAGAACTGAAGAAAGAGGAGGAGGTGGCCGCCTAGGAGGTGGTGGCGGCGGAGTTCCCATCAGGAGAAATTCTAACAGAGGTACAAAAATCTAAAACACTATCATATCATAATAGGATTATGAATTTTAACTCTTTAACATGTATTTACCTCAAATTAATCATTCATTCTTATTTCAAGTGGGTGGCGCTGGTAGAAATCAAGGTGGTGGAGGAGGCGCACCTCGGGGTGGTGCTCGACGCGGCCGCGGAGCCGGCGCCGGCCGCGGCCGCCGCCCGGTCCCAACAGCAGAACAACTTGACGCAGAATTAGATGCCTATGTCAAAGAAATTAAGTAAATTACAATTAGTAAAATAGTGCAGTGAAATGGACACTTTGTACATTAAGGAAAATTAACACTAACTGTGTTGAATTTATTGATGAAATGAGATGGAAAAAATGTTTAGCTATAATATTACTCTAAATACTGTAGAGTATATTATTTTTGATGACATCAGTTGAAATTGTGGTTTAGACTTCTGTTTTCCAGCAAAAAGAAATTTTCAATAAAAGCATTTTGATAATTGGTTGCCTAGTATTTTTCAATCTAATTAAACTTATTACAAATAATTATTTTTGCCACACTGTGTAGGTAGACCTTACCATCCTGAACGTCAGAACACTTATTGGCCCTATTGGTGTTGTAACTAAGTCATGCCCTAGTCACTGTTATCAAGCGCCGATCCAGCTTCGTGCCCAGGGGGGTCACGTGGTGAGTGCCCAGGCCACAGGGGGGTCATGTGGTCTATTTGTATGGCCAACCTAGGCTCCAGGGGGGTTCCCCCTGGATCCGCGCATGCTCTTCGTGCATTTTCGCGAGAACAATCTGCAAAAAAAAATTTTAAGGTAGGTAAATTTTATGTTTTTCCTACTCAGAAATAACAAAAATCCCGGTCCCAAAATTTTCTATTATTTTGCATACTTTCCACTTTGTAACCGCTGTACAAAGTGTTTGAAAAATGGTCACGAAGTGGAAAAAATAAATTTGGGACGTTTTTTTCCGCCTAGTAGGATGAAAAGGGCTCTTAATTCGGAGTAGGAAAAACATAAAATTTATTTATTATAGAAAAAAAAGTTTTTGAATCTTTTTTCGCGAAAATGCCTGTTCATGGCAAAGTGACGAGGGTCCTATAGCCAAGACAATTCTGACTGTAGCAAAGAATATAATAATCACTAGGAGAAGAACGCCAACTCTACAAAAAAAAACAGGCCAAGTGCGAGTCGGACTCTCCCACCGAGGGTTCCGTACAAACTTTCTTTCAAACTACCTAGTTAAAATAATTTCATGTTTTCATATAACTCTAATGAAAGACAAAAGTATAGGTACTAATGAGCATTATTGTTTATAGCGCCATCTCTCGGTGACTTCGCTTATTTTTTTCGCGACCTGTAGGGCAATCATGGTCGCGCGATAGATGATAAATAATCGGGCCGTCCCTATCGAACTTACAAATAGTGCGATAGGGACGGCCTGCTATTTTATCATTTATCGCGCGACCATACTTGCCTACCTGCTGTACTTAAAAAGTTAACGTAATTTTATGTAGGTAAGATTAAAAATTACCGATGAAATGTACTATATTTATATTTCCTATTTCCGTTAATTTTAGTATTAGATGTAAACAAAAAACAATATACTTATCTAAAAGAATAATAAGGAGAAAAATCCTCCTATTGGGTAACCGTATTTACCATGAACTTGTATTTTGGTGGGGTTCAATATAAGTATATAAATTGTCGCATCCCATAAAAAAACTGTCGATAAAGCATTATATCGAACACGAGAGAAAACCAAAACCTAATAATCATCGGTTTTTCTAGTCATAAATCTGCGCATCCACACACCCTGGGCCCGTATATGGTCGCACAGTGCGGCTTCTTCTTCTTCAACCTAGCGTTTTCCCGGCCTAGCGCCAGGGTCCGCTTTCCTACTCAGTCTTCTCCACTTTGCCCGGTCTTCAGCATACTTAGACGTGAGATTGTTCTCTTGTATGTCCGCTCCCACGACGTCCAGCCAGCGCTTCTTTGGGCTACCGGGGCCGCGTGACTTAGAGCCTTGGACAGCGAGATTAAGGCATCTGTTTTCGATGTAGGCTTAGGAGGATTTTTCTCCCGCGGACGCGCGTTATCCTGCGAGCTAGCTGAGGACTGTTAAGGGTGCCTTTCCACCAGAGATGTGTTATGGATACTTCTGATATCCACAATCAGCTTAGTCGAACCCGTTCCTACTAGCGCTACGCTTTGTGAACAGTGAACATGATTGGTGGATATCAAACACTATCACGTTGCGCATCTCTAGTGGAAAGGTACCCTAAAGGGCCAGCAACGCGCATGTGGAGGCTCTAGATTGGCAGGCGTCATAGGCTACCGTAACTGCTAATCACCAGGCGGATCGTACCCGTATTTACCATGGTGTGGGACATATGAAAAAAATTACATTGCTGAAATTTATGTTTTAATTACTTCCTTTCATCAAATTTATGATTTTTATCATTTTTTAATTTAACCAAAATAGTGAAAAATATTTATATTTTTGCTAAACATCAACGCTGTAAAAAAATTTGCCGCCTAATTCCCCATAAGTTGATACCAGAGACGATTTTTAAATTTTAGGATTTTTTTTCCACAGTAATTTTTCATACAACTTTTGGCGGTCGAAAAAACGCATTTTGCATAATAGTATTTTATGCAACAGGCGTTTAAAGGAGGTCAAAAAAGACGAGTGGCGTGGGTAACAATTTGAGGCGAAGCCGAAAATTGTTATTGAGACGCCACGAGTATTTTTTGACTCAGTTAAACACCGTTGCATACAATACTTTTTCTACGACCATGCACTTAGTTTTTAATCGTTTTCTTGAATAACTTTCGTGAAATTCACACTGTTTCCTGTATTTTGACTCAAAGGTTTGCACTGTCAGCTCGGCTGCCCAAAGCCTTCCCGCGCACGCCCGCAGTGTCGTTATAAGGCGTTGCCATGGTTACAGAGCCAAACAATGCGTTTTCAGTTTTTTCGATACTGCGCGCATGCGCGGAAAGCCGGCGGACGCTGGCTTTGGGGAATAGACCTTTATGTAGGGTTTTAAAGATCTGTGCACGACCCTGTAAATGACGAATAACAGTTCGGGAGTAGAAAAATATATTTTACTATATTTTTAGTATGTCAAAAAGACACACACAAAGAACTAAAAAAAACAAACTTCGGTTCTGTGGGAATTATTATGACCCCCCCCATACAAATTCTCATTCCACTCCTCTACTAGTACCCAAGACTTGAATATAAAGTATAACATTTTATGTGAGTATTAATTCGTTTGAATCCATTGGTAACCCTATCACGGGACGCCGCGCACGTGCGGCTCGTTTCTTTGTAAGAATTTTGTAGGTATTTAAAAGGCGGCATTTCGTGAATATCAAAGCAGTGGGCCTTCTGTACTTGTACTATTATATATTCTGTGGTTATAGCGTGTGGCCTGAGTAAAGCACCACAGCTGGGACAGATGGCGCGCCCGTGTGTTGTTCTCGTTAAGCTGAGTTTAGACCAGCAAGTTATTGCTGCAAGTTTTGAGACCACAGAGAACCTCCTATAGAGTGCCAATATTGTAAATTTTGTGCGCGCTACAAATCACCAGTGCTTGGGGCGCGAGGAGCGGGAGGGGAATGTGTTTAGTGCGCTGCGATTGGTCGTTTCAAGGACGGCAGGAAGTCGCGCCAGATGAAAAGGGAGTCGCGTAAGTAACCAGTGTAAGTTGACCTATGCCGGCTCTGAATAAATTATAAATATGACTTATTTGTGGAATGTAATACCCAGCCGCGTAGCGTCTATGATTGCCGCCCGGGGCCAATCACCAATTTTGCCGATATGCCGCCCCTCTTATGATCAACATATGTAGATTATTTGGTCATTATAAGTGCGAGTTGTGCTATCGTTGTAAGGGCTCCGTACACCACAAGAAGGGGCTTCGTTTTTTGAAGGCACTTAAATCATTTTTGAGAATAATTTAGGTAGATTTCAAGAGATTTGGTAACTCCTTTCAGCGGCAGAGAGTGAAATTTGAGTTTTCTTTCTTTTAAGTCTGACTTACGCTTGACTGTAGATTTATAATAGGCTTTCCTGTGTAATCCATAGATTGAAGGGTTTCTCGTGTATTTTTTCTGTGAATTTTTTACCTATTTTCTTAAATTACTTAAAAATTACTTGACTTATAATTATTTGAGAAAATATTTTTGAAATACTTATAAAAAGCTTTTTCATTTGATATGTAACACAATAGAGTTTAAAAAACTTTAATTTTTAATTTTCATTTTTACCAACCAAAAGTGACCCCTACAATTAAATTTTCTTAATTTAAATTGCTTGTCCGTCCTTGGGTCACCGGACATATGTGTGCCAAATTTCAAGTTAATCGGTTCAGTAGTTTTGGAGAAAATTGGCTGTGACAGACGGACAGACAGACGCACGAGTGATCCTATAGGGATCCGTTTTTCCTTTTTGAGGTAATCCAAACCAATAGCTTTTGTCTTTTGTTCCTACTAAAGAAGACGGTCAACCAAATCTTGGTACTAACAAACGGCAAATTTAAAAATAGACTGCTCAGCGGCTAGTTAATTTCTTGAAACGCGTGCCTTCCTAAACCTTGGCGTTGGCGGAATCATCGACGAACCATATTCTAACACTTCAAAAAAATATTGAAAATATAGGGGCGAAGGTTAAATTCTCATAGAAAATTTAAATTTCGCGCCTTTTTAGGGTTCCTTACCAAAAAGGTACAAATAAAAGGCCCTTATATGGTGCGACTCTGTCCGTCTGTCTGTCTGTCTGTCACACTATTTAATATCTCGAGAACGTTAATCTCTACAAATTGAAAGTATATTTTTTTAAATGTATTAATATTAATTACAGAAAATGGCCAAAATAAAAGGGGGAAAACTATAAATTTCAAATTTACTCGAGCAAGTGGGGTATCGTTAGAAAAAACTCAAACTATACATATCAAAACTATTTTTTTCATAATTTTTTTGTTGTGAAAAAAAAAATGTTTTTGAAAAAAAATGAACTTTTTTTTTACTTTATAAAAAATCCTTCCAGATTTACATTTTCAATTTGAACACTCTTGCGGGTGTTTATTGTACCTGTATTTTTTACAGAATAAAAATGAAAGTTTTTGCTTTCAAAGAGAGGAAAAATGGTTAAAATCGGTTCTAAACAATTTATCCCATAAAAATCATCCTCCATATAGCTCGCACACATTATTTACTTAATTTGCCGAAAGATATCGCTGTACGTTGAACGCTCATTTCCTACGTCGCATTTATCCTGATATAATGAGGTCGCTTCAGGAGCGTCCTTACATGTCGTAAACTATTGAAGTCGAGTTGTGATTTTCTTTGGACGTTGTCTAACAATAAAATTGTATATATTCAAATATTACTTATGTGGGAATTGTCTTGAGGGATTTAGTCAAGTTTGTAGTTATATGAATAACATTTGATGATTCAACTATTGAAAGTTTGTACGGAACCCTCGGTGGGCGAGTCCGACTCGCACTTGGCCGGTTTTTTTAGTGCTAAAATTTGGTTGACCGTCTAATATTACTCGGTGGCCTTAGCACAAAGCTAAAGTATTATTGTTTACTTACTCACATAACATACGAGAAATATTTCAAACTTGGAACAAAACTATTCAACATTCAATTCAAATTCAAAAATACTTAAAATAGACACTTACCCAATTTGACAATAAGTGAATTGAATATCAATCCACAAATCAAATGTAATATTTTCCTATTATAATTAAACTTAGCACTAATTGCAGTTTTTAAAATCGAAACTTCGGAACAAAATGACGAATTTTGTTTGCTCAACTCAAGTATTCATCTGTCGTAAGTACAAAAATGTAAAACTCCATTCATTACAAAGTAAGGCTTAACAGTATGACGATAAGGTGTTTTATCGTGTAATAATATAGCTGCCATACTTTTTCGAACATTCGCCTATAGATCGTGGAAGCTCGGCGGCTGCTCGGCAGCGTGCGGCCGCTCGCGCCCCGCCCCGCGTCCCTCGCAGCCGCCGTGGTGCATTCGGCGCCAGCACAAAACAGAGAATTGGCGCGTTTCTCAGCGCGATTTGAAAAATGTTGGTCTCATAATTAACAATTTTATTTATTAGGTTCCGTAACAAAAAGATACAAAGGAACACTTATGGTGCGACTCTGTCTCTATGTATGTTACTTATAATTTTTAATTGCCGATTTTGCCGCCCCCTGTCATGTGCCGCCCGGGGCATGCCCCCCCCCCCCGGTTACCTTTCCACACCCCCCCTCGCTACGCCACTGATGGCAAAAAATGTGATTCCGCTGTCCCCTGTCTTTGGAACTCACTGACAATGACATTTGGGCCGCTAAACATGGTACAATAGGGACTGAGCTCACACTTGTTTGCCATACTAAATTGAACTTTATCACCGGTGCAGAAAGGCGTTCTTGTCAGACTAGTAAAAGTTTTTGGCTTAACAACTCAATCTAGCTTAATATATATAAATCTATGGCATAGAACAACATGTCGGGTCCCTATATATAGATCTAAGGTTTTATTTGAAAATTGAAATGGTCATACAATGCCAAAAATTGTAAGTATTTGCAATATTACTTTCTATTATAGTAAAACATATATTTTTTAAGGATTATAATATATAGACGTATGTTTTTTCATAGCCAAATCTGGTCTGCTTTGGCAAACATTGCCATCATTGCGGTAAATGGATGGAGCGAAGAGCTTTGAGGAAAGATTGTAAGTATTCCACAGACCAACCCCTATAGACATCTATTACAAGACGACTCGCGGTCGCCAGCCTTCCTAGTATTTGCACTGATATAAGCGCGGGCGCTCGCCGTGCCCGATCAGTATCGATCAAGTAACAAACCCGAAAGCAGCGCGTGTTTTTCGCACAAAAAAATTGGAAAAGGGTATTTTGATGCCTTAAAGATGTCCACCTGTAGTGTGAAATGGTGTGGAAAGGTAACAAGAAGCTCAAATTTAAAAACAGACGGCATTACATTCCACAAATAAGTCATATTTATAATTTATTCAGAGCCGGCATAGGTCAACTTACATTGGCCACTTACGCGTCAGTAGAGGGACAGTCATACTTCTGTCCCTTTTCATCTGGCGCGACTGCCCGCCGTCCTTGAAACGGCCAATCACAGCGCGCTTAACACATTCCCCGCCCGCTCCTCGCACCCCAAACACTGGTGACTCGTATCGCGATCCAAATATACAAGACTGCCACTCTATAGGAGGTTCTCTGTGATTCTGTGAAGTATTCACTTCTGATAATTGTGTTAAAGGTTTTTTATCTATCTACTCACACCAGTATTCCCAAAAGTTATTGGCAAGTCACTAGAAAGAGTGCAGAGGAAGTTCTGTAGGCACATTTACAAACGACTGTACGGATATTACCCATATATGTATCCATCTCTATTCGTAACAGGAATGGTTGGTCTTCAAACTCTAGAAACCAGACGGAAACTGCTGCATATTATGCATGCATGGTTATGTGTATTTCCATTGTCCAGATTCCCGTCCGCGGTCGATTTACGACGGACGTCCGCGTAGTATGTTCCTAGCTTTATTCACTTCGTGTAAACACGCCTTTAAAAAATAGAGTTCTCGGGAACTGTCAAATAACATGCATTTTGAAACCAAGACCTAAATAATTTCTAAAAATTACTTTATAACAATTAAAATCTAAACAAAGATATATAAAATATACATTTAACATAACTTAGTAAGTTTCTTGATTTGGGGTATTAGATATTTTAATTTTTTATACCTATTCATAATAGCATAATCTTTCTGCATGGGGTTTCTGATCACTCCTTACATTTGACATTCGTTTTAGTTCGGGTAATTTCCCCTCTTGAAATAAATGTTCATGTATTTTACTGTGTGCGCCGCTATGCAGCAAATTTTTACTGATAGTATTACTCCAAAGGAAGTTTAATCTGAATATTATCACTTTTATCATTTGGTGTCTGTGTGTGCAGTAGTGCAGTATACAAGTGTGTGTGTGGATTGAGTGAGCACCTTCCGAAAATAAAAAAAAATATGCTGATCATTTAGTAAAAGTTCTAAAACAATTGTAAAACGAATCTCTGAATTTGTAAAAAGATAAATCAAAAGATACAGCCATTAACATGTGCTCACTCAGTTCTCACAAACTACCAACGAAAACAGTGAATATATTCATTTAACATATAATATTTATATACTAACATTTAGTAAAAAATAGGCCAACCTACCTCTATAAATATTAGATCACCTAGTGACGTATTAAATTTTTTACAAATAGTTTCTTATGCTCACTCAATCCACACACTTTTGAAAAGCTGAATTTTGATGAAAAACATAAGATTTAGACCGCTATTATATGTGTATAGTTTAGTAAAAGTGAAATGGGAATTTGTAAAATACAAAACGAACCACTAACGTGTCAGGTTTTTTATAATAAATTTTTGTAAGTGCTCACTCAGTCCACACGTTTTGAGAAAGTTAAAAATGTAAATATCTTACGATTTGTAGCACCTAAGACACTCGAAAGTACTTCAACATTTAGTAAAAATTTTTACTAAATATCCACCATCTAATATTTTATATTCGTTGTCTAGTTTTAAAGATATTCAGACATAACTTTTCTCATACAAATGTATCAAGTAGGGTGACCACACTATGTCGGCTCCTGATTTTCCCCACCTTCCCATTGTCATATTGAGATTGGGGAGTTTCGTTCGTTTAATTTTGATAATATTAAACTAATACCATATTAATTATCCATCTGCAAACTGTTTTTAGGTTATGTTCTTGGCCTAGTGATGATGTGTATTGTGTAATTTTTATCGACGTCAGGATAATAACCATATCGACATGCATGCATTAAAAAGGACATGAATGATAATTGGTAAGAAACAAAGAATATAATACTTCACTAGTAAGAAACCAGAACCTGGTAATCTAATCGCGCTAACAGATGAGCGTACCGGATTTGTAAGTGGGAGCGAGAAATAGTTATTCTTTTCTCGCTCCCACTTACAAATCCGGTAAACTATTATCAAAATTGAACGAAACTCCCCAATCTCAATATGACAATGGGAAGGTGGGGAAAATCAGGAGCCGACATAGTGTGGTCACCCTGCTTGATACATTTGTATGAGAAAAGTTATGTCTGAATATCTTTAAAACCAGACAACGAATATAAAATATTAGATGGTGGATATTTAGTAAAAATTTTTACTAAATGTTGAAGTACTTTCGAGTGTCTTAGGTGCTACAAATCGTAAGATATTTACATTTTTAACTTTCTCAAAACGTGTGGACTGAGTGAGCACTTACAAAAATTTATTATAAAAAAACCTGACACGTTAGTGGTTCGTTTTGTATTTTACAAATTCCCATTTCACTTTTACTAAACTATACACATATAATAGCCGTCTAAATCTTATGTTTTTTATCAAAATTCGGCTTTTCAAAAGTGTGTGGATTGAGTGAGCATAAGAAACTATTTGTAAAAAATTTAATACGTCACTAGGTGATCTAATATTTATAGAGGTAGGTTGGCCTATTTTTTACTAAATGTTAGTATATAAATATTATATGTTAAATGAATATATTCACTGTTTTCGTTGGTAGTTTGTGAGAACTGAGTGAGCACATGTTAATGGCTGTATCTTTTGATTTATCTTTTTACAAATTCAGAGATTCGTTTTACAATTGTTTTAGAACTTTTACTAAATGATCAGCATATTTTTTTTTATTTTCGGAAGGTGCTCACTCAATCCACACACACACAGTATACAATACTGGTAGTGTATCAATCAAGAAATTACGTTGTAGTTTCAACCAAACACTTCGTACAACATGAGTCTCTCAGGTAAATATACATTTTGTTGATGTTTGATACAGTTAACTTACAATTTATTGTGGTACTTAAGCAACAATTATTATTCTAGATCCATCAGACGATGAGTCCAGCAGCGATGAGAGTTCCGTTCCGGCAAAGCGGCCTAGAGCGGATACATACGGTGCATCTTCTACAACTTCCCAGGGATCAAGTTAGTAGATGATATTACTTACTGAACATATAGTTACATATACTGTAGAAATTGTTTGGATAGAAGTAATTAAACTTAACTGGAATTGCATTTATGTAGCTAATTAATTTTCATATCTTTATCTTTCAGTTCTTCAAGAAGAATCTGATGATGAACCAGCCGATGGGGCACGCACCGGCTTCGGGACTAATATACCCAACAGTTCAAATAAAAGTTTAAGTTACATAGAACAGAGCCCTCATAATGATATAAGGCTGAGCCGCAGTAGCCTCAGTGAAAATTGTTCTTCTCCAAGTGACCATTATGATGATTACCGAACCAGTTTTGATGAGGAGGCTGAGGACGGTTCACGTCGAGCTAGTTTCCAGGATACTGACAATGTTGCTAAAAATTCAAACTCTTCCAATCCATCCCATAATTCTAAGGGAGGGTTTTCTGACAAAATCAAACACATGATGAATAACATGGGATATAAAGCAGGAAAGGGTTTGGGTAAGTTTGAGCATGGTCGCACGGAACCTGTGGAAGCATCAACTCAGAAAGGCAGGAGGGGCTTGGGTCTGAAGTCATCTACTGTGGGCAGTGTTCCGAGAGATTTTAAATGGTCACCAGATGATGCTAAACCTGAAGCAAAAGAAAAAGTGGTAAGATTCCTTAGTTTTTCAACTGAACATTGTAATTAAGAAATGGGATTGTAGACTAATCAATTTAACTAATGTTAAATAATATTTTTTTCTAGATATGGATGCCTCCGGGAGCAGAACCATTGTCTGGTGATTTATTGGAAGAATGGCTTCAAAAAGGACCTAAAAAACTTACTATTGAGGACGAAACTGAATTTGTAGATCCCCAAATATTAGCTGGTGTCCTGAATGCAAAGGTATAAAAATTAATTACAATGTGATTTTATGTTAATGCATATTTGTGATAGCCTTCTCAAAATAAAATACAACTTCACAGACAATATTTGATACATTGGATGATGAAGATCTCAGAAATGCAAGATTTCGCAGCAATCCTTATGAAACTATAGGTTCAGTTATATTTTTGAATAGAGCTGCTGTAAAAATGGCTAACATAGATGCTCTTTTTGACTTTATGTTTACTGAACCTAAGACTCAAACAGGAAAACCAGCTCTAGACAGGGAGTTGTTATATTTTGCTGATGTCTGTGCTGGCCCTGGAGGTTTCTCAGAATATGTTCTGTACAGAAAAGGGTGGAAGGCTAAAGGTCAGTTGAAATCACTTTTTTTTTCTTGTACTTGAACTTATTTCGTATGATTGACTGATCAGAACTTTGTAACTGTATGTCTTTCATTTATAACTTTTTTCCTAATGATATGTTGTTTTGCAGGATTTGGTTTCACTCTAAAAGGTGGTAATGACTTCAAGTTGTCAGACTTTCATGCTGGTACACCTGAGACCTTCAATCCTTATTATGGAGTGGAAAATGATGGTAATGTTTTCAATCCTGAAAATTTAACAGCACTGAAAGACTATGTGCTGAAACAAACTGATGACAAAGGAGTCCACTTTCTAATGGCTGATGGTGTAAGTAGTAAAATAAATATGTAATACTTTTTAGATATTAAATTTAAATATGAATATTTCCTAACTCTTGAGTAAAACTTAAAAATAAAGTTTATTCTTGGTCAGCCCACATAATCTTACGTCCTTATCCTTATTCATAAATGTTCTCTAAAGTTATCAAGCCGATAAAGTTTGTCTGTACCTTTTTATCACACCCATATGTCAAAAAGGGACAAACAAACTTTATTGGCTTGATAACTCTACTGAGCGTTTATAAATAGTTACCCCCTTATTCATAAACGTACACAAAAGTTATCAAGCCGATAAAGTTCGTTTGTCCCTTTCTATCACACCAATACGTCGGAAAGGGACAAACAAACTTTATCGGCTTGATAACTTTTGTGTACGTTTATGAATAAGGGGGTTAGTCTTTAATTGTGTCTAATTGTTACAGGGGTTTTCAGTGGAAGGCCAAGAGAATATTCAAGAAATCTTGTCCAAGCAGCTATATCTATGTCAGTGTCTTGCGGCATTGATGCTTGTAAGAACCGGTGGCCATTTTGTTGTTAAACTATTTGATGTGTTTACACCCTTTAGTGTGGGTTTGATTTACATTATGTACAGATGTTTTGATAAAGGTTTGTAATATCATATTATTTTTTGTCCTAGGCATAGTCCTTCTAGATATGAGAATCTAAACAAACAGTATATACTAATATTGTCTTATGAGGTTGCCCAAAACCAGGCAGTAGGCCAGAGTTACAAATAAGGATCATGTTTTCCAAAAATATTAAAATAAGAGTTAGCAGAGGAGAAATAGAAGACATAAGATATCATATCTGGGCAACCGAGCTTCGCTCGGTTCTGTTTCGTATCCTTGACATGTGTCGCCATCTAGTTCAAAAATGAATAGTACCTACATCGAGCGAAAGAATTCTCAGCCTTAACAACACAACTACTCCACACGAGATGGCGCGCATTTCGCCACAAAAACTCAAATAGTGTATTTTCTATTCATTTTAGCCTTGACCTGTGTCGCCATCTAGTGTTTGCAATAAATAGTACTTACATCGACCGAAAGAATTCTGTCTTAACAGTACAACTACTGCACACGAGATGGCGCGCGAAGAAAAACGCATGAAAACTCGAAAATTCGCGTTTTCCGGGACCTAAGGATAAGTTAGACCGATTTTTCACCCCCAAAAACCCCCATATAACAAATTTCTGCGAAATCGTTAGAGCGGTTTCCGAGATCGTCAGTGTAAATAAATATATATATAAATAAATAAATAAATAAATATACAAGAATTGCTCGTTTAAAAGTATAAGATAAGAAAAAGTTAAATAATCCAATGAAAATTTTCTAAATGTTTGAAGATACAATACATATCATCTTAATTGCACACCTCTATAAAAGACAAGACTTTGATCAGATAAACAAGTATCTTATATTTCGACGGCGAAGTAACAAGAACTCCTAAGTACAGTCAACTACAGAGATATGTATCCACTTTTTCACCTTATTGCATTGTAATAAGGTGAAAAAGTTATACATATCTTTGTAATCGACCTGTACTTAGGAGTTCTTGTTACTTCACCGTCGATTTGTCATAAATATAGACTGTAATGACTTGACGAATGAGTATCTTTATGTTTTAGTCGACCTCCCGTTATTTTGAATAAATCTAGATTCAAAATAATTGCATTCTTGTTGTAGTATGCATCCACAAACCTGTGACGTCACGACCAGCGAACTCCGAAAGATATCTAATCTGTCTATGGAAGCGTCTGGGCACGGAGTCAGCGGAGCAGCACCTGTATAACGTGAACTCCATCTTGTGGGACGGCCGTGACCGCGGCGGCGACGACGTGATGGACCTGGTGCCACTTAATATTTTACAGGAAGACACTGGATTCTATGAGTACATGTTTAAAAGTAATTGCCTGTAAGTTTTGACTGGTCGACATTGCATAAAATCCGATTTTTATTACTGAGCCCTTTCTTGGTAAGGGCCCATTTACAAGGTGTGAGATTTTGCATGCATGTTTCATTAGATTGGGGTATTTGATCGTACCGTCTAAATTAGCCCTTAAACAGGCAATACATGCTGGCATCCTGGGACTCTACTTAAATTTGTTTGAGGGTCTCAGGTGATGATTATGATAGCTTAGAGGTACTAGCGCCAAAAGTGCATTTTTTGCAAACTTATTCATAATACGAGATACCATGTATAATGCCTTTTTCTTTGTCTACAGCATTGGTGAAAAGCAAATTAAAAACTTGCTTAAAATAGCAGAGTTCAGTAAGAACAAAGAACTTAAGGAAACTTCGCAAGCTGAAATCAGAGAGGAGTGTTTAAGATTATGGAAAGTAAGTAAGTTAAACTTTGTGCTCATTTATGGTATTTGTATGTAAAAATATTGTACAGTCGCGTTCATCTACACACTTACACGAACATAAGTGTTCAAATGTAACAAAGTTCACATTAAAATTAGTTATAGGTAATACTAAAATGTCATGAAAGAGTAACACACTAAAGAAAAAAAAATATGCATCACGTAGCCAACACGCTAATATCTTTCGCTAGTTAAGCTCATGGCAAACGAAACTAGTCTCGAACAGACTAGTCTAGTATATCTCATATACGAGTCAAACTTTTAACTCTACTCACCCTAAGTGCGTTTTTACATTATCCGATCCGATATCGGATGTAGGACCAATGTCCTATACATTAAGGACGCCATCTTTGATTTTTCCTTTTGAATTCCTTCCGACACCCGATATCGGATCGGATAATGTGAAAACGCACTAAGTTCACAAATCCCTCAATCAAGGAAAAAAAATATGTGGCAATTCCAGTGTCTAAACTAACCTGTTATAAAATTCATAACTACAGAGATCATAAAATGGTCTAAGGTTCGATTTCTCTCCCCAGTTGCCTGACAAATTGCGGACACAGACCGAGAGGCTGGGCCCTGAAGAAACTCTCTCAAGTATTCTGGCCTTGATGAAGAAACGGCCAAAGGAGGCACACAGCTCGCACGCGTTCAAGAGTGCAGTGCTAAATAAACCTCCACATTTGTTGGAGGAGTCATCTGATCTAGATACTTTTAAGAATGTCTATGACTGGCATTTTTACTTTTTAAGCAATGGGAAAAATAGCCCGGACTTGAGGTTTTTTATAGGTAAGACTTACAAGACTTTAAAAAACTTCAGGTACTTTTGACTGTCCATGGTAATTTGAAGTATATTATATCAACTTTGCTACCCAGCAATATACCTACATATTTGAATCCAGGTTCAGCAGTGTCGAAATGAAACTGATTTTCTAGTTCACATTACCCCAAATTATGCTCCGCGGAAAGTACAGTCGCGTTCAGTTACTGGAACAAAAAGTCTGAACACGCTTTTATGCTCATTAGTCATTACATAGTATTAGGCCCACTTGCACCAACCACTTAACTCAGGGTTAGTGGGCTGTCAACTGTCAAATTCCATATAAAATGGTGGGTTTAACCCTCCATTTTCGTTAGTGCAAGTGACCCTTAGAGTCATGTTCAAATACTGTTCGCATAACCTTGCAGATGTTTGCAACTGTCGTCAAACAGCTGCTGTAAATAAAATAAAATTGATGTTACTCATTTACAGGCTGTGGAGGCAAACAAGTACATCAACTAGAAGGGACGGGATGGAAGAGCGTAGTTGATTTACATCTTACTTTGCCAGCTAAAACATTACTTTATGGAGAGGTAAGTTCATAAGGCAAGTCAACAGTTATACTAATTACTTCACTGTACAGTCAACTAATCTGAAGCCTAGGCCACTGTAGAACCCTTTCGCAGTAAAAGTCAAACTGATTTCTATAGCAAATAAAGCACGGTGTCAATACGACAGGGTTCTGGAGGGGCCTAGGATTTTAATGGGTTGACAGTACATCAACATAGATTTAAAATAGAGTTCAAATTTAGATAGCTCTTTAGCCTAAGGAGATTATTCGAGCCTGGCGAGGTGGCCTAGGGGTGATGGCGTTTGGCCCGGATTGCTAAAAGAAGCCGGTTCGAATCCGGTCTTCACCACTGGTGGTGCTCGTCATTTTTTCTTTAATATATGACATCTTATTTCGATTTTTTGAGATTATTCAAGTTTTTAAAGACAGAATGTTCTAATACCTAGAGTGTTAACAATACTTACATGTGTCCTAAGTGATTTTATTTTGATTAGATTGTGAAGGAGTACCGAGGACTGGGTAACAATCAGATGTTCAGCAAAGCTCTTCACGTGATCGATGCTTTGATGCTCGGAGGAACTGATATCTCATATTTACCTCTATCTGAAAGGTAACTTTTATATTCTTGTTTGTTTTCTTCTTCCTAAGGACAAAAATATTATAGGTAGGTACATAACAGTAGCTTTTCGTTTCCTTTGTCTCCTACATACGTGTGTTTCATGACCTCCATGGTAGTATTCAAACGCCTGTAGGGGCTGTAGGTGCACTATGTACAGATGTAATGCGAAAAGGGTTTCCTTCGTATTTTTCCGTAAATACATCTTGTACTGAGACTGACTGAAATAGCATGACACGTTCGTACGTTTCCGTAACAATACGAAGGCAAATCTTTTCGCACTTCATCTATACTAACTTACTTTGGTGAATGAGGTGCTAACAAAGTATTTAGTATTATTATGTTTCGCCAGATTTGTGATGCTTCTAATTCATAAGCTACATATGATTTCCTACCTTAATGAAGACAATAAGGTAGAGCTAAAGGGCCAAAGGGCTAAAGGGCCACTTGCACCAACGAAAATGGAGGGTTAACCCATCATTTTATATGGAATTTGACAATTGACAGGCCACTAACCCTGAGTTAAGTGGTTGGTGCAAGTGGGCGTAAAAAACACAATTTAAGTAATGGGGAGCTTAAGTTTTTTTTACGAATATGGGATATGATTATGACTTTTACGATAAAGTTCAAAATCTAATGTAAAAACACATTCTAGAATCCATCAGTGCGGCTTATTCTGCGCGGCACTTGACAAGCCCTACGATAAAAGCAACGCGCTGCCGATCAAATGCAAACGGCTGTTCAACATGGAGGACTTCCCGACCGTCATCAACAACCTGGAGTGCCGCGCCATGAAGCGGGTCCGGAGAGCCCTGACAATGGACATACCGGACCGGATCACTAATATGGAAATGTTCCATGTTGTTGGATCTGTGCTCTTCGTTAAAGAGATAAGAGGTGGGTATGATTTTAGGCGAATTTAAAAGCCTGATTTTGAAGAAAACTTACACAAATGGCAGACCCTTATACATACACAGGGTACACACCCTAGTTTACTTATTAACTTGTATAAACTGTATAAGATCGTTAAGTAAGATTTTTAGTTCTTAGTCATTAACCAATAAAATAACCCTTTACCATGTCCGTATTTCAGAACCATGGCAAGCGCACATTTCAAAAAAATGCGGCCGAAAATACTACTTCGGAATCGGCAAGGACAAAAAGCCTTTGAGCTTCTTCCATATCGTAGAAGAGGCAGGTCTGGACTTAGTCGAGGCTTACACGCAGCGCGTTATGTGGAACTGGGAGGAGGCAGCGTGCGCCATCTTTGAAGGACTGCCGCACAGAGGTCTCACTCGATCGCAGTTGGAGGGCTTCATAGAACATAAGACTAAAAGATGATTTAATAATGTAATTAAATATGAAGTTCCTGTACGCATGCTGTTTATCTTACATTTCCTATGGATTGGATATACACGACACGATATAGTGATGATATCGTATAGCTTCTTCAAGGGCGCAACGTCAACATTCGGTTTGCAACCAAGTTATATCAAACATATAAAACACAACTCTAGGAACGGTTTAGTACCGTTTGGTAGCCAAAATTTTGTAACCGGTTACAAACCGGGAATCCTGATTCCCATTTTGTAGTCGGTTACGTATGGGGCCAGAGTAGTACCGTTTGGTAACTAAGTTTTGTAACTGGCTACAAATTGGGAATCAAGATTCCCGGTTTGTAGCCGGTTACGTATTGGGCCAGCGTACCGTTTGGTAACTAAGTTTTGTTACTGGCTACATAACGGGAATACAAAATTCCCTGTTTGTAGCTGGTTACGTATTGGCAGGGGCGGCTCACTCCGCGATTCTATCGCCGAGCTACAAGTACATGCCGGCGGCCCATTCAGTGGTGACAACCTTCGTGCGACGCAATATAATTCAATGTCGACTGTTCGCGTGCGGTCCGATTCTTAATGTACGTAAGAATTTAGAATGGCGGCATTTTGTAAACATCTGTGGTATTGGGCCCGAGTTATTGATCGGAAATCACAGACCAACTCCTATAGACATCTATTACAAGACGACTCGCGGTGGCCAGCCTTCCTAGTATTTGCACTGATATAAGCGCGGGCGCTCGCCGTGCCCGATCAGTATCGACCAAGTAACAGACCCGAAAGCAGCGCGTGTTTTTCGCACAAAAAAATTGGAAAAGGGTATTTTGATGCCTTAAAGATGTCCACCTGTAGTGTGAAATGGTGTGGAAAGGTAACAAGAAGCTCAAATTTAAAAACAGACGGCATTACATTCCACAAATAAGTCATATTTATAATTTATTCAGAGCCGGCATAGGTCAACTTACATTGGCCACTTACGCGTCAGTAGAGGTGTATCGACTCTGATACAAAACGTTTCTATGAGTTCCTTGCCTGAGCTCTCGTTTGCTTGTGAGTTTATGAGGACAATTTCAGTCCTAAATAATGAGGTACAATTCTACCTTTGACCTGACATGTGCATCATTTTAGTAATATAACAAATCATCATCATCTGCTTCGCTAACATTGTTGAGATAAGAGGTTGGTTACACTGAGAAGGAAATGATTCATACCTTGAGCTGAAGATATGACCACGGTGGCTCTCTCGCCCATAAGCTCTCAGCACAGCTGATAGCTTCCACCGGATTATATGCCACCACCTGTATAGAAAATAGTTTTATGACCATGGGTCACTAAGGTACACAACCTATGTATTTATAACATGAACAATTATTATTATAGTAATATCAAGAATATATTGAAGTATTATGATTGCTATTGTTTTTACTGTCTCAATCAATTGGGAAACAATCCTGAGGACTTGGTCCTTATTATTCCTTATCCATATGAGAATTATGATATATATGAATGTATTTATATTGTAGAATTATGTTAGTGTAGTTACTGGCTCATAGCATGAACCGATTTGGGTTTAAAATAATAATAATAATATGGCTTGTAAAACATGGTATGATATATCCATATATTGGATTTATTAAGATTGGCTATAACGCATAATATGATCATATTTGTATGTCAACACATAAGTAATTGCACAGGTTGTAACACAACGTTACGCATTCGTTCAATATCCGTAAGAAGGCTACACAGCCTCATATTCCAAGGGTAATCCCTCTATTTCGTCACTGACCATGGTCAAGGCAACTCAGCCTCTATATCAAGGATAAAATCCTCTTTCACTTTATAGGCCTCAGCCTCTAATGGTAAATAATCATGAGGACCTGGTCGCAACCATCCTTTTTCACCTTATAGGCCTCAGCCTCTAATACAGGTTGACCGCAGTCAGGCCGCAGCCTCTTATACAAGTTGACCGCAGTCAGGCCGCAGCCTCATCCCCAAACTCTTAAGGGGTAAGTATCTCAAGCACAATAAGATACTTCAGACTTCTTATTATAACGCTAGGTACGCAAACAAGACAGACGCACTATGTGTAAACAATATCTTTCTCTCTGTGGCATAACTTTATTAAGACCACAACTACCTATATAATATTATATCTCATATAGAACCACTTTATCAAACATGTAATAAATTAATAATCTCAAGTTCAGTCTCCATGGTCTCTATTCATCTGGGAATTGGTATTGTCTGAATATGTCAATATTGTAGGAACTATTTAATCTGCAAGTAATGTTTAATTATGAAGTCAGTTTCTCCTGTCTTCTATCTATCTATAAATTGGTATATATGAAAATATCAATGTGATGATTACAACTGTGTAATTCAATTTCTCACTATATAAGCTATTTCATCAAATAGTAAATAGTCATGAGGACCTGGTCGCAACCATCCTTTATATACTCATAAATAAACAATACATTGTATCATGTGTCATTGAAGCTTAGTCTGGAAGCACATTTGTCAGGTAAAACTTCTCAAGGCTTAAGTAAGTCATGTCATGTGGAATTCACAATAAAAGTTGTTAGTAGATCTAGTCACAGGCATCTAATCTACTTAACCATAATCAGTTAACAAGTCTGCTAGCTACAGTAAGGTGACAAGTCTCGTTCACAAAGTATACATTCCTCTATGTGGCGCAATCTCGCCCAGGCCATAATGTCTCTAGCTGTGTAAGGTCTCAAATTCCTCTTAAAGATTAAGCATACCTGTCGCAACAAGGTATTTCAGTCATTCTTAATATTTCACTAGTAACATAAACAAAACGTGCGCAACACTCAATTCACGCACAAACGATATCATTCTCTCTCACTAATCTCATGAACATCTTTCTGTATTAAGTCAACAGTCTCAACACATTAATCGCAGTGATCGGTAAGCATATTTCAGTCTCAAATAAGATACATGATTCAAACATGACTCAAGTATTAAACATGGTATGCATCTCGAGCTCCAAATAAATAAATATATGAGTGGGATCAACACGTCCTCTTTTATATCTTTTATATTCATATTATACTTAGCTTTTGGAGAGCCGAAGGGAAGATGCATGAGGCTTTCACGAGGCACTTTATAACTTTTACATCGCACGTTCCCAAACTAACTTTGACATAAAGATGGCGCAATCAAAAAGGAAAAGGAAACGTCTAGCTTACCATAGACTAATTTGAAGCTGTCATATGTGTTGCCTGTTGTAATATGTACACATCGCGGGAGTCCGCGACACACCCGCCGAGCGAGCTATAACGATGCAGTTAGTGTGGTCATCAAATGGCGGGTCCACTCTCGGATTTTCTCCCTAGCTTGGACCGCCGCAGTCCTCATTTGCCTTTCATTGTCAGACTGGTTTACTTCTGACTCATAGCTCTCATCAGCCATATCAGCCTTTGGGTTTATATTATCACATTTCTGCTCTAAGTTTAATTCTATCATATCTTTGTCTGCATTAGGAACGTTGAGGTTCTCCTCTGTCATCTCTTTGCTATGTGCCGTGTCCATGTCCATGTTATCAGTTGTGTCAAGCTCTATTTCTAGTTGTACATCGGGATAAAACTCTCTTTGTATCACTGAAGAATCTGTACTTTCTTCTATTCTCATTTCTTTTGTCCTTGTTGTAGGTTCTTTCTCTAATTAATGATTAGACAAATTGTTAGGTGTTGGAACGTCTTCTACTTCCAAAGGGTATAAGTGTAATAAGGATCTCGTAAATGTACCATTGTCGATCTTCACTCGAGCGACTCTACATAATCCATCAGCTCCTTTAATTAATTCAACGATCTTTCCTACCTTCCAGTTCTCTCTGTTCTTAGTATCACCTTTCATTTGTACAATGTCCCCAACACATGGTTCATTATGAGTTTTAATTCTGGGTTGTTTGGTTGAATTTCTGTAACGTTCTCTTAAGCTGAGCAGATACTGATTCATGAACATGTCCTTGTATTCTCTCATGATGGTCTCACCACGTTTCCAACCTTCTATGTTGTTTATCTGTGTTGTTGTACGAATCTCTTTGATTTTTTAATTGATGCTTCTGATGTTTGTTCAAATGACTATTCTTTTTAAACTGATTTTCTTTATCTAGGTTCATTTTATTTTCATGTATTGTTTCTTTCGACAGACCCTCCCCCTCGGGAAAGAGGTTTCGTGTGGGTTAGCACAATCAGTTGGTCTGATACGAAAATCTTTCTTGAGACAATCTGAGCCGCTGAGTTAACGTCGGACTTCTTCTGTCGAATTGATCAGTCTAGTTGATACATCGGCTGAATTATGTCCCGATGGAACATACCGTGCAGACAAATTCTTATTTCACTTGATTACTTCAATTCTTCTTTAGATAAATGATGGTCAGTGGCTTTATGGATTGATACCAATCTATGACTATTTGTCTGTCTTTGTCATATAAGTTTATACTTAGAAAAGCCTTTTCCACGTCAGCAGTTATTCCAATTTTGTGGTATCTAAATTTCATTAACAAATTACATAAATTTTCTATCATTATACTATCTTTTTTCAGGCAGACATTCTGACAACTTGAATAATGAATCAGGTGATTAATGATTATTTGTATAATACATTCTAACAAAACTCTGTATATTTTCATGAAGTTATCATGTCTTATTTTGTTTAATTGTTTACTACAGTTGTTTGAAAATGGTTGTTTATCTTGATTTTTTGTTAAGTAGACGTAGTCGTGGTATCTTGCAGTTCTTTGTCAGGGCATAATGCTCTGTTATGTCGGTTTCTTGCCCCACAATAATGGCAGACATGTGTTGTTCTGCAGGTGTTTTGTCGATGGCCATATTTAAAACATATGAAGCAACGGTCAGACAACTTGCCTCTTCTCTCAGCTAAAGTTGTAAAACGCGGACAACTATCATTGAAATGATCACCGTGACAAAATATACAATCTTTTCTGTCTCGCTTTTTAGGTGGATATTGATTTCTTGATTCGTTATTTGCTTCATACGGTCTCTTCCTTCTGTCTACGCTAGAAAATGTTGATGTACCCGTTTCGGTTTTGATGGGTTTCCCTCTAGGTTTCATATTATATTTATCTTTAAATTTCCTTTCACCAGTGAATTTCTTCAAATGTTTATTATTATCCTTAACTTTATTAATTTTCACGTGTAACGTTTCAGTGGTGAAGGTAGGTTCTATATTTTTATCCTCTGCATTAATTCTATCAACATCCTCCTTTGCCGTTATGATAGCGTTTAACTGTTTCCTTATCTCTTCTGTGGATTCAGTTTTCAACTTCAGTTTCAACTCATAAATCACATCTTCAGGAAATTTTTCCATGAAAAGGAACCTTAAGTTATTCTTATTAGTGTCTTCTCCTAGGGATTGCAATACTCTAAGGTGTCTTTCTAATTCATCTAATGTTTTCCTGCAATCTTGAGGCTTCATCGCTTTCTTAACTTTGTATAGGGAGGAGTAATGAGCGTCAATAATCTGTATTCTATTACCATATCTTTCTTTAAGTGTATCTACGGCTATTTTATAATTTTCGTTTGTGGTTTCCAAACCGTCAATTATGATTTTTGCTTCACCCTTCAAGGAAGCTTTAAGATAAAGAAACTTATCCACATCTCTCAAGTTTCTTTGATCAATGTTGGAACTGAACTGGTCCCAAAATTGGGTCCACTCCACAGATCAATACAACAAGATGGCCCTTACAGGGCGACTCGCGGTCACCAAGCATACGACAAATCAGGTTTATAAAAGTTTGAACGCGTGCGACACCGATCAGTAGCGCCCAAGTATACGACCCGCTAACAGTGTCCGTGTCCGCTCGGGAAAAAATCTTAAATAATCAATTTTGGTTGCAAACAATGGTCTCTTACAGCATAAAGTGGTGTGGCAAGTCTTCTAACACTTCTACATGTAAAAAAGATGGAACAACATTCCACAGTTAAGTCAAATTAATTATTTTGTTGAATATTGTTTATTGTCCGCGGAGTTCATTTATACTGGTCAATATGGTTGTGCTGAGCGGCGCCGAGGCGCGTCCATCCCTCTTTACCGAGTTAACAATGTGATATGCTATCCCTTTCACGTAAACGACTAGGCATGGGGCCATGTTAGTTTATGTCTGTTGCGGGAACTTCGTACTGCCGTTCGTACCATGTGCTACCATTTTATGAAATATAAAAGAAAGCAGATTTGTAATAGTGAATAATTATCTAGAATCTGTAGAGTCTGTAGTGGTATTTAGTTCATTGATTAGTTTAGAATATTTAGTTGGTTATTTAACTTAGTAAACGTAAGTAAAAATGCACAGTTTAGTTATTAGTTACTAGAATGATTTTTATTGAGATGCTATCACAATTATCATCCTCCTTGCGTTATCCCGGCATCGGCATTCGCCACGGCTCATGGGAGCCTGGGGTCCGCTTTGGAAACTACTACCAAGATTTGGCGTAGGCACTAGTTTTATGAAAGCGACTGCCATCTGACCTTCCAACCCGAAGGGTAACTAGGCCTTATTATAATTTAATTATAATATTATAATTTGTTGCAAAACAAATTCACCACAGTACTGGTACCGGTACCATTGTCTATAATAGACATGTCCCATTCCCATCCCTACTGCTAATCATAAAGGCGCGCCATTATTTGAAACGACCAATGGCAGCACCGTGCGCGCCCGCCTCACCCCGCAAGGATTGGTGATTTGCGTCTCGAACAATATCGCTTGCATTTGGCTTCTAGTGGGGTGTTCTGTGGTCCACTCTAGGACATTGCCATGGAAAGACACAAGCTCTAATTCCGGTAGCTTACTTCTATTCTTAACAGGGTCGGACTTAACTTGGCCTTGTTCTTTAATGGACTGTATTCTGGCATTAAGTTCAGCTAAAATTTCCTCGCCTTGTAATTGTATCTCTATTAAGGTCGAGACCTCATCAGGGTTCGGATCAGTGCTTGTATTAAAATACTGATAGAGATCACTCTGAAATTTCCCCAGCATTGACCGCAACTTGGAGGCAATGATAGCGGCTTGTTCCACTTCATTATCTTCCCATGGACGACACGCACATAGCTCTGATGCTCTCGCTTGATGCTCTTTTATACTATTGGCAAATGTTCTAAGACGCTTCAATAATATGATGTCCATTGTGTTCTTTTCTTTATTCTGAAAACGCATTTTGAGACAAATCAACTTAACATGTCAAATTTAATTAAAGTAGTAAGGCATTTTATAAGTTTTTTATTTAATGTGCAAATCATAAATAATTTGGAGTAATTGACAGGTAAGTATTGTAGGTATAAGAATTTGTTTTTAATTATTTTATTTTATTTTAGGTATAGATGGTACGACTTGACCTCTATAATGATGATGATGAACTGAATTGTGTGTAAATCTAAATAGTCTCTGTCAATAATAACTTATCCTCATCGCTAGGATCAGTACATAAACATTTATCACATATTTAATCATTTAAGTTCACATTCAATATTTATATTACCAAATATATGATTTAACGACACTCAAATTGTGACAATGTCACAGAAATGTAGAATATTCTAGAGTATTCGATGAAAATCATGGCAACAAACATTATACAGTAAATGTTGAATCACTTCATTTATTTATAATTAATCAATCACTGATTATTTTTATGAAATTAATAAAATGTTATATCATAGCTTAGCGCCATCTAGTTTCACTAGGATGTAAACGTCAACAACATCATTATCACAATGATTTTACTTTAATGAAAGAATTTTCTTTATTTTCATAAACGCAATTGACTATATTATTCAACAGTCATATTTACATACCTGCTAATATGTGGCCAAAGGAGTTCTATTTCCTCACGCAGCCGGAGGCAGCCGAGAACTTCGTTCGGCTTTATGCCTATACTTTGTCTTCACGCCTGACTCGACGTTCGTCAGCACTCGTACGCTGTTTCAATTGAACACGAAATAAGTTGGGATTCATTTTGATTTCAATAAATAGTCATTTTAAATTTACTTAATGACCTTATCCCAACAATGTATTTAGTGTTCCGTCTCTAATTATTCTCTTCATAAGGTTACCTCATACGCCGTACGCAATACGCAATCACAATGCACATGTCATGTCGCCGGGAAAAATGTATTTTTTCGCAAATATGTAACTTGGCCATGTAAATTTCAATCAATATACTCTCACGTTTCATCTCACAGGTTTTGAATCATAAAGACAAAGAAATGATCGTAATATTACATAAATAATTGCAAATAATCCTTTAAGAAAGTTTACTAGTAAGTTGTTGTAATAACACAGACTTGGTAGGCTGTAACTTGAAAGTTTCTATTTACAAACACTCACCTTTAAACCTTGTATAGTTTATTTCAAACACAATACAACACTTCCCATTCGCCGCACAACTTTATATTTATTTTAATTATTCACTCGCAAACCACTTGTTGCACAATGTTTTTCGACAGGAGTAATCGGCTCCACCATCTTGCTGTGGCCAAGGTTGTCGATAAAATTATATCGATAAATTATCGGTTTTTGCATACCGGTATTCCATGTGCTTACACTCAAGGTAAGTTACCTGTAAATACATTTCAAAGGGGTTTCTATCGAAATCATCGATAAGATCTTTATTAAAACATCAAGTGTATCTTATAATATTCGATTTATTTATTACTCCGTAAAGAAAAGCATAATTAATCAACTGAATTATGACAGTAGTGACATGTGATGAATAAAGTGTAGTATCCTTCTGATGCGAACAAATAAGTGAATCGTATCGAACAGCAGTATGCTCGATAATCATAACCTCAAATTTAAGCATTTCTAAAGTGTCATTATGTTCGCCATTGAATCAAAATCTTGATATAGAATAGTTAAACAGTTATATTATTAAATCTCTGGTTTTCTATTGAAATTGCAAGCATAAACTTTCAATCAAGTGCAAATTGTAAACAATTTGTCACTCACAAGATGTAAATGACAGTAAATTTTTTATGTGATTTTAATTATTTTCTAAGTTTTATTTGATCTTTAATATTTCTTCAATATTCTTTTTGGTTAAAGTATCGATATCTGAAATAATCGTTATTCTGTTTTATGCTATAGTGTACAATAATTATCGATATGAAATTTGCCGACATCGACATGTCTACATCACTTTCGCAAAATAAATTGCGTAATATTATAATTATTTAGTTTTTATGTTACAAATTCATGATTTTTGAACAAATACGTGTTTTATAAGGTAATTAGGGTTTCAAAGATATAAATCACACGCAGATTTCAATGGTATTTCCTTACGCGGGAAATTCAAAAATGTAAGGTGACGCTTATAGTTTACAACACACAATCAATAGGTGGCAGCACTTTGTATGAATCACAACGATCACAGGGCAACCTTTAACCTCTTAAAGTTTGTATTTAGTACAAATTTGGTAAATCATTTGTGAAACAGTTTCATAAATTTGTAATCATATCCAAGACACTCTACCACCAATTTTTGTATCGACTCTGATACAAAACGTTTCTATGAGTTCCTTGCCTGAGCTCTCGTTTGCTTGTGAGTTTATGAGGACAATTTCAGTCCTAAATAATGAGGTACAATTCTACCTTTGACCTGACATGTGCATCATTTTAGTAATATAACAAATCATCATCATCTGCTTCGCTAACATTGTTGAGATAAGAGGTTGGTTACACTGAGAAGGAAATGATTCATACCTTGAGCTGAAGATATGACCACGGTGGCTCTCTCGCCCATAAGCTCTCAGCACAGCTGATAGCTTCCACCGGATTATATGCCACCACCTGTATAGAAAATAGTTTTATGACCATGGGTCACTAAGGTACACAACCTATGTATTTATAACATGAACAATTATTATTATAGTAATATCAAGAATATATTGAAGTATTATGATTGCTATTGTTTTTACTGTCTCAATCAATTGGGAAACAATCCTGAGGACTTGGTCCTTATTATTCCTTATCCATATGAGAATTATGATATATATGAATGTATTTATATTGTAGAATTATGTTAGTGTAGTTACTGGCTCATAGCATGAACCGATTTGGGTTTAAAATAATAATAATAATATGGCTTGTAAAACATGGTATGATATATCCATATATTGGATTTATTAAGATTGGCTATAACGCATAATATGATCATATTTGTATGTCAACACATAAGTAATTGCACAGGTTGTAACACAACGTTACGCATTCGTTCAATATCCGTAAGAAGGCTACACAGCCTCATATTCCAAGGGTAATCCCTCTATTTCGTCACTGACCATGGTCAAGGCAACTCAGCCTCTATATCAAGGATAAAATCCTCTTTCACTTTATAGGCCTCAGCCTCTAATGGTAAATAATCATGAGGACCTGGTCGCAACCATCCTTTTTCACCTTATAGGCCTCAGCCTCTAATACAGGTTGACCGCAGTCAGGCCGCAGCCTCTTATACAAGTTGACCGCAGTCAGGCCGCAGCCTCATCCCCAAACTCTTAAGGGGGTAAGTATCTCAAGCACAATAAGATACTTCAGACTTCTTATTATAACGCTAGGTACGCAAACAAGACAGACGCACTATGTGTAAACAATATCTTTCTCTCTGTGGCATAACTTTATTAAGACCACAACTACCTATATAATATTATATCTCATATAGAACCACTTTATCAAACATGTAATAAATTAATAATCTCAAGTTCAGTCTCCATGGTCTCTATTCATCTGGGAATTGGTATTGTCTGAATATGTCAATATTGTAGGAACTATTTAATCTGCAAGTAATGTTTAATTATGAAGTCAGTTTCTCCTGTCTTCTATCTATCTATAAATTGGTATATATGAAAATATCAATGTGATGATTACAACTGTGTAATTCAATTTCTCACTATATAAGCTATTTCATCAAATAGTAAATAGTCATGAGGACCTGGTCGCAACCATCCTTTATATACTCATAAATAAACAATACATTGTATCATGTGTCATTGAAGCTTAGTCTGGAAGCACATTTGTCAGGTAAAACTTCTCAAGGCTTAAGTAAGTCATGTCATGTGGAATTCACAATAAAAGTTGTTAGTAGATCTAGTCACAGGCATCTAATCTACTTAACCATAATCAGTTAACAAGTCTGCTAGCTACAGTAAGGTGACAAGTCTCGTTCACAAAGTATACATTCCTCTATGTGGCGCAATCTCGCCCAGGCCATAATGTCTCTAGCTGTGTAAGGTCTCAAATTCCTCTTAAAGATTAAGCATACCTGTCGCAACAAGGTATTTCAGTCATTCTTAATATTTCACTAGTAACATAAACAAAACGTGCGCAACACTCAATTCACGCACAAACGATATCATTCTCTCTCACTAATCTCATGAACATCTTTCTGTATTAAGTCAACAGTCTCAACACATTAATCGCAGTGATCGGTAAGCATATTTCAGTCTCAAATAAGATACATGATTCAAACATGACTCAAGTATTAAACATGGTATAAATAAATATATGAGTGGGATCAACACGTCCTCTTTTATATCTTTTATATTCATATTATACTTAGCTTTTGGAGAGCCGAAGGGAAGATGCATGAGGCTTTCACGAGGCACTTTATAACTTTTACATCGCACGTTCCCAAACTAACTTTGACATAAAGATGGCGCAATCAAAAAGGAAAAGGAAACGTCTAGCTTACCATAGACTAATTTGAAGCTGTCATATGTGTTGCCTGTTGTAATATGTACACATCGCGGGAGTCCGCGACAAGAGGGACAGTCATACTTCTGTCCCTTTTCATCTGGCGCGACTGCCCGCCGTCCTTGAAACGGCCAATCACAGCGCGCTTAACACATTCCCCGCCCGCTCCTCGCACCCCAAACACTGGTGACTCGTATCGCGAACCAAATATACAAGACTGCCACTCTATAGGAGGTTCTCTGTGTCGGAAATTCTATCAAATCGAAGCTAGGACGAAGTAAATATGGACAGACGGACAGAGTGAAACTATAAGGGTTCCTAGTTAACCTAGTTGACTACGGAACCCTAAAAAAATACTCAATGTCAGCATTATTCGACTAAAGCATGTGTTCATGACGGCAAAAAAATCCCATTTTGTAACTAGTTACAATACGGGATATTTTTTCCCGTTTGGAAGCTGGTTACCAACCATGGCTACGAATCGGTAATGAAATAGTCTCATTTTGTAACCAGTTACAACACGGGATTCTTTTTCCCGTTTCGATGCTGGTTACCAAACGTGGTTACGAATCGGTAATGGGAAAGTCCCAATTTGAAGCCAGTTACGAATTGGGATTTTTTTTCCGGTTTCGAAGCTGGTTACAATTTTTAGTTACGAAACGGTACTAAAGGCTAGGAACTTGGTTTATAATTTATTTGTGATCTAACTTTGATCAATTGGATCACACAGACCTCTCAGTGAGAGGTAAAGTTGGGGCTTGGTAAGGCATTTGGACATTACAAGGGAATACACAGTATAGGAGTTGGTAAACAAACAGGTCATAGAGTGATATAAACCAGTCCTTGACCGCCATGTGGTTATCATCGGAAAAGTCTGTCAGCCGTCAGCTTTGCCAATAGGTACAATAGGCACTTATAAAAAAATACAAGGGTCTCCATTAAGTTTATTTCGCTTTAGTAATCTCCAATACCAGATGTCCGAGCTATCGGGTCTATTGCGAATTTAACAAATCAGTTTTCTGTTTGGATTTCTGCCCTCATTCTCGATGTTTTGGTTTCGAGTGATGTGCTTGCACGTAGTGCATTGGTTACTACTTTTTTAGAAAAAAAAAACACAACTAGTGTATTTAGTATAGCAACACTACAAGTTGGTTGTCAATGTCACGTCAATTAAATTGTCAAACCGACGCGAATGTTTTGCAATTTGAGCGCGATTTTAACGTTTAAAGAGATTTTCTTTGTTTGTTTTATTGTGATCTCATATGATTTTCGTTCGAATTTTAAGTGATTTAACAGAGTGATCAAATATAGCTGCATATTGTTTCGTTCATAATGACTCAAGGCGACTCTACGAAAAACTTGCCTTGGTAAGTACAACTTTCAATAAACCGGCATTATTTCTTCAACAAATTGTGAATACACGTTAATGTCTTCTATATTTTCTGCACAGGGTTGAAAAATATCGTCCGTCTAAATTAGAAGACTTAGTATCTCACGATGATATTATCAAAACCAGTAAGTATTTCTAAGTTAATTTTGTAAGGTTATCTTGTATTCAACGGAGTGAATGACGGTTTTCTTGTCTTTTTTCAGTCAACCAGTTTATGCAAGAGAACCAATTACCACATCTGCTGTTCTACGGCCCCCCTGGTACTGGCAAGACGTCTACTATTCTAGCATGTGCCAAACAAATGTATACTCCTCAGCAGTTCAATTCTATGGTTAGTATAACATTTTTGTAACCTTATGTTTAATTCGAAATACACATCCTCACCTAAAAACCCATATCTATTACATACGTAAATGCAAGGGATATTATTTTATTCTTTTTCAATATAATCCTGCTTAGAATTTGTCTGTGGTTTAGTATAATTATATTTTCTATATTCGTATTTTGCTTTCTTTGGGAGAGTTCTTATCTTGTGGCCTTTAAAATCCTTTGAAGAATTCAGTTTTAATTTTAATTAATGAATAATATAAAAATATAAAGAGGATAATGTCTAAAGCTCTCTGAATTCCTTATGAAATAATAAATAAAATGGAATCTCTGGAGTTACCTAAAAACTAGCCGAGGTTGTGATGTGACTTTAAAAATTCTGGGCTAATTATTGTAGTAACATAGTAAAATTACATACCTTAAAAAAAGTTAATGATTACTACTATTATTATTTACTTAATGCTAAATTAATAGTCACTAAGTTTTAATTGATTCAATGATACCTCCCCAGGTGTTAGAGTTGAATGCATCAGATGACAGAGGCATTGGTATTGTGCGAGGACAAATCCTGAGTTTCGCCTCCACTAGAACAATTTTCAAAGCCGGACCAAAGTTGATAATCCTGGACGAAGCAGATGCCATGACCAATGATGCACAGAATGCTCTACGCAGAAGTAAGTAACTAATGTTGCAAATAAAAAAAAAATTGCAGCTAACAAAGGATAACAGTTCCACAACACCATAATATACTTTAAGTAATATTCTTGGAGAAAACATCAAAGGCCTGTATTGGTTTTTAACTTTTATTGGCTCATGCAATATCCAAGTGTTTGGTTCACTTTTTGTGGAAGGGACTAAAAAAATATAAAGTTTGACCTAAAATAAAATACTTGTTATGGACACAAGAATAAAGAAAAGGGAAATTTGTACAATAACTTAGAAAAACCTTGATACTTGAACCTTGATACCAAAATTACATTTAGGCAACTTAGTTCTGCCCTGCAGCATATAGCCCGAAAAGTGATTGTTCATTGATATTAAACTTTTGTGAGACATATTTAAATATGAGACTTGTCTTGAATCATATGGAGACCCATCGTTAGGCATAGGCATATATTAATGTGAGTACATCTGTATATTTCAATATGTTGTTGAGTTCGACAGTTTCACAGTCCATCCAGGTGCAGAAATTTCGTTTTATTTGCCAAATACGTTCTAAAATATTAAAAATCTGTACTCCTTGACCTTTATAATGATTTGTTATTTATTGTAGCAGCAATCACCTAATGCCACTCATGTATTATGTATGTCATGGCATTCACTTGTTTGGGTTGTATGATTTGTTCTGTTGCCATGGTGATTGCTTGTACAAACATTACAAAAGTTTTCTAAGAAATATGAAAGTCTTGTCGCTGAAAGTCCATGTGATGACTATTTCAATTAAATTAAAAAGAAATATTTCTAAAAAGAACATAATACAATATAGTAAATTTTAATATATGTATTAACTGTAATTCATATTAGCAGTAATAAGTTTAAATATTTTGCAAGAACTTCTTAAACTAGTTTTATAAATTGAATTTTTATGGTTTTTATATACTATAATTATACAGTTAATAAAAATACAATGTCTGACAGTGAAGAAGATGAAACACAAAATAGGATAGTTAAAATTACAGTTGTTGGTGAACCATCTACTGGCAAAGTAAGTATTAACTTATAATGATTCTAATATTTTAATTGCTTTGCAACTTATTTATTAAACTGCTTTTTACTGGAAACAAAAGATTGTGTTGAGATATATGTAAGCTGATTTGTTCAAAGTGCAATCCAATTTAAACCTTAACTCAGATTTCTAAGGTTGAAATGAAATTTTAGAAATTAATCTTAATTGCCTGGAAAAGAGTAAGTAAGAAATAAAATAGATACTAATTAGCGTCAGCAAAAAGCTAACCGTAAAGCAATATCTGGACATCTGTTTCTAGAGCAGTCTATGCGCGCGCTATTTGGGCGGAACGGCGGCCGGCGGCGGCACGCAGGGCGCCGAGGTCATGGCGGGGCAGTGCCTCGGGCTGCGGCCCGCCGTGCCGCTGCAGCTGTGCGACGTGGCTGGCAATGCTCTCGCTACGCGCATGCTGGAGAACTACCTCTACGCTACCGATGTGAGCACATGTACCTCTAGGGAAATACGAAGTAGTGCTGGCGGAATCTAGGGAGCCGAGGTTATGGTCCAGTGCCTCGGGCTGCGCCCCGCCGTGCCGGCAGCTCTGCGACTTGGTCGGCAACGCGCTTGTCACACGCATGCTGGAGAACTACCTCTACACTACTTGCGTGAACACGCGTATAGGTGGAGCTTCTATCTGAATAGTACTGGGGGTATGCTGGACGTGATATGCTTCAAAATATCTGATACTATGGAATAAAAAAAATAAAAAATTAGTAGTTACGGAACTGATGTCTCTATGATATGCATTTTGTAGAGATAGCTGACCAGCTCCAAAGGCATGAGTGAAATTTACCCAAGTTAGGGCGCCAAACTTATACTGTTGCTAAGGTTACTCGACAGTTACGACAGTAAATAAAACTTAAATAAAACTTTTCAACTGTTACTACCTAATTTTACGGTTTTCCCTAGTTTGGCAGCATCTTGTATATTGCTAAATCATGTAGTATGCATATTGTTTTGTATAGAAACTCCCTCTTGTCTTAAATTAAGGATAACAAAATAATATAAATGAATATTTTCAGTCGCTAAAATTTTTAAATTTTGGTTTCCTTTTCAGGTAGTATTATTTGTTTATGACCTAACGAATTTACAAAGTTTCGAGAACCTGAACACTTGGATCACGACTGTGAAGAGCATATTCGAAGCGGACGTGAAGAAGCCTCTGCTAGCCGTGTTCGGCAACAAGTCCGACTTGGAGCACCAGCGGGCCGTGCGCCTCTCGTGCGTGCAGAAGTTCGCTTCCGAACATTTGTTAGAGAACTACAAAGGGTCAGCGAGGACAGGAGAAATGGTAAGTGAACTAATTTTCCTTGGGAAGTTTTTTGACAGTCTGAAGTGAGTTTTCACATCCGATCCGATATCGGATGTAGGACCGATATCCCATACTTTTAAGCCACCATCTTTGATTTTTGCCTTTGTAATCCTTCCGACATCCGATATAGGATCGGATAATGTGAAAACGCACTTACAGAATGTGTTTAACCGACTGACCTATTTATCGGTGAAAAACATAATGTGTTAACTTGATCACAATAAAATTAAGAAGTAGACGACATTAGCCGGGTCCACACTGGCCGCACTCGCGAGGAAAACGCCCGTGCTCATGAGCGCACGTTTCCAAATTTGCTCGGCAAGATGGCGGCCCTCGGTCAGCTGTTCAAAATAATTCTGCACATAATAGAATATTCACCGATGCATCGAAGTGCAATGATAAAATCGGCGCCGCCATTTTCGACCCATTGTGTGCCACAAAAATGCAATTCAAAATCTCGGCTGGAGTTTCTATAATGACCGCGGAACTTAGTGCGATTTATCAAGCCTTATTACATATCGAAAATCTAAATTATCCTAGAGTTGTTGTCCTCACAGACAGCAAAAGTTCCATCCAACATTTATCCCGGTGTGCCTCTGGCGACCATCAGGGTCTCCCGCTAGCTTACAAAATTTTGAAACAAATTATAATATTACAAAGTTCTAGAATATGTTTGAAAATACAGTGGATCCCGTCGCACATCGGGTTGAAGGGGAACGAGGAGGCTGACCGCTTGGCCGCGACGGCTGCTTCTGAGGGGACTAGGTTTGATATTGTCCCTGCCGCCTCAGAGGTAGTCGCCCGGTACAGGGGAAAAATGTATGATTACTGGAAGGAATATTTTAATGTAAAGTCCCAAGAGAAGGGCATCTGGTACAGGACCATACAGCGTGAGCCTCCTCGAATCCCCTGGTGGGAAGTTGGCTCATTGAAGCGACTAGATATTGTTCGGGCACACAGACTTCGGTCCGGACACATTCCAATGAATAAGTTTGCACATCTGATGAGGAAATCCGATTCGCCCAACTGTGAAGTTTGTGGAACTGTTGAGGATGTGCATCACTTCCTTATGGAGTGTGTCCGGACTCGAGCGAAGAGAATGCAGATCTTTGAGCTCCACGGATACACGATGACCGACATAGGGGTGTTCCAATCAATTCTCGCGGAACCCCTGTCAAAGACTGCTGAATTTGTATATAGTTTCTTTTATAGATAAATATACAAATTCGGTTGTTTTTTTTTTACCTACTTTTGTTTTGACTTATTTTTTATAATGAGTTTGTATATTTATTGTTGATAATATGAAGTGGCCTAACGGAGCCGACATAGTCCCATGGACCAAGGCTCCTAAATATATTTAAAAAAAAACAGATTAAAAAAAAAAAAAAAAAAAATTCTGCACATATTTATTTCGCGAGGCGTGTGGCCAGTGTGCTATTTAGCATTTTTTGTCTAAGCAGTACCTATATTAATGTAATATTTGCAGGTAAACACGGCGTTCACAAACCTAGTGGCGAGCGTGATCGGCGTGAAGGTCCGCGCGGCGCCGCCGGCCGCGAGCAACGGGCGCGCGCGGCCGCCCGAGCCCCCGCCCGCACCAGCCGAGCCGCGGCAATCTCTTATTATGAACAGGAAGGCGCTGAGGCGCGTGCAGCGGGCTTCTAGCTCTGTCTGCGTTTTACAATAAAGCTGATGATTTTATAAATAGTTGTTTTATCATATTCAAGGATCTAGGGGATGCATTGAGCGCACCTGGACTCCCGCTGCCGCCGAACCGCGGGAATGGCTCATTATGAATCGGAAGGCGTTGAGACGCGTGCAGCGGGCGTCTAACTCCGCCTGCGTTTTATAATAAAGCAGTTGTTTTGATGTGTCGGCAATTTGTCATCCATCATCCTGGCCGCGGCCATCCAAATAGCTTTATTCTCTTTCCCCACAATCCTTGAACGAAACCATTTGGTATTACATTGATTTTATTAAGTTGGAAGGGAATCACCATGAAAAGATGGAGTTATGCATTCTTTTGAATAGGTAGGTACAGTCAGCCAAAAAAGTGGTTTACCACTTTTCGACCTTATGTGTTTAAAAATAGATTCGAAAAGTGGTAAACCAATTTCTTAGCTAACCGTACATAAGTACATAATTATAAGATTGCCAGGGATATTTAGGTAAATGTAGTTTGGTAAGTAAGTACAGATGTAGTGCGAAAAATTTTTATAATATCAATATCAAATGACATGATTTAGCCTGTGTGCTTTAGGTATTCCCTTTGTCTGAAATCTTTTATCACGCGTAGCATTTACTCTTTCTTAGTCAGTCTACTTGTACTTTGCAATACCGCTTTACTAACAAATCCAAGTGCATTGTATATTGCTTGAATTCCTTCGATTTTATCTGTTGTGCGGTATTGCACTATCCCCGTTATACCATATCTAACCCATTTTCCCCAATGTGAAGTAAACAAAATGATGCTAAAACTTCGTTTTCAGTAATTGAGAAGTACACGGAGAACGTGCGTTTCTGCATAATCTGCAACTACCTGGGCAAGATCATCCCGGCGCTGCAGTCGCGCTGCACGCGCTTCCGCTTCGCGCCGCTCCACGCCGCGCAGGTCGTGCCGCGACTACGCGAGGTCGCCGCCGCTGAGGGGTCAGCCATTCCTTTTTTTTTTTTTTAATTTTTGATTGACCAATGACAGCGCTTATCTTCTGCAAGGGGTAGCCGCTGCTGAGAAGTCAGCTATTTTGGATTAATCGTAAAATAAGCGTATTTTGTGCATGTTTTTGTTTGAACTGCTTGCTCACTGCGAATGCGTCGTATTCTCTCTACCTTACCTTTTCTATTTTTTTTAATACTACGTCAGTGGCAAACAAGCATACGGCCCGCCTGATGGAAAGCGGTCACCGTAACCTATGGACGCCTGCAACTCAAGGTGTGTCACATGCGCGTTGCCAACCCATTAGAAACTTGTACACTCCCTTTTGCTATTTTTGCCAAGTTCGTGTGTCTGTCTTAATTTTTTAATAACTAATGACAACGTTTATTTTCTGCACGTAAATGGTAAACTGCCAGCACACTGCAAATGCATCTTGTTGCCTGTGTTTTTAGGGTTCTGTAATTTGACCCTTATAGTTCTGACATGTCCTACCTACACGCAACCTACATGCTAGTGAATCGTTATATGAATACTCACATTAAATTATACGTTCATAATGGTGCTTTGCGCGATTAACAGATTGCGCAAACGTTTTTTACACGCTAACTTGTTTTGTATTTTGGGCACATTTATATTTTTTTGGCCTATTTGCGTTTTTTTTGCTATAGCGAACAATGGCTCTTTATGCTGTGGCGTGTATTAGGCTTGTGCCGTTTCGTTCGTTGATCGGAGCGCTCCGATCTCGTTCAATCGCTCCCATGAACTAGTTCGCTCTTTTAGGTCTTTTGCTCATTTAGTTCAGCCAGACCAGCGACCACTGCGCTCGGAAAGATCAGAACGAATGGGACCGAATAGTGTCAAAATGATACGAATAGTCCACAAATAGTAACATTCCGGACCGAAAGGTTGTAAAGTAACCGAAGTTTAATATGAAAACATGACTTTTTTTGTTGCTCTGCTAAGTAGCTCTCGCTCTCGGTCGGCGCAGTCACACATTCGTTCTCGATCCAAACCGCTCGCGCTCGCCGATCCTATACTGAACTAAATGAGCAAAGACCGATTCTCAGACCACGGAATGATTCAGTTCATTTCGGTCATTGATGGGATTTTATTCCTAACAGTTCATAGTTCGTGAACGACACAAGCCTAGTGTGTATGCCTGCTTATAAAATATAACTTAAACGATACATTGAGCTGCCAAATAATAGGTAACCAACGCCTTACATGTAGATACTCGTAACATGCATAAATTAAGATGTCTAGTTGATATTTAATATGAAACGTGATTGTTTGTCTGACGTCATTATTTCGTACACGATTCGCATTGATAGTAGTTATCATGTCTACATTCCACGTGATTCTAGATAAGTTAAATATAATTACTAGAATTAAAATTAGTATTGCTGATTGATGGCTAACTGATTATTATTATTAAAAATTACTTAGGTTCATGTACACACAGCCGCAGCAGTAAATTCATGTGTTTTGCTCAAACTACTTACATGGTTAATTGGTAATATAATTGGTTATTTTTAGATTTGGTAGGTATACACACAAATACCTACTCAAAATATATATATCAAACTGGACTTTCAAAACAGATTCCATCGTTATTTTAGTATAAGTCTATAAAAATATGTTTATTTAAGTTTCAATAGAAGATATTTTCATTTGGCATTTCAGGAATGTTCTCATGTTTTTAACCCCCGACGCAAAAACGAAGGGGTGTTGTAAGTTTGACGTGTCTGTCTGTCTGTCTGTCTGTCTGTCTGTGTGTGTGTCTGTCTGTGGCATCGTAGCTCCCGAACGGATGAAACGATTTAGGTAGGTTTAGTTTTTTTGTCTGAAAGCTGAGTTAGTCGGGAGTGTTCTTAGCCATGTGTTGAGTTCCAAATTTATTATTTTTACATTTAAGGTAGTTTTATATTAATATTTTCAAATGTAGGTACTTGCGAATCACCTCACCCTTCCAAGTCACCTATCCTTTGCCAACGCACGTGAGATGAGTATATCTGTCTCACTCGCCGCGATTCGAGAAGCAATTTTCGCCTCGATCAGTCCCCGTCTAAGCTCCGTTTGGCTAACAGCCTGCGCATGGCTAAATATCAAAAATGTGATAAATATTAACGCGCCCCTAAAAACTGTTGTGGACAAGTGTATCGTCTATTGTGCCGATTGCTGAAGGGAGTTTTGGAAAAGCTGATCAGCTGAGAAGACCTAGAAGAAAAGCTATAAAGGTAGGCGTTGGCATTTTCCTCTTTCCTTTTAAACAAGGTGCAAGCAAGTATTTTGTGTCGTAATTTACTTAATATTCAAATTTATACAGTCCATTTATTTCGAAGCTAAATTATTCAAAAACATATCCTTCGTAGCGTTTTGAAGGCCCGCTATTGTCATATAAATTAATTTCCCGCATAAGTATGTTGTGAAAGCGCTAACATATTTTTTGGTCACTTCTCGCCGAATAGTTAATCTTTTCCATTAAATATACCGCTAACTGTATGGTCATTGTGCTACGTAACTGAAATACTCTGTCACTCATCCTATTATATCTATCGCATCGTCAGGTATTTCATTATATTTCCGCTCCGCGTTACGAAGTACGATAGATCGTAGGTTATTTCTTTATATATTTTATTTTTACGACAAAAATACTCATACACGTGTTCCATTTTTCCTTTGTTCGCATTTCAAAATTGTTAGCCATATTTGAAATAGTCAAGATATTCATTCGTGAATCTTCGGAATTGTTCGGCTCACTTTCGTTCATTCCGATCGTTTTCATTCCATATATGATTGCACTGCTCGGTCAGCCAAACCGCACCGCACCGCTTACCGAAATATTACAGGTAGAAAAATATTTGTTCCGCTTATTATCGGTTGGCTCGCAGCTAGTGTTCGTTAGGTATACCTATTTATTAGGGAACTCGTTTATTTAAAACGCGTAGGTATACTGTTTATTTCATTCGAATAATTATATGTTTGACCGCATTGTCAAACTAAATAGTACACTACACCTTTATACTCATACCTCGTAGGTACATTAGTTTATTTACGACGTTCGATTTATTAGTTTTATTGTAAAACTTGTTAATTCTCAACAAGATGTCTAAATCATCAAAAGCCAGGAAAGGCAGCGAGGGCTTTATTAGCGATAATTATAACACAAACAAAAATCAGCTAGCCCTCTATACAGTTCGGCGCGACGTTATTTACAAGCGCGTCGAAAATATATTGGAACTTGCTTACAAGGCGGAAACCGATCCATCTCAATATAGGGCATTTCACACTAGTACATTAAATTTGGATAAAATGCGTGAAGATTATCAAACCGTTTTAGAGTCCTATAATTTATTGCAGTTGCAAATGCAGCCCGATGCTGAAGTAGATTACGAGTCTTGGTCGGCATTTGAGGAAATGTTTTGTTACATTAAGCAAGTTCTAATCGACAACGAGTCTAAGGTTCCCTCTGAACCTGCGCACTCTTTAAAACCAATATGCCGCCTGCCTAAATTAGAATTGCTTTCTTTTGACGGAAATGTAAAAAACTGGCCTTTGTTTTATCAACAGTTCAAAAGTGTTATTCATGAAAACTCGTCGCTGACTGACAGCGAGAAGGTGTACTATTTAGTTGGCAAATTAACCGGCAACGCCACAAGTGTTTGTTCCGGCTTGCCAGCAACCGCTGAAAATTACCATATTATTTGGAACGCATTGATACAAAAATATGATGACCCGCGTTCGTTGGCGTCAACATATTTTAATCAGTTGCTAACGTTCAAACAATTAACCGCAACCAATGCCGCCGGCTTGGATTCATTCTTAAATAAATTCAACTCGTCTGTAGAAGCCCTTAAGCAGTTGAACCTTGTCGATTTAACCGATTTCATGTTGTTACATTTAGCGCTGCAAAAGTTAGATGCCGATACAATTAAATTGTTCGAAATTACATACCGCAAAGACAAAATACCTACTTATCAAAATTTAATTGAATTCGTCAAAGAACAAAATAAAGTGTTGTCTCGTTCGCCAAATGCGGCAATTAGTAAGCCAGTTGAAATATCGGCTAAAAAGCATCTCTTGCAAAAAACTAAATCATTCGTAAACACGGATGCGGCCAATGACAAAGGCGCCAGCGATAAATGTTCTTTATGCAAAAATAAACAACATGAACATTTATATTCATGTCAATCTTTTAATAATATGACTCCGCATGACAGGTTCAATTTTATAAAATCTAACGCTTATTGTAATAACTGCTTAAGTGTGAAACATAAGACTTCCTCTTGTACTTCCAAGCGACATTGTTCTCATTGTTCGTTAAGACATCATACGATGTTGCATTTCAATACCAAAGAGAAATCTCACTGCAATGTAAGTGCAGTGGTATCCGCACCCGCTTCTAATAATTGTTTTCCCGCTGCAACAAATAATGTTGTTATTCCCGCACCCGCTCCCGCTTATGACCCGACCACAGCCTTACCCAGTGCTGAGGTCAACCGCACCGCGCAAGCTAATATTATAGACCCGGCGATTGCTGCCGTTAAGGTCGAAAATGGCTTGATTTCTCGTCATGAGGAAAACACAGTTTCTTTGTGTACTTTTGCTGGCGAAGATAACAGTAACCAATGTTTAGTTACTGCTTTACTTGCGACCGCTAAAATTAAGGTTATTGATTCCTTAAACCGCACACATGTCCTGCGCGCATTGATTGACCCAGGATCCATGTCAGATTACATATCTGTCGCTTGTTGCAAGCGTCTCTCGCTAGCTATAAATAAACCGCTATACCCTACTGAAGCCACTGGTTTGGGAGAGTTAACCCTCAAGACCAAGGGGCATACCGTGTTAACTTTTTCATCTTTAAAGGATGAATCATATCGATATTCGATTCGCCCTCGTGTTGTCGACCGCATTACGTCTGAATTGCCCGACTCGCGCATAGATAGGGAAGTTGTAAATTATGCTCGCAATTTAAATTTACCTTTAGCTGACGATGGTTTTTCTGAACCTGGTCCTATAGATATACTCCTGGGGGTCAATGTATATTGTAAAATATTGTTATCAAACAAAATCGAAAGCTCGAATCCTATAATACCTACCGTGTTTGAAACGACCCTAGGGTACATTTTAATGGGTGACGCGGCTATAGTTAACCCTCCTACAGCCTCTCGCACACTCTGCGCGTTTACTAGCGATCCTCTTCACAAGTTAGTAGAGAGCTTTTGGGCAACTGAAGAAATACCTTCTCGCACATTTTTGAGTCCCGATGACCAAAAATGTGAAGATATTTATACCTCAACCACTGTCCGTAATAACGACGGCAGTTATACTGTGGACCTTCCATTTAAGGATGATCCTCATACATTGGGCGACTCCTTTAAAACCGCAAAAAGGCGTTTTTTGCTTTTAGAAAAGAAATTTTCAAAAAATCCTGAGCTTAAGTCTGGATACGACGAAGTTATTCGCGATTATCTTGATAAAGGTATTCTCACCCGCGCGTCAGCTGATGACGAATCTACTGATGGATTTTATCTACCGCACCGCCCTGTGTTACGTAATGATAAAATTAGCACAAAAGTAAGACCGGTTCTGGACGGAAGTGCGAAGACAGATACGGGTCTTTCTTTAAATGATATTTTGCATTCCGGACGTAACTTACAGGCTAATATATTTCACATTTTGTTAAATGTACGCATTTATAAGATCGCATTTTTCGCTGACGTAAAACAGATGTATTTATGCATTTATGTGAATTCTTCACACCGGAAATACCAACGTATTTTATATCGGTTTTCTGATACCGACCCGCTCGAAGTGTTAACCTTTACTCGAGTAACATTTGGACTTCGACCGTCAGCTTTTCTGGCTATTCGGACTTTACGTCAGTTAGCTGCAGACGAGCGGCACAGATGGCCAAAGGCAGCCTCTGTGCTCGAAAGAGATGTCTATATGGACGATCTGGCTACTTCTACTTTTTCAACCGAGGAAGCAGTTAAGATAGCGGATGAGCTGATCGCCCTCTTCAAAGCAGGCGGATTCGATTTGCTCAAGTGGTCTTCGAATTCGCGGGAGCTGCTTGAGCACATACCTGAGTCTCACCGACAATCTAAATCTATCTCCTTCGATGACGGAGATACGTTTAAGATCCTAGGTTTGAAATGGCTACCTACGCGAGACTGCTTTGTTTTCGATATCTCTAACCCGCCGTCCGTTTGCACTAAACGCGCCATTCTTTCGGCCACCGCGCGTCTGTACGATGTCTTTAGGACTCGTCGGGCCTGTAATTTTATATGCTAAGTTGATTATTAAGCAACTTTGGCTTCTTTCCATCGATTGGGATGAAGAGTCTAGGGTTTTTTTTTCGTCTAGAACTTTATTTTGAAAAAAAACAACTTAAACTAATTTTGTACATGAATTAACTTGCCAAACTGTTACGTTTAATGGCAAGATGCGCTCATTTTTTAAACAATCTTAAATTGTATATCTTAACCTATTTACATAATTACATACATACTATAGGAACTTACGCGTAGGCTAAATCAATTAAATAATGATAAGGTAGGTACTCACTCCTCGATAACATGCGTGCGGCGTTCTCGTCGGCTGTTATGTTTACGTTACTAATAGCTTGCACCTGTTGACCTTGGCTTGTTATCGAGGAGAGAAGACCTCAGTTTCGACTTAAGCATTGTTTTAGACAATTTAGGCGTTTGTCTCAATATGCTAATTTTATTAAAAGTGTTAGGTACTACGTATTGGGACATTCTCTCTCCATAATAATTATTTACCTTCGGCTGTATTAATCGTTTTTCTCTGACACTTTTTGTATTATACTTATTTGTTACCGTTAGTTTATAGCAATCTTGAAAGTAATATTCTAATCCTACTAAATATGTCACTTTCTTATCAACCGGTAATATTTTACATAAAGAAAATAATAGATCATAGTTTTTATTACAACTATCCTTATCTTTTTTGCTAACTAGGAACTTGAGCAGTCTCATCTGTAGATTTCTGATGTCGTTAATATAAGTTTTAAACGTTCGACCATATACTATTAATCCGTAACTAATCAAGGAGTCAGCAAGAGCGTAATATACAACATGTAAGGTTTTCTTATTTAATGCTCCGTTTAGTTGGTAGAACTTCCCTAATACCGCCCTCAACCTATTACAAATATCGTTCACATGCGGTTTCCAATTAAAATTAGTGTCGATTGTTAGACCAAGATATTTAAATGTTTTTACATATTGTAACTTATCACAAATACAATTCCTTTTATTTACATGTAAACACTCATATGTGTGCCCTATTATTCTTAATTCTTGATCATTAACATTTTTAGCTGACCGGTTGTATGGCGAGTGTATGTATCTTGTTTTGGAGCAATTAAGAATGTCCCATTATCGTGAGCCCATTTAGTTACATCGAAGTCCTCTTGATACACTGCTGTTCTAAGCAATTTTGGAGGCATACACTAAACACATATCATCTGCATACATATACACTCGACACCCCCGGACAACGTTTGAAACGCTATTAACGTGCATGGCGTATCCCACGGGACCGAACACCGAGCCGGTGACAATACATTATTGGCCTCCAGGAACCTACTTACTTGTCCAACAATTACTTTTTCAGTGATTTTGTCAACTACAGATAAGATAGCTATAGGTCTATAGTTTATATAATCTACGTGGCTGCCAGATTTGTAAATAGGTCGAATAATCGCCTTCTTCAGCTGATCCGGATATACACCACTAGTGACACAAGAATTTATAAAATAAGCTATTATAGGACTCAACTGGCTTCGCATATATTGTATATCCTTTACTCGTATACCATCCAACCCCGGAGCCTTTTCACATGAAAGAGTATTTATAATCTTCTCCACTTCCGCTGACGTGACTTTATTATACCTAAAACTCACTTGACACGGATTTACATACAGTTTTCTATCTAGGAATTTTAAGTCGCATTTATGTTTTAACTGTATTATCTCTTGGGTAAATGTTTCAGAAAAATTTGTACAAATCTTGGTTAAACTTTCTTTCTTACCTAAATATTTTAGTATGACATCATCTAAGTTGTTTTTACCTTTGCCTAACCATGAGTTAATATTAGCCCAAATTTTTCTCAAATCCCCTTTACATTTAAAAATTTCTGACTGTCTATACTTGTTTTTAGCTTCGTTCACTAATTTGTTGACTTTATTTCTAAATTTCGTGTACTCAAGCCTTTTATTCATATTGTTTGGTTGTGACTTCCACATTCTAAATAAATGATCCCTGCGCTTTAATTGTTTATACAAGTATTTATCTATCCACGGTTGTAATTTCCTTTTACCAGATGCATTAACCTTAACTATTATTGTACTGTCCTTATAAATACGATCAAAACTTAAGAATAACGTGCGAAATAACTCGAGCGGACATGGTATTAAAAGTAATTGCGCCCAGTCGAATGCCTCTAGCTTTTGTTTCACCAGCTGATCGCTAAGTACCTCGCGACAGTTATCACCACGACTGGTTTGCAGTTGTGCGCTCTCGCTCCCACCTAGGTCCAATGCTATGCCGACAGCGTGATGATCTGATACGTGCGCCTCTAGCACGTAGGATGATAAGCCGCCGACAGTCCGTCCCGCTCGCACCCACACATGATCCAGGCATGACGCATCGCACCTCCCGTCGACTATCGCCTCCCGTGTTATCTCTGTATTAGGAATTACGCACTGCAATCCGCATCCACACAAGGTGTTTTTATATTTCGTGATTGTTGAATTACATAAGTTGTTTAAAATATCTATATTAGTGTCCCCAATTAAAATAATAGAATCTGATGCCTGGATGGGCTTTATTAACGCCTCCAACTCTTGCATAAACTGTAGTTTGTTTTTGTTAGGTGGTCTGTATATAGCGAGTATGTGCAGTGTGTACTTGCTATTATGAGTTTCTATTTTTATTTCGCCGTGAAGGGTTTCCATTGCTTGAGAATTCACTTTTAATGCATTAAAGTTAAGGTCTTGCTTAGCGTATATTACTATACCCCCTCCTCTTTCTGATTTTCTTGTTCGTATATATGCACTATATCCTGGTAACTGATAAAATTGTATCTCTTCTGACTTGATATTTATTTCGCTCAAAATTACTATATCTATTTTATATTCATTTTCTTGCAGTATTACTAACAGTTCGTTGAAATGCTTCCGAAGCGATCTGATATTAAGATGAAAAATGTGAACACGCTGTTTATGATGGTTTAATTCCTTACTTAGTGTTGTCATATCCTCATATCTTTTGTAAATAAACTCAGTCGGTAACTCTTCAAAATTAAACATTATTATTGACAAAAATCACCTAATGTGTGTCTACTTGCCGCGCTAAATGCGCTGTTTATGTACAATCCTCGAACTTCCTTAAATCTGCTTCCGTTCTTATATTGTAGATTTTTTTTTCTTCGCTGCTTTTTTTAACTAAAATGCTACCATTTTGTACCCAAATGTACTGGATGCCTTTCGGTTTCAAGTCGTTTCTCACGGTATATTACCTATACCTCTCCGCATAGGTTCGACACCTACGTCGCTAACCGCATATCACAAATTCAAAGTAACATTTCGCCTGGCAATTTATACCACGTTGCAGGTGCACAAAACCCCGCTGACTGCGTGTCACGTGGTCTCACCCCTTCTCTGTTGGTTCAACATGAGCTCTGGTTTAAAGGGCCAGTTTGGTTATCACAGACTACAGAGCGTTGGCCTATACAAAGTTTCGTTCCAAAGCGGGCACCTTTACCCGAAGAAAAAACTTTGTCCCACGTGACCACAGAGGCTAATAAGCCTGAACATCCGTTTCTATCTCTCGCGACACGCTGTTCCTCCTGGAACAAGCTGCTTCGAGTCACAGTTTATGTTTTACGTTTTATAAAAAAGTTATCTCCAAATGAGGTAATTAGTGATGGGTAGGACATCAAATTAAAATGAGTTTGTATGAGTACCTCATTTTCAAAAATGAGGTGTTACAATGTCTTACTTCAAATGAGGTGAGGTACTGGTATATAAAATTTTGCTATCGGCGATTTGATAGACTCAATCGGGCAACAAATTCTAGTATGTTTACTATGTAATAACATCCTTTATACCTATTAAATTTTATTTGCAACTAAATGTTAAGAAGAGAACTTGAACAACAGAAGACTGAAATATTATTTAAGAATTCCAATTGCTGTAATATGAAACTACATAAAAAGCAAATTGATTTGATGGTTCTATGAAACTTTTGTTCTATTTTAGCTGTTGATTATTGTTATTTATCGTATGTTAATATTCTTGATATCATTTTATAATGGTTTCATTTATAATTTACAGTTTAATAATAATATATTTCAATTGGAACTGTAACCTTAAAAACTGCATGTTTTTAACAAACGTGAGTTCATATTGTTTTCTAATTACATACCACTTTTACGTAAAAATAACCAACTTACCGCTGTGGATATTCTAACAGCAATATATAGTAAATTAAATGAACACCAACATTCTCGACGCCGTTCATACTTTTGACTATATTTTTGCACGTAAAAGACACTAAGGCAGAGCCACAAGCATATTAAATCATGTATAAAATGTCACCATTATTATATTTTGGTGTATTTATTAGTAATATCACTGTATGACACAAATAAATTAGACATAGCCATTGAACTTTGGAAACAACAAACAACTGTCACAACACAAGTAACACAACTGACAACTTCAACTGTCTATGAAATGCGTTTCGTTTCACGACTCACGTTTATTATTTGATAATGTTGTCAAAATGTGTACATATTAATAAACATGTTATTAACTGCATATATACTCCGTGTAATAAATGGATATACATTTTTTTATGGATAATATTAGCCCATATTGTTGTCTTAAGGAAGGCTATAACTATAACGTAAAAACAAAATAGAAATGTCTCTTCTTTATCCGTTGAACATGCTGCAATGCGATATGATGTTAAATATTATCCACCTAAAAATATTTTCAAACTTTTAACTTAGACGAAACAACCAACGAAAATTTAACTGATATATAGAAATAAGTAAAAACTGCAAAAATAAAATAAATATTTGTCACTAATAAAAAGGTGCGAAATTCAAATTCTGTGAGACGCTAACTCTTCGTTTGTACAAAGTTCATATCTGTGGCATTTAAATATATAACAACTACACCTACAATACCTACATGCGAATCTAAATAAAAATAAATAATTTTAAATAATATTTCGGTCATTAATCCCGTACTGTTGTCAAGCGAACTTCATAAATGCACATTTTGAGTTACTCGTCCTTGGTATTCAAAACGCTTCGAAAATAAATATGTCACTACCAGTATAAGACAGCTCCCTTATTACAAATGACAACAGTCATACAAATCTGTTGGTCCGATAGGTCACGTTAAACTGGTCAAATCGGTAGCTCAAGTAATAGCATCGAAACTATCGAATGAGAGCGTTGCTGAATTTGCGCGCCAATTTGAAGAGATGCTTGGATCACAACGACGTAATATGTATGAAAGCTTGCGGCGCTTAAGACTGTTTTATTTCGAGTCACGTGTAACGTATTTTGTCGAGGCAAATTTGAAGCATAGCTCGTGTCTGTCTCATTCACTCTTACGGTAAACCTAACTAACTGTTTCACTTTGAAAGGATTTTTGAATTAATGTTGGTAATGTGACATTGTCGCGGTGAGGTCTTCCGGTACAAAGCGATTTCCGGTACAAATGTATTGGTGGACCTTTTGTCTCGGCAATAAAGTTTGTAGTTCGGTGACATAGACGATGAGCCGCTTCATTTTGAAGTGTCGACTCTCACGAGGGAGTTTGAGGACCGCGAGGCGCTCGTGTGACAGATGAGTTTTTGAATGATTTGAAGTTTGTGAATGATTTGTGTGGCATGAGGTGTTTGTGTTGCGAGACTTGCGCGCGAGGTTATGAGTAAAATGAGGTGAGGTGAGTTGAGGTGTGATGTAATACATTTTTTCCGTGTGAAGTGCTGCGACAAATCACCAATATGAGTGGTACAAATGAGGTGCCTCATGAGTGAGGAACTCAACACTAGAGGTAATTACCGCTAATGATTTAAATACTGCTGAGCTTGAAATTATAAAAGCGATACAAAATGCTAATTTCTCAGCCGACATCAAGGCTATTTCAAATGGACATAAATGTTCTTTAAAGTTACAAAAACTATTTCCTTTCCTTTCAGATGGAATTTTACGCGTAGGAGGTCGCTTATCGAACTCTTCGCTCGATTACGAATCAAAACATCCTATAATTTTACCCAAAAAGGGTCACGTTGTAGAATTGATAATTGATCATTACCACCGCAACAACCTTCATGCAGGACCGCAACATTTAGTTGGTATATTAAAAACTAAATTTTGGATAATTTCCTGTCGTCGTATTGTTAGGCATATCACTCAAAAATGTAACCGTTGTTTCAGTTTAAACCCCAGACCTACTTTTCCGCTAATGTCTAGCTTACCTAAAGGTTTGTCAAGGTTTACATTTGCCTTTTTATTTGTCTTGTGACAAAAGCAGTTCATATAGAATTAGCTTCAAATTTGACTGCTGCTTGTTTTATAGACGCTTTTAAGCTAGTTTTATATTAATATTTTCAAATGTAGGTACTTGCGAATCACCTCACCCTTCCAAGTCACCTATCCTTTGCCAACGCACGTGAGATGAGTATATCTGTCTCACTCGCCGCGATTCGAGAAGCAATTTTCGCCTCGATCAGTCCCCGTCTAAGCTCCGTTTGGCTAACAGCCTGCGCATGGCTAAATATCAAAAATGTGATAAATATTAACGCGCCCCTAAAAACTGTTGTGGACAAGTGTATCGTCTATTGTGCCGATTGCTGAAGGAGTTTTGGAAAAGCTGATCAGCTGAGAAGACCTAGAAGAAAAGCTATAAAGGTAGGCGTTGGCATTTTCCTCTTTCCTTTTAAACAAGGTGCACGCAAGTATTTTGTGTCGTAATTTACTTAATATTCAAATTTATACAGTCCATTTATTTCGAAGCTAAATTATTCAAAAACATACCATGTTTCATGAAAATCGGTCTACTATGTAGCAGTCGGGGTTTTTTCAAATTTTTTATATATTATCTTTAATGTGGTATTCATTCTTCAGTGTGGACATATCCGAAGATGGCCTAAAAGCGCTGCTCACACTGTCGGGTGGCGACATGCGTAAAGTCCTCAACACACTACAGAGCACGTGGCTCGCGTACCGCCGCGTCACGGAAGACACGGTGTACACCTGTGTGGGACACCCACTGCGGGCTGACATCAACGCCATTCTAAACTGGCTGCTCAATGAGAATGACTTCGCTGCGTGCTTTAAGAGTATCCTTTTTTATTAAATTTAAAACTGGCACTTTAAAATGATAATAAATATTGGGGGACACCTTACACAGATCAACTTAGCCCCATACTAAGCAAAGCTGGTACTGTTGGTGCTAAGTGACGATATACATACTTATGTAGATAGAAAACATCCAAGACTCATTAACAAACAGCTGTGTTCATCACAAATACATGCCCTTACCTGGATTCGAACCCAGGACCGTCGGCTTAACAGGCAGGGGGTCACCAGAGTCACTACCGACTACACCAGACCGAACGTGGCCGGCGAGTATGTCTGATAAGTAGCTTTTAAAGAAATTAAGAAAAGACCATAATTCTATATGGTCCTTCGAACTAAACAGTCGATATCCAACTTTGTAATCTTGTGACAATATTTTCTGAACTTTTTATACAGATATACAGGATCTCAAAATAGCGAAAGGCTTGGCTCTCAGTGACATATTGACAGAAGTTCACACGGTTATACAAAGAAGTAAGTAAAATGTACCTATTTAATCCGTTTATTGGTACGCCACTGTATAATACAATACTTCAATATTAATACTCCTTGATGAAGAAAACCCCAAAAAGATATATAACTAATGATGAAAGAGATCATTCTTACGGATGAATTCGCGTTTCTACTACTTAATCTGTTTTTTGTTGTATCAAATCACATGATTATGTGTCCCAAATCGGACCGAAGCTAAGGCTAAGAGCACTAAGACTAGTAGTTTCAAATGTGTTTTTGTTCTTTAGTGAAATTACCACCGGAGGTGCTCGTCTCCCTGCTAATCAAGATGTCCGACGCGGAGGCGCGCCTCGCCAGCGGCTGCAGCGAGCGCATCGAGCTGGCCGCGCTCATCGCCGCCTTCCAAGTGGCTCGCGACCAAGTCAAACTGGACGTGCAGGCTGAGCCATAGATACTGTAAGTCTTGTGTTTTTAATAAATTTTATAAAAGATGATAGGATTTTACTGTGGCACCCCCTGGCGTTTGAACAGAGATGTTCGTATCCCTTGTAATCAAGATGTATGACGTGCGAGGCGGCTGCGAGCGCATCGAGGCTGGAGTAGGTATACATAGTCACCGTGAGTCTTGAGTTTTTAATAAATAGTATAAAAGAGGACATATTGTAGGACATTATTGCCAAAAACCCTGGCTGTTGAGCTGAGATGTTCGTGGCGCGAAGGTCTGCTGAACAATAGGTATTGAAAATATTGAGATTCAAGATTCAAGAATCTTGAATTTTGAAAATATTGTATGTTTATTCAACAAAAACAAACGTAGAATGTTGTTACTAGCGGTGTTAGATGAAGTGCTGTCGTAACATCAGGTAATGTGACAAAAGTATCTAGTACTAACATCAATCAGCCAAGTCAGTGGCGATTGGGGCGAAGCGAGTTGATGTCCTTGAGGTTAATGGTGACATAAAGCACTACATATTAGGCGAGTGGAATTTAAACGTAGTAGACATATTTTTCCGGTAGCCCAGCGGGAGATAGTGAAAGTCATGAAAGTGGATTTTCGTGTCAAACTAAACTCGTATCTACCTATGTATATGTATGAGTAGGTACTTAGGAACTCGTTAACTTCCTATTATTATTCCCAAAAGAAAAACTTTATTAACTTTATCATTTTATTTTGTAATGTAATTAATAAAATAAATTAAACTTAACACTTTAATTAAATATCTATAATAAATTAACCTATATTTACAATAAAATATACCTAATGCTACGGTGTTTCAAACTCGAATAATCTCTTTGAAATCTGAAATCCTGATAATGAAGCATTTAGTATTATGAGACCATTTATTCAGATTTTAATTATGTATTGCCAAATCAGTCTACAAACTAGTCGGTAGGCTACTTAATAGTTCTTATAAAAGACAACGTTTGCTAATAGTAATATGTAACAAACTAAATAACATAGGAAGTAGAACAAAATTGATCGAACTAAATACAAAAAGATTAATTCACCGAGATTAGTTGGCCGACGGTGTGCATGATATTTTTGAACGCTACATCTCATTTGAAAATACTGGCAAACTACAGGCTTTCCAAGCCTGTAAACCCATTAGGTGGGCACACATAGCACCGCATTCTGCGTGTTCTTTTGTTTTTGTTTAGCCAAAGATGTTAGAGACGAAGCTGTTGAAAGAGTTAGAGAGCGAGGCGAAGATGCCGGGCGGCGGCGGCGGCGCGTGCGGCCGCGTCGGCACCAGCGGCCGGTAGTACGGCCCGCCGTCGATGCGCTGCGGAAACAAACACATGTTAGACGAAGATCGCAAGAGACACGGATTCATAATATCCTACGACTGCGAAGCTCTGAAAAACAACTACGTTGGTACACACTTAGGAATTCAATTTGGAAATACAGCGTCACAAGAGTAATCTCAAGCAAGCGAAACCATAGCAACCTATATAGTACCGGCCAATAACATAAAAATAAATGGAGGTGATATCTTAATGGGTGGTACGTACGTATCTTGGGTCATGCAATCTGCTTCCACCTTTTTGTGTTATTTGTGCAATTCATTATTCTGGTCTGAGTGTATGCATGCAACAAACGTTATTTCTTAATACTCCCACTCACCTGAACTCCTCAAAAGGACATTTACAAGTAGAGAAAGACGTTAATATTACTTTACAACTATGCATTTTAAAATCAACAAAAAGCATCAACAAGTATCTCAAACATTTGATTTGTACTAGGTACCTACTTAAAAGGTAAAACGTTATGGAGTAGATACGTTGGTCGTTAATTAAAATTCTAAACAGGTCCCGGGTCTGATATTAAGTACATTATATATTTTTCTAAGTATCACGCTGTGTAAGCTATTTTATTAGAAGCGTATTTGTGGACCCAAAGGAATATGAGCAGATTTTTCTCATCCCGATGCGTCCTACTCGAAGAATGATTTCTAAGCTCCCATTAGACAACTCTGCCTGTGGCAAAAAATCTCCAGGCCAGGTACAATAATCACTTAGAAAACACACCTACTATTTGGAGACTTTGACTTAGATTCAACGAGATCTTAAGTTTCGAAACAACAATGTAAACACTTTTGGTTCCTACCTAAACACGGTCTGTTACCGTCTGCCTTCTTGACTCTAAATAAATGCTTTCTATTTCTAACAGTCGCCCAAGCAGAAATTATGTCCCAGAAGCTACATCAGTTTTTAGTATTGATAAAGGAAAGTCGGTGTATGTACAGTGGTCTAGTCTTCGGGGAACTTCCACGCGCCGTCGGCAGCGGCCGGGGCTGGAGTAGTGGTAGTAGTAGTAGTAGTGCTAGTGGTAACACGCCGGCTGGAGCCGCGGCTCGGCTTCCTGGCGGGCAGGCTCGGCACGTACCCCTATACAACCAACGTCCACCACCCATACAGATTACAATGCCTCATGTGACAACCAAGACTATAAATTCGATTGTTGTGAAATAATAATCCGTCTGATAGTACTGGCAAATTGGCACGGTTCACTATGGCTGTAAATTTTGGTATTTATTGAGTTTTGGTTGACATTTATTGGCTTCATGCTTACAGTAAAAATATGTACAAATTAAAAAGTCACGTCAGGAGATACCATATCAGACGTAGGTCAACGATTTACTGAAATAATAGTAGAGAGTAAGGATTAGTAAAGGAACGTAACATCTAAACACGTCTCCCACTGTGCTGCATAGGTGCCCCGTAGTTTAGTGACCCTTAGGTAGTATTTAATTGGGTAGTTCCGGTTTTATAGAACTACAAGTTACATTTCCATAATTGCCTATACACTTCAAATGCGTATGAAACGCTAAAATATTGTAGACTTGTATTAATTCTAGTAGTATACTTGTAGTTTTACAAACGGGGGCCTGATTTGTTTGTATAGTCCTGATTATTAATGGATCGTATTAATATATTTACAGAATTCATTAAATTAGTGGTTTATTAGTTGATCGCTTACCTTAGCTGAATGTAAAGTGACGTTAAGTAGAGTTGGGTGGCTATCGATAACGATAAATTCTACTTCTTGTGGCAAATAGCCCTCAGCAGTGACCTGCAATATAAACATGTAGTATGTATGTATGTATAAACTCTTTATTGTACAAAACACAAAACACAAATATGACACAGGATAGACAGTACAAAGGCGAACTTATCCCTTTAAGGGATTTCTTCCAGCTAACAATACAATACAATACAATCCTTTATTGATAAAATAAAATTTTACACGTCAGGTACATTGGCATGCTTACTGCTAGATTTAAAAATTACAATAATTATTAATAGGCAAGTTAACCTTTGAGTTGTTGTAGTATGTAGTTAGTTAAGGAACGGTCGTTCAATGATTGCGGTGCATACTTCTATCTTTTAGGTAAGTACATCACTTGTAACTATCGTGTAGCTGTAGTGTGTGTAGGAGTACCTCGAGGCGGTAGGTGCCCGGCAGTAGGATGCGCCAGAACTCGCCGTAGCGCGTGGTGTGGTAGGTGACGTCACGCGCCTTGACGCGCACGGAGGCGCGCTCCACCGGGTTGCCGTTCTCGTCCATCACGAACCCGTGCGCGCCGCGGTGCGCCTCGGCCAGGTACTTGATCATTGACTGCAACAAACATTTACATTTACAAAATGTACTTGTATTACTTACAGGAAAATCCACGTCAAACTTTAGGAACCGTGATCACTGAATCAGAGATCAAGATAAAACATAAAGTAAAGAGCTTAATCCATAGCTTGATCTTCAGACTTGACATCTCAGTGATAAAGTATCGATACCATATTTGTTATCACTACTCATCCTTATCTTTTAAAGCGCATATATTATGATGACCAGTATTGAATAGTTTTTCGACAGTTTCGGTCGTTCTAGCTCTTCACCCACAATGTTGTTTCGGTCAGGTTTATATGTAACTTTAATTACTTGTTTGGCAACTGGAGTTAGTTGTCAAAGAGTAGCTATAGCTCATTTGGTCGCTAATGAGATATCTGGGAGTGTAACATTCACGGAAACCGATAACGGTCTTCGCGTAACGGGTAGCATCTCGGGACTGCCGGCGGGCCAGTACGGGTTCCACGTTCACGAGCTGGGCGACGTGACGACATGCCTTACTACTGGAGGACACTTCAACCCTGACGAAGTCAATCACGGTGGCAGAGACCACGAAGTGAGACATGTAGGCGACTTCGGGAACGTGCAGTTTGTGGAAGCAAACCGAAACGGTGTTGCGACGGTTGAATTCACGGACCACATGGCTACGTTGCGGGGCCGCAACAATATCCTCGGACGTGCTTTGGTACTGCACGCGGGGACTGACGATCTAGGATTGGGTGGACACGAAGACTCGCTAACGACGGGCAATGCCGGCGCGCGCGTGGCCTGTGGCGTTATCGGCATTGTATCCCCTAGCGAACCCTGGGATAACTCCGCTGTCACTACTGCACCCTCGCTGTTGTTGATGGTTGTGGCATTCGTGTATTTTTTCATGAAGCTCTAAAGACTTAAAATATTTGTTAAAGATTATCACATCGTTGTATGTTCAAAATTAGTTTTTTACGCATTATAAAATATGTTTATGAATTTATTTAGTGGCCAGTGTTTTTGTTGCGTCCCAGTTAGTTGCTGAGTCGTAGAGAGTTATTTATGTTTTGCATATGCATATTCAATAACCTAACCACAAAATTAAAATTTTGAAAAAACCCCCGACCGCGACCTAGTGGACCGATTTTCATGAAACATGGCTAAGAACACTCCCGACTAACTCAGCTTTCAGATAAAAAAAACTGAATCAAAATCGGTTCATCCGTTCGAGAGCTACGATGCCACAGACAGACACACACAGACAGACAGACAAACAGACAGACAGACATACACACAGACAGACACGTCAAACTTATAACACCCCTTCGTTTTTGCGTCGGGGGTTAAAAACCACCTAACTCAGGGTCCACAACCTAGGTATATGAATGCTTCATTTTCATTCATACTTTATGCATGCATTTAGTCGAAACAACATTGTCAGCAGACTAAACCAAATCTTGTTAGGTATATCTTATCAGTTATCACTGAAACTATTATCAAGTTACGTGCATCAAACGATACGTCCAATTGCCCTGAAAAAAGCCCTGTTAAACCTTAAGTCATAAATGCACAAAATATTAAAAATAGATAAAGAATAACTAAAAATACATTTAAGATTTTTTTCTACTCCCGTACTGTTATTCGTGAGTTACAAGGTCGTGCATAGAACTTTAAAACCCTACATAAAAGATGTCAGGACAAGTCTATCTAGTCTATACCCTGAAAACATTTAGTAGCAGTAGCACGATATAGCTGTTACAGTTCAGTAAATACATTGCTACCAACTTAACAAACCAATTCGCAGAGTCGAGACTCCTTTGTTTTCTGCTGCGTTCATTGGCGACGCGTTGAATCGCATTCAAATGTATGAGAACTCGATTCAACTCGGCTCGATTCGTCTTAGTGGCCAGGCTTCAAAGAACCATACCATAGACAGTTTTATTTTCATGTTTGCACTCAAACTACATATTCAAAATGGTAGGCGGTCCACTAGATAACTAAGATGACTGAAAGTAGGTATTTGTTGAGTTATAATTTTCTTTCAAAATAAGTGCTTGGTCGTAGAAAAAGTATTGTATGCAACGGTGTTTAACTGAGTCAAAAAATGCTCGTGGCGTCTTTATTAACAATTTTCGGCTTCGCCTCAAATTGTTACCCACGCCACTCACCTTTTTTGACCTCTTTTAACCACCAGTTGCATAAAATACTATTGCATGTGTATAATTATAAATGTAAAGATAACCTACTCGTCTTGGCTAAAAATCTAGAATAAATATAGATTAGGCTAAGATATAAGCATGTACTGATTAATTTTTATTATAAAGAAATAAACAGTTCAAAAAAAAATTTTTTTTTTGATAACTTATTTAATAGCACTATATTTTAGGATTTTTATATGTATTGCATTATTCTAGATAAGTAGGTACGTAAATAAGTAATAAAATACCTCCTTGTTATCTTGCCAATACTTGGGCAGCTCGTGCGCGGGGGGATACTTGCAGCAGGAGATTTCCAGCGTGATTTCCATGCACCCGTGCCACAGGTAGTTGTAGTCCTGCATTCCACCTTTAAAACAAAATCATTCAATCAATCAATCAATCAATCAACAACTCCTCGAGGAAGTAACTAACAACGAATGGCGTAGATGACATGCAATATTTCTGGAAACGGTACTCCTTTTGATTGAAGCATCGTCCATTTAGTCTTCAAAACCGATTAGCGGCGCCTTAACCAGTAGGTATGTGAAAAATAAACAAAGAGTATTTTAATATTTCTATTATCAACAGGAAGTAAAAGCTTCATGACTTTCAAGCACAGCTTTTCGAATCTATCCATACCTGTAAGAGGGTACCACGCGGCACCGTTAGTGATCCCATGTTCGAAGCGCGGCGAGCCCGACTTGCAGGACACCCCTCGCGACATTTTGGCATGGTTGTTGGAGTACACCAGCGACAGGTGGCGGAACACGTCGTCATCCGGGGCGATCGACGGCGAGTGCGCGTAGCTTTGGAACACTGCGTTCAGGGGATATGTGGGACAGAAAACAATCATCGTTAATAATGTTTAAACGAATTTTTTTGTGTCGTGTGTGATTAATTGATTATACTAAAAGAAAGTGTTAGAAAAAGTTACATCACCTGAGCATAGGACTGAGGATCTGCATAGTCCTTTTATTTAGGCAGCGTGAAAATATAATTTATATTATATTTATTATTTAAAATAGATCTGTTTAGGATAATATTAAGCAGATAAAAAACCGTAGGTATTCCAAATCTTTATATAAGTAGGTACTAGGTACCTATTTACAATTACACTACTTCAGAAAACTGCAATGACACATTGTAACAACATATTTCTCTTATGAGGTTGAAGCCGTTGAAGGATATCTAGAGTATCTAGACACCATCTCTTAGAATATCTCGACATAGGTAAGTATTAAGTTTGTTGATGCACTGCTTTGGGCTGTTGCAATGCCAGCTATTGACCTACTTGTTGACAGAGTCGCCTCCTGCGCGCTTGTACACCCGTACTGACCCGTAGATCCATTATTTGACCTCGCCGCTCGGGTTTGTATCTTCTTTATGGGCTGATGATGGCTTAATATCGTGTTACCTACTGGCACTGGGCGTGTTGTCGAACGGGTAAGAGGCGACGAGAGCGCCGCCGTGCAGCGACCCCGACAACGTGAACTGGATCTTGGAGATCCACTCCTTGACCGCCTCCGTCTCCGGCTGCGGTTGCTTCGTGTTGGCCTTGAAGTAGTCTGGGAAGTTGCGGTTCAGGTCGTACCGGCGGGCGTTGTGTCTGGGTTGTAAAAGGACTATTAAGAATATGTACAGGAATGGAAGAAAACAATTCTAATTACTAATCGGAAGTATCATCTGAATCTAAACACGATCGTGTTTATAAGCGTATCTAATAAATGTATACTTATTACTCGTCGAATGAGATGATAAGAGCTGACCTAGGTCATTCATAGTTCCTGCGAGATTTATCATGTAGATGGTCGCGTTAATTAGTATGAAACGTGAATTCATTGTGTGCAAGGTACATATAACACAATGATTTACCTATCTACTGTCAAATAGATAGACAGGACAATCTAAGAGCATTATCATTCAGTCATTGTTACGCAAGGAAAAAACATTCAATAACGACAGTAAAGGAAATTATAGTAATTTTAAAATATGGAAATGAGTGGCAAAATGGTGTAACTTAATGTTCTATGATGCAACTTATGCTTTACACTCGATGCGTTTGCACAATACAATGTTCTATATTATGTATGGTTGGCGTGAGCACAATGTAACAGATCAATATTTTACCTGCCGTGAATGGTATCGCATTGTCCCTCTTTCGAGATGGCGAAACCGTCGGGGTTCATGGATGGCATTAGGTGGATCCTGGTGTTGTCCAGCAGCCATTTGATGTAGGGGTCGCTGTCGTACGAGGTGACCAAGTGCTGCAAGTAATGTCGTATGCCTACATAAGTGTTATAAGGTAACGTAGATAAAATTACAATAAAATTTTAAGAGTGAAAAAATTATGTGCTAACAAAATTATGGACCACTGATGTTTCTTACCGAGTCATAATAAGGTTTACGAATGGTGAGTTGACAACTTAACAGTGTCAACGTTAGCTTTTTTATTTTAAATGTCATGCATTTTTTTCTAAAAAACTAGTAGGGTGCATTGGGGTAATTTCGAAGTACAGAAATGCTCGGGTAATTTCGAAAGGGGAATCTTGATGTGATGGAAATAATGGTGATTTTTATGTGATTTTCGAAATTGGACGACGTTCTAATTTAATTCCACACGAAAATTATGAACGAATCAGTTGAACGGAACGACTTGATTTGTATTGTTGCATAGCGTGCGGAAGAAGGATTGATACTAGTTTTCATTGAGTACAAAATGTATGTGTTAGATGACACAAGGTCATGATCATGGTGGAAACATGGTCGATTTAAATTTACTTGACACTGCTGTTCTATAGGGGCTAAGTATCAATCAGGGATGGCGCGGAAGAAGTTTACCAAGACCGGAGTCATTGAAAGTATTGAAACCTACCTACTTCATAGAAAAATCTCTTAATCTACATATTACGATGCATGTGTTAGCTAGGTACCTGGATGAGATGTAGCAGCAGTTCCCGCCCCACGGCCTCGTTGCCATGGATGTTGGCCACGTACTTGACGTCGGGCTTGCCCAGCATATGCTCATATGGGGACGCTGACACCACCATCACCCACAGGTCGCGACCTGGAACCAAACCGATTAGTAAAACTACATATTTCGGTGAGACACTTGGAAGGTAAAGCTAACTATTGAGATTACTATAAGTTATTTTAGGTAGTCTACTGTCAGTTTACCTACCAAATTAACTATTTGTAATTAGTTTTATAATATTATTCTTGTTACGAGCTTTCGTCGCAATATTAGTCATAAGTAAATTTTTCAGTATAATTTTCTCTGTGATTTTCACAAGTAAGTACCTGTAAAACGTGAAACCCGCTATAATTATTTAATTTTCATTAGTAGTATGCGTAACATGAATGGTACTAAGTGACAATTGTGTTTAAAGGTGATTTTACTTAGCTAAGCGAATAGCTTCACAACTGTGCCAAGGAATCTTGCATCTAATTACTATTCCATCTTTGCGGAATGAACAGTGTTTCAAAGTGATAGGTTCTCGGCTAATTGCCAAGCTGTAATACTTACTTGGAGATATATTATAGTTTAGTTATTATTCTGTACATACCTAGGTTGTTATGACCTCATCTAATAGGTAATTCGTAATTAATAAGTAAGTACAGTAACAGACACTGACAATCGTGTGAGGTTTCCATAATGATATATGAACACAAGTTATTGTAGATAATTTTAACGTCTTATCCCATCTGCTCTGCATCCGGTTCTGGTGTTGATTGTAGTGTTCCAGGGGCTACAAGAATAGGGATGATACCCCAGATAGCCTATCTGACAAGACGTGCCTAGGTAAGGTGTAATGAAAATATTTTTTGACTTTATATATGACTCTAACATAATCAATCACTTTGCCTTTACGTAATTAGTAATTACCTATTATTTTAATATAATTATAAACAGCTGTCTTGCCATTTCTATTTGTAACTTATTCGAATTAAAATTCTTGCAGCTTGCGGCATAGAGAAATGGAAATCTCACCGTTTTATACTAAAGAGTTGCGACAACTGGTACCAGTTGCCTTTTACGGATTTGCCGATGGAGTAGAGAGCTGTAAGGGCGGGGTATGGTAGCGCGCCGACTGCGCAGATGGCGTGTGAGCTACTCGTGGTATCGAAACTCCAGGTTAGTGCCGCCGTCTCCACCTACCTTGTATGGCTATGGACTTGCCGGAAAGCCGTGAGAGCGGGATGGCTCACCAACTCGGCTCGTAGGTACCGCGTGAGCTGCTCGTGGTCATAGTACCGGAACTCCAGGTCAGTGCCGCCGTCAACTTCCCTCACCTTGTACAGACTTGCCGATCGAGTAGAGAGCCGTGAGGGCGGGATAGCGCGCCGACACAGCTCGTAGGTAGCGGGTGAGCTGCTCGTGGTCGTGGTACCGGAACTCAATGTCAGTACCGCCGTCAACTTCACTCACCTTGTACGGACTTGCCGATCGAGTAGAGCCGTGAGGGCGGGGTAGCGCGCCGACGCAGCTCGTAGGTAGCGGGTGAGCTGTTCGTGGGCGTGGTACCGGAACTCCAGGTCAGTGCCGCCGTCAACTTCACTCACCTTGTACAGACTTGCCGATCGAGTAGAGAGCCGTGAGGGCGGGGTAGCGCGCCGACACAGCTCGTAGGTAGCGGGTCAGCTGCTCGTGGTCGTGGTACCGGAACTCCAGGTCAGTGCCGCCGTCGCGGGCTTCCACCTCGCCTAGGACCGTCGGCGACACCTCTTCCGCTAGAATAGAAACTAAATTAAGATACTTGTCGCAATCGTGTAAAAGAATAGCGTCGTTTACAGATGGCTCCTCTTCGTAAAATGTATCTAGGAAATAAAAGAACAAAAATCCATAAATATAGCTAACTAGTAAGCAAAGACGTTGACAATGTTCTTATGCTAATTTACACCGTGTGTTTTTGTAGCTGAATATATTTAGGAAGATACTTTGACATTTAATTAATTTTGTATAAAGCAGAAACGTCTGCAAATGACGCTAGAGTCAGACCAAGCTAAGTTAGCGACGATAATACCCCCGCCTGCGCAAGGATTAGGCAATCGTCATACTTTCATAGTATTTTCACATTTGAATGAGCATTTGCACCGTCGGGGCTATCAAAATAGCTGCCCATCTAGCGTACGTCGTATGACTCTATTACACTCTTAGGTTTTTTTGCTTATTCCAACTTTTAAGCATAAGTACTACCTACTTTGAAGTGCGTACTAACATCTTTTAACTTCTAAGCTTGGATTGTAACCCATAAAACGATTGAATAGTTATCTAACTTACATGGTGTGAATCCAGGGTCCGGAGCAGACTGCGAGGCCGCGGCCGCCACGAGGGCCACCAGCAGGAGGGAACGTAGCATCTTGCCGCCTCTGCCGACGCTCTGCTACTGGACAAGTGAGTAAAAATAACTTTTAGTACTCTGACTCAGAAATCTGAGCGAATTTGTGTGTAGTTTTCCTTATAGATACTTAATTGTTTCTATATGTAAATATTCATTAGGTAAACATTACTGCCCTGGCTTGGAACTTCGTATATCAACTAGCGCATGGTCCAAGTCAATAACTCCAACCCAGGGGATACAAAAATGATCCGACTAGATATCTATTGTTCTGTTGTTGATACAAAAGTCTGAATGTCTACCGAGTTGTCACGTCGTGTCACAACAATTTATCTTCATTTAATGTAGAGTCAGTCCAAGATAAGTTGGCAACGATTTTGATTTGATTTAGTTTTTAGATGTACTTTGACACTTAGAGATTATACATCTCTTATTAATTATAGTAACTTTGTACTTTATTTGAATCCATATTATTTATTGTAATGTTGACATGTAAAAGTGCCCCTGTGGCCTACTTGCTTAATAAATGTTTTTTTTTATAGCTCCGCCCAGTAAGGGTCATAATTTAATTGAAGTTTGACGTTTAAAATATCATTTGCACCGGCGAAGCTGTCAAAGTCATTGCTAACTTATCTTGGACTGACTCTTGTATGTATTCGCCTTGAGTATAACTTAATCTGTAGCAACTATGTGTAATCGCAAAATTTCACACTTTTACTGGTTCGTTTGCGGCGGTCGGTCGTCAAGCGTCGTGAATAACCTCTATTGAAGAGCTTACTCACGGCCACGGTCGGCTGGGCGTTAGGCTTTCTTTTTAATGTTATATAAATACGTATAACGCCGCTAGGCCGGCGCTCCAGTTGCTTATGCCTCGCCGTGCCTTGCCCAGGCGCAACCGGTCGCGCGTTGAAGGTCAATGGGTCAGTGGACCGCCCGCACCGCCCTCCGTGACTCCATAACAAAACCCACTGTCAAAATAAGTAGGCACTTAGCAGGTTGACAGTAAAGTAGGACACTTGGACAATGCCCATTTATGCCACACTCAATTCAATTTAGAAACCATTAACTTTGAAGTGATTGATTAATGATGAGGGTCTATATGTGTGGCCTTTTGGAAACAGTAACTATGTCACATGTCACATATGTCTCACTAGTCTATTAAACTGATGTTGATCAACTTCAGACATGAATTTGATGATACATTTTATGTATAGATACGATTAGGTAGGTATCTCTAGGTAATTATCCTAAGATTCAGCGTTATTGCAATATATAATAAGTTCTCAGTAAAATGTATATTCACGTGGACTTAAAGGGCATAGCATAAGGACAAAGGCCTACCCAATCGAAGATTAAATATAAGAATAATAAGACAAATAATATAGCGTTGTGCGTTGTGCGCCCTTTGAACTTCCACGCACAGCCAGTTTACAAAAGCATCGTTACTAGTCTAGTAAGCATCTATGGGGTTCGGGGTCATACGTGGAACTGAATTCGTTATCATCTTTGTATAGTAAATACTTATAATATAATCAAGAAGATACTTTGTTATTTTACGATGCGGATGACATTTGAAATAGCGCAACTTCCTTGGAGCGTGTAGTGGAATGTTTGTCCAGTCATCTCGCGCGTACATTCCATTTGTAAATTAAAAGTAAGAAGTAGAGAAATGAGGTTCCTGGTATTCAACATAATCTTGTAGTCGAGTCGACTATGTATGCCAGACTGACTTGATAGCCCTTGAACATATTGCTCGAAGGTAAAAGTACGTGGGAAAATATGGTTTTTCATACCCACTGTTTAATTCCTTGCATTTTATTCGTTACCTACATCATTAGGATTTAATACTTTTCGAACGCTATTTTGTAATAGACGGATAGTAAAATGAAAGTGTCTTAATTACTGGCACTTCTCCTGTTTATTCGGTTTGATATCGAAAACTATAAAATTGACTTTGAAATATCTAGTTTTCGTCAACTTTCCTTCCGCCCGCACTGGCATGTTGACCTTATTAGCGCCGTCCCGCTAGCGTTTGCAACTTTCATTTTCAAATGGTCGAAATAGTCTATGAGTTTTAATTAGCCTTACTTGGTATACTGATATACAAGCCAATATATTATTTTTATTTATTATACGATTAATACAGAGTAAGTTGCTGCACGTGTACAACATGTTAATTAATAGTTTTGATTTATGCGACATGTTACGTCCGAAAGAAATCTTCTTGCTCTCAGCGGAAGTATCTAATAAACGCTAACCAATAACAGGTAAAAAGAAATCGAATGTATATTTGTCAATTACAATAATAAGTATAAAACTATTGATAGTCATCTAAAAAAAATATTATAAGGTCACACAGTTCCTTAACTAAAACCTAAAATCTGGGTTATCCTAAGAATGTAGTAAGCTAGCAAGAGCGATTCGTGGTGAAGTAGGGTTCTTCAATTACTATGTAGCTAAAGCGCGAAATTAGGCCAGATTCTTCCTATATGACAACTCTTGAGCTCGCAAATTTGGAGTGATCAGTTGATCACCATATCAGAGAATTTACTAATACCATTTTCTTTTATATGTTTGATGATATTTCTACGGTGTTCTTATCACTTTTCAAAAAAAGACTAAGTAAGTAGTTACAAGCAGTTAAATGTCGGGTTAGCTTCCACCCTGTATTCGAACGGATCAGATGCAGATAGCTTATCAAGATGTTCTCACGTAGAGTATCGTGCAGCAAAGTACATGTCATTAGGTATTCCCATCGAATCGTTTAATTTGCAACAGCTGCATCGCACGTACTCATTCAAAAACAATGCAGTACGCTTTACCTCTGTGAAAGTTGAAAATGTGTGGTTTGAATAAGTAGGGTAACTAACTTAGTAGGCTCGTAGCCGCGTAATGCCTGTTGATAAGTTAAGGACGTAGATATTAAACAATGTATCTTTATATTTATCATAAAATTATATTTATGCATAAAGCACACGAATGAAATAGGGTAGCATGCAATGCTATCTAATTAAATTAAACATGACTAAAAATTCGAGATTGGAGTATTTTATTTTAGTTCACGCGCTGTAATGTATTTTTTTATACCACATCGGTGGCAAACAGGTAGACGGTCCGCCTGATGGAAACGGTCACCGTTACCTATGGACACCTGCAACTCAAGGGGTGTCACATGCCCGTTGCCGACCCATTAGAAATATTTTTAGTCCAATGAAAATAGGCATTAGATACTACTTATAGTACATGAATATTTTTGGAAAGCTTTGGCTTGACATAAAGTTTCCTTATAATCAACAATAACTTTGAGTAAATACACAAAACAAAGTCCTTAAATAAAACTTACCTGAAACCGGAAAGTTCTTGCGCTAAATAATATTTAAACTTTGTGATGTCATTTATGATGGTCACCTTTGGCACAACAATTTGATATCGCGAGTTATCGTAAGGGAGCGGCGAGGTGAGTCCTCGCGCGGGTCGACTCCGCTCGACTGGCTCGCGGCGACTGAGCGAGCCTCAGCCTCAGTTCATCTGCGTCATACAACCCGCCATACAACCGGAAAGTGCTTTCTCTCAACCCTCACTTACCCTGAAAACTATGCTCTAACTCCACACTTTAAAGTCCCATTCCAATTAGCTAAAAAATCTATCATTCCATAAATATTCAAGTTTCTACACAGTGTGCAAAGCTCTTAGGTCCAGTTTTGTTTACAGGGGCTGGAAGGTCCCAGTCGTGACGTAGGCAAGCTCCCGCCTATCACGGATTTTCTCACTTTTCCCGCGTCTAGAGTTTCTTCGTCAACTACCCGATATTTAATATCTCTCATCTATCGAGCATAAGTAGTGAAAACTGTGAAGTGAAACCTAGTAATAATATTGAATAACTAAATGTAAGATTAAGATGTTTGTGGAACGTAAGCGTAACTGGATAAGTAGGAAGGTAATTAATATAATTTTTAAGAAAAAAAAAACCGCCTTCCTTTGGGGTTCTGGTGATAAATACTAGTTTTCAAATGTTGGATTATGTTATCAATTCGTCTGTATATTTTTTAATGTTTGTTATTCGATATCTCCGTCATTTCTGAACCAATTTTGAAATTTGGATGATTCTGAAGTACTTACAGATGAGAATGATTATCAGAACGGAACTCTAACCAGGGGCGGCTCACTCTTCATCAGCAGTTCCACTGCACCAAATGTCACTGTTCTGGACGTAAGTGCATGCTGTTCTTATAAAAATACCAAAGTCACTATAAGTGTGCCGTTCAGATTTGAGGAGTTCCGTTCTGACCATCATCAGCAGTTCCGCTGCACCAAATGTCACTGTTCTGGACGTAAGTGCATGCTGTTCTTATAAAAATACCAAAGTCACTATAAGTGTGCCGTTCAGATTTGAGGAGTTCCATTCTGACCATCATCAGGAGTTCCACTGCACCAAATGTCACTATTCCGTACGTAAATGCATGCTGTTCCTTTAAAAACACAAAAATCACCATATGTATGCCTTTCAGATTTGAGGAGTTCCCTCAATTTCTCCAGGATCCCACCACCAGAACTGGGTTCTGAGAAAAATGGGACCAATCTGTATGCATATAAATTCAATCAAAAAAAAAAAAATTCAAAATCGGTCCAGTAACGACGGAGATATCGAGGAGCAAACATTAAAAAAAATAAAAAAATAAAAATTACAGACGAATTGAGAACCCCTTCCCTTGAGATTTGGAAGGCGGTTAAAAATAGGTAGTTATAGATTTTGCAAATGAACCTTAGTAGGTATTAACGGACAATTAATTTAAAATAGGAGAAAAAAATGTCTTACTTCACGTACCTACACTATTAGCTAATTACAGCATAGATTTTCATTGTATCACTTTCACGGCTTGATGGGGTGTGCAGAATGATCCAGGAGGGCGTAAGGATTCAGTTTGCGCATTCAGTAGGTTATAAATAATCGTTTGGTACCAGTACAGTCACGTCTATAAATATGTATACATATCGAAACTTATTACTAGGGAAGAAGGTTCAAATTTGAATATAGGTGTGTACATATTTATGCTGACATACGACAACATGCTGACCGTACCTAATCAGGACATTACCACAGTTCAATAAAGAGATGGCGACTTCTGTTACAACCCTACAAGTAAAAAACTTAAATTTGCGAAAGATTCAACCAAAGGAAAGATACTGTATTTTATTGAAAAAAAATACAGGGGAGTTTGAAAGATGGATGTATCTTAAGTGTCCGAGAAGTAATCAATTTGTCCTTACGAAATCTTAAAAAAACCGGCCAAGAGCGTGTCGGGCCACACTCAGTGTAGGGTTCCGTAGTTTTTCGTATTTTTCTCAAAAACTACTGACCCTATCAAGTTCAAAACAATTTTCCTAGAAAGTCTTTACAAAGTTCTACTTTGGTGATTTTTTTCATATTTTTTAAACATATGGTTCAAAAGTTAGAGGGGGGGGACGCACTTTTTTTTCCTTTAAGAGCGATTATTTCCGAAACTATTAACATTATCAAAAAATGATTTTAGTAAACCCTTATTCATTTTTAAATACCTATCCAACAATATATCACACGTTGGGGTTGGAATGAAAAAAATATCAGCCCCCACTTTGCATGTGGAAAGGTCTTTTAAAATGATATAAAGTTTTCTAAAAAACATTTTTCTTAAAGGGGGGTACCCTAATAAAACATTTTTTCCCATTTTTTATTTTTGCACTTTGTTGGCGTGATTGATATACATATGTATTGGTACCAAATTTCAGCTTTCTAGTGCTAACGGTTACTGAGATTATCCGCGGACGGACGGACGGACGGACGGACGGACGGACGGACGGACGGACGGACGGACGGACAGACAGACATGGCGAAACTATAAGGGTTCCTAGTTGACTACGGAACCCTAAAAACAGAAGAAAGTGAGATTGTATTACTAAAATGTAATTGTGAATGATCCATTAATACTTAATGAGTGTACATGCTAGTCCTACTCACGTCTCATGAATCAGCCTGTATAGGTCATGTCAAATTGTTTTTAGTCCTGACTGACATATGTATAGACAGACAGTCACTGCAAAACTAATAAGGGTTTCTTGTAGACAACACGACCAAGGAACCCTAAAACAATAACTGCGAAAGTTAGATTTTAATGTTCTTTCAATAACATTTTACGATTATAGGTATTAGTCGTTTCGTTTCTAATCTAACACTAAATTAGCATATAAAGTTGCTATTACACAATCATAAGAAAGAAAACCAGTCGCTAATAACAAAACCACGCGTTGTTTACGTGTCTCGTTCTTGATTAATCATTTCATTAAAAATACTAAAACACCTTAAATTCCTATGAATCCTATGTTACTTCGTACAGAACTTTGTATAAACTTTATCACCTAAATATAAAGCTCTACCTACTTACTTACCAAACCATAAACTACACACTCAATTTTAGTATACCTACTTATATAATATTAAACCTAACGAACATGCAAGGCTAGGGACACTTTCTTTTTTCGACCTACCGATCTGATTGGGTATTGTCATTCAATTTGCTATTTGCCCTATCAAACCATAGAATTGTCTCAATTTCTTAATAGATTTTTTCCTGAATGAATGTTAAAATATCGAAGTTACTGAAAATATTTTTAGGGCTTAACTATATATATATTGTATAATTCTACATTCACCATGGATATTTCAGCAGCATTCATGTCCATTTCGGAAGGTCCAATTCATAAGCTCAATACGTTTCAGCCTACTTCCGTAAATTCACCTTACTTAATTTATAGAATAGAATAGAATATTTTTATTCGAAAGCACACAGATAATAAACAATTTTAAACTGACAAAATAGTAATAAAGTGCCACGAAATGGCCTCACCTCAGCATATTGCTGGCGACATCCAGCGCTGGTCTTCCGGTGAGACCATTAAGTGAGAAAAATCACGGAAAGTAACATACAAAAGAAGAAACATAAGGAACAAAAAAAACGTAAAAAAATAAAAAACATGACAAGAATAAATACATGGCTAGACGGACTTTACGTTTTGATGGCGACCGAACCTGTATCGGTTCGGTCGGATATAGCGTGGCGTGACAGTTTTAGTTTTTTTTATACCCCGTCGGTAGCAAACAGGTATACGGTCCGCCTGATGGAAAGCGGTCACCGTAACCTATAGACGCCTGCAATGTTTGTAATCAATTTTAGAACCCTAGCCCGTTTATTGATTATAAAAATTAGGATATTTTACAAGCTATACGTGCAATAACTAAGTTAGACGAAAGTCATACTAGAGGTGCAGCGGCATATCGTTAATTTTTAGAACCCTTATGGCGCCGCTCTGTCCGTCTGTCCTTCTGTCACATTTCAAAATATCTCGAGAACTACTAACTATTGATTTGAAATTTGGAACAGTTATAAACATTTTGATCCTCTACAAGCTGATAGTATTATTTAAAAAATATATTAATATTAGTTATAGAAAATGGCCAAAATGGAAGGGGGGCAAACTGTAAATGTCAAGTTACTAGTTCAAGTGGGGTATCTTTAGAAAGATCTCAAATTGTACATATCAAAACTATTTTTTATATTTTTTTTTGTTGTGAAAAAAAAAAATTATGAAGGAAAATGTAAAAAAAAACCGTTCCCCCCCCCTTATCTCGGAAGTTTACCAACGAAAAATCATGAAATTTTTACGAAATATTGCTTTTATGCTAAATTTTACAGGAAAAATAAAATCGTGTATGTACTTTGGAAACTTTTTTTTAATTCACAAAAAACTTTTCAGATTTTAATTTTCAATTTAACCACCTTTGCGGATTATATCGAACTTCAAATAATACGAGATAAAACGTAAAAAAAAATCTCTTTTAAATAAAGAAAAAACCGCGCAAATGAGTTAGCGAAATCACCGAGAGATGGCGCTGTACCTATAGGTAATTATATAGTCAAAGCTTTAAAGTTATACATATGAGATACATGAGATTATTTTAACTTTTGTAAGTTAGTACGGATTCAGAACCCTCGGTGGGCGAGTCCGACTCGCACTTGGCCGGTTTTTTTTGTTCTAATATTTGCGTTTATACTTCAAAGCCAAATGAGGATATTTTGAAGACGATTCGATTTATTTGGTCAAAAATGATTAAGGTTTTACATTTTAATTTGTAGGACAATCATTCGTGTAAGGACAGAAAAATAATTATACAAACGTTTGTCAACGTATTTTTGGGCCACCCTGTAAAGATGCAGTCTCAAAAGAGTGCAGAGAAATACCAAATTTCCGTGTGGTGTGATACCATCTTTATGTTACACATGAATTACTCAACATAGTCATTAGAGAAGAATAACATCAGAAAAAGAAGATGTATCTAATTTTAGCCGTTTGAATACATAGGTACATAATTTATTATAGCCAAAAACATTTTCATATTAAATTGGCTGTCTAGATTCGCATGCCATACCAATTACTAAAGCTGGATATTCGGTCATAAATGTTGCTCAAATTAGGAAGATTCGAATCTGCTGTTGGGGATCGATCTATAAATAGCCGTCTTGATTTCCCAGGGGCATTAATTTATGTAGCGATCAAAGTTGACTTGCCAGATTATGTTCATGTTTATAGCGTGTATCTGGACGCTGCACTGGTAAGCCGTGGATTATATTTTATGTGTATTTTTAACCCCCGACGCAAAAACGACGGGGTGTTATAAGTTTGACGTGTCTGTCTGTCTGTCTGTCTGTCTGTCTGTCTGTCTGTCTGTCTGTCTGTCTGTCTGTCTGTCTGTCTGTCTGTTTGTCTGTGTGTGTGTCTGTCTGTGGCACCGTAGCTCCCGAACGGGTGAACCGATTTCGATTTAGTTTTTTTTGTTTGAAAGCTGAGTTAGTCGGGAGTGTTCTTAGCCATGTTTCATGAAAATGGGTCCACCATGTCGCGGTCGGGGGTTTTTAGATGTGTGTTTCTCTATATTTATAAATATTAAATTAATATTAAAAAGTTATCCGACAACTATTACAAATTCTCAAAAGATGAAATTATTGAAATATAAAAAAAGAAATAAGCAGTAACACCAAAAACAACAATTCATTTCATTAGCGTCTAACTGTAAAGTACCACCTAATTTTACACCCTCTTCTATTTTTTTTCTAATTACTTTTTTATGTCCAATAAAACATGAGACTGAGGCACATGACAGACGAAAAGTACAAGCTTTATTGCAATAAATCGTTCATTAATTTTTTTTTATAATTATTGAACACTTTTATTTTATGAATACTGCACCTTCTGTTTCAGATTTAAAACATAGTACACAGTAGTTTTAAAATTGTATGATTACTGAGGATACAGTCATCGCTATTTATTTTTACCAGGCGCTACGTGATAACTACAAAGCTGGTAGAGTCGGGCCAAGTTAACTTCTGCTTCGAGTTTGCATGGCTCTGTCATTTTAAACATAGTCAATTAGTCATACTTTCCTAGACCTTTAATATAATGGTGGCATGTCGGTTAGATGATGATTATGATGAAGCAAAATCAAGAATATGTGACTTAGAGCGAAGTTGGGGAATCAGTCGGTTTACAAATTTAATGTACTTACTGTGTTATGCAAAAATGGACCAGTTTATTAGAAAATACACAATATTCTCCCAAATGAGGGCGCCACTGGACGGTCGGCGAGTCATAAGGGCAGATCAACATTGTGGTCTTGTGTTTATTTATTTGTATTAGTTTTGGACAGTTTTTTCTTTATTTAAAATATATTTTTCTCATATTAATTTGAAGTTCGATATAATCCAAGGGTGGTTAAATTGATAGTTAAAATCTGAAAAGTTTTTTGTAAATAAAAAAAAAAGTTTACAATGTAAAGACACGATTTTATTTTTCCTGTAAAATTTAGCATTAACAAATATCCCGTAAAAAAATCATAATTTTTCGTTGGTAATCTTCGGAGATGGGGGACCCGGGGTATTTTTTTACATTTTCCTTAATATTTTTTTTTCATAACAAAAAAATTATAAAAAATAGTTGTGATATGTACAATTTGAGCTCTTTCTAACGATACCCCACTTGACCTAGTAATAACATTTACAGTTTGCGATACCCCACTTGACCTAGTGACTTAACCCCCCCCCATTTCGGTCATTTTCTATAATGAAAATTAATCATTTTTTTTAAATAATACTTTCATTTTGTAGAGGTAAAAAATGTTCATAACTGTTGTGTTAGTAGTTCTCGAGATATTTGGAAATGTAACAGACAGACAGACAGACGGACAGAGCGGGACCATAAGGGTTTCTTTTGTACCTTTTTGGTACGGTACGGAACCCTAAAAACTAATATAATGATCGGCCATGGAACGACCTTGAATCTTACTGGGGCGCGGCGTACCTACTACAATGCATGTAGGGCAAGGAAAAATGCACATAGAAACATCACAGTATAACATTTAGAGCAAGAAGGGCAAGAGGTACGCGCAGGCGTGCTGGGGTCCTCGAGGATATCGATCCCTGAGGGCTGCGTGCGCCGGGCCCGGAACATTCGTAACGCTTTACTACCACCGGACCAGTATAAGGCCGAGCGCGACTACCTATACTTGTAACGGTTCCTAGGCTCATTTTACGCTGGGCAGATGAGTCGGAGTGTCAGGAAATGTTTTGCGAAGGGTGCATATTTCCCGCGCGCGCGCGGGGAGCAAGCGAGGGCCCGCGCCCGGACCGGGACCCTCACATTACGTAACGCAACACGCACAGCACGGCGCACAAACAATGTGATTTTATTTTCTTGAATTTTTCTACTGTTTTTGATTATACAAATTTTAGGATTAGTATCGTGATATTTAGTTAAGTGTCGCGCGACATTTATTTCGCTATCGTTTTAGATGTGTAGTGTAGAATAATGTTTGATACTACTTGCAACTGCAGTTTTGTTTTGGTGAAAATCTATTGTGAATTGCGCAATTTATAATAACAATGGACGAAGAGATTGAAAGTCGTCGACGAGTGCATTTCGGACTTGGGATCTCGGAGACAAGGCAGTGACTTGTGTGAAATCGATCGATCGGTTTTGGAAACTTTCTAAAATTTTTGTAAATCAATAACGCAGAATTAAAAAGAAACTATACAAAGAAACGATGAAGTCAAACTTTTTGAAGAAATTAAAATATAAATTATGAAAATTGATTAAAATTTTCATAGTGTACTCTTAGTACCTCCAGCAGTTCTTCCTGATTACTCAACATGACGATGGGTAAGTATCGTTTACTGGAAATATTATCAACTTAACATTTTCAGCGAGTAATGAGTAGTACATAGTTGTATAAAACTCTTTATATTTTTAATTAAGCTCTATGTCTGAAGGAGACTCATTTGCACAGCCTGAAAGGAAAGGGAAGTGCCTTTTTCAGCGTCATTATTTCTGCCCAGGTCTTTTGTTTCAGATAATTGGTTTCTGTAGTAAAAGTTTACAGGATATAACCAGAATGTTTAGTAGGTATTTTTCCATTTAAGTTAAAGACGGTATTGTGTTATGATGAGGGAAACATACACACAATATACATAAATTTAATGTTAATTCTATCTTTAACCGAATAATTGTTTTTCTTGTATAATTTAAAATAACAATGAAAATATTTAAACGCTTTTATCATTAAATTTGGTTACTAAGATACACTTGTCTTATTGGTACTAAAATCAATATAAAAATATTATTTTAAAGCACTACAAAATACAAAGACTTAGTTAAATTAAGTGTATTTTATCAAAGTAGTAATACACATTCCGTATCAATCGATTAATATACCTAATAATAACTATACTTACTTGTGGCGTAGGGATGTGACGACCCCATCGCCCATTGGTTTTACCAGTGCAATCAGTCAACGCAGGGCAGCTTGTGGCGAGCTGTTGGGGAACAGCGACCCCACGTACCCGAGTGCTCCTGGGGAGTTCTGTTACCCGTAAGGCGGGTGGGTGGGACAGGACTCTCTACCTCTGGCTTGCCTTGGCTGGCCGTCCAGAGTGGGGTCGTTAGGGCTACATGCCCCAGGGGTGGAAGTGAAAATTTGCATAAGACGCGAGTTGGTACAGTGGCTTAACGGCCACTGGGCAGAAAGCGGTGTACACCTCTCGACACCCTTGAGTTCTCACACCGGTGTTGCCCTTGAGCCATCTTGGATGTCGCTTTTTGTGGGGGCCCATCTTGTGGGGACGAGTCACCGTCTGCCGGAAATAAAATTGGATACCGTTTTATTAGGCAGGCGTCCGGTTTTTTATCCATAGCCCAGTATTTAGTCCATCACTTTCATCAAAATAGACCAGTTCATTTTAGATTCCATTAATTCTCAAATAGTCCTTACACCCTGGCGGGTGCTGCCTCTGCGTGTGTCCCATGATACGGGCAAGGGCAACATCCGCTCGGTGTACCCCTTACATTTCATTAAAGTGTCGAAAGGGCCTCTACGCGTTGGCTTCGGCCCCGCGCACGCCTCCCAAAGGTCCGGAACACCATTGTTCCGTGATGGGAAAGACTATACTTACAAGCTCGCCTTTGTACATAACCATTATAATTATTCACTGTACTTCATGTATTTTTTTCTGTGCAATAAAGTGTAATACTACTACTACTATATTATATATTTACTATATGAAACAAACTAAATCTACAAGGCGATGTTAAAATACTCAATAATTATACCAAGTGTTATTCATAATACAGGTATCAAAAGTTATTTTAAATCATCATTTGCCTGTACCAAATGTCCACGGGTTAGGGTCAAGAGATAAAATAAATGTGTGTAGGTGTAGCACTATAAAACAGAAATGAGACCGCTAGACCTGTTCTTAGCGAGAATTTAACCGAATAGACACAATGAGATCTTTAGTACTGTCTTGTCTTGGGTACAAGGGCGTTTTTAAGAAGTTTCCATGTCCCTAAGTAGGTACCTAGTTTTGTTTCCATGTCCCTCTCCCCATGTCTTCAGATATATCAGAGCACCCGAGGTGCTCAAAAATATTCGAACACGTACACTCTGCTTGACAATATGGACTAAGAAGTAAGAACCCAGAGCCGCCACACTTTCCTCATTTTCTCAAGGATGAAACTTTGGGATAATGTAGAGTTTTGTATCGACGTTTAATGTCTGGATTTTACCTAGTTCGGCTCGTCAGCCATTTTTTTCTTACATATAAGGTACACTAACTTTCCTTAAATTCTCAAGGCTGATTTTTATATATGTGTTAGAAAATACTGTTAGGAAATTGATAATCATTATTCCCTTCCATTTGCGCCGGCCGCAGCTTGAAAAATTAGGGTAAGTTAGAGAGACTTTCAAGCGTCTGGTATATAAATGTTACGGCCGGCGAAAATGGTCAGCAATTGATGATTATCAAATCCTTACAGTTTTTAACCCCCGACGCAAAACGACGGGGTGTTATAAGTTTGACGTGTCTGTCTGTCTGTCCGTCTGTCTGTCTGTCTGTCCGTCCGTCTGTCTGTCTGTCCGTCCGTCTGTCTGTCTGTCTGTCTGTCTGTCTGTCTGTCTGTCTGTCTGTCTGTTTGTCTGTCTGTCTGTCTGTCTGTCTGTGTGTGTGTCTGTCTGTGGCATCGTAGCTCCTGAACGGATGAACCGATTTCGATTTAGTTTTTTTTATTTGAAAGCTGTGTTAGTCGAGAGTGTTCTTAGCCATGTTTCATGAAAATCGGTCCACTAGGTCGCGGTCGGGGGTTTTTTCAAAATTTTAATTTTGTGGTTAGGTTATTTCAATTGTATAAAAATCAGCCTAAAAAAACCTTATACCAAAAAAGTGTCCGACGGGACGAACTAGCTAATATGCAGACATTAAACGTCGACACGAACTCTACATTATCCCAAAGTGTCATTCTTGAGTAAACGAGGAAGGTCTGGCGGCTTTGGGCTCTTAGTCCAATAGACGCGTGTTCAGAATTCAGATGTTTGTAAGCACCTCGGGTGCTGCGATATATCTGATGGTGACTGTACCTAACTTGCTGTCTGCACGGTTGCGTCACCGGAAGATGGTAAGACGGTTCAACAGCAACTTGCAATTGAACAAAATGAGGGCTTGGGAAGACCCCCACATAAGCGCCTTTAACCTATGATCTGCTACTAACTAGCTATGTCATTAGTTTCTTTTACTGTTGCAACAAATGATGAGGTAACTCCTTATTAACTTGTTGACTTTAATTTGTAGCTCTAGCTGTACCTTTTTTAATCGTGCATAGGTACCTACTTAATTACTTCTGTGAACTTTTTGTTAGAATAACAAGTGATTCTGGATTATTAAATAAAGAAGTAAAGTTTTAGTTAGTTACTCTTTATTACCATGATGAGTTAATTTTACACGCTGCCCTAATAAACAGTGAGTTCCCGGAACGTTGCATAATTTCTAAACATAGTGCCATGTCATCTAAATTAAGTGTAAAATCCTCTAAAGAGCACCATTGCATCTTGAGACTTTACAGGAGATTAGATAGGTGTATTGTTATCTAAAACGTTGTAGGTACCTACTAGGACTTTTATAAATGGGTCAAACGTTAGTAACGGTAAATTTCTTATCTTACTTGTACAACGTAAATAAAATAATAAAACAAACGCCGAGCGCTCTCAAACGCTCTCCCAATTTTTGTAAAGATTTTTTTTTTGTAAGTGTATCGGCATTTTTGCTTCACGATCCCACCTGTTCAAACATATTGTCCAACATGTTTTCCGCTTTCAGTATTATTTTAGGTAAAATTAAGGAGTTATTAATTTAGTTGCTAATGAAGTGACGCAAACGCCGGTGTAGGAAGCTCGGGCGGCGCGCGAGCAGTCCGCGCGTGCGCGTTGCACCGACACCGCGTCAACAGCGCCGCCCGCGCCGCGTTTCCCGCCCTCGCATTTACGAGACAATTTTCGAACCCCGCGCACCCAATTACCACAGTCAACTATCTACTCCCCCTTCACCGACTATTCAACCGAGCGCAACGAGTTCCCGCGTTTTTTGACGATTGATTACAGTATCGTGTTGTGAGATCACTTTGATAAGCTGCAAAAATGACTAATAACAACCTAACGTAAATCAAAAATAAAACCCGGCGAACTGTTTCATTAAATAAACATCTATTGGAGAAACCAGATATAATAACATAATGATGGAGAAGAGCGATTCATTTGCTATTTATGAAATTAATATCAGCGATAAAGACAAAAAAGATGACACTACGGAAAAAGTTAACGATGGAGAGAAAAACCATGGAACCCAAATCTCGACTTTAATCAAAATTCGTAAGTAACGTTCGCACCACAATATTGACCTTACTATGATGGGACTTGGTATTTTGAAAATTGTCCAATAATTGTTTAACCAACTTAATTTATATTTTAGTTTTGTTTTATATGTGCTAATATTTATTATATATTAGTTATTTTAGTAGGTATGTCTTCATCGTGATTTTCCACGTTTTCAAATGCACGCATTGGGTTAGTGGGCCAGTCTCTTGTTTAAAGTCACACACTTTAAAACATGGTTATTTAGTTTATGTAAACAATTCGTACTGTAATACTGTACTGTGTACTGTATTACAGTTTCACAATTCGTACTGTGTACTGTATAACTTTCTAAAAGAGGTATCTTCGATACTTAAAACGATAAAATGTTTACGTAAAATCTTGGTGGCTCCACTTCTTAAATCTATCTTGTGGTCCTAACCTAAGGATGAGTCCTGCCAAAGAAAATTTTTCTTTTTCACGTCATCACGCGCCATTTTTAGACGCACTCTAATTTTCAAGAAATGTGCTAGGATCTAAAATTTAAAGTAATGGAATTAGGCATATTAAGTAGAATACGCATTTATCGGCAAGCGATATACATAAATAAATGGACAGACAAAATAACTGTTAAGGGAAATCAGTCCGTCCTCATGTTTTTTTTGTGCTTAGGTACGTAAATGATTTGTCATTGTTTAGAAAATTTCTTCCACAAACAATGGATATTTCTTTTTCAGTACAAATACAATACTTCCGTTTTTTCGTCAGTGCGCTAGATAGAGTAGAATGAAAATACGATGACATGTTTAGAGATGAAAAAGAAGAAAAGCTATTGTCTTATTTAACTCGGGCCGTGGGAGTGTCACGTAACACTGAGATTATTTCAACGAGCTTATTAGCACAGGCTGATTTTTTACAGATCTTCGTGAATTAGAAATCCAGAGATTTCCGGAAGCTTTCATTCGTCTAGAAAATGTTACTACGCAGCCTTTAACATATCTACTTGTAGAGTGTTAGTTAGTGTATAGTTAGTTAAGCCTTTGTTGTGCTACGTGTTGTGTCACGCCGGTTTTTGTTTTATTAATATACCTACTTGAAAAATAAATATTTCATTTTCATTAAATAACTGTAATGATATTAATTAAGTGACCATGATTCGGATCGTATTTTTCTTTGCCACTGACCAAGGATTATTTATATAGGATTTACATACTTCATACTAAGAATCGTATCTCGATTTTTTAGCGCCACCTATTAAATAGGAACTATCGTAACTACACTGATGATACCTACAAATTAATTTTTTTCTAAATGTGTATTGACGTGATATCATGATTTTAAAATAATTTTTAGGAAAAAAAAACCCGCCTTCCTTTGGGGTTCTGGTGATAAATACTTTCAAATGTTGGATTATGTTATCAATTTGTATATTTTTTTAATGTTTTGTTATTCGATATCTCCGTCATTTCTGAACCAATTTTGAAATTTGGATGATTCTGAAGTACTTACAGATGAGAATGATTATCAGAACGGAACTCTAACCAGGGGCGGCTCACTCTTCATCAGCAGTTCCACTGCACCAAATGTCACTGTTCTGGACGTAAGTGCATGCTGTTCTTATAAAAATACCAAAGTCACTATAAGTGTGCCGTTCAGATTTGAGGAGTTCCATTCTGACCATCATCAGGAGTTCCACTGCACCAAATGTCACTGTTCTGTAAGTAAATGCATGCTGTTCCTTTAAAAACACAAAAATCACCATATGTATGCCTTTCAGATTTGAGGAGCTCCCTCGATTTCTCCAGGATCCCACCACCAGAACTGGGTTCTGAGAAAAATGGGACCAATCTGTATGCATATACATTCAATCAAAAAAAAATTCAAAATCGGTCCAGTAAAGGTGCGTTTAAACGGCGCGCGATAACGCGAGCCGAGCCTGGCTCGGCTCGTGATCCGGCGCGCCACGCGCCGTTTAAACAGCTACGCTCGGCGCGGCTCGGCTCGGCTCGGCAAAGTTCGCGCGATCCATCACTTGTCGGTTTTTTCGACACGGATCAAAGGCGCGCGCGCCATCTTCGGCTCGGCTCGTGTTAATACGCGCCGTCTAAACAGATGGTACAAAGCGCGCGACGACGGAAGTCGAGTTTTAAGTTTTTAACACGCTTTTATTAGGTCGTCGTGTATGTAACTATGTAATGGAATCTACGGAGGCTAATTTAACCATCTTCCAAGGATCGTAGCGTAATGAAAATTGGCAGCTGTATGCAGTTCCTGATGACAATGCAATAATATGGTACTGTTGAACTGATCTGATGATGGAGCCGGAAGATATGAACTGGAACTACATGATGGAACATCGTATCATAGCTGTTTTTGGGTTTCTTAGAAAAGTCTTGTAATGAACTTTGACTAAGATTAGGTTTCAAAGTCTGATGATGGAGCCGGAAGATATGAACTGGAACTACATGATGGAACATCGTATCATAGCTGTTTTTGGGTTTCTTAGAAAAGTCTTGTAATGAACTTTGACTACGATTAGGTTTCAAAGTCTGATGATGGAGCCGGAAGATATGAACTGGAACTACATGATGGAACATCGTGTCAAAGCTGTTTTTGGGTTTCTTAGAAAAGTATTGTAATGAACTTTGACTACGATTAGGTTTCAAGGTCTGATGTTGGAGCCGGAAGATATGAACTGGAACTACATGATGGAACTTCTTATCATAGCTGTTTTTGGATTTCTTAGAAAAGTCTTATAATGAACTTTGACCACGATTACGTTTCAAGGTCTGATAATGAAGCCCGAAGATAGGCACTGGCATTCCATGATGGCATATCGTATCATAGTTCTGTTTGCGCTTGTGAGAAAGGCCACGTAATGAACTTCGAACGTTACGTTTTCAACGTTATAACAAACCTATTATTGACCGAAGCGAAGCGAGGCCTAAACTAGGTTAGGGTTTTCTTGCGACCCTTATGAGCGGAAAAAGGAAAGACCGAATCAGTATATCTAAACTAAGTCAGGTTAGGGTCTTTTTTGTGACCCTTAAATATGCAGCCCAGCCAGGCAATCATGGTCGCGCAATAAACGATAAAACATCGGGCATCGATAGGGACGGCCTGCTGTTTTATCATTTATCGCGCGACCATGATTGCCTAAATAAATATCAACGTAGTATTTAAAATAAGTTGGTTAAGGGTTTTCTTGTGACCCTTAAGAGCAAAAGTAAGAGGGGCTCGGGGGGCGAAGCCCCCCGCATAAAAGAAAGATTAACGTAATATTAAAAATAAGTTGGGTTAGGGTTTTCTTGTGACCCTTAAGAGTAAATAAAGGGGGGCTCGGCCCCCGAAAAAAAGAAAGATTAACGTAGTATATAAAAAAGGTGGGTGTGGGTTTTCTTGCGACCCTTAAGAGCGAAAATAAGGTGGGGGGTGTCTTTATCAACGAAAAATTTCACGCCACGCTACTGCTAAGCATGTCGCGAAGGTCTACAGTTCCCAGAGCCACTATCAGTCTTTTAGTTGCTTAGCAAAATGTCGCGTCCACGTTCCATATCCAGGTTCAACCCAACGTAAATATACTAGAGTGTGACTGAGAAAATTCAACCCTTTGTCTCTATCCTCTTACAGAGTAAGATGAAATCCTTAAGTTCCGTATTGCATTAATCTTCAAATAAATATAAATACCGTGCACAAGATGCAAGGCACTACGCAGTGGTGTATTTAGGGTCCCTTACTTTTGCGGTTGGACAGGCTCATGTGGCCCTGAGTAGAGTAAAATTACTTAGTGCTCTCCAGATAGAAGAGCTAGATTGTTCTAAAGCTGAAAGGTAAAACACCATGCAATACAGACACACTGGCGGAGATGGAGAGAATGTGGGCTCAATAAAATAGAAATTGAAATAAAAATTAAATGAATCAATGAAAAACTTTATTGCGGTAAGTTTGGTACCTATACATCAGGTGGTATTAATTATTATTAAGTAGCAATACGTGTTAGCCACAAATGGCTTGCGAAATTCGCCTACTTGGAATGTTTAAATTTTAAAGATACTTCATTATTAACGACTAAAAAGTATAAAATAAATTTATAGTTTAAAAAACTCTAGAAAAACACGCTTTTATAAATGCACGTAAAAGCCAAAAATAAATTATGGATCGTTCAAGTTGTCTCTATTTCTGGGATGAAGAGTAAACTCTGTGCTTTTAATTATAATATTTGATTGTAAAAGCGTGGGGCGCTGTAACAGGAAAATCTTTTTGTATAACTTGCTGAGAAATCAAGTTAAACTATATTACGAGAAGCAGTTTACACAGATTGGCGCGCTAACTGGACTTGCAGCACGACTGCAGCGCCCCACGCTTTTACAATCAAATATTATAAAAAAGCACATAGTTTACTCTTCATCCCAGAAATAGAGACAACTTGAACGATCCATAATTTATTTTTGGCTTTTACGTGCATTTATAAAAGCGTGTTTTTCTAGAGTTTTTTAAACTATAAATTTATTTATCGGCGTTTTCATGTGTTCGAATTATGGAGTGGGGCAATGATATGATTCAAAGCTTTATTTAATTATATGAAGAGGAACCATCAATATGGAACCCAAAACATCTCGGTCACAAAAATCGCAACAATATAATAGGCTTTCGTTCGTATCTACACGGACGGCTCGGCTCGCGTAGGATCGTGCTACCTCGCGCCGTGTAAACGCACAGGCTCGCGTTCGTATTGAGCCGAGCCGCATCTACACGGACGGCTCGGCTCGCGTAAGATCGTGCTAACACGCGCCGTTTAAACGCACCTTAACGACGGAGATATCGAGGAACAAACATTAAAAAAAATAAAAAAAATACAGACGAATTGAGAACCCCTTCCCTTGAATTTGGAAGGCGGTTAATAAAGAAATACCTATATTATTTGTTCTTATAAAAAATAAAAACCGCGAAAATATTTAGGAAAATATGATTTTGGCCACTTTATTCAAGCGAAACGGTACATTTCACATAATTTCTAAGAAAAAAAATCGCCGCTTTTTGGGTTCTGGTGAAAGGTACTTGCGAATGTTGGATTATGTAGAAATGTGTAGGTAATTTTTAAAACTGCTTTTTAATATAAACCTTTGATTATTTGATGGAAACACAAATTTAATGAATATACGTATACCGTTAAGGTTTGAGGCGTTTCCTCAATTCCTCGTGAATCCGATATCCGATTACATATATTTGACTTGAAAACTCAATATGTAAGCATAACAAAGAGAACAAATCTCCCAACAAATAAATGTCACTATTATGAACTTAAATGCATGCTGTTATTATAATAATACGAGAGTTACTATAAGTGTGCCGTTCAGATTTGAGGAGTTCCGTTCTGATCATCATCAGAAGTCCCACTGCACCAAATGTCTAAACGCAAGCTGTTCTCATAAAAATACCAAAGTCATTATAAGCGTGCCGTTCAGATTTGAGGAGTTCCGTTCTGACCATCATCAGAAGTTCCACTGCACCAAATGTCACTGTTCCGTACGTAAATGCATGCTGTTCTTATAAAATCACAAAAATCACCATATGTATGCCTTTCAGATTTGAGGAGTTGCCTCGATTTCTCCAGGATCCCATCATCAGATTCAGAACTGGGTTCTGATAAAAATGGGACCAATCTGTATCCAATTTTGAAATTTTTTTTTATTTTGATTAAAAAAATATTTTTCAAAATCGGCCCAGTAACGACGGAGATATCGTGGAACAAACATAAAAAAATACAGACGAATTGAGAACCACCTTCCTTGAGATTTGGGTGCGGCGGTTAAAAAACTAAGAAACTACGAAAAATATGATCTCTTCGTCCAACAATATTGATAGGTGTCTCTGCGCGCGCGCTGCCAGTGACCTTAATTTCACTGGACACTAGCATCATATTGAATTAGCCGCGCAGCTGATTGACGGGCACGTTTGTCGCTTCCGCTAGTTGTGCCCGATACTCGCGTCCCTGGACGATGGCTAGGCCGGCAGGGAACCTGTCGCGTTCCACTCCGCCGCGGCCGCCCGGTTGGCCCACTTGTCTACTAGTACCTTTACGAATGAGCAGGGCCCTTATGCTTTGAGAGCACATCGCGTCAACCTGTTTAGGTGAAATCTCCTATTACACAAATTTTATCTCATTATAATTCTCGGTTTTCCATGTCAAATGATCAGTAACTATTTAATATTGTGGTTTCAGCCCTTTTCCATGATGTCTAGCGATTCGTTGAACTAATGTATTATTGTATAAGCTTGACCTATGACAACTTTTCAGAAGTCTGAGTCCAGTTTAAACAGAAAATACAAAAAGTACGCTTTACAAAACAAAGAATGGACGAGACAATGTGCTATGTAAACAAGATAGCAGGTTTCCTGTCTCTTTATGCTTGAGAATAGGACGAGATGCAACGGGCTGTGTGGCAACTAGAAATGTGTGCTAGGTCAGGGGTCGACAAACTTAAATAATTATACTAAAAAAGATAACATCACATATTGAACCTATCGATTCGATTCACTTGCACTTTCATCAATTCTTGGATCCTGTAATATACACATGAATTAGTACCTAGATATTAACGTAAGAATATTAGGTGCAATAACGTCGGTATTGCTCAACTGACAGAAAACGTTGATTTGTGGATATTACAAAACGGAATTGCCGTAATTCTAATGCTAAATGTTAGGCGAGGATGTTTTTATGAAATAACCATGCAGTGAAACTAATCATATTTTCATCGAAGCATATCTTATCTATAACGGGTATTGATACTATTGATGACTGTATTCTCTGTATTGTTGAGATATCTTAAGCCATAAATATGTATACCTACTTAAATGCTAGGTATAATTTATCAGGAAATTGTATCGAATGTGTATGTTAATAAAACACTTGACGCTTGTTTACTTTCGAGGCCTAAATGTATCAACGAGACAATTTTATTGATGTGTTCTTAATTGAGAAAACTATTGATAACGATGTGTTAAAGTTAGTTGTTTAACTGTTTCGATTAATGATTTCCTCTATTATTTATATTGAGTATGTACCTTACATTCAAGAGTTTTGTTAAAATTCTTCAGAATATAGAAGATTTACATACATACGATCACGCCTGTATCCCATAAAGGGGTAGGCAGAGCACATGAAACTACTTAAGCTTCAGTGCCACTCTTGGCATATAAAGAAGTTGAAAGAAAACGAAAATGTGACATTGCAGTGACAGGTTGCCAGCCTCTTGCCAAGCCACAATTTAACCCATATCCCATAGTCGCCTTCTACGACACCCACGGGAAGAAAGGGGGAAGTCGATTTAAGTTTTTGAAAGAGGGTTCTTGATTTTTTTTTATATTTTTAATTAACTAAATACTAAAAATCTCTTAATGTGTTGTTTTTGATCTGGTTTACCTACTTATTGTAAGCCGCTTCCCTTCAAATCTATTGTGACAATCAATGTAGAGCCGAAAATATAATATGACTAAGGGACGCCTATATTTATTTATTCGTATTTAGGACAACAACAGCCCAATATTGCCTTATAAATGTACACTAATCAATGACTAGGATCTGCAGTGCCTAATTTCCTACATCGTACTAAAAATAAAACATTTACTACCTACGTAGGTAATAGTTATAAAATTTTGTTATTGTTAACAGAACGTGAGCGCGGGGAGCGCGACTATATCGGCTTCGCGACTCTGCCAGAACAGGTTCACCGCAAGTCGGTGAAGCGAGGCTTCGACTTCACGCTCATGGTAGTGGGCGAGTCTGGGCTCGGCAAGTCCACGCTGATCAACAGCCTCTTCCTAGGAGACCTGTACAAGGGCCGCAAAATACCTGATGTTCAAGGTTAGTTCATATTACGAAGTGTTATAATGTGTTGCCAGAGCAGGTTCACCGCAAGTCGATGAAGCGAGGCTTCGACTTCACGCTCATGGTGGTAGGAGAGTCTGAGCTCGGCAAGTCCATGCTGATCAACAGCCTCTTCCTAGGATACCTGTACAAGGGCCGCAAAATACCAGATGTTCAAGGTTAGTTCATATCGTAACTTGTTATTGTTACCGTATGAGCTGGTACATCCCAAGTAGGTGAAGCAAGGCTCACATTCAAATTCATGCTCATTGTGGTCGCGGAATCCGGGCTCGGCAAGTTCATACTGATGAACAGCTATTACTTCCTAGTTATACTAGTATGTGAGACTGTACCTACGCCATATCGTTAGACAGACGACACCGTGTGATATGGAAATATTATTATTGGTTCAATTGGCAGGAAGCAAACTTAAATTACAATTGTTATTTTGATTTGTCTATTAAAGTTCGATGTTAAGAGGGCTTTCGTGTTAAAAATAGTGAAATCGCAACCGAACGCTTGATCATACCGTGTGTGGTATCAAATTAAAGGGCTTTGCAAGTAGTTTATAAATATATATCACATTATAGGACTTTTTCTACTTGATCTAACAAAATATGAGAAAATGTCCAAAAGTGGTAATAATTGTACCGGTGAAGGCTCGTTTTCAAAAAATTGGTAAAAATCAATAATAGCAATTTATAATCACTAAGGCATAACAGCAATTTAAGTAAACGTTGCAGATTAATTTAGTACAAAACTTACTTCGATGTGATGTAGATTTTCAAAGAAATTGTCACTTAATTTTAGGTAATTTCTGAAAAAAATTGAATTCGCCTTAGGCTAGTTTACTCTTTTTCGAAAACTTAAAATAAAAATCTAGTCTGAAATGATTGTGGTACAGGATATACGAATTATAAATTTACCCGTTTTAATATTCAAAATTGTCCAAATTTTACAAATAAGATCGACTGATTCAGCTCTATACGTGCGTTTTTCTAAACGTGCATTAGAGAAAAATTCATAATTAATTTAGTGAGTTAGTTTTCAAAATTCCAGTCTTATAAAAATCAAGATAATAAGATGCTCTAACTGGAACTTGAATTAAATAAATCTATTGGATAACGGAAAGTGTAGTATTTCACCGACTAAAACTATAAATTTTACATTCTTTTGACGTTTTTTTTGAAAGCAGCCTTAAGCGTGTTAAACACTGCTTTCTTTCCAAATATTTCAAAACCGCGGACGTCTAATCATCTATGAAATTATGCAATATTGTTACAGATAGGATAGAGAAAACCACAACAATAGAAAAGAAAACAATGGAAATCGAAGAGCGAGGCGTCAAGTTGCGTCTGACCATAGTCGACACTCCTGGCTTCGGAGACGCGATTAACTGTGAAGACTCGTGGAGGACTTGCTCGGGCTACATCGACGAGCAGTTTCGGCAGTACTTCACCGATGAGAGCGGGCTCAACCGCCGGCATATGCAGGATAACAGAGTGCATTGTTGCTTATACTTTGTCCCGCCATGGGCTCACAGGTAATTCATAATATTTGTAACTATAAAGTGTATAAGTCCTTAAGTTGGATGTATAGTTAAATGGTGTGATTTTGTCGCCCTGTACCTACTGAAACATTGATCTGATGGTAGAACTCTTGATAAATGTTAGCACACTGATTGGTAGGTACATGAAAGTGCGGTAGTAGGTTACATGAAAATACAAAGGATCAGTATCTATCACACATACGTTGTAGATACAATGCTTGACACGTGAGCGCTATGGCGGTGACAGTTTTCTAAGATTCGTTCTTTAATATTGTAACGTTGTGATAATTTAGAAAAGGGTGGAAACTTCAGGCATCCTTTCCACAGGGACAATTAGCCTCCCACTTTAAACTCCACTACTTCTTAGATTTAGCTTTAATTGTTTTTTTTTCCGGAGGTGCAGTGTTCTCAGTATTGCCTCTTGCTAAAATAGATTTCTTCTGACAAGGCGAGGCGCCATTGATGCGAGCCTTTGTTGCAAGCACCATTACACTGTTACGTGAACGAGGAAAAGAAAAACAACTAATGCATTCAGTATTGTGTGTAATGAGGCAAGTGATTCGAAAGAGCAATTTGAGCGCTTTTACCAGACGGCCCATTTGCTCCATTAAACCCTTTCACTGTCATTATCCTTGAATCTGTTTCGATACGCTTTCTATCTAAGAATATTGTTATTCATTATCTCAGTATGAATTTATTAGTAGGTATTCATTTATGTAGTCTTAGCGGCTAAGATCACAATCACCTGAATGTTAAATTGGCAGCTTCTACTGTTCTGTTAATTATTAAAACCTTTTACTTTTTAAGGTGTTACAATTGTTACAAATATTCTTATTTCTCATAACTCTAGCATCTCTCTTAATTTACTAAAACAAACTCTGTAGTTCGTACCTACATAAAGACCAATTAGTTCAAACGCTGTATTCCTCGCCAAAACGTTTGTCTACCTACACGCCCGTTGTTCATAATATGATAAGCCGGTAAGTTAGGTACACTCGGTACCTACTTCTTTTCAACCTGTTAACCTTTGTTAGGGTGTAGATAAGACCTGTGTCATATTCTTCTACTGACTTCGATCCAGGGCAGTTTAGTTGACCTCCTCCCATACTACCAATACACTCAATACAATGTTTTGAATTCGTTACTTAGGCTATCCAAACAAAAGAGCCAATCTTCTGGTTTATTAGGTCAACCATGGTCATGGACGTAGCGATAGCAAGACGCATTGCGGAAGCATACGTGCTCCTTATGTGGTAACGGTAGCATATCACTTGTGTGACACGACTAACATATAACACGGCTCGATAACTATACATATTTTAAACAAACTATGCGGACACCTTTTTAGTCTGAATGATTCAATATATTATATTAGCTCATTAAATTGCAAATAAACGGGGTGTGGTTATGTCAGTTATATCATTTGAATTCCTCACGATCTCAACAGGATTTCTATAATTTAGGCATAGAACAGGAATTTCGAATAATATGATGATGAAGATAAATGGCGCTTTACCGATATTAAATAAAATAAATATGTGAAGGAAGTGTCTAGAAGTAAAAATGATAAGCGAACCCCAGAGGCCAGCCAAGGTGACAATCGTCTGCGCTACACCAAAAAAAGGCCAATTGCCTGTCTAGGTATCACTCTTCCGTGATAGTATGATGGAGACAGGCTGCGTTTGTTGTCATACCACAAAATGTCATCCGCCCAGTTGTCCTTAAAACGACGACCATCAGTTTCCCCACCCATTGATGTGACTGCCGTAATTGCTACAGGGCGGACACCATTAATGCGGACACAGTCTTCCATACCTCTCACAGACAAGTGTCAAACAAACCTACCTAAAAATAATGCTTGTTCGCAGTGTAAGGCAGGTGGACCTGGAGATGATGAGACGACTGCACCGCAAAGTGAACATCGTGGTGGTGATAGCGAAAGCAGACTCCTTAACGGCCGCGGAAGTCAAACGGCTTAAAGCGAGGATACTGTCTGACCTAGAGGATCATCAGATACAGGTTTGCTTTTTAATCCTTTTAATTTTATACCACGTCGGTTGCAAACAAGCACACGATCCGCCTGATGCCACCACCACATGGCAGCCACCTTAAAAACCTCGGTAGTTACAACTTCCGCAGGGCGAAATTCCTCTTCAAGCGCGCTTTTTAGAGCTTATTTTATTAACCTTATATTAACCTACTAGAAAAACATAAAGTACTTCTTCGATGAGCTACCTACATAATTTATTAATTCAGAATATATGGACATACTCATTTGAGTATTACGAGAATTTAAAATATTACGAGAATCGGTTGAGAATTGCTTCATGTAGAGAAGAACATCGCATCCGGACATTCCGGACATATGAATTTCGCCAGAGTAAAAACAGAGACTTTTACTAATGCTTTTGTCAACTAGCGCTATAGCCCTATGCAAACATGTCTATGTATCTTAAATTCCCTAAGGGCCACCTGCACCAATGTGATTTAATATGGAATTTGACAGTTGCAGCCCATCACTAACCCTGAGTTAAGTGGTTGGTGCAAGTGGGCCTAATATAATAGGTACGTACACGTAGGCAACGAATTTTACAATCATACTTAGGTGATTGACTCCCTCCCACATTATTGATGTAGCATCAATAGCATCAATCGCGTGGGTGGAACTGCTTGAATGCAACGCAGCGTAATATTGAGAAACGGTCATGTACTGCGTTATTGTGTTACAAAGGTAGATAATTTATAGCGTAGAACATTATTTTAACTTATAATAAACTAGTATGATTTTTTGTATTCCATAACACAGTAGGTATTTGTTCAGTCGTACCGCTTTTACTATACGTAACCTTAGCTCGTCTTATATTCCATTAAATCTCAATATACTATATAATAATAATAGGCTTTACACCTAGGCGAGTGCACCCACTGTGTCAACTCTACTCGTTAAAATTGCATTTTCTGATAGGTCAATAAGGTCCAATCACTATCATGAGACTTATTTTAGACGTAAGGAAAATAGAGGATAAATTGTGGAGATCCTAAACGGATTTTTTAAATTACATTATGTATAAATCGTGGACGTTAAAAACTAAGCAATGTTTGGAACTATTTTTTTTACACATACTAAGCCAGCCCTTGATTATGCAGGTGTACCAATTCCCGGAGTGCGATAGCGACGAAGACGAAGAGTTCAAGCAACAAGACCGCGAACTGAAGGCCGCGGCGCCTTTCGCCGTTGTTGCCGCCGATACTGTGCTGGAGGTGGGCGGCAAGCGCGTACGCGGCCGACAGTACCCGTGGGGCATCGTTGACGGTAGATATTCTTTTGTTTTGTAACAGCTGTTTTCAATATTGTAGCTGTATTGCTTGCGCAAGTAGCACCGCCAACCGCCAACTGGGGCCCATTTCTCGAACGATATTAGACTAATATTATTAGTCCACGAACTGTCAAATCGTATGGGTTGCCATGACTACACACTAATATTATTAGACTAATGTCTTTCGAGAAATGGGCCCCTGAAGGCCGCGGCGCCGTTCGTCGTCGTAGCCGCCGATACTGTGCTGTGAAGCGCGTACGCGGCCGCCACCATTAGTGAGGCATCGTCGATGGTAAGAATTGTGTGCTAGAGAACATTTATGCTTGCGATGGTGAAAAGTTTACAAATCAATGTGATTGCTACAAGAAAGAATAAAGGCAGTGCCATTCCTTCCAGCTCATTTTATACTGGACATCTCGTAGTTAAGCATAGTTACGCTAAGAGGTGTCCAGTATAAAATGAGCTAGAAGTGGATCAACAATTAAAGTCCGTGACTTTGACAACAGACATTTCGAGCTTCATTTTCGCTAGCTTGCGCTAGTTAAAAGTGACTAAGATGATTTTAGACGCAACATTTTAAAGCTCTGGTTTTAATGTCGTAAAACTACCAAGAAGAAAATAAAATATATGAATCGATGCCAATGATAAGCATTGTTTGTAAATATCTGAACAATATACACAATATAGTACATATAAAACAGAGTAATCAAACGTTGTAAGATATATTTAAAATGACATTTCAGCCGACCTCCTTTTGAAATTAGATGCAGGAAACACTAATTACGCGTCTGGCAAAGAACATTAGGGAATATCCCCGCACAGACAAAGATACATATATTATAGTTCTTACAGAGATACAGAAGAGTTTTATAGAAAGCTAAAAATAGCCGACACAATGGTCGTCTATTTTTAGAGCAAATATATAATATGGTTAAATCATGGCTGGGGTATGGTATAACTAAAACAAGCTTTGAAACATATAAGACACTAAATAAATAGCTGGACTTCTGAAGCAAAGAGTTCTGATATCCTGAAACTTAAACCTTTCAAATTAAAATTAAGCCCAAAACAAAGTAAAGTACTTAGGACATAGTATTAGGTCCACCTAACCAAAACTATGTTTCCATTGTTACAGTTGAGAACCCGCGGCACTCAGACTTCACGAAGCTACGCACAATGCTGATCTCCACGCACATGCAGGACCTCAAGGACGTGACGCAGGACGTGCACTACGAGAACTTCCGCGCGCAGTGCATCTCGCAGATATCACAGCACGCCATGCGGGAGCGCGGGTGAGTGTGTTACAGGGAACCCGTCGCACGTCGACACTTCATGAAGCACACACACATACAGGACGTGCACTACGAGAACTTCCGCGCGCAGTGCATCTCGCAGATATCACAGCACGCCATGCGGGAACGCGGGTGAGTGGGTTACAGGGAACCCGTCGCACGTCGACACTTCATGAAACACACACACATACAGGACGTGCACTACGAGAACTTCCGCGCGCAGTGCATCTCGCAGATATCACAGCACGCCATGCGGGAGCGCCGGTGAGTGTGTTACAGGGAACCCGTCGCACGTCGACACTTCATGAAGCACACACACATACAGGACGTGCACTACGAGAACTTCCGCGCGCAGTGCATCTCGCAGATATCACAGCACGCCATGCGGGAACGCGGGTGAGTGTGTTACAGGGAACCCGTCGCACGTCGACACTTCATGAAACACACACACATACAGGACGTGCACTACGAGAACTTCCGCGCGCAGTGCATCTCGCAGATATCACAGCACGCCATGCGGGAGCGCCGGTGAGTGTGTTACAGGGAACCCGTCGCACGTGGACACTTCATGAAACACACACACATACAGGACGTCACGCAGAACGTGCACTACGAGACAACCCAGTTAGAAAATAGGGATGACTGATGGAAGTTCTACCCAAATTGGGTCAATGAATTATTAACTGTGACTTGTGACACTTACATAAGATGCCTAAATCTCTATAAAACCGATAGTTGCACTTTTTTATAAGTACATACCTATGTATAATATCTCGTTCAATAATGATCCAAAACAGTTCATTAACCTGAGCGTTCATGATTAAAGTCATAGTTACAAATTACGAACTCTGGTTCGTATATTTAATTGAGTTGAACTTTATAACATTAATTTAATTTGATTTACAGGAAACTGAAAAGGGATTCAATGGGCAACAACAGTGAAGCGGTATTTACGGACACCGACAGGCTGCTTCTGCAGAAGGATGAAGAGGTAAACACATATTTAAAAGATACTCTACATACAACAAACAGTTTCAAGCATTAAGAGGGCTTTCGTGTTAAAAATAGTGAAATCGCAACCGAGCACTCGATCATACCGTGTGTGGTATCAAATTAAAGGGCTTTGCGAGTAGTTTATAAATATATATCACATTATAGGACTTTTTCTACTTGGTCTAACAAAATATGAGAAAATGTCCAAAAGTGGTAATAATTGTACCGGTGAAGGCTCGTTTTCAAAAAATTGGCAAAAATCAATAATAGCAATTTATAATCACTAAGGCATAACAGCAATTTAAGTAAACGTTGCAGATTAATTTAGTGCAAAACTTACTTCGATGTGATGTAGATTTTCAAAGAAATTGTCACTTAATTTTAGGTAATTTCTGAAAAAATTGAATTCGCCTTAGGCTAGTTTACTCTTTTTCAAAAACTTAAAATAAAAATCTAGTCTGAAATGATTGTGGTACAGGATATACGAATTATAAATTTACCCGTTTTAATATTCAAAATTGTCCAAATTTTACAAATAAGATCGACTGATTCAGCTCTATACGTGCGTTTTTCTAAACGTGCATTAGAGAAAAATTCATAATTAATTTAGTGAGTTAGTTTTCAAAAATCCAGTCTTATAAAAATCAAGATAATAAGATGCTCTAACTGGAACTTGAATTAAATAAATCTATTGGATAACAGAAAGTGTAGTATTTCACCGACTAAAACTATCAATTTTACATTCTTTTGACGTTTTTTTTGAAAGCAGCCTTAAACATTATACGTCTTCACACTAACGTCTTTTCAGCATGTCTAATCAGTGCTAAGAATTGACGTCTCTGTGTAGTTGCGTCAGCTGTAAACAGCATTGACTCTCGGAAGACGTTAGTGTGGGGTCGCCCTTATTGGTGAAACTGATGCTTCTGCCACGGTTCTTTGATACAAATGTGATTATTTGTTACAGATTCGGCGGATGCAAGACATGCTCACTCAGATGCAAGAGAAACTCAAAGCTTCCGACAAGAAACACGACAGTATTATAGATGTGTAAATTATAGACTGCAAATGTACCTCTAGTGTAGTGTTACAATTTATCTATTTCACTTATGTTCTAATAAAAATATTAAGAACCTCTTTAGAAAAATTTGATGAATTTAGAGTTTTGGACATGTTTTTTGGTTTGTTATTAATATCGGGAAGTACTGCCTATTTTACTTAAATGCACAAGTGCATTAAAGAAAATTGTAGTGTAGATAGATATATCGACACAAGCTCACAGAAATCAATATGAGTTTACCTGTACCTATTTATTTACATCATATGTTGCGCTTTCTTTTGAGAATCTCGTAATATATTCTAAAAAAACTTGGATACCTAAGTCATCACTTCGTATGGTTTTTTGTAAGTTGAAATATGTACCTTGCAAAGCAGGATCATTAGTTATCAAAACCAGTTACTTACTTATCAAATAGACCTGCTTTATATTTTGTCCATTGCGCATTTAGCACTTCACATGAACATGAAGCTCAAACAGTAATATTATCTTATTAGATCATTTAATTCTCGATGTCGCGTGCCTTGACACGTATGTTCATGATATTAAAGGTCAAATTTGATTAATCTGCGCGATATCGTGAATGACACGAACTAACATCGTTAATGTAACCGGTGTCCATTTATCTGTCCGTCGTTCAAATGTAAACCAAAGTTAAAATATTTATAAGATCGGGAGAGCACTATGTGCACAAGTAGCACCTTCAGTAGTACCTCAATGCTAAAGTATCAAAGACTAATATTAAGTTAAAAGATATTTGTTACAGAATTAAGCATAAAGCTTTGCCTACTAACGTTTATTTCGTCAAATTGACTAAGATTTTAAATTTTTGTATCGATGTAATTGTATTAACATTAACAGTAAATTGATACTTTACTTAAAATATTTTTTATTTTCTTATTTCAGCTAAATACATTACTGAAAAGTACAATACCAATTCAATTGCCGCTTGAATATAGGCATCAATTGTTCTCTCTTAACTATTGACATTTGATTTGACATCCATAGGTAAATTATTTTGAAAATAAAGTATTGATACTACCAACAAACATGCCCTCGTCCCTCATCATCCTCCTTCCGTTATCCCGGCATTCGCCATGGCTCATGGGAGCCTGGGGTCCGCATTGACAACTAATCTCAAGATTTGGCATCGGTCTGTTCTTAGGCACTTGCTATAGAGACACTGGGTCCTTAGACCAAGGACCCAGTGTCTCTATAGCAAGTGCCGCAAACTCGTAGTCCTTCATCAAGGACGAGTATTTGCGGCGCTTGAGAAACTGGGCCTGGTCAGCTGCACCACCGGCCTGAGATCGGGTCGCCTGGATATGGGACTGCACGAAGGTATCTACGCATGTCACGTCCCATACCAGGGCCCTGCCTAGTTTCCACGGCACCAAAGTGGCCCCGTCGGGACGCTTGCCATCATCTCTCACCATGCCTGTGGGTTCAAGAACTGCAGGCACAGAAGCGGTGGCAACCGAGCGACGAACCAAATCATCAGTCCATGTCGGCCCAGCTCATCGACATTTTTGCCGCAGGCGCACTTGTGAGGGATACATATCTTGGACCCAAGTCTTAAGCATATAGCTATTCTCAAGCTACTTGGGTCCATCACAGTTCCAATTTGTCGCGACGGAAGTGCCCGAAGCCAATGACCGGACTCGAGAACCGTGTCGTCGTCGTCCCTTTCCAATCCCTATCAAATCAGCTTATGACGAAACGGCACTACTGCTTTCTTCCGTGGGGACTACAGTACGATGTTGGCATTTTTTTTAATTTCTAATATTTTTCTACGACGTAGAAAATTTTGATTTAGTGTAGATCACAAACTACTAAGAAGATACTAGTGTAGATCCAAAAACCCGGGGAAATTTCGTTTACTTTAAATTCCAGCACAAATGGAAGAGCATTAAATTTTAATTAAATGTCTACGTTTTACTTCAAACTATTTGCGCCGAGTGCAAGCTCCAAGATTTCTTACAAAAGTTCCGTTTTGGAACGAGTCCCAGCAAATGTCAGTGAGCTGTCAAAAACCTGTCAATGGAAGGGGGCAAGTAATGGTTCCTTTTACCGACCGACTGACCGACCGACAAAAATTACAAGTGTTTGCTAATTTAATATGTTAAAGATCGTTATAGCTGATAACTGAAACAAAAATCTCGTAATTATGGCGGACAGAGATCTTTCTATGGGACCCCGTGAAGGAGTAACATATCCTGTTAGGGTGCAGTACTGTGGAAACTGTTCGATGCCGATAGAATACTGCGAGTACTACCCTGAATACGATAAATGCAAGCAATGGTTGGAAAAAAACTTGCCGACCGAGTTTGAAAAAGTGAAGATAGGTAAGTTTCGCATAGGACATTACTTAAGTAAGGTTATGAATTCCGATTGTAAATGCCCTCTTCGTGTTTCATGTCGTCTACGTCAGAAATATTTGCACGCAAGCAATTTTCATTAAATATTCCAGATGAGGAAGAGAATGCTGGTGGTGAAGAGGAGAAGAAGAGGCAGAAGCGTGGTGGCAAAGGCATGCTAAAGTCCAAAAAGAAGGAGGATGTGCCCAAGCTCGTGCAGGTCTCCCGCGCGCCGCGCGGCAAGAAGAAATCCGTCACTGTTGTATCTGGATTGAGCACCTTTGGTACGTGATTTTAATCTTATGGTTCTGGCAGATTACATTTTACAATACAATACTCTTTATTGCACACCTTGATAAAATACAACAATACAAAACAAGGAAGCAACACAAACAAAGGTAAAAAACAGGCGGTCTTATCGCTAAAGAGCGATTTCTTCCAGACAACCTTAAGGTAGCGGAAATTGATAAATTTATATAATGCATTTTGTATGGTTGCTTAATTTTGTACGATTTTATTGTTGACAAGCACAACAAATCAATAAACAATTGATATTAACAAAATTATGATTCACATCATTGTCTCTGTCACTACTTATTTATGGTTTATAGATTCGCAATATAACTTGTATATTCCAGAAATCGTATAAGTACTATAATTTTTGCTAAAATATGGGGCTGTGATTGTTTGTTTTAGTCTGCGAATTTCAAAAACATTATTTTTGTTTTTAATCACAATTTAATTTATAAAAAATAAAAAATAAAAATAAAAATCATTTATTTCGGACCACAAAATCCATACAAGGTTAATACTTAAACTTAATTTATGTACTTTATTCTAATTTACAGACATTGACTTGAAAGTGGCGGCTAAATTCTTTGGCACCAAGTTTGCCTGTGGGTCATCAGTGACTGGAGATGATGAGATAGTCATACAGGGAGATGTTAAAGATGATCTCTTTGATATTATACCAGAGAAGTGGCCTGAGGTAAGCTATTCATAACAATAGATAATCGGGAATAATATTTGCTGCCAGGCGAAATAACATATAATTATAGTACTTTATTTTTATTTGTCACTAGTGCTATGTTAAATCTGAAGGATATTTTATATAGTGGTTAGTGCAATATATTAATTTAATTACTCCATCTAGTGAGCTCTGTAGGAAGTTCACAGCACAGTTTATGCTCTTCCTAATTTTTACATCTCCTGTTATCAAAAACATCGTTTCTCACATTATATTGATTTGAAAGGTATGATGCTATGATATTGCCAGATTTTAATTTCTATTCTTTTTTGACAGGCTGTACTTTCATTTTTAAGTCAGTAGTGGCTACTTGGCCATGATGGTCATAGCATAGCACTGAATTAGAATTAATATTTTATTTTCTTCTTTCAGATTGATGAAGATAGTATTGAAGATTTAGGTGACCAGAAGAGATAGTCACAATTTTAGTGTAACAAGAAATGGAGATCTTTATTCCTCTGTCTGCATGAAACATTTGTGACAACATTTTGTATCTATGATGTTTGTTATTTTATCTCTGTATTGTTGCCTGCTGATTAGAAATTATGAGGCCGGAGGTCTATGGCATAATAATTATTAGAGCGCTGTTTGCTTCTAAGCCATGTCAATCAAGTATGGCATATGGTTGACTGAAATAAAATCAATATTCCAACCGGTCCAGGAAATTTAGCATTTTAACTCTTTTTTTCTAATATGACAAATGCCACCCTATTGTTTCGACATATTGAGACTGTGTTTTGAGTGGAGAATTTACTAATTCAAAATTTTAGATTTAACATCTCAAAGTCAATTGCACACAATCTATGGCCAACAATGCAGAGATACCATCATTTTGGCATAGGAATGAAGTGCTTTGATTCATATCTTCTTTATTTATGAGCTACTGCCAATAAAATGAAAAAAATAAATGGATTGTATGATTTTATCCCTTCAAGATAGTCTGTTAATTTGAACTGAAACTTCTTTGAATGGTTTCGCTGTTTCAATCAAGTCAAAATTATAATTTTATTAAGTAAAAAAACTGGACATGGACAATGGTATGTGGTATATATTAACAAAACTTCACAGTGTTAACCATTTAAGAACACGAAAGGTCGGCACCTGTCTTGTAAAAAAGCATGCCAAATTGTCAAAGTAAATAATGATGAGTGTGAAAAAGGGATTTCATCATGCAAAAATTACCCATGAATTTTGAGATTAGCGCCATCTAGTCTAAAATCAAAACAACTAGTTTCTTATGTGACTCGAAAGAGGGCGCCGTCTACATCACTATATTTGTTTTAATAAAATCGTGTACAAATACTAAATTCATACTATTTGTAAAAAACTTCGTTAGATTTTAATGTACATAAATATAAATAAACAATTAGAAATATCCAAATAAACCTTGATTTGTACCACTAATGATTTTTAATTTCACTAAGCTGGCAATATTTAAAGCCTTAATTTTCATAGAGCAACATTTTACACTACATCGCAAAATCAACACAAAATAAAATCACTTCTAAACATTTTGCGGGTTTGCGTTCATTGTGTGTTGTGTATTGCTACAGAAACAATGATGCGTAAGCGTGAGTGTATATAAAGTGCAATAAAGGATTCATCTGAACAATAGGAAGTGATTAGGAGGACATTATTATGCTTTGATCAGAATGTAGCACCTAATCAAGTTCCACAGTGCAAACCTAATTATTAAAAAATAGTATTGATCTTTTTTGTACAGGACTAAATAAATATAAACTGTTTTAAAATGTCTGTGGTTAAAGGAAAATTAGTGAAAATGGAAGTAATCCAAGTAGGTGAATACGAATTCACCAAGCAAGATATAATAGGACACGGAGCCTTCGCGATGGTTTACAAAGGAAGGAAGAGAAAGGTGTGTATGATCAATCATGTTCCTCCACAGCGCTCACGGTGCCTCAAAATACCTTTGTGTGCATTTGCCATGAACATTAAATAGTTATTATCGTTGTTAAAATGTAAAGGTGCATTAATGCGTTGCCTTTCGCAATATTGATTAGTTGTGAACCGTGGGTGGAAACAAACGTCATGTGGGTAATTTGGCTCGGTTTTAAATGAATATCGTCATGTCACGTCTAGCTTGCAGTAAAAAAGTCAAATTTTATAAGATTATTTTATTAGCTAATCTTTATCTGGCTTGTTATGGATATGTATATTGATATGGTGGCGATCAGCTGTTTGTAAATATTGACGTTTGTTTATGTAGGAAGTGTGCTTTGCAATAGCACATTTTTATACATTTTCTGCAAATATTTTATTTTCTTTTAAAATAATAATTTATTAGTCGAAAACACATTTTAATTTAATTAATTAAACATTTTTTGTAGGTTATAATTATATGAATGCCCCATATATTATTTAATCAAGATTATACAATAGTAATGTAATGTGTGACAAGACATGGTATGTTGTATATATGGATTTTCAGTTCAGCAACTTAAATAAGCCAGTTATTCCTTTACTTCCTGAATAGTTATAATTAAATACCACATGTCAATTAGTATAATGCCGAAACAAGAATGATTAATATAGTTGGCAGGAATATATTTGGCATTGTCATATTTCAGGAAGCACTAGCTTCTAAGAATATAATTACAAATTTTTTTTTATTGCTATAATATGCCAAGGGATCAAATAATTCAACAATGTAAAGTTGAATAAATTCCTACAATAAGTGCATTTATTAGGAAATCCATAATTTATGACACACTATTATACAGATGATAATTGGCTTATGTAATACATTGGTATCGCTAGGAAGGTAAATATATAGGGATTTTATGTTACAATTAGCTTGAGTGACATTATCATAACATCTGAAATGTCAATCAAATCATAAAATAGATATATTTTATTTCCACTATTATGAGGAGTTTATCATTAACTATTTTCACCAACACACATTAAAAAATATAGTCATGGGAATCCATTTATTTTTTATTTCTTTTGCTGTAGCATTGACTATGTAACAGTTATACCTTGCAGACAGAAATATTTTCCTTGATTTATACAGTACTCTTACTGCTGTTATATAGTCAGACAAACAAAGTAGGTTTATACAGTTTTAAACTATCACATTATAACTAACTTAAAACCCACAGCATGAGTCCACATTTAAAAAGTTCACATGTAAGTCAGGATGATCTGTCTTTGCCCTTAATAGAGCAAAGGAGAGAAGTGACAAAGTTGCCATTATGGCCAGCTGCTCCCATTCCAGTTGTGTGAGCAGCTGTCTTTGCCAATTCTGTACACATGTTTTTTACTGTGCCTTTAATACTTTAATTACCACTATTGTACCATGTTACCATGTGGCTACTGTGTTAGTAATAGGTTAAATATGAAAGCTACTAACCTCAAAAAGTTGTCTGTTTTTAAATTGCTGATATTCTGGGGAAAAGTAAAAAAACCAAATAACTAATTAAATAAATGGGAATATTTTTTGGAGAAATTAATTTTCACCTAATATTTCAATGATTTGTGCAATTCGTTTTGTCTATGTCTGAACAAAGAATGTATCCTAAAAACCTAATATGCATTATCATATCAGTATGATCACAACATTTTTGTAAAAATTGTAAGTACTTTACCTTGTTCAATAATGACTTGAAAGTTGCAGCCATGAGAACCCAAACAAAGATTATAATTGTTATTCAGACAGTAATCTATCTGATTCTCAGGCGGTACATTGTTCTCTAGCCAGAGATATATCTTTAGAGAGGTTATCTTTATTTATATTTGCTATATGTTGCTCAGTGAAGTAAGTAATTAATTATTTTTTACCACATCATTTAATTTGTTCATTGACTCATTGTTTATTTAGTATGGTAATCAAAGTAGGTATACATTTTATGCATGAATTTAAATTCTGGAATTCGTGCATTTTAAGATTTGTACCTACTTTTCATATAAGTAGGTAAATTTAAATACTGTGGTGTGGCAAGATACCTAAAGTTTATGCTTTTAAATTTACTAACTATTTTAAATAAATGCACCTTTGCAGGTAGGCAATTTCCTTTTGTAAACCTTCCAGGTATTGTTATCGTTTATTAAGGTGGGTACTAAAACTTTTTAAGAGTATTATTTGTATTGCATTTGAAAACAGCCCTTAGGTAGTAGTTTTTACAGTATCATATAATTAACGTTAGTTGCTGCTCACGATATCGAATCTTGCAGTCATACGACTAAGGTACAGTTTACATCAACATTATTTGTCGTCGGCCCTACAAAGAAGTGTAAGCAGGTACGTACTTAGTGCGGGATGGTCGGTCTTTGAAGCGTGGTCAGTGGGCCGCAAGCGGGGCTCGGGTGTCGCATTGTGCGGGCCCACAAGCCGGACAATGCTGCGACACGCACGGCGGCCCAAGGGCGAGCGGCACGTGCCGACTGCCGACGCGACCCGGCCACATCCTTATCTAGCAGCAGGTTTTGAACAATACCTACCTAATGTAATCACAACTTGGAAATACCTACTTGTAATTTCCTTACAGTCAATTAATATATTATATAACCCGTTTTACAATGGTTGTTACATCTTTAAAATAATCATAATGTAAAAAAACTCGCTGTGAAGTGGAGTAAAACGGATGACGATGCTAAAAAACTAGGGTCATTGCTAAGTATCTATTCACTAGGACCATTATCCGCATAGAGCAAATAGCTAGCACTTAACCAAATTAGCGGTCAAGTAGGTAGTATGACGTCTGCCGAGACGTCAACCCGTACCTCCATGCCATAATCGCTGAATTGGCAAACGTTTACGTTGGCGAACGCAGAGAATAAATGCTGAACACGGCACGCTGACCGTGACCGTGCAGGCGTCCCCCGCGCTCCGCTGTGCTGTAAAAAAATCTTATTTACTAACAATTGCTGTTTTAAAACTGCTAAAGAAGCCACAAAGTAGCTCTAGCGACCTTTATAGATTACAATACGCTTTATTAGTGAATAGGAGGTAGTTATCTTTTCTTTCGGCCTAGAAGCGATCCTGCTTCTCGGGGACGGGCAGTGTCGAAATCGGGTCAAGCCGTAATCGCTGCTCGAGCCTGCGGAATGTAGGGCGGGCTAATGTTAGCCGGCGTGCGCGCACCACCGGCCCCTTCTGGATAACTGCGAACCGATCAGAATTTACTGAATCACTGAATCAGCTCTTCAGATCAATTACGTTATTGACACAAATACTTTTATTGCAATTATCAAGAGGGGAAACAAGACAAGCGATCTTGTGTAAAAAAGTTTTCAGTCATCCATTCAATGAATCACCATAGATGTCGCTAATAAACGAAAGAAAATGAGGACTAAACGGTTCAAGTTGAAATGAATTACAAACGACACAAATACACAAGAACAGCTTACAGTAAAATCCGTTATGCTGTCCCGTCAGAGCTGTAGGGCGTGCGGTGCCAACGAGTTCTATCTATTTTTTTGTAAACTAGCTAATAGTGCTTGCTTTGTCTGCGTATTAGTAGGCACGCTTAAGGAGCCAATGCCTTTCATGAGATAATGCCATCCCCTCACCCTTACTATGTCAGTTTTAATTTTTTGAACTTGACGATTTTTCGACCAATGTGCTAGTTCTAATTCCAATGGCATTATTTGTACAGTTAGGCGCAGCATTTACTTCTACATAATACTTTACAAAATATCCAAAGCGCAGCTCGTTTTATTGTCATAACAGTTTGGCGAAGATTTAAATCCGTCAAGTGTGTATGACTGACTAACTAAAGCACCTGTTATTAACTACTTATTTACACAACATAATATCGGTTTCGTACGCAGAATGTGCTTTCGTAGTTGTACCACGATTTACGTTACAACGCACTACGCAATAAACTAGCCGAACAAACGTCATCATCACTTCGCCACACTTCATGAATACTTCCCATTCCCATTAGTTCTGCATTAATGGATTAACCGATACTATTTTGGCAGAAATAGAACCGAACCGAACCCTATTTCATAAAGTATGTTCAGTTCTAAAGAACAAATGGGAAGTAGATACTCCACTTGACCGGTCTATCTCGACAGCGCGGCAAGACAAAGGCACTGACAAATAGTATAGTCATCACCTACCACCTACTGTACATACACACAATGTTCCGGAAAGTTAAAATTTAGATAACTACGCTATGTATTTTTGAAGCTTCTGTTGCACAATAGCAAATAGAGGTGGCTGGACAAATGCTGTTTTATTTCTACATCACAAGCTGTTTGTTCTAAATAGATAATATTTTTTGCATTCATAATGACAACGTAGTTTTGTTTTTTCGTTTCGTTTATGTTTGGCACATTGTAAAAAGAAACATAGGAGCGACATTTTTTGCACGAGACGGAAGATACTTTTGGGCCCAATCCCAAGAGTTACGCAAAAAAGTCATTGCCATTTTAACGAATTTGACGTCGAAAATGAGGTATTGATATATACCTATTATCGTGACTCGGACGCCTGTTTTGGCAGCGATATAGATTTGGACGTCGCAGCCTCACGTTTAGCGTCTAAAATAATTTGTGCTGACATCAAGAAACGTAACTTGTGCGCATGCAAATAGATCGATGACAAGCAGCATTTAGTTACACCTGTTTGAACAAACCTGTTAGGTTGCAGGGGATATTTATGTTATGATTAATAAGTGCATCCATTAGATTAGATGCACATTTATGACGAACCGAAGATGCAGACCTTGGGCCGCACACGCTAGCCGCCCACCTGAGACGACCTTATGCAACGCTCGGTGCACTCATGTTATCACTTTACAAAGACAACGCGCCTATTCCTACTGTAAACCCTTTATACTAAATGTTTTCCGCCACAATTCTGCGGCAAAAGGGTTGAAAGAACATTCAAAACAATAAATATACATTTTGCTAACAATACATCAGGTCGAGAGAGAGAGCTACTCCCACTCACCCATAAACACTTAAACACCAAAGAAACTTGATAATTTTACATACAAGCTATGCGATTCTCTTCAAAACTTGTTTTAATGTTCAGGGTACTCTTAGTAGGAATTCACGATGTTTTTTTTTGTTTTAGAACCCATCGCAATCAGTGGCCGTGAAGGTGGTAACGAAGAAAGGTATTCAGAAGGCATCAGAGATTCTCGTGAAGGAGATCAAAATCCTACGAGAGCTCACAGCACTGCATCACACAAACCTCGTGGCCATGCACGACTGCATGGACAGCCCCGCTTATGTGTATGTCGTCATGGAGGTATGTCGTATAGCCCAGTAATAAAACTTATTCTTTATTGATATTGTAGAGATGATTTTGACTGTACGAGATCTTGCATGCGAGTTTCGTTACCTACAATGCGGCATTTGATCTGTCGGTCGGTTGTATTGGATGTAATGTAACCTCAATAGCCGTAATTCAGCTAAATCGCATGCGAGATCGCGTCTTCTTAAATGAGTCTTAATTCTTCATAAAAACTCGTCAGTCTAAATACTTATTAATTATAATTACGTAGGTACACTTTTAGATCAAGATTGGCGTAAATCTTAGGAAAATAGGAGCTGCATTAACCATCGCAACCGTTAAATGCAGTGACTGCAAACCGTGCAAGTTTAATCAATAGTTTTGCTGTTGCTGATAATGGCAAGGCAGTAAGCGAACTTTAAAACGTTACACTACACGTGAACATTAGCCTACAGATTGTACTGATATAATATATGAAAAACAGGCCTGCATTTTTTGATAGGTGTTGTTGTTCCTTTTCTCTTCAAGTAAAGATTTGTAGCGACTTCCGTGCAGGTGTCCCGTTGATAGTGTTTACACCGTACTGCCAGAGTTTGTAAACTACACCCTGGGAAAGTGACTGTAAACAGAATCTTAAAACTTCCGTTCTGAGTCGAACCGTGGTTGAACCAAATATTACAGTCAGAATATCAGCAACCGCCTGTGCAATATTATTATAGGATTTATAGGTTTAATATGTTTAACTTCTAAAATTGGCTCGCTCAAAATCGATTTTGTAAGTGAACCGAGTAACTAAACTACAGAGCGTTTACAGATTGCCTAAGTAGAGTAAGTAGGTAATATGTAGTACTGTAATAGCTTAGTCTAAGTATCAGTGTGTTGCAATGTCTGTAGATGCAATGCGGACGTACAATAGAAACGTACAGATACTAAATTACCGTGCTACCCATAAATCAGCGGTGCAAAGTTAGGCGAGGATCGGTGATTGTACAAATGTACATAACCCTGCAGAACATTGATTTATTGCGGCCAGGCGCGCTGTAACAACACTAACATCATGCATAACGCACCCGTAAATTTAAAATCAGCACAGATATCAGTAAGAAACTAAGTATGCTCTCTAATTATATCTCTATACTTCGACCCTGCACGTTCCTGTCTAGTGGCCATTAAATCAGGACTGTTGTGAGTAACTGCCACTATTATCGTGTATCATTTACTGTTATTGTTTACACTTGAATTAATACAAACACTGCCCCAGTTCTCCAAATGAACTATGTCATTTTATTATCTAATTAATTAATTTTGAACCTAATTGACCATTTGGGAAATGGGTAGCGCTAAATTACATAAATTAACAATTTGAGCATAGTCATTATTATATTATGATTAATCGTCAGTGTGACAATTACCAGGAAACTGTGGTTATACGTAGTATGGATGGATGTATGTACTATACGTCCGTGACCTGATGGCCTTGCCCTTAATCCATCCTCGATAACAGTAAATAGACAGAGCTGGGCACCGTTAATCAAATAGTTAACTTCGATAATCGCTAATCCGTTACTATAAAAGTTAACTTCGTTAATCGTTAAAGCGATACATTTCAACAAATTTAACGGAAGTTAAAGTTAATCGATAATCCGTTAATCGCTATAAAAAAACTCTACTCAACTACATATTTAGTATTTGCGTAAGTTTATATGTTACTATAAAAGCCCGAAGTTCGCCAAAATATTTTGAAACATCCCAGCTGCCAATTGGTAAAAGCAAAATGTTAATCAATATTTTTCTCTTTGGACTTATATCGACGTTGGTTCGGTAAATTCTAGGTTTTATATGTTTTATTGGGTCAATCATGCGGTCGTAGTGATGGTGCGTAGGTTCCTCGGATTGAGACACCTCTAATCGAAGTTGTGATCCACGGTAACTTGGTAGATAGCGCGGCCCGCCGAACTCTGCACTTTGGCTTGATACGTTGGTTGCGCGATTTGTGTGTCATGCCTGATGATTTACATTCTATTTCGCAGTTAGTGATGGGTGCAGTAGGACGAATAAACTTTAGCAGGTCTCGAACAAGTGATCCAAAGGCACCAATTTGTCTGTAGACTGTGAATTTACGTGAAAATCCTAGGTTTCGCCTTACTCCGGGCTTTTACAGTAGCGGTCAGAGCAAGTTTTACTCGGCGCGTGCGGAACTGGATTAACGATTAACGGACTCGAAGAAATTTAACGGAAGTTAACGAATCCGTTAACATTTTTTAAAGTTAACTTAAAAGTTAATTCGTTAACCAAAATGTTAACTTCGTTAATTAACGATTAACGGATTAACGAGTTAATGCCCAGCTATGAACGTTGTCTACTTCATAATGTATACCATTATTCATTTAACCTTATAAATATTCGAATAGCCTATACTATTTTAATCTTTGATTTGAATTGGAATGGTCGCTTTTATTAGGCATCACAATATTCACAATTTTGAATAATGCTATGTATATCAAGGTAAAGTTTTACCTAACGATAAGAGAACATACGGCTCTTATCTCATTGACGGAACTACATATTGCAGATATACGACGATATCACACGCGTAAATGTATTCGTCGCGAATCTAGTCATACAACGTGGCCTAATAACCTCTTTTATCATTTATTACTCCAAAACTTTCTGCTCCTATTATGAATTTACAGCTTTTGATCATCTTTATTATGGCAACAAATTACAATACATATAATATGTATATAGCAACAATGATTGTATTGAATCTTGTTACCTACTAGCTGTTTCAGTACTTTCAGTGTTTAGTTTAGTGCAATATGGTCCAAGTTAAAACTTTACTTTTTGGTTTATTGTTTTTAATTGTTTTGTTGGTAACTTAGATTTTACTCCTGTAAGATATTACTTGCAAGGTGCAGATCTAACAATAATAATAAATATAGCTCATAACAGTTACTATCAGCTTTTCCGAGGCTTTTCCTATTGACACTTGACAATGTAGGCCTCGGTGATGACCGCTGATTGTCCTAGAAGCAAAATATTTCATTTATGTTATTGTTTATGAAACATAGAGCATTCATGAGGACTAAGCCGAGATGCCAATGTGCCGTAGACGTTAACGAAACTTTATCTCGCTCTATTATTTCATAATTATTGGCGTCTATCAGAGTGCCATTGCCATTAGCGTTTCGGTCGTTTCGCTAACGCGCAAAAGATTGGCATTTTACTAGCCACCCTGATCCTAATGTCAAAGGTGTCGCATATACCTACAAGCGATAGCTTTAGGGGAGGGGCAACGTAAACCTAGATTAGGCAATCAGTCATTGCACCTTTTAATCGCTATCGCCAATCTCAAGTTAATTTTGAAATTATTTATAAATTAAATAATGCTATTGTCTATATTTTGCACGAATCCTATATCGGTGGAGCAATAGGTCGCGTCGCGGTGTCTGGTGCGCACCGCGACTCCACGTGGCTATAATAATAATTATCTGCATGCGCAACTACTAATACTAAGTAATAATACATATACGAGTATGTATAATATTTATGCTAGGTAATTGCGCAACCACACCTATACAGGCTGCGACGAAATTAAAGTATTGCGTCAATTTCTCTTACGTTCAAAACAAAAACAAGTCATTGTTTATTTGCTTTCCAATATATACAAAACAACCGCTTCCTTTTCCGATAATCAGCCCTATCTTCTGACCTACGTGTTTTCAATATTACTCTCTATCAATTATCTATTTACCTGTTTAGGCCTAAACATTCTTGGCGACTATAAAGATCATGCATTGTTAAACATTATAATTATGTAGATTGCAGACGGCTTCCTTAAAACAGCTTTGCTTTCCGGTTGCTCACGAACAAACCTCAGTTATATTTGGCTTTACCCGCCGTGGTCGAATTAAATTATTTTTATTTGCCATTTGCTCAGGACTGACGAGGTAGCACAACAACGAATTACATTATATTAATAGCTCTTATCAAGGGCAAGCACACGAAGCCAAATTGTACGACTGGTGCTAATGCCGTTTTAGTTTTAGAAGTACGTAATAATTATAATGAGAAGGTTTAGTTTTTGTGCCGCGATGAGAAGAGGCAGGCCGCGGGCCGGTGCCTCGCAAGTCGCAATAGGTACAGCGCACAAAGCCAACAAAGTTCATTGGCACGAGTTGTTTCGGCCGAGGCACGCGGGCAGTCACCATGGCTTCTGTCGACCATGACTTTTTTTTGTTAATGCTGTCAGTTTCCTCATGACTGTGTAGCTGGTCTGATCTCGTGTAAATTGTTTTTAATTGAGCCCAACTTCAGTACCTACAGCGTAGTTTTTGCGCTCTACATCAAAATATTCATGGAAGATTTGTACAAAAATTATTAAATAAAGTGTGTTGGACTGAAGCCCACGCGTTTCTATTTATGTTTACATTTAAACCGCAAAAATCGATGACAAAGCTCTGCGATTGTCAGCCAATGATGAGGCGTGGTCGGATGATGCAAGCCCGAGCGCGACTGTCTCAGTCTCACGGTTTGGTTGCGAGCACGTGTGCGCTGCCAATTACTGCGCTCAACTTTGACATTATATCCCTCTGATCAACGGAACGTAGGTACCACTCTAAGGCAGATTCAATGTCAGAGGATAATTTTATACTGAAACCAATGACAGTTAGTTTAGGTCCTTACTTAATTGTTAATGAAAAATCTTAGTCTCAAATCATAGTAAAATCATTTCAAAGTAATAACTAAACATACATTTTAATATGAATATAACGAAAAAAAATTGGGCTGTTTAAAATGTAAAATAACAGTCAAAAAGCCCTCAACACATGTTTAAGAACCAAACTGATAAAACTTGGATATTACCGGTACTACCGGTAGTAATTCATGCGTGATAAGGTTGGTATATATGTATACTACATTTCCAACACCCACATGTTAACAAACAGTGTAATATGTTGGTAATGCAATGATTCGGCCTGTAGCCCGGCACCATCGCCGCACCATAGCATACAGCAGTCAGGTAGTGACCTCGTGGTCGTATTAATATACAGCGCGCTGCCGATGCCGACTCGAGCGGTACATCTCGCACGTGGCCGGGCCTTGGGGTCGCATTAGGGCTTCATATATTATACATTTTGAGGCATCTGCTCCGATGTTGTATGTCGTAGATATTTGAATATAAAATTCCTTCGTATCATAATTCATAACCATAGCACCATACTCTCTTAATGATCCAAAAATAATTCAACAAAATGTAAACTCGTCTAGTAACTATTTATCTATGTTAACCCTGAGATTAGTAACGATTGCGCTTAGTGGTAGATTACACACTCATAGTGGATCACAGCTCCCCTGCATGAGGCCCCGCTAACTAAAGGTGGTTAACAAAAGCAAATGCAAAGGACGGACACTTGAAAAAAGTACAACTTCCAAATACTAGAATAGAATTTAAATGGCCGACGATGAATATCTTGCAACAGCATATGCTAGAGTTGCATTGAGGTGGCTTTCCGCGTAGGCACAAAGCATAGCATTCACATTATCACATTTCCACTCTTTCATTCCGTTCCATGATTATGTAAATTTGAAACGGTGCAGTACCTACTTATGCATGTAACAGTAGCGTGTCGGCTATCAGAATATTTGATCTCACTTTTCTTTTAATGAAGTGCGTTAAGTATATCTACTTGCATTACTCGTACTTTAATGTAACTAAGTAATATGTATTCGGGAACTTCTTATATATACAAACTAGCTTTTGCCCGCGGCTTCCCTCGCATTAGAAAGAGGCAAAAAGTAGCCTATGTCACTCTCCATCCCTTCAACTGTCTCCACCTAAAAAATCACGTCGATTCGTCGCTCCGAGTTGCCGTGGAAGACGGACAAACAAACAGACACACACACTTTCCCATTTATAATATTAGTATGGATTATTAGGTGTTAGTTTCAATAACTAGGCATTCACTTATTGGTGCTGTGTGGGTACTGTTTGTGCTGTGTGTCGAGACTAAGAACTGAAACATTGAATTATTGTATATATGTAAATTGACATCATTTTGATGTATTTATATTTACATACATGTATACCGATGTTCCAATACCAGCGTATAGAATAGTGGACCTATCGTATATTAGAACAGTACTTTACGTGCGGTGCCAAGAAATATACATCATTCATATACGAAAATCTTATAGAAGTACGGTATTATGTCGTATCTCATGATAGTCATGATATTGCACTGGCCGGTAAACAAATGGTTACAAGATTGCATCAAGTTTCTCTACACCAGGCTTGATAGCGCGGCTAGTGGAAAGTGTTGCAGGTACATGCCCACCGGAAACCGCGGCTTTCTACCCATCTAATCCAACCAATGATCTCATCATTTCGAATTACTAGCTCGTGCGTGAACTTGTCCATTTACTTTGTTTTCTCTAATAACGTTACGTTTGAATTTGAATGTATCGAATGTATAATCTACTCGATTTATTATCGTTTAGCAATGTCAATGTACCTGATGATAGCTCGTCTAAAGTTAGAAATGTATATTCAGGTCTCTCTAAATCACGAAGGCTCTATCTATAAATCACATTCCCAGGGCAACAAACATGGAAGCGCTAAATGCTACCCGGAACACTTCGTCTCGACTTGAAAGGACTAAATCACATCGTCTAAGAAACTAATTGAATTCAAGTTACAACTCGATTACTGTATTTTCTTTGTTTACTGCCTATAAAAACTTGCTGTTAGAGACTTGACGCTATCTGCCCTAGTGCTACTAACAGTATCTACTAGTTCACATTATTAATTATTGAGTCAGTACATTCTGCTTCTGCAATTCTGTTACCGTATCGATATCGATCAGAATGTAATAATGTATTTGCTGAATTGCTATATATGATACAATTGCTACAAACGCATTCACTGTATGTATAAATGACACACATTTGGGATTATTAACCCCAGGGGGTTTTTCATGTGCTACATTATGAATAGACTGTATAGTGTGTGAATGCTAATAAAGAATAGAATAAGAATATTTCATAGTATTTAAATATGGTTTTAACGTTATGGTTTTAAAGTTCAAGGCAGCGTGTTTTGTTCATAAGTTTAAGACTGGTACCGATTATTCGCAACCCTGTGCGATCTGTGCCCAAATGTAACTGGCCAGCATGGTCATCTATCTTTATGTAGCGTAGCGTTCCAAAACCGGCACGTACATTGTACGTACGAAACGAGAGCAGTGCACTTGAGCACACGTGTCGTTGATCAAAAGGCGGTGGACGCGTATGTACACTGAACTATACTGTATGCAGTGATGTGCATTGAAATTGCGCAGTTTTTAGTACACGGGGCGGAGACCTGTGCTCGTGTCAACGACCCGCCGTTTATATTCAACGTTAAATGAAAAGACTCATGAGATAAGAAAGAAACACTGACAATGGAAGTCGCCTGTAGCGTTTGTTGTGAAATGGAGGTTATCGTGCAGAACCGGGTAACGGCATCTCGTGGGTTAGTGCTTGTAGGTCAGGTGAGCGCTGAGGTGCATATCCACCCGTGGGCCCGCCGCTGGCACCGTACACCCTACTCTGACAGCCATAGCTTTTGTTCTACTTTACTTGTTTTCATCAATCGTGACAGCTTTCATTCATTCAACGAATGTAGGTATTAGTACGATTTGGGAATAACATGTTTGTTTATTTTATTACCTTTTCGTGTCGTAGTAGACCAGAGCAAAAACAAATGCGCATTAAACGCACTTTATGTCAAACATGTTTACAATTATTGTGAGAATAGTTGAGTCATAATCATAACATAAGAGATATAACTTTTGTGACTACAGTATACTAGATTTAACATGATAATAATACATCTACATTTATGAGACTTAAGGCGTATGTATATGATAATGTCCAATTGTCCACTCTCAAACTATCGTCTAGTTTAAGTAATGCACAAGCATTCTAGTGTGCAGTTAGGGATCCTTATTTTGTTGACGTTGTGATAAAGTCGAAATTCATATATTGTTCTAGCGTTATTTTGTTTCATTTAGCTCTACCGACTGTGCGAACATTATCAGGATGCAATCATAAGTCCGATTAGTCCGTCCGTCCGTTCGTCGTATTTGGAAAAAATAAAACAAAGGTGCCGAGCTGAGTATAGGTGGTATTAGGCTGGTAGGTAACTAACCTAACCACAAAATTAAAATTTTGAAAAACCCCAACCGCGACATATTTAGTAGACCGACCATTCCCGACTAACTCAGCTTTCAGACAAAAAAAAACTAAATCTAAATCCGTTCATCCGTTCGGGAGCTACGATGCCACAGACAGACACACACACAGACAGACAGACAGACAGACAGACACGTCAAAATTATAACACCCCGTCGTTTTTGCGTCGGGGGTTAAAAACTAAAATACATTAGTATGTCATATATTGTAAAACACATTTTGTCATAACATAATACATACAAGTACAATGAGACAATAATATCTTTATTTACATAAAAAACGTATTCCTAACAACACTTAAATCTATAAGCACCCTTATTATTTCGTGAATAAATAATGCTCTACAACGTTCAGATCGAAACCGTTCATATTAAATAACAAACTGTTCAAATTTAATACGCTATAGGACATAGCAGTCGGTCGTCACAAAACCGAAAGTTTATGTCAAATGCCACACGTTTCGTCACAAATTTAAGTAAGGCTTTAAAGTATAAATATAATGCAAATGCCTGTGTCAACATAAATCGACTCAGACGGGTGACTTGTTATCCTGCAGCGGAACTTCCTCGGGCGCCGTTCCATTTCCAGTTGCCACTCTCTCGTTCGCTGGCCTCGGAGACGAGCTAAACCGTTTCTTGATTGAACTCCAGTTCTTCTTTATAGTTACTCCTGCTACCACAACAACCATGGCAGCTACAATAATGCCAATGATGCTTTTGTCCACTCCTCCGGTTTTCGTGTCAGATGTATTCGCTCCAATCTTTACATTGGCGTCAGCTGCAGTAGCATCTTGATGAGTATCACTTACAGGTTTGTCGGAGGACACAGTCTCGCCCTCTGATGGTATGTTCTCAGCAGCTACGCGCAAGGAAAAGTTATTAACAGACGATGCGATTTCGCTATTTGCTTTATCATTGGATGACACTTCCGCTGGAGTTTCCTCAGTAACAGACTCGGTATCAGTGTCGTTGGTTTCCTGGGGTATTTCGGGATCTATTAGAGTTCCAGGTAACTTAGCTTCCGCTTCCAATAGCAATTCGTCCTCGTCTTTTATAGGTTTATATGTGTCACACTCATACATGTCCGTTCCGCACGAACTGGTGCATATGGTTACTAAGGAGTTTTTTAGCTTATTGCAAATATCTTCCTTCAGTTCTACAGTACTGGTGGCCAGGGTCAATTTACGAAGAGATTCGAAGTTAGAAAAGGTGTCAGCGTCAAGCACCTGAAAAATAAAATGGAAAGAATCTTAGTCAATTTTCTTTTATTATATTATAATGTCGTTGTCGTCTTCATTCTCCGTCAGCTGTAAATTTGATTTGCACGTTTGGTAACTTTGGTAATTCAATAACGTAATTAGATTAATTATATACAATTTTATAGAGTGAAATTCTTCGTGGGAGAGTATACTCGTTTCTGTCTTCACTCTCCTAATAAACGCCGCCGGGGCAATTAAATAAATGAATTAAGTTCTGCTAGGTATTGTCAATGCACTCCGAAAGCTATTTAAAGCTAATATTGAGATTTACGAACTTGTAAATTTTGTAATAAAATACAGAATAAAAATAAACCGTTAAATTTTACCGTTCTCATGTCGTTGCCACCCAAATCCAGCTCCTCTAACTTGTTTTGCAGCAAACTGTTCCTGAGGTCACTTGGGTATTCTATCAAACGATTGTTTGCTAATTTCAGAACCGTTAAATTGGGGAGCTCGCTTATTGACTGAAAACAGATGAAAATCGAATCAATAAAGAAATTTCAATCGCCATACTTGTGATTTTAATACCTTTATAATATTATTTATAGATAGTATAGATACTCACTCCAGATTTAAGTTCCATGATTGAGTTGTTATCTGCATCAAGTACTTTTAAATTCTTCAACGAGGATATACTTTTAGGGATTTCAGTTAATTTATTATTGCGTAGTTTTAACACGGTAGTCTTTTCGTCGATAGGAGAAGGGAATTCAGTTAGGTCAAATCCAGCACAATCCACTGTGAAGGCGTCTGCTTCTGTCATGCACGAGCAGCGTTCTGGGCAAGGTATGTCATTCCCCGGGGTGCTGCTTGCTTCCTCGACTAATGCATTAGTAGGTTGTATTGCTTCAAGGACGGGACTACTGTCGGTGGTAGTGTAAACGGTGCCATCGCCGCTGCCCTCCACCACGTCGTCTCCCTCAACATGATTCTCTGGTGGGAACTGGTTGTCATTCTCTAAAGGATTTGGTAATTCATCCTCATTTTGAGCAACTACAGCGCCGAACCTGAAACGTAAGAAAATAACTGTGAACATGTGACTTTGTTAAACGTACTTTTATCGGACTTAGCGGCGGTGAAATTGTTTTGACTGATAAAAATCGCGATAACTACAAGGGCGTAACTAGAACAGTGACTCTGAACAGTCTGAACATCTCGAAGATCTTAAACTATTATAAATTACGTTGATGTGTTTAGTAAACCATCTTTGAACTTTGAACCTATTTCGCATTAAGTACTTGATTTTTAAGTTACTTACTACTTTGCTTTCGAAACAATAATGAAAGAACTTATTAAATGAAATAAATGAATATACCTTCGTCGCTTAATAATCAATTGATAACAACGTGTAAGGGATAAGATAACTCTGACGTTTACATACCTAGATCATAGCATTATGCAGCTTTAATGATTACCTACTGACATACCTGTGTATATAGTAGCCGCAAGCCAAACTGAGGACCATTAGGACCAGGGCCATTTGACTAATATCGGAGTGGGTCCTGCCACTCCTGCCACAGTCAGGCAATAGTAAAGAAAAATGTTATGCGAGCCCGGTGTTACATGATGTATTAGTTAGGAGACTGCATGCTGTCATTAAACCCAAGGCAGAAATCATGTTTGTAACATAACGTCTTTATAGTTGTTACCAACTGGAGCTGCACACTGCACTGCAGTCACGGTAGCCTGTAGAATTGGATGCCTAACTCTACAGGCTACCGTGACTTTTTTCAAGAGTTCGGCACCAGGCCATATGCTTGTTTGTAACCGGGGTTTGTAACCTGGTCATAAGTAGGCACATTGTGAGAAATATTGATAATCTTGAATGTAGGTATTAGGTCTATTGCTTTTTTTTGTTTCATAACAGATAAAGAAAACTAACAATACCAAATGGCACTATAATTCTTATGTAAAGAATATAAACGAGTTACTCAACTTCAAACTCAAATAAATCCAACCGTCAGATCAAAAGCAATTTAATAATTAGGAAAAGTTAATACCTAGAGTAGATATTTCCTAGGAAAGTCATTTGTATTCTTTACTAAAGGTAGGCTTTACTTCATTAGCCGTTAGTTTTTCTCACACTGACCGACTAGGCATCAAAAATTCGTCAGTAAACATTACAGTTGTCAAATATGTACTGTTGTAATAAACAAAATCCATATTTTTAATTAGTCAACTTAACCATACTAAACCATTAGGTGTAACAATAACTATCGGATCGACATGCGCAAAAAGAAATAAGTAGTTAAATACTTACGAAACAAGAACAACGAGCAAAAGGTGAATACATTTCGGTTTCATGGTCACTTGAACAATCACTTAGAGGCGTCGGCTGAATTTTGATTTTTGTCACCACCAGTACTGTACCTCCGGGAACAGCGCATAACTCACTGACACTTATAACTGTTATCACTCTGATAAGAGCACCACTGCCATCGCGGGGCTTATCGCGAATCAAGTGTGATAACGTCGCGCCTGCGTAAACAGAAATACTAAACACCGAAAACTAAGACTATCAATTTTCAATAACGCGACCGTTTTTCCCGTATTAAGTCGGTCACGTCCTTCGCATAAACGGCTGACTCCTGATACGCAGGTACCGGCTCAGAACATTAGTTTCAGGCTCGAGAATTGCGACTGTACTTTCCTTATCCTGATTTTCTTCTCACGCGCACACCGGCTCGTTGTAGTTTACGCCGTTCTATTTATGTATGTTTATCACCTACGCTACGCGCAAGAAATTACGAGAAGTATAACAAAGCGAATCTGCAGCGGAACTGATAACAATTGTGAATCAGAAATTGGTCACAATTATCGCGAACATTTATCTTCACACGAGTTTTCGAAAACACTTAAGTACACCACACCATGTACAATGTCCGAATGCCACGCATAGAATCATCACACTTTGCTTATTTAGTTAGCAAGTTTATGCGCGTAATGACTTTCGAGTTATTTGTAAATTAAGTATTATTATTCTAGTCTCATCGTTGTAATGGATCATAAAATTGACCACATTTTATTACATCAAGAACTGATTGTACCTTGTACCTAAACCATGAGTTATGCACAGCTCGCGGTTTGAAGAGTTTAATATTTCAATTCAACCGAAACGGGCAGAAATGCGATCCATAGTATTGTGTATCACAGATATATGTTCCTAGCCTTACCTTAGCCGACACTTCAGGACTACCTTTGATTTGTTTATCTCTCAGATCTAAAATACGTTGTTCTTTGCAGTATTGCAATGGCGGCGACCTGGCAGATTACCTGCAGGCCAACCGGCTGCTGAGCGAGGGCACCATCCGGCTGTTCCTGCGGCAGCTGGCCGAGGCCATGCGCGCCATCCACGCCAAGGGCATCGTGCACCGCGATCTCAAACCTCAGAACATACTCCTCACACACAACGTTGCGCCGCCCCGCACGCCTCATCCCTCCGAAATTACTCTTAAGATTGGTAAGTATTCTAGAGCACTACCACAGTAACCCTAGTTGTTTCGTAACACCCTCGATGCCGTGCGCTATCATAGCCAAGAGTATATCACCTGAAGCCAAAGATGACAAAGAGTATCCTATCCGATATATTATCGATCCTTGGCTGACATACCAATTCAATCAAATTAAAGACAATCTATTCTATTAAGCTAATAAAGTAAGGACGGACCGATATATACTGCGTCATAATGGTATGCAATAAATTAGTCAATCCAGTGACAATGACACCTTTAATTATTAATGAGTTGACGCCGGTTAAACATTATTTAAAACTTAATTAGTTTGTGAAACTGTATAATTGTCAAATATCTTCAATTGTCTATGCCCTAAACATTAGAGGTACCAACTATTAAGAACATGTATTCATAAGAAATAAAGAACCACTATCAAAATTAACAGCCTAATTAACAAAAAGCTGAAAGTACTGGCCAAATAAACCTAATTACTAAGAACCTAAGCTACATGGGCACTTATCTTGTCACTAAATGTTTCGTAACTTATGTAAATACAACCCATTTTAGAAGTACTTTGAAATAACTTGTCATGATAATTCTTGCAGGTTTTAAAATTAGATACGTGTTAAGAATTTTAACACTAAACTCACTTTTTGTAACAAAAAATTAAATACAAGTTCAATAATGATGAACAGAGCAGGTAATACATATAAGAATATGACACATTTGCACTTGCAAGACACCATTAATTAGCTAGTTCAAATATAACTACATACATACTACATTCTTGCCAACTACCAGGAGAGCGGCGTACATTTGGTTGCTACTTGATATCATAGTCCAATAAAATTGATAAAACAATATCCGTTATTCGCTCTGCATTTCATGCGAAACGACCTTGTATAATCCGCAAACGTTCCAAAGACCTTTTAAACGTTATTTTACAAAGTTTATCAATATTCAGTTTATATAATTAAAAGCGATCTGTCACGATACTTGAGATATGTTATCTACTGAACGTTACTTAATCAGTGTAGTACCTATAGTCAGCCGTCACGTGTTTTTTTTTTATAATTGCCAATCTCTTTCAACGCCTTTCACTGTCAAATAATTCTAGACTTAGCCTTAGGTCAACTATTATAGATTGTAGTCTTATCTCAATACGATCTCCGTTCACAAATCAAATTTTTTTACAGCCGACTTCGGGTTCGCGAGATTCTTAGAAGAAGGCAACATGGCGGTCACGCTCTGCGGGTCACCGATGTACATGGTAATTTAAATACTGTACTATCTCCTTCGTCATGGATTTTAAATATCATTTTGAGGTTTACTAGTTTCCTTGCGATGAAAAAAAATATTGTAAGAAAAGTTTAATAACACAATTACGATAGAACTCAAGAATCTATGTTAAGACTGTTAAGTCTAATACGCATTGGGCTAGCGTGAGAAAAAAAGATTAAACACAATAAGAGGAGGCATTTGGAGGCCAACGGGAAGTACATATAAAATCACTCAAAAGAACTCAATTATTCACCACCGTGTAGTTTTAAAGAAAACAGATTTGATAATTTCGAGAGTTTTGCGATGTCATAGAATGTGTTAATAATGTAAAATCAATACACAGGCTCCAGAAGTGATAATGTCACTGAAATACGACGCTAAAGCGGACCTGTGGAGCCTGGGCACCATCGTGTACCAGTGCCTCACGGGCAAGGCGCCCTTCCAGGCCACTACGCCGCACGAACTCAAGGCCTTCTACGAGAACAGCATCGACCTGCAACCCAAGTAATACCGCATTTCAATCTACTTTAAAAGACCAGAAATAATTTATTTTAGTTTTCTATAATGTGCCTTCTGATTCTTTTTGCTCTACAATTTTATTTTGGGATACATACAATACTCTAAGAAGCTAAAAAAAAATAGGGGAATTAATGCTCTTGGACCTTTTGTCATAAGATATAGGGTATATATTTTTATTGCTGAAGGTGATTTAGTTCTAGGCAATTGAACCACAAAAACGACGTAGGATCCTGAGTAATAGCTAAAGCTTTTTGTAAACTTTTTTAACAATATCGACCCGTAGTCAGCAAGGTCAAGCCCGAATCGTATGAATATAAATTGATACCTACCTATGCTATGTTGATGAAAAAGCCGAGGTTGCTGAAATGTACTATGAAATTTATTTTGAAAAAATCTACATAACATTATTCTTTTTCTAAATGCACATTTTCGGTTACTTCGGGAGTTAAGGATCAAATCAAGCTGAAATCAGTCGTATTGACAGCCGTGGTAGGAACAATATTGACAGGATATCGTTTACAGAATGCCCGCGGGAACTAGTCCAGAGCTGTGCAACCTGCTGATTGGGCTGCTGCGCCGGAGCCCGCGCGAGCGCATGCCGTTCGAAGCCTTCTTCAACCACCCCTTCCACCAACGACCGAGAACCACCTCCTATACGAGTAAGCATTTCAAGCTATATTTAATCTGCATTTGACAGTTTGAATTTTAGAACTTGTATAAAGGAGGACACTTGTAAGACTGGTTTTTAAAAACGAAGAGGGGGACTGATTTCAATCTTAAAGTATCGAAGAGATTATTTCTCATTAGTTGGAATATTACTGATGTCACCACCGCCGTCGATGCATCGCATTCGTAGCTCAGTAAACGATATCGGCTTTACTCCGCCGAACAAATCGCATATGAGGAAACCGTACATAAAGCCGATGACTAATCCCCGCTCTATTGTTTTATTGGTATGCCTTCGAAATTTGTCGCACACATTCGTGTGGCACGTCCATTCATGCGACAACTAGCTGCTTATAAATATTTATTTTGCCTAGTTATTATATTATATCCAACCATCTTCATCTATTTCTCTGTAATGTTTTTATCGTCGCTTGATATGGTTAATAGCATCTTCTAAATCAAGTATAAAAGATATGCAATTAAATAATTATCAAGATTGTATAACTAGCGGATATGCGAGCCTAAATCGGTCGGCTAATTGATCGGCTATATCACGAAACATTTCTAAACCAACTTGTTATAGCATTAGCGGTAGAGTGACGTGCTGAATGTTGTTCAGGTTTGGATTCGGACCTGCCTGACATTATGGAGAGCGAGTTTGAGGCCCCAGCTGGGGGCGAGGGCCTAGAGGAGTCGATGGACAGCCAGGGTATTTGTCTGCCAATACACTCGGACTTCTAATACCAGAGACTAAAATTCATCTGTTATAATTTTGTATAAATATATAATTTAGCTTTGATTCTCATTACAAATATGTGTATCTGCGATGTTTATATAGTAAATAGTTTTTAAACACTTAGCTTGTTGCTCGTGAAAGTTATCAAATTAGTCCTATAAGCATCACATCAAGTTGATGCTGCCTCGTAGATCATGAATAGGAACTCCTAAAGTATTAATATATATCGTGTTTGGAGTTACAATAGTTTCTAATAGAAATTTACAAATTTATTAATACTTTTAAACCCTTTTTGAAGCAATAACTAGCCTCTGGGATTAAAACTCTGGCGTGAATTAGTTTTGGCCTGTATGCACGGGGTGCGGGTTTGACGTGTTTGTGAGCGATCGATCCTATCTTATCTCTGCCGCGTCATTGTACTTATACATATCACTGATGATATCATACTATTACTATACCATCACAAAAATTTCATTATGTTATGTTTCTAGAACTCAGCTTTGTTTTGGAGGGTAAATGACTTCCATATCATTAACAATAGCAAACAAAAAGGATAGTTAAAACTGTCACTAATAATGTGTCAAGTTAAGCGATCTCGTGATTTTTTTTACATTTTAGACAGTTTTTGTTGAAATATTATCCTCCAAGGCAAACATTTATATTGTTTTTAGGCATGAGCGTGCTTCTGAAACTCGTCCACATTCATGACGCATAGTTTTGCTTCTGTGTAAGACATGTCGTTGCATTTTTACTTTTATTTCTTTTGCGCCAAAGTCATGTGTGCAATGAACTTGTTGATGTTCATACAATGTATTCATTAAAAAATAATTAAATAAAAATTAACAAATAAGTACATTCCTATGAAATGAGTAAGTGGGGAAAAATAAACATTTAACATAGTCCCAGGGTATCACGTATCCATATTATATACTATTTAGTAATTATGTTGGCTAGTTGATTTATATGAGTAAAATCCATTGTGCGTGTTAGCACATCGACGTCAAAGGAATTCAATGCATTTGATTGCTGCCTAAAAATTACAGGCATTCGGGCTCATTTATTTCTCTACACGCTCTATTAATTTTCTCCGCCCACGATTTATCCTTATATACTTAAAGATTGATGTGAAGAAATCTAGAATGAATAGAACTTAGTTCGACGTCAAAGTTCGATGAAAAAAAACCGGACGACACTGCGATGTTTATAAATACGTCAATTTTATTTTGTACTGATAGTGTGGACAGGCACGCTGAATAAACCTGTGACGCAAAATAGTAGATATTGATAAAGATATAATTATTTTGATAGGAATACATCTAGTTGTGTCATATTATGAATAGCTTACTTTCTTAGTCATATAGGGCTAAAACTGTTTGAAGAGCCAAATCAAATTTCAAGAAATTAAAACGTCGAATATATCTGTAGGTAATAAAGATAATTAGTTCAAATGTGTACCTAAATTTAAAAAGTAATTAATTACTCGATAACTACGGCTTTATTGGCTTTTAGCCTTTACCACAAATCATACTGTGTCAAACAGTGTAATCTAGTATAATGGAGCTGTGCGTTGTATAACCAAGTCCAGGTTCCAACTTCGAAATTCTAAAGTTATTCCATCAATACATATAAAACAAGCAAACTGCGTATGTTTTGGGAGATGGAATTTATTTCCCACCAGATTTAGAACTTTATTTCAAATTGATATGATTAAAATGTTCATTATTCGCTTATGCATTAAACTATGTTTATCTTGTCAAGTAGCAGAGATCTCACGTTGGTTATATTTCAGCAGCGGCGGGAGGGGCGCCCGCGCCGAGCTCGGGCGCGTCGGCGCGCACGCCGCCCGCGCCGCGCGCGCCGCAGCCGCCGCCGCAGCTGCACACGCTCACAGCCAATGCCAAGAAGCCGACGTCCTCCGGTAACTGACACAATCTTACTTTACATGTTTTTATACTTTTTATTTGCCCGTTATTATGTTCCGCTGCTGGTCCTCCCGTGGCTGTTTTATTTCTGGCCACTCATGAAGATGTCAAAGTCGTCTCGCCATCATCTCGCCCCGCTTAATTCGCGACGCTCATTTGATGGCTATACACAATGACACAACCCATAGATTCGCAAAAGCCGACTCTTGAAAGTACTTACAGATGTCCCAGCTTTTATTGTTTAGTGATATATACATATGTAGCTATGGACGAGGTCAAACCTGCACTACGGTAAATGTTAACATTTCTACTAAAACTAGGCGGTTTAGCAAGAACTCGCTTCATAGCTTCATTGTTTCCAATGGCGACGCGAAGGCCAGGTGAAAACTAACAAGCATTGAACTAACACTTTATCAACTCGTAAGTGTAATAACAACTAGATTTGTCCTAGGTTATATTATACAACATACCAGATCTCTGATGCAAAAACATCCTCTTCCGGACTGCTAAATTACAGACTTTCCTTCTCAAAAAAGTAATAACAATAGTTACATTTCCTGACATTCACAAAAAAACTTATTAGCAAACAGTACATCCTATTCATTTGGTTGTCCGGACAAAAGGATTACCTGCAATGTCACACATCATGTCATGACTTTATTTGTGATCTTTCAGACTATTAGGTATTAATTTTATGCTGTACCTTCGTATTGTTTTTCGTTTAATTATAATTGATACTATTGTGTTAAAAATAGACCGGATACAATAATATTTCAAAGTATAACGACAAAAAATCTATTAAAGTTCGAGCAACTTATTCAGATAACCCTCTGCTTGCCCTAAGGGGCGGTATATCTACATTATTATTGTAAGTTATTGTTTCTGACGTTAACATAAACTATTCTCCAGTCGCTGGGCTGTGACTATTTTATTTGTTTCTAGATAAAAAAAATCATTAAAAATAGTGCAGTCTTAATTGTATTCATAATTACCCATTTATTGATATCACTTATAATAAATAATACATGAAATCAACTAACAAAGTATGTAGCAGATTAGTATGCTGTTCAATATTCTGCGCAACAGACAGCGGCGGGTACCTACCATGCTCGAACCGATGTGTGACCTTCCGCTTATCCAAATTCGTCGAAGATTAATTGAATACTTGCCTCTTTATATTTCCCTGTACGTAATCTCGTTCTATTTACGAACAAGATAATGCAGATGAGTTTGGCTATTAGACAAATTATTGAATTGAGTTATAATTTTAATCGAATACACGATTAGGTAGTTCTTAAATAATAATATTTTACCTACGTAAACATAATATTGTAACATGCCTAGTAACCTTACCAACACATTGACCCTATACGACGGATGTGAGGTCACTAGAATACGAACCTAGATCTCAGTACTGGCTAATCACTTAATGAACTAAATTATGCTATCTTATAATAACATAAACTCAACATCAACACTGTAGCTGCAGATAACCCGTTTAAGTTTACGGTGTTTCCACAGAAAGTATAACGCCAAAACCAGTTTTATTATAATAGTGTCAGTCGCAAAACGATTAAATGATGTTAATTTGACTTGAAACCACGAGTTATTAATACTGGGGACGCTATTGCTATGTCTTGTATGGGAACCCTGCATTTTATGATTAAGCACTGAGACTTGGCACAGTTGTTCATTAGGTGGCCCTGAGTAGATAAAGATCGGGAGGCATCGAGAGCCCCCCTTAATTTAGGAGGGAGGAGGGGGGGAAGGCTGGCGCCTCCGCGCTTCCTTTGAAACCATATTTCTCTAAAACTATACAAAATAGGGCATGCGATATATCATTTTCGGATAAATGAAGGACGAGGAATTCATTTTTGGAACAAAAAAAATGTATTTTAGAACAAAAATACAAAATAAAATGGGAAAATCTGAAAACGAGATTTTTTTTTATACATATTATTGCACATTTTATGAAAACTGTAATGGTTTTTTCTAAATAAAAAATATTATTTAATAGCTACATTTATCTAGTTTTAGAAAATGTATAATTTGTTATAGAAATATATTATAGGATGAGTGATAAAAAATAATTTACATCGCCCAATAGGGTGATTTGAATGCTCATTTCAATAAGTTTTGTCAATGATTTCAGGTATAATCACTATTTTTAACACACGAAAGCCGTAATCATTGTAGTTTATGGCTATTTTAGTGATTAATGTACTTAAAATAAAAAAAAATACAAAAATATTAAAAATGTGATAATTTTTTTTAACATTATCCTATTTTGTTCTTTCTACACAATATATATCTAAAATCAATAAATATCAATAAAAAGCCACATTTATACAGTTTATAAAAATATATAGTTTGTTATATAAATATATTACGAAACGCGAGATAAAAAAATAATGAAAGTGACGTGGCAGGGCGATCTTGATGTACGGTACGGGTCAGCTTGTATGATTCGATGAGGTGAGGTAAAGGTACTCAAAGCTCTCAAAAAGTGTAGTTATTTAGAGTACTTCAAATTAAACAACATACTCCTATATAGTCTGAATTTAACTATTTATATTACATGAAATGATCGATTGATATGATAGGTCAGATATATACATCTGATCCTAATACATACATCTTGTGAAATAGTAGTTATCTATATGATTTGCATAATTTATGGATAATTCTTACTTGACATATTTATTATTCCAGATCTGCGTCCTGTACTTTGGTTAACGAGTGCCGAAAATAGTTATTAACCAAAAAAGACCGCCAAATTAACAGCATTTCACCGACAAAAGCTGCCTTGCACCATTTTTGTAAGGGTTATAGGTACGAGTATATCAAGGTGTCCATGTATGGGGTCAACTAAACCCAATTCAAAATTTGCCATTATTTTCTACTTGTGGCTGGACGAAAGTCTGTAACAATTGGGATTTGGGAGCCTACTTGCCCGCAACGTTGCCTGTTGCTGCAGAAACATGCCTCGAAATTGTCGGATGCAGGTGTAATAAAAAACAGTGCCGCGTAAGGTGCAACCGTAAAAAAATACTTTTTAAATTAAATGTTCGGAGCTGATGTGCTTATGCAGTGGATGTTCTGATATATACATAATTAAATTCAGACTATTCATGTTGTTTTATTTGAATAACTCAAAATAGCTACACTTTTTGAGAGCCTTGAGTACTAGCCCCGATACACATGTTTTCGTCTAGTCAGACCATTTTTTGAGGTTCTCCTTTGTACAAAAGCAATGTCTTAGTTCAAAAATCATTAATGTTTAATGCTAATACGAATCTAGTTTATTTTTTATGGCACTATTGCGCAATAACTAACTATCATTGATACTGAAAGGAAGAATATGACGATTTTTATTTTATCTTTTATGGATGGGTAAAACCGATTTAAGGGGGCCCAAAGGAAGTAACTAAATTCTGCTAGTAAACTAAAAAATCTTCAAGCCTATGCATGCAGAACTGCTTTAGGAGAGGAGAACGTGATTAAGACATTTTTTTGCAATATAAGTCACATGCAATTTTATTTTACAATCAAAATAAACTATATTATAGGACTTTTACAATTTTCTGTACTGGGTTGTGATATACCTACATGTGTAAACGTTATTAGAATAAGTATATTTCTGTATTACTAGACGAACTCCACTGCATAGCGGGTAGTACCTTTACCTCACCTCATCGAATAATGCAACGTAAGATGTACATTAAAATTTTCATTTTCATTATTTTTTATCTCGCGTTTCGTAATATATTTATATAACAAACTATATAGTTTTATAAACTGTATAAATGTGGCTTTTTATTGATATTTATTGCTTTTAGATATATATTGTGTAGAAAGAACAAAATAGGATAATGTTAAAAAAAAATATCACATTTTTAATATTTTTTAAAAATTTTGTATTTTTTTTTATTTTAAGTACATTAATCACTAAAATAGCCATAAACTACAATGATTACGGCTTTCGTGTGTTAAAAATAGTGATTATACCTGAAATCATTGACAAAACTTATTGAAATGAGCATTCAAATCACCCTATCGGGCGATGTAAATTATTTTTTATCACTCGTCCTATAATATATTTCTATAACAAATTATACATTTTCTAAAACTAAATAAATGTAGCTATTAAATAATATTTTTTATTTAGAAAAAACCATTACAGTTTTCATAAAATGTGCAATAATATGTATTAAAAAAAATCTCGTTTTCAGATTTTCCCATTTTATTTTGTATTTTTGTTCTAAAATACATTTTTTTTGTTCCAAAAATGAATTCCTCGTCCTTCATTTATCCGAAAATGATATATCGCATGCCCTATTTTGTATAGTTTTAGAGAAATATGGTTTCAAAGGAAGCGCGGCGGCGCCAGCCTTCCCCCCCTCTTCCCTCCTAAATTAAGGGGGGCTCTCAATGCCTCCCGATCTTTATCTACTCAGGGCCACCCAAGGAACAACCTGTGCCAAGTCTCAGTGCTTAATCATAAAATGCAGGGTGTTGTGCAATAGCGTCCCCAGTATAATGAATTCATTCGGTGGTGTGTCAGTGGTCGACATTGGCGCTAGATTGCGCGCCTGATTACCATGCAGTGGTGTCGTAGTGGTAGGACTCTGAACTAGGGCAGGCTCCTCCTCCTCGCAGATTACTTCACTCGTTTGTTTGGCGCTCGATCAATTGTTAAAGGTGACCTGTGCGTTCAGCGCACCGCACGCTCTTAGCCGAGTGAAATCTTACGTTAATGCACGTTTATGTCTGCATAGCGTGCAGAAATAACTCGTTTATCTATAAAATATTTATAATATACATGCGTTTCGATGGGTGGCGGCGTATTTCAGCTTTAGTATTAAGTTGATTTTACTGTAAGTCGCTATTAGATATTGAGAAGACAATCAAGACTACCTATATGAATATGCCAAGTGTCTAATGAATGATTATCTGTAGTATAATCAGTATTTAATTCACTGTACCGTCATCCACAATGTTAGCTGCCAGCATAATGGCACAAAAAATTAAATCGTACCGGTCACGCACATGATTCATGCCTTTAAAAGCTATACCTATGCATACATTATTAATTTATTATCAGTCTGTAGTTTTGGCGGTGTCGCTCAAGTTTAGGTGTTTTGACGATAGAATAGCAATTATGGTTAGATTGATTAGTTATAGTCGCCATCAGATACATGTATTGGAGCGAGTCAATGTGATTGTGAAAATATCTGACCATCATAGCTTGGTTCTTAATATTTTTAACACCCGGGGCTCTCAATATTTTCGGTTCGCGGCGCGGTTGCAAGTTTAATAGATTCCTAGGTAACGTGGTGAGATTGGCGAGGATTGCCTCAATCTGTACTTCCAACCAATTAGAATCCACTCTAGAACCCTGTCGTATTGACACCGTGCTTCATTTACTATCAATAGAAGTCAGTTTGACTTTTACTGTGAAAGGGTTCTACAGTGGCCTAGGATTCTGATTCGGAACTCCTGCAATAGTGTTTTGCGCATAGTCTTTGGCCGCTTTGTCTCTCTGATAGCGACTGTACCTAACCTAGCCACTGAAGCTGATCATTTTGTCAAATGAGCAAAACGTCCAGCTGCACCTGGGCATAGTAGTAACGTGTGGTATGTCCGCAGCCGAGTCGTCGGACACGACCTGGGCGGGCGAGGACGACTTCGTGCTGGTGGAGGCGGACAGCGGGTCGGGCGAGTGCTCCGCGTCGTCCGGCTCCGAGGCGGCGCCGCGCCCGCGCACGCTCACGCTGCCCGCGCCGCCGCCGCCGTCGCAGGACCCGCCGCAGCCCTCTAAGGTAACCACCGTACACATCACACCAAGGAACGGTTAACTACTTGCCTTATGATGACGTAAGGGACCATCCACACTCATAAGACGCATGTCTTGCGGCGCGCAACGGACGCCTCCGCCACGCCGCCTGAATGTAATTCAAAAAACGTCTCCTCAGTACATTTTGTATAGGAAGGACGTAAGACGCGCCCCAGGCGTCGTGGCGGAGACGTCCGTTGCGCGCCGCGAGACACGCGACGCCTAAGTGGGGACGCTGCCTAAGACGTGTCGAGGTATAAGGAAAGTAGGCCACCCTGTCGGACTCCTTATCATAATACACGTGAAATTTGACACCCAACACACACGGGTCTTCAATTTTAGAGACAAAGAGGCCGGTTTTATTGGAAATGTTGGATGACTCGTAGGTGGTGGTCGTAGGTACCCACATTCGCGAATTTCTGTTTGGCCCAATGGTTGACTGTAGAGAATGCCTTAAGGCATTAAGTCCGCCATTTGTACTTTTTTTCAATTGTGCAATAAAGTTTAAATAAATTCTTCAACAAGTCCCATTTATCTACATATACCTGCACGAATACAATATATACCTAAGGACTGTCTATACCTACTAATGTCACTTTACCTCAGACACTGCAGTAAATATTTGCGACGCTTAGATTATTGTATTTTTAAACATTAGGTATAAAGTGGATGAGTAATAAGTTATTTACTTGAAATTTCGCAACACAAATAACAGTCACTCATGTTAGCCTTTACACTAATCGTTTGTGGGTCACAAACCTTTCTCTTGTCATTACCCTTGCCGTTCGAAAACATGTCAACCGGTCACTTATCTTTGGCATTATCGCGAAGAAAACAACGAATGTTGACAGTAATTGAATAGATGACCTCTTGAAAATGTAGTGGAAATGCTCCGAATTGTAACGTTTGTTGCCAATTTGTATCAATGTCGGATTACAGCAAGCGAAACGCTAATTGTACAAGCGTTAGGGAATCCAACCGGAACAGTATACAAATGAACCTAACACACTTTTTTTAATGCATTCATACGTAATTAAAATGAGCTACTGTTACGATAAGCATCGCTACAAAATAATATACGGCGTTCTTTTACACGCAAATATACCCACTGGCGGTTATAGCTCACGAGTTTCAAAGTCATAAGAAACGTGTTGTCTAATGTTATGAATTTGAATACACTTGCTTGAGTAAATTCCGTTGTTTTCATTCGAGGATATGTATAAATAATAAATAAATAAATATTGGGGACATCTTACACGGATCAACTTAGCAATATATAAATATAATAAATACATTCTTATATACAAAGAAAACATCCATGACTCAGGAACAAATATCTGTGCTCATCACACAAATAAATGCCCTTACCGGGATTCGAACCCAGAAAAGCGGCTTAGCAGGTAGGGTCACTACCGACTGAGCCAGACCGGTCGTCGTATACCTATCTAATATTCGGTACATCTTTTAGAACCCGACGCCGTCCGCCGCGAGCATCCAACGCTCGCAGCCCATCACAATGCTGCGCTCCAACCATTCGCGGAACCCGACCAACCCCATCGGCTCTCTCTCGCCGCCCACTGTGAGTACACTACTTGTCTCCCATAGGATAGGGCTATAGAGGTATAGACAACACCGACCTCATTAGTCTCATCTCATTACATCGAGGGCATTTTAGTTGTTGTCTCGTCTGTGATGAATTAGGTAATTCATTGTTATTTCGAATTTTGCTTATTGTTTCATATATTTTAATGGTCGGTACCACGGGTATCAAACGAAAGATAATAAAAGGTACTTAAGGTTTAACTACTCTTTTCATTAATCAACTTTATAATTTGATAAGATTAAACGAACACAGGTGAAAGTCGTACATATTTGATACATATCTTGTAGCCATATGCTAATCTATATTTAATGATAAAGTATAACAAGATTTACGAGATCTACATGGAAAACTGAAAGCGCTTGTTTTCTTGCTAATATCACTTCTTAGTTTAAATTTTCACTTCCGTCTGACAGTATCTCTGATGTTACGCAACGCCACGTGTATGACTCATTAAAAGTACGACAACTACGCAACTTAACTGTCGATTTGCATTTTCAATGTTTATGTCGCGATAATGTGTGTTTCCCACGAGCCGGTCGCGGCCGGTAGGTTACTTTCCGTTCCTGATAATGGTGCGGCAGAATTTCCCCGCTTACAATGGAGCATAATCTGTGATGTTGAGGATAATAGATAATCTAAATACGGACATGCAATACGATCCATGGATTGTTCATAATGTACCTAAGCTACTTGTGTTTATGGAGGCAAAATATCAATGATAATAATATAGTACGTCCTATATCAAAGCTGAACCACTCGTGCACCATTACCCAAAGCCAAATTTAAGGTTTGTAATAGAAATAAGCATTTGATTTATACACTTTAAGATTAGTAGTAATGAATTGAAATGAAAAAGGTGCATAAGGAAAACACCACCGCATGCCTCAGGTGCTTATGCATCATGTTTTCCAAGAACTCTACGTCGATGTAACTAATGTGGGAGCAGAGCCAATGTCATTGAAATGCATTGCCGAAAAGATTCAATATACACGCCACGGAAAAACAAATTGTATCGCAATGTGTTAACAGTTCATATTGTGTTACAACAGAAAAGAGTTTCATCTCAATGCATTAACTCTTAATTGGACAGAATATGTCAAAATTTAGTCAAAAAGAAAATTTGAAACCTGTCTAACATATATGAAGTCATTAAATAAATGTCATATACAAAGAAAAAATGACCAATGCCTCCAAGTGTTCCAAGCTGGATTCGAACCAGCGTACACTCCGTTAACCGGACGGATGCCTCAACCACTCGGCCCACGAAAGCAAGGGTCGAAATTTTCAAGTATATGAAACAATTACCGAGAGCTTGGCTTTGGTCATTTTTTCTTTGTATATGACATTTATTTAATGTTTATAGTATAATAGTAGTGAAACTGCTTAAAAATACAAATTAAAATATTTTCTATGAGAAAATAGTTTAATTTGATCTAAGATTATATATGAAGTCAATAGCTATAGGTTGAGATTAAATTAAAGGTTCATATAGTAACAATTATTAGAATATGCTTAAGTCCGTATTCTATTTCAGTTCCCGATGGGCACGCCGCTGTCGACGCGGCGGCGCAGTGCGTCGGGCAGCTCGCCGCCGCCGTCGCTGTGGCAGGTGTCGCCCACCAACAACAGCCCGCTGCGCAGATCCGGTCAGTGCATGCTATCATATACTCTGTCAAACAAGTCTGTCAGTAAATAAGAACAAACAAAACTTACTATATATACTATATATACTTTTCTCTAGCACCCTAAAGAAAAGGATGCATATAGTTTTCTTTGTTCTTATTTACTGACAGACTTGTTTGACAGAATTTATATAGGACACGTGCATTAACTGTACGAGGCAGCTCAGGAGCTTTGGCGTGAAGTGCCAATTGATGTGTTTGTGCGTTTTCACATTATCGATCCGATATGGGATGTCGGACCGATATCCCATACATTACAGGCGCCATCTTGGATTTTTCTATTGAAATCCTTCCGACATCCGATATCGGATCGGATAATTTGAAAACAGCCTTAGTTTAGTATGTTTGCGATTCAGGCCGCGAGAGGGCAGACCCTTCCAACGCGCAAGCCCCCTAGAATATTAATTTATCAGGATGCAGATGAAGTATGTTTTGGTCGTTGTTTTGCTTTTGTCCGATCGCCTCGTGTCTGGTGTAAGCTGATTCACGCTATTCGCGGTGTTTGGTGTCCTTCGTAAACACCAAAAATTCGTGCCAAATTGAAGTAACCACTATTTCTGTATTGCAGGATCGTCTCCGCCAGTGCCGCTAGCTCTGAAGGGGTCGGGCGAGGCGTCTCCGAAGCGCGCGGCCACGCTGCCCGACGCGCTGCTGCGCGGGCTCAAGATGCACAACATGCACGAGCCGCCCGTCTACATCCCCAACCTGCAGGAGGAGACCATCCTGGCCGTGAGTACTGGCTCGTTACACTCTTGGAGCATTCCATGGACTGTCCTGTACAAACGCATTATATTTCGTATGTTGCAATTTATTTTTTCAGCGTTTAAAGCGAGTGGTCATTTTTCTGGGCATAACTCTACACACCGCCTTAGAAAATTGTTCCTTTTATGGCATGCATTTTTACGTGTTCATGCTACTGAACTGACGGTTTTTCCACCACGATACAGCCAGCTGACAATTTTTCGTTTAAGTCTTTTTTTTTATAATAGCTTCTAAACAATCTGACAATATGAAATGAGAGGCGATGACTGAATTTTTTTTACGTGTTTCGGTGGCTGTTATTTCTCAACCCAACTAAGCGGCAGCTGACTGCTGCTGCGGTTAATGATTCTTGACCGTTAAACACTATACGAAGTATCGCCCGGGAGGTGATTAGCCGTGGAAACCTGTTCGTCGCTCGGGACATATTTTTACCTCATTAAGATAATTGACAATCGTCAAAATTCGACATGAATTTATCTTAGAAAGTTATATGAAGTAATGAATTGTTATATTACAGGAGGAGCACAGCAAGGTGTTCTCGCAGCTGAACTTCGTGCTGATGCTGGGCGAGCTCCTCGCCGACCTCGCCGTCTCCTGCGGCGCGCCGCTCGCCGCGCTCATGGACACCTCCGACGGTCAGTACACTATACACACTATTTACTCAGTAATCGATTGTTAGTCGAGAGCATTCAGTGTATTTTATAGTTGTGTATGTTACATCTCCCTAACATTCAAGTACTTGTAACAGCGTACCTAACCAACCTCTCAATCGTTTACGTTCACATCGTTCATAGTAGAGATGGGCCGAATATTCGGTAAATATTCGGTATTCGGAAAATTCGGCAAGTTTTTCAATGTTCGTATTCGGCCGAATAGTTCGGTTACATTGCCGAATAAACAAAGTAAATAAATAGCGTAAGTTGTTTCGTAATTCTTCGGATAAAGACGTCCTATTTCAGCATTCTAAAGAGCTACCAAAGGGAGTTAAAAATGCGTTAAAATATAAAATACAATAATTTTCTAAAAAAGTAAAAATAACGTATCTTAAGAAACAAAAACCAAAATTTTCTTATGCACTAAATTATAGGAACATTAAGAGTCTTTACGTGTACCCATTACCAATTATTGAAACGTTTTTAACTCTAAACCAGGATTTGAAATATGGCTCAACCGAATGTTCGGTTCGGTAACAGCTGAACCGAATGTTCGGCCGAATATTCGTATTCGGCAAAGTCCGTATTCGGCCCATCTGTAGTTCATAGTTAGCTGGAATACGGAAAAACGATAGAGAGAGAGAGAGAGCTAGTGGTAGTCGATAACGATATGTGACGTTAGGTAGGTTGCACGGGTACGCAGTCCGAGTCGAGTTGGCAGTTATTCTTTAGGTTAAATGTGAATGAGTCGTTAGTGACCGTCTCGTTTGTGGTGTTCCAGAGCGGTGCAACGAGAGCGTGCGGCTCGGGCTGCTGGTGCAGGCCATGCAGGCGCTGGCGGCGGGGCTGCGCCTGGCCGCCGCGCACTACCGCGAGCGCACGCTGCAGCCCACGCCGCAAGTGCGCAACGGTACGTATCTCTCTCGATGCCGACTTCCATATATCTACACCTGCCGGCGTATTAGGCTTCCAATTTTATCACTTATCTATGTGGATAAAGTATCCGTCACGCTTTGGCAAGTATGTCAGTGTGAGAGTGACAGATGTCTTATCCACGTGGATAAGTGATAAAATTCGAAGCATGATACGCCGGCTGGCTATAATATCTAGTCGAAGTCATCTTAAAAAATAAACTGCGATCTCGGCGAAATATGTTCGTCTCCATCGAATTGTGGCCATTGAATTGACATTTTACGGTATACGTAAACCAATATTTATCAAATTACTACATAGGTACCTACTCCTAAACAAAGCCAATGCTTCTTTTTAACCCCCGACACAAAAACGACGGGGTGTTATAAGTTTGACGTGTCTGTCTGTCTGTTTGTGTGTGTCTGTCTGTGGCATCGTAGCTCCCGAACGGATGAACCGATTTAGATTTAGCTTTTTTTTTTGTTTGAAAGCTAAATTAGTCGGAAGCGTTCTTAATCATGTTTCATGAAAATCGGTCTACAATGTCACGGTCGGGCGTTTTTTAAATTAATTTCAATTTTGATTTTGTGGTTAGGTTATGTACCTTTTCGGCACAGACAAATGTGAACATGAACAAATACCCTTATAGTGCCTAAATTAAATGAAAATATTGTATTTAATTTCAGTGGTGTCCCTGATGAACGGAAAGTACAAATGGATCGTGAACGAGTCGCGGCGACTCCACGAGGCGGGCGTCACGCCCGCGGTCTGTGATAAGATACTCTACGAGCACGCCATCGAGCTGGTGAGTTTTTTTAACTTTATTTTTATATTCCTTATTACTTTTCAAATAATGTTTTCAAGCATTACCAATGTGTACATACACCCTTGCTTTGCCCTAACAGGGCCCATGTGAAACAATTCATTAACTAAGAATAACTTTATTGCCCATAAAACTATAACACCTATAATTTTATTATTACCATGGTTGCAAAGTTGCAATAAAGTATTATGATGATGATGAGTTACCTAACCCGTGATTTTTTAGATTTACCTTGCACAATAAATATGTATTACAAATACTTTTATTTTTTGGGGTAGTCTCTCTGCCTACAGATCATTGATGAGCTGTATAACCACCTGTAAAAGCGCTTGTAGTGGTTTTACAGCTTATTAACAAAGTAGTTATTGAAATCTTATTTATTCCTTATTTACTTTATTTGTTATACAAGTATTACCTTCCAAAGATTTTATAGTCGAAACAAAAAAAGGCACGTAGTTTTAGAAACACTCGGCAGAATCATCAATAAATACCATGAATTACTGTAGTAAAAACTGACGCAACTTGTTTAAGAAAAAACGCCGTGACAGGTGAAATGTTAGATACCTTGTTACACAGTACAGTACAGATGTAGTGCGAAAAGGGTTTCCTTCGGAAACGTTCGTATTAGTCATGCTAGTTCAGTCAATGTCAGTACATCTTGTACTGAGACTAACCGAAATAGCATGACACGTTCGTACACGTTTCCGTAACAATACGACTCTTTTGGCACTACATCTGTAGTCATTTCATTTTGCGTGGCGTACTTAAATAAGAATTGTCCATCTATTGGACAATGTTATAAATAGTGTAATCCAACTTCACACTCTATTGAAAACAAGTGGTAATGTGGTTGTATGTGTCGCAGTGTCAGATGGCGGCCATCGAGGAGCTGTTCGGCGACATGAAGGAGTGCGAGCGGCGCTACATGTCGGCGCAGGTGCTGCTGCACTCGCTCGTGCAGCGCCACCCGCTGCATCCGCACCACCGCACCACGCTCTCCAAGTGTACGTATTATATACACACACTCACTTCTATTCTGCCCGCTTCGCTCGCGTTCAACTCCAAAATTGCGGAATGCTCCGTACAAACTCCCCCCCCTCCCCTTTTAGAGAAGTGGAGGGTTATAAAGAGCCAAAAAGTAGCCTATGACACTAGCAAATCACGTCAGTTCGTCGCTCCGTTTTACGATGAAAGACGGGCAAACAAACAGACACACACACACTTTCCCATGTTCTTTATTATGTTTCCCATTAAGCATGTTTTGTTTTGGCACCACTTCGACCCAACCCACAAGATGCCCTTGTATAAAACTACACCTGTAATTATGGATAGTTTTGTTTCTGTTCTATGCATAGACTTGTCACGCAAACGTAACCATGGCTATCTGTGTCTGCAAGATGTTGAGGCGCTTTCGTTGCGTGTTTATATGTGGACGTTTAATTTACGGTAAACAGATGGGTTTAGGAGACGCCCTTACGGTGCCGAGTTCTTGGCGTGCTCCGATCTTAAAAGTGTACAACTATCTGTACAAAAGCTGGGACATATACATTTTTGTAACCCTTTTTATATGTGAATGTTATTGTTATCAAAAATAGATAGTTGTATCTGAAGAGTAATGTATGATGTTATTGTTTGCAGACCGAGACGCGGTGCAGAGGCGGCTGAACTGCCTGAAGGGGCCGCGCAAGCTCATGGACGTGAAGCTGGAGGCTGGGATCTCATAATGCAATAAGCGACCAGCGACCGAATACTATCCTAATAGTAAGCGTAAGCGACGCAAAAAGAGAAGTGATTTTATTTTGTTGTCGACAGACTCGCAGTGAGAAAATTATTAATAAAACAAAGTATAAAAGGAATAAGTGAATAAATATCAATTAACGATCGATGTAAACAGTCGTTTTAGTGATGAAGATTACCAGAGATTGCAATAGTGAATTATATTTTTTTATATGCAGTAAGTACATTCTGAGCCGTAGTATTACCGTAGAGCGGCGACCATCTCGACGTTGGACTATTCTAGTGATCGCTTGAAGTGATAGTTGTAGATTAGATGTGTGTTGGATCCCTTATGTCATAAATGGTTGTATCTTTTAATAGTTTGTAATGTTAGTACAAGTTTCATCAGAGTAAACCTTCCGCTTCTTCGATTCTGAGGAGCCACGCAAATTATTTTAGAAAATTGTGCATGTATTTTGGTTATCACCATTTTAGGGTAAATACAAATAAATAAAAAACAAAAAAACATAAATTAGAAAACGTAGCATTGTTTCCTAACTCACGTATCTTGTATGACATTTTGATTATTACAGACTTAGCGTAACGTATAAAGTGACTTCGTGATGTACTATCTCGATATAGATACAATGCTATAGAGATCTCATTATCGACCAATAACAATATGGCATTTTTAGGTTAAGATAGAAATTATGTTTGAAGGTTTCTCGAAAATATTATATGAAAGGATTTCTGTGTATTCTCTCAAACCATTATTTTATTTTTAATTTGCCAAAATTGTGATTATGTATTTCCTCAAAAATAATATTAATTGCTTTATGATAATAAGAATAAAGACTGTTGTATTATACATATTTTGTTTTTGTTTTAATAAACACTTATTTTTATCAGCATGATTTTGGCATATTATTTTATGACTGGTTGACTATATTACAATTTCCTACCATTGTTACCTATCCTATTTCCTTATTCTCAACTAATATCAAGCCAAGACAATCAATACTTGTCTTACAAAATGTACACATAATGTAACTTGAGTAAGATTGCATACGGATTTTAAATTTAGTGCATACTTGCGCACTGCTTGTCCTAATTTCTACCCCACGAATGCAAGTCTCTGAATGCGCTATCACGCACTGAACCAATGATATTCAGGAAAGGTATTACCTATTGCCAGCCGCAAAAAAAGTCGCGTATCTGTGTAGTTTTTATTGGGGCTGTCAAACTTAATTTATAAAAGAAAAGTCCTTAATTACTTAAGGTTACATAGTTACGTAATAGGTTGATTAGTTAAGAGGGGGTAGAGCAGGGAGAATTTTCAGAATCTGTCAAATTACCCCATTACACACACAAACACCCTTCACTCACACTACCTCAATTTACTGTGAAAGGTCAGTGACCCTTAATTTTTTTACGGGCGTTATTTTGAGTTTGTAGTTAACTACTGACCTCCTTTGAAAAATTAAAACTGTAAAAAGGTTCGCTTATAAGAAGACAGAGATAAAATCCGTGTAATCTAGCTTTCCTCCTCTGTTCATGTCTCATGTGAATTTAATTTACTTACCTAAATATGTAGATAACGTTCCTTACTCAGTTGATTGTTTACCTAGGTGTATTTCAAATTACTTTGCACTTCATTTTGCGTTACTTTTCTACATTTAGATAAAAAATCGTCAGCCTGCCTATCTCTGCAAAACATTAATCAAAGACGCTTGTGAAGGCCGATACCTCCAGGCAGACAATTATGGTCGCGTGATAAATGATAAAACATCAGGCTGTCCCTATCGCACTATTTGTAAGTGCGATAGGGACGGCACGATGTTTTATCATTTATCGCGCGACCATGATTGCCCTGCAGGTCTTCAGAGGCCTGTACGGGAAGCATGGTCGCGCGATAGACGATAAAATATCAGGCCGTCCCTATCGCACTTAGAAATAGTGCGATAGGGACGGCCTGCTATTTTATCACTTATCGCGCGACCATAATTGCCTGCCTGTGCTGCGCATTACGTATATACGGGTTGTATGACTATCAGATATTTTCTTTATTCTTTTTGGTCGTTAGGTTTTTTATCATTTATTTTAATACAAAAATAAAGCATGTGTATAAAATTAAACCTAATGAATAGAGTACAGAGCTAGTAGCAGTCAAGTCAGAGACACAAAGAAAGACAAGGAATATCGACGCATATCTTATCCAATACCGATACCGCCATCGCCATCTGCATCAGACTCTTGATCTTACCCAATTTCCGAGTCTCTTCTCTTAATTTCAGTTCCTTGAGTTGAAAATGTTGAAACTCATACTTAGTATTAAATAAAACACAAATACATATAAAAATCACAATATAATTTTAAATTATGGCTTAGGCCCTGTACCAGTTGCAGTCGCCACGTCTGTAAAGCCCCTTGTAGTTTCTTTTAAATGGCTAAATACCTAGATGTCATGTCATAAACATCTGTGATGTAACTGAAAATTAAAAAACATCGCTCAAAGATAAGGTTCAAATTAGCATGGCAAAAAATACAGTGCAGTCAAAATACCATCAAAATACGAAAAAGCATATGTCAATGTCAATATCACTGCCGTATGCCGTATTTCAGGCCATAAGGGCTGTTTTCTCAAATATGAAAAAATCTCAAAAGCAGAATTTTAATAAGACTTTCTAGGAAAATTATTTTGAACTTGATATGTAGAACAATTTTTAAAAGTTGTACAAAAAAAATCTGAACTAAGTTTGTAACTATATGAAAAGCATTTTTATCTTAGATTGCATATTTTAGTATCGTAACGAATTTTCTTTCAAATAAAAAGATAATTATTAGAATAGGTTGACGGTGTCTACCGTAAACTGGGGTTACATTGACCGATTTGGGAATTTAAACTTCTCTAGTTTCTACATTTAATGGGTATTTTTACCCATTAAATGTAGGAGTAAGAGAACTATAAATTCCAAAATTGGTCAACGTAACGTAACTAAGAAAGAAAAAAAATGGGACCATCAACTTTTTAAGTCTTTTCCTGCTAAAAATATAAAAAGGTAACAAAATAAGTGATATCAGGATTATTGTTTTCTGTCACGATGCCTGCACGTATCAAATGTTTCTTTTTAACCCAGTGGTTGACTGGTAGAGAAGGCCTTAAGGCATTATGTCCACCATTTGTACTTAGTGTTTTATGTGCAATAAAGAATAAATAAATAAATAAAATAATGTACGCAGAAAAAAAAGATGTGATCAAACTTAAACTGACATTGGGGTTACTTTGATACACTATTTTTTTTTAATGATAATCGAATGTAATTCCTTACAAAAGTATTTTATCTCAAGAAAAGATAAAAAAATGGTTCGCAGAGTCAAATATTACAACTCTTTAACGCTATTTTGAGGTTACTTTGATCAAGAATAAAAATTACCATCTTCAAAAAACCAACTTTATTTGCAATTGTTTCAATATTTATCATAAGAAGAGATCCAATTATCAGCCTCAACTCAACAAGTACCGTGACATAATCAGACAATAATCAACTATGTGTCATTATGGTCAATGTTACCCCATGCAAGTGATCAAAGACACCCCACAGAGTAAATCATTAGTAGTAAATACCTAGTTTGACTTTATGATACAAAATTCAATACAATGGTATAGATAAACACATTTCTGGCAAGCTAATATTCACTGTGAACCTTTTACTTTAATACCCACTTCGTTAGTTTATAAGTTTATTTAAACATGAAAAATAGCAACAAACTATGCTTTTATTTTGACACGTTATCCGCACTGCCCACGACCATACTTACTTATTCACCGCGTCAGAGCACCATCTAACTATAGAGGTTGGTTAAGCGTTATGATATGTGTAGATTTCATTACTGACTACTCATAACATATTAAATCCTTATTTTTTTTGGTCAAATAAATATAATATGCTCGTGACAGATCATATTTTGTTCGCAATCCGAAAGAGTCAACCCTAGCACTTTTCCCTATTCACCCCCTTCCCGACCCTATTCACCCCAACGTTAGGGTGAGCGAAAATTACTAAATAAAACGTCATATTTTCAAAGAAAAACCAAAGTTCACACTGTCGGAAGATTTTTTGTGTAAAAAATTAGCATGGCACATATAAAAAAACTGCTATCGACGTTCAAAAGTCGGTTTTGGCCATATTCACAATAAATTACGTTAGTTTATACCCGTTCCGACCCCATGAACCCAAAATCTTCAGAAAACGATGTACTATGTAGCCCAATTTTAATTGGTATTTTGGAGGTAACTAGTAAAAATAATTTAGTTTTACAATTGTGCGAAAATAGATTCTCATTTGGCCGGTTTTTTTAACCTGGCCTGGTGGCCTAGTGGTAATAACGTTAGCTGCGTAAGCTGAAGGCCCGGGCTCGATTTCCGGCTCAGCCACCGTGGGCCTTGTCGTTTTTTTCTTTCGTGTATGATATCTATTTAAATATATGTATGTATGTATGTGGACACTTTATTGTACATAAGACAAGTTAGGACATAAAAATACAGTATAGTTATGACGTACAAAGGCGATCTTATCCCTATAAGGGATCTCATCCAACCTTTGAGCGAATTGAAAATTTATTATTTATATGAACTTGAAAAAGAACAAATCAAAAATTATTCAATAAAATAAACTTTTTAACAAAAAAAAACCGCCTTCAAAAATAAGCGCGTTACAAAACACGGAGAAACTAAAAAGCAAAAAATAATAAACCTTTGAATTCAGATTTCTTATCGTATTGCAATAATCTAAACATCCAAATTATAAACAAATCAATTATTTTTGTAGTCGGTACCAGACCTGTTCGTCGCCTTGCTATTGCCTGTTTGCCCCACCCAACCATACACAGGCTGGTACCGACTCCAAAAATAATTGATTTGTTTATAATTTGGATGTTTAGATTATTGCAATACGATAAGAAATCTGAATTCAAAGGTTTATTATTTTTTGCTTTTTAGTTTCTACGTGTTTTGTAACGCGCTTATTTTTGAAGGCGATTTTATTTTTTTTTGGTAAAAAGTTTATTTATTTGTTGATTTTTAGTGGTTCCTATTGATATTATATGTATCAGTCCGAATATATGCACACTAGTGAAAGAATTATCCTTTAACTCCTAACCATTGAGGAGTTGACCTTCCATTATCAGCTCAGCCACATAAAATTATTACCATCGAGCGTAAATACTGGTGTACCTTTGAAAAATACACTAAAAACATTACATGTGCCTATAACATTTGAAGATTTCCCTCGATTTCTCCAGGATCCCATCATCAGACCCCGACTTGGTGCCAATGGGACCATCTAGGGGTTATACCCGTACGATCAAAAAAAAAAATTTTTGAAAATCGGTCCACAATTCTCGGAGATATCGAGTAACATACATACAAAAAAAAAACATTCAGTCGAATTGAGAACCTCCTCCTTTTTTGAAGTCGGTTAAAAATAATTTTATTTCTTCCCTAGTTGTATAGTTTCATACTTATGATTTTTATTTTAAAGTACTTAATCCGTTTATATTATAGCAACCATGGGTGATTTTCGCGGACTTAAGTAGAAACGTAGAGGTTGACAGAAGTGTGATTAATATTTCTAAGTGTTAATTTCTTGTATTTAGTCTAACTACGAAGCAATACATTGACGTATAAATTGCGTCCATATACAGAGAGGTCATTCATAAAAATATCACTTTAGGTAACAAGTTATATATCTTTTATACAATGTGACAAGCATTGACCATACATCCCAATTCACCCCTCATCCGACCCTAATCCCCCCCTTCGTAAACCTATTCACCCCCTTTGCGACCCGATTCCCCCCATTCCTGATCCCATTCACCCCTCAGGCCGCGGATATTTATTCATCCCGTAAAAATTCTCCCAACACAGTTGCATCGCTTTCTTCATGAAAACCATTATAAAAATGAAAATATGTCTTATGATTTTCTGTTATACATAAACTTTAGAAGTGTATACACATTCAAAAGGATAATGAACGATTAAAATAAGTAAAAATCCAATAAATTTGAACGTCAACTTTGACAGACATGAAACTGTAAATATATTATTTTCCTACTTTGATTGCGGAAAATAGAAGGAATATGTAACATTATATACATTAGAAATATAATAACATTATATATTAGAAATATAATAACATTATATACCCCGGAACCCTTTTCACCCCAAAATACGGTATTTATTAAATTGTCATTATGTAAAATGTCGGAAACTACGGAACCCTACACTGACGCGCTCTTGATCGGTTTTTCTTCTTAATGCTATTTAAGAGATAATAAAAAATTACACCTCCCAATTTATAATAAGTTTTTTTTTGCAAAAATTTCATTTTTGGCACAAGCTATTATCGCCGACTTTACCTTTCATTCAACAATCATCTATTGCTCTCCGAGACATGTCTAAAAAACCCTGACCCAATGGGGATACGACGTTTCATAACAGAGTTCCTATGATCACCTTTCTGCTCCATCATCAGATTAGCTCCATGATACCATAATATTGCATTGTCACTTGATTTACATATGTGTGCAAAATTTCAGCTCAATCGGAAACCGGAAAGTGGGTCAAATTTAGCTTCTACGTTTTGACTCAAACTAACATACCTACTAACAAGGCACGTTGAATAAAAACTTGTATAAAGGCTTCTGATTAGAGATGGGTAGTGAGTAAATACTCAAGAGTAAATATCGAGTAAATACTCAGTATTTACTCAAAATACCCGTATTTACTCGTTTTTACTCAAATTGATGGGTATAAACTATTTCGCGTGCTGAAATGGAAATACAAATTAGAAATATTGGTGTATTTTGTTATCGACTACTAAGTTAAGTAATCAAATTTATATTAATTTTATTTTAAAGACGTGCTCTCCATACATGTAACTATTTTTCACAAAAATAAAATTCAGAAATTACCAGTGTGTTATACATCATCTGATAGGTCTTTAAAAATTAATTGAATGTTTCTAAAAAAGTTTTTTAATAATATGAACAGTTTTGGAATAAAACGATAATTAAGGCCGAAATAATGTTTATACCTTTATAACTTTCGAATTCGTTGTTGGAAAAATAACCAGAAACCGTCAAATTATTGGCCATATAATACAAAACACAAAACTAGTACTTTAAACGTCACCAGCTGAGCCATTTTTGAGTTTTCTTTAGAAAACCCTTAATAAAAGGTCGTAAGTGCCACATTAACAATCACTTCCGAACGTCATGCCGTTATCACAGAATATATAATAGTACAAGTACAGAAGGCCCACTGCTTTGATGTTCACGACATGCCGCCTTTTTAAATGCCTACAAAATTCTTACAAAGAAACGAGCCGCACGTGCGCGGCGTCCGGCGATAGGGTTGCCTATAGATTAAAACGAATTAATACTCAGATAAAATGTTATACTATTATATTCAAGTCTTGGGTACTTTCTAGGTATATCTATAGTATTTATATATTTTTTTAAAATTCCAACATCACAAGCCTTATTGAACCTTTCCGGGGTACTTATTAATAGTAGATCTGTGTAAAAATATCCTATGGTATTTGTTTTATTCATGATATCTATTTAACTAAGCATTATTAGCCATTTCACAAGCGGACATCGCATAAGAACCTTAAAAAAACTCGCGACGTAAAGTAACAATAGAACGTGCGTTCCGTGAGAACGCGCGCCACCCCTGATTAGGCCGCGAACTCGCGGCCGCAAGCATGTACTTGCAGCGCGGCGATAGAAACGCGGAGTGAGCCGCCCCTGCCGTTATCTAGAACATCAATTTCATTGAAGTCTCATACTTTTACTGTAAATACCTGCTTTCTTAAAACAAAACTGCTAACTAAACATTATCACTATTTTTTTCTCACAAAGATTACCTTTTTTTCGACAAACTAAGACTCCCATAAGCTTCTAATAATATAAATCTCATTTAAACATGTCCACACAGTTAAAATAAACACGACTAAGTACTTAAATCTCATTTTTAGGGTTCCGTAGTCAACTAGGAACCCTTATAGTTTCGCCATGTCTGTCTGTCCGTCCGTCCGTCCGTCCGTCCGTCCGTCCGTCCGTCCGTCCGTCCGTCCGCGGATAATCTCAGTAACCGTTAGCACTAGAAAGCTGAAATTTGGTACCAATATGTATATCAATCACGCCAACAAAGTGCAAAAATAAAAAATGGAAAAAAATGTTTTATTAGGGCACCCCCCCTACATGTAAAGTGGGGGCTGATATTTTTTTTCATTCCAACCCCAACGTGTGATATATTGTTGGATAGGTATTTAAAAACGAATAAGGGTTTACTAAGATTGTTTTTTGATAATATTAATATTTTCGGAAATAATCGCTCCTAAAGGAAAAAAAGTGCGTCCCCCCCCCCTCTAACTTTTGAACCATAAGTTTAAAAAATATGAAAAAAAACACAAAAGTAGAACTTTATAAAGACTTTCTAGGAAAATTGTTTTGAACTTGATAGGTTCAGTAGTTTTTGAGAAAAATACGAAAAACTACGGAACCCTATACTGAGCGTGGCCCGACACGCTCTTGGCCGGTTTTTTAAATTATTTTTAGGTAACAGTTTATACTCACCCAAATGAGTAAATACGAGTATTTACTCGGTGCTTTGAGTAAATTACGGGTAAATACTCAGTATTTACTCACCCCTACCCATCTCTACTTCTGATACTAGATTTGCAATATAGTCATACTAGTTATGAAAAAAAAAGCTGCACTTTTAGATGGAAGCAAGCCGCTTTGCATGGTGATAGTAGACGTCTTAGTAAACGATATTTTCCGAGGATATCGAAATTTCATTCCTTAGGAAGCCGAGTGTAGCGAGGTGTTTTATGAAAATGAAAAAAATTCTATCTTTTTATTGTATCGTCCGATTTTGACAAAACGTATCTCAAATGAAAGGTATAGCTTTATGTAATTAAAAAAAAATTATAAAAAAGTAAGAAAAAAATAAAAAAAAGTAAATTTACGTCTCGCACTGAATAACTTCAAAGAATGACAGACGAAATGTACAATGTCGATATATGAGTTTTTTAAAATCAAAGACAGATAAATTCGTAGTTGAAAACTAAAAACCGCATCGAAATCGGATTAGCATTTTTTAAGATACAAGTTGCCAAAGTTGGGAAAATTTGCTTTATATGGCCACTTTGAAATTCCTTTGCCAGAAAGTCAGAAATAATATATTTTTCTTACACAGAAAAGTACATAGTGACAGCAGAACTCAAAATAAAATAAAAAATTCCGAGGATATCATAATTTCATCCCTTAGGACGACGAGCGTAGCGAGGTCTGTTACGAAAACCGAAAAAAAAATCTAGTTTTTTTGTACGTCGTCCAATTTTGACAAAACATATTTCAATTGAAAGGTATTGCTTTATGTAACTTAAAAAAAATATTGAAAAAAAAAATTGGAAAAAAAATGTAAGATTTTTTTTAAAAAAACTTCAATTTTCGTATCACACTGAATAACTGCAAAAAACGGTAGTCACGATGTATAATCTCGATATATGAATTTTTTAAATTAAAGACAAATAGATTCATGATTATAAACTAAAATCCGAATTGAAATCGGATCAGTAGTTTTTAAGATACGAGTTGTCAAAGTTGGCTTAGTTTGTTTATATGGTCGCTTATAAATTCCTTAGCTAGAAAGTCAGAAACATTATATTTTTCTTACAGTTATAAGTATGCATTGGTAATAGACATTTCGATTCGGTTTTTAGTTTATAATCATGAATCTATTTGTCTTTAATTTAAAAAAATCATATATCGATATTATACATCGTGTCTACCGTTTTTTGCAGTTATTCAGTGTGATACGAAAATCTAAGTTTTTTTTTTAAACTTTTACATTTTTTTCCCAATTTTTTTCAATATTTTTTTTTAAGTTACATGAGTCAATACCTTTCAACTGAAATATGTTTTGTCAAAAGCGGACGACGCACAAAAAAAATAGATATTTTTTTTCGGTTTTCGTAACAGACCTCGCTACGCTCGTCGTCCTAAGGGATGAAATTATGATATCCTCGGAATTTTTTACATTATTTTGAGTTCTACTATCACTATGTACTTTTCTGTGTAAGAAATATATATTATTTCTGACTTTCTGGCAAAGGAATTTCAAAGTGGCCATATAAAGCAAATTTTCCCAACTTTGGCAACTTGTATCTTAAGAAATGCTAATCCGATTTCGATGTGGTCTTTAGTTTTCAACTATGAATTTATCTGTCTTTGATTTAAAAAAACTCATATATCGACATTGTACAAAATTTGTCTGTCATTATTTGAAGTTATTCAGTGCGAGACGTAAATTTACTTTTTTTAATTTTTTTCTTACTTTTTTTAAAATAATTTTTGTTTCATTTTTTTTTAATTATATAAAGCAATATCTTTCATTTGAGATACGTTTTGTCAAAATCGGACGATACAATAAAAAGATAGAATTTTTTTTATTTTCATAAAACACCTCACTACGCTCGGTTTCCTAAGGGATGAAATTTCGATATCCTCGGAAAAAATCGTATACTATGATGTCTACTATCACCATGCAAAGCGGCTTGCTTCCATCCAAAAGTGCAGCTTTTGGCCAAAAATTCTCCATAACAAGTATGACTAATAAGTTTACTTGTCATAATTTAAAAACAGATGAGACAGACATATCCAATGACAATAAGTCTACACCGTTTTCATGAACTGTCAAATCACCTCATACAACTTACGGCTGTAAGGCAACTAAGTAGGGTTTGTTATTGCAAATTAATTACATATTAATGATTTCTAGCCCGTAAGATATATATTTGCTTTAACAATGGATAGATATTTATGCGGATGAGAGTGTAATTTAGGTTTTTATAAGGAATCAAATCAAAAATTTTTAAGCGACCCGATCAGATATTTATCCGGATAAGGACCCTCTCACATCTACCGTCTTGCGATCGTAGCGTCGGGCCAACTGTATGACTAAGCCGGGCTGACGCGGCGGCTTTTTCCATACAGTTGGCCCGACGCTACGCTCGCGAGACGCTAGAAAGAGAGACGATGTTTTTGACGGTCACGGAGCATCACCAATTTTTGCCGGGAACATGTCGTCATATACTTATGGCCCCCTATAGAAAATCAGATATTTTTACACGGCCGTTCATAGTCATTTTATGCTGGTCACCAGCTGGTATTCCATGAATATCTAGTTGAGTGGAGAAGTGCCATTCAAAACAAGCGCTTTCTAAACAACGATGTATTTAGGTACTTTATAATTATTATTGTTTTCAACTTACGGTTACGTGTTCGCGGTATGCACAGAGTAAATCTTTAATGAAATTGAGACATTGTTTTATATATACAATTAAATTTGAACCAGAAGCACTATACCTATACCCGCTCGCATTCCCTTTTTTTCTATTCTAAGTAAGAATCGATTAATAAGTATCTAAATATGTATGGATAAATTAAATTGTAATTGTTTACATACAACCTGTGAAGTTTGGTTGACAAAATTTGACGTAGGTGCTGTCATATATATTTTTAAAATGACGTACTGTTAATACCAGCGTAATGAAAATGTATTCCAATGAGTAAAAGAAAACATGAAACTTTTTTCAATTTAACCGAACTAGAATGAAATAATTTATACTCATTCGGTTGTGTTCGTTATTTTCTCTTTAATAATGTGATATATTTTTATTTATTTTTTATGCACAAGCCATGCACCTTTAAACTTTAAATGAGATTGGATCTCCACCTGACATATTTGATTTACCCTATTTATTTTGAGCACAGTTTTACACTGGTATGGTTTTTCGTGTACGTACACTATTTTCTGTCAAAATATTTGTCAAATTTAATTGTCAACACGGAGCGACCGGCGACACGTCTGCCTCCGATGAGCCGCTCACGGCGTCTAATCGAAAGGAGAATTCTGACAGCAATGGCGAATGTATGGAAATTTTACGATAGTTTAAATTTAAGGTAAAATTTCTGTGTTGCCTTTGAGAGGAAAAATATAAAAAACCTCAAAACTTCTAGTCCATTTATCTGGCTTTTAGAATCACTTAATGTTATAACTAAAGTATTGAATTTTTTTAACAAAGTTTACTAAACGGCGACATACGTTTTTCTCATTTTGGGTCAACTTTGCGTGGGTTTATTTATTATACCCTTAATAATTAGAGATTCTGAATAGTCAAAAGTTGTAGATACACTCTTTAAGATAATAACTACATTTATTTTATTTCATTTTATTGAGAAATGTGAGCAGCATTTGTTAAACGCCGAATGCTCTTTTCGAGGATTTCGTACGACCCCCTCTTAATACTGGACAAATATGCCATTTCCTTGCTTTATGAACTTGTATGGCTTTGCCCTGTTCCTGCCTCGCACAGGTTGGAACATAACTTTATCAGGTGGAAACTCTGAAGTTCCTGTAGTTTCCAATAGTATGTCAAGACATGTCAAGAGCTTTGTCATTTGTGTGGTGAGACTAGGCTTATCCTCAGAGCTCCAGTCACTGTTGATAATCCGCTCAATATCTCTAATGTCGTCATCAATGCCTGCATGATGAGTCCCATTCCAGAACAATGTTAATGAGAAAATCGGAGCAGACTTCGGGTAATCACTCTTTAGCACAACTAAAGCTATTAACTTTGCCGACTGTCTTGTAATAATGGCTCTGTACAGCAAATCATTGCCATTCACCAGCCCTTCAGAGATTAAAAATGATGTAGATGGTGCTTGACTATATTCAGGCCATCCTATAGATTGCCACTGCGTCAGAGAACCAGACAATCTCACAGGGCTTCCTTTAGCTGGAACTATCTTTCCTGACTCCAACTCCTGCAATTCTTTCATGAGAGCTACTCTTGACTTCAACCGTTTCTTCAGGGTAAGTATAAAGTTTTCAACAGTGGACACACTGAGGCTTGGGCAGGGTTGAATTACTTTGTTTGTTTTTTTCTGATCATCAACAACTAAAGCCATAAAATCTAAGCCGCACATCCTCTGAGCCCAGATGTATGGCCGACCCACTTCTGAAATGAAATGGTGGAAATCTTCAGACACTCCAGCAGCCTTCAGCAAAAACGATGTAGCAGGGTGAGGCGAATCATGTCCAGCATCTCCAGGATACAACTCATTGAGTATACAGTGACCATTCAGTACATCAGCAGCAGAAACTCCAGATACAGGTTTCGGCAGAGATACTGTAAACTTAACAACCACAATTTTTAAGTGCAAAAGATAGGAAAAGACTAAATTCAAAGCTGTACTATCTTGCACTTTGACAGAAACTTGCACATATAAAGGATGCTTTTTCAAGACTTCTTTCTTTTTGGCTTCTGTTTTTTCCTCTTTGGAAACTTTGGCTGTTCTGTGATGGCGTTTCTTTTTTTCCCTCTGTTCATCGTCATTATTTTCTTGATCAGAATCTGAGTCATTTGATAGAACTAAGCTATTATCAGCATTTTTCTCCTGGTCTAACCTTTTGGCTTCATCCTCATCACCAGAAATTCCTGTAATATAAAAAAATATCATTACATTTGATGTTCCTCTATGCCTAAAGATATATGTAGTTCAATGTATTGATCTAAGACTCACCAACAGTTACAGTTTTTACTCCAAGTGCATCAGAATAAGCACTAGCATTGGCATAGAGCAAAAACAAAGGTGGTGGAAGAAGAGCTGCTGCTCGAGATTCATCTCTTTTCTCATCAAGGCGGAGGGCCATACACTCCTGGAGAGGCTTTGTAGCCTTCAAGACATCATTAAGGTGAGGCCCCAGGGCATCCAAGCGGGACCGGGCAGCAGCTATAGCTGCTCCCACGCGCTCCTTTGAAGCTACCAGCTCATTGCAGGCTCCAGCTAACTCTCTGCGCTGTCGCAATTCCCACTCCAGTCTAGCCAGTTGTAATTGATGCTCATCTTTTTTAGTTACTTCCTGCAACATAAACACCATATACATTTAACATTTGCCAAACCAAACCCAAGTATGATCATTTATATTCAAAGTAGCTGATTTAAAGAGATTTTTTTTTCTATATCATATCATACTCACAGGTCTAGAAACCTCGGGTGGTGCCTCCTTGTAGAAATCATCAACAGGCACAAGCTCAATTTCTTCATCTTTTGATTTGAACTGCAAACATTTTGTTACTTCTTTGTTGAGATGGTCAGCTTCATACAGCAAGTTCTGTAGCTGCAAGTGTGTGGAGTCCACTTGTTGCTTCACTTTGTGCAAGGAGTCTCGACCAGCTCTGGTACGCACTTTCTCTAATCTGTTCAGTTTCTTCAGTGCAACTAGCAATAGTGATGCCTCCACTCTCTTGGAGTTGATCTTCTCCTTAGCCTATAAGAATTAAAAGCATTGTTAAACCTTGGACAACTACATAGTGACCATTGCAATGTTATCGAACGTACCTCGTCTGAGTTTTTTTCTTTCAGCTCTGCTATGTCGGAAAAGAGCTGCCGAATGTCTTGACATATTTTTTTAAAAAGATTAGCATCCTTATCAGCGGGACGAGAAAGGGCCTCAGCTTCTTCGAAATCTACAACACGCTGCAAAAATAGAAAATATGTTTTTAAACACTACAACATAACATACGCTTATTAAAATATATATAATATATCTCGAAATGAACTAACCTTATAAACATCACCTGGTGATTGTTTGGAGCTGTCTGTTGAAACAGAGGTGTTCAATTTACGACGTTTTTTAACAGACACTTCATCTTTGCCCATTTTGCAAAGAAAGGAATAGCGAAACTAAATAAATAAGATACAATTTAGGACACAAATACCTTTTACAATGTTTTACAGAAAATTATAACCAAGCAAGCAAGCCGCTTGTTCTGTTCTGTCAATGTCAATGTCAAAGAATCATAAACAAACGATATCCTCATTTTTCCATTGATCCATAGACAACTTATTCCTTATGGTGCTTGCATTTGGTGAAATGTTCTTCTGTGTTTAGTATTGAAGGGACTGCCATCTAGTGGATTTGTTCGAAAACTGAAACTGTTTCTGGTGGAAGGTGTATGTATATCTTTGATGTGTATACTAAAAGTTGGTGAAGGTAAATTGGGATACGTAGTATCTTCTTAGTAGTTTGTGCCTTTGGGTAAGTGGTCCAGCCTAAGGGACATTGACCCTGACTACTGTTCCTGCCTCGTCCTGGGTTCGAATCCTGTTAAGGGCATTTATTAAATTTGTGTAACGAGCAGATACCTCTGCATCTCTGTTTCTTAGTCACGTAGTTTTCTATGTAATTATTTGAGCATTTGCCTAACTACAACACAAGCCTTCTTAAGCTTTACTCGGGACTTAATTAATCAATCTGTGTGAAGAATTTGAAACCTATGGATGTACATAGTCGTCAGCTAGGTAGTACCCACAAAGTTTGCTTAACTTCGTTTTTGGGGATAGGTCGAAACGTGTAAGATGTACCTACCCTATACTCGTATATGTTTACATATTATTATATTTGTAGTCTTTTAGATCTAATCTAATCCTAACTTTAAATCACTCACTCCACTCGTGATTCTTCTTATCGAATCTTTCACTTATTCGAGACCCAAAACAACGGGCTCATTTATTACTTACTAAAAAAATAATTCAATAGAAGAAGTATTAAAATCTAGCTACAAGTGCTAGAACACAGCTGATGCCTATGACTGCTGTGAGCATACCGCATCACGTATCGATAGCGTGCAACGTACGTGACGTCACAGTCAAGTTCACTGTATACAAACCGGCCCGCCCGTGCCCGCAGCGTGGAACGTTTATCGTCGCGCTCCGCGATGCCGATAATAAGAACAAACTAGCATCCATTTCACTTCAATAAACAAACCAAACAGTTCATAAATAGCTTTGTTTGCAGCCACTCCAATTAGTAGCGTTAATATATTCCGATAAACTACTCAAGTCAGGATGTCTGAGAAGAAAGAACTTCGTATAGTGACTTATATGTGCCCCACGCACCCGGTGCAACTTTACGAGCTGATTTTGGAGTTGCTGGAGAAAGCACTGGACTGCTACACAACGCTGCAGTATGAAAGCCGGTGTTCCGGGCCTTTTCCCGACCGTCCAGACCCTTTCAGCACCAATAAAGTGGACATAGGTGAGTTGTATGTAAGATATCATGACTAGGTATCATAACCTACCCTCCTTTTCGTGTATTGTATCCGCATCCGCATAGTAGAAAATTTAACTCTTTGCAGTACATGTTAAGGTTCAAAATTGTTAACCCTTTGATCCGGCTGTTTTTATTAGGTACAATAAACCTGTCAGCTTACATTTAATATTTACTTAGCAAACAATTTTGTGTACAGTAAGAATACTTACGTAAATACCCATCTAGGTAATTTATACAGGAATTACAGCAACTCGGAATGCCGTATTTGCCCAAACAACTTGTGTTCCATATCTTTCATGACGAACGAAAGTTACACAGACAGACAGCCGGCTTCTTTGCCTGGTTAAGAGCTGAGTGATATTAAAGTTAGCGTGTGACTTGGCAATAACCTTTCAAGAATTGACAGATAATGATTATGACTAAGAGTTATGAGTGTTATGACCTAATTAGTCCCTTAAAGGGAATTTATCCCTTAAAGGGATAAGTTCGCCTTTATACTGTCTATCCTGTGTCATATCAATTCGACTGAATGTTTTTTTTTTTTTTTTGTATGTATGTTACTCGATATCTCCGAGAAGCGTGGTCCGATTTTCAAAATTTTTTTTTTGATCGAACGGGTATAACCCCGAGATGGTCCCATTGGCACCAAGTCGGGGTCTGATGATGGGATCTTGGAGAAATCGAGGGAACTCTTCAAATGTTATAGGCACATGTAATGTTTTTAGTGTATTTTTCAAAGGTACACCAGTATTTACGCCTGATGGTAATAATTTTATGTGGCTGAGCTGATGATGGAAGGTCAACTCCTCAATGGTTAGGAGTTAAAGGATAATTCTTTCACTACTGTACATATATTCGGACTGATACATATAATATCACTAGGAACCACTAAAAATCAACAAATAAATTAACTTTTTAACAAAAAATAAAACCGCCTTCATAAAAAGCCTGTTACAAAACACGGAGAAACTAAAAAGCCAAAAATAATAAACCTTCGAATTCAGATTTCTTATCGGATTGCAATAATCTAAACATCCAAATTATAAACAAATCAATTATTTTTGGAGTCGGGGCCAGCCTGCGTATGGTTGGGTGGGGCAAACAGGAAATAGCAAGGCGACGAACAGGTCTGGTACCGACTACAAAAATAATTGATTTGTTTATAATTTGGATGTTTAGATTATTGCAATCCGATAAGAAATCTGAATTCGAAGGTTTATTATTTTTGGCTTTTTAGTTTCTCCGTGTTTTGTAACAGGCTTTTTTTGAAGGCGGTTTTATTTTTTGTTAATCATCTACGTTCTTTTCCTCGATACCAGTGCTGCAGTGTCGTGACACAAAATACCATATATTTTGATTAGTTGTTTAAATAGTACAAATGGTGATAAATTGATATTGTAAAGATTGTAATAGGTGCGATAAACAAAGTTTTAGGGCCAGTTGTAACAAACAAAGTTAACAGACACATCAACGTCACGCAGCAGAAGTCTATGGAAGTTCCCATGCAAAAATATTTAACGAACGCTAAATCGGTAACAGGCGGTTTGGTGCGAACGACCCTTAGATTCAAATTTTGTCAAGTTGGCGGAAACTTAAGATATAAACTTACGCAGTAAAACCTTATAGTCCTACACCTAGTACACCTATATGTGAATGACCCGTAAATTCATAGTGAATGTTAGAAATTGGAGGTCTATATTTTTAGGACGCTGTAAACATAGTAGATAACCATCAGATAGATACATTTGTGACGTTCTCGAGTAAATGCTACCACATTGTTGCTGACCATGAAGACGAAATTTGCTTAGTATAGGTATCGTTATACCAATAAGGGCCACTTGCACCAACGGAAATGGAGGGTTAACCCACCATTTTATATGGAATTTGACAGATTATGACAGCACACTAACCCTGAGTTAAGTGATTGGTGCAAGTGGGCCTAAGCTGTTAGATCATCATAAATCATAATACCGACAATGTGGTATGTTTTGCTTTAGAATGTCAAGTTTATACCTACTAAATACTTGTTCCCTATTCCCTATTAACTGTTTACACGGTGCGCGATTTTACTTACATACGTTACGGACTGTGGAAGTTACATACAATCAAATAACGCAAGTTAATCAAACTAGCATGCGTGTTCTCGCACCGTGTAAATGGGCCCTAATAGTTACTGCGCCAGTCCCACATCAATTTATGAGTCAGATCCTAACGCTGACGCGTTTGATCATAGCGTTCATGACGGCGGCGGCGTACATGCGGCTCCGGGAGACGCTCGCGTCGGCGGTGCAGCTCCTGCCCGTCACGCCCGTGTTCGCGCACCAGATGAACGTCGAGAACAAGCCTGGGTACTTCTCCGACGTCATCATACATTGCGACAAAAAGTAAGTTTGACCAACAGCCATTTTCGGATGATACCGGTACGCCGACTGCCACGGATGGCACTGGTAGGTACGTCACGTCTATGTTCGCAGGCCAGATAAGTCGAGGGCAAGCCTGGGGTACTACGGCGACGTCATGTACAACCGCGACAAAAAGTAATGTCATACCATGACACCCCCGGCCCTGGATCTACGGTTGGAAGTGCATAACTGCCATCATTAGGTCATGCCTGTGACGAACGCCGCAAATCCTTATGCAGAAAGAAGTAAGTCATACGTCACATACCAATACATCCGTTACTAAAACACTTGTCGTGCACCAGATGAATACTCAACGCGATAAAGACAAACAATAGTTTTCTTTATAATATAGGTAGGCAGATATACCTAATATCTATCATTAGTTGAAGTTTGAGTAGGTACATAAAGACAATCATGCATTAATATGTAAGTACCTACGAGTTTCGCTTTCCTGCATACTTGTTAGCAGTACCCAGTTAGAACCTAGGTAAGAGGGATATTATAGCCGTACCCGTACGTCCGCTCTAGGCGCTAACGATTTAGAGGGGCCGCGAGTCGTCCGTGCTTTAAGTACCTACCGACGTACCGACTAACTCTACTTATTTAGGCACTTAAAATCTAGTCTATAACTAGATAACACGTTAAATATGTGACTGCTGTGTAATTAAAATATGTGACTTAATCTGATCGTCTTACCTACATGACGTGTATTAATTTATTCATAAGATCGACAACAGCAGAATGATTCATTTTCTTACGACAAAGTGGTTAATTCAGCCGCAGTATGTATAAACTCGTGCACGGAAGTTGGTAAAGTAGAAGATACACTAACATAATATAATTATAGTTTTGGGAGCATAGGTATATGCTGAGTAGTATACCCACATTAATTTCCAAGGATTATAAATAGATTCAGCCTTGACTGACGTTATCACATTCTTAGCAAGGTCGCTAACTGCATGATGTACCGGCTCAGGGGGCGTTGCACGTCAGAATCCTTATAACAGCGGACATTTGTGGGTAGGTATTCCATCATCCACCTCCACAGTTTCATATTTCATCAGTTAATTACTGGACTCAACATCGTGAATTAACTCTTCGCAATCTTCCGGGCATTGTCGACACCAAAAACAAATAGATAAGTTAAATGTTATCAGTCCGTGTCATTGGCTCCTGATAAAGATTGCTTCTATTATTCCACAATTCACTCGTCGGCTACCTAATACAGTGTTATCACACCCGCGCTAGCGTCGCCAGTGATTTTGTGGTTATTTACAGAGCGCACAACGTAAATACGCTGCTGGACCTGCGCGGCTGCACCTTCGCCTACAGCGACGAGGACTCGCTCAGCGGCAGCAAGCTCGTGCTTAAGACTCTCAAGGGAAAAGGAGAGAATGCTTCATTTTTCGGATCATTACTAAGTATTGCCCACTCATCCATAATAAATAACTAGGTACATATAAAAAAAAACCGGCCAAGTGCGAGTCGGACTCGCCCACCGAGGGTTCCGTACAAACTTTCTTTCAAACTACCTAGTAAAAATAATCTCATATTTTCATATAACTCTAATGACTTGACTAGAAGACAAAAGTATAGGCACTAATGAGTATTATTGTGTATAGCGCCATCTCCCGGTCAATTTGCTAACTAATTTGCGCGACCTGGTTTTTCAGGGATAATTCTTTATAATGTTAACCAATTTAAACAGTTTTTACTTTATTGGACAGAAGATGATTTACGTAACATCTCGTATTAATTTGAAGTACGATATACATCCGCAAGGGTGGGTAAATTGAAAGTAAAAATCTGAAAAGTTTTTTGTGAATAAAAAAAAAAGTATTCAAAATACAAACACGATTATATTTTTCCTGTAATATTTAGCATAAAAACAATGTTTACTAAAACTTTCATAATTTTTCGTTGGTAAACTTCGGAGATAAGGGGGGGGAACGGTATTTTTTTTTACATTTTCCTTCGAAATTTTTTTTCCACAACAAAAAAATTATAAAAAATAGCTTATTTACGCTCAATTTGAGCTCTTTCCAACGATACCCCACTTGACCTAGTAACTTGAAATTTACAGTTTGCCCCCTTTCATTTTGGCCATTTTCTACAATTAAAATTAATATATTTAAAAAAATTACACTTTCTATTAATTACAAATTATGAATGTAATTTTTTTTTACGTAAATACTCATTTCAGGATCTGGGTCACATTTGGCATCAGCCCAAATGGTGCTAAGGAAGCAAGCTGAATGGGCCGCCGTTGATTCAACGACCCTGCTCTACTCCAAGAAGTTCATGCATGATGGCGGGAAAGACATCATAACTCTGGAGACCTTGGGACGCCTGCCGCCGTACCCAATAGTGGTCAATGCGCAACTTCCAGGTATGTTACTAATTAATCATTATACTGGAACAGATTAATTAAATCCAATAATTAGGTTCCTGCCCGTTGCGGGTTGTTGTGTTGTGCTCTGCCATACACCACTCAAATTATATGATCTGTAGTAGGTGTGGAAACACAACTAAATTATTAACCCAAATCTGTTCTTAGGTACCTAATAGGTATGTCACATTATTCTTAGACTTAGCGCCAGTTGCATCAGCCACATTTGACAGACACATCATCGTCACGCAGCAGAGGTCTATGGAACTTCCCATACAATAAAAATTAATGAATGCTTTAACGGTGACAATGAATGCCAGTTGCATACATTTGATAAGACACATCATCGTCACGCAGCAGACCACTATGATGGACTTCCCATACAACAAAATTTAACGAAGTTTCAACGGTGACAGACGGTTTGATGCAATCGGCCCTTAGAAATGTGACTGAATTGTTTTGTAAGTAACGAACGACACATCGTTTATATTTCTGAAATTGGTAGCAGTAAGAACTAAAAGCCACATGCAACGTATAGCACTACTACGCAGGTTATTTAAATATTCTGCTCACCGAGTAACACGCACCAGCTATGAGTCGTATGAGCGTTTAAAAAAAATTCACGATCTATATAACGTTGATTCATTCGAAGCTTCCGCCATCAACAGGCAGCATGTTAACAAAATAGGTATCTGAAATTTGTCAGGCCATAAAATTACGACTTTTAATTGCAGATAAAATAAAAAATGCCATTAGCGAAGCCTTGCTGACATTGCCACAAACTGTTACGTGGAAAGAAAGATTCGCCAAGTTTGGCGTCATAAAGTTTTCGGCCAACAGCGATGGCGCCTACGATGGGGCGGCTGCACAGGTGCGGGCCATCCCGAGCGAAAAACTCAACATTCGGTATTATTAGAGTACTCCTAGTCATTTCTTTAATTTACGTTCTTTATATTCTCTACGTGGATTACACACCTAAACAGTCATAGGTGCTTAATCAAAAATGCAATTCTTAGTAATAAATGTTATTTTATATTTTTTCAATAAAATATTTTTTTTCAACTTTAGTTATTTCTTTTTCCTTTGCTTTCCAATGGTTACACTAAGGGATACTAGTTTCTTTTTCTTTCCTGACTGAACCAACACACCGCGAGGTATTTGAATAGTCGCCAATGGTACAGGTCCTTCCTTTTTCGGTTTGATAAATTGTGCTTTGAGTGCTTTCTCTTTCTGAAATAATTGAGGTACTTTTAACTACTTTCAAAACCTACAGGTCAAACCACCACAGCTGGGGTAAATACTTCAATTAAAGTATGGTTACGAGCAAATGTTCGTATGTACTTATGTACAGTCACTTGCAAAGCATGCACTAATATCTTACAGTTCCTTATTTTATTTCCTGTGTGAGTTTGTGTAGTGCAAGGTAAGAGTAACAACCACTCTCTGCAAATTGTTATGGAATAAAAAAACTCAAGTATTTTTTTTTCATATATAACACTATCTTTATTGTTGCAGCAGTTGCATGTGACTGTACTAATTGTACTTACACAATGATAGATGTAATTTGTTTAGTTCATTTTTTCCCCGCCGGCTTTGGTGGATCAGCCTGTAACATTTAGCTTGAGTATTCAACTTGTAAAATAACAAATGTTATAGAAATTTTACATTAATTACCTCTTGTCTACCAATAATAAATCAGATCTGTTACTAACAAAATGCTATGAGTACAAGTTTTACTTGGTTGATTTGATAATGATTTTACATTTTACAAAATGAAAATTAAAATGAGTTTTATTTAAAATTAGTGGTAAATATGAGTTATGAATAAACTATATATTAATTAAAGTAATGGTAATACTTACAGGACAAATTAAACTACAACTAACAAATAAATACTGTAAATCATTATTGACTAATAATCTACATACTACAATAATGATAATAATTGTGAACTAAACAATGCCTCCTCCATTGATCTGGTCAATCTCCTCGTCAGAGAGGGGTTTTCTTCTGTAGCGGGCTGGCAGGTCAATGTCTGGAATGGCACTGGTGCTCATTTGTGGTGCTGCTGGGCCTGGGGCTGCGGCCGGCCTGAAGGCACAAGACTGTAACAAAATGTTTATAATCATTTTTTTAATAATTTTGAATAGATTTTGCACCATAATTGTTTTACTAAATGTTTAAATGAAATTTACTATAAACATTGCCAAGCCATGGTAATATTAAAATAAACATATTAGGAAAATGCTTTAAATAATGATAAGTAGCAAGGAATATTAAGTAGAAATATAAATAACTAATGTTCGACAATGAGTAGTCTTTATTATAAAATATTATTCATTTCCAAGCTCCGTTATTTCGTCATCTTCATCATCATCATCATCATCAGTTACATTTATAATAAAACGATCCGAGACATTGTACACTAAATGGTCGAGTTGTAACATTTTGTCCCCGGTTTTTATTATGTGATTTACACAATCTTTTCATCTTTCGGCTGTAACACAATAATTATTGTAATAATTCATTTGTAAAGATTCAATAAACTATCATAATAAATATATAAATTTCATTTACATTATTGCTGGTTTGAAATTAACATTTGTATATTGATTAAAATATCAAATTGCCAATTTGATTGTATCGTCTGGGTGCACCTTAAATCTACGGTGTAATAATAATTTTAATATCGATAAGAACGACACTGGCCAAACTGTGGCAACATTTGTTCACACTTACTTGTCAATTTGGTCCGTAGGATTATGGATTTTAGTTTAGGTATGCATCTTCTAGACCAAATAGGTTACTGGGTATGAACATAAAATAATGTTCAAGAGGCAATATCAAATACAGTGTACGCAAAATTTACGAAAATACCCATCAATTACATATCCTCTTTTGGGTCCACATGAAAGCTTCATTGGAATAACTAAAAATAAACTTTATGCACCTAAAGATAGCAGGTTGCTGGCTGTTTGTAGTTTAAAGTTGAGATGGCATGAATCATGAATGAAATAATAGCTCAACTCAACGCACCGCAGAAGCAGAAGGTTTAGCCATAGGCGATGCAGCCGCTGCGGGTGCATGCCCGCCCGAGCGCCCCAAACCACCCTTCCGGAACTTAATCACCGGCACACGCAAGAGAGCAGCAGATAACCGCACCATATTAGTTTAAAATCGTAGTTTTGGATTAGGAGAGAAGGTAAAACTCGTGATAATTTGCAGTTTTATGTTACCCAATGAAGTTTGACGTTTGATTTTACTAATGATTTTGACAGAACAGATGAGGAACGATCATGTTATCATGTTGCTTTTGACAGTTAGAAGAACGTTCAAAAACTTAAAAACTCAGCTTAAGAGCGAACTGTACACTAATTTTTCTTTCTTTACTCCCACAAGTGTAATAAGTGTTAAATTACGATATTTTAGGAATTATGAATTTAAAAAAATGTAATTTCTTACCTTATCGTATGTGTTTTCCTTTAAGTTTCTGAACTTACAAGGGTTGCAAGTAGAGATGGGTAACTACCCAGGTAAATACCCGACGGTGGGTATTTACCGGGTAAATACCCGATATTTACCTACCCGCGGGTAAATACGCGGGTATTTTCATTTTTCTTCCAAATTTGACGTTTTTAAATGGTGTTTGGGCTAAAATAGATTAATTTATGTCAGTCTTTGTAATTGTACACATAATGTTTATTCAAATTGGGAACGAATAGGTTGCTAGGAGATAAAATGTGATTTTAGTGTATCACTCCAACTATAAAAATCGTGTAATATCATTCTCTGACATACGGAAATAATTTCAAATGCTTTTAGTATAAATTATAAGTTTGATAAATTAAAACTGTAAATAAAAAAATATGTGAAAAAAAATATTTTAAAAATCTCTTTTTCAAGGTCATAACTCATACATAGTATGTTTTATGACAAAAATGCATATAAACTTTTTGTAGGAAATTGTGTTTACTTTAATTCGTACATACAATACTTTTCGATATTAATGATAGTTTCCATGAAATATGAAAAAAAAATACATTTTACCCCCCCTAACCCCACCATAACCCCCTCCAACCAGTACTAGGAAGTTTATCTTTATCGTATAAATACGACTAATTAATACAATCTAAAAAGCACACATAAAACATATTTTTTTAATTATTTTTAAAAATATACATTAAAACTTCTGTAAACTTAATTGTATATTTGACTGAACAGTTTTGTTTTAAATTGTGTATAAAAATTACAACCACTAACTTAGTATTTATCTCCATTTTAACACAAATCAGCATGTCCAACATGAAATGAATCTACCCGTCAATTTGGGTAGATACGGGTAAATACCGGGTAGATAGGTATTTACCGGGTAAATACCTGGGTGGGTAGATTGTAAAAAAACTTGTATGCAATCTGACAGGTTTGACAAGACCAAACTTTATTTCAAGTTTTTTTTGTAAATGCTGTAATATAATATAAAAAAAGAAGCAGGATGTTATTCACACCGTGAGAAGTACTGTAGGAATCGTATGCGAAATGATAGGTGTGTGGTGACTACACACTTGATAACAAAGAATTATAATACTCGCTAGGAGCTTGATAAACACCTCCGTCTGTTAGCACTTCACTCTAACACACCCAACTCGTCAGTAGAAAAAGGCGGCAAGTTTAAATTATCGTCTAAGTAAAATCGGTGAACACACAGCACAGTACACTTCGACAAATGAATGCCACAATGCCCGCAATATAATAAATCGTATATATTGGTGACGTTTACAAAGACCCATTTTTGACGTGATAACGTCTAATAACTCGTTACTACGGGCAGCATGCACGAAAAAGATGACGTCATTGTCCCGTTTCCCAAGAGAGCGAAAGCGCCATCTATTGGCGCGCGTAGGAACTAAGCGGCTGATCGATGCGCTCGGTATGGTTGTAGCGTGTGGCCTGAGTAAAGCACCACAGCTGCGACAGATGGCGCGCCCGTGGTCGTTCGGTGTAGTCGCGCTGTGGTGTAACCACTGTACCTACCTACCTCTATTAAATACATGTATATAACATTAAATAATCATCATAATATTTACTTATATACATAACTACTAAATACCATTAATACTATAATATCTATCACACTAAACATAAATAATAAACACAAATACTTATATAAAAACATCCACTTATAGCACGTCTTCTTCGTTATCAGCCATTATGATTGACTTACGGTTTCCGTAGGTTGTTATGGAAATTCACCAGAAGAACTCATCCCGTCCCGTCTCAACTATCCCGTCTGAACTCATCATAGATTTAGAATTATTAAACTAGATTGTGTAGTTAGGTCAAAAAGTGTTTCCACGTGTGTTAAGTTCGAAACGAGTGGCGATAAATTAAAACACGACCTACGAATTTCCTTTTCGCACGTGTATCGTACTTCGGAGGGCCATCTGTACTGAAAAACGTCGTATATAGAACACGTTTAAATAAGGATCTTTTGTTATATAAACTTTTTCATTTTTATTAATATTTACTGAGATATTAGGGTTCTAAGATTAGTAAATGGCACTAGCACTTTAATAAAAATCTGGGCGACCGAGCTTCGCTCGGTTCTGTTTCGTATCCTTGACATGTGTCGCCATCTAGTTCAAAAATGAATAGTACCTACATCGAGCGAAAGAATTCTCAGCCTTAACAACACAACTACTCCACACGAGATGGCGCGCATTTCGCCACAAAAACTCAAATAGTGTATTTTTCTATTCGTTTTAGCCTTGACCTGTGTCGCCATCTAGTGTTTGCAATAAATAGTACTTACATCGACCGAAAGAATTCTGTCTTAACAGTACAACTACTGCACACGAGATGGCGCGCGAAGAAAAACGCATGAAAACTCGAAAATAAGATTAACGCGTGTCTCGCAAACGGTCTAGGATACAAAATGACAGGTTCGTTAGGTATCTTCAAACGGCCGAAGGCCAAACTGCACAGAATAGGAGCCCCGCGTAAGCGGTGCTCCGTCGATATCGCTTTCTGTCTCTGGCGCCTTAGTAATGCTACGGGAAAATTTTGCAACTTTGCACCACTCTAACTCCTAAATTAGTAGGTTTTTAAAAAAACTTTAATTTATAAAAGATGCTTATTTTAATGCATTCTTTCAAATAAGAACAAAAAAAACGTGAAAAAGTCCCAGAATCGGGCCCCTTTTGCTATACTCTGACCGCCCTTGTCTATACTACTGTAATGTTTGACGTTATCACGTTAAACTACCGTCCGTAAACCGACTTTACAGACAACCAATTTTTTTTATTGATTAGAATCGATTCTTGCATTAGAATTCCTTTCCTAATTCTCATCTTCCGTTCGGTCATTTGGGACATTTGGGTCAATGATTGTGATTTAAAATAAAATAAGTAATATAACGTATATAGTGTATTTACGAATGTTTAGATGCTACTACATTCATTTAACATTTTTACTTACAGTAAAATCTTATAATTCAAATAAATAGATTCATACATTCAATAAGTGTCTACTGTCTTCAAATATCTTATAAGTAATTTCATAAAAGCAGACTGTTGACTATTGTGCTTTAACAAACACTACAATATTAACATTATAGGCAATAAGATGCTTTAATCACGACATACAGTATGGAGCGTACGGGCATATCCTGATGTTCACAATCACAAGATCGAAATCGAAACATACAGTACAATATCAGAGATCAGCACTCTATCAGAACACGCCCTGTAAATGTACAAGTTTATGTTTAGACGGGTCTGCGGAAGTTCTTGCCGGCGTACTTGGCGGCGACGCCGAGCTCCTCCTCGATGCGGAGGATCTGGTTGTACTTGGCGAGGCGCTCGGAGCGGCACGGCGCGCCCGTCTTGATCTGGCCGGTGGACAGGCCCACTACGAGGTCGGCGATGAACGTGTCCTCGGTTTCACCGGACCTGTCAACAAATGACAATTCCATTTTTAAATGGAATGCGGGATAAACAGGTACAAGGGGCGGTACGTAAGTTTAGCGCTGAGGGAAATGTGGAGGGGATAGCTGCGCATGGGGACGCATACCCTTCACCCCCTGTAATCCTCTGAGAGACCTGTTTTGACTTCTGAGCAATAACTGTCAGCGCTAAAGCTATGTGCCGCCACTTGTACAATAACATAGAGATGAAATGTAGGACAGGGGAAGGGGAGTATCGGTTTAATATGTGTTGCCCTCACGGGCGCACACAAACAGCGCGTAGGTATATAACTAATGTCTAGGTCTAAGAAAACGGATCTTTGAGTTAAAGCAATGTGAGCAAAGGTTATATTATACATATAGACTTGATTTAATGTTAATTAATAGTCTGTAATTAACGAAAATGAATGATATTATATAATGAATGATATTTATAATATATTGTATAATGATTTATAAACAGAGATATCAAAATCAAAGTCCAGTCCAGATTACATTATTATCTGTGTGCTCTCTAGAATAATAGACTAGGTCAGTGAAGGATAGTAAAGGTCATAAGTTGTTGAGCAATACTGTGTAACATTTTATTAAAAACAGCTCGTATCAAGATTAGCTTTTCTATTTCTTTATAAAACTTTTCTACCCTTTATTTTGCTTTATGATAGTCATTAAGCTCTACTAACAGCTGCATTTCACCTTGACTATAATAAGGATGTTGCATTATCATAGCCATAATCTGTAAAGACTGTAGAACAAAAATAACCGTTAATTAATAACTTATACGCTAATGGGGTTTAAAAATTATAAGATAAATTTTGATCTTCATCCCTAAGAGCTTTGCCTAATATTGGATGACCTTAGGAGACAGCTAATTTATTTTTTCAATAAATCTTTCTATTGACTAGTAAAAAGGGGTACAAAGCCTCACGCAGCTCATGTGTAAAAGGGCATAAGAATATCTGGAGAAGTTACACCTTTTTACACCGAAGCTGCCAAAGACTTACCCCCTTTCACGCTATTTTACCTTAAAATATCTATAAAGGAAAGAAAAAAAGGGGTAATTGTATACCTGTGGGAGACCATGGTGCCCCAGCCGTTCTTCTTGGCGAGCAGGTGCGCGTCGATGGACTCGGTGACGGAGCCGATCTGGTTCACCTTCAGCAGCAGGCAGTTGCACGCCTTCTTCTCCACGGCCGTGGCGATGCGCTTGGGGTTTGTCACCTGGAATAATATGTTGTAGTTTAGATTGGCAAACGGTACAAATAACCTCGGGCAGGCTTGGATTGTTTGTGGTATTGCAGCGTGACCAAGTAAATAATGAATCACAATCTCGAGCATCTTTGCAAAATTAAGAAGGGGTATTGTGCTGATTTTATTTTTTCTTATTGATATGTATAAATAAAATCAGAAGCATCATGAAACAAACCCAGTTTTACACTAATTAAAGGCGTGAAATTAAAATTCTCTACATAGGGGGAGCCAATAACTCTGCACACCAATATTTTTATTTTTTTTCTAGTGATAAAGTTCTTGTTACGTGACACGTGTTACGTTGACGTGACATAATTTTCGTATTTAGAATCTCGCTTATAAAGCGTCAATTAAAATGATAAGACTAAATGTAGAACGTTCACACCAATTGGGAAAGACATTCTGATACTAACAGTCAAGTCATCTCCAACAATCTGGATGGAGGTGCGGGAGGTGAGGTCGCTCCAGGCGGCCCAGTCGTCCTGGTCGAAGGGGTCCTCGATGGAGACCATGGGGAAGTCCTTGATGAACTCCAGGTACAGGTCGGCCAGCTTGCCCGACGGCAGGTAGTCGCTGGGGTTGGAGTTGGGGTTCTTGAAGTCCAGGTCGTATGTGTTGTTCTTGAAGAACTCTGACGCGGCCACGTCCATACCGATCTCGATCTGGAAACGTAGGTATATTTATCATCAATCCTTTAAAATATAATAATGAAAGAATTATGCGAATGATATCTTGGAGCATGATAGCAATTTTGTAAGGAGACCAATTTTACGCACTTATGCAACCACGCACCACGCGTAATGTCCAGTACATTCAATTTTCTAATATAAGATTGCAACCAAAAGTGGTTTAAACTGGAAAAAATATACTACTGAAGGGAGTTTGCATGCTGTTTCTATCTAGAGTTAATGGGAGCAGATATCATACTATACTGTCCAGACTTCAGCCACTAACCTTGCCAGTGTATCCAGCCTGCTGGATGGCGTCCTGGATGAGGAAGAGAGCGTCCTTGTTGTTGAGGATGTTGGGCGCGAAGCCGCCCTCGTCTCCGACGGCGGTGGAGTCGAGACCGAACTTCTCCTTGATGATCTTCTTCAGGTAGTGGTACACCTCGGAGCCCATGCGCATGGCCTCAGTGAAGGAGGTGGCACCTAAAATAAAAATTGCGGGTTTTAGATACCCAATAAATTATTCATTGAAAATGAGACCCATGTAGTTGTACCCATAAATCCAAATAATAATAATAAGGTAACACTTTTATTTTTCAGTTTTTACCTACTTTTAGGCTAGTGTAACAACCGTAAAGATAACGTTCGGATCCCAGCCCAGAGGCCGCGACCACTTACTTCATCATCCTCTTCTCCGTCCTCTATCAGTCTCTTCAGGAGTTCTCACTTTCTTTTAATTAAATTGTCTGACATAGTTAATGTTCGATACACGACTGGAATGCGCAACTGTTAGCACTGAATTCTCTTTGACTACTGGCCGTGGTAGTCGCTGCCTGGGTCGCGGCTGCTGCTATCCGAAAGCTTATGGCAGCGCCGCACAGCAGCGACAATGGGTCGCGGCTGCCAGGTCGCGACTGCTGGGATCCGAATGTTACCTTAACAGACTCATCACACCGCACCAAGGTCACCTATAGGTGACATTGTGAAACAGATATCTTCTTTTGTTTGATTTCGGATATTTTCTCACTCTTACTTTTGGGTGACCTTGGCTTGGCCTTGTTACGTTGCCGCTATCTGTTAGCGCTATAAAAACCCCAAATGTATGCCCAGGGCCGGATTAATCTACCCTGATTGAGTGCTCGGGCCAGTACTGTGTATGGCAATCAAAGTAGTATTTTTGTAGTCAAAGAGTTACTTACCGGTGGGAAGAATCATGAATTCCTGCATGGCAAGCTTGTTGCCAGCGTGAGAGCCTCCATTGATAACATTGAAGGCAGGCACTGGCAGAACAATGTCAGCATTTCCAGCCAAGTCGGCCAAGTGCTTGTATAGGGGCACTCCCTTCTTGGCAGCACCGGCCTTGGCGACGGCGAGGGAAACGCCGAGGATGGCGTTAGCGCCGAATTTGGACTTGTTCTCAGTGCCGTCCAAGTTCAGCATGAACTGGTCAATCTGAAAAGGAGAAAAAATTACATCATTAGTTGCAGATTTTTAGGCTATCCAAGGACCACAAAAAGATATAAAGGATGCTAATAAATTTTATAAATTGTTACAACTGAAAACTCGAAAAACAGTACAATAGACCTCTACATCCTTAACCAATCTTAGTTAACACATTCAAAATGAAAACAGTAAAATTTTTGTTTATTTTAAGCATTAGAAAACTGACTTACAAGAAAATGTAATCACAGACACATTGTTGCTGAAAAATAAGGATGCAATAACTGGTAATTCTAATAATGGTACAAGCAAATTTCGCCCTTATGATAAGCATAGTTTTTTTTTATATTTCGTATTAGTTTACATCAAACTATAAAATATATGCGAACATAGTACCTATGCGTAATTCGGATTTTTTTTCAAGTGACACAGAACTCATCCTCAGATGCAAAATACTATAATAAATATGGCATTAACCTGTTTCTGCTCAGTGACTTCAATGTTTTGCTTCAGCAGCTCAGGGGCGATGATGTCATTGATGTTGCTGACGGCCTTCTTCACGCCCTTGCCAAGGTACTCGCTCTTGACATTGTCTCTGAGCTCCAGAGCCTCATGGACGCCAGTAGAGGCACCAGAGGGCACGGCCGCACGGAACAGACCCAGTTCAGTCACCTATTAAATAAAACATTCAATAAAATTTTGATTGTTCTTTAAATACAAAATAAAGTATTGTAATATTTAAAAAGATTTTTTTAAATATATGTATTTTAAATGAAGCTCTTAGCTACTATGGATAAAGTTGTTCGAGATAAAAAGTTATTAGACCAGAGTTATTACATGTTTAAAAGATTTCAGTTTAATACACAATACAATCTAAGAGTAAGTACATGTATGGTATGTAAACTTTTTTCATGGAGGGCCAACATTTATTTAGGCACATCCTCCTCCATTTATCGAGGCCAAGGCGGTGGCTTTAGGATCTTGTGGAGGCCCATACAACAACAACATCCTCCTGCTGTACCAATGAAATATGCAGAATAAGATTTATGTATCAAATAAGAAAATATTCAATGGTTGTCCTTACCAGGTCAACTTCCACTGTGGGGTTGCCACGAGAATCAAAGATCTGACGAGCTTTAATTGACTTGATAGGCATTTTGTTGAGTAGTGAAAATGTCCTGTGGAGAAAAATACACATTAGTGATAAAACTTCCAAGCTGCTAATAAGATACTAATAAGTTTGATCAGCTCACTATACTAACAGTCAATATTGATTAATAATGATTTAATGAAAACAAATTATTGCCACAGTTTCTCACTAAGGCGTTAGATATATTAGGTACTAACAAAATAAATAACATTGATAAGGTCGACAAGGTCAAATATAGGTTATGATTTAAATACTTTTACAAAAATTAAATGATTTGAACCCAAGGTAAAACTACAATACCTTAGCTCAATTCAGTGTTTATTATCTCCAAATTAGCATTAGTTAACACAATAGAAGATTACTCACAGGGCCCAAAAATTACGTTATGTAAAGATATTTACATAAAAGTAAAGCAACAATTATCGAACAAAATAATATTGTATATTCTCTCAAATATACTTTTAAAATAATTAAATTTTATCTTACCGTCTGGTGTAAGAAATGAAGATTTTTAGAGGAATGCTCAAGGAATTTGATTCATTCACCGGATTTGCCGGATTGATGTGGTGATAGCTTTGACCTCTAGAAGGTGAAACTAGTGGGGCACCAAATCGATAAAAAACATTATGCCAAGACCGACGCCAAGACTGCAATCTTATCATACCGGTTTTTGATCTCCTGGCAACACAAGCGTTTGCAGCTGTCAACGACGGTTCGACGTCAACGTCATTGTATTGTCAAGAATGTCAAGTCTATAGTTTATCTTGATGTGATTTGGATACATCGCGGCATCACCTTGTTTTGTTATTAATTTAACTATAAAATTTGTAACTATAGTGCGACTAGAAGAGAAAAAGCCGAATGTTATGAATTAGTCTTTTGAACGTAGCTTCAATACAATATAACTTTTAGGTTAGTTTGTGTAAGAAGCTGTAAGTAAATTATTATAAGTTTGGACGTAAGCATCATACTAAATTAAAATGGGTGATAAAGAAGCGCAAAAGGAGGAAAAGAAACCTATAGTGGTAAAAAATGCTACAGATCTACAGAGGTTGAAATTGGAAAAGCTCATGAAGAACCCTGTAAGTTAATATTTCCAAATTGTGTTACTAAATAAGCTGATGCTAACTATTCTGTATCAAAGTGTAATTAAGAATACGTAGTCATATTAAATTTCACATTTTTATAAATCTTTCAGGAGAAACCTGTAATTTTACCAGAACCACCAAAACAGAAAACTCTTGCAGCTCCTCCAGACTTTGTCCGCAATGTGATGGGCTCCAGTGCTGGCGCGGGCTCCGGGGAATTCCATGTTTATCGCCACTTGAGAAGGAAAGAATATGCAAGACAAAAGTTTATTCAGGAAAAAAGTGAAAAGGTAAGTTTTGGTAGAATATAAAAATGATGATTTCTTTTTGTAATGTCTATCAGATCAATAATTCAACAGATCAGATTATATAGATTTTTACTTATTTTATAGGAAAAACTGGATGAGGAGTATCATAGAAAGATAGAAGAAAATAAAAAAGCAGCAGAGCAAAAAACAGCTAAAAAAAGAGCCAAAAGGTTAAAACAAAAAATGAAGGCGAAACTTAAGGGTAAGAAGCCTAAAACAAATAATAACACTAATAATTCCTCACAATCTGATAATGATAGCAACAGTGAGGATGAAGAGAATGAAAATGAGGAGGGTGCAAATGAAAATAAAGACTCAAGTGAAACCAAAAATGAGCAAGCTATCTAATAGTATCTCAACACATACATCTAAAGAAATTGTAATTTTAAGTACAATATTACACTCACAGAAAGAACTCTGATTAATCTGCCCTTAACCTTTTTCAATTGCTTATAATGTTTCATCAAACATAGCTCTGAAGTTATAGTACAAAGTCTTATGATATGTGCAGATCTAGGGGGGAGGTAATGGGGGTCATGACCCCCCTGGAGCCTAGGTTTACCATGTGACCCCCCACTGGAGCCTGGTCTGGGCACACACATTGACCATGAAGTCTATCTTATAAGACACAGTGTAACATGAGGAAATAGAATAAAATATAATTTTAACTTTTCTGTATACACAGAGAACCTCCTATAGAGTAGCAATCTTGTGTATTTTGTTCGCGATACGAGTCACCAGTGTTTGGGGTGCGAGGAGCGGGCGGGGAATGTGTTAAGCGCTCTGTGATTGGCCGTTTCAAGGACGGCGGGCAGTCACGCCAGATGAAAAGGGACAGAAGTATGACTGTCCCTCTACTGACGCGTAAGTGGCCAATGTAAGTTGACCTATGCCGGCTCTGAATAAATTATAAATATGACTTATTTGTGGAATGTAATGCTGTCTGTTTTTAAATTTGAGCTTCTTGTTACCTAAACTTTTGAATAAACGTCTTTATTATTATTATTCTCTTTATTTATTTTCTTTCTTAGGCTAGGCTGTTTATAATATGAATATAAAAGTAAAATACAAAAACACATACAAAACAATATAAAACACATATAAACACATTATAAAAAACCTAACCTAGGGTGCCGCCAGCAGCGGGGCAGGGCCCAAGCTGCCGGTGGTTAGGGCTGCAGAGAGAGGAACCGTCGAACTATCCGTGCTGTGTCCAAGATCACCGCCTTCTGCATCTGGCCCTTGATCCAGCCACCTAGCGAGAGTCTCTTAAGATGTTGGTCGAGACTCTTCGCTATGAGACCGTTCGCTGAAACGACTATCGGAACAATGATCGTTGATTCAACATCCCACATGGCGGTTATCTCGTGAGCCAAGTCTAGGTACTTACTGGACTTGTCCTTCTCGGCTTTCACGAGATTCTCATCATGGGGGATGGTGATGTCAACGAGCACTGCCCGGCGTTGCAGTCGATCTATTATCACAATGTCAGGTTTATTGGCTACAATAGTCCTGTCAGTGATAATAGATCGATCCCAATAGAGCGTGGCACGACCATTTTCGAGAACTGGCGCAGGTAAGTACTTGTAGTACGGTACTTCGCGGTCCACAAGGCCGTATTGAAGAGCAAGTTGCTGGTGAATAATCCTGGCTACGAGATTATGTCTGTGCAAGTACTCGCCGTTAGCAAGATGAGAACAACCGGAAATAATATGCCTGAGTGACTCTCCGGGACGGCGGCATGCCCGACAAATGTCGACCGTACCGTCCTTCAGGATATATTTCCGGTAGTTGTTCGTCATCATAACTTCGTCCGCAATTGCACAGGCAAAACCCTCGGTTTCTCCGAAGAGGTCCCCGAATCGTAACCAGTTCACCGATGCGAGCAGATCTACATCGGGTCCCTTATTATTATTATTATTATTTCACACTACAGGTGGACATCTTTAAGGCATCAAAATACCCTTTTCCAATTTTTTCTTTCGGGTCTGTTACTTGGTCAATACTGATCGGGCACGGCGAGCGCCCGCGCTTATATCAGTGCAAATACTAGGAAGGCTGGCGACCGCGAGTCGTCTTGTAATGGATGTCTATAGGGGTTGGTCTGTGCTTTTCTGTATATCTTCTAATTTCAGAGTTATTACCATTTAAAAACAAACAAGTCAAGCTTATTTCTTAGTAAAACATGCTTTTTGACGGCTATCTTTATTGATAGGTGTCATAAAAGGCAAGTGTCAAGCAAAACATTGCAAAAAGCAAGTTAAAAGAAAAAAAAACAAAATTAATTTTAGGTGCCAGTTTTACGGATAATAGAAGAAATAGTACATTACGATACAAGTGCGTAAAAAAGGAAGTTCGAAACGAGTGGCGATAAATTAAAACACGACCGTAGGGAGTGTTTTAAATCGACACGAGTTGCGAATTTCCTTTTCGCACGTGTATCGTACGACGTTTTTCAGTACAGATGAGCTTCCGAAGTTTCGACCTGTTATATAATTAACCACTTCTCGCACTAGTGCGTAAAAAAAACACCATCTGTACTGAAAAATACATTAAGTAGAAAAAGTCATAAGTTTGTATAACATTTCTTCTTTCTTTTGGCCTCAAAAATGCTAGCCAGTCAAGACAACTGATTGAGTACACTGGCACTTTCAGCTATTATACTACTCTTTGCTTTCAGCTAAGTGTTTTTTTTTCACCGACTGTGCCATTTATCAAGTATGGAATTTATAGTGGACGGAACCAAAAGGCATTGAATCACTACGTTTTAAGTCTGGTCGGCACTCTCGAACAGCCCTCGAACCGACTCAAGCTAGGAACACACTACGCGGACGTCCGTCGTAAATCGACCGCGGACGGGAATCTGGACAATGGAAATACACATAACCGTGCAAACTATCGGTCGACGGACGCGGACGTGGCCTTGAGCGCACGGACGTCCGATCGAAATCTGGCTCTCTGGATGTTTTGTTCCGTGCACACTGATAGGTCGCGGTCGCGGTCGTTTTACGACGGACGTCCGCGTAGTATGTTCCTAGCTTTAAGCTAGGAACATACTACGCGGACGTCCGTCGTAAATCGACCGCGGACGGGAATCTGGACAATGGAAATACACATAAAGCTAGGAACACACTACGCGGACGTCCGTCGTGAATCGACCGCGGACGGGAATCTGGACAATGGAAATACATATAACCGTGCAAACTATCGGTCGACGGACGTGGACGTGGCCTTGAGCGAGTGGACGTCCGATCAAAATCTGGCTCGCTGGATGTTTTGTTCCGTGCACACTGATCGGTCGCGGTCGCGGTCGATTTACGACGGACGTCCGCGTAGTATGTTCCTAGCTTTACCGTGCAAACTATCGGTCGACGGACGTGGACGTGGCCTTGAGCGCATGGACGTCCGATCGAAATCTGGCTCGCTGGATGTTTTGTTCCGTGCACACTGATCGGTCGCGGTCGCGGTCGATTTACGACAGACGTCCGCGTAGTATGTTCCTTGCTTTTTAAGCTAGGAACACACTACGCGGACGTCCGTCGTGAATCGACCGCGGACGGGAATCTGGACAATGAAATTACACATAACCGTGCAAACTATCTGTCGACGGACGTGGACGTGGCCTTGAGCGCATGGACGTCCGATCGAAATCTGGCTCGCTGGATGTTTTGTTCCGTGCACACTGATCGGTCGCGGTTGCGGTCGATTTACGACGGACGTCCGCGTAGTATGTTCCTAGCTTCATGCGAGCGTTTTTCCGACGGTCGTGACGACATGTCACTGCTACCAACACAAAGAAAAAAATCGCTAGGGCTCAACTAACACAGTCTCTAATATTTATCGATATCGATAAATGTACGATATTTTGAAGTATGGTGAATTAACAGTAAATTTTATATATATAAAAAATGTCTGGGATGGCTGTCAGAGGCGTATTTCAAGGATTTGGTGTTGGCATCCTGAGCCAGTCAGCTTTACCGTCCCGTTAAGTGACGATAAAGTATGAAATTTAAGAAAAAATGCTGCTTTGCTACCCTAAAAAGAGCCTGCCGTCTTTAATACGCCCCCTGTATAAGATAAATAAATAAAACACACACAGTTTCGTTTTCTTTCAACCCCTTATTATGTACCTAATTAAGACCTAATATGTATGCAATAAATGCTTATGACTTATTTGCCAAGAGTGGCACTGAAGCTTTAGTAGTTTCATGTGTTCTGCCTACCCCTTTATGGGATACAGGCGTGATTGTATGTAGGGGGAAGCGGGGCAGATACGTACACCTTTTTTCAAAATTGATTTTAGAGCCCAAAATGATCTTCAAATACATTTTTTTTGTACCTAGTTGACAGCATATTTATTAAGGTATACCAAATTTACGTTTTCTTGTTAAATTTATACCCAGAGTCAGAGATATATTGATTTAAACAAAAAATGGTATTTGTGTAATTCTGCCCCACCTGCAGGGCACTTTGATATCTAGTATGGGACACTTTGATACATCAATTTAGGGCACTTTGATACATGTATCAAACTGCCCCTAACAGCATGCGTTTCAGAACAACACACTTAGCTGACCAATGATAAGCCTTTTAAACATATATTTATTAAAAATATACTATGAAGTTTTAGTTCTAAATAATAAGCCAACTTGATAACTGAATAGATATACTTACTGCTTTTGACAATGCTCATCCATTAAAACTCTTTAAATTTGCGGCACCACTCGATCAGAAACACGTAAAATTTTTACTTAGGGACCGCGAAAACACGTTTCGACGCGCTGAGCGGCAACGGCTGACTGGCGAGCGGCGCGGCCGCCGGTACGTCACTCACACATACAAAGGCACGTTTGAGTGTTGCCGCAGGTGTATTTAAGCTTGTAGGTAAGGAGTTAGTGTGGGTGTTCAAAACTGCCCCTTGTGCCTAACTACCCCGCTTCCCCCTATGTATGTAAATAAAAGCAAAATATAACATCACTTTTCTTTTACATGAAGTAATTTTTCAACTACTTTGGCGCACTTGGTGAACTAATTTTGAGGCGTTTGCAGAAATTTCCTATGATTTACTATACCTGATGGAACTAATTAGTTCCATCCACTTTTACTTGCCTTTATGGGTTGAAAATAGGAACAGAAACCACACAACCAATTTTTACGACACATTTTATTTATAAATCGAATTAGATAATACAGTTATTCGCGACTATAATCAACATAAGTTTAGTAAGTCTACTGCACGCTGGCCATGACGCTGTCCTCGTTCTTCTTGAGTATGACGAAGCCCTCCATGACGGGCGAGAGCGGCACGTACTCGTCGGTGGCGAGCTCGGCGCGCTCGCCGAACGAGAGCAGCACGGGCGTCGTGTGCGTGTGCGAGCCCGCGATGGTCTTCGGGGTGCCGGCCTTGCCGATCACGTCTACGGCCTGCGAGGATTTGAGATTAGATGCTTCAGTTTCAAGTACAGTCGAGTTCATAAATATGTGTACATTTCTTCACCTTAACTCGATGCAATAAGGTGAAAAAATGTACACATATTTATGAACTCGACCGATAATTTGTAAGATTGCAAGAGCACAACGAGTGTGTGGAGTATTAGGGATGTAACACTTCTAGATGTGCCGGCAACCATAGGTTATACAGAGACTGCTTACCATTACGTGGGTCGTGTCGTAAGCTTGTTTACCAGCAAAATAGTATAAGAAAAAAGTGCGATTTGTGTTACAGTAGTCAACAATACTAACAGATTGTATCAACAACGCGAGCCGAACGCTCGATACAAATACGCGTTAATAAGAAACGGCTCCTCCGATATCGGCGTATCAACAACGAAGTATCGAGTATCAAATTCGTTTACTAACATTTCAAACGATTGTATATTTAATAATATTTTGTATGAAGATGAAGTTTTATTCTGTTAAAAGTAGTTTGTACCATAATACATAACATAGAAGAAGTAATAAAAACAAGCTGATGTACACACCTGTCCGACGCGGACGGTAACGTTGAGGGGCTGCAGGTTCTCGTCGAGCGTGACGAGCCAGCGCGGCTGCATCGCCGTCGCCAGCACGTACAGAAGGTAGTGCGACTTGCCCAAGATTACTGGAATAAAACACCCAATCAAATAAGTACAAGGAACAGAAAAATTGACGCGGATTCGAAGTACTCAACTACTCATGGCTGATTCCGTTAAAAAAAGTGATATATACTTTTAGCTAATCTTGGGACCACCAAATATACAATTTAGGGTCTCCCCAAACCGATCGACGCGAAATCGGCTTTCGCCGACCAAAAATCGTTCGTTAGTATGAACATGCGACGACGACGCGCAGGCGTCTTCATACTAACGAGCGATTTTTGGTCGTCTAGAACCGTTTTCTGAGTCGATAGGTTTGGGGAAACCCTTATGCGAGAGTTCGATACTATACTATACTTACCCTAACTATAGCTTGCTATATTATACTTAGCCTAAGATCATTATGTGTACACATGAATTGCAATAAAGCATTGAAATTGAAATTGAAAGTTACGACAATTTTAGTTCATCATGAAGCGTTTATTCACCAAACACTATCAAAAAAATCTTCAATATGCAAAACTAAGAAAATAGAAATGATACACGTATTTGATTTCGCAATAAAACGATAATCAGTAAGCACTAAATCTTTCATAGCTTTAAAATCACGTACGAATTGTAAGTGGTGTTAAATTTCACCGCCATGTCATATGACGAGGTGGCCGAGTGGTTAAGGCGTTGGACTGCTAATCCAATGTGCTCTGCACGCGTGGGTTCGAATCCCATCCTCGTCGATAAATTTTGTTTGGATTTTATTGATTTCATCAACACAAGAATGAATTTTCTTACTTTTCTTATAAGGTTTTTGTTTTGTAAGATTTTCAGTTTCCTATTTAAATTACAATCTAAAATAAAATTGTAATCCTAATTTAATATCCTGGGCCAAATTTTTATTTATAAGTTTTAATGTAAGTGTTTATTGTAATATTTATATACTAACATTTAGTAAAAAATATGCCAACTTACCTCTATAAATTTTAGATCACCTAGTGACGTATTTAATTTTTTACAAATAGTTTCTTATGCTCACTCAATCCTCACACTTTTGAAAAGCCGAATTTTGATGAAAAACATACGATTTAGACCGCTATTATATGTGTATAGTTTAGTAAAAGTGAAATGGGAATTTGTAAAATACAAAACGAACCACTAACGTGTCAGGTTTTTTTATAATATAATCTGACTGCCCGGAATTGGTACAGAGGCTAGTAAGATTCTTTGTACCGGACCTAAAAAAAATAACCCTCAGACCGCGAGTGCGGCCTTTGCTGGCGGTGCCAACGGCACGCACGGTGGCGTATAGAAACTCGCCGATTCCTCGTGCCTTAGCACTGCTGAATGCGCTCCTGGTGTCAACACCTGACTGTGACCTACTTGCGTGGCGATGGACGGATAAGAGGGAGTCTAGTGTTTTTAAAGTGTTTTAATTTTATTTTTAGTTTTACGTACTTATAGTATGTCATTTTATCGTTTAACAGTGTATTAGTCCTAACTGTAATGCTGTGTAAATAGTAAATAAAGAAATGAAATGAAATAATAAATTTTTGTAAGTGCTCACTCAGTCCACACGTTTTGAGAAAGTTAAAAATGTAAATATCTTAAGATTTGTAGCACCACAGACACTCGAAAGTACTTCAACATTTAGTAAAATTTTTTACTAAATATCCACCATCTAATATTTTATATTCGTTGTCTGGTTTTAAAGATATTCAGACATAACTTTTTTCATACAAATGTATCATGTAGGGTGACCACACTATGTCGGCTCCTGATTTTCCCCGCCTTGCCATTGTCATATTGAGATTGGGGAGTTTCGTTCAATTTTGATAATAGTTTATATTAAACTAATACCATATTAATTCTCCATCTGCAAACTGTTTTTAGGTTATGTTCTTGGCCTAGTGATGATGTGTATTGTGTAATTTTTATCGACGTCAGGATAATAACCATATCGACATTCATGCATTAAAAAGGACATGAATGATAATTGGTAAGAAACAAAGAATATAATACTTCACTAGTAAGAAACCAGAAATCAGGAGCCGACATAGTGTGGTCACCCTACATGATACATTTGTATGAGAAAAGTTATGTCTGAACTCTGAATATCTTTAAAACCAGACAACGAATATAAAATATTAGATGGTGGATATTTAGTAAAAATTTTTACTAAATGTTGAAGTACTTTCGAGTGTCTGTGGTGCTACAAATCTTAAGATATTTACATTTTTAGGGTTCCGTAGTCAACTAGGAACCCTTATAGTTTCGCCATGTCTGTCTGTCCGTCCGTCCGTCCGTCCGCGGATAATCTCAGTAACCGTTAGCACTAGAAAGCTGAAATTTGGTACCAATATGTATATCAATCACGCCAACAAAGTGCAAAAATAAAAAATGGGAAAAAATGTTTTATTAGGGTACGTACTCCCCTACATGTAAAGTGGGGGCTGATTTTTTTTTTTTCATTCCAACCCCAACGTGTGATATATTGTTGGATAGGTATTTAAAAATAAATAAGGGTTTACTCAGATCGTTTTTTGATAATATTAATATTTTTGGAAATAATCGCTCCTAAAGGAAAAAAAAGTGCGTCCCCCCCCTCTAACTTTTGAACCATATGTTTAAAAAATATGTTATGTTATGTTATGTTATGTTGTGTAGGTAAATTACATATTTAATGATATTGAGATTCATATTATCTTTTTCTTCTATGACAATTTGATATGTTTTCTCTGAAGAAGAACGACATATTATTAAGCAATAATATAATTTATTGAAATTGATTTCCATAGAGTACCTAGTCTGTTCATATTCTTTGATGAATACTTTTGCATGTTAAATTGTATGTTGTTATTTAATGCATGTTAATTATAAGATGTAATGTTTTGATTATAAAAAAACCTGACACGTTAGTGGTTTGTTTTGTATTTTACAAATTCCCATTTCACTTTTACTAAACTATACACATATAATAGCAGTCTAAATCTTATGTTTTTCATCAAAATTCGGCTTTTCAAAAGTGTGAGGATTGAGTGAGCATAAGAAACTATTTGTAAAAAATTAAATACGTCACTAGGTGATCTAAAATTTATAGAGGTAAGTTGGCATATTTTTTACTAAATGTTAGTATATAAATATTATATGTTAAATGAATACATTCACTGTTTTCGTTGGTAGTTTGTGAGAACTGAGTGAGCACATGTTAATGACTGTATCTTTTGATTTATCTTTCTACAAATTCAGAGATTCGTTTTACAATTGTTTTAGAACTTTTACTAAATGATCAGCATATTTTTTTTTATTTTCGGAAGGTGCTCACTCAATCCACACGCACACCAATTAGGACACCACAGACTAAACTATAAGTGCTAACTATTCGGTGTTGGATACTCTATGCAGTTCCGACTCAACTATAATATCTCATTATACTTGACTTTAGTTAACTGTAATAATTTCAAAAATAGAACTTCATACAATTTCTATACTAATTTGCGATACCTGGCAAATTTTTCTGCATCTGAACCACATTTTTTTTTATCTGTCGCGTTATCGGCCAATCAGAGACGGTTATTACAAACAATTGGTTGCTAGGTAATTCGATGTTAATACAACGGTGAACGACGCTATTAACATTAATTTTAACTTGAATGATGATATTTCCGTCCATTGATGATGAAGATGATGACTCGTAGAAAAAGTATTGTATACAATAGTAATATAATTAAGCTTTTCACTCTCGTACCGTACTATTAGGCCACTCAGCAAGCTTCGTGGCCTAAACATGGTACTCGACTGAAAAGCTTTGCATTATATCACGATTGTATAAAATACTATTATGTCATGTGTATAATATCAATTATCAAGACTGAGCGAATTCGTTATGGCGTCCATTGAATTTCCCTGATAATGAAGAGGATGTAAACACGAATATTCGCCGAATCCCAACATGTGTGGTAAGCTACAATATGTTTGCCAGTGTGTGCACATAAACATAGTTAGAGCTTATAGCATTAGTGCACACGAATGTTCGGAGTAAAATTATACTTTACAGGGTTGACTATGGTATCCATGAACCGCGTGGCACAGGCCCTGCGCCATCGCAACACAAGCAGCTGCGTGTGTGTGTGTGTGTGTGCTAGTATACTCACTGTTCTTGCAGTCGAGGAAGGCGGTGAGCACGACGAGCAGGCCGGCGAGCGCGGGCTGGTTGACGAGGCGGCGGTCGGCGTGCGCGGGGCACAGCGTCACCGTGCCCTTGCCCGCGTGGCACAGGCCCTGTGCCAGCCGCACCATAAACAGGTGCACCGGCGACTTGCCGTGGTACAGCGCCAGCGCGCGCAGCATCGTCGCCAACCTGGACACAATTGTGACATAATGTTAGTAGGGCTAGAAACAAAAGCACTTGATATGAGGCTCGATTTGTGGAAGAGCGAAATCGGTACGGTTAATTAAGCGCTCTTGTAGTTCTGATTACAGTAGTGACAACTCAAATGACACTGGACGGATTCGGCACGCCACACGGCCATCGAATCGACAAAATAAGAACATTGTTGCAGAACAACATTGTTGCGGAAAACAAACAAGCGCAAAACTTTTGGGTAAATAAGCGAGTTTTGGCTCTCACGCGGCAACCTGCCGAATCCTAAGCCGCCACAGAGACACAACGGAACCATGCTGTATCGCAAAGATGAGGTAAACCACATCGCTGTCTGAGTGGATTATTTGTTGAACACATCGATAGCAGCCAGTTATGGGTTAGAGATGGAGCAGAGAATGATGGCTCACTTATACCTTACTTAGATACAGTCACGGTTGGAAGACTCACCTAGCATTATTAGTGCCAGCGCCTACTAGACCCATGGCAAAGATGGCGTTGTAAGCCACATCGTTGTCAGAGTCGTGCGAGTACTTGTTGAGAACATCAATGACGGCTAGTTGCGGGTTGGAGATGGAGCAGAGAGCGATGGCTAGCGGCACCGCTCGTCGGACTGCTGGCTCGCCGTAACGACCCTAGGGATACATGAATAGTCGAGTGAGATATACATTACAATGTAAGAGACATACGTTTTGTCACATACAGTAAAAACTACTTAGATAACAAAATGCTACTTTTGGCAGATATTCAATAGTTTTTGAGTATATTCTCGAGATTTTTTTATAGAGACAGTTATCGGCTGAGGTATTGCCAGCATGGTAGTTAATGGTAGTGTGAGAGATGTTCAGAATATCTTGATCTTGAGTAAAGTTGATTGTTTTTAAAATACCCTACATCAGCATATGTGAGTGTGCACGGGAGAACGTCCCAATTTGTCGATTGCTATAAAGCTTAAAATCTCGCCTTTTAATGGTAACCTACAAAGTGGGACGTTTTACTAAACACACTCACATATCCTTATCCCCGGATTATGTGGTTGATTTAGGAATAAGTTAGACAAGCACAGTACAAATCTTCTGATGACTGGATACAGTGCTTATCAAGTTATCAGTCATTACAATTGCCTGCCCGCTTTACAAATTACAAAAGAAAAAATTAAAATTTTGAAAAAACCCCCGACCAAGACATAGTTGACCGATTTTCATGAAACATGGCTAAGAACACTCCCGACTAACTCAGCTTTCAGACAAAAAAAACTAAATCAAAATCGATTCATCCGTTCGGGAGCTACGATGCCACAGACAGACACACACACAGACAGACAAACAGACAGACAGACAGACAGACGGACAGACAGACAGACAGACACGTCAAACTTATAACACCCCTTCGTTTTTGCGTCGGGGGTTAAAAATGGCGTAGTTACCAGCTGTCCAAAGATGCGCGTGCACATCTCGGCGCCGGTCTCCTCGGCGAGCGCGATGACGGCGACGCCGAGCGTGGCGACGGCCTGCACGGCCGCCAACTCCTTGTTCGCCTCCTTCTCCTTGTCCTTCTCCTTGCTCTTGCCGTCCTTCGACTTGCCTGGGACATTACAACATTATTTATGATTTTTTTTTTTTTATTATTACTGAAGTTGAATCACGAGAATACTACATCGTGCAACAATGGGAGGAAGTTGAATATTACTAACGAGAGTAAGTTAAATCGCGACGGCTTGCCGCAAGTTAAGTACGGTACAAGAAATTTCATTATTCCCTTGGGAGAACGATTTTTCCATAACTCACGCTCCGCCTACGTGCAATAGCACATTTAACCCTTAAATGCATGAATTTTTCTTTTAACGAGATATTAATATATGTGATAGACAATGGTTTTCTGACTCTGGGAAAAATAATAAAAAAAATATTTAATATCGATTTTAATACTAAATAAAATATAATAAAATAAATAAATATAAATATTGGGGGACACCTTACACAGATCAACTTAGCCCCAAACTAAGCAAAGCTTGTACTATAGGTGCTAAGCGACGATATACATACTTAAATAGATAAATACATACTTATATACATAGAAAACATCCATGACTCGGGAACAAATATCTGTGCTCATCACACAAATAAATGCCCTTACCGGGATTCGAACCCAGGACTGCGGCTCAGCAGGCAGGGTCACTACCGACTGAGTCAGACCGGTCGTCAAATCAGTGTTAGAAGTTAAATAGGCCAAAACTGATTTATATAAATATATAATTATTGGTAAGTTTTATTTGTAAAGTTTGACTACTATTAGAAAGGTACACTTTGTGAAACCCCCATGATAAAATATTTAAATATAAACTAATTACTAACTCCGAAAAAATCTGCCTAAATCACATCACTAAAAATCGCCATCATCCTGTTTTTTCACACTTTTCCGCCATTTTATCTTTATCCTTAAATAATAAATAGTAAATCATAATACATACATACATACAATCACGTCTGTATCCCATAAAGGGGTAGGCAGAGCACATGAAACTACTAAAGCTTCAGTGCCACTCTTGGCAAGTAAGGGGTTGAAAAAAAATGAAACTGTGACATTGCAGTGACAGGTTGCCAGCCTCTCGCCTACGCCACAATTTAACCCATATCCCACAGTCGCCTTCTACGACACCCACGGGAAGAAAGGGGGTGGTGAAATTCTTAATCCGTCACCACACAGGCGCAAATCATAATATTATTTAATTATTTATTAAATAATAATAAATACTGAATAGTAATTAAGCTATAAATGTGATTTTGGATAGCTACATATTGAGTCACAGGTCATCAAATATATGATGCATATAACATATTCATCACCATGCATTTAAGGGTTAAAGTGCGGGTGTGATGAAATAGTACATTACGATACATGTGCGGTAAAAAGGAAGCTCGAAACGAGTGGCGATAAATTAAAACACGACCGAAGGGAGTGTTTTAAATAGACACAACTTACGAATTTACTTTTCGCACGTGTATCGTACAGCGTTTTTTAGTCCAGACGGATTTTTACGCACTAGTGCGAGAAGTGGTTAATTTCTTTTCAGGTCGAAACTTCGGAGGGCCATCTGTACTGAATAACGTCGCACGATACACGTGCGAAAAGGAATTCGTGAATCGTGTCGATTTAGAACACTCCCTTCGGTCGCGTTTTAATTTATCGCCACTCGTTTCGAACTTCTTTTTTTCCGCTAATGTACTTCTTTGTTCAAGTTAGTGCAAAAGTTAACTTAGGCAGGCTCCTTCGAGAATTTGTTATTCATTTTTTTATAGCAGACGAATTGAACAAAAAACAGTTGAGTGTCAGTATAGTAATTGTACAATTAGATGCTAAATGAGGTGCAGCATAGAAACTTGTATTGTCGCCTTTCTTTAGATTTGACTGTACACCTTTTCTCATTGCTCATAAATTCAGAGCCCGGAAAATCCATAGCAAAACAAAAGACTGTCGCAATCAAACTAGGGTGAGAAACATTTTTTTATCGATATCAATAGTTCTAAATATGAGAAGAAAATGGCCCACCAAATGAAAAAAAAAAAATGTATAAATAATTATACAGGTACAGACAGATGAAATTTCTTCCTCGAAATCCACGTCAGTACACACAGCAGCACTTGACATCTTATTGGGTTTGTTATAGTAATAGGAGTATATAATCATTAATTTTTCAACATTCTCTGGGAGAAGACTGTTTCGTTTATCACTGTAAAGCCATTTATGTATACTAAATGAACGTTCGACTTCACTCGACGTCAAGGGAGCAAATTTATAAAACTCATTGTAGACTAGTTCAGGGTGATTGGTTATCCACGTTTTAATACGATCTTGCACATTACTCATTTTAAATAGTTTTATATATCAACCACGTCCGTGTCAAAATATTTAAGGTTTAAATAATAATTATCTACAGAGACACAACTTATATTTTATCACTGTCATACGCAATGAAATGACAATAATGACATTCAATGTCTTATGGAATATTAATTTTCTGCAGTGTCTATTATAAATTTACAATGAGGTTGATTACCTCTTTGTCACCCGACTACGGCCAAGCTAAAAGGAAAGGGATATTACTTACTTAATATGCAGAAATATAAGTAACGTTGATAATATAGGTTACGTTGTATTTTAGATGAAATAATAACACATATAAAACAAACCCTTAACTTACTACTTGTTTTGCGTTTGGCGTGAATAATTATAAAATAACGTACGTACCTAGACACATCGGTATGATTTTTTTTAGACAAAACTTACTCGATATCGATAAAAAAATGTTTCTCACCCTAGTTTGATTGCGACAGTCTTTTGTTTTGCTATGGATTTTCCGGGCTCTGCTCATAATGTAATGTGTCAAAGCAAAACTGCTGATATAATATACACTTATACAGTGACGTGATTTTGTCGCATTGTAATTAATTACACGTACTTTTATTTTTAACTTCTGATTAGCAGAAACGTCTGCAATCGATGCCACTAGGCTTAGAATAAATTTAAAAGTGGAAAATGTCTGCCTTGGGTGAGACTTGAACTCACGGCCTCTGGATTGATACTCCAGCGCTCTGCCAACTGAGCCACCAAGACTTCAACCAAGCCAGCGAAATTTACCACTACTAAGGTCAATGGGACCCGTAGCGACATCTACCGTAAGAGTGTTAAACTTCTTAAACGGCAACCGGAATAAATAAAATTATAAATAAAAAAATAAATTTATTCTACGCCTACACGTACTTTTGTTCTTGTCCTCCTTGGAACTCCCAGCACCCGAGGAGCTGGAGCTGGAGCCGCTGGATTCCTTAGCCTCTTTCTTGTCAGTCTTCTTGAACGCGGTGTCTTCGGCTGATGACTGCTCGTTCTATAATAAAACGATTAATATGTCACATTCGATTACAGACAACGGAATTTCTGTCAGCTGCAGTAGAAGCATATTTTCAATTTATTTTATTGAGATTTATGGAAAACCGACATTCTAGTCCTAAAAGCCGCCATTAAGAACTATTAGGGTTCCATGGCCAAAATGGCAAAATTCTTACAAACCGGCCATGGTGTACTCTTGTTTCGCCGACAAACTTTTCATCGAATATCATTTCATCGACAACAAATCATCGAAAGTTTAGTTCGTGTAAAATTGTTTCGAGTAATTTTGTTTCAACTACTATTTATTTGAAATTTTCTTAGTTATTTTAAATACTATTCAACTAATATTTCTTCATCGCTGATTCGTTTCAAAGTACTTCAAATAGCAGAACTACAAAACATCGCAATTCATTTATTCGACGTATTATTACAAAACTTTCTCATTTGTCGTACTACACAAGTACACATTTATATATATTTCTATTCTAGGAAACTTCAAATTGACGATTTTGTCGTGGCACATCACATACGTCCATAATGAAACTATGACCAGTGGCTTAAATCCTATATTAGAGTAGGTTTAGGTTAGGTTAGAACTGCGATGCTACAAAACGATGAAGGGCTTTTAAAGTAGGTTTAGGTTAGGTTAGAACTGTGACCACACACAAAAACGACCAGCTTACAGAGTAGGTTTAGGTTAGGTTAGAACTGTGATCACACAGAAACAAACGGCTTACCGAGTAGGTTTAGGTTAGGTTAGAACTGCGACCTACACAACAACGAATGGCTTTTAAATTAGGATTAGGTTAGGTTAGAACTGTGACCACACACAAAAACAAATAGTTTACACAGTAGGTTTAGGTCAGGTTCGACCTGTGACAGAAGCAAACATATTGCAGAGTAGGTTCCGGTTAGGTTAGATCTGCGACCCTACACATCAACGAACGGTCTATACATAAAGTACCACACCCAAAAGTACAGAGTAGGTTTAAGTTAGGTTACAACTGTGATCACACAGAAGCAAACGGCTTATATAGTAGGGTTAGGTTAGAACTGCGACCAAACAAACAGTTTACAAATAGTAAAATTTTAGAAAAAATCATAATTGAAATAATATTATGCGTAATGAATTGTATTTAATGTAAAACAAAACGAAATGAAAAAACACGAAACGAAATACCACGATATGAATTATATTCGGAATAACTTATCTACGAAATAAAAGTCTACGTTTTGATTTTACTTCTATCGATTGTTCTACTAAATGATTTGTCGAGGAAATTAAATTATTTGAAACGTTGTCTTTGAAATAATATTCGAACAAGTGTCTGTCGGCGATTCAAGGGTAAACCCCCGGCCATGACAATGGTCTAAGGACTCTTAGGGCGACAGCGGCGAACAATAGCCACAGGTTGTAGCAAGACACAGCGAAACGACCTTTTCGCACCTATGACCGCTAATCGCCCTTTCGCTTCAGGACAATATCGTTATAGCACCCAAATCTTTATATGAATACTCACGTCGGTGTCGTAGTGCTTGGAGCAGATGTGCAGCATCTGCTGCACGACGAGCACGTCGCCGGTGCCTGCGTACGCGCACATGGACAGCGTGGTCTGGCAGAGCGACTGCTGCGGCTCGGGCAGTACTTCCAGGGCGGCCATTGTTGCTTCCGTGCGCTCCTTGCAGCCTGAAGCAATAATAAATTACTGGAAACGATCCGAAAGCCAGTAGATTTGTGTTGCGTTTCGCAGCGAAGTTCCTATGGCAACCTTGTATCTATAGATGAATTGTTGTAAATGTTTCGTCAAAGTGGCCAGCTAGAAATTATCTAACTTATACTGACCGCTGATTACCTTTTAGATTTTTCTCGAGCTCTCGATATTTCGACGCAGTTTATTACATGCGTCATGATCACGGAAAACCGGTCAATATAAGTCTAAAAAAAATAACCGTGAATCATTCAAATCTCTTATTAGAAATAAAAATAAAATTGTTTAAGTTTATACTTAATTTTACTTACCTAAGAAACATAATCCGAGACCTAGATGTAAAAATCTGGCGTATGTAGAACTATGAAGGTCTTTCGTGTCATCAATGAGGCGTTGAATGATAGCGCACGTAACCTGTAAACAGAATTTTTAATTTAGCAAAACAACGAGTATTACACAGTTTGCTGAAATACAAGTAGGTAGCTAAATTCATATTATGACACACTAATATTCAAGACTCAGGTCTTGTCTTCATATCATGACTCATGACTCGATTATGTCACCCGACATCTGTTGTACAGCTAGGTTTTCACTTGTCCTTTCATCTGGCCCGTCAAAAACAGGTCGTACCACACCATACGAAAGGTAACCTTTAGTGATTATACTAACGTCTCCGTTGCAGGAGCCGACGGCGATGAGCCCGCAGGAGATGGCGGCCAGCGCGCAGATCTCGGCGGGCGCGGTCGTGTCGCTCAGCACGGGCAGCAGGTGCTCCAGCACTTCCTTGCGCTGGGTGCCGGCGTAAGCGATGCCCAGACCTATGAAATAGATACGAATTAAGATTTCGAAATAAGATCGGTAGAAGCATAGTGAAATTAATAAGATATATTTATCTGCCATATAAATGCTTAACTTCTCACCTAACACGCTTCCGATCCTGAGGTTGGAGCTTGAATGCAGCACATAGTCCGAGAGCAGAGCAAGAGCGGGATCACACTCGTTGCGGACTCCGCAGTTCACCAGTCCGAGCGCTAGCAGAGCTCCCGCCTTGATGTGCTCGTCTGCGGTGTAGAGGTACTTGTCGATGGGTGTGAGACCACCGTCCACGTCCCACAAGTGGATCATACCGAGGGACGCCGCAGCGGATAACATGCCTGGCAAATAACAAACAAAATCAATTATATGTATACAATCAACATTGCCAATAATATGAAATGAAACAATGTGTCGACGTTATTGATTAGAATTAAGTGTTTGACAAGACAACATAAATCTTGCTCTAGAACGGTTTTACACGGCGCGCTAGGCATATAATTGTAAGCACAAAGATTGATATTAGTGTGTAGCTTCAAGGGTCAGTTGACGATTTTGGGGAATAAAGGGAAAAATCCTTACTGGATTTAAAAGCTCAGAAATCACAAGGGAAATATTATAATACTCATAATCCAGTTTGAACTTACCATGATCCTTATTCTTATACATCCACTTGTTGCCGTCCTCTGTTGTGACCAACTTATCCCTCCCAAATCCAGCATTGACGAAAGCATTTACAAATGTCGCCGAGAGATTCTGTCTAGCCGAGTCCACTGGGTGCTCTGCAAGGAGAGAAGGACGTAGGGCTGAACCGGCCGACTCTAGCCATGTTTTGTAAACTTCTTCTGGTGTTTTAGGCTCCATAATGTCGAGCTAGAGAAAAAAAAATACCCTAAATTATTGACCCACAGGTAGTTATTACAAATTCTTATTGTCATTTTAAACATAACAGATGATTCCATAGCTAAATGAATACAGTAAAATTAAATTTGACGTACCTCTCTGCCCAAACTCAGGAAGTGATCATTGATGTGAGCATTAAGAAGGATTGTACGCAGATCTTCATCTTCAATATCCAATGGAATGTATTGACGCGCCAGCATGTAGCAAAGCTGCTTCTTTATTAAGCTGCAGAAAATAATTCTAGTTAGTGAAGATAATAAAAGTTAACACAGCCCCCGTTAAGGAAATGGTCATGATTACGGTAATAGGCTACTAGACTCGTATCGAATCAAGTTATTGTTTTCTGTAGTATTTGACTTAAGAAATCAATATTTATATTTTTGATTAAAGATGTGTGTATGTTTTTTTTAATTATGGACTCCGAGAATGGTGTTGGCCAATGGAGTGACGTCACATAATTCAAATCAACTATGGAAATTAGAGGTACTAATCTAATCTCCATAGAAGCAACCTCTATTGTATTAAAATTCATAGTCGTTGCTCGGCTGTGACAGTGTCAAATATTTTTCTAAATCGACTTATGTCATGTCATAGATATTCTATAGATTAATATGGCTGATGTTGTTTTTGCTGATCTGATCACGTAAAAGTAAACTTTAAATTATTTTTTTGCGGGTTTTTAAGTCGTAATAAAATATGGTACTATTTTTTTTCGTTTAATTAGACAGTAATTAATAATATAAGACATACTTTGAAAAAGGGTCAAGTAGCCTATTCCTCTCTACTTGTCTCAACAATTATCTAATTTGGATTATTAGTTTATAAAATTAATAAAAACTTACGGATCACTGCAAGCATTGAACACCTGCTCACACTTGGCCTTATCATGCAGTTGCATGGCCACGAGAAGCGCCCGCGGGTACTCTCCAAAGCGCAGATATGTGTCCAGAACACCCTGCAGGATTTGAGTTGATTCCGGCTCAACTACATAACTGGCACAGCTGGAAAACAAGTCAAAAAGTTGATGAGTAACTTGATGAAACATATTTAAACAATGATGGCTGTTGCTAAATAAAACAAATACAAAAATAACCATACATTTATTCAATCTAGTTTAGTGGAGGGCAAAGTAAGGCCCGCGAAAGACTGTATCCGGCCCGCCACCAATCTTTCAAAATAGTGTGATATGATATGTCAGTACTGTAGTAAATTATTGGTGTAAACCTGGCCTAGCTCCTCTAAAATTCCTTTATATTCTACCTACCAAATTAATCTAGTAAAGTAAACACTCATTTAATGGTACTTTTCCTAATATTTTCGATAGCATCGATTGATTGAACAGCTTCAGATCAGCTAAACATAAACAGAACATGAATTGGAACAGGTGAATGCTCCTAGGAGTGTCATTTTTTGGCAGTCAGATATCATTCAGATGAGTGTTTGAAGAATGCAACCACAATTTAATTTTACATTCAGTAATTTAAGATTCAATATACATCTTTCAATAGACAAAAATGCATGTATAAAAGAAAGAAAAAAAAACTAACCCAATAAGGTAGAGACAGACTCTTGGGTAGTTGCTCTGGTCCATATGCTGAGTGATCAGGTCTAGTCGGTCAATCTCCATGAGAAGGTCACAGGCCTGGATCTCCGCAGAGTGCTTCATGTCGAATGATACCACATCTCTCACCAGCGGCAGAAGTGTGTCCATGTTGTCCACATTCCACTCTTCAGCTATTTCACCTTCCAATTGTCTAGAAACAGATTAGAACATAAAACAATCTGCGGCAAGTATTATTTCTTGCCAACATGACATACTCAAACAACCATATTGCTTTTTAAACTAATAAAAACTTTTACATTCTGCATTATTCGCATTAATTCCCAGACGTAATATCTATGCAGTGACAGCAAATGATTGTATTTGTTTATTTATTACACAGCTATGTAGTATTTTTAGTTAAAGGTAATGAATACATTTATTAGTAAAGCAAACAAAAAAAACATTAAATTTCTGCAATGAACCAATCCTATTTTATAACTACATATACCTACTGTTCTTATTTTGCTTACCTGACATATTCATGACCCCAGTCTCCAACATTGGACATAGTACCCAGTAAACAGTATTTCAAGCATTCTCGTTTCTCAGCAGCATCCTAAAATAAAATCAGTGTTGATCAAACATTGCAAAGTAAATAAAAATATTCTTAATAGAAGGCCATTTAGGCCAAAAAAGATTCTTCAAACATTAGGAATCAGACTACAAAAATTAATAGGAATATTACTCACAGCTGAACCACTAACACCCATTGCTAGCACCGAAACCACATCAGCACAGAACTTTTTAGTTTTGGCATCTTTGATCTTTTCATACACTTCTTTCAATGCAGGGTAGTGCTCCCTCAAAAACTTCAGCGGCTTAGGGACTGATGTCATGGAAGTTGTGGATGTTCTTATCAGATTACTCAGCATTTGCAAAGCTGGGAAATATAAATCTACTTCGTTACCCTGCAAACAATAAAAAAGAATTAGGTTATGATTGTTTATCCGTCATTTAGTATATTTAAAACGTGAAACGCATACCATAAGCTTCTCCACAAGCATATTGAGTTCCTCTTGAAGGCGTTTGTCTTCCTCGGACTGAAAATACAAGATATATTAGATGTATAATGCAACTGCACGATCACTTTCAGAATGACGATACACTTATCGGTTTCTCACCAAATCTTCATTTTGTGCTGCCACTGGCTCGGTTTTTTCTTTCGCTGGTTCCTCAGCTTTATTTTTGACCGTCATTTTCACCACTTATCTTTTAGTAATACGTAAAAATATTGTTTCGCTTGGTGACTGTCTAGAATGGATGATTTGAGAAATTTTGACAAGTCACTACTCTTTTTTTTTTTTTGGAATTTTATGGCCTGGTTACGAGACCTTTAAGCCAAGTCTTTAATTTTATAATAAGTCACTGGTTGACACTTCACTATTGTTATGATCAAATACTATGTAAACTCTACGAGTTAATACGTGCAGCTCGGTGCCAAAGTTGGCAACAGGCACACTAGCGCTCCTAGCGGCATGAGTTGATCAAAATAGTTTAGTTTCATACAGCATAAAATTTAAAAAAATTACAAATTCTTATTTTTTTGTTTTATTCCGTCTAAAAATGTTAAAGTAGATCAAGTAATAGCATTTTCTATTTTAATTTACTCAAATAAAAGTCTAAACAACTACTTTGATCAACTCGAACCGCTAGATGGCGCTAGTAAAATTGTTGCCGCTCAATTGTATGGGAAACGTCAGAAGCTGCACGTATTATAGTATATAGTATTTGTTATGATTAAGTTATTAAAGATTTATCACTGTATTTTTAATGAACTTATAAATTGGCTTATATGTTTGAACGTCTTTTAGTAGAATATTAAGCGGAGGCGGGCGGGAAGAAAACTCACTATTTTGAAACACTTCACTAAAGCTAGGAACATACTACGAGGACGTCCGTCGTAAAACGACCGCGACCGCGACAGAACAGTGTGCACGGAACAAAACATCCAGCGAGCCAGATTTCGAACGGACGTCCATGCGCTCAAGGCCACGTCCACGTCCGTCGACCGATAGTTTGCACGGCTATGTGTATTTCCATTGTCCAGATTCCCGTCCGCGGTCGATTCACGACGGACGTCCGCGTAGTATGTTCCTATCTTATCTTATCTTAAATCTGCGGGGGCCCTTACGGATACACTTCGACCCATCGGGATCTTTTGTGCAATTACCCCCTACGATCCTAAGATCCTTCAGCTATTCAGGAGCTTCTCGACCATCTCCACGTATCGGATGATGAGGCTCATGGGTAGCTCTCTGAAGTCCTTCGGTGCCAGGTAGCCTGCTCCAAAGTTCTTCATTCTTTGTCTGGCGAGGGCGTGACATTCACACATTAAATGTCTGACGGTCTCTTCCTCTTCGCCACACATGCGACAATCAGTGTTGTCGGCGTGTCCCATCTTGGCCAAAATTCCTTTGACCCCGTAATGGCCTGTGAACACCCCCGTTATAATTTGGAGTTGTCTTTTGCCTAGCTTCCCTAGCTTTTTGCTCCATCCAGAGTCTACCCTCTGCATAAAGAGCTTTGAATGCTTCAGACCAACCAGGGCATCCCACTCTTTTTGGTGACTAGCCTTTGTTTGGTCTTTCATAGCCATTCTGATGGTTCCTTGTGAAAGGCCCACATAAGGTTCCGGACCTATGAAGTTGTCTTCAGATCCGGCCTTGGCAAGTTCATCAGCGTTTTCATTGCCAATGAAGCCTTCGTGCCCCGGTATCCATACCAGTTGCACCTTGTTTTGCCTTCCAAGCTTGTTAAGAGCTTGGATGCCGTTTAATACCAGTCTAGAGGTAACTCTGGGCGATGTGAAGGCTTTGAGTGCCGCTTGACTGTCGCTGAGTATATAGATAGTCTTACCTTGGATTTGTCTAACTATATTCTCATGTACACAGGCAATTATTGCATATGTCTCGGCTTGGAAGACCGTGGCATAATTGCCCATGCTGATACTACCACTGTAGTCATTTGCATAAATGCCTGCGCCCGTACCAGATGCCATCTTGGACCCGTCTGTATACCAGATGATGGTGTTGTCATCAGGGGTGGGTGTCTCCAGACCCTCCTTCCATTCGGCTCTAGTATGGACTTTGGTTTTGAAGTTTTTGTGGAAGATGAATTTCGGTTGCATTTTGTCGCAGCCCATACTCATCAGCCTTCCCATAGAATTGTTGTATTCCATGCTTGTGTGTTTAGTCTTCGGCATGCTATCGCTCCAGAGGCCTGTTAAAGCCAGCCGGTGTAGCGATTTCAGTGCCTCAGACTGTATCACTAGATGTAGCGGCGGGAGATCCAATAGTACCTCCAATGCTGCTGTTGGCGTCGTTCTGAACGCACCCGTTATAGCCATGCATGCTGTCCTTTGTACCTTCATGAGGACATCCTTGCATGTGCTCAGTAATGTCCTTGGCCACCAGGCCAGGCTTCCGTACAGGATTATAGGTCTCACCATCATGGTGTAGATCCACCTTAGTACCTTTGGGTTTAAACCCCATGTTTTGCCGTAAGCTGACCTACACATTCCAAACACTCTAAGTGCCTTGGCTGTGGTCAGTTCGACGTGTCTTTTCCAGTTCAGTTCTTTGTCTAGTGTTACCCCTAGATATTTCACTTCATTGGAAAGTTCAAGTACCCTTCCATAGAGCCTTAGTTGCTCCATGCCAGTAAGGGCCCTTTTCCTGGTAAACGGTACTACCACTGTTTTGCCTGGATTGATGGAGAGTTGTTGGTGGTTACACCACCTCTCCACTTGCCTCAGTGCTGTATTCATGATTTCTGACACCGTTCCCGGGAATTTCCCGTTTATGAGTATCACTAAATCATCTGCATAACCCACTGTATATACTGGGCCCTTATTTAGTTCTTCCAAAAGTGAGTTCACTACCAGGCTCCATAGAGTCGGAGAGAGAACCCCACCTTGTGGACAACCTTTTGTTGCTGTGGCTAGTAATTCTTCCCCCATGAGGGAGGACTTAATTAGCCGGCTGTTCAACATATTACCTATCCAGCGGCAGATGGTAGGTTCTATGCCATGTTTGAGTGCAGCATTATTGATTGCACCATATGTGGTGCGATCAAAGGCACCTTCGACATCCAGAAATGCAGCAAGACATAGTTCTTTGTTTTCTATGGCCTGCTCCGCTCTAGTTGTCACCAGGTGTAGTGCTGTCTCCGTGGACTTGCCCGGCTGGTATGCACATTGCAAGCGGTGTAGTGGATGTCTCTTGAGCGGACCATCCCTGATGTGTCTGTCCACCAGTTTCTCCAAAGTTTTAAGGAGAAATGATGATAGACTTATGGGCCTATATGATTTGGCTTCTGTGTAATCCTCTTTGCCTGGTTTGGGCAAGTATGTTACCTTTACTAACCTCCATGCACGTGGTACATGTCCGAAGGCAATACACGCTTTGTACAGTCTACTCAAGTGGGGTATAAGTACGTTAGCGCCTTCTCGTAGTAGTATGGGGTAGATTCCATCTGGCCCCGGGGCTTTATATGGCTGAAATGTCGATAATGCCCATTGTATTTTGTTGTGGTCTACTACCTTTTTCGACGTGTCCCAATTATGCCTGGTCGTGCGAGTGCACTGTTCCGTAACACTAATTGGTTCATCGTCTGGTACACTCTGATTTATTATCGAGCCTGGAAAATGTGTGGCACACATCACCTTGAGGGTCTCTAGCCCCGTTTCAGTCATTCCACCATCACTCCTTCTAATAGAGGTGTGTAGTATGTTCCTAGCTTTATAGTATATAGTATTTGGCCTAATTCATAATCTTAAAAAAAATTTGTATGCAAATTGACAGATCTGTCAGTGTCTTGTCAGTGTCAGTTTGAACTGTCAGATTGCATACAATTTTTTTTTAAGATTATGAATTTTTAAGACTGTCTGTGGGAAGCGTTAATTTGAAACTTTTGTGGTGTCGGTTAGTGCATCGTGGAAATTGTAATACCTAAACGCAAATTGACTTATTTCCAGTTGTTTTTATTGCGTGTTTCCTTGCTTTAGTGAGGTGAAAAGTTATGTGTTACACACGGGATGCAAAGTTATTTTACCTCGTGTGTATTGCAACACTCTCTGCGCTCAGGATTCTATTTTTGAACTACTCGCTTCGCTCAGGATTCTATTTTCGAACCACTCGCTTCGCTCATGGTTCAACCATAGAATCCATTCGCTAGCTCGTAGTTCAACCCTAGAATCCATTCGCTTAGTTCTGTTGCAATTCCACACTCGGTTAAAATACAACTTTGCTCCCTTGTATAACAAATAACTATTTACCGGTTGTACTAGCACAATATAATATTTTTGCTCTATGTTTGCTCGGGAATAAGTCTCCGAGGTTTAGATTCCCATTTTCCTGGACGCATATTTCCTATACCTATTGAGCTTACGCTCGAATCGATAAGTTGTCTTAGATCAGATAAAACGAGTACAGTTATGCCCTTGTTGAATAATCTACTACATACATACCTACTACAACTTTCACCTTTCACACGATTTAAAATGCATAGCAACGCGCATGTGACACCATTTATTGTGTGTGTGGATTGAGTGAGCACCTTCCGAAAATAAAAAAAAATATGCTGATCATTTAGTAAAAGTTCTAAAACAATTGTAAAACGAATCTCTGAATTTGTAAAAAGATAAATCAAAAGATACAGCCATTAACATGTGCTCACTCAGTTCTCACAAACTACCAACGAAAACAGTGAATATATTCATTTAACATATAATATTTATATACTAACATTTAGTAAAAAATAGGCCAACCTACCTCTATAAATATTAGATCACCTAGTGACGTATTTAATTTTTTACAAATAGTTTCTTATGCTCACTCAATCCTCACACTTTTGAAAAGCCGAATTTTGATGAAAAACATAAGATTTAGACCGCTATTATATGTGTATAGTTTAGTAAAAGTGAAATGGGAATTTGTAAAATACAAAACGAACCACTAACGTGTCAGGTTTTTTTATAATAAATTTTTGTAAGTGCTCACTCAGTCCACACGTTTTGAGAAAGTTAAAAATGTAAATATCTTAAGATTTGTAGCACCTAAGACACTCGAAAGTAGTTCAACATTTAGTAAAAATTTTTACTAAATATCCACCATCTAATATTTTATATTCGTTGTCTGGTTTTAAAGATATTCAGACATAAATTTTCTCATACAAATGTATCAAGTAGGGTGACCACACTATGTCGGCTCCTGATTTTCCCCACCTTCCCATTGTCATATTGAGATTGGGGAGTTTCGTTCAATTTTGATAATCTATCTATCTATCTATCTATCTATTAAGCCCCTTTTTTCTGAATTAGAGAATGTCTCTTAGTTCAGTGTGCCGCTTGGCAAAGGCCTCCTCTAGCTCTTTCCATTGACATCTATCCTGGGCCACTCTTCTCCACTTCGAGCCCAATGTAAGCTTCAGTTCGTCCTCCCATCTCATTCGGGGTTTTTTCTGGCCCCTAGTACAACCTCTAGGGTACCAATTTGTTATGATTTGACTCCATTTCTCGTGCTTGTCACGGAGCATATGGCCGGTCCATCTCCACTTCTGCTGGTCAATTTTCAATAGTATGTCGGTTACTTTTGTTTTTTCCCTAAGGTCTTCGTTTCGAACTTTGTCCAATCTGCATATCCCCATCATACTTCGTTCCATAGACCTCTGGCAGAACATGAGCCTGTCCCGGTGCTCCTTGGTGAGTGCCCATGTCTCGCATCCATATGTAATGCAGGGTAAGATGCATGTGTTAAATACTTTTCTTTTAACTGTCATACTCAGGTTTTTAGACTTCATGACTTCCTTCATAGACCAGTATTTTTTCCATCCATTTGTTACTCTTGTACTTATTTCTTTGCTTGTGAGGTCTTCCGGAGATATTATTTGGCCCAGGTATGTATACTCTTCTACATAGTCTAAGGAGGTCATATCTACAATTATTTTAATTTTAGATGAATTGGTCATTACTTTCGTTTTTGTGGTATTCATCGTCAGGCCTACTTTTCTGCTTTCATCGCATAGGATCTGGATCATAGCTTGCAGTTTTTGTGGATCTTCTTCAAATAAAACAATATCGTCCGCAAATCTATTATAAATATATTAAACTAATACCATATTAATTCTCCATCTGCAAACTGTTTTTAGGTTATGTTCTTGGCCTAGTGATGATGTGTATTGTGTAATTTTTATCGACGTCAGGATAATAACCATATCGACATTCATGCAAAAGGACATGAATGATAATTGGTAAGAAACAAAGAATATAATACTTCACTAGTAAGAAACCAGAACCTGGTTATTTAATCGTGCTAACAGATGAGCGTACCGGATTTGTAAGTGGGAGCGAGGAAATAATAACTATTTCTGAGTTTGACCCGACAGATCAGGGTGCGTAGCCGAATGGCACTAATTACGAAACGCTCACGAAACGAAACGCTAGTAGATATCTAACTATATCGCTCGTGCGTATTGGCGCGACAGAGCCAGACTAACTGGCACGGCGTTTCGTTTTCGTTTGGCGTCGGAGTAATGCCATTCGGCTACGCACGCTGTAAAGCTGCTAACACATGACCGTACCGCACCAAGGTCATCCATATGGATGCTTGCTAGCTTGTAAATGGGAGCGAGAAATAGTAATTATTTTCTCGCTCCCACTTACAAATCCGGTACGCTCATCTGTTAGCACGATTAGATTACCAGGTTCTGGTTTCTTACTAGTGAAGTATTATATTCTTTGTTTCTTACCAATTATCATTCATGTCCTTTTTAATGCATGAATGTCGATATGGTTATTATCCTGACGTCGATAAAAATTACACAATACACATCATCACTAGGCCAAGAACATTAACCTAAAAACAGTTTGCAGACGGAGAATTAATATGGTATTAGTTTAATATAAACTATTATCAAAATTGAACGAAACTCCCCAATATCTCAATATGACAATGGGAAGGTGGGGAAAATCAGGAGCCGACATAGTGTGGTCACCCTACTTGATACATTTGTATGAGAAAAGTTATGTCTGAATATCTTTAAAACTAGACAACGAATATAAAATATTAGATGGTGGATATTTAGTAAAAATTTTTACTAAATGTTGAAGTACTTTCGAGTGTCTTAGGTGCTACAAATCGTAAGATATTTACATTTTTAACTTTCTCAAAACGTGTGGACTGAGTGAGCACTTACAAAAATTTATTATAAAAAAACCTGACACGTTAGTGGTTCGTTTTGTATTTTACAAATTCCCATTTCAATTTTACTAAACTATACACATATAATAGTCAGGGCCGGATTAAGGGTAGAGCGAGTGGAGCGACCGCTCTAGGCGCCGAATGGCAAGGGGGCGCCAAAATCATCATTGCATGGGCGCACACATAGCCCAAAATGGCGAGAGGAGTTCAAAATGAATTCTATGCAGGTCTTGAAAATCTAGATATAAATTTGTGATTGCGAATCAGATTATCTAAAAAGTTGCACCACAATGCCACCATGTACAACATTCATAAGGTGGGAGCCGTTGCTAGGGCGCTGTGAAAAATGTTTCTAGCTCTTGAGGAACTAAATTGCTGTTGTCGCGATGCCGAACGACAAAGACAAAGTTACCTATCCAAACGCTCAGTGTTTATCCGCAATCCAAAGCGAAGTTCCTCCAAAGTCCAAAGGCGCAAAATGTCTCAGAGAGGCGCAAGTTGAAGGAGCGTAAGCGTGCTGATGAACGAACTCTAAAGCACTATTAAACCGAAGGGCACGTAGTGGCAAACCACCGATGCTCATTAAGGCATCCGAAAGAGTTACTTTGGCCTAATTAACTCTTAGTATTATAAAAATAAAACGAAATAAAAGGCCTCTCTAGAAGTCGAGAACGTAAGCACCCTGTGAAATCTAAATACTCCAAAACATGCCAAAGTTCTGCAATTAGAGTCGAACTTCTCGTCTTTTCAATATGTCTGTCCAAGTTGGCCATTGCTGTAATTTGCTTTTCTCCCCCATGTCTTGCCTTGGCCCTGAACTGAATCTCAAATCGGACTGTTATCAGTTTTTGGTCTGCCAGAGCTTAGTCTTTGGCCTCTTCCTAGTGACCTCCTCAATGAACACGCTGCGCAGGAGCTTTAACCTCGCGTACGTTGGCCTATGAAAGACGGGCTTATATAGAATCCCGCCCCCCATAAATAATAGGGAAAAATTTTCGCGCTCGCTTCGCTCGCATTTATAATTTATACCTGTCATATATTTTAGTTACTTAGTCAAATGATTGTGACGTGTCAGACGGACACAGAAAATCTCTAAGGATAGCGTTTTGGCTTCGGACCCAAAAAAAATTAAACAAGGGGGCGCCAAAACTATATTTCGCTCTACCCTAATCGAGTGCGCGGGCCGGCGCTGATAATAGTGGTCTAAATCTTATGTTTTTCATCAAAATTCGTCTTTTCAAAAGTGTGAGGATTGAGTGAGCATAAGAAACTATTTGTAAAAAATTTAATACGTCACTAGGTGATCTAATATTTATAGAGGTAGGTTGGCCTATTTTTTACTAAATGTTAGTATATAAATATTATATGTTAAATGAATATATTCACTGTTTTCGTTGGTAGTTTGTGAGAACTGAGTGAGCACATGTTAATGGCTATATCTTTTGATTTATCTTTTTACAAATTCAGAGATTCGTTTTACAATTGTTTTAGAACTTTTACTAAATGATCAGCATATTTTTTTTTATTTTCGGAAGGTGCTCACTCAATCCACACACACACCAACATTTATTGTAGACTCCAGTGACAATGCACCATCAGGTAGACCGTAATTAGAAATTACGAGTAATTTAAGCGCCAACACACAAACTCAGTCCCCATTTTCCCCTTTGATTTTATGTTAACTCTCTGCATTTTATCGAATATGATAAAAATTAGAAGCGAAAATAAGATTTGATTTCATACACTTTTTAAAATGATTTAAAGTTTATTTATATACCCACTCGTAATTAAGTATTTGAAAAACTGTAGTTAATTTCACATCAGACATCGCATTAGTCAATTTATTAATACCTAATATTTATACTATTAATATGTTTCCAGAGAGAAAAATTAAGACTACGCTTGTATGAAAAGTCGATTTCGCACGGGTTATTCTTTTTAGTGTTTAGCAGCAATTTTACAGGTTTCTGTAGGAAACATATATATACGAGTAGAATCCATATAAAACAATGTAATAACTAATAAGTACTATATTGCTTAAACTTCACTGCCTCTTGACGTCATATATTTCAATATATCTGATACCAGTGTTTCTAAAACGGTAAAAAAAAACCGGCCAAGTGCGAGTCGGACTCGCCCACCGAGGGTTCCGTACAAACTTTCTTTCAAAATACCTAGTAAAAATAATCTCATATTTTCATATAACTCTAATGACTTGACTAGAAGACAAAAGTATAGGCACTAATGAGTATTATATTGTATAGCGCCATCTCCCGGTCAATTTGCTAACTAATTTGCGCGACCTGGTTTTTCAGGGATAATTCTTTATGTTAACCGATTTAAACAGTTTTTACTTTATTGGACAGAAGATGGTTTACGTAACATCTCGTATTAATTTTAAGTGCGATATACATCCGCAAGGGTGGGTAAATTGAAAGTAAAAATCTGAAAAGTTTTTTGTGAATTAAAAAAAAAGTATTCAAAATACAAACACGATTATATTTTTCCTGTAATATATAGCATAAAACCAATGTTTACTAAAATTTTCATAATTTTTCGTTGGTAAACTTCGGAGATAAGGGGGGGGGGGAACGGTATTTTTTTTTCCCCTCACTAGCTCGGAAACACATGTTTTGTCCTTTAATACCAGCGGGTAAAAACGCATTTTATCCACTAGTGAGTAAAGTAATTTGACCTTGAATAAAGTCAAATCAACTGCTTTAAAATTGATATAAAAGTAGGTGAATCTAGTAATAAAGATGATTTACCACCTCTGAAACTACTGGAAGCAGTGTTAAATGCATTTTTTGCGTTGTAGTTTCCTCGCTATAGTGAGGGGAAAAGTTTTGTGTTACACTCGGGTGCAAATGTATTTTACTTCTCGTGTGTTAAAAAACTCGCGTTCAGGATTCTATTCTCGAACCACTCGCTTCGCTCGTGGTTCAACTATAGAATCCTTACACTTGCTCGTTTTTCAATTCCACACTCGGCGTTAAAATACAACTTTGCCCCCTTGTATAACAAATAACTATTACATTTTCCTTCAAAATTCTTTTTTTTTTTCACAACAAAAAAATTATAAAAAATAGTTTATTTACGTTCAATTTGCTCTAGCTCTTTCCAACGATACCCCACTTGACCTAGTAACTTGAAATTTACAGTTTGCCCCCCTTTCATTTTGGCCATTTTCTACAATTAAAATTAATATATTTAAAAAAATTATACTTTCTATTTGTAGAGGTTTACAATGTTCACAACTATTCCAAATTTCAAGTTGATAGCATTAGTAGTTCTCGAGATATTTATGAATGTGACAGACGGACAGACAGACGGACAGAGTCGCACCATAAGGGTTCCTGTTGTACCTTTTTGGTACGGAACCCTAAAAACTAAAAGGTTCGCATTACCATGCAGTCAGCAATACATTATTCACTGAATTATTATCATTTTAATATGACCGTTCTCTGAGGTACGCTCACATACTGGTGCAAGACGGCGCGGAGTTTGGTTTCATTTAACCTCTCGTATGCTTAGGAGCAGATCTGCTCCATATTGTTTCAACTTTAACATGTAGTTATTATGACTAATATATTAATGACAATTTTTTGACAGACGCATACGAAAGGTTAAGAATAAAAGCGCTTGCCGGCTCATGTTGCTTATTATATGTGACTACGAATAGTGTGATTTGGAATTTTTGTATAAGCTGAATGAAAGGTAAGGGTAAGTCCCTACCTATCTTTATTTTCTATTTATTATGGTTATAATTTTACGTATTTTTACACAATTATGAGTTCAATAAGGTCTTGGGATGCCTAAAATCCACTCGGCGACCCAATCTCACGATTTGTCATAGGGACTAATAGTTTTAACAGGGCAGTGTTGGGCATAATTCAATTATTTTATAATTGAATTACAAATTAAATTATATAATTTGCAATTACTTGTAATTAATTACGTTCATAATTGAATTAAATGTAATTGAAATTACTTGGTAATTTATAATTGAAATTACATTAATTTGTAATTTGAATTACGAAATTACGTTATGTAAATTTGATTATTACTTACACAAAAATACCCAATTTACCCACTTGGAAGGGTTAAGGAAAACAATTAGTGTAGTTTAAAACATTTATTTAATAACACGTTCACGGACACGTATACGCATAGCATACGCGTAGTCTTTTGTTTCCTTTGGCCTACGACAGATGACGTCACTAGCCGTCCGTGAACGTGATAAACACTTACGATTACCTACACAATTTAAATTACTAATATGGAATTTAAAAAAGTACTTAGGTAGAGGCTGGCAACCTGTCACTGCAATGTCACAATTTCGTTTTATTTCAACCCCTTTTTGCCAAGAGTGGCACTGAAACTTGAGTAGTTCATGTGCTCTGCCTACCCCTTTATGGGATACAGGCGTGATTGTATGTATGTTATGTATGTATGTATGTACTTAGGTACATTTTTTTCAATTTTAGATTGTCTGTATATTTTTTATTGAGTGCACCTCAGCTGTAATCGTCCCGAATTTCATAAATATCCAAACTATCAAAATTGAAATTAGTAAATAGCTCACATCCGAAGTAAAATGTAAGAGCTAAAATACGTAGTAAAAAACTTAAACAAGTATTATGACAAAAAAGAACTATTTTTTTTTATGTTTCTAATTTCATACCTAATATTATATTGAAACACAAACCCACAAAAATAAACTTAGTAGCAAGCTATATTAGGACAATAAAAAAAAAAAATTAAACAACAAAAAGGACAATGAAAATCTTTTTCCTAGGTGAATGTAATTTGTAATTTCATAAAGTAATGAACTACCAATTAAAATCACAAAATGTAATTTGTAATTGAATTGCAAATTACATTTTGTAATTTAGTGAAAATCGTAATTCAATTAGAAATTACATTTCTGTAATTTCAATTTATAATTGAAATTACATTCTGTAATTGCAATTTGTAATTCAATTACGTTTTGCCCAACACTGTAACAGGGACACTTATAAAGCCACTACAGCCAATATACAGGGAGTTAATTTAGTACGCGCAATATTTTTTTTCGGAGTTCATTTCCGGGTTGGTCCGTTAGTAAAGATGCTCAGTATGACCTAAACCCGTAAACTATTACTAGGTGAATAAAGGCATATAATTAACCGGGCAACTAAAATATTAAACGGGAAGTTATGTCGGGCATACAATAATATAATTTGGCTGTGTTTTAATATTGTGGCGACAAAAAAAATATATGAGCTTCAAAATGACAGCTGGTGATGAGTGCCGATGTATACATTTTAAATGTACTTTTTATGTTAATTTGCTATATAAATATTTTAAAAGAACTGTATATTTTATATTAATAGACACCCGTTTTCTTATTAAACTGTATCTCTTAAATTGTTTCCAATATAATAATTCAGTTGCCAAATAAATAGTTGGTACTCGCGTCTGAATAAACCGTAAGCCGTAATGACATTAAAATGCTACCTCATATTGAAATATTTTGAGGCCCCATTTTAGTCGCCAAACTATTATTTTTGATACCCATTTCTATGGTTATTTAGTCGCCCGGTTAACCGGTGCCCTAAATAAATACCCTGCATAATAAGTCATAACGTACAAGCAGACCGGATTGTTAGGGTGATCGACACTATCTTACGGTCAGCGACTTTTGAATCTCGCAAATAACTTCACTTCCCTGCTCTCGACCAGGTTATTTGTGATTATATATTCTGGATCAGGTGTTTTACAAACACTTGCTGATTTCCACTCGAGTTGAATGTAGGTACATTTGATGTTCTGTTTTGTGACATTTTGCTAGTCTTTATACCCCCTAAAGGCACTGCAGTGTAGGCCTATTCCAAAAAACGAAATTCCGGTTTTCGTTCTTCCTGCTAGACTTATAGACTACTTAATTGAAACACAATACTGTCGTAACTCTTTCGACTAACTCTTTTAACTTAGACCAGGGATAATAATATGTACCTACCTACCTACTTGGAGAGACAGTTTGATGTTTGACCTCAAAATAGTAAAAGCATCTCTACATCAGTCAAAGCCGTGTGTTATGTTTGCTTTATTATCATAAAGTAAATTGTACTTGCTATTGGTTTTCATTCTAATGCGATAACTTTGATTTTACCTTAATCGCCAAATGAATAAATATTGTCATTGAATCTCTATTATAGATATCCGAGTCGCCATGTACTCTCTAATTGGTCGATCTGTTTCCCGTATCAATCAAAGGTGTAACATCAGGAGTTGTGCTACAGCCATTGGACAGACTGTATATGCTAAAACTATTGACGACATGGAGCACCCAAAAGCCTTACCATTGATTGGAACTAAATTGGATTTAATGCTAGCAGGCGGCGGAACAATGTAAGATATTAATAAACATACGTATATAAACGAATATTTCTCGGTAGTGGGCTACATTCATACATTTTTAATAAGCAATTGATACTTTTGCAGGTTGCACGAATATATTGACAAGAGACATAAAGAACTAGGATCCATATTTTACGAAAAGTTAGGATGTAACACGAAACTCGTATTTATTAGCGATCCTCTACTCATTAAAAGAGTGTTTCTAAGCCTTGAAGGGAAATATCCTATCCATATCTTACCCGATCCTTGGGTTCTATATGAAAAATTATATGGTTCCAAAAGGGGTCTTTTCTTCATGAATAGTGAAGAATGGTTAACAAATCGGCGAATTATGAACCAACATTTACTCCGAGAGGGCTCCATTGAATGGTTAGAAGAGCCTATTAAAAATTCAGTTAAAAAGTTTGTCCACGCGTGGAGAGGAAGAGTCGAAAATGGAAGTGCAACAGTGAATTTGGAATCTGACATGTACCGACTGTCGATAGAAGGTACAAGGAATGTTTGTTCTTTAGCATTGGATCATCAAGTAGATAAAATCACAACATATTTTGATTTTCGTATCTTTCCAGTTATGTTAGCTATACTTGCTGGATCGTCATCGAATGGTGTAAAATATTCTGAAGCGATGATTTCCAACTTCTCAGATACCTTAAAACAGATATTTAAAACAACAACCAAATTGTACGGTTTGCCATTAAACATCTGTCAAAGTTTAAATTTGAAAGTATGGAGAAATTTCAAGGAATCTGTAGATGCGTCGCTTCATTTGGGTAAGTATAAATTAAGTCATAGTATGAGTGCGCATTAACAAGGGATGTAAAGACAAAAAATAACCAAAGGTATGCTATGCAAACTTTATTGGACTTACCTCGTGTGTTCATAAGTTTTGAGACGAGAAAAAAACTGACACTATAAAAAACTGAAACAATTTATTGTAATACGTCAAACATAGGACTATCGATACATATACAATAAATAATTAAATAAATAAATGAAATTTACTCGAAATGACCGCCTCGGTTTTTTATACAGGCCTTTAAGCGGGCTGGCCACTCGTCAATAGCGGCACGCACCTTTTCTATGGGGATTCGTTTCGATTCTCTCACTAGCGTGCGTTTAATGGACTGAAGGTTCGGATGTGTTTTTCGGCATGGTCTTAGCTCCAACTCTGTCCACAAAGCATAATCCAACGGGTTTAAATCGGGGCTTGACGAAGGCCATTCGTCAGTCCTAATAAAGCTGGGTAAATTGTCTTTTAGCCACTTCTGGATAGATTTCGCTTTATGAGACGGGGCGGAATCTTGTTGGAAAATCCAGTCTTTTCCAGTGAATAAGGTGGTAGATAAGGGTTTTACAACTTTCTCTAGTACCTAGTATGTCATTCTGATAATTTTGTGCCTTGAATTTGACCCCCTGTTGACAGAAATGTAGCGGAGTAACACTTCATACGAAACGCCCCACCATACCATGACGCTAGCAGGGTGATGGGTACGTTTACGTTGGTCGTTTCGCACGTTAGCCGGGATGTCCTTCGAGCTTTTTGCACAGATTTTGTTATTTTGTCTGTTAATTTTTTCTTCAACTGTAAATATTTTTTCATCAGTAAAAATAAATATATTTTAGTTTTGTGTGTTAAATAATTTTTTTTTAGTTTTGTGTGTCCTTAGCAGCATCCGACATCGAACACGCCGCATTTTTCGAAGGCGATCATTTAAATAATGAACTTTTCTCCGACTGTAAGCCTTTACTTTAAGATCATATTTAAGAATTCTGTTTACCGATATACGTGAAATATTAGGGCCCATTTAGACGGTTCGAGAACTCGCATACGAGTTTTATTACATTGCGGTATTTGATGGCTGTGCAAAATTGTATGTACCCTCAACATCCCGCAATGTAACTAAAATCGTATGCGAGTTCGCACGCCGTCTAAATCAGTTTGAAGAGCCATTTTCTTCTGTGTGCGGCACGGATTACGACGGAGTCGTTCCCTGATCAATTTAATATTTGCTGGAGTCCTTACCGATCGCGGACGGCCGGTTCTTGATCGATCAGCAGTTGATTGGGTGTCCCTGTACCTCTTCAAGGTATAATATACAAAATTGCTTTTAATCTGATTGAAAATCTCCATAGGTTTTGCACCGGATTCATACAACGAAATCACCGTTGACCGTAGCTGTTTCTTTCCCGCCATCTCGATAAAGAATGACAAATAATCGAATAAAATATCCTTTTTAAAATTAAAAGGTTCCAAATTCAAAATTTGAAATACTGGATGCAAGCTGCGAGCATGTTATTATTTCAAATTCAACTTTTTAAATTCTTCTCAAAACTTATGAACACACGAGGTATTTCTTCCATTTCGTCCATTTATTAATATATTTCGTCTATTTCTTTAGCGCAGAGTCTGGTATCAGAAATGGTCATTAAAAGAGGCGAAGGCGACGGTCTTATACATAAACTTGTCAAGGATGGTGTAACCGACGAAACAGTCGTACGGTTAGTGGCAGATTTCATATTAGCCGCTGGTGATACGGTAAGAATACAAACTGTTTAAATTATTGTCATTAGGTAATAAAATATCGTTAATTTAAATGATCACAAAGGCGGTCGGGTGCTCTAGTGGAAGTCCCGCATATACGATACCCGGTTCGGCCACCGGTGAACGTCGCATTTATTTATCGTATGATAACTATTTCCGTTTAAATGATCATAATAATTTTGTTACAGACTGCTTATACTTCCATTTGGAGCCTATATCTAATTTCACAAGACGATTGTGTTAAGAACGAAATGCGCACAAGAGATGTAGGATACGTGAAAAATGTGCTGAAAGAGTCTATGCGACTTTATCCCGTAGCTCCATTCTTGACAAGAGTTTTGCCAAAAGATTGTATCCTCGGCGAATACAAACTAGATTTGCACGTAAGTTTACTATTTCAAAGACAACGATTATATACGTTGTTAATAGTTAAAATAAAAATAGTATTATAATCTGTATGACATCCTCTTAGGTTTAAAGTTTGACATATGTCAAACTTTAAACCTAAGAGGATGTCATTCGTGTCGTTATAAATAAATAAAGTAATTGAAGATAATATTATCTTCAATTACTTTATTTATTTATAACGACTTCGGATATTATTCTTACCATGTTTATTTTGATCCCCTGTATTCGTCCTAATAGTATAAAATATAATTTTGTATCTACCGCATAAGCGCCCAGGCAATGGCTTGTTTTACCTTGAACCCTCGCAACGCTCTAGATTCCACATTCTGAACCACTCGCTACGCTCGCGGTTCAATTGGAAATCTTTCGCTTGGTCGGGTTACTCGGGTATCAATATTGGCAGTTGGCTAAAACAAATAGCTCTTTTTTTAAATTTATGTGTTACTACTCTTCTACATCGGTACGGCACGGAACAATGAAAACAGCTTTAAGTTTACCATAACACAGACTACCCATCACTTTATTTCAGGGACCGGCCCGCTATCCCTTATACGGGGTTTTGTATGGGTATTTCGTTAGGCTTAACTTACCCTACCCTTTTGACGCGATACCCTTTCATTTTGCTTTTAAAGCCCTAACGAAAGCGCTTACCTAAAATAGCCCAATACCCTTTCAAAACCCTTATCATCGGCTCAGCCTAACGCCATAAGGGTAAGCCTTATATTGGGTTTTATTTGCTTTCCCTTATAGCATATCGTGCGAGTTTAAATCCTGTACCTCGCTCATAAAGCACACATTACTCCGAACGAAATAACATACGATCGTTACCTACGGCGGCACTGTGTGTGATATTTGCGCGTTTCTGTTTGATGGAAACGGCTGTAGATAAAATAAGGTTCAATTTTCAATACCAAATACTTATAGTTATGATAGGCTCCTGCTTTGCTCAGGTGTAACACAGGCAAACGCTGCTTTTTAGGGTTCCGTAGTCAACTAGGAACCCTTATAGTTTCGCCATGTCTGTCTGTCCGTCCGTCCGTCCGTCCGCGGATAATTTCAGTAACCGTTAGCACTAGAAAGCTGAAATTTGATCCCAACATGTATATCAATCACGCCAACAGAGTGCAAAAATAAAACATGGAAAAAAATGTTTTATTAGGGTACCCCCCCCCCTACATGTAAAGTGGGGGCTGATAATATTTTTCATTCCAACCCCAACGTGTGATATATTGTTGGATAGGTATTTAAGAATGAATAAAGGGTTTACTAAGATTGCTTTTTGATAATATTAATATTTTCGGAAATAATCGCTCCTAAAGGAAAAAAAGTGCGTCCCCCCCCCCCCCCTTTAACTTTTGAACCACAAGTTTAAAAAATATGAAAAAAATCACAAAAGTAGAACTTTGTAAAGACTTTCTACGAAAATTGTTTTGAACTTGATAGGTTCAGTAGTTTTTGAGAAAAATATGGAAAACTTCGGAACCCTACACTGAGTGTGGCCCGACACGCTCTTGGCCGGTTTTTTTTATCGGACTTGTCTTGATGAGTACCCGAAGTCTAGCTGATGCTGAACCCTGGCTGCACCTAGGGGAACTCGGGTTTAGTGTAATACAGGCAAACGCTGTTTTCGTCATCGGACTTGTCTTGATGAGTACTCGAGTGAGCAGTACCCGAAGTCCAGCTGATGCTGAACCTTGGCTGCACCTAGGGGAACTCGAGTTTAGTGTAATCCAGGCAAACGCTGTTTTCGTCATCGGACTTGTCTTCATGAGTACTCGAGCAAGCAGTACACAAAGTCCAGCTGTTGCTGAACTCTGGCTGCACCTAGGGGAACTCGGGTCTAGTGTAACATAGGCAAACGCTGTTTTCGTCATCGGACTTGTCTTGATGAGTACTCGAGTGAGCAGTACCCGAAATCCAGCTGATGCTGAACTCTGTTTGCACCTAGGGGAACTCGGGTTTAGTGTAACACAGGCAAACGCTGTTTTCGTCATTGGACTTGTCTTAATGAGTACCTAGGGGAACTCGGGTTTGGTGTAACATAGACAAACTCCGTTTGCGTCATCGGACTTGTCTTGACGAGGACTTGGGTGCGCAATAGCCAAGACAGCGCTGTAGCTGAGCCCTGGCGGTATCTAGGGCAACTCTGGATTCGGTGCATTATAGTATAGAAATATTTCATGCAATGTCAAGTTAGGCATAAAACATAATATTAACTGAACAAAAATCCTACCCGAAATGAATATTAACATCAAGTAGTTAGAACAAATTTATTAATTTGCCATACATAAAACACTTTATTTATGTTAAAAAAAATACGTATGTATATCCATTTGAATATCAAAATTAAGTACAGTCGATTTCACTAATAGTAACACAGGGAATAAAGAGAATACTGGAGTTCCAAGCGTCCATAGACTGCGGTAACTATTTACTATCAGACGGGCTGTATGCTTGATTGCCACCAGAAAAGTATTTCTGTTTCAAACGATCTTCATAGAATTCACAACAATCAACAGAAATAGTTTGACAGATTCTATCACTGAACTGTCTTTTAATCGATTTAAACATTATGTAAAGCGTATACTGATCTCTAAAGCCTACTATAGCACACAAGACTACATGAATGATGAAACACTGTGGGATACAAGTATTGCTGAAAACCATTAATTATATAGCTTATTAATGATGATATTGATAATTCAATGTATTTTTACACAATTTTTTTGACATTTAGAATTTATTCTAGAAGTTTTTATACTAGTATTTTTTTATACAATTTAGATTGATATCATTTTATTAAATCAATGTAGTTTTAAAACAATATTGTTTATTGCACCAATAAATTGCTCTGATATTTAAAATAAGATGAATATTGTACACTGTTGACAATTTAAAAGTGCTTATTGTAAGCCTATTTGAATAAAGAATATTTTGATTGATTGATTGATTGATTGATATGGTACTACTCAACTCAACCAAGTACCAGTCATAAAGACGAGTCTAAGATATTTCACACGAAATATACTATGAACAGAAAACAGCGTTTATTTATATTGCACCGAACCTGAGTTCCCCTAGGTACCACCAGGTCTCAGCTACAGCACTGGCTTGGGTACTGCGCACCCAAGTCCTCATAAAGGCAGGGCCTATAACGAAAACCGGGTTTGTCTATGTTGCACCAAACCTAAGTTCCCCTAGGTACAGCCAGAGTTCAATATCAGCTTTACCAGTACTCATCAAGACAAGTCCGATGACAAAAACAGCGTTTACCTATGTTGCACGAAACCCGAGTTCCCCTAGGAATAGCCAGGGTTCAGCATCAGCTCTACCCTGGTTACTGCTCACTAAAGTACTCATCAAAACAAGTCCGATGACGAAAACAGCGCTTGCCTATGTTACACCAAACCCGCGTTCCCCTGGGAAAAGCCAGGGTTCAGCATCAGCTCCACCTTGGTTACTGCTCACTCAAGTACTCATCAAGACAAGTCCGATGACGAAAACAGCGTTTGCCTATGTTGCACGAAACCCGAGTTCCCTTAGGAATAGCCAGGGTTCAGCATCAGCTCTACCTTGGTTACTGCCCACTCAAGTACTCATCAAGACAAGTCCGATGACGAAAACAGCGCTTGCCTATGTTACTCCAAACCCGCGTTCCCCTAGGAATAGCCAGGGTTCAGCATCAGCTCTACCTTGGTTACTGCTCACACAAGTACTCACCAAGACAAGTCCGGTGAAGAAAACAGCGCTTGCCTATGTTACTCCAAACCCGCGTTCCCCTGGGAAAAGCCAGGGTTCAGCATCAGCTCTACCTTGGTTACTGCTCACTCAAGTACTCATCAAGAAAAGTCCGATGACGAAAACAGCGTTTGCGTATGCTGCACGAAACCCGAGTTCCCCTAGGAATAGCCAGGGTTCAGCATCAGCTCTACCTTGGTTACTGCTCACTCAAGTACTCATCAAGACAAGTCCGGTGAAGAAAACAGCGCTTGCCTATGTTACTCCAAACCCGCGTTCCCCTAGGAATAGCCAGGGTTCAGCATCAGCTCTACCTTGGTTACTGCTCACACAAGTACTCACCAAGACAAGTCCGGTGAAGAAAACAGCGCTTGCCTATGTTACTCCAAACCCGCGTTCCCCTGGGAAAAGCCAGGGTTCAGCATCAACTCTACCTGGGTTACTGCTCACTCAAGTACTCATCAATACAAGTCCGATGAAGAAAACAGCGTTTACCTATGTTGCACGAAACCCGAGTCCCTTTAGGAATAGCCAGGGTTCAGCATCAGCTCTACCTTGGTTACTCCTGCGCGGAAGGGGTTGTCCGGTCCCTGCTTTATTTCTGTAGATTTTATCAAAGAACATTGAATCACTACGTTTTGGATTTTATAAAAAAGAGAAGCTAAATTCCAGTTTGAAGCAAAAAGCCGTATAAAGGCGGACGATTTTGTCACTAGCTCAAACAGGGTTACGTCAATGTCAAATTTGGATTTGACATTCAAAAGTGAGGTTATGTTTATTACTCAAGAGATCACATAAACAGTAGTAAAATAAATAATCATGAATTGTTGTAAAATATTAGGTAGTCTTAACTTAAAACCGCATGTTCTTGGGTACCGATCAATTAGTGTCTTATGCAATAGCAGAATATTAAACAATACTGGATTATCACTGTCAAACAACTACAAGTCACAGGAGAGGAAAACTGTAATGCCCAACAGAGAGATTAAAAGGAACTTCTCAGCAGAGGGCTTCGTGCAATGGCAAGGACAAATATACTCAAGTATATCAAACAGCTACTTAGTTCACTCAATGCAAGATGGATTGTTATACTTCCATGATGCCACTGGTATGCCATGGTGGTCTACAATAGTTTGTTCCACAGTTTTGTTGAGAGCTCTAATGACCTTACCTCTAACAGTATATTCAAATAGGATTCTTGCAAAGGTAGAAAACATCAGTTTAGAGTTAAAAGACATGGTTGAAGAATTGAAAAAGGAAACTGCAATGGCAAAAAAGATGTACACATTAACAGATAAGCAAGCTATAATATTATTTAAGCGCTCAATGAAGAAACAATGGCAAAATCTTATTGTTAGGGACAACTGTCATCCATTCAAGGCCAGTTTAGTGATATGGGTGCAAATTCCGATATGGGTATGCATGTCCTTTGCATTAAGAAATCTGGTGTACTGTCAGTCTGGGGACGCTGCTACTATAGTGACACTGATGGAGCTCACAGCTGGAGGCATTGGTTGGTTCCCAAACTTAGCAGAGCCTGATCACTCCTACATCATGCCAGTAGCATTTGGATTGACCAATTTGGCAGTTATTGAAATACAGAGAATGTCTAAGCTCAGACATCCATCCAAAATATATAATATTTTCACAAACATGTTTAGAGTATTTTCAATAGTCATGATACCTGTAGCAGCAAGTGTACCATCTTGCATGTGCCTTTACTGGCTGACATCGAGCAGCTTTGGCCTCATCCAGAATTTGTGTCTCCTGTCTCCATCATTGAGGAGGAAACTTCGGATACCAGAGGCACCCAGTGAGCTGGAGCAACCCTATTCACATATGAAAGAAGAAGTTAGATTAACATTACAAAAAATATCACCTAAGAAGTTTCAATAAAAAGTATGTTTGTACAATTTGTTTTATTTTATACTCAATATCAAACTATAAGACAAATCCGAATTTGTTTTATTGTCTTACTGAAGACAATAAAACAAATTATCAGTAATATAGTATTACCTTTTAAATTAAAGGTAACATAGTGATTCAATGCTTATTGAACTGAGCCACAGAGGCACAGGTGTGCAAATTTTTCATGCATTCCCTCAATGTTGTATGAAATAGTTTTTTATCTCTATAATTTTCTTCGAGAAGTCAATCTACAAAAATATTTCTAAATATATAATAATCAGGTTGCATAATGTAAATAATTTTTATTACACATCTTTTTCTTTCAGACCCCAATAATAGCTTCAATTTACACATCTGGGCGAGATGAGCAGTACTTTACTAAGGCAAATATGTTCTTACCTTTCCGTTGGGACAGAAGTGATCCCAGAAGGAAGGAGCTTGGCAACCACAATCCTACAGCAACATTGCCTTTCGCGCTCGGCGCCAGGTCGTGTATAGGCAAGAAGTTGGCAACAATGCAACTTACAGAGTTCCTGACTCAGGTGAGGGCATGCTGTAAGAATTTATTCATAATTGCAAAGTTGAAAAAGCAAGGGCCTAATTTCATTTCATTTTAAAATGTAGACTTAAAACCTGCAGACTAAAACAGACTTCCAAGAGTGAGTCCATTTTTCAATGCAAATATTTGCAATTTATTTAGGAAATGGCTGAAAAAATTAAGAAGTGTTGTGTTGAATTAAGCAGATGTTGCTTCATGCGCATTTTTTTTGCAGATTGTAAACAACTTTGATTTCAAGTGCACAAACAGTGAAAAAGTATTCCCAGTCACTTCCCAGGTTCTTGTGCCCAATGAACCTATTGAAATGACAATATCTCACAGGCAAATTTGAAAAAAAAAAAATTAGAGAGGTAACAAGTTTATTTTTAAATTATATTTTTGAATGATTATAATGAAATGAAAACAATTAATAAACCTTCTTATCTAAGTCCATATACATATACATATTACTTTTAAGTGTAAAATATCATTTTTTAAAGAGTAATAAACACATGAGACGCAAATACCTATACATGTATGAATAATTATTCTATAGAACCAACTGTAACAATTCTTGTATCATTTACAGGAAAGGAATAGGTGTTTGGTAGGCACTAATCTGATGAATGTTTCCAAATTATTTAGTCAAGGTACCTACCTATTATTATTTTTGAATGACACATGTTAAAAGTAAAGTTACACTAAGCACCAAGAATTCCGGACATTGATCTGCACACCGTCATTAAAACGGTCCACATACGAGTGAAGCACGTCGAGAGGCAATGAACTATTGCAGCAAACGGCTAATGAAGACGCGTCTCAGTTGAGGCAGCGCGTGAGTTTTCCTCGATAACTTGCATCGGTCATGGCAGGACGTTTGCCGCGCGACCACATTGCGCTTTATGTGGACTCGCCTTTTGACCGCCGGCTCCACTGGCGACAGCAATATCTATAACAACGCGCGTGTGATAGAGAACAGGCGGGTCAATGTACGAAATTTTTCGTTAACAACTGTTAACATTGGCAGTGTCAATTAAATACATTAGTGATGTATGAGTATTAATTGTAAAGATTGTTATAGCGATTCACGCAGAGGAATGTATAAAATAATATTTCATTTATAGTTCGTCTACGTCAAGTCGTTTTATATCAGTCCAAGCTTGACTTAGGGACCGGCCACATCAGAGCGTCGCGTGTCTCGGGGCGCGCAACGGACGTCCGCGCCACGCCACCTGAGTGTAATTCAAAAAACGTCTCCTCAGTACATTTTGTATAGGAAGGACGTAAGACGCGCCGCCAAGCGCAAGCTCCGTTGCGCGCCCCGAGACACGCGACGCTTAAGTGGGAACGCTGGCTTAGGAGGACCAGTTGCATCAACCACATTTGACAGACACATCATCGTCACGCAGCAGATGTTTATGGAACTTCCCATACAATAAAATTTAATGAACGCTTTAACGGTGACAGACGGTTTGATACAACCGGCCCTAAGACTCTCATTTTACATGTTTTTAAATGCATTTTGTGATTATGTTGGTCCTGTACATATCCGTAATTAAGTAACCACTAATTGTAAAATATACATTGTAAAATAATAAAGTTATGGCCCACTTAATAACAATAACTGAAATAAGTTTCTCAACATGTACACATAAATTCATTTGACGAGTTGTCTCACAATCATAGTTTTAATGTCGTCCAGCCACTGTTCCTTATATTCTAATTCTAATATAGCGCTGAAGGATCGCGCACGCTGCGCCTCGCACATTTTACCCGTCAGTAAGTACGCAACGGATTCAACGCAAAGGAAACCCATCCCTTCGCTCAACGACCACACGTAGATCTTATCCGCAGTCTCAGGCGTTAGCTGGAATTGCAATATGGCACTACTCAGCAAGCCTTTCAGTTTGTCAAAAAGGAACCTGTCGGCTAGCAACAGTACTTCTAAGTTAGTCTCTAGTTTGTCCGCCAGGGGGAACACTTGTACGTCGCATTTTGGGTTGTTTAAGCCTAAATGTAATAAAGTTAATAAGTACTCGAGCGCCGGTTTTGTTACGTTTTGCAGTCTGACGCATTTTTCTGCAGATTCCTTGAAGCACCCCATAAGCATGGCACTGAATACTTCCGAGTTCTGACATAGGAATATCTTATTTGCGTTAACTTGTGATTCGTCGTCTAATTCGAATGTCACGATGTCGGATAATGCCAAGTTGTCTAGTATTGGATCGTAGCTGACGCAGATCTGGTCATTGAACCGGTTCTCCAAAGATTTAGGGTCTTTGATGTGTACGTTGGTGGCAAGCTTCGACAAGGCAGTGACGCACACTTTCATGTCTTCTTTGGAATCCGATATTATGTTAAATAGGACGTCTAAGGCATTGCAATCTATAAAATATTTCTTGAGTGGTTTTTCAGTTCTGAAAAAAAGACAAAGGAGTATTTAAGTAAGCAAGTTAATCAACTACTTTAATCGAAAAGAGTCACGGAAACTATAGTTCATTCCAATATACTTAAGTATAAAAGTTAATTCATAGACATCAATTGTAGATAAAATTGTCATAACACCATTACAGTCATACCTCACTATGTACGGCAGTGTGATGGAAAGTGTTTGTTGCATGGCGGAGGAGCCCTTTAGGAGCTGGTAACTAATTTCGCCGATGCCGTAACTGGACTCGGCCAGTATGGTTAGTTGGGCCAACAGTTTAGAGCTCAATCTCAAGATCTGAAATAAAAACGTTAGGTATAAAAAGTACCTACTCATACTGTTGCCAGTGTATGTAAATTATTACCGCAACGAAATGAATTTCACATTATACATTGTTTAAGAAAAAAAAGTGTCTATTAAGTGCGTCATTTTTTTACAACAGCGACAATTCATTCATTCGAAATTATTTTAACAATGTATTGTAATAACAAGATAGGTTATTACTGTTGAGGATGGGCAGCGTCACGGTATGAGGTGTAGTCAAAGATAGACACGAGTAGTAGGTCTAGCGTAAAGTAATGAATCTCAATCAATTCCATTTATTGTACAAAGGTGTGCCTATATATACATGTGTGGGTTGCCGCTTACCAAGCAATATGCGTTATATCGCAGTAAACTATTGTGTTACTGCTAAACACGGAAAGTGGCTAATATGCCATTACACCTCCCCCGAAAGTCCCTTCACCGCCGGGGTGGCAGAAGAAAAAATTTAAACGCATGTTACTTGGTTTACAGTTTTTTCTGAAATAAAAGGTTAACTGTTAATCTGAGTTAAACTGGGTAAATGTGACAATAAAATATAAACACGAAATAAAGAATATTAATGAATTAATTGCTCCTGGTGTGCTAGTGTCTTAATAGTGTCGCAGTCCTTAAAAAAATCATAAAAGTTAAGTTTTTTTCAGTTGTAAGATATTAGTGAAAATCAATAATAACACTTGTAATTGTAACTTGTTAAAATAATTATTAACAGTGAAATTCCACCATAAATTATAATTATTATTATATCTTAGGCAGAAAATAATCAGAAATTATCGCTTCATTAAAAAAACTATATTTTTATCTATGTCCTCGTATATGGAATCATTATATCTGTGTAATAGTATCGGTACCTTTTTTTAATAAGAAAAACTAATGCCGGTTGGAGTCTTATACTCCTAATAATAAATCGGAGTCCTATACTCCTAACAATAATAATTTGGGCTACGCGCCTCTGCGTACCCTATACTTAATACATGGGAATCGTTCCCGAGGGTCTGGTCACCCTATGACATAAACACGGCATATCAGCTAGGCCTATCCTTTAGGGATATCCTGTACCTAGGCACATCTACATTAAGACAACAAAGGTCTCCTACATCTTTCACGGAGGAATACGGTTGTTCTCACCATGATCAAGTATGAAGGACTTGTGCTCTAGCTGTATGAGATCACATAACTTGATGTGCCTCCACGTTTGCAGTAACTATTTAAGACATTGTCTCCAAATTGTTGATTTTATCTAAAAAAAGGACTAGTTACGCAACGCTAACCTGTCTTACTCGTATACTAGTACCATGAACTAATCCATACTAATACTAATATACTAATATACTAATATACTAATATATACTAATATACTAATATACTAATATACTAATATATACTAATATATACTAATATATTATATATTATATATATTATATATAATATTAATTTATATATATTTATATATTTATATATTTATATATATTTATATATTTATATATTTTATATATAATATTATAAATGCGAAAGTAACTCTGTCTGTCTGTCTGTTACGCTTTCCCGCTTAAACCACGCAACCGATTTTGATGAAATTTGGAACAGACAATCTTTAGACCCTGAGACAGAACATAGGCTACTTTTTATTTCGAAAAAAAGGGATGAAGGGGTTGAAAAAGAGGTTGAAAGTTTGTATGGGATTTCTTAATTTTAAAAGATAAAACCATGAAACTTTATATTTTAGCACTTGATAAGAAATCATTGAACATCTTGATAACGGATAGGGATAGGGATAGGGATTGGGATAGGGATAGGGATAGGGATAGCGATAGCGATCGCGATAGCGATACGGATACGGATAATATGGGTATCGTTAGAGGGATACGGATAATCGGTCGGCGGTCTCTTACAATCAATGTGCTCTAAGACGATCGTTGTTTGCTTGCTTGAAGATTACGTTTGAGATAAGTATAAGCAAAATGTAAAAAATTTTTAAGGGATAATAGAAAAAAGTACTTTTTACCCACCGATCATAGTGTCGAAATACGGGCTATGTGGGATGTTTATAAAGGTTTCCCCAGCGTATATAGAATTACCTACTACCTATTTCTACAATCATTGCAAGCAAAAGTATTATGTGCAATCGAAATAATCGCAGATAAATATACCTACAGAGAAACCTAAGGATCCAAATGAAAATCTTAATTAATACTTTTATTACGCGGGCGAAGCCGCGGGTAAAAGCTAGTTAACTATATATAAGTATATGCCTGGTAACGAAAATTTAGTAAGTCTTAAAAAAAAATCAAGAAAGTAAATCAATTCTACATAAACTACAAAATCAGGTGATCAGTCTAAAATGTAGCTAAAGTAGTACTAGTTACTAATTAATAGCAATTAAATCATTTTATTGAATGAAGTTGTTAATTATTTAACTGTCGGTATCAAATTTCATTCACTAATTATTAGAATAATGTGGATTCGCGGCGAAGTCACGCGACCTAGTTAAATTTTTGCTGATGCGCGGAACGTGCACTAACGTCGTCGCGTGCGCAATTGCGTAAACTGTTTTCGTGGACTATTTTCGACACTTACAATTTGTTATTTACAATATGACTTTATAAATTATTATCCATGTACGGTTAAAAGAGAAGTTATGTTGTAAAACCATAATAAGGGAATTATGATTTACGTTTTTTATGATAATTGGAGCGAGTAAAATTTAACTAGAATTTAGATTTTAGCGACAACCTTAAACATTTTGAAAAAAAATTAAAAGAATACAAATCGCGAGAATTTAAATTGATATAAAATTAACGAAAAATATTAGGAAATTACGATTTGTCATGAGACATTATTATTATGAATTGAAGGAGGAGAAAAAAACTGTATAGGGCCTGTTTGCTGAAGAAGATGGGCGCGTTCCTTAAGCCCCATTTAGATGGTACGAGTTTCTCGCCCGTCTTGGTCGAGAAACTCGTATGACATAATCGTATGCGATAATCGCCTGGCGAGTATCGTACGAAAACGTTTACATTAGTGCGAGAAATAAAAACTCGCATACGAGTATCGTATGCGAGACTCGCCAGGCGATTATCGCCAGGCGAAATAGTTTAGACGGAGAGTAGAATTTTCGGGAGATATTTGCATAACATTTCTCGACTCGTCTAAACCGGTTCTCGTATGACATTTTTTCTCGAACGTGCGATTATCGCACGAATCGGAGCGAACCGATTTTCATACGAGTTTTGCCTGTCAACTTGCGTGCCTAGTTGCTAATTAATTAATTATATACATTATATATTTTTATAATTTAAGATGAATAGTACCCAATAATATTAAAAACACTATAAATGATTTATGAAGGTCTCAATAATATACAATAGGGAAAATAATGATTTCGACCGTAGCGTTACCTAGCTAATAAAATCTTGGTTGCGATACTTGCGATTAGGTTTAGGATATTATTAAACATAGAATATAAATAACATTTTTTTTAAATTATCGTAGGCATTTTGCCCCATAGATATATGGGGTAAAATGTCAGTAGGTAAACATTAACTGTATAATATTAATAAGCCGAATTTATTTTTGGTTTTAGCAGTTACTGAGAGGTAGCTATAAATATAAAAACACCAAGTTTTGACGACCGGTCTGGCGCAGTCAGTAGTGACCCTGCCTGCTGCGCCGCGGTCCCGGGTTCGAATCCCGGTAAGGGCATTTATTTGTGTGATGAGCACAGATATTTGTTCCTAAGTCATGGATGTTTTCTATGTATATAAGTATTTATATATTATATATATCGTTGTCTGAGTACCCACAACACAAGCCTTCTTGAGCTTACCGTGGGCCTCAATCAATCTGTGTAAGAATGTCCTATAATATTTATTTATTTATTTATTATTACATGATTTCTACTGAATACATTTCGACTGAGTAGCGTATAAACTCGTATACGATTCTCGCATATGTGTTTTGTTTACACGGAGACATACAAATATCAAAGGCGAGGCGATTATCGCCCCCTCTCGTGCGATATCGTACGCATAGTTTACATGATACGATATTTTTTCTCGTACTTCGATAATCGTACGTTCGAGGCGAGAAACTCGTACCATCTAAATGGGGCTTTACACCGTTGCTTCGCGCTGGCTTCATCTTCGTCCTCTTCCACGTGGCGGTTGCTGACACTGCATGTGACTGAATTTTCTGCTATTGATGATGATGCGGGCCGGGCTAACCCTGGACTCCCTCGAACATGGGCCGGGATAACCCTGGACACCTCTTGATTTGCGAGCCGGGAAACCCTGGACAACGCTCTTCTTTCTTCGTGGTCTTCTTATTGCTTTCGGTTGTAGGACATATTTTCTTAAAAATGGTTTCTTCGGTGCCGATCTTCATAAAGAGGTAATCTTGAATCTTCCGTCTAATAATTAATAAAATCTTCCTTCTTGACGTTCTCGGGTTCCCCGGGTCCACAGTGTGCCTGAACTGTGAACCCGGTCTGACTGCGTATCTGAAGGTTCTTCACTGGTTCAGTGAGGCAAGGATCGCCATGTAATAACAATATATGTTATTACTGTTGAGGATGGGCAGCGTCACGGTATGAGGTGTAGTCAAAGATAGACACGAGTAGTAGGTCTAGCGTAAATAATAAATAAATAAATATTATAGGACATTCTTACACAGATTGACTGAGCCCCACGGTAAGCTCAAGAAGGCTTGTGTTGTGGGTACTCAGACAACGATATATATAATATATAAATCCATACTTATAATATTATAAATGCGAAAGTAACTCTGTCTGTCTGTCTGTCTGTCTGTTACGCTTTCCCGCTTAAACCACGCAACCGATTTTGATGAAATTTGGAACAGACAATCTTTAGACCCTGAGACAGAACATAGGCTACTTTTTATTTCGAAAAAAAGGGATGAAGGGGTTGAAAAAGAGGTTGAAAGTTTGTATGGGATTTCTTAATTTTAAATGATAAAACCATGAAACTTTATATATTATTTTAGCACTTGATAAGAAATCATTAAACATATATTTAAAGCATCGAGGACATATCCCAATAGAGTGGTAATATGGGGCTGTCCGTCTGCGCAACGGATATGTGATTTGTCACTTATAAATGTTAGCGCTCGCTCTCACTAAAACAGTACAAAACCAGTATTGGATCCGTGCGTACGTCTCTGCGAATTACGAAATAAATTATAGTTTGTTTTATTATTATTATAACTAGCTTTTACCCGCGGCTTCGCCCGCGTAATAAAAGTATTCATTAAGATTTTCATTTGAATACTTAGGTTTCTCTGTAGGTATATTTATCTGCGATTATTTCGATTGCACATAATACTTAATAATTTTGCTTGCAATGATTGTAGAAATATTACACTCGACCACAGCGTAGGTAATTCTATATACGCTGGGGAAACCTTTATAAATATCCCACATAGCCCGTATTTCGACACTATGATCGGTGGGTAAAAAGTACTTTTTTCTATTATCCCTTACAATTTTTTACATTTTGCTTATACTTATCGCAAACGTAATCTTCAAGCAAGCAAACAACGATCGTCTTAGAGCACATTGATTGTAAGAGACCGCCGACCGATTATCCGTATCCCTCTAACGATACCCATATTATCCGTATCCCTATCCCTATCGCTATCGCTATCGCTATCCCTATCGCTATCCCTATCCCTATCGCTATCCCTATCGCTATCCCTATCGCTATCCCTATCCCTTATCAAGATGTTTAATGATATAACACTTTAAGTTCTCGCGCTTTGTACACATATTTAAAGTCACAGGTCGAACGCGATTAATTAACATTATTTTTACCTTTTTTCCCAACGTTTCGGCCAGGTTGCACTGGCCATGGTCGCGGAAGACTGACGTCCCAGCAAAATGTCACCGGTCTACCCGCTTTTAGTTAATGTTTATTTCCCACCATGTTTATTTTAAAGATAAAAATAATGTTAATTAATCGCGTTCGACCTGTATGTGACTTTAAATATATGTTTAATGATTTTTTATCAAGTGCTAAAATATAAAGTTTCATGGTTTTATCTTTTAAAATTAAGAAATCCCATACAAACTTTCAACCTCTTTTTCAACCCCTTCATCGCTTTTTTTCGAAATAAAAAGTAGCCTATGTTTTGTCTCAGGGTCTAAAGATTATCTGTTCCAAATTTCATCAAAATCGGCTGCGTGGTTTAAGCGGGAAAGCGTAACAGACAGACAGACAGACAGACAGACAGACAGACAGACAGACAGACAGAGTTACTTTCGCATTTATAATATTAGTATGGATGGCGTGCTGTTCTATTCAGTTTCGTAGAAAAAACAGCAAAACATCTGACTTTAAAACATAAGGAATAACTTTTCATCGGTAAGTTACGATTTAAAATTATAAACTACTTTATATTAAATTTTGTCCGGAGGTCAAGTTAAACTGGACACCAAAAGTGAAAGGTGATGACGCAGGCTAGACGTATGTCGTTATCTCTTGCTTCCACGTAACTAAATTCACATCACACCATCTCTTTCCAGTCTGCACTAGTGTTGTACATGCTTAATTTATAGCATCAAGTGGTGTATCGATATTTAAGTAATGAGTAAGGAATATTATTGTGTGTACCTGCTACATAATGATCACACTCTATTTAAATAAACAAACGAGAAAGTTATTTTGCACTAATGTTTGCATTAATGGTTTATGTCGAATATTTGTATATTATCGATTATGTTAAGCTAGATTGATTATATTCATGTATTAGGTACCTAATTCTTAGGTGTAATTAGATATTTTTTGGGTATATTTAGGTGACACGATTTCGTAAAATCTCTATCTGATATATGTATTAACTAGCTTTTACCCGCGGCTTCGCCCGCGTAATAAAAGTATTCATTAAGATTTTCATTTGGATCCGTAGGGACCGTAGGTTTCTCTGTAGGTATATTTATCTGTGATTATTTCGATTGCACATAATACTTTTGCTTGCAATGATTGTAGAAATATTACACATCGACCACAGCGTAGGTAATTCTATATACACTGGGGAAACCTTTATAAACATCCCACATAGCCCGTATTTCGACACTATGATCGGTGGGTAAAAAGTACTTTTTTCTATTATCCCTTACAATTTTTTACATTTTGCTTATACTTATCGCAAACGTAATCTTCAAGCAAGCAAACAACGATCGTCTTAGAGCACATTGATTGTAAGAGACCGCCGACCGATTATCCGTATCCCGCTAACGATACCCATATTATCCGTATCCGTATCCGTATCGCTATCGCTATCGCTATCGCTATCGCTATCGCTATCCCTATCGCTATCCCTATCGCTATCCCTATCGCTTTCCCTATCGCTATCCCTATCGCTATCCCTATCCCTATCCCTATCCCTATCCCTTATCAAGATGTTTAATGATATAACACTTTAAGTTCTCGCGCTTTGTACACATATTTAAAGTCACATACAGGTCGAACGCGATTAATTAACATTATTTTTACCTTTTTTCCCAACGTTTCGGCCAGGTTGCACTGGCCGTGGTCGCGGAAGACTGACGTCCCAGCAAAATGTCACCGGAGATGTAAACAACACAAAACTACCCGATATTAATTTATATAAATGTTCGGGGTAGACAAATAAATATAATCTACCCGCTTTTAGTTAATGTTTATTTCCCACCATGTTTATTTTAAAGGTAAAAATAATGTTAATTAATCGCGTTCGACCTGTATGTGACTTTAAATATATGTTTAATGATTTCTTATCAAGTGCTAAAATATAAAGTTTCATGGTTTTATCATTTAAAATTAAGAAATCCCATACAAACATTCAACCTCTTTTTCAACCCCTTCATCCCTTTTTTTCGAAATAAAAAGTAGCCTATGTTCTGTCTCAGGGTCTAAAGATTGTCTGTTCCAAATTTCATCAAAATCGGTTGCGTGGTTTAAGCGGGAAAGCGTAACAGACAGACAGACAGAGTTACTTTCGCATTTATAATATTAGTATAGTATATAGTATATAGTATAGTATAGTATAGTATAGTATAGTATAGTATAGTATGGAGGATAGTATGGATGGATAGTATGGATTTAAATATTACGTCAAGTAATTTGTAAAATAATAAATTGCTATTTAAATCGAAATAAAAAACACAACTTGAGAAAGTCGAAGATACATAATTAGGGATTGGAAAATTTCATGATTTTTACTTAAAATAATTATAATCTGATTATTATACCATTTTTACTTCCAAGAAATAGTTTTCCCTTTTTGTACAATACAATACAATACAATACTCTTTATTGCACACCTTGATAAAATACAACAATACAACACAAGGAAGAAACACGAACAAAGGTAAACAACAGGCGGTCTTATCGCTAAAGAGCGATTTCTTCCAGACAACCTTAAGGTAGCGGAAATTGATAAATTTATATAATTTATTTATTTATTAATTTATGTATACCGTGTTTTATACTAATAATAATATATAGTAGCATGTAACAGATTTTTGCTCCACCGTGTGTGCATGCGATGTTACGGACTTGGGGCTTGCACACACGGTGGTGCATAAAGCGCGTAAGGGGTTAAAATATCGTTATCGATAAACCTTACTTACGCACTACCTCATCCCTAGCACCTATTACTTGACCTTGTATCAGCCAATGGGAGCGCAGTGAGAGGGGATATGAGTAGCTGCGAGTTGGCGGAATCGTTCTCGAAAAATAAAACCGCCTTCAAAAATAAGCGCGTTACAAAACACGGAGAAACTAAAAAGCAAAAAATAATTGAATTCAGATTTCATATCGTATTGCAATAATCTAAACATCCAAATTATAAACAAATCAATTATTTTTGTAGTCGGTACCAGACCTGTTCGTCGCCTTGCTATTGCCTGTTTGCCCCACCCAACCATACACAGGCTGGTACCGACTCCAAAAATAATTGATTTGTTTATAATTTGGATGTTTAGATTATTGCAATACGATATGAAATCTGAATTCAATTATTTTTTGCTTTTTAGTTTCTCCGTGTTTTGTAACGCGCTTATTTTTGAAGGCGGTTTTATTTTTTGTTAAAAAGTTAATTTATTTGTTGATTTTTAGTGGTTCCTAGTGATATTATATGTATCAGTCCGAATATATGTACAGTAGTGAAAGAATTATCCTTTAACTCCTAACCATTGAGGAGTTGACCTTCCATCATCAGCTCAGCCACATAAAATTACTACCGTCAGGCGTAAATACTGGTGTACCTTTGAAAAATACACTAAAAACATTACATGTGACTATAACATTTGAAGAGTTCCCTCGATTTCTCCAAGATCCCATCATCAGACCCTGACTTGGTGCCAATGGGACCATCTCGGGGCTATACCCGTTCGATCAAAAAAAAAAATTTGAAAATCGGTCCACGATTCTCGGAGATATCGAGTAACATACATACAAAAAATAAATAAAAAAAAAAAACATTCAGTCGAATTGAGAACCTCCTCCTTTTTTGAAGTCGGTTAAAAATTAAATAACATTTCTGCTCTATTAGGGTATGTACTCGATGATTTAAAGTCACATACAGGTCGAACGCGATTAATTAACATTATTTTTACCTTTAAAATAAACATGGTGGGAAATAAACATTAACTAAAAGCGGGTAGATTATATTTATTTGTCTACCCCGAACATTTATATAAATTAATATCGGGTAGTTTTGTGTTGTTTACATCTCCGGTGACATTTTGCTGGGACGTCAGTCTTCCGCGACCACGGCCAGTGCAACCTGGCCGAAACGTTGGGAAAAAAGGTAAAAATAATGTTAATTAATCGCGTTCGACCTGTATGTGACTTTAAATATGTGTACAAAGCGCGAGAACTTAAAGTGTTATATCATTAAACATCTTGATAAGGGATAGGGATAGCGATAGGGATAGCGATAGGGAAAGCGATAGGGATAGCGATAGGGATAGCGATAGCGATAGCGATAGCGTTAGCGATACGGATACGGATAATATGGGTATCGTTAGAGGGATACGGATAATCGGTCGGCGGTCTCTTACAATCAATGTGCTCTAAGACGATCATTGTTTGCTTGCTTGAAGATTACGTTTGCGATAAGTATAAGTAAAATGTAAAAAATTGTAAGGGATAATAGAAAAAAGTACTTTTTACCCACCGATCATAGTGTCGAAATACGGGCTATGTGGGATGTTTATAAAGGTTTCCCCAGCGTATATAGAATTACCTACTACCTATTTCTACAATCATTGCAAGCAAAAGTATTATGTGCAATCGAAATAATCGCAGATAAATATACCTACAGAGAAACCTACGGTCCCTACGGATCCAAATGAAAATCTTAATGAATACTTTTATTACGCGGGCGAAGCCGCGGGTAAAAGCTAGTACTTATATACATAGAAAACATCCATGACTCAGGAACAAATATCTGTGCTCATCACACAAATAAATGCCCTTACCGGGATTCGAACCCGGGACCGCGGCGCAGCAGGCAGGGTCACTACTGACTGCGCCAGACCGGTCGTCAAAGTAATGAATCTCAATCAATTCCATTTATTGTACAAAGGTGTGCCTATACACCGTGTTTCACTTAACACTAAAAACCTGAAAACCGTTTGTTCAGAATCGAGAGTAGAATCGATTGAGCTACATCTTGATGGGGGTAATATTTTTATTTAAATTAGTATTATTAGTTATTTTTTACGTGCCTACTCTATTGTATTCGTAATACAACATTGTGTATATCGCATTGCTAGTTGTTTACCTTTTTCAGTATTTAGGGATATTAATACTGGCTGGTTACTCTGACGATTATTTTTTCCGCTACGAGTTTGACGTTGTTTGTCAGTTTAATCTTAATGTTTATCATAAGTCATAACAAATTGAACTCGTACCTAATTACAACTTTGTCATTTTAAATATTGGGTTTAAATTTGCTTACTGCGATTACCTGTCCAATTTGAAGTTTACTGTGACAAAGCTTTAAAGTGTTTTACAGTGACATCTTAGCTGTCTATTGGTAAACCTTATTTCGTTGCAGTAACGTACACAAATAAATAGTTTTATGGTTTATGATGGTAGTAAGCAATTATTTTATTGAGTGTAGAGCTAAAAGTCAAGTAGAGCTGTACAGAAAATTAAAAATTCAATTAAAAAAAAAGTAATCATCAGATTAAAAGATGAATACTCTAGATGAGTTTAAAAAAATAAAAATCAGTTGGGGTGTCTGAGGTTTTGAGTGATACCGGAAACACGTTGTATATACATGTTTGGGCTGTCGCTTCTTTACAAAAAAAAAAAAATCTATGTAGTATATATATCCTGGCAGGGTCGCCATGTAATAACAAGATATGTTATTACTGTTGAGGATGGGCAGCGTCACGGTATGAGGTGTAGTCAAAGATAGACACGAGTAGTAGGTCTAGCGTAAAGTAATGAATCTCAATCAATTCCATTTATTGTACAAAGGTGTGCCTATATATACATGTTTGGGCTGTCGCTTCTTTACAAAAAAAAATATCTATGTAGTATATATATCCTGGCAGGGTCGCCATGTAATAACAAGATATGTTATTACTGTTGAGGATGGGCAGCGTCACGGTATGAGGTGTAGTCAAAGATAGACACGAGTAGTAGGTCTAGCGTAAAGTAATGAATCTCAATCAATTCCATTTATTGTACAAAGGTGTGCCTATATATACATGTTTGGGTTGCCGCTTACCAAGCAATATGCGTTATGTCGCAGTAAACTATTGTGTGTGCTAAACACGGAAAGTGGCTAATATACCATTACAGTATAAAATGTGAAACGTTATTCGACAAAACGTGGCCTAAAGGAAAATATTACTTTGTTAAATGAAAAATGTCCAATAATAATTCGGATAATTTGCACAGAAGCGAACTGAACTTTATGCGAACCAAGATTCTACGTAACGTTATTCAACCAAAAGTGACAGCGACAGTTTGATTATTCGGCTAAATAACATTCGGCGAATCGTTGTCGGCGAATCAATAATCGGCTAAAAAATTGTCGGAGAATCATTAGGTAGCCATATTAGTCTGCACTGCAGCCTTGCGCGTAAGTTGACCTCTTTGGAGGAGGACGTTTTAGTACACGACGTGTGTTGTTCATAGGATCAACCGTTCTTTAAATAATTATGGGCTGAATGAACGCATTACGCGATTGACAGCCCGCCTGTTTCTAGCCAGGCCTCCCTACACTATATCTATTGGCTACGTGCACAACAATTACGCCCACTACCATGTGAACTTGAAGTGGAAAATGTCAAAAAATGACATGTAAACAAACATATATTTTAACGATTTTTCGTTAATTTTAAATAAATCGAATAACAAGAGCTAGTTTTTCAAGTGTAATTTATGTAGATAGATTATAAAGACATGGATATAATAATAAAAATCAGTTTCCAAAGCATTACTCACGGTATAAACTTCCAACCCCAGACCACAGAAAGAGGCAATAAATTGGTGCTGGCAGGGCATATAAGGACTCTTCAAGAACATAGGAGTAATGGTAGAAGTTCTACGAGCGAGTGATATGGTATTCGCTAAACCTCCGTCCCGTTAATGCCATATAAAACAAATCTAAACGTAAGTACCTAGTCATGTCCGCGGCCGCAGAAATATCCGACACGGGCCTATTCCCAGGCTAGGCCTGAATCTTTAAGCATAATCTTTTACGGTAGGAAAAATACTAAGAGCGTATTGAACAATATTAGGTAAACAAAGCTTAAATATAATTTATTATAATGTTTTGTTTTGACATGTCACTTACGTTTTCTTTTCACGGTAGCTATCCATTTAGTTCTTTGATCCAATTTCCAGTGTGCTCTAAGAAACGCCTAGAACGTGCAACGACTATTTATGCCATTATTTTTACAATTAACAACGAAACAACATTGGTGCCCCATATCAAACATTACACATTGTATTATATTTTATGAGTTTTGATAGATGACAACCACAATCAGTGTCGATTTTGACCACCGCAAGCACTGCGATCGCTTTGCTTACCCCCTCCATGCACTTCGCACGAAGCCAATAATCAATCCCTTAAATTCTGTTTGTCATACCTGTTTGCACTGCTGGCATTTAGTAGGCGGATGCTTTGACACGACAGACATTTTATGTAGCCTAAGAGCTAGTCTATGCTTGAGTATACTCATGAGGCACAGGGCATTGCTGAAAAGAAAAAAATTGTGAGTGTTGTTACAAAAATAAATGGTTTCAATAAATATATTTTGTCCTGTATTGCCCGATACTATTGCACGTGCTAGTGAACCATACAAAACTCTTTTTTTTTACAATTAATAGCCTATCTTATCTTATACTTTTAAACGAGCAATTCTTGTATATTTATTTATTTATATATACCGACGATCTCGGAAACCACTCTAACGATTTCGCTGAAATTTGTTATGTGGGGGTTTTCGGGGGTGAAAAATCGATCTAGCGTAGCCTTAGATCCCGGAAAACGCGAATTTTCGAGTTTTCATGAGTTTTTCTTTCGCGTTAGTAAACGTAAAATATGGTCGTTAATTTCGCCGCGCGCGCATCGATCCCGCTTAGCTCAGTCGTACGAGGTCGGTCTAATGTACGCAGATAGATCATAGGTGTCAAGATTTCGAATCCCGACCAGAAATTAAGGTTTTTTTGTCTTTTTTTTGTTTTTGTATTTATAAGAGTTTTTCTTTATCTAAAGACGTGATATATTAAAATAGAACCGAGCGAAGCTCGGTCGCCCAGATATTGTTCTATAATAAAGCGTAGGTACCTTAAAACTCTGGCAAGTATCCTAGCGGCCCTGCCCAGTGGCCGCTTGCACTTCTCGACATAGTCCAACAGAGCGTTAAGACACTCCCGTCCAGTAAGTAGTTCCAGCGTGTGGTTGGACACAGGTTCCTCCCGTATGGCCCCGAGACTGTTGCACGCGCCGTGGGACACGCGGAATAAGAGGACTAGGACGCACGCTATGCGGGAGGTCTTCGAGTTTTCCGGCTTGCCGGAGTTATCTGAAAATTAATTGGTTGTTGTAGAAGGCCGTACTAGCCTCATATATTCTAGTCTACTTCCAAAATTTCAAAATCGCTCTCCTTGATTTTTAGCCTTTTTAACCTAACCTAATTTGGGGTCGATGAATCCGAATTTGCCGGTTGCCCTCGCGAAATCTTGACCCGAAGTGAGATATTCAAGATTGCGGCTTTTTGCACTATAGGTTAAAATTGGATATTCATTTATATGGCTGAGCTGGGCTTTAGAAGGCTACTGAAGTACATAAATTACATAATGAAATTTAAAAAAAAACTGGCACAGCACTGGGGAGTACCACCCGGTTATCTCGGAGTCTGGACTCTCTGGACACATAGGCATGCCTACCATAGATACTCACCAGCTTCGGGCGCGTCGTCAAGACTCTCGTCGTCGTCCATGATGAGCTCGTCGAGCCCGTGAGCCACTTGCGCCGCGTCGAGCTCGGCGCGCGCCGCCGCGCCGTCCGTCTCGCCCTCCGCTTCGCAAAGCACTGGGAGTACCGCCCCGATATCTCGGAGTCTGGACTCCGAAACATAGATATGCATACCATAGACAATTAGATACTCACCAGCTGCGGGCGCGTCGTCAAGACTCTCGTCGTCGTCCATGATGAGCTCGTCGAGCCCGTGAGCCACTTGCGCCGCGTCGAGCTCGGCGCGCGCCGCCGCGCCGTCCGTCTCGCCCTCCGCTTCGCACAGCACTGGGGAGTAGCGCCCTGATATCTCGGAGTCTGAACTCTCTGGAAACAAAAGGCCCACTACCTATACATATGCATTGGATTGTTGTTAAATGGTTGCCAGCATTACGTAAGGATACAAAATACATTTGGGTGCACAAATGGCTGCATTTATAATCATTTTATTTTTGACCAATCTACTTAATACTTTGGCCGCGGACCGGACGCAGGGCCAACCACCGCTCGCAGAAATAGGAAAAGGCGGTACGTTCAAATTATACTTGAATGTACCTGTTTTGGGCGACTTGCTATGCCGCAGGCAGCACAGCATGTAAATGTTGTAAATGTTGTGACATAAAAACCTATCGATATAATTTACCTTCGTTAATGCTCAGAGGCGAGTTGGGGCTTTCACTACCGGAACTCCACTGAAAGTCCTTCCAATACGGCGAGCCCATACTGCTACCTTCGCCCGTACCAACTCCCGATTCCGGGCTCCAGTCCAACCGAGCCCGCTTGCTCGCAGGAAACTGAGATCCTGCAGGGAACCCAGGCTGGCCTAATCCAGCCTCAGAGTATGGAGAAAGAGGGCTTTGTGGTCGGTCCGGGCTTATGGCGCTTCGGGAACTGGATGGCCATTCGGGGCTTTTTGGCTCCCAGTATACTCCTGCTGACCAGTCTTTGCTGGCCATTTTGATTAGTTGTGATTTCTGGAATAAATAAACTGAGTGAGTGCTAAGAAAACGTGGACATGGAAATTAAAAAATGTAGAACTCTTATGACGTGAAATGCTGAAATGAAAATGACAGAAAGACCACAACACAGAATCGAGAAGGATGTTGACTATGTCTGAATAGAAATAGAGGCCCATGCAGTTTGCAAAATCTACATACCTTTTTTAAAGTCATAGGGCTCCTAGACCGTGCCCTCTTCAGGTACTTCCGTCGCGGCGTCTCCTCATCGCTCTGACTGTCCTCCGACGCGTCACTATCCACCGCATCCACAAACCCCACTATCATATTATCCCTCTCAATCACCACCTTCAACTCATCCTCATTCTTCGAACACAAAGGACCTCGACGTCTCATGAATAACGACTTTCCATCGTCAGTGTTCAACTTCGCTTCGACTTTTGGCGCCTCTGCATCTTTAGTTTTAATTTCAGTCACAATTTCGCTCGACTCGTTGTTTTCTAAGTTGTTATGTTCAAAGTCCATGGTTGCGACGAAGGTGGTTAGTTCGTCGGTCAGCAGGCTGATGAGCCCTTTGCTGACTAGGATTTGGAATGCTGAAAGGTAATGTCATGCATCAGTATGTATCCTGAAGCATTGCTAAGAACTAGAACTTTACATTACCAAAAAATGTTTGAGATATCTGGATATTTCATGTTCATGAGACACAACATTGTTATAATTATGGAAATCAAAACAATGATAGGTATTGCGATTAACGTGTGAGCACAACAAAGTCAACAAGTCAATTTTCAAAATTCCTCTATGCTGCCATGTCTAAATGGTAAACTATAGCGTCAGGGCTGGCAGACCCGCGCCGCGGCCAGAAATAGCGGCAGCCCGCCGCAGCCGTAAGCGGCCAACAAATTCTCCACTCTGTTGCGCAAGTGTTCTGCTCTCTAATAGTACTAAATAAGAATGTTTCACTTACAAGTATCATCAAACACGTATTGCAGCAAGGCTCTCATCGCATCAGGGCTGACCCGCGCCGCGGCAAGAAGCAGCGGCAGGCCGCCACAGTGCCGAAGTCGCGAGCGGTTGACAGACTCGCCGCTCAGTTGAGCGAGGGCGCGCGCCGCACATTCTGTCTTCTGCCAGTATGAAACCTCTGGGAAAACCATACAGTTGAAATTAAATGTTTGCTTGTTTGACTCTCAAATCCTAATGTGTGAAATGAGGGCAACAGTATAATATCGTCTCATGTGAGACTTCAGCAGATTTAACATTCCAAATCAGACTTGCATTTCATTAAGAAATTTTCCTTTATCTTTTGCTAATCTATATACAGAAATCATTTTATTTCAGGTATGAAGTGAAAAATTAATTTTAACACAGGCAAAGAGTAGTAAGTGACTGATCCATGCGCGGTGGATCCATGGGGGGGGGGAGGGGTCAGCCTAGGTTGGCCATACAAATTGACCACGTGACCCCCCCCTCCCGCGGCACGAACCTGGAATTGCCCTTGGCCTGACCATAAAAGGTTATAAGAAAAAATGTTGATTTACCTGAATTCTTAAGTAAAATCCTGACAAGGCACTCAACAAGTCCAGCAGTACCAAGCAGTGGCCGGCAAGAAGAGAGGTAGCACAGGTTCATAAGGCATTTCAGTGCCACTGACTCATATGTCTTGGTCAAAGCCACTAAGCACTGGTAACCCCTGCCATCACCTTGTATCTAAAAATATTTTATTTTTTTATTTGTAACTATTGGCCACAGCCATAATATTATTTTGCAGTAACATATTCATAAAAATATATCTAGGTCATTTGATAATCAATTCAACTTCTATGGACTTGCCATAGAAGTTGAATTGATTATCCATACTTCCATACTAATATTATAAATGCGAAAGTAACTCTGTCTGTCTGTCTGTCTGTCTGTCTGTCTGTCTGTCTGTCTGTCTGTCTGTCTGTCTGTTACGCTTTCCCGCTTAAACCACGCAGCCGATTTTGATAAAATTTGGAACAGACAATCTTTAGACCCTGAGACAGAACATAGGCTACTTTTTATTTCGAAAAAAAGGGATGAAGGTGTTGAAAAAGAGGTTGAAAGTTTGTATGGGATTTCTTAATTTTAAAAGATAAAACCATGAAACTTTATATTTTAGCTCTTGATAAGAAATCATTAAACATATATTTAAAGTCACATACAGGTCGAACGCGATTAATTAACATTATTTTTACCTTTAAAATAAACATGGTGGGAAATAACATTAACTAAAAGCGGGTAGATTATATTTATTTGTCTACCCCGAACATTTATATAAATTAATATCGGGTAGTTTTGTGTTGTTTACATCTCCGGTGACATTTTGCTGGGACGTCAGTCTTCCGCGACCACGGCCAGTGCAACCTGGCCGAAACGTTGGGAAAAAAGGTAAAAATAATGTTAATTAATCGCGTTCGACCTGTATGTGACTTTAAATATGTGTACAAAGCGCGAGAACTTAAAGTGTTATATCATTAAACATCTTGCTTGATAAGGGATAAGGATAGGGATAGGGATAGCAATAGGGATAGCGATAGGGATAGCGATAGGGATAGCGATAGGGATAGGGATAGCGATAGCGATAGCATTAGCGTTAGCGATAGCGATAGCGTTAGCGATAGCGATAGCGATAGCGTTTGCGATAGCGATAAGGATACGGATACGGATACGGATAATATGGGTATCGTTAGAGGGATACGGATAATCGGTCGGCGGTCTCTTACAATCAATGTGCTCTAAGACGATCGTTGTTTGCTTGCTTGAAGATTACGTTTGCGATGAGTATAAGCAAAATGTAAAAATATGTAAGGGATAATAGAAACTTTGTACTTTTTACCCACCGATCATAGTGTCGAAATACGGGCTATGTGGGATGTTTATAAAGATTTCCCCAGCGTATATAGAATTACCTACGCTGTGGTCGATGTGTAATATTTCTACAATAATTGCAAGCAAAAGTATTATGTGCAATCGAAATAATCGCAGATAAATATACCTACAGAGAAACCTAAGGATCCAATTGAAAATCTTAATGAATACTTTTATTACGCGGGCGAAGCCGCGGGTAAAAGCTAGTCAAATATAAAACTTAGAGGTTGTGGTTTTATTCTTCATCCATACTAATCCATCCATACTAATATTATAAATGCGAAAGTAACTCTGTCTGTCTGTCTGTCTGTCTGTCTGTCTGTCTGTCTGTCTGTCTGTTACGCTTTCCCGCTTAAACCACGCAACCGATTTTGATGAAATTTGGAACAGACAATCTTTAGACCCTGAGACAGAACATAGGCTACTTTTTATTTCGAAAAAAAGGGATGAAGGGGTTGAAAAAGAGGTTGAAAGTTTGTATGGGATTTCTTAATTTTAAATGATAAAACCATGAAACTTTATATTTTAGCACTTGATAAGAAATTATTAAACATATATTTAAAGTCACATACAGGTCGAACGCGATTAATTAACATTATTTTTACCTTTAAAATAAACATGGTGGGAAATAAACATTAACTAAAAGCGGGTAGATTATATTTATTTGTCTACCCCGAACATTTATATAAATTAATATCGGGTAGTTTTGTGTTGTTTATATCTCCGGTGACATTTTGCTGGGACGTCAGTCTTCCGCGACCACGGCCAGTGCAACCTGGCCGAAACGTTGGGAAAAAAGGTAAAAATAATGTTAATTAATCGCGTTCGACCTGTATGTGACTTTAAATATGTGTACAAAGCGCGAGAACTTAAAGTGTTATATCATTAAACATCTTGTCCATACTATCCATACTAATATTATAAATGCGAAAGTAACTCTGTCTGTCTGTCTGTCTGTCTGTCTGTTACGCTTTCCCGCTTAAACCACGCAACCGATTTTGATGAAATTTGGAACAGACAATCTTTAGACCCTGAGACAGAACATAGGCTACTTTTTATTTCGAAAAAAAGGGATGAAGGGGTTGAAAAAGAGGTTGAAAGTTTGTATGGGATTTCTTAATTTTAAATGATAAAACCATGAAACTTTATATTTTAGCACTTGATAAGAAATTATTAAACATATATTTAAAGTCACATACAGGTCGAACGCGATTAATTAACATTATTTTTACCTTTAAAATAAACATGGTGGGAAATAAACATTAACTAAAAGCGGGTAGATTTAATTTTAAATGATAAAACCATGAAACTTTATATTTTAGCACTTGATAAGAAATTATTAAACATATATTTAAAGTCACATACAGGTCGAACGCGATTAATTAACATTATTTTTACCTTTAAAATAAACATGGTGGGAAATAAACATTAACTAAAAGCGGGTAGATTATATTTATTTGTCTACCCCGAACATTTATATAAATTAATATCGGGTAGTTTTGTGTTGTTTACATCTCCGGTGACATTTTGCTGGGACGTCAGTCTTCCGCGACCACGGCCAGTGCAACCTGGCCGAAACGTTGGGAAAAAAGGTAAAAATAATGTTAATTAATCGCGTTCGACCTGTATGTGACTTTAAATATGTGTACAAAGCGCGAGAACTTAAAGTGTTATATCATTAAACATCTTGATAAGGGATAGGGATAGGGATAGCGATAGGGATAGCGATAGGGATAGCGATAGGGATAGCGATAGGGATAGGGATAGCGATAGCGATACGGATACGGATACGGATACGGATACGGATACGGATACGGATACGGATACGGATAATATGGGTATCGTTAGCGGGATACGGATAATCGGTCGGCGGTCTCTTACAATCAATGTGCTCTAAGACGATCGTTGTTTGCTTGCTTGAAGATTACGTTTGCGATAAGTATAAGCAAAATGTAAAAAATTGTAAGGGATAATAGAAAAAAGTACTTTTTACCCACCGATCATAGTGTCGAAATACGGGCTATGTGGGATGTTTATAAAGGTTTCCCCAGCGTATATAGAATTACCTACGCTGTGGTCGATGTGTAATATTTCTACAATCATTGCAAGCAAAAGAATTATGTGCAATCGAAATAATCGCAGATAAATATACCTATAGAGAAACCTACGGTCCCTACGGATCCAAATGAAAATCTTAATGAATACTTTCATTACGCGGGCGAAGCCGCGGGTAAAAGCTAGTATAGAATAGTACTTTATTTTAGCTTAAACTACACTGCATTGATGGGTCATGTTATTGAAAAATGCCTAAAAAAAACTACTGCTTATTTAACTAATGTACATATTTGCTGTGTCCTATATTTCAAAAAATGTTTTACAATAAAAAGACACTTCAACATTGTGTAGACATGGCTTTATGTTACAGTAACAAAATAATTTAAATACATGAATTATTCATTCATTGAGTATTTAGTTTTCCATTAACAAAAGCTATGATCTAATAATGACTAAGGTACATTGCTCATCCTGTAAATAAATAATAAAATTTACCTGTTCTGCACATAAAGCAGAGGCTTGGGTTGTAAAGTAACCCAAGCACTTTAAAATGCCACATATTAGCTCCTCTTGGCTCTTCCTGAAGCCGTCGCCTTCCTTACTTGAATTGCAGGTAGATTTGATTACACCGGCGGACTCACACTCAGTTGTCAGGAGAATGGCTATGCAGCGGACAGCATTTAGACTAAGCATTTCCTCTCTTTTTTCTGGTACCATCCATAATTGTCTAGATATTAGGAAAAAGTTGAAAGAAGTAAACTTCAAATTATACCTAGGTATAACAAATCTCAGGCAAGTTATGAATGAAACAATATTCTCAAGCAACTTAAATAGTTTTTTTTTTAATATCCTTATGAAGGGGTTTCATATTAGGAGTTATACAACGCCTTTAAAATCTATATCAATATAATATATTAGTAAATAGTTTTCTACCTTACAGCTCTAACTGCCATAGTTAACGTAGGATATGAAGTATTTTTATCTCGACTTTCTATCAATGTGATCAGTGCAGTGACCACCCCATGGTTGTGCAAGTTCTCTGCATTGCTGGTCTTCTGGGCTAGGTTGCCGATGACGCGACAGGCCCTGCCTACGATACTATCTCGGCAGACAGTCTTCAAAATGGACACAAGGGGTCCATAGTAGTTTAACTTTCCAACCTATTTCAAAATAATATACAATAATTAATATTCCTAGTACAAAAGTAGATATGAAGTCGCATAAAAATACAAAATTCTATGGGTCAGTAAATAACAATGTCCTTCACAGTTTGTAATTAAGTACCATAGTGTAAAGATAAAGATGACCCAAATAGTTTAGTAATACTTACAGCCAAACTACTTTCATCTTCAAGACAGCAATTTCCCAATATACTTAACGTTAAATCTAGAATTCTTTCGTTGGGTTTGCGTAAATGTGGCAGTAAACACTCCAATCCTCCACAATCACGAAAAAGTTGAATTCCACTATCATTTGTTATTACTTTACTTCGTATTTTCAATAGGGTATCCTGGACACGGCTTGATGATGTTGATTTCAATCCTTCTATAGTAGATTTAACATAATTTTTGTCCATTTTAAAAACAAATATATGATATTTATTTATTTATATTATATCATTATTTAATTCAGCCCCATTTTGACAACTAATTTTTCTTTGTTGATAGATATTTACACGTTTTGAAAACACTTTCATAGCTTTTAAAATTATTCTAAAATATCAATAAACATTTATAATATAATTATTGTACCCTGATGAGTAGCAAATTAGCAAATTAAATAAAATGTAAATAGAATAACCGTTTATTAATATAATTTTTAATAAAACGCAATATTCGTACAAATTCTTTTCTAATAGTGCTGCGTGAATTGGAACATTTACGTAGGAATAGATAACAGACAGTTCGTCTATTGTTTATGGTTAAAAATCGATTAAGCTATTCAAGCTACATGTAAAAGCGCTCAATATTAATTTATTTTATGAAATGATTAATGTTTTGACATCGAGAGGAACAAAGACAAGATAGAGCAAAATTAGTAATGAAGACTATGTGACAGAAACATAATTGTGATAATTTTTTATACTGAGTAAACCAGTTAAATATAATTTTTGGAGATTAATTTGTAACATAAAATTGTCATGAAATCGTTTTGTGAGAGATGAGTGTCTTCGGGGATTTTCAACGTGTGTGGGTGCAACGATTTCCAGAGAGTGCTTTACCAGCCGCTTGGGAGGAAGATGTCAGGGCCAATTTGGCTAAACACAAACAGAAAGTGGCTATACTCAGGGAGGAGTTAGAGAAGGAAGAGTTCTACGTGGAGTATCTGGAGACCCTATTGTCTGATGTGGAGAAACATAAGACTGCATCGCTGGGGAAAGGGGTACCGCCCTCGGGAGCTGACGTGAGCGAGGCTGATGATAATACGGCTGATACCAAGCAGGTAATCATCTATGCTGATCACTGCTGAGTGATTTTGTAACAAATTATAAACCCATGTTCATATTGATGTTGTGGGTTACTTTAAAAGCCTCTTTGTCTTCTATCTGTATGCATTTACAATAACACATTTATTATCCTTATCTATGATGATTGTGTCATATCAATTCCATAACAAGGTGTATTGTAGTCAATTCATTTGAGAGATAGTTATTTCTTGTGTAAGACATTGCTTCATTAATCATTCATGGATAATTTTAAAAAGAAAAACTATGAATAATTAAAATAAATATACAGAAATAAATAAATAAAGAATGTCTTATACATGAAAATAGCTCTAATTAAAGCATAGCATGTATAAGCTATTAGCATTTAATTACTTTGATTAAGGGAATTATTATTATTTTTAATCTCATATAAAAGTAATCCTATCATCTACTCACTTTAGCACATAACTGTCTAAAGTGGTTATAAAATGAGTTTTTATGTATTGCTAATAGTACACCTCCCCTACAGTGAGCTGATAAATATTGATCATTAACAACTGCTCATTGATTCATGAAGCATGCAATTACAGTTATCTCAGTTACTTCACACTTGGACTATTAAGTAGGTACAGTTATATCAGGTAGTATTATTTTTCCAGTAATTGTTCCATTAAGACTGCATTATGATATATAAATTATTTGTTATTCTTCTTTAAATCCTGTTACCCTCTATTGGGGTAGGGCTTGAATCATATTTCTCCATTGATTCTGGTCTTGGGCAGCTTGAGTAACCAGCATTGAGACTGTATTGTGATATTTAACTAATTAAATATCATTCATCAGTGTAAATCATACAACAAAAAGAGTCCAAAGCATGCAGTCCTCACAAGAATTTCAATCTTCATTATCCTCATGAGTTTGCAAAATCATATTAATTATTTTAAACATGAATGGATTCATTGAACAGGAAGTTTTATGTAATAGTGTATTCTGTTAAATAACTCTATGAAAATACAAAATATAGTATAAATTGTTCATATAGGTATTATTTTTTCTTTCAAGTTCAATTAACTGATAATCAAATTAGAAATTCAATCTTGTCCTGTGAGTCATACAGTTTATGTTTCAATGTTATGTATAAGAAGGATATGCTCTTGAAATAATAAACAAGTGATATTAACTGCATAAGTGTTCACCATGTTACTACAAGCGGAACTTGAGTAGGTGACTCACCATATCACCTCATATTTGCTGTTGGTTTAATTCTCTTGGGTATTTGGCCTGGGTAAAAAAATATATCCAAGGTGAATTTTCAACTGTATTCCCTATACTGGTAAATTCAAATTTATATGCCAATATTTATTGTAAAGTGGGTGTTGGAATAACATAAATTCAGAATAATATTATGGTAATTGGTTGGATATTGTAGCACATACAATTTGTATAAAAAAACTCCTTTTCAAGCATTAATGTAAAGTAAAATTTAATTTGCATGTATAATCGGTATAGTCAATTTCAATTCATGGAACTTATGAGAAGTATACTTTCATAGTTATGTAACAACTGTAACACATTTTATTCAATGAAAGATGCTTACATATTAATGATCATGACTACTATGCCCAGCTAACAACATACTCATGCAAAGGTACTCAGTTAACTTGTTTAAATAATGACTGGGTTAATGCTTGTTACCATTTAATCAGTCAAATGACCGCTAATGGATGACATCTCACCCAAATTAATAATATGAGTGCCCATATTTTTGCCAATGCCCCTTCCTTCTATTACACTACAGTCATCTGTTTTAAATAAAGGTCTTAGATTTCTATTTTTTTGCCTTTTCACTTTACAATAAATCCTTATCCTTGGAGCACGACAAAGCCTGGCTCGACAACCTTAAGCAGAAAAGGCTCCGTTCCAGAGCTCCTCCTCCTCTTGACTCGCGTTTCACCTGTGACAGATGTGGCAAAAGGTGTCGGGCTGCCATCGGACTACTAAGCCACCAAAGACGATGTACCGGCACCACACAATAAAATCACTGCAACAATCATCTGCTAAGATGTTGTGGCCAATGATGATGATGAAATCCTTAATGCGTAAAATTTGAAATTTTGTAGTCTTAACTACTAAAGTCTATGAATAAGGTCATAAACATTCACTAAAGTTATTAAGTCGATAAAAATCGTTTGTCCCTTTCCAACATACTGGTGTGATAGAAAGGAACAAACAATTTTTATCTACTTGTTAACTTTAGTAAATGTTTATGAATAAGGGGGGAAAGGTAGATTTATTTTGCCATTGTTTACTGTCATAATGAGAATAAAATTGGTTCCCTTGTGTATCATATTAAAAATTCTTATTTTTGCCTGGATTGAATTAATCATATGTGTCTATATTTTAGGTTTCAAACACAGACTCCTTATCCAAGAAGAGCATAACAAGTCTAACAAGTAGTAAAAGCGATGAGTCTGCCTCCGAGACTGCTGAAGTAGAACCTGTACAGTTGAGGAGTAAGCCAACTAAGCCTCTGCATGCAGAGAGGAGCTCTGTCAACCAGTGTATCAATGAGCTCTCTTCTAACTTGGTGGCCGAGGCGGCTCGGAGAAGATGCAACAGTGAAGTAGTGCAGAGGACTGAAAATAATCAGGATACAAATGGTATGTTTTTGAATACTTAATACTAAAATATGTAATTTGTGTTTTCACATTTTTTTTTTCGTTAATGTAGGTCAGCAACTGATCGTAAACTTCATGAAGTTTCTGAGTAATCTTTTGGTAGTCAAATTACCAATAGAAGCAATAGATAGATAGCATATGCTTGATGTGCTGCTTAGGTTGGTTAAGATGCCTAAAGGTTGCAATTTAGGATTATCGTTTGGTGGATATTGAGTACCTAGAGCTAAATCTAAAGACTATTATTTGAGCATTAGCTCTTGGCAACCCAACTGGCCAGTAACACTAAGAAATTATTTTAACAGTTTGCAAAACATCGCCCTAGACCTTACTTACTTACTTCACTGGCTCAGCGACCCAAAAAGGATCTTGGCCTCCGACACAAGAGATCGCCACTCTGCCCTATCCTGCGCCACTTCACGCCCTAGATCTAATTAATACATAATTTAAATTTAATAGAAGCTTAAGAAAATAAAAATAAAAACCTCATGAGTAATAACCGGCACCACTCATGGTTCTATACTAAATTTAAATCTGAAATTCATCAGAAATAAATGAGTCACATCACAACACCATAGTTGACGACTTTTAGCAAAGTAGGTATACATATTACTGACACGCACGGACTGGGACGGCGACTGTGCTTTCATCTGAACATTGTCACTGAAAAAAAGAGTCTCATCTCGTTTTTACTGCGGAAGTCTTAGGCACCGGCCACATCAGACCGTCGCGTGTTTCGGGGCGCGCAACGGGCGTCCGCGCCACGCCACCTGAGTGTAATTCAAAAAGCGTCTCCTCAGTACATTTTGTATAGGAAGGACGTAAGGCGCGCCGCCAAGCGGCGCGGCGCGCGCCACGCCGCCGCCACGCCACCTGGGGCGCGTCTTACGTCTTTCCTATACAAAATGTACTGAGGTGACGTTTTTTGAATTACACTGAAGCGGCGTGGCGCGGACGCCCGTTGCGCGCCCCGAGACACGCGACGCTCTTGTGTGGCCGGTCACTTAGATGACTGAAAGTGACATGTGTAAGGCCCACTTCTTAGATTTGACCTTCCATTCGTATTTTTCTTGTGCAATGAGGATCACTTTGTTACATGTTATCTAGTTTTATGCGATCGACCGATCTTGCTCGGCGATATGGTTCAATTACGCATGAAAAAAATATTACTGTACTATTCGCGTTATGTACGCCTTGGTTGATTATTCAAATTATTCAACTGCTTAACGTTTTTTTAGCTTTAGAAGAAACAAGTCCGAGTCCAGCTAAAAACCGTCCAGCGTCACAAGCGGGTGATTTCGTAACAGTCATCGAAGTAAATGGTCTGAAGGCAGCCGAGAATGCGTCCAAGAAAGCACAGGAATCGCCACCGTCTTCTGAGAGCAGCCCTGTTGATCCCGCGGCGGCTGCTAAGAAAAAAGTACCACCCAAGTAAGATATTCTTGTAAACTAATCATAATATTATTAGGTTTTGCTAAAAAATACACTAGTGTATAAACTTAGTTAAATAAGTTGTAAGGTAAAGGGGGCCAATTTCGTGCGTTCCATATGTGACCAGTAGAGAGATCTAGAATTATCCGGCAGTCGAAAGGGCCCCTTACTGTTGTACCTTAATGTTAATTTATTCGCACTAGAAAACATGACTTGAATAAATTAGGTATACCTACAAGTTGTATGTCTAGATTGCTTAGGAATCAGTTTTCTCAATGCTGCAAAGTTTTTGTAAAGGTACATAAAACTAAGAGTAAGTAATGAGAACGGATCATATATTATTTAATTCAAAACTTTTTCATTCGACTATAAAAGCATTCTGGGTTCGTGGCTATAAAATTGTTTAAGTTTTCATTTTAATGAAGCTTACTAATTTACCCATGAGTTGCGCCTCGTCGTAATTTCCGGATGACTAAATCTGCAAAGAGCAACTCGCTATGTAACTACGGCTTACTGTATAAATGTTTAATATAACAGAAAATGTAATAATGTACCCTAATAACGTTTTGCGAATAAATCGTAAGTTACTTAGGCCGCAAAAATGACGTCACACATTTCTGAGAATGCGTGCCGTGCACGTGCTATGCGTAAGTCATGCGGTACGGTACGTACTTACTAGTCTTGTCTTACTTTATTACCTATCCATTCCATACTAAGGACTAAGGATAACACTTAATTATATTGACTACGTAATGTAAGTCGCATTAGGTACTACTATTGAAATTATGTTTAAAACTAGGAATGTTTTCACTGGTATTGTAGCGTTTTATTTAATATTGAACGTAGAATATACCTTCGTTGCGAAACTTGGCTAACGTCGCAACGCTAATTAACGACACTTTGAGGTCCGATATATCTCAAGCCGCAGGGAATATGTTAAATGTAATTTATTACATTACTCATATATTAATTTTTCAATATCTGGTTTCCATACCTAACCATTAAATTACGATAACTATTAAATTAGGTACGGAATCCACGATTGATAAATAAAATAAAGAGGTAAAGAAAGTATGATTACTAGCTATATTTAATAAAGAGTATTTTTAGCAACATATGAAACTACGTCATTCATAAGGACCGGCCCATGAGGCTGACATTTCACGGCCCTGCAAATTTAAGGATCGACCTTTTTATATCACCCTGGGGCATTTTAAACTTGACCTATTAATAGCCTGGTCCCAACGAGGATATGAATGTATGTGTCGGGTATTACCGACTTTTGGCAAGGAATTTACAAATGTTATGGGTTTCCGTATTCATAATTACGGAACACACGAGTATGGTGCAACACGAGTGCCCAAATCAGTAGTCAGTACTTTACGCGCCTATAATTTAAGTAAAATGTGGATTATGTGGAATACTCCTGCAAATAGATCATTCGCAAATAAAGTTGATTTAACACCTTCAGTCGTGTTTTAATTTATTGTAGCAAATTTCCTACTTTTGCCACTTGTAATATAGAAAGCTAAATGAGATTTTCTTTGTTTAAAGACCCCCACCGAAAACATTTGGCAAGCGTGGCGCTTCACTGCCGGAATCGGACCTCCCCGGAGATAGCCCGCCGTCGTCGCTGGGGCGGAGACTCCGCGGCGCGGAGTCGCGGGAGTCCATCGGCAGTAGAGCTTCCACGCCCTCTATCAGTGAACGAGTGAGTATGACATAAAAAAACCAACTGAGTTATCATTTACTTCAATATATGTATTATTAATAAAAAAAAAGAAGAAATAAATTAATTAATTAATTAATTAAATAAATTAAGAAAATAAAAAAGATAGAAACCTCAAACTTACAGTAAATAATATTTGTCACGAGAGCTCTTTAAAAAAAAATTACAGTGAACATTTGGCGAAAGGGCCGATTTTCTATGCAAACACGGCTACGCTCTTTAATTTCACGTATATACATTATTTTTAAAGAGGTAAAAAAGCTACGTAAAATAATTTAGTTACTTTGAGCATAAACAGTTAAATAAAAATTGAATTTCCTAGAGAAGAAAGTTATAATCGCACTTCAATTATTAGGTATTATAAATATAATTTCCTAACTTGTTAGTATGAGTGCATGTTTATAGCAAATAAGGTCAATCAAAATAAGGAAACGAAATTAGTTCTTGTTACTTTGGTGACCGCAGAGTGGTAAAAATGTATCCTTATAAGGAGCTTGCATTTAAAAAAATTAAAATTTGAAAAAACCCCCGACTGCGACATAGTAGACCGATTTTCATGAAACGTGGCTAAGAACACTCGCGACTAACTCAGCTTTCAGACAAAAAAAACTAAATCTAAATCGGTTCATCCGTTCGGGAGCTACGATGCCACAGACAGACACACACACAGACAGACAAACAGACAGACAGACAGACAGACAGACAGACAGACAGACGACAGACAGACAGACAGACAGACACGTCAAACTTATAACACCCCTTCGTTTTTGCGTCGGGGGTTAAAAAAGCAGACTGATAATAATAGCGTGACGTATTTTTATGTTAATCACAGACAAGTGATATTATAGAGACTCAGTGACCATATGTAATTGCAAAAGCCATAAGTCTACTTGTTATATCTTGCTCAATATTAGGTTAGGTCGTGTGCAAGCCTATGTCTGACCAGCCTTTTCTTTTAGGTGAAGAGCTACGAATCCATAAACTCCCTCTCATCTGAACGCAAACGCTCCGGCGGAGCGGCAACGCCGCTATCCATCGACGAAGAGGCGTCCACACCTGATACTCCAGGCGAAACTGGCGGGGAGCCTGCTTCGCTTGAGAGCATACCGGCCGGGCCTGAAGACGAGCCCTACTACGACCAGGTGCCGCAGGACAGTATCAACGATGGCGAATATGTTTACATACAAGCAGGTTGGTGTTACAGTCAATTGTTTATTTTGTGCGGAGACGCTCTAGTAGGGTGCCGTCATCAGCGAGGTATCCACATCCACGTTCGACGAGACGGACGAGGACACCGTTTCTCTCGAGAGCATCCTGGCTGGGCCAGAAAACAAAGGGACGGTTGTTCCCAAAGTTGACTACCTCTTGGCCTCCCTAAAGAGGCGACGTAAAATATGCTCGATTCCATGCCAGTTTAAGGATCCACAAAATATTTTTCCCCTCACTAGCTCGGAAACACGTGTTTTGTCCTTTAATACCAGCGGGTAAAAACGCATTTTATCCACTAGTGGGTAAAGTAATTTGACCTTGAATAAAGTCAAATTAACTGCTTTAAAATTGATGGTGAATCTAGTAATAAAGATGATTTACCACCTGTGGAACTACTGGAAGCAGTGATAAACGCATTTTTTGCGTTGTAGTTTCCTCGCTATAGTGAGGGGAAAAGTTTTGTGTTACACTCGGGTGCAAATGTATTTTACTTCTCGTGTGTTAAAAAACTCGCAAGTTCAGGATTCTATTCTCGAACCACTCGCTTCGCTCGTGGTTCAACTATAGAATCCTTTCACTTGCTCGTTTTTCAATTCCACACTCGGCGTTAAAATACAACTTTGCCCCCTTGTATAACAAATAACTATAGTCGCGACTAATGGGTCTATGAATTGTCGAGTAAAGGCTCTCATCTATTTTGGTTACGCTTGTTGACGTCATTATACTACGATCGCTTTTGTTTGTGTCAGGTGGAACGGGATCTAGTGCGGATGACGCGTCTAGCGGAGCCAGCACGCTGGCGCTGTCCACGCCGGCCGCGGCACAGGCGCCCACGGCCCCGCGCGCGCCCGACTCGCCGCCTATCGCCACCGCGCCCAACTACGTCAACATACACTACTTCATACAGTGAGTCTGCCTTGCTTGTTATTACCTGTACTTCACGTGTTTTGAAAATATGTTTAAATAAATAACAGAGAACACGATAAAAAATCCACCTGGTATGGACTTGGGTGGGATCACAGCTTACAGTACATTACATTGTTGGTTTCCAAAAATGGCATACGTCGCCCTAAGCGTTTAAATAGTTGAATCTAGCACGGGTATAACACTAGTTAGCACTAGTCAGACTTCTATTTCGTTGACCTGCCCCCCACATCCACAAGTTGTCACTCCCTATTGTCCCAGATTTGTAAGAACCTCTTTTTGACACATGACAGCGTCCACAATACGTAAACTCGCGTAACCTAATGAAATTTTAAATAAAATCCTGTAATAATATTTAAAAAAATCAAGTGCTTAAAAACAATATTTCGCTTACTTTAAACATAATCTAGCACATGTTACATTTTTGCGGATCTTCGTTAGTGAGTATTTTACGATATTAATTTATCACGCAGGATTTACTTATTATGTCATTTATCATTCATTTTTATTTTTAAACTAGTGCTGTGGCAGTCTGTCATTTCGATTCAAATGACATTTCAGTAAGTTGATAGAAATCGTATATTTGTTTAAGCGCCTCCTTGTACATAGGGCCTAATCGATTCAACCAATTCGAAATTAATCGTTAAATTTGGCAAGCGATACGTCTTAGCCACATCGCAACATACTTCAAAACAAATGTGTCAAAAATGTGATCTTATAAATCCGGGACAATAATGGGTCAATCGTTATAGTTAAAACATTGTTGAAATGAAAACAGTATGTTTACTACAAACATAGTGCCGTCTATAACGGTTGTTTATTAGTGAAATAAAACCTAGTTTCCGTTTATTTGTTGTAAACATTGTACGAATCAACAACTTATAAATTGCCTAGCTCTATTTGGATTCAAACAGTCTTTGGCGTCCGTTTGAAAATGCCGCATCGTACACCAAATTTGACTTCTGTTTATCTTTGGCTGGTTAAGTCCCGAGGAAAAAGAAAAGAATTATACTTGTAAGTTACATCTGTGACACAAATCGTTTGACGAAAGAAATCAGAATTTAGTTAGAAAGAGTAATTAATTTGTTTCGTATATCAAATGAAAGAGATTCAATACGACTATTTGTTAGTCATATGAAGTGCCAGCATTCAGAATTCCTACTACTTCGCGGTACCTAAGACAAATAATCGGGACATTCAAACCAAATACTTTTTATTTCAGTTGCAGTGAGTGTTGCCAAAATATATATTTATAACCTAAGGTTTTATTTTTATTTATCAGACAAGCGGGCGAAGGTGCAGAAGTGAATGAAGCCAACACAGAGCTAGCCGACTCCAGTGATACTCCTCTCTTGCTGCGGACGATATCGTCTGACACAGAGGCGAGCGCCACGCCGCCTGCCTTGAGGAAGCTACAGCACCAGGTATGACCCCACAATCCCCACATACTAGTAGCGAACGAAGTCAACACAGGGCTACCCGACTCCTGCGATACTCCTCTCTTGCTGCGGACGATATCGTCCGACACAGAGGCGAGCGCCACGCCGCCTGCCTTGAGGAAGCTACAGCACCAGGTATGACTCCACAATCCCCACATACTAGTAGCGAACGAAGTCAACACAGGGCTACCCGACTCCAGCGATACTCCTCTCTTGCTGCGGACGATATCGTCCGACACAGAGGCGAGCGCCACGCCGCCTGCCTTGAGGAAGCTACAGCACCAGGTATGACCCCACAATCCCCACATACTAGTAGCGAACGAAGTCAACACAGGGCTACCCGACTCCAGCGATACTCCTCTCTTGCTGCGGACGATATCGTCCGACACAGAGGCGAGCGCCACGCCGCCTGCCTTGAGGAAGCTACAGCACCAGGTATGACCCCACAATCCCCACATACTAGTAGCGAACGAAGTCAACACAGGGCTACCCGACTCCTGCGATACTCCTCTCTTACTATACGGACGATATCGTCTGACACTGAGTCAGGTCAGCGCCACGCCGCCTGCGTTGATGAAATTACAACACTAGGTATGACTCGTCCTCGACCAGGTAGAACTATTTCTAGAAATACTAACAGACAAGCTGGTGAAGCGAACGAAATCAACACAGAGCTAGAACATTGTCATAGTTATTATATCTGTTTTGTACAACGATGGACTGACGTGAAGTAAGCTGGCTAGCTTAGTACCGTACCGCGGTATTTGCTTTGTCTTAACGCTATAATTTTGAAATATAAGCCTAAACCATATATTTAATGTATAACAACACAACAACTAGTGATTTCCGACCAGTTTCTTATCCCTGAACTCGACACGCTAGTAACAGCATAAAACATTTTTAATTTACTCACCTAAAAGCCTAGTTTATTTACGTACTAGCTCGTATATTTAATTATAATGCCTATTGACCCGTGAAAGGTCCGTAGGTCAACCGTAATGTTTACTTGATAAGGTTGTTGTGGTTTATTCTTAGCGGAATTTTCTACCGAATGATCGTGGAGCACGAACGAAGCACCTTTTTCTCCTGAGCACAGACAAAATTTGAATTCATCCATGAACTACTTAGGCTTTTTGGGTATAGTACCTATACGAAATACCAAGGAGGGTACTTTAAACTAAATACAGTGAAACCTGGATAAGTGAGACTTCAAGGGACAACAAAATTTATCTCACTTAAAGAGGTATTCCACTTATTCAGGGTCTCAGTTAGACAGGCATAATAAAATTTTTGGCTCATTTACAGAGGATATCACTAATAGAGGCCAGAATAGGGGATATGCCAGTTATAGAGGTGATAAATAAGGTGTTTTGCATATATGTAGTAGTTATTATTTGTTGCATACTACTTAAAAGAAAAGGTACTTAAATAGACCTTGCATTTAAATCAAATTTAAGACTTATTCGTATAAGACGTCATGGTGTCTTAGAAATTTTATAGGTAGGTAGGTATTAATATGAAAATATTTTTATTTTTTATTTTTATGTTACTTATCGAGATTTTAGCTTTAATTACTTAAAATAACCAAGAAAACCCTCAAACTCACTAGAATACGAGGATCAATCACGTAATTTAAAGATAGGCTAAGCATTATTAAAAATATGGAAATAGATTTTCAATAAAGTCCAAGTTACAGAGGTCATAGATTGACTGTATCTCAGGTACAGAGGTAAATTCCTATAAAATTCTTAAGAAACAATTAAGTTAATATACATTTGAAATATAGTCTCAGTAACAGAGGTAAAAATGGTAAAATACACACTCTGTCTCACTAATAGAGGGAAATGTGACTATGAAATCGAAGAGGCTGATCTCAGTTATAGAGGTCTGTTTTATCTCACTAATAGAGGTAAATCGGTGCGAAAGTGTCGGGACCGCAGCTTGGGTCCCAACTAAAGAGGTTTCTCACTTATCCAGGTCCCACTTAACCAGGTTTCACTGTACATATAGTTAAAACTATATAGTTTTAGACTTAACAAACAAAAATCTTTTTTAATAGTCAAAATTACATAATCGAAAAATACTGCAGGACATTCGAATGTGTTATTGATGATATGCCTATAATCGCACTTGCTTGTTCACGAAATACACTAGGAATCGTATTAATAATTATCCAATTGAATTTTCATCTTAAAATTTCCTTTCTGATCTGTAGCTGTTTTAAATTTGTTAATTCTACTTTCATTCGGGAAAACTGTCTTTGATTTTTTATCCCGTAACGAACCGAATTAGGAAACACAAAGCGTTAAAATGACAAATTCATTAAGTATTAAGTTAATTTATGGAGTTGTAGAAAAAAAACTCAAATTGTCTAACACAATTTAATCGTTTGCAACACTTTTAAATACTCAATTTACATTATTATATTTTAGAGTTTACGTCTAATTTTCATTTGTAACAACTGCGTTATCTAAAATGCTTAAGATTAGTGAACAATTAATTATGCGCTCCGCTGTATGTTGCTGCTTCTGTATTAGTTAAAACATTTTTGTCGAATAAAATAGAAACTCAAGATTTTCGATGACATTAGCTCAAAATTCTATCAAACAAACTGATACTATTAATACTATTATCCTCATCATTGTAACTAACTGTACTATCGCTAGAATATTCCAAAGCGGGCGTCGTAGTCGACAGCGGACCGAATGGCCTACTAGAACAAGTTTTGGCCCCAGTTACTAAGTGATACTGACAAAACTGCACTTGACAATTTTCGTGTTCACACAAAGCGTAGTAACATGTTCCGTCGACACACTGCGAATTGATATTGAGCTGAGTCATGAGGCTGTCTGCCAGAGCCGTTGCGAAGCGCTCTATAACGAAGTGGGCGTAGTTGCTGAACAAATCTTTGGCTACTAGAATCAGAGTGGATGTTGCTTCGGAATCTTCAGTTGAGGTTGAGTTTAGATCTGAAACAAGATAACGGGAAACATGTTACATTTTATTTATTTTAGATTTACTTTGAAATAGAGCAAATATGTGCTTGTATGAACTGATTTATATGCCTTCAGCTTCACACACGTATCGGGTCGATCTTAAGGTTTATGAGGGAGTTAAAAGTTTACAATAACTATCATCACCAGCTTACAATACGTCTCAGAACACAGGCCTACGAGATGGTTAGATAAGATACAGGCCAAAACCATAATTAAATCAAGAAATGCTTATGAAATTGCCATACAAAGCCGAAAATCAAGTGTCAAGAACTCACCTTATTTTGAGGACTCGATTTGTTTAATTTTGGAGGCGCTACATCAGGGCTCCCCTTGGTGACTGTGGAAGACAGTACAGCTTCTAATTCCAACGGGTGTTCCGCTGGTTCTTCTGTTTGGACTGGCACTATGGATGCGGTCGATGACTCCGGCACCGCGGCAACCGCTTCAGAGGTCGGCGCAGAGGCGGGCTCGGTGGAAACTGATGGCTTCGGCTCCTCTGGCTTCAACCCCATGTTGTACTCTCGACATTGCCCCGTAACATACGTATCATAAATGTTACACGTAACATTTACACACGCAGTTTTGTCGCATTTCATTGTAGTACAAGTGTGGTCGTTGCACCAGATCGTGAGGTTTCGAGACGCGATCTCGACGTTGTCGTACGGGCCGATGGTAGTCGACCCGTGGAGGAGGTCGGCCTGGGGCGGAGCCTCGGTGTCTGAAGAGCCCCACCATCCCGTGAAGGGATACGAAATCCAACCCCAGATCGTTGAACCAATCCCACGGCCCTCGGTTAGCTCATCTGCAAGCGGTGATGTTAGTTACCTTTATGATTGTAATGCGATTACACTGAACGAAACTTCGCACATGTCAAAGTAGATGTCACAAAGATTATCAAACGGGCTAATAGGCTAGTTTCCTACTAGTCAAATCAGCTTCTTTTTATGAACTGTCAAAACGATTTGTTAGCATGGAATTACTATGAAATACTGAGGAGTGACGTCACGATCAATTCATTTACTTTATATCTTTCTCTTTGACTTATTAAATAGAAATTATGTTTAAAAATAACTACTGTCCATATTTTTCACCTAATTATGTGGTGCTTTATTTCGTGCACAGCATAAAATATTTTATTTCAAGTATAGGAAACTAGCCTATTTATGAATACAAAAGTATTAGCTGGGTCCTTATGATGAACATATTAAGATATTAAGATGATTTGAGGATATATTGCATACATGTTTTAAAAGTATTTTTTTTTTATACAAATGTGTCCGAGAAAATACGAACACAAAAGTTTATGCACAGTATCTGTAGACGGGAACTTATCAGTAGCGGCCACGCGCGTTTGGGTAAAGTGCAAACTTAGAAAAAAGTACTTACTGCTTGTTGGTTTGCAATAAACTCCTTGCACGAAACACATAATTAAAAACGGGATAAAACACTTAAACACAAGCATGGTGGCAGGCAAGGCTGCTGCGTCAGTAAATGTTTGAACAGTCCCAGTCGCCGTTAAATAGGTGCCGTGCCGGTATGTGGAGCCTATCTCCGAGATAAGGGCCCGGGAATGTTTACCTAATGAGCGCCTAACGGCCATTCTTACAAACCTTTTAATTTACTTTACCTTTGGAGATTAAAAACATTCTTGTCTCTTTACGCTCTTTAATTTGTCATTTAGTCATGTTTGGAATGCCCTGTAATATCCAATAGCCATGGCGTTGTCCTGGGTTTGGCTTAAATTGGCTACTACACTTGGGAGCCTCGGATCTCCTTGGCTATTAATCAGATGTAGATGTATCGTAGGACTAGTTTTTCTTACAAGAGCAACTCATGTAACCTTCTGACCCGGAAGGAATTGTGTGTTTTTTTTCTTCAACTATAGTCAATCCCATCATATAAAGATTGGAATGATATGTACATGAGGTTGAGGAGTTTTCTTTCAAATACTTCTGTATGAATTTCGTAGAGTTCTAAGTCGTTAATAAGTAAATTTAAAGTAGGTACAGCTGTGAGTAGTATGTATTTACAAGTTATCTGAAAAACAATGCAGTAATGACAACAACAACAACAATGAGTAATCCGGAGGAAAGTAGAATCAGTTCGTTATAATGTAGGTTTCTGCATCGCATTGAATTCCTCGAACAATGTAATTTCCCAGCGTTAGTAAATTATGCTGTAGAATTCGTACCTAATAAAAAAATAAAGAATTTATGTTATTTTAAGTTATCGTATATATAATTATTATTATTGCATCCAAAGTTTTCCAATTAAATCTGAAGTTGGTACTAATCGACAAGTCGTAGACTTGAACAAAGGCATTTTCATACTACTCTCACATAGTTTACAGAACTTCTTGACATTTAGACAAATCAGAAAGGTACAAGATTCACGATTATTGCATTTGTAAAACACTTTTTTCGGTCTCTTGTTTCCATATAATATTCTTTCGAAAATGTCTGTATCTAATCTTGTAGGAGTTCTTTTTTGATGTGTCTCTCCTGAGTTGGTCAAGTTTTGAACTTGCATTTCAATTAAATTGCCTTCGACATCAAAATCAATCACTTTTAAAGGCGACACTTTTCCTTGGTATGGTCTCCAAATTGACTCATTCAATGTATGTTTCTGAAACGAACGATTTGGGAGATAATCCACTTAAACAACATTACGAGTAAGTGTCGACATACATCGAATACATATTATTTTAGTTAAGGGTTCCGAAAACTAAAAAAGGGATCACTTTGTTGCCCGTCTGTCTATCAAGACTCTTTATCTCCGGAACGCATGAAGGTATTGAGTTTAAATTTATAGCATATTAATCAGGTCCAAAGTCCCTACAGGCTGTCAAAACTCAAATTTCTAAGTTAACGTGAAAAAACTGGAGCCGTTATGTAGGTACATATGACGTATATTTCTACACTTGCACTCTCAAGAAAATCATAGTTGACCTAGAACTATGAAATTTGGCTCTAAAATCTAAAAACTGTTTATTTGTCATTAAAAAGAATGAAAATTAAATACAAACTAAGTTATATTCATACGGAACCCTGGGAGGGCGAGTCCGAGTCCCACTTGGCATGTCTCTTTAACATTAAGTCGATATATTTAATCAATTAAATTTAATTCGAACACACTATAGTAGGTATTAAAAGTTTCTTGTGTGATACAAAGTGGATTTTACTTATAGGTGGAACTGAATATTTAAAAAAATTTGCTTTTATTAACTTATTTCAATTTTAAAATTTACCTCGTCTTTGGTATCATAGTTTGAATCGTCTTCGGCTGTTGAGGGCATGGTACTCGCATCATTGTTTGTTGTCATTCTTGTTAATCTAATACAAATTAATATTATGATACACTGAATGCCTTTATAAAATAGAGTACGAGTCATTGCAGTTGAACCCTACGTGGCGGAGCAAAATTATTGACGTTAGTACAAATTACCTTCCTACTTGCTTAGCGACTCAGATCTCTATTGGGTACAGCAGAGAGCAACAATCGTTAAAATACTACTTGAGCCGAACTTTTAACTCAAGCATGGAGAGTTTACAAACAAACACACAAATGTTACTACAACTCCATTTATTTTGAAAACATAGATAAGAACTGTTACGCAACTTTAGTGGTTTTGGAAACTGAGCAATGGCCGGTAGCGTCTAGTTCCTTTGGTGTACATTTTACTTTCGTAAAGCTTTTCTTGGACGCTGTGAATGTAACACATTTTGAACCTATGCTTATAGTGGCTTTACCGAACAATTTTCCTAGCATTTTTTGCTGTAGTATGTCCACTGTCTCTAGGGCAAGGGTTGATGGTAAATCCATGATTGACTCCATCGATGCGACGCTATCTGTAAAATAGAATTTCACCGCTAAAGTATAATTAAAGGTATTTGGTGAAAAATTGCAATATTAGAAATAATTCTACCGGCATGGCGTTTCTAAGTCTCTGGGCTGAGCAGAAAATATTTTTCTAGAAAATTTATTTAAGGAAAACATAATAAATGAGCAAACGGACGGTATATTTCTTACCAGTAGTGTTGGATCCGGCGCAGTGCCCCCTATTGTTAGTTCTGTCCGTCGGTGCGCAAGTTCTATGAACACACATCATCTCTGCGCATTTCATAGAATGACAGATACTGTCGGAACAGAAGGACAACGCTCCTCTAATATACTTTCCCATGAAGGACAAAAACGCCGGTGCAACGGTGTCTACATCATTCCAATCTACTTTTCCGAATATAGCTTCTTCTAGAGCCTTAGAACGATTGTGACGTATCGTTTCTGCGCTCAAATTTAACTTTTCCTTATTACTTTCTCTGTCCAGTATAATACTTGTTATGTTCTTTGAGTTTACAAGAGCCAGTCCTTTTGCGTTGTTCGGCCAGTATAAAAGTTCGTCGTTGTCAGACAAAAATTTATCTGTTTTTTTTATTGTTTCACTCGAATTCATATTTATTTTTTGTTGTTCGGAAACATTTTTGGGATCAGAAATTTCAATGGCTGAACTGTTTTGACTGGTAACTTCCCGTTTTTTCCTCGAAGATGGCTCTTCAGTAGATGCGTTTGAAGTGCCCCTCGTGTAATCTGTTTCAATGCTGTTCTCATTCCTGCGAGCGTCTTCGGTAGCATTATCATAAGAATGAGTTATGTTAACCATAATGTCATTATTGTCGTCAGTTTTTGTATCATTCGTGTTTGGTATCTTCGTAGTTTTGTCAATAAAATTGTCCGTGTATATTATATTTGCTTGCTCTACATGTGTGTTATTCCAGTCATTTGATTGATTAATTTTAGTGTTAGTTTCTATTTTTTGTTTTAAATCACTTGTTTTGTAGCTTTCATCCACATTTGGTGGCGTTGAATGTTCTTGTTCCAATTTTAAGTCATGATACGTTATAACTTTTTTTCTGTGCCTTTTGCCATTACTGCCAGCCTTCGCTTTCTTTTTCCTATGAATAGTTATTTTGTGAATGGGCGGTGTATTCTTGTTTGTTTTCTGAAGGTCATACATTTCTAGAGGAAAAGGAAAGCCTAAAAACGGGAATGGTAGGTTTATGTTAGACTCCTTAGAAATACTTCCACGCTCTATGATTTTGTCATTCGTTTTATTCATTAACATTTCACCAAGACCTTGTTGTACTTGTGGAAATTGTACGTCAACTTTTATTTTTATGTTTATGGTGTTATCGCTAATGGGCCGCACGTCTTTGTTCAGGCTAGTTTCAATGGCGGTCGGTTTGCCTTTTTCGTCTACGTTTTGCTTTCTACGCGCACCGGGTTCAGGGAATGCTATCAGACATTGCTTACAACCGCACTCGCAGGGGAACGTGTCAGCATCACAGTAACAAGACGAAGGTATTTTATCTCTTACCGAGGATGACACACCGGACGGAAGGTTTAACATTTTGACGTCTGGACTCGCTTGTTCTATCGGAAATTGTTTGGCTGGATCAACCTGCTGCTTGATGGGTTCGCCGTAATATGGACTCGACCTCATCATATTGATTGGGATCAAAAAATCTAATGGCGCATTGAATTGAGTTTTAGGGAACGGTATAGTGTTCGGGTTGTAGTAAAAGTCTTCGTGTTTATTAGTCTTGGCCGCGAGGCTCTTTGAATACCTGTCGCGTTGTGTGAGCGGAACTTTGTTTTTGCCTTTGGATTTATCTAAATAATTTCGTCTCTGTTTGTGAGCTTTTTCTAAATAATGTTGATACTCTGATAACAAATCCTCAATATTTTCGTCACTTTCACTATTGTCATCGTTGTTGGTAAAAGTTTCTAATGGCGGATTCTGGAATAAAAGTTTATTTTACTTGTAAACTGATAGAAACGCGGTAATTATTTGTGAAATAAATTTCATTCCATTAAATTTTATAATCAAAACTTTTCTTATTAGTCTCATTAAAAACATACAAAAAAAAACTCCTAGATTAGTCAGGCTTTAAAAAAAAATGAGATTGATTGGTTTCTTGCTTCTTAGAAAACTATGGGTGGTGTTAAAGACTGTATCGTTAAATATGGAGACAACTTTGAGTAGCCGTATTTATTTGCTATTATATTTTTTTCTTATAACAAGACATGGGCTTAATAAGGCACATAATAAGGTACGCATTTTGTCCTAGAAACTCGACGTAAAGCATGTGGTTTAGACAGCATTGACTTACTCCTCCCGAGTACCAATTACGATTTCGGACAAATGCTACTAGAAAATTCACAAAGTGCGTACAAGACGACACAATTGCGAAAAAAAATTGTACAGTGCGAACCTCAACGACACATGATCCACAAAGCAGAATATCTAGACATAGTCTAGCCACTGTTATTTAAAAAAAATAAAGTTCATGATCTGTGTATGGCGGCCATTTAGAGAATGTGGCATGGTGCTTACGCTAACTCCGACTTTGATGTCGAATTTAACTATCATACACTGTTTATATCGATCTGGTTTAGGCACTGTTCAAACACCATGAATGTCTATTAGACATTGGCCTATGCCTAATTTTTTTTATCTATTTCTCTCATCCTGCTTGTATCAAAAATTTACGGCAAACCGGAACGTTGCTCAAAAATGCGTTTTTTTAAATTATATAAATTCACAGCATTTTTTCTGCAAGTACCCAATTGAACAACCATGAAGAGGACTCTTAAAAAATATATTTTGGCAGCATATTAACCTTTGTTTGTCGAAATCGTACAAAAAGTCTTTGAGATATTCTCAAATTAAGCCAGATTAGGGGTTGTCCGAAATGTATTTGCTAGACCTTAATGAAAGTACCATAAAGTCCCTAAAATAAAAAAAATATCAGACCTTCTTATATCAAATAGTACTTACCAATACCTTCAGATCATACTCTCGGACCATAATAATACAAAATTATGCACATGTCAACATTTAGACGAGGTTTGTTGTGTCCCTATAATTAACGATACAGTCCTTATATTATAGGACCGTATTACACGCACAATCGCACATGGCTAAGCAAACCACGCACCGCCAGTTGATGGAACCGATGGACAGACTCCTATTTTCGTCTGCTATTTATTTCGAGTCTTAACTTAATCAGTTAATTAATTTACACATGCAATTATTTAAGCGTTTACTTACCGCGTTGTTTTCATAGTCTTTAATTATGTCTGCGATGTCGCTATAAATTATTGTTTCATATAGAGGTGTAAATTCTATGCGATTTAATTCGGATGAGCCTGAAAAACGTTAGCGAATTTTTCATATGTTATCGAATGGGTACCGTTGAATTCATACATGTTTTTATAAGTACAAAAATACGAAAGCCGTTTAGTTTAAGGGCATAGTTATATGTATATAAATAGAAAATTCTTACCTGACTCGTAACACAAAGCATTTATAACACAAAAACTCAGTATGATTAAGACCGCCATTTGTGAAAGCGATTGATCGGCAATAGACCACGGGCGTGCCTTTAAGGCTTTATCGGCGTGTTTACAAATTTACGGCGTTTATGGCCCAAACAAAGAGCGGTAACGACGATTGTTCCTACTTACGAAACGAAATGTTATGTAATACATACCGTTTACACATTAAGCTTAAATAAGTATATGTTTACTCTAGATTCTAGAGTCTAGAACAAAGTACCCAAGACTAGAGGATTTCATGATTAGTCTTACTCAATTTTAAACTACGTACACATATAATTGTAATGAATTGAATTACGTTTGTCAAATCCTCAAGCGTCATTTAGAACAAAATCGAACAAAGACAAATATAATGGCCCGTTTGCCCTTAAAGTAGGACATGTAGAGCTTCTAGACAGGCAGAGCTAGACCTGCGTTGCTTTTAGATAGCTTGCATCTGATTTGTTTAGTCGGAAATATAATCTAGCATTTTGCTTTGATTTATATGTATGTTTTATTTGTTATAGGAATCAAATAACAGTAGCAATGCGGAGGCTGAGCGTCTTACCATGCATCGGTGTATTGTCACGAGCATCATCGAGAGCGAGACTGTTTACGTTGAATGCCTATACGTTATGGAAAAGGTAAGATATTACTCTCAGAAGGCAGAAAACAGTACCGCAAGACTAAGTACTATTTAGAGACCCCCAAGCACAAGTTATATGGAGCGCTTGTCTAATTTATTTATCAAGCGTTATGGAGACTTCCATTGTAGCTTGGATAAAAAAATATAAGTCCTGATGGTCTGCGCTATTAAAAAAAATAGAGATCGCAGTTTTCAACCAATATAATAGTTTATGTTTTTATTTTCGTTGATTAAGTTTTTGGGAAATTTCCAAAATTGTGGGGTTACCAATTGTTCGCGCGATAAATGATAAAAAAATCAGGACGTCACGGCCTGATTTATCATTTATCGCACGACCAAGACCATGCTTGCCTGCCTGTTCAGTTTATATTTCTTATTGAGGCTAATTGAGTGTATGTTTTCAGTACATGAACGCCATAAAAGCGACGCTGTCGACGTCCCAGCCTGTGATAACGGAGGAGGAGTTCAACACGATATTCTACAAGATATCGGAGCTGCACGAACTACACAAGAACTTCCTCGAGGGACTGAAGGCCGCTGTCGCTAGTTGGGAAGAGCCTCTATCAGTGGGAAGCCACTTTAAAAAAATGGTATGAATTAGTTTTACTACCATATTTGTTTAAATAAAGACTGCCATAGAAATCATGAATTTTCTTATTTTTTCATTAATTTTTCCGACTTGCACGTTTTGTCGTCGCCAAAATATGCATTTTTTACATTCTTTGACGACAATGTCTGACGGCTTTCGTCTTATGAATAAAACTTGTAATACACATATCGGTTGATATAAAATAGGATGACCTAACATGTAATTCATTAACGTTATTCCATTATGACTGCAGGCGGAGAACATAAACGTATACGGTGCGTTCCTGCACAACTACGGTCGAGCTACGGACGCCGTGCGACGCCGCTGCGCGAGCTCGCAACGCTTCGCCGACCTCACGCGGCAGATCGCCTGCCGCGGCCAGCCCATGTCGCTCGACGACTTGCTGCACAAACCTGTCGCTAGAGTCCAGAAGAATGCACTTGTCTTGCACGTTAGTACACCACTATCTATACAGGTCGCATGGTTGATCTTCCGTGGAAATCAACTGTCGCAGTTAGTCCCTGCCGATCAACAATCACTAGAGTAATTTTACCTGCTGCTTGCCCTTAGAGTTGGTCAAAGACGCCTAGTCTTACAAAGATGGCATATAGAAGAGAAATTTCGACGGCTTCCGCTGTGACCGGGTGGCTTAGGGGTTCATGGCGTTAGCCGGATTGCTAAAGGCGCCGGTTCGAGACATCTTATTTCGATTTTTGATCACTAGAGTAATTTTACACATTTATATCGCCGAGCTCATCAAATCGCCTGCCGCGGTAAGTTACTGTCGGTATCATTTAGCACAAAACCAGTTGACGCCGTTGACGGTGGCCTAACTGGCCACCAAAGAAACCATGTACCCTAAACAAACCAGCGCGTGCTTCAATCACGTCCTCACGAAACTTGTCTTTAGAGACCGATTTTGTTACCTTGCAACCAGCTGTTGGAACAACGTTCCTCCGCCTATTCATCTCATGAAACTTAAGTATATTTATAAGTCTATAGCATATTGTTTTAAACAATATCTTATAGAGAAGCAAAGTTTGGGAATCCCTCGCGGTTATCTGATTATGATTACCGAATTTAGGCTTAAAAATATTTTTATATTTCAATGTCATTTTCATATTTGCATTTTCTATATGTATGTATTGTGGCAAAAAATATCTCTATCTTATTGAGAATATTTGTTACAGGATCTCATAAAATACACCCCTGCAAGCCACCCCGACCACGCGATGCTCACCGACGCACTCAACATGACACAACATTTCCTCGACGAATTTAATATTATACAAACTAAGTCCATGTTCCCTGTAAGTATTTCAAATATATACAACAGAACAGTAAGTAAGATGGAACAGTTATAATTATAATGTATGTTTTTTTTATTTTAGAACGCTGACCGCGCCCAAAGAAGACTTGTCAAGAATTCGTTTATTGTAGAACTTTCGGATGGACATAGAAAATTGAGGCATTTATTCCTGTTCAACGATGTCATAGCTTGTGCCAAATACAAGGTAATTAAATTATATATGGCAATACTTAAGCTCCCTACCATGTTACTTTTCAGTACAGATGTTGCTTTTTTTACGCACTAGTGCGAGAAGTGGTTAATTTCATGTCAGGTCGAAACTTCGGAAGGTCATCTGTACTGAAAAACGTCATACGATACACGTTCGACAAGGAAATTCGTAATGTATTATTTATGAAAAAGTGTCTATCAGACATTTGTATTATTTGTTTTGAAGAAAGTTATACTCTCGCCCGTATCCTATGCGTAGAGCGATGTTTTATTTACTTTCCTGCATTACACACTAAACTCCAGTTTAAATTTTCACAGGCTTCAGGTCGCGATAAGTTCACGTTCGAGTTAAAATGGTTCATCCAACTATCGGACATCGTAGTGGTAGAAGAGGAGATGGGAGCGGCGGACGCGCGCGAAACCTCACCAGCCAACATCGTGGCGCTCAAGTCGCAGGCGTCCACCGTGCGCGACCAGATACTTGCTGAAGAGCGGGCGGCACAGGATGACAAAGTAATAAAAAAACTAATGTGATGAGGCACACTGACATTTTATCCTGCCAGGCGGCGCCTGTGCAAGTGCCTAGGAATGTCACTGTCATTCACATGTGAGAGAAAAAAAATCATCTTCTCGCTCTCACTTATGAAATTATTTATCTGTGCAAGGAGGGATAAGGTGCTCCATCTGTCATAACCTTTGAAAATGAAAATGAAAAATGAAAATGAAATATTTATTTTTCAAGTAGGCATATTACAATGCGCATATGAACGTCAAATAAAGCTACGCCGGCTCTAACCCTACGCCTCAGCCTCGAGAAGATTTCAGTCCCCCCTCAGTTGGGAGGGGGGTATCCACTATGGGACCGGCAAGAAACTCGGCGGGCAACTTCTTTTCAAAACATTACATCTTATAATTAACATGCATTAAATAACAACATACAATTTAACATGCAAAAGTATTCATCAAAGAATATGAACAGACTAGGTACTCTATGGAAATCAATTTCAATAAATTATATTATTGCTTAATAATACGTCGTTCTTCTTCAGAGAAAACATATCAAATTGTCATAGAAGAAAAAGATATTATGAATCTCAATATCATTAAATATGTAATTTACCTACACAACATAAAATATAAAATATTTGATGTGCTTTCTTATCTGAACTGTGTCCTCTATACATAATACAATTATTTTAATTGCTATTCGTTTTTTGTAGTTTCTGGTTCGGGCCATGCATGTTTGTCTGTCAAATAGTCCTCGACTCTGTAATAAGCCTTTAACATCAATGATTTTTTAAGTAGTTCTTAAGAGCTGGGAGGGGTAATCTCAAAGCAGTGTCAGGTAACTTATTATAAAAATGAATGCATTGCCCAACAAATGACTTCTGTACTTTACGGACACGAAACTTCTTTATGGCAAGCTTATTTTTGTTTCTAGTGTTATAATTATGGATATCAGAATTCTTAGTGAAACAGTCTAAATTCTTAACAACATAAATTATACTATCATAAATGTATTGGGAAGCTACAGTTAAGATATTAATTTCTTTGAAGAGTTCTCTTACTGATTCACGTGTTCCTAAGTTGTAAATAGAACGAATGGCTCTCTTTTGTAATACAAAGATAGTCTGTATGTCAGCTGCTTTGCCCCAAACCAGAATACCGTATGACATTACACTGTGAAAATAACTATGATACACTAGGCGAGCTGTCTCAACATTAGTCAGTTGCCTGATTCTCCTAACGGCGTATGCGGCTGAACTTAATTTGCTTGCTAGTTTCTTTATATGAGGACTCCATTGTAGATTTTTGTCCAATGTTAAACCAAGAAACAGTGTTGTATCTACCATCTCTAAGCATTCATCATTCAAAAGTATTTTTGTATCGATTGGTTTAACATTCGGCAGAGAAAATCGAATACATTTGGTTTTCTTAGAATTAAGAAGTAAATTGTTGACAGTAAACCACTGCAGTACATCAGCTAACGTGCTATTAATTACATTGTAATCCGTAGATTTTCGGTCAACATTAAAAAGCAGTGATGTATCATCAGCAAAAAGTACTATTTCACAAAAGTTTTTCACTATACATGGCAAATCATTTATATAAACCAAAAACAGGAATGGACCTAAAATTGAGCCTTGTGGCACTCCTAATTGGACTACAGTCCCGCTAGAGCGAGTTTTGTTAACAACTACTGTTTGTGTTCTATTGCTAAGGTAAGAAGACATAAAGTTTAGGGCATTTATAGACAAACCATAGTGTTCTAATTTCAAAATGAGCGTTCCATGATCCACACAATCAAAGGCTTTTGAAAGATCACAAAATATGCCAATTGCATCACAAGAATTTTCCCAAAAATTATATATATGTTTAATGAGTACCGAAGCAGCATCGGTCGTGGAACGGCCCCTTGTGAAACCGAACTGTTTGCTTGTAAGTAATCTATGTCTGTTGAAGTGTCCCAGTAGATCATTTAACATTAGCTTCTCAAAGACTTTACTTAGTACAGGAAGTATTGATATGGGACGGAAATTGGTTATATCACTCGAATCACCCGATTTAAAAAGCGGTATGACTTTGCTACATTTCATAAGATCTGGAAAGGTGCCTTGTGAAATTGAAATATTATATATTACGGCCAAGTAAGGTGCTATTATATCTTTGAGAGTGTTTCCTCATTATAACTTCATTTAAGCTAAAGACCTTGACCCAACGATTTTGTTGTACATGGTTTTCGGCTTGTTATTTAAATTTTTCAGGATGTACATTCGAGTCCGCCGATAATTTTCGCCTGAACTTAGCTTGTCTTGAACATTTTTATTTTTGTCTACATGTCCATGTTTGTTGTTACAGAAAATCCGATTAGGCAGTCGCGGCACGGCGGAAAAGCAGCGCAAGAAGCTTGCAGAGCTAGAAGGGCAGCTAGTACTGGCGTCACCTAACCTTGTTCTACGAATTGGAGCGCGAGCACCCGGCGCTTCCGCGTTGCAACGGCACCATATATTCTTCCTGAGCTCAGAGTATGAGCGCACGCAGTGGATCGACTCTATACATGCACTACAGGTACATTTTATTTATGACTGAGCCTGAGAGAATAGGACAGTTATGCTGGTGGCTTAGAATCTGCTGCTACGTGAAAACATCCGTGCAGCGTAATTTGACTATGTAGAAACTGAGTGGAAATTTCTAAATTTTGCCCTTTTTACTCTGCACAAATAAGTATATCCAAGTGACAATTTCAATGATATATTCCATTTTTAAAACACCACCGGTAAATCGATGTTACATAGTGATAGTGCAGTGTCCTTCTGAGACTGAATTTTGTTTTATTTTACTCGTAATAACGAGGGATTGTGTTACAGGCATCTTCGGCACCACCAGGCGGCTCAGCGGCAGTATCAATGCTGGAGCTGCAAGCGTGGGTGACGGCATGCCGCAGCTACCTGCAGACGGACATGGGCTCGTACCTGCTGCGCAGCGGGCGCGACGACTCGCTGCTGCTGGGCGACCTGCAGCTGCACATCACCGGCATGACCGCGCCGCTCGACTCCTCGGCCGGTGAGTCATGCTGCACGCTGGAGCCGCTAGCCTGAGCAACCTGCTGCTACTCTCACGGCCCGGCCACGACATTGCTCTAACGACTCAGCCACGACATTGGTCTAAGCGCGACAGCGGTGAGCGGCCGCTATACATTGGAGCGAGACACAGCGATGGGACTTTTCATTCGCACGTATGGCTGCCGCTCACCGCTGTCGCGCTTACACCAATGTCGTGGCTGGGCCGTAAGCGCGACAGCGGTGAGCGGCAGTCATACGTGCGAATGAAAAGACCCATCGCTGTGTCTCGTTCCAATGTATGGCCGTCGTTCACGGCTGTCTCTCTTAGACCAATGTCGTGGTCGGGCCGTCAAAGTCGGCTGAACCTTCCGCCATCGAAATATCCATGTTGTTGGACTATCGTTTTGAACGCTTCGTAGACGCATGGACTTTGATTTTTTTTACACTTTCCTTATGTCACCTTACGATTTTGATACGGATACAAAATACTAACCCTATGCATTTGTTTCAGATTACTACATAGTAGTGGAGGTCGACTCATACGGGCACTACTTCCGAAAAGCGAAGTCGAAGCTGGTCTGCCGGACGGCGCAGCCGCGGTGGAACGAGACCTTCACACTAGAGCTGGAGGGGAGTCAGAACCTGCGTCTGCTGCTGTATGAAGATGCGGCGAGGCCCGTGCTACGCGGGAAGTGTACTGTTAAGGTGTGTTATCGAAGTTGGTGCTCGTTGCTTTGTGTAAGAGTTTATATTGGCTCAAGTGCATTTAAATTTTATTTTTGAAATTCGCTGGAATCAATGTCCCCCATGACCCCCCCCGATCCGCGCATGTCCCGCCATCGCCATGAAATTATAAAATTCCTCGTTAACAAATTCATCTTAGGAAAAGGTAAAATAAAGTAACGTAGGCGATTCGCTATGTAAGGTCTGAGTGGACATTTGGAGCGTTCGTTTCGGAGGGGCGCAGCGGGGCGGGGCGGGGCTCCCCCGCGTTCCCGTACATTCGTATGAGCTTCAATCGTTTGACACGCACGCCGCACGCCCGATGAGCCTCACACTAAGTTACCGGGGGAACGGGTTTAATAATGAAATATGTCGTCCGTAGTTGTCTCGGTCCTGGGCGACGGAAGCAGTGGGCGGCGGCGCGGCGCGCACGGTGGCGCTGGGCGGCGGCGCGCTGCCGCTGCGCCTGCGCCTGCTGCCGCCCGAGAGCTCGGCGCGCCGCGTGCCCGCCGCCAAGCCCGGCGCGCTCTTCGGCGCCAAGATCACGCACGTCGCCAAGTATGTACACGCCGTATCCGAGTGTGACCGATCGACTGATGATGTATCGTCGTGCTTTGTTGATCAAAAATTTAGATTTAGTCCATACTAGATGTGGTAATTTAGATTCACTCGGATTTAAAACTATTTGAACGTGCATGTATACTATCTTTACGTTAAATTTGATTTTGTTTTAATTGCGGTAATTAAATAAATTTTATAGCTACGCATGATTTGGGCCTTTAAAACCACTACCTATTAAATTAAATGTTTCGTTTGGAAGGGATTGTATGGAAACGACATGATCACGTACTTTTTCATTCAAATTTAACTCTAGCACGTTTACGGTGCGCGAACCCGCAATCGGCCAACCGACCGAATGCCACATTATAATAAAACTCGCATGCGACATCTCGTACCATTTCAATAAACCCTTATAGCATATTTTAATTATGGAATGTGTTATCCAGGCGTGAGAAGCGCAACATCCCGTTCATCATCAGCGCGTGCGTGCGCGAGGTGGAGCGGCGCGGCATCCTGGAGGTGGGCGTGTACCGCGTGTCGGGCAGCGCCTCCGACCTGGCGCGCCTGCGCAAGAGCTTCGAGACCAGTCAGTATTCATACTCTAACCACTACTACTACCCATGTTCGCAGATGTTTCAACTGCATTAAACGCAATCGAAAAAGTAACTGTTTATTCTATTATTAAGAATAAATTAGATTTGTAGAAAGAAATGCGTGTTTATTTAAAACATGACTTTAATGACTGACATCTTTATATTTTTATAAAGATACACCAAAGAGTACATTTGATAGATAATTACAAAGAGGTTTAACATACCGCCCACCAAAATACTTATTTTAATACATAGGCTAAACAGTAACTAAATAAATACATTAACATAATAGCAACGTTAGCAACTTATGCCACAAATCTCTTGCACAATAAGAAATAAAATATAACATTTCATATAATTGTTCAATATTGATTTCTAAAAACAAATACTTAACAATAACAATTCAAACGACCTGTTAAATAATAACAATGAATATCTACCTCACCGTGATATTGTAAAGTTAACTGCCCATCACGAGTACGTTCCATTTGATATTAGACACCGAATATCGTCTTTGTTTTTCACCTTAGCGCGACATGGTCTAAGTCTTGATGTTGAGATCTCAGTAATTAAATTTTCTTTCATTCTTCCTATGTTTGAAATTGTATGTATGTCATCTGTTAAAATCCATCCTAATTGTGTGCGTTGAGCGACAAGATTACCTTGTCCTTTCTTAAAACCAAAATCAATTATTTTGCCTAAAACATCAACGCCGAGAAGAATATCAATACCACTTGGAATGTTGAAGGTGGGGTCAGCTAACTCAAAGCCATCCAGTTGAGGTAGTATGTCATAATTATTGATCTTCTTAGCTGGTAAGTTGCTATTGAATGACTTTATAACATAAGCGTTTACCTTCACAGTAAAATCATGTACATACCTCGACGAGATTTGTAAATCCACGTTGTCCTTTTTGAAGGTTACCTTTGCTTACAGTAGGAACATCTTTACTATTTGTTCCTTTCTTTAACTTTAACAACTCGGCTACCCGAGCTGTGACAAATGAAGCTTCGGACCCTTGGTGAATCAGCGCTCTGCAGACCAGTGTTTGCCCACTCTCCGTCACTACATCAACGAGCGCTGTGGGCAATAGAATATCTTGTTCACGATCATCTGTACTAGATCTGACATTCGATTCCTTTAAATTCATGAACACCTTCTTGTTTCCATGTTTACGTTTCTTGTTTATTTGTTGTCTACCCTGATGTATCAATGAATTATGTCGCCCTTTACACAAATGACACGACTTATTTTGTTTACATCGCCTTACTGCATGATTTGTTCTAAGGCAGTTGAAACATAACTTGTTAATTTTAATAAAAGCATACCTTTTATCCACCGGCTGATCTGCAAATTGTTTACAGTTACAAATATGATGCTCTTCATTGCAAAACGCGCATAGAATGTCTCCGCTACTACCGCCAGATGTCACGTGAAATGTCTTGGGATTTGTTTGTTTGTAATTCTTGTTGACTGAGTCTACCATTTCCAAAGTTCTAAACCTATTTTCTAATGAGTTATGAGTTTCAGGATCTAATTTCGAAACAATGACATGTATGACAATAGGATCTCATTGGGTTGTCGGGAAGCCAAGATTCTTAAGTGCATTTAGGCATTCCACAGATGTATCTAAGAGAAGTTTTAGAGCGGTAGCTGACTCTAGACTGATCGCCTTTTGGCCAAAAAACTTCTTGAAGTGACAGTTTGCTATGTACCTCTTGTTATCAAAACGCTTCTTTAGAGTAGTCCAAGCTCGTGTGTAGTTGTCACTAGTAATAGGAAATTGGCGTAATAGTACTTCAGCTTCACCCTGCACACTAACCTTTAGGTAATGCATACGATGTACATCATCTAGTGAGTTATTTTTATGTATTAACGTAGTAAATAAATCGTGGAAGGATTGCCACTCCGTGTACTCACCGCTAAATGGCGGGATAGTTATTCGTGGTAATTTAATATCATTGCTTGACGATGCCTGTACATTGCCTGAGCTAGTTTCAGTAATTCTGTTCTCTCTTGTTTCTTCATTAAACTTTAGCAAAACTGTCATTAACTCGCCTTTGTACATGTAGTAACGTTCTTCAAACTTTCCATATATGTCTTCGGTAAAATAGGATACCTTGGTTTTGTCTTCCTTTGAAACGGCCGTAACTAGCTTTTGATGTATGGTTTTAAACTCCTTATAATTATTTTCCAACGTTTCCAGTCGCCCCTGTACATAACCAAAAGTAATTCGTTCCTTGGGCGACTTTTTAAAATTTGCGTGTGCCTTTTCTGTTGTTTCTAAGCTGTCTTGTTGAAGAGTAATAAGACTGATAAGTTTCTCGGCCGTCGACATGATCAATGTGAATTTTGAAAATTGTATCTAAATTACGTAAATATACTTAACGTGCACTATGTCACCACTTTATTGTTCATTTATTTTAACTATCCGGTTCGTTTTGGGCCATGTTTATTCTATTATTAAGAATAAATTAGATTTGTAGAAAGAAATGCGTGTTTATTTAAAACATGACTTTAATGACTGACATCTTTATATTTTTATAAAGATACACCAAAGAGTACATTTGATAGATAATTACAAAGAGGTTTAACAGTAACGTTAAAAATGGCGGCCACTTAACAAATTCTGTACATGCCCAGAATTTACTCTTCCCTTTAATTATTTATTGTATATTGTAAATATGCTATAATCACCTAACAGACTGTCAATCTTTTGCAACAGCTCACATAACATGTAACAATTAATGGATGACAATGATGACTTTGACCGACATCATCCTCCTTGCGTTATCCCGGCAATCGCACGGCTCATGGGAGCCTGGAGTCCGCTTTGACAAGTCAAAACATTACCTATAATAATATTCCCTTTTTAATGTTACAGTTGGATGTAAGTGTTTAGCACGCAACACAGGATGAAGGGATAGTGAAATAAAGGCTATTCTAATGTTCAATGTCGCATTCGCAGATGCGTACGAAGCCGAGCAGCTGCTGAAGGAAGTGGACATTCACTCTGTGACGGGCGTGTTAAAGCTGTATCTGCGAGAGCTGCCCGAAGCGCTCTTCACTGATGCGTTGTACCCAGAGTTCCTGAAAGCTTGGAGTGCAACACAGGTGCGATTTTATATTCCCTTTATATAACTAAAGTATTAAATATAAATTTAATCATAAAATGCGAGATTTATTGCCCAAGACAAGTTGCAGTGAAACTTTATCACATCATGAATGTTCGTGTATTGCAGGGTGTGGGCACTTCAGTAGATTCCGGTCCAGCGCATACACGGCGGCATGCTCTTATGAAATGTTTCGCGCAGCTGCCCGACCTTAACAAGAACTGCATCGATTTCCTGCTCAACCATTTCGTCAAGTGAGTGTCTATCTTGAATTTCTTGATGTCTTATAAAATGTGTGTGTGAAGTCATGTCCGTGGCACTTAAGAGGGAGCAACGAGCTCTAAGGGAATTTTGACGTTGTAGATTTAGATTTCAAATTGTTTTTTGACGGAATTCGTCTACCCATATGGCTTCAAGTAGGCGGAAAGCGAAGGCGTCAATTTAACTCTGTACATACCTACTACGGATAGAGTTTCATTCTTTGCGTTTGTTTAGGTATGTAGGCGAAATAAGCATTAACCATTCTTCTCGTCGCCTGTAACGGTATATCTGATCCAACCAAAAACATTCTGTAAAAAACTAGCCAAGTCTCGATGGAGCTGCTTGTTTATCTTTAAAAAGTAACGAAATCTAGACAAAGTCGTGCCAAGTCTCTTTTTGTAGAAACGTGGGCATGAAATGAAGCGGCCAACCAAGTTGAATATTTTTTGTAAAGGCGGTATGTCGATCTCTAATAGTTTGGTTGGGCTCTTGTGTTTTCTAATCAGGGTCACCAGGTCTTCGATTATCCTAGTTTTTATAGTTTTCCCTTTATGTGGCCATTAATCCCTAACTCTGTACCAAATTTCAGCTCTCTGAGTCTATGGGAAGTACTAGTTCTATTCTGATAATCATGAGTGAGTAGTGTAAATAAATGCGAATTGACACTTGACTAGGGTTGCAAAAAAACGGTTTTTTTTCTGGCTTGAAAAAAAACATGAAAAAAAAACAGTTTTTTTTCTGGAGTATGTTTTTTTTTCTAAAGTACGAAATCTCAAAATTTGCAAAGTAGTTAATACTTTTATACGGTTTTTTAGACTTAATGTTAACTATTAAACGAATTTAATCAAATAACTTTAATTTCTGGTCTTATAAAAGTAACATTTACGAAATCTGTAGTTGGTAGTTATCACTATTTACTGTGTGCAACACCACCGCCTCTCCACGCTACACGCAGCATCGGGGATTGTTATTGTCGTATTATTTATTCATCTGAAAAAAAACCATATTTAGAAAAAAAACCATGGTGCTCGGTTTTTTTTTCATGTTTTTTTTTCATAATTCTGAAAAAAACATTTGTTTTTTTTTTTCTATTTACAACCCTACACTTGACACTGACAATTCTGTGCCTACTTTTGGGTAGATAAGTTTGTCGCTTAAGTTCAAACTCCCATTCTGCTATAAGTTTGAAATTCTTCTTCAGATTTTTATACTTACATTATCAACCTTAAAGCAGAATTGATTTACCCGAGTTTGAAGTTAAGCGACACAAGAAACATTGTTACTCGGCGTCAGTATTTCTTTCTTAAACGTGCAATGAGCGGCGAAGTGTCACTGTCGGACGACAATTGTCACTGTTGTGAAATAGGCCACAGATAGCTTTTTTAGCTCATTACCATTATTAGCTCGCGACCGTAGTTAAGAAATGTATCGTATCGCAGAGTGAACCAGCACGAGGCGGACAACAAGATGTCGCTGCACAACCTGGCGACGGTGTTCGGGCCGACGCTGCTGCGGCCGGGCGGGCCGGCGGCGGGCAAGCTGCGCGCCGACCAGCTGGCGGCCGGCACCGTGGACGCCATGGCGCAGGCCGGCATCCTCTACTGCCTGCTGCAGCAGCGCCAGCTCGCCGCGCAGCTCTCGCACCACCAGCACCAGCACCACCGCGCCAACTGACCCGCACACGATACTTACACGGCGGGTACGAATGTGTGAAACTATGCGGCCTGCCGCCACCGCCACCGCCACCGCACGCGGCTAGCCGCTTAGTGCTCACTAACCCTTAGGCTGGTTTTAGTGTCACGCGGAACGTCCGCGCGGAGCGATCCGCACCGAACTAATATGTATGAAGTTCAGGGAGCGTTTTTGAGTGGCGCGGACGTCCGCGTGACACTAAAACCAGCCTTAGTCCTACTGAACAGTGCAATCTTGCAACACAAATCGCGCTATGTTTTATGCGAACTGCTACTTAAAGTATGAAATGAAATGAAACTCTAGGGTTTCTATTATTGACCAGTCTATACAATGATAGCATGTCCGGATATACAGATCGGTACACGAATGCTGGCGGCACGAATGGAATTACCAAAACTTTGATTATATGAGTGACACTTGTATCGATTTACAGTCGTAACTGTCAAGAACACATGCATATTTTTATTCACTCATTCCTTCCAGTTGTGCTAGGTCTTGTGAATTGACCTGTACATACTATTTTTAAAAGTTTGAGGCCGGATGTTGAAGCTTCATACGCGAGGAAAACGTTTAGTGCGAAATATTCCTGGCGCCACTATCTTTTCGTAAGATATTTATCAGATAACAGAGGGTGTTTCTTAGTTTTAACACCCTGAGAGATTACAGGGCGACGCTCGTATTTCGATGCATATTGTAAATTCGATGGCTCTGCTTAAATATAATAACACTTATGCCATTTGCATTATCGCATGCGATTGGAACCAATGATAACCTAGAGCGATAAAATACTAAATATAGATACGTACATACATATATCGATCATCGGTATATGAATTTCGTTTCAAATTTAAATGACAGACTTCTTTTAACAATATCCTTGTTTAAAAAAAACATATAAATCATCACATCGACACAATTCGAAGTAATGGACATGATTAAAACAAAGACCTTACAGACAAAATAATATATAAGTACATTATGCACGGCAGAGTGCTTAATTAATTTGCATACATGCTTTTCCGTCTGCGTGACGATAACGAGCTTCTAAGTGAACCTAGAAATAACTCCCAAGTCCTTCCGCGCGAACGCTTGTCTGTATTAAATTATTTCCTATTAACGAATAGGCTTTAGGTTAGATAGTCAACTCAAACGAGCCAAACATACAAACGACGGTTACAATCATATAAATGAAAATGCCTTAGCGTTCGTGCATAGAGGTAAGATTAAACGTAAGAACTTTTCTAATTACAATTTTTCTGAGTATTCATTTCTTTGGTCACAAATTGGTGGCCCAACTAAATATCGTAGCAAATTATATTGGAGCCACCAGCTTCCGCTCACACTAGTTTTCTCTTTTTAATAATTCTGTTGTTAAAGCGGATGTAGGTAGGATTATAAATAAGGAAAAGTTTGATTGGATGATAGTTACAAATCTGTGTTAATATCAAAAGAGGGCTCATGATAATGTCTGCTATTCTTGAGACTAAATGATATTTTCTGCTTAGAACAGTATGTTATTAAATGAGGCAGTTATTTTTGGGACTACCTCTACATTCCTAATGACGTTTGTTCGAAAATCACTTGGCCTAACTCATTTGGCCGAATTATGAAATGCCTAACGCTCTTTTGGCCTAACGATCATTTGGCATAATTTAAATTTTGCCCCAAAAATGACATTACCCAGAACCGATTCGCTGTTAGAAAGGTAGGTTTAGGTTAGGTTAGGGTCCCCCCACATCTAGCGTCTCGCGAGCGTCGCGTCGGGCCAACTGTATGGGCAAAGCCTGACGCCGCGTCGACGTCGCGTCGACGTGACGTCTTTTTCCATACAGTTGGCCCGACGCGACGCTCGCGAGACGCTAGATGTGGGGGGACCCTTAGAACCGTGACCTCACACAAATCCGAATCGCTTCTATAAAAGTGGGTTTTAACGGCGTTAGGCGAAACAATATTAGGACATTTAAATTAGGCCAAATGATCATTATGCCAAAAAATATTAGGCGATCTAAAAATCGAAGAAAAAACTTTAGGAATCTAGATATACATCCTTATTTTTATATTGCAAGTTTTCCTTTATTTATTTTACATTTAATCTAAAACAGATACCGGCCAAGTAATCGCCAAGTTTATACACAAGTTAGCCTGTAATTGTGACAAGCAGATTAAAAAGAAACGATTAAAATATGGCTAATAAATGAAATTACAATCCATAAATAAATACACTGCCAGATATAAGTGCTATTACGGTTTATTAATAAGAATTAAATTGTATTATTTCTAACCAGTATTTGTAATTATATTCAAAACCAAATCATGTAAATGACAAGTGTTATGCGACATTCCATGAATTAAAACAGACTGAGTGTAGACGTAAACATAATATCATTTACAGAAAATTTAGCTTACTAATTTCGAACTTTGAATACTGGGTCGAAAAAAATCAAGATTCAGTGAGTATTAGAAAGTGGGGCCCAATTAATTGTAATAAATGATTAGCATATAAATTGGTGCAGACTGATATGAATAAATTGTTTTCTTTTTTTCTATCTTCCTTAAAATACTTTTGATCAAAGTAAGTTTTAGTTTTGTATGACTGCAGCACAAACATGTGGTTTGTGAAAGACTAAATTATTTTAAAGTGTTTTTTTTTTTGTATTTATGGATCTGTCTGGAGTTAATAATGCCGGAGACGAATGATTATTATAATAATTATAGCATTGTAATGCTAGTCTTTATTTAATATGTTCAATTTTGGTATTGTGGGGCTGTCTGCCTCGCAGCAGCATCAGTTTACTTGCACTAGGTGAGGTTTGCTCGCTAGCTTAGACATAGCATTAGGTGTTTATTTCACAATTAGACTAGTATGTACTTAAAAGTAAATATTATTACCAAAAATTGATAAAAGCTTAGAGGGAGGTTAAATCCAATTTAAATTTGTGTTATATTTTTGTTTAATCCCATTGACATTTATGATTTATGTTGATATAATTAATATATTAGTAATTTAGGTGACCAAACTGTACCTTTTTTTCTTTTTACACTCTTTATTTTCTTCACCAAAGACAATATACTTGGGTTTCAGCCATGATTTCATATTAAGGAATATTTAATAGAATTCCAACAAATTTTGCCAAAGTTTGCCAATTGATACTTCTGCAACATTTTAGAAAGCCATAATATTATTTATCAGCTTGATTTACGTAATGCTTAAAATGTTATTTAATACATCAGTAACAACTTTACAATCCCCTAGATTTTATAGTTGAACTTGTATTTTCCACAGCTATGCTATATTTGAAGATGTCTTTGTGGAAGCTTTATTAATTAAATTTGGCACAGCAATATTTTGACACTGTTTAAAATAATTATTAGTGAAGCATTTGTGTGTGTGTGGATTGAGTGAGCACCTTCCGAAAATAAAAAAAAATATGCTGATCATTTAGTAAAAGTTCTAAAACAATTGTAAAACGAATCTCTGAATTTGTAAAAAGATAAATCAAAAGATACAGCCATTAACATGTGCTCACTCAGTTCTCACAAACTACCAACGAAAACAGTGAATATATTCATTTAACATATAATATTTATATACTAACATTTAGTAAAAAATAGGCCAACCTACCTCTATAAATATTAGATCACCTAGTGACGTATTAAATTTTTTACAAATAGTTTCTTATGCTCACTCAATCCACACACTTTTGAAAAGCTGAATTTTGATGAAAAACATAAGATTTAGACCGCTATTATGTGTATAGTTTAGTAAAAGTGAAATGGGAATTTGTAAAATACAAAACGAACCACTAACGTGTCAGGTTTTTTTATAATAAATTTTTGTAAGTGCTCACTCAGTCCACACGTTTTGAGAAAGTTAAAAATGTAAATATCTTACGATTTGTAGCACCTAAGACACTCGAAAGTACTTCAACATTTAGTAAAAATTTTTACTAAATATCCACCATCTAATATTTTATATTCGTTGTCTAGTTTTAAAGATATTCAGACATAACTTTTCTCATACAAATGTATCAAGTAGGGTGACCACACTATGTCGGCTCCTGATTTTCCCCACCTTCCCATTGTCATATTGAGATTGGGGAGTTTCGTTCGTTTAATTTTGATAATATTAAACTAATACCATATTAATTATCCATCTGCAAACTGTTTTTAGGTTATGTTCTTGGCCTAGTGATGATGTGTATTGTGTAATTTTTATCGACGTCAGGATAATAACCATATCGACATGCATGCATTAAAAAGGACATGAATGATAATTGGTAAGAAACAAAGAATATAATACTTCACTAGTAAGAAACCAGAACCTGGTAATCTAATCGCGCTAACAGATGAGCGTACCGGATTTGTAAGTGGGAGCGAGAAATAGTTATTCTTTTCTCGCTCCCACTTACAAATCCGGTAAACTATTATCAAAATTGAACGAAACTCCCCAATCTCAATATGACAATGGGAAGGTGGGGAAAATCAGGAGCCGACATAGTGTGGTCACCCTGCTTGATACATTTGTATGAGAAAAGTTATGTCTGAATATCTTTAAAACCAGACAACGAATATAAAATATTAGATGGTGGATATTTAGTAAAAATTTTTACTAAATGTTGAAGTACTTTCGAGTGTCTTAGGTGCTACAAATCGTAAGATATTTACATTTTTAACTTTCTCAAAACGTGTGGACTGAGTGAGCACTTACAAAAATTTATTATAAAAAAACCTGACACGTTAGTGGTTGGTTTATTTTACAAATTCCCATTTCACTTTTACTAAACTATACACATATAATAGCCGTCTAAATCTTATGTTTTTTATCAAAATTCGGCTTTTCAAAAGTGTGTGGATTGAGTGAGCATAAGAAACTATTTGTAAAAAATTTAATACGTCACTAGGTGATCTAATATTTATAGAGGTAGGTTGGCCTATTTTTTACTAAATGTTAGTATATAAATATTATATGTTAAATGAATATATTCACTGTTTTCGTTGGTAGTTTGTGAGAACTGAGTGAGCACATGTTAATGGCTGTATCTTTTGATTTATCTTTTTACAAATTCAGAGATTCGTTTTACAATTGTTTTAGAACTTTTACTAAATGATCAGCATATTTTTTTTTATTTTCGGAAGGTGCTCACTCAATCCACACACACACAAGCATTTAGAAGGTAATCTTTGTCAGACTGATGGCAGTGAGTTCACAAGCTTACTGCTGCCAAATGAATTTTATTAACCAGTCTGTATTATGAATGTTACCTTATAGTCTGCTATTATTTCAATATAAGATTCTTAATAAGTTGTGCTAGTAATAATCCTGCTGTATTATAGGTATTTACACAACCAGGTTTATTCCCACACTGTATTGAATTTTTGTATATACGACACTGAAATGTAGTAATGTAACATTTGCAATAAAATGTATTTTTATTACCACCTTTAAACTTTTGTTTCATTTCATCTCTTAACATGTTCAGATTTTTGAAAAAAGAAAGAAACTAAGAATGGTATTGTAGAGAATGTAGAGCCCAAACAGATGGACTAGCACAGCATGCTGATGTTACAGTTCTCATACAAGTAGCATTCAATCTGTACTTGTACTAATGTATCTCACAGCACCTAGGACAACCATTTACTCTCAAATACTGTATTATTTTAATACTTTCAAATTAGGATGCTTTGTTAGTTAGAGTTGCTTGTTTTTAATATTATTAAAATGATGAAAAGGTTAAAAATCAAAAATTAAACTAAAATAAATCTAAAAATAGCCCTTACTTAATATTTAAAATGTACCTTTAATTTTCAAATAAAAATCAGTGTAGATTTAATGGTTGAAATCTATACATACAATTGTTTGTTATCAGCATTGAAAAGGCAGGATTAAACAGAATAAAACTATATTTTTCCATATTTATATTGGGTTAAATAATGCATGAGAAAAATACAAAATCTGTACATCAATTGATTTATTTAAAATATGAAATTATTATAGTTTGGTTCTACTTAAAAATAAACACAGCCACATTTACACTATACACTTTGTGAATTGGTTAAATATAATTTAAAAAATAAGTCTATTAAAGTTATTCTTGAAATGCCTTCAGAATAATAAATGTAAATTGCAATTACAATCATAACCAGAGAGGCAAGCATCCTTGATTTTCTATAGGTAAAATATGTTATAATAAGAAGCCCACAGTACAGCGCTAATCTTTTAAGAGCATTTTGTAAAAGGTCACTTCTTTGTTGATCATCAACACACATGCCATCCCATAACACACTATTAGATTCACAGGAAGTGCATTGAGAGGCTCCAGCATCCGTGCATGTCTTGCATGAGTCATGGCACTTCTTGCAACTGTAGGATCCTTTGTGGTTCACACAGTATTGGTTAGCTTTACATGAGCTTGAGGTTAAGCACTCATTAATGTCTACACATGTTCCCGATTGTAACTCCCAGCCTTTCTTACATGCCGTGCAAGCTGCTGGTCCATCCCCTGAGCAACCTGCACAAGCCTTATGACACTGTTCACAAGAGTCTTCACTTGCTTTGTAGTAGTTTTTAGCACAATCATCACAAAAAACACCTGCAAATTGTTTGTCACAGATACATGTGCCATTGCCTTTTCTTGTGCCTTCTCCAGCACATTTTCCTCTGCCGCCACATATTTTATTTTTGTGTAATGGACATGGGGAACATGATTCGCCGAAATGATTTTCGGGACAGCAGTGCTGAAGAGTTTCAATGCACAACCATGTGTACAGATCAACAGAATCTGGGTCCTCATGGAACCACCACTTTTCTAAAGGTTGTTCTGCTTCCTCTGCCAGAGAGTAGCACTGATCTTGATGTTTTTTTACTTCCGAGCAAAGACCTTCCTGTATTTCCACAAGCCTCATCTCACTCCGCCCGTATGACTTTAATTTGGCTTCTTCCCAGGCAGCGTCTCCTCCTTCGTATTTACCCCGTTTTGTTTTTGTAAGCCAATGGCTAAATGAGTCTGTTAATATTCTACATTTTTGGCAATCATCGACTTTTCCAGCAGAATGTAAATCAATATCAGGCAAAGATATTTTTTTACAAATAGTTTTATGAATGAAAAGCAACTGCAGCACTAGTGATAAAATGTTTACATCAAATACCTTCATATTTCTCGCTTTTAACAGGACAACTAGAGACCTTTTCCGTAATTGATTATAAATTTTAATGTCTGAAACTCAGTCGTATCTCTTGGATTTCCTTCCCGGTTTATTTCACTTGACACTGACGTGTAATTTTAGGATTCGATTAGGTTTGGTCAAGACATAGATAATCATTATCGACTGTCAGTTACAAATGCACATGCTTACCATATCTAACTGTTTTTAGAGTAACTGGAACAGCGTTATGTTCTTGTCTATGAAACTGAGTAAAAAAAAATCATCTATTCCATCGAGTATTTTTTGTCGAAGAGCATGAAACACAAAAATAATAGCTAAGTTATTAAATCTCCGTTCGAAGTCAATAATTACAAGCAACAGTGGTTTTCAGTAAAACTAGTAATCACTGTACATAACTGCAAATAAGATAAAAGGTTATGGTTGTTTGTTAAGACAGGTTTGAAAACCTAACCTAGGTTCCACATGCAATTTGAAGTTTAATATTCCAGCTACCAGTCACGATGGCTGATAAAATAAGGTAATTCTTTGTTCATATACCTGGCTATTATTTAGCATTCGTAATGCAGTTTGTTATATTGTTTTTTTTTTTTGTTTTAGAGTTAACTCAAAATTCGATATGAAGGGCAACTATGAGCCCTCTGATTCGGAAGATGAGTACTCAGAAGAAGAAAAAGAACTTCTGGAAAAGGTGCGTAAAAGGAGACATGAAAACCCTGACAGTGAGGAAGAGATGTATGCATTCTCAGAGTCTGATGAGGACTCTGATGGTAAAAAAGATGATCTGGGCATTGCAGACAGTGATGTAGAAGGGCAGGAAAAGTCGGATGATGACTTGCCCGATTCAAAAGCTTGGGGCAAAAACAAAAGGTCTTACTATGCTACTGATTATGTTGATGAGGATTATGGTGGCTTCGGAAATGATGAAAGAGCAGCACTTGACGAAGAAGAAGAGGCAAGAAACATTCAAAAAAGGCTCTTAGAACAACTTGGTGAAGAAGATTTTACAGAGGACTATATCAATAAACTTGCTGCCAAAGCTAAAGATGCTGAATCAATTGTGAAAAGTGATTTAAGTCAGATGTCCAAGAGACAAAAACTACAATTGCTAGAAAAGGAGAGTCCAGAGTTTGCCGGTCTGATTGATGATTTTAAAACCAAACTGACAGTCGCTAAAGATGATTTACATCCAGTTTTAAGGCTTGTAAATGATGGAAAGCTACCAAAATGTCCAGCATCAAAATTTGTAAAGACTAATTTTGATCTTATCCTAAATTACTGCACAAATATTAGTTTCTATTTATTACTTAAAAGTCAGAGAATCAATATACAGAATCATCCAGTTATCAAAAGGTTGTACCAGTACAGACAGATGTTAAATAAGATGGAGCCCATTTACCTTGAAGTGGTGAAGCCCCAAATAGACAGCATACTACAGGCTGTAAGCAACAACTTAGAATTACAGATAACAGAGCAAAAGGAGGCAAACAAGAAACGCAAATCTGAGAATGTACCTGCAGAGCCAACGTCAAAGAAACTTAAACTTATTTCTGCACTGGAAAAAGATGAAGGTGAAGATACTGGAGTATCAGATAATGAAGATGAATATGAAGACAATCAATCTGAAGTTGATAATGTTGCTAAGAATAATGATGAATCTGAAGAAAGTGGTTTCTCTGATAATGATGCCCTGCCTCAAGAGAAGGATGACAGTAAGCCTTCCACATCACAAGAAATTGTACCTGTAGACGGGGATAAGCGAGAAATCACATATCAAATAGCCAAGAACAAGGGTCTAACACCACATAGAAAGAGAGAGCAGAGAAACCCTAGAGTTAAACATAAACTCAAGTACAGGAAGGCTAAGATTAGGAGGAAGGGAGCGGTCCGTACTCCTCGTACTGAGGTGGCTAGGTATGCTGGTGAAGCCTCAGGTATTAAGGCTAATGTGAAAAAGAGCATTAAAATTAAGTAATATTAATACAAGCTTATGTATTTTATCATTATATTTTGTACAATAAAGTTCTGTACTGCATTATTCTGCATTTGTTTTTTAATGTTGCCATCTGAAACAAAAAAAAACACTGTTATAATTTATACTTGTTAACTAGGGCTGATGCAGACAAACCACAACTTGTATTGTATCGGAATCGGAACTGCTTGCCAACATTGCAGAGTCTCAGTGGAGTTGCTCTTTTTATTCCTTGGTATCAACCCTTAAGCCGAGTTTAGACGTGTCAGTTATTGCTGCAAGTTTTGAAACAGAAGTACGTGCAAGAAATAGATGCAGATATTTGCTACTCACTCTTACCTATAGTTGCGTCTCAAAACTTGCAGCAATAACTTGCAGGTCTAAACTCAGCTTTACTTCTGAAATCTGCCAGTAAAGTCATGTTTTGTAGTTTCTTTACTATATTGTTCTTGGTTTCATTCATATTTGGAATAAAGCACTGGTCCCACCGCGAGCTAGCAAGCTATGAGCTATCAGCTATAAAAAGTACAAAAGATAAGCACTCCCGTGCAAATAAAAGAGACACGGCGATATTGATAGTTCACTGCTCGCGTTGGAACCGGTGCCTACGTCTATAGCTTGAACTTACAGTTTCAAGACCTTGTCCTTGCCCCCGGAGGCTACGTAGCCGCCGTCGGGCGCCCAGTCGGCCGCGTATACCTCGTCCGCGTGACCCGGCAACTCCAACTCAAGCTTCTTTGTCTTCATGTTCCATACTAAATAAAATGTATAATATGCTACATTCGATAATTATTTTCATTTAGGTCAGACACCTTAGTTCATACTTGAACTTGCGATCGAGAACGCAGCTCGTGCAATCAGATAAATATGACATTCTCAAAAAAAAGGTTATCGCTAACCACAATGGATGGAATTTCCTCCTCGTAATAATATCGTCCTTAAGGCCCCATTTAGATGGTACGAGAACTCGCATACGAGTTTTATTACATTGCTGTATTTGATGGTTGTGCAAAATTGTATGTACCCTTGGCAGCCTGCAATGTAGCTAAAATCGCATGTGAGTTCGCACGCCGTCTAAATCAGTCCTAAGTAATAGGTTAACTTTTGCTTGGAAATTACATAATATCCTGTAGTGTTTGCAGTAGGAGTAGCTATTACTATTATTTACTTTAAAAAAAAAGCAAATCGAATTTTCAACTATATCCGAAAAATGGAATTTCAAAACTACAATAAATTTATATTAGATCTTGAACTTATAAACGGGCTTTCTATGAATTTCCCATAATGGACATTATGGATTATGGCGAACAATATTACCTTTGAGCGTAGAATCCGCGCTGGAACTGAGCAGTAGCCTTGAGTCTGCGGCCCAGGCGAGGCAGTACACGGCCTGCACGTGTCCGCGGAGCGTCGCTATGAACTTCCCGGAAGCCGCTTCCCACAGCTTCACTGACTTGTCGAACGATGCTGACGCTATCAATCTGCACAAATGTAGATTCAAAATTAATTGCATGAGACTCCTAGGTGCTCCCATCTTCCTTGAATCAATTCCACAACTCATTGATGAACATCTCAACATTCATAAAGCTTATTCGGACCGCCTTCTAAAAATCAGTGCACACATGGCATTAACCATCATTAAGTTTTGCCTCTTTGTTTCGAAGTTCACTTACATACTCAGGTGTAGTCCTGTTTGGAAACATCCTCACCTCATCGAACCACTGGACTCCATTTTGAAAACCACCCTTTCATCCATATTAAACATTCACCTAGACAACCGCGCCTGGACCCAGGCCTCTCTGCCAATACGCCACGGCGGTCTGGGTATACGCCAAGTTGTCAGTGTCGCCCTCCCTGCGTTTTTGGCCTCGTTTCACAGCACACAAGATCTCGCTGACAAGATTTTTTGCTCATCCTCTGCCAGCGAGCGTATTACCACACTGAACGAGGCCAAAGACACATGGTTGCAGTCTTGCCCGGGTAGCCCGCTTCCGATTTCCCTTAAGTCGCAAAGGCAATGGGACGAGCCGCTCTGCAAGGCAACGATAACTCAACTTATTGAATCTGCCCAGAGTTCAGCAGAGCGCGCTCGTTTGTTGGCCGTCGCAGAACCGGAAGCGGTTATTGGCTCCGCGCATTACCATCAGCCAAAATCGGAACCCTGCTGGACAAAACCACCCTAACCCTGGCTACCTCTTTGCGTCTGGGCACCAAAACAAATGAGCCCCATCGATGCCGCTGCGGTGCTATGGTGACCGAACTGGGCCACCACGGTTTATCCTGTCCAAGAAGCGCAGGTCGCATCTCCCGCCATGCGTCCTTGAATGATGTCATCAAGAGGGCGCTCGCCTCCGTTAGCGTGCCGGCTATCCTTGAGCCGAACGGTATCGCACGCGACGATGGCAAGCGCCCCGATGGGATGACACTCATTCCGTGGATGCAAGGGAGGACGCTTGTGTGGGACGCCACCTGTGTTGACACGCTCGCGCCGTCCCACCTACAGGCGACCTCCGTCAAGGCGGGAGCTGCGGCCACAACGGCAGAACAAAATAAGCGGCGCAAATATGCTGTCCTCGGCGAGGGCTATATATTTGCGCCGTTCGGCGTCGAAACTCTAGGACCGTGGGGGCCCAGCGCGAAATCTCTTTTTAAAGAGATATCCCAGCGCCTCGTGGATGCCTCAGGTGACCAGAGAGCTGGCAGCTACTTCGGCCAGAGATTAAGTCTGGCCATCCAAAGAGGTAACGCTGCCAGCCTTCTGGGCACCACAACATATAGTGACGACTTGGGGAGCATTTATTTATAAGTTAATTTTAAGTTTGTACATAGTTTAGTTTAGTTAATGTATTTTCTTTAGTGTATATATTTCAATTTGTTTTTTGTTTTTATATTTCATTTTGTTTCGTTAAATAAATAAACATTGATCACTAAACCATCTTCGTTCTCCAGAAACGGGCAATACGATCTATCTACAACATGGCGTCACGTGACTCACTGAAGGAACGCTTTAAGGAGATAGACATCCTTACAGTAGCTTCACAATACATACTAGATGTGATAATGTATACTCATAAGAATATAGAGTCCTTTAAGAAACTGTCAGATATTCATAGTTATAATACACGGAACAAACATAAGCTAGCGGTTTCCAAGTTTCGTCTACAGAAAGTGAAGAAATCGTTCCTGGGAAACTGTGTAACATTTTATAATAAGGTACCCTTAGAGGCATGGGATCTGCCCTTTACTTCATTCAAGAAGTACATAAAAAGTGCACTTCTCAAAAAGGGGTACTACAAAATTGATGATTACCTGGGAGATACTACACCATGGCCGACTATCCAGGCTCAAAATCTGTCATAGTTTTGCTAGCAGTGTCCCGGGGAGACATTGTGTCATGCTTAAGGCGCTGTTGCTACTGGCTGTTTAAATTATTGATCCTTATTATTGTATAATTATAATTTGGTATATATATATATTGACTTGTTGAGTACATACTAGTTATGTATTCTGTAGAATTAGTTGGAGATTGCTAGCTTAACAGTCTCTTGACGTGAAATTTGTATTTCATACGCATTTTTTTCTATTTCTAGTTCTTTTGACACTTGGAGAACCTTTACACCTCCAAATTTTTATTTTTATTATATCCCATTAATTATAATTGACTGTGGGGACCTTTTACATCTCCCAAGATCTTGTTTTCAATTAAGTCAATTTAAACTATGTAACATACAAGCACGGAATGTTGTGTCTTACATCTAGGTATACCGTATTCACTTATTATTGGAATATTTAATACAGCCCGGACAGCTTGAACATGTCATGCTCGCTAAAAAGTCTTTGCTTACGGTGACGTCGTTGATCGGGTCGCCACCTTCCCGAATGAAGGTTGAGGGAGGCGATGGCTGAGATGCGCGCCATATTCGTGAACTTGATTTCATTTCACTATTGCATGATAGTATTTTTAACCCCCGACGCAACAACGACCCCCGTCATGTTATAAGTTTGACGTGTCTGTCTGTCTCCCGAACCGATGAACCGATTTTGATTATTTGAAAGCTGAATTAGTCGGGAGTGTTCTTAGCCATGTTTCATGAAAATCGATCCACTATGTCGGGGGGTTTTTTTTTTCAAAATTTTAATTGTGGTTAGGTTATTTCTCTGTGGAGTTCTTTCGAATGCTTAAATTGAATTAGTACGTATAAATATTAAGAACCTATCCACCTCATCTAGTCACCGTTGATGTCGTTGGTTGGGGTGCGTAACATAATGAATACAAACTTTTGGCATATTCTCAATTTACAAACGCTCAAAAAGTATACTTTTATATAAGATACAAATAATATAACATACAATATACATACTACCGTATACTATAATATACATATTAACTAATCACATTTACTATATCTTTAATAATATATAAATATTAAAAATATAACAACATCATTATCACTATCACTATCACTACTTAGTATAAAACAAAGTCGCTTTCTCTGTCCCTATGTCCCTTTGTATGCTTAAATCTTTGAAACTACGCAACGGATTTTGATGCGGTTTTTTTTAATAGATAGAGTGATTCAAGAGGAAGGTTTATATGTATAATAACATCCATTAAATAGTGGAGAAGTACTGTTATTTTTGAGGTTTCTAATGTGATGTCGTAAATAATTACATGCGGGTAGATTATATTTATTTGTCTACCCCGAACATTTATATAAATTAATATCGTGTAGTTTGTGTTGTTTACATCTCCGGTGACATTTTGCTGGGACGTCAGTCTTCCGCGACCACGGCCAGTGCAACCTGGCCGAAACGTTGGGAAAAAAGGTAAAAATAATGTTAATTAATCGCATTCGACCCGTTGTGACTTTATCTTGATAAGGGATAGGGATAGCGATAGGGATAGCGATAGCCATAGCGTTAGCGATAGGGATAGAGATAGGGATACGGATACGGAAACGGATACGGATAATATGGGTATCGTTAGAGGGATACGGATAATCGGTCGGCGGTATCTTACAATCAAAGTGCTCTAAGACGATCGTTGTTTGCTTGCTTGAAGATTACGTTTGCGATAAGTATAAGCAAAATGTAAAAAATTGTAAGGGATAATAGAAAAAAGTACTTTAAATTTTACCCACCAATCATATAGTGTCGAAATACGGGCTATGTGGGATGTTTATAAAGGTTTCCCCAGCGTATATAGAATTACCTACGCTGTGGTCGATGTGTAATATTTCTACAATCATTGCAAGCAAAAGTATTATGTGTAATCGAAATAATCGCAGATAAATATACCAGAGAAACCTAAGGATCCAAATGAAAATCTTAATGAATACTTTTATTACGCGGGCGAAGCCGCGGGTAAAAGCTAGTGTCATATAAATCACAAAATTAGGTTGGGAACCCCACAGAAACGAACGCTGTCAAAAAAGTAGGTTTAGGTTAGGTTTGAACTGTGACCCCACAGAAACTAATCCTGTCACAATAGTAAGTTTAGGTTAGGTTTGAACTGTGACCCCACAGAAACGAATCATGTCAAAAAAGTAGGGATAGGTTAGGTTTGAACTGTGACCCCACAGAAACGAATCCTGTCATAAAAGTAGGTTTAGGTTAGGTTTGAACTGTGACCCCACAGAAACGAATCCTGTCACAATAGTAGGTTTAGGTTAGGTTTGAACCATCGAGTACATACCCTAATAGAGCAGAAATGTTATTTAATTTGTTCGAGAACGATTCCGCCAACTCGCAGCTACTCATATCCCCTCTCACTGCGCTCCCATTGGCTGATACAAGGTCAAGTAATAGGTGCTAGGGATGAGGTAGTGCGTAAGTAAGGTTTATCGATAACGATATTTTAACCCCTTACGCGCTTTATGCACCACCGTGTGTGCAAGCCCCAAGTCCGTAACATCGCATGCACACACGGTGGAGCAAAAATCTGTTACATGCTATTATATATTATTATTAGTATAAAACACGGTATACAAAAAGGGAAAACTATTTCTTGGAAGTAAAAATGGTATAATAATCAGATTATAATTGTTTTAAGTAAAAATCATGAAATTTTCCAATCCCTAATTATGTATCTTCGACTTTCTCAAGTTGTGTTTTTTATTTCGATTTAAATAGCAATTTATTATTTTACAAATTACTTGACGTAATATTTAAATTAATACATATATCAGATAGAGATTTTACGAAATCGTGTCACCTAAATATACCCAAAACATATCTAATTACACCTAAGAATTAGGTACCTAATACATGAATATAATCAATCTAGCTTAACATAATCGATAATATACAAATATTCGACATAAACCATTAATGCAAACATTAGTGCAAGATAACTTTCTCGTTTGTTTATTTAAATAGAGTGTGATCATTATGTAGCAGGTACACACAATAATATTCCTTACTCATTACTTAAATATCGATACACCACTTGATGCTATAAATTAAGCATGTACAACACTGGTGCAGACTGGAAAGAGATGGTGTGATGTGAATTTAGTTACGTGGAAGCAAGAGATAACGACATACGTCTAGCCTGCGTCATCACCTTTCACTTTTGGTGTCCAGTTTAACTTGACCTCCGGACAAAATTTAATATAAAGTAGTTTATAATTTTAAATCGTAACTTACCGATGAAAAGTTATTCCTTATGTTTTAAAGTCAGATGTTTTGCTGTTTTTTCTACGAAACTGAATAGAACAGCACGCCATTATAATAATAATAAAACAAACTATAATTTATTTCGTAATTCGCAGAGACGTACGCACGGATTCAATACTGGTTTTGTACTGTTTTAGTGAGAGCGAGCGCTAACATTTATAAGTGACAAATCACATATCCGTTGCGCAGACGGACAGCCCCATATTACCACTCTATTGGGATATGTCCTCGATGGTTTGAACTGTGACCCCACAGAAACGAATCTTGTCAAAAAAGTAGGTTTAGGTTAGGTTTGAACTGTGACCCCCACAGAAACGAATCCTGTCAAAAAAGTAGGTTTAGGTTAGGTTTGAACTGTGACCCCACAGAAACGAATCCTGTCAAAAAAGTAGGTTTAGGTTAGGTTTGAACTGTGACCCCCACAGAAACTAATCCTGTCACAATAGTAGGTTTAGGTTAGGTTTGAATTGTGACCCCACAGAAACGAATCCTGTCAAAAGAACGAGGAGCGAGAGAGAGAAAACAGCAGGCGCTTATATCACCTGTATGGTATTCGTTTTGTATATTCTATTACTTCAACGTTATACCACATTATACTTATAGGAAACAATATTATATGTAACAAACATTATATAATTTGAATTTATGCTATCTAAAATTATATATAACAGCAATTATACTAATTGAACTTTATACCATACAAAATTATACAAATTGAAATTATACCTTCTACCGAATATACCATACGTTTGTATACGTTCTATTACTTACCCCGTTGGTTGTTGGTCAGCTGTTGGTGGCACGGTCGGTGGCGCGTGAAGTCATCTGATGCCGATACTAGGTGCTCCTTATTGTTCAGACATACTTGGCACTTAGGTATCATACTTTGTCATAGTACTAGATAATTACCTTGAATCCGGTGAGAACTTGACGTCGTTGATGAGCTGCTGGTGTCCCGTCATGCGCGCTAGAGGGCGTTTCTCCTTCTCCGGGAGCCACAGGAAGAGCGTGAAGTCATCAGAGCCTGACACTAGGCGCTCCTGGCCGCTCGGGCATACTGCTTGGTACCTTTCCAGGGCTCTTTGTTGTAGAACTTGTTCTGTAATACAAAAAAGTTCATTAATAGTAGGTAAGGTAGAACTAACTACACTGGTTCGTGTCTTAGTAATAAATGTGTTCATTTGTGTGGTTCTAAGGAAAATGGGTAAGAATGCGATGATCGCGTAACTAAGTACAGAATTGTCAACAATTTTTGCTTGTAGCTTTTTTAATAATACGCGCCACTCCCCTAAAACTTGCAGCAAGGTGTCACATGCGAGTTGCCGACCGTTTATGAAGTTGTACAATGCTCATGCTTTCATTTTGATTTTGTGGCTCATTGGGGCCTAAAACGATTACATGCTGGAATCTATTCTAATGAACACAAGTTAAATTATAATCTATTGAAAATATTTCAACTTGTGCTGTCTTAAAGTAGTCACACTACTATGTATATAAATTAAAACCGAAATAAATTACACATATGAAAGAAAAAGTGACCAAGTCCTCTGGTGCCTGAGGCTGGAATCGAACCAGCGTACTTTCCAATCGCGGGAAATGCCTCTTTATCCGCTCGGCCACCCAGGTCACAGCTGTCGAGGTCGAAATTATCTCTCATATGAGTAATCTATACAAGGACTCGTAGCGCCCTCTGTCCATCCCTAGGGCGCGCAGAACGGTATGGTTGGTATGGAATTGATTTAGCAGCGCCATCTCTCGAGCTGTGTCGAAACCAACCTGAGTTTGGTTCACACGGGGGGCAAGAACCATACCGTTCTGCCCTAGGGATGGACAGAGGGCGCTACGAGTCCTTGTATAGATTACTCATATGAGAGATAATTTCGACCTCGACAGCTGTGACCTGGGTGGCCGAGCAGATAAAGAGGCATTTCCCGCGATTGGAAAGTACGCTGGTTCGATTCCAGCCTCAGGCACCAGAGGACTTGGTCACTTTTTCTTTCATATGTGTAATTTATTTCGGTTTTAATGCTGGAATCTCTTGATGAAACTTCATCATAATATACTACTCCTTCGGAGTAAATTAAAATCAACACTCACTGTCAGAGGTAAATCCCTGCTGGTCTAGAACAGGGTGGAAGGGCCCAGTTCGAAGAACATAGTCCGTGCTAAGTGCTAGAGTGTTCACCCAATGTGCGTGACCTTCTAGTGTTCGGCACAAAATGCCGTCGTCTGCTCTCCATACCTGGAACATTAACATGGTCCAACATACACACATACTATAAAGTATGATGAGCTGTAATTCCAACATACTTATGTACTTTAAGAAACAAATGCTGCTATTAAGATATCCATGGCAATATACATTAGTTATGTTAAAATTTTATGGATACACTAAACTTATTAGTAGAAATCACATTTTTACATACAACAATATAGGTTGACTTCTCAACAATAAATACAAGGTTAATTTTGGGGTTATATGCAAAAATAGCCTTATTATTTAAATGAGATATTCACCTTAATTGTTCTGTCCTGGGAAGAAGTGTAGATTAGACCAGTGCCACCCCATTTCACACATGTGACTGCCTTTGTGTGTCCCGTGAGAGTCAGTACTGTGATACCAGAGACAGTGTCCCATATTCTGACATCACCATCTTTTGAGGATGAGGCTAATTTTCGGCATTCCGCGTTTCTGGAAAGTAATTACATCACTTAGGGCCGGCTCACACCCGTCGGACCGGAATGGCAGCGGCGAGCAGTGGGTGGCAGCGGCCGGCAGCCGCGGCCGTGCAACCTGTTTGAGTTAGTCAAGTGATACTGGTCTTTTTAAATATGTAGATCTTTATCTACATATTAAAATTATTTCACACTAAAAGTGCTCACCTCATCACTGCCGGTGGTCGCTACCATCCCTTGGGTATTTCCATAATATTTAGAGCCTTAATATATTTTTGAATATCTTTTCTACTCTTTAACACTTTCGAAACCGGGCTCTACGCGGCGCTACGACATTTTCGCTACATACGGGGAAACCCATGTAATCGGCTACGCTTCTACGAGCGGTGTGCCCGACAGTCGGGTTCTTGGTAGCGAAAGTGTTAACTTTATAGATGTAGATAATTATGGTAATGGTAAACCACTTAGTGCAAGGGTGAGAATAAGAAATTCTGTTGCTTTTGTTGCAGCTATCAATTTGGTAACTGGTCCAATTTTATTACCAAGTCCAATATCACTTTCTCAGCTCTTCAAGAAAGATGGGCCTTCATATGAAACATACAAAAGGTAGAACATCACATTGCTAAACACTTACTCAAAGTTGTAGCTTTAAAATTAATGCAATACTTTTTCATACTTATGGTATGGCTCCCATGCCAGTGCGGTAATCCACTGTTTGTGTCCCTGCATGGTTCTCCCAATCTGATTGCCAGTCACTGGATCCCAAAGGATTAGTTTGCCTTGTTTGCATGCTGATGCCAATTTTGAGCCATCTGGAGACCAGCTAATACACAACACCCAGTTTGCGTGACCTAAACATAAGTTTTTTAACATTTAATAAGATTTACTTGGTCAACAAAATCAATAAATTAATATGAAACAAGTATCTAGGTTGTCCTTTCACATGACCAAACACATTTGAATTTTTTTTGGAACGCATTATAGTTCTGATAAATGTACAATTCGAGGGGAAATTGTATCAATTACATTACCTTTACAAACATGTAATGGTGTCTGTGTACTGAGGTCCCAAAAGCGTACAGTAGTGTCACCAGATCCGCTCGCTAGTTGCTTTCCTGAAGGGCTGAAGCTTGTTGATATTACAGCTTCAGCATGTCCAGGAATGGAACTAAAATTTATGTGTTATCACTAATTTTAATTTTATTAAAAAAAGATATTTTTATTAGTACGGTTTAACTATCTAACTATAGATCATAATCTCCTAATTATGTTTCAAAACTAACTCAAACACATCAATGATACTGAAATGTCAGATTATAAATCAGACACAATATTGATACATTATAATTATTATGTGTTGAATTCTTTGATAATCATTGTAGTACTGGACTATAGTAGGGTAGTTTTGCACTATTTATTTATCAAAAAATCATCAAATATCAAAGAACAGTGACTAGTTATTTCATACTTTTGTTCTTACCTTGTACACCTGGTAACAGGCCTGACTCTAAACACTGCTTGTTGTTGGTATATTATTTCCACAACTTCTTCTGAATTTAGACTTTTTAAATCCAGTGACTCCTTCAGTGTCGAGGTTATTTCAACATCTTTGACGAAGAACAAGAATGGTTTGTCTTCCTGAAAAGGAATAATAAGTATTTATTTTCTTTTTCATATCCAGGTTTCATTTTTAGTTGAAATATTCTAGTAAGTATAATATGCTCTTTAGTCTGAGAGTGTGTGATATATAATTTTGTCCAATTTATGCTAACTTAACGTAACTTAACGAAGATCAAGATTACCTCTTGTAAGAGTGCATTGCAAATGAGTTGTAGTTGGTCCTTTGTAACGTTTAACGGCAAATCTAAAGGACTTCCGGTTTCCTCTCCTGTATCAGATTTAAATTTAGCCTGGACAGTGCTTGGTAAATCACTGTCTATATCCATTTTTATAGTATATTTATTTTTTGCACTTAAAAATTAAAGTTCACATTCACAACATAACCTCATCTTGTCAAAGCGAACTGTCACATCCACATGTTCTCACTTAGGTTGTCTTAGACACTCGATTAAACGCTATATAAAAGTAGTTTGTAAAATGAGCGGGCACCTCGAACGCATCACTTGTCTATGATTTTGATTATGACGACATTTCTGTGTGTGTGGTTCGCTGGCAACATTGGGGTAATGTCCGATTTCGGCATTTCACTTACGTGTTTTGTTTATTTTACTTTAAAAAATTATCTGGATTAGTGATATTATTTATACAATGAAAATCCTCTATGTACTATTTATTTCACTGACTATAGTAAATTGTGATGAACATACACATACCTACAAGGATGGCGAGCAAGTGGTGCTATGGATGAACACTGTAGGTCCATACCACAATCGCCAGGAGACGTATGCATATTTTTCGCTACCGTTTTGCGTCGGCACCAAAATAACAATCGGTCACTACCATGAAACTCTGTCGGAAGCACTCCAGGGTGTGGAGCTTGAATTCAGTGGACTCGACATTACCTACAAGGATAAAGTTCCTGCACAACAGTTTTGCGCTATAGAACTTACTGAGCAGTCATATAAAGCCCTCGTCTATGCAGTGAAGAACCACTACTGGTACCAAATGTACATTGATGACCTGCCTATTTGGGGAATCGTTGGCGAAGTCGATGGTGACAGCTACTATATCTGGACGCACAAAAAGTTCGATATTGGCTACAATGGGAATAGAATAGTTGAAGTTAACCTAACTGCAGAGAATAAGGAGCAGCTTACTCCGGATGCAAAAATTCCGTTCACATATGAAGTCAATTGGAAACAGAGCAATATTAAGTTTGAAGACAGGTTTGATAAATACTTGGATCCCAACTTTTTCCAACACAGGATCCACTGGTTCAGCATCTTCAATAGCTTTATGATGGTGATATTCTTGGTGGGTCTGGTCTCTATGATTCTTATGAGGACCCTTCGTAAAGATTATGCTAGATATTCTAAGGATGATGACCTAGATGATTTAGAGAAAGATTTGGGAGATGAATATGGTTGGAAACAAGTACATGGTGATGTATTCCGTCCTGTACCTCACTTGGCGTTATTCTCTGCTTTAGTAGGGGCTGGCTATCAGCTTACCACTGTTACCTTGGCTGTTATTATATTCACAATATTTGGTGAACTTTACACTGAGAGGGGCTCATTATTGTCTACTGCTATTTTCATTTATGCTGCAACTTCTCCAGTAAATGGATACTTTGGGGGTTCTCTGTATGCCAGGATGGGTGGTAAGCTTTGGATCAAGCAGATGCTCCTTTCTGCATTCCTTCTCCCTGTACTGGTTTGTGGTACTGCATTCTTTATTAATTTTATTGCTATGTATTACCATGCCTCAAGAGCTATTCCATTTGGCAGTATGGTGGCTGTGATGTCCATTTGCACTTTTGTTATTCTGCCACTGACTTTAGTAGGCACAGTTCTTGGCCGCAACTTGGCTGGACAACCTGACTATCCTTGCCGTATCAATGCTGTCCCACGGCCCATCCCAGAAAAGAAATGGTTCATGGAGCCATTCATAATTATCATTATGGGTGGGATTTTACCTTTTGGTTCAATATTTATTGAAATGTATTTTATATTTACATCTTTCTGGGCTTACAAAATTTACTATGTGTATGGATTCATGTTGCTTGTGTTTGTAATCCTTATGATAGTAACAGTGTGTGTGACCATTGTATGCACATACTTCTTGTTGAATGCTGAGGATTACCGTTGGCAGTGGACTAGCTTCCTCTCTGCCGGAAGTACAGCTCTCTATGTATACTTGTATTCCTTCTATTACTTCCTGTTCAAAACAAAAATGTACGGTCTTTTTCAAACCACTTTCTACTTTGGCTACATGGCTCTGTTCAGTTTAGCTCTTGGAATAATTTGTGGGACTGTAGGCTACATTGGCACAAGTATTTTTGTTAGAAAAATTTATTCTACTGTAAAGATTGATTGAACACAAATCACTAGGTTGTCAATTTTTATTTGATATGGTACTGTTATTCCAATTGGAAGAAAGTGTCCTAAATGTTTTATTTGTTGATTTGGTTTATTTATTAAGAGGTAGTTACTGTGAATACCTAATGACTAATGAGTTAGTCATGTCATATTGTGTTAATGAGTTTTGGCTCAACATTCCTAAATACTTAACAAGCTATAAAGATGATAAAATTGTGTAATATCTCAAGTTATAAATTTATTGAGGAACACTGAAAACCTATTGATTTGTAGTAATTTGATTAAGTTTATTACATTTATCACAGTTTTGCTTTAAAAATCGTAAGTTTAAAGAATTCATAGCAATACATTTTAGCTAAAATAGAGTGGAGTCATTCCATCATGGCTGATGGGATATTTCTACTATGCATTGATTGTACTAAAAACATATTTGTGTTTAAGAGTCACACACTGCCATGATTGGTTTTGCAGGAAAATGAGTTGATTTGACTGACTCTTTATTATATTTAGAGAACTCAATCTAATTACATTTAAGACTTAAATACCTATCCTATGTAAAATAAAGTATCTAGTTTTATTGTCTAAGTGATGGCCTCCTGTGGGGCAAGGAATGTGGAATGTGTAACGCATCGTCTCAGGCCAGCGGTGCTAATATTAAACTATGTCTAAGTTACTTCAATGTCCCTTTGAAAATTGTAAATATTGTCTTATTCTCTACTTAGTATATTAACTTCTCAACATTATTGTGCAATGATACTGATATATACACCTATCACGAGATTATGGTATTTAATATTCATAATTAAAGTTTTTCTGTGCTGTAATATTTCTCAAATATAATTTGTATGTATTATTATTGTAAAACTAAGATTTTGTTGGTTTTTCAAAGTAGTCAAAGGTTTTTTTTTGTAATTACTATGCCATAATTGTACTGATGTACTTGGTCATGTAAAACAATACAATGTCATTATAAGAAGAATAGCAATTTTTATTTCTTTATTATTTTAATTAGTATTGTACCCTCCTCATGTATGAAGACGACTGAATAATAGGAAATTAAAATGAAAGAAAAATAAGTAATTTTCGCGAACAATACTGACCTTTATGGATGGGACTTAAGAACAGACATTTTTAATTACTGAACAGTGTCGTTGATATAATTGTAGCATATAATGAATAGATAACAAGCTATTTATTAATAATCTGCGTAATCTCTTGTAAGTAATATGAATAACGTATTTTCCCGATTATCTATTCAATTTTCAAAGTTTACAATGGGTCCACTCATGTAAATTAGGCCATGCCATCGCCAATATCGCCAGACCTATCCATACTTGAGTCAAGAATTAGTCGAAAATTTAATTATAATTAGGTACTGTTATTATTTTAGGAACCAGTATTGGCGTTTAGAATGAATATCCATTAAATTAATACCTACCGACCTACCGATAAGGACAGGTGTTCTTTTGAATCATACAAGGAAAATGGACAGGGTTTATAAAAACGCTAAATGTGTGATATATCTATATTTATATGTACATTATTCACCATCAACAAATGTTTCTACATCGACAGTTCCCTTCCTCGATTTCTTGCCGCCCACCGACTTTGCGTTGAACGCTTGCGCCGTCCTTTTCCTCAGCGCGTTTATATCTTCATTCTCGTCGGTCTGGTCGGCCCACTCTAGCACTAACCTCCTGCCGTAAAGATGGGTTGAGTGGCAGAGAGCCTCAAAAGCAGTCTGAAACAAAATTACATTGGAGTTACAAAAGGCTCAAGTAACATTTTACATATCGACGGTGGTGAAGTACCACGAACTCCCAACTACTTAGGTTTTTATACTTAGTTAGGAGTTAATGGCACTTCGCCATCGATATAGTACATAAGTCAATCGAATATCAACTTTAACTTTCGTACTTAAGGTTCAAATTAAACAAGACTTTAGTGCATTCTCTGAAATTAACACTACGTATTTCGAATAAAAACTTAGTTGTTGATTAATCTAATCTGCCTAATTGGTGTGGGTTAACGTGTTTTGCGTTTGCCATGGTAAGAATCTAATCCATACTAATATTATAAATGGGAAAGTGTGTGTGTTTGTTTGTTTGTCCGTCTTTCACGGCAAAACGAAGCGACGAATTGACGTGATTTTTTAAGTGGAGTTAGTTGAAGGAATGGAGAGTGACATAGGCTACTTTTTGTCTCTTTCCAACGCGAGCGAAGCCGCGGGCAAAAGCTAGTCTAATATAATTAACCCTTAAATGCATGGTGATGTATATATGCATCATATATTTGATGGCCCGTGGCTCGATATGTAGCTATCCAAAATCACATTGCTTAATTATTAATCAGTATTTATTATTATTTAATATAAAATTAAATAATATTATGATTTACTATTTATTATTTATTTATTTATTTATTTAAACCTTTGGGAAACAAACAGGCAAAACAATACATCTAGTTAAATCAGATTACACATTCACAAGCCACACAGTTTCCACTAATGAATAATAACAGTTATGTTGCTCAGAAGTTGACATTGTAACAATTTAAATTTAGCACATGCAAAACTCAAGTATCTACAACAAAATTATAGAAAATTATATTGTTAACTTTAGGAAATAAGTACTTACTAAAGACATAATTTTAATTTTTAACTTTACGTTTTATTGCAGAAACAAACTGTGGTAACGATAAATGGAAAATATCAATATCAGAAAATTTCTCATTATAAGTACTGCAAGCTCTAGCTAAGAATCTATTTCTTGCATATGTAGTACGCCCAAAATTAATAGAAAAGAGGTTAGTGGAGCGTGTTCGCCTATCGGGACATCGAATAGAAATTTTAGATAAAAGATCAGGTGAATCAATAAGGCCATGTAGAACTTTGTATAAGAACATCTGATCACGAATTTCACGACGTGTTTGTAGGGACTCTAAATCATCAGTGCGAGAAGATTTAAATTTATATTTCATTCTCCTGATAAATTTATTTTGAATTTTTTCAATTGTATTAATGTGAACATTGAAGTGAGGATTCCAGACTGTAGTGGCGTATTCTAAGTTCGACCTAACAAATGCGTTATATAATAGTTGTAAAGTTTTAGGGTCCGTAAAATCTTTGCTTTGCCGGAAAATAAATCCCATCATTCTATAAGCTTTCGCTGAAATGTTGTCAATATGAGAAATAAACTGTAGTTCGTTATCGAGAAGTAACCCCAGATCTTTTACTTGGGATACAACCCTTAAATTTTTTTGTTTAAAGAATAATCATAACTTATCTTATTGCGTTTTCTCGAAAATGAAATAGCACAGCACTTATCTAGATTTAAATACAATTCATTCATATTACAGTATGCACTCAGTCTGTCCAGATCAGCTTGTAGTTTATTACAGTCATCTCTTGATTTTATAATAGAATAGATTTTAGTATCGTCGGCATATAATAATAAATTAGAAAATTTGAAGCAATCGACAACGTCATTAATATAAATATTAAACAATAGCGGGCCCAAATGGGATCCCTGAGGGACGCCGGAATAAACTGGAACAAAACTAGAAATGTGTCCCTTTATAGCCACTGCTTGTGTTCTGTCGCGTAGGTATGAAGTAAGCCATCTCAACAGATTGCCGTGTATTCCAAAAGTTTGTAATTTTTGAATAAGCATGGAATGCGAGATCTTATCGAATGCTTTGGAATAGTCGGTATAAATAACATCTATTTGATAACCCTTATCCATAGCATTAGTCGCAAAATCGACCAACTGACATAAATTGGATTCAGTAGAACGTCTATTGATAAAACCATGTTGCTGATTTATCAACATTGGTCGATTTATCAACATTTATCAACATTATTTAAGGATTAAGATAAAATGGCGAAAAGTGTGTTTTTTCGGAGTTAGTAATTAGTTTATGTTTAAACATTTTATCATAAAGGTTTCACTAATAGTAAGTGTACCTTTTTAATAGTAGTAATTTTTTTAAAAAATAAAACTTACCAATTACGATATATTTATATAAATAAGATTTTGCCTATTTAACTTCTAACATTGATTTAGTGTAAAAATCGATCTTAAATATTTTTTTTATTATTTTTCCCAGAGTCAGAAAACCATTGTCTATCACATATATTAATATCTCGTTAAAAGTTAAAATTCATGCATTTAAGGGTTAAGATTGTATAACTACAACTCGAAGGAAATGTTTACACTTTATTTAGGAAAGCTGTACCTAATTGTGTATAGAATTAGTTGATCATTTTTCACCCTATCTATTTCAGCACGGGAAGCATGGTCGCGCGATAGACGATAAAATATTAGGCCGTCCCTATCGCACTTACAAATAGTGCGATAGGGACGGCCTGCTATTTTATCGTCTATCGCGCGACCATGCTTCCCGTGCAGATTTCAATAAAGAGGCATCCAGACAATCATTATTACTTTCCAATGAACTAATCCTAAACCGTGAGATTTCCCAGTTCTTGATAAGTAGACCTAGATTAGGTAGAGGGTGGGTGTGGTAAGGGAACATACCCAAACTACGTGACCATATTTGTGCCGTTTTTTGACCCCCCCCCTGCGTGACCAAGCGTAGTATATGCCGAGCTCCCCCCCCTCCCCCTGTAGTTGTCACGTAGTATTTATAAATGAAGTTTTAAATACATTTTTGCAGAAAGTTGTTAATAGATATTCGTGTGTCTATATCAAATTTAATACACTCAGCGTCAAAAAAACCGCACCTCTCAATCGGTTTCGTTCAAGCGATTATAGCCCTTATCTTATACAAGGAAAAGTATGACTATGTGGCCTTATTTGAAAGGTAATCTAACGCTCTATTGGAAAATGCCATATAATTCATGACATTTTTCACAAAAAAATAAAATTTTCAGGAAAAAGGAGTCAACGTGCATTCAGGTTTAAAAATAAAAAAAATCAAAGACAATAAAATCAACAAATATCGAAAAAAATTACTTAAAACTAAACTTAAAACCTAGTGTTTTCTCCCTCTGGCCCTTCGTGTAGCTTCCAGGCAATCAGTTATGGACCTTTAATCAGTGTTACGATCCGTTTTTGAGGAATGTTATCCCACTCCTCAATAACTGCGGCTTCCAGCACGTCGAGGGTGGCTGGAGCACGTTCCCGCGACCAAAAAAGCCGTTTTAACTCATCCCAGATATGCTCGATGGGGTCCAGGTCGGGACTCGTTGCTGGCCACTCCATTACAGTACATTCCGACCTCATGCAGGGATTCCCGCACTGTCAAGGCAGTATGGCAACGGGCGTTGACGTGCATAAATTGGAAGTCAGGTCCAACAAACTCAGCGTATGGGACCTCATGTTCTTCAAAAATCTCCATAATGTAACTGCCAGTAGTTAAGGACCCCTCAAAACGACCACAGCCAGTGCGGGAAACGCAGACGAGATCCGTTTTGCCGTCGATGGAAGTGCCGCCCCAGAACATGCACGAGCCGCTCCCGTTTCTGACTGTTTCTTCGGTGCAGACTGGTGTAAACTGCTCTCCTTGACTCCTGTACACCCTCTTGCGTCCGTCGTTTGTGTAAATGAACCCCCTCGTCTCATCGGGGAACAAAACTTTTCTCCATTGCTGCAACGTCCAAACCTAGCGAAAATTCCTTCTGGCAATTCGATGGCTTAAATTGGGGGCCCCTGCCAGCTCTTCGGGGTAACATTTTCTTCTCCAGCAATCTTCTTCTGATCGTGGAGACACTCACTGCAGTTCTTCGAGTTGTCCTAAGCAGTATCTGCAGCTCAGCAGCGGTCCGAAAGCGGTTCCGCAAAGAGGCCGATACAAATGTACCGATCCTCTCTAGCGGTGGTGCAGCGTCTTCTCCCAGATTCAGGCTTCCTAATGTAGCCACAGATGTCCAGGAACAGCAGCAAGCCTCGTCGCACCCGGAAACGGCTTATACTTAGGCGTTCAGCAACTTGCTACTGCCGTAATCCGTTTAGGAGCAGTGCCATCACTTGAGCTGCTTTTTCTGGAGTTGTACCCGTATTCTGAAGGCTTTTTCGGCTGAAGGCTGCGTGTTCAGCAGTGTCCTCGGTGACTTTTGGAGTGCAAATGATCCACATGACACCTTTACACTTCCTTTTAAATCCGTCTAGGGTAGCACACCTAGAGACCCATTAAAATCGCATCGTTACCCTTTTTTTTAAAACCATCGTAGATTGGCGATTATTGTTTTTAAGAAAGTTGTACACCTTTTTCTTAAAGGGCTTTCATTGTAATTTAAAATGATACCAATATTGATAGGTTACAGTCAATAAGATTAGAGCTGTATTTTCTTGAAACGAATTTTGGGCGAGGTGCGATTTTTTTGACGCTGAGTGTATTTGTTTAATGACGCGTGTTTATCATCTTTTTTCCGGCCTTTAAACAATGATTTTCATCCCATCACCTTCATCATCACCACCAGCCTATATAAACGTTCCTCTGCTGACCACGGCTGGGCCAATATTCCACAGGTTACGTGACAAGAAGTTAGACCCCCCCCTCCCCCTCTGTGACCAAGCGTAGTATTTTGACGACCCCCCTTCCCCCCTAAACGTGTCACGTAGTTTGGGAATGTTTCCTAAGTTGTAGAGTAGAGATGACCTGAGGCATTCAAGTATACCTGCTATTAGTAATTGAAAATTTAATAATATTTATACCTTAGCATCGGCTTTCGAATGGTAGTCCACGAACGCGAACCCTCTATGTTGGTCTGACCCTGGCGAGAGTTTTTTCGGCAACCTCAATGTTTTTATTTCACCAAAGGCCCTGTAACAACAATCCTCCAGTTAAACGCGGCATATCAGTTTATTGCCGTATATATTTGATAGCAATCGAGAGTTCAGATAACAGTATGATTATACTTTGTTTAGTTAGGTTTAGGTACTTGTATTCGGAGCCGTTATCTGGAAATTAATTACCTGAATATTTCATGTAACTCATTTCTATTGGCTTGGAATGGAACATTCCGAACAAGTATCTTGGTACCATTTTGTGCAGTATGCTTCGTGTCTTTTTTATTTGTTTTGACCTCCGTTCTGAAACAAACAATAAAACCAATTAGTTCTACTTGTTATGGTTGTAGAACAAGATATTGTAAAGGCATAAGAAATGTACACACCTATGTACATACATGAGTAATAAATATGCACAACAGTAATAAACTAATAAACATTCCTATAACCTATGTCAATAACTCCTTCATTGTGTGTGAGGAGCAATTGTTTTCTTACTTGTTTTTAATCCGTGGCGCAAAAACGACGGGGGGTTATAAATTTCACGTGTCTGTTTGTCAGTGGCATCGTAGCTCCTAAACGGATGGACTGATTAAGATTCGGTTTTTGTTTGAAAGAGTCGGGAGTTTTCTTCGCCATGTTTGTTGGCATTGGCAATCGGTCACACTATGTCAGTTTTTTTTCAAAATTTAAATTTTTTTGATGCTGTAAATGACAGATGCAAACTAGCATGTCCTCTTGTAATCTTTTAACTAACTGACCGCCATCGCCATAGACTGCTGTGTTTGCTATAATAAAGTGTGCGTGCCAAGGACAACGACGGCAGCCAGCTTTGCAAATACCATAGGGACATACGTAGTATTCCGTAAAGTTCAATCATGTTGAAATATTTGCAATCGACCTGAGAATTGCATATTCCTCTGCCATGGCATTAACACATACAGGATAACATAATATATGCTACGTACTTAACTAATAGTAAGATACCTATACTGAGTTTGACGTAGGTTGGGTCATTGCTGTTTAGTAAAATCATACTAACGTGTTTCCTCGCTCCGATCTTTTTAATTCCAAGGTTTTGCCGTCTAAAGTGGAACTCTGCAGCTCTTTCAAAGCTTCATTGGTATGGGCTTTCTTGTAGAACTGTACAAAGCCGTAACCCATGGATAAGAATTGTCCAGGATTTTTTGGGTCCTTCTTCTTTGCTATCGTTACACTGTGTAACTTTCCGCAACCTTGGAAATGCTGTAAAAATAAAATGAACATTATTTATTTGGTTAAAAAAGTCATGAAGTCACCTGCAATAATAGATTACACAGCGAGAGCCTCATAATTATCATATTTGTATTGTAATGCAATAATACCTTATCTCATATGTTACATATCGATGATTAACATATTACTGCAGATGACTGTACCTGGTACAGTGTACTACTTATATAAATAGTAGTAGTTTCTACCTACCTGTTTTAAGCTATCTTCAGTTGTTCTGAAATTGAGGTTCTTAACAAATAGCACAGTATCGTTTTCGGGATCTCCCATGTCAATAACTTCTTCTTCAACTTTTTCAGGTTTATTTTCTACCTCTTCCGTATTCGTCACTTCACTTTTATCCGTGTTCGTCTTCTCACGTTTCCTCTTTTCATTTGTTTTCGGTTCATCTTCGACAACAGGCTTATGTTCCGTTTCTGATTTTTCCGCAGTTTTAATAAACACATTCTCGGGTGCCCATTCCAAATACAGTGGTGCGTTTTTGAATTGCGAATAAGCTAATTTCGTAAACGCCTTTTTGGCTTCGAACGGTTCGATAAAGTCGACTAGAGCTGATATGCCGTGTTTGGGCATGAGGAATCTAGCGATGTGGCCGTGTTTTGTAAACAATGCTTTGAGTTCTTCGTTATCGGTGTTTGCTGGTAAATTCTTGACGAGTATACATGTTTTTGATCTCTTTTTAGATACCTACAAAAGCCAAATATGATTATATTTTAATTACATGGTTTAAATACTTAATGTAAAACCTAAATAACAAATCATATTCATACGAAATTCTAATTGTGAGAAATATAGAGAAAGAAGAGAAAAATGAACTGCTAAACGATAAATAGATATTAAGCATACCTAAGCTAGATATTCTATAGTGATCACTCAATATTAGAAGCCTCTCACGTTTCACAACAAAATCACAAAAAATAGGTATTTACCGTATTGAAAGCGTCTAGATATACTCCATTGTTTTCCAGAAAATGCCTCGTTTCCGAGACCAGCTGTGTTTCGCCGAGAGCTAGTCTTACAGCGGCACTTGTAGCTAAAATAACAATAGTGTTTAAATTAAAAATACCAAAATGAATAAAAGCAAATCTACTTAAATGAACAAAATAATCTTTAGTAAGATGGCTGAAGCCAAAACTGCGGCTCGCGTAATGCGCACATATCATGTCACTTTGAAATAATACAACGAATACAAGTACTTTCTTTGCAGGCAGAATTTTAAACGTTCAGCATGTTAGTTTAGATATCTTTGATTCAATACACTCCACGAATTAGGCATAGTCCTTCGAGCCGGATATCGGATTATATCCGGATATAAAGGATTGGCAATGTTCATACTAAGCATCGTACCTCCATTTGTTAGTACCTATCCACACTACACTGATGATGCCTACTTTTTTTTTTCAAAATGTGTATTGACGTGATATCGTGATATGTATCATGATATTAAAATAAAGAAATATGTCATTACTCATTTGTATTAATAATAAATTAAAAACACGCAAAAATATTTAGGGAAATATGAATTGCCACTTCCAGGCTGCGAAACAGCGGCATCAAATTTTTTGTATGAGATTGTCAATCCCCGTATATATTGTCCTTGCTATACCTTAACCTAATTGTAATTTACAATAATCAAAAGTGCTTGTCTTGCTTGAATAAATAAATATAAAATCTTGAGTCTGAATCTGTTAGCAGCTGAGGGTCATATTTCGTGCATTTTTAGGGTTCCGTAGTCAACTAGGAACCCTCATAGTTTCGCCATGTCTGTCTGTCCGTCCGTCCGTCCGTCCGTCCGTCCGTCCGTCCGTCCGTCCGTCCGCGGATAATCTCAGTAACCGTTAGCACTAGAAAGCTGAAATTTGGTACCAATATGTATATCAATCACGCCAACAAAGTGCGAAAACAAAAAGTGGGAAAAAATGTTTTATTAGGGTACCCCCCCTACATGTAAAGTGGGGGCTGATATTTTTTTTCATTCCAACTCCAACGTGTGATATATTGTTGGATAGGTATTTAAAAATGAATAAGGGTTTGCTAAGATTGTTTTTTGATAATATTAATATTTTCGGAAATAATCGCTCCTAAAGGAAAAAAAAGTGCGTCCCCCCCCCTCTAACTTTTGAACCATATGTTTAAAAAATATGAAAAAAATCACAAAAGTAGAACTTTATAAGGACTTCCTAGGAAAATTGTTTTGAACTTGATAGGTTCAGTAGTTTTTGAGAAAAATACGGAAAACTACGGAACCCTACACTGAGCGTGGCCCGACACGCTCTTGGCCGGTTTTTTCTACTGGAAAATGTTGGCCTTTCAGAATTAAGCTCCAAGTGAACTTACTCTTATTTTCGTCACTGAGGAGTTGTTCCTTGGTGGTGTTGTAGTTGGACGCCACGACATCAGCCACAGCGTTGGCTCCCAAGAACAGGGAGTTCCAGTTGTGGGACGATTTCGCTTCTTTCCGCAGTTTCTTTGCCTTTTTCTCTTTGAATGTGAGTCCCTCTAAAAATGCAAATAAAAATCTAGTGAAACGTTCTCATTGTTAATAATAATAGTTGCTATCAGATATATAAAGGAACAAAATTGAAAAATCCTCATAAGTATCATGATTTTTTTATATGACAACAATTCGATATTATACTAGGTGTACGTAAAACTCCTATGTTCCCAAACTCTGCGTAGAGCTAAATAGATAGTAAACAGGGGCGTAGTGTAGCATGAGAAACTCCCTGTCAGACGGTATGACGACTACCTAGTGAAAGTCCCTCGCCACCGCCTGACCAATGAAATGAACCTATCCTCAGTTTTCTCTGTCTTGACAGACAGTAGGTGAAGCACACGTGCACAGAGCCGCCACAGCGTGCTGGAACACCATGAACGTGACGGTGCTCAATGGCATGCTTTATGGAAATTTCGTCAACCACCAACCAATGGAACAGCGTCAATATTTAGTTGTTTCTTTCGAACTTACCGTCATCGCTATCCTCAGTCTTCTCGGCCTTGGCAGGTAGTAGATGCAGCATGCGTCCACAGAATGCGGTGCCGTCCAGTGCCGTGTACGCTGCCACTGCATGCTCGGGCATCATGAACGTGACGGTGGCGAAGCCTTTCGGTTGGCGCGTTACCGCGTCTATGGGCAGGTTGGTTTCTGCTAGGGGACCTGAACAAGAGAAGAAATTAATAATATGAAATAAGCTTTGACTGGTTAATTCGTTTTTAGGGTTCCGTAGTCAACTAGGAACCCTTATAGTTTCGCCATGTCTGTCTGTCCGTCCGTCCGTCCGTCCGTCCGTCCGCGGATAATCTCAGTAACCGTTAGCACTAGAAAGCTGAAATTTTGTACCAACATGTATATCAATCACGCCAACAAAGTGCAAAAATAAAAAATGGAAAAAAATGTTTTATTAGGGTACCCCCCCCCCCCTACATGTAAAGTGGGGGCTGATATTTTTTTTCATTCCAACCCCAACGTGTGATATATTGTTGGATAGGTATTTAAAAATGAATAAGGGTTTACTAAGATCGTTTTTTGATAATATTAATATTTTCGGAAATAATCGCTCCTAAAGGAAAAAAAGTGCGTCCCCCCCCTCTAACTTTTGAGCCATATGTTTAAAAATATGAAAAAAAAATCACAAAAGTAGAACTTTATAAAGACTTTCTAGGAAAATTGTTTTGAACTTGATAGGTTCAGTAGTTTTTGAGAAAAATACGGAAAACTACGGAACCCTACACTGAGCGTGGCCCGACACGCTCTTGGCCGGTTTTATTGTTTTGAGCTTATACAGCGTGTGTATTCCATACGGGCGAATATTTTGATAACCATTAGTATCGGACCTAAGGAGCATAATTACATTATTTTTTTTTTGAATAGATGAGATTTTTTTTCATACATAATAATTCAGAACGCAGTGTATTACGTCCATATCAATTACCGTCTCTACTTAACCGTCATTACGACATGACGTTTATGTCATTTGACATGAAGTTGGACGGCGTACATTGCCGCTTAGTCAGATTTAAAAAAATAATTACTCTTAATTAATAACACTTTTTAACAAAATGATTATCATATACGATTCGTGCGATCAGGGGGCCGATTTTTGAATCTCACGGCGTTCGAATTCAGAAAATTGTCACTGAAAATAATAGGCAATTCACCGTTTTCAACCGGTATTTTAGTGACAGTGAGACTCAAAAATCGGCCCCCAGACACTATAACTGGTTACATTATTCGCCCGTATGGAATCCACACGCTGTATATAGATTTTTTGTTGTTTATGTGATAAACATGTCTACAAACATATGTGTGTTGAGCTTAAAAAAAGAATGATGTATAGATTTTCTTGAACGCAAATTATGCTAAACGGCCTGGTTATAAACAATTACTTACCGAACTTTTCAAATAGGTTCGTAATTTCTTCTTCTGATACAATATATGGAAGATTACGAATAAATATACTGCCACTTTCGCCAATAGACTCTTCATTACCTTGTGTCTAAACAATAAAAAAAAATACACATTAATTTTGTACACAGACGAAGATAATCATGTTATATCAGCAATTCCCGTTAAGTTTGAACATTTGGATCATGTCTCCGATTTGGATAAAAATTGGTAGGCTGGTAGAGTCCATGATGCTGAGCAAGATCTACTAGGTTTCCCAAAATGTCCTAGGTTGATTGTATGAAACTTTCTTTTTTTGTTACCGAAAATGTATAAAAATCTGGTAACAAAAAAGGAAGGTGTCATACAAACTACATAGGACATTTCGGGAAACCTAGTGGATCTTGCTCAGCATCATGGACTCTATCAGCCTACCAATTTTTATCCAAATCGGAGACATGATCCAAATGTACAAACTTAATGGGAATTGCTCATTTACAATCACCATATTTTTGTCAGAACACCTACTAGGTACAGTTTTATTAATTTATGTTCATGCAGTTCATGGATAAGATTTCGATCAGTTTACCTCTTGCTTTTTTCGTTTTACATCATTCTCTTCTTCTTCTGCTGCTTTTTTGGCCTTATCTTCATATTTACTGACGTGGACGCGATTATTTCCTGTATAAGACATAACACTTTTAACCTAAACTATTTTATAAAAAAAAAATGAAAAAGTTTTAAGCCAGTGAGCCCAGCAACAGTGATATGTAGGTTGTAGGCTTGTCAGTGCATTTTATATATCAAAAAGTTGCCTCTTTATTGATAGCAGAAGAGATGTAGACTCAGAGATTTGTTAGCTAAAGTAGTTTTTTATATATCCTGGTACATTATAGCTGTAGCTCTGTATTCGTAAATAGTGATATTTTACATTTAGTTCAGCTGTTTAACTTCAACTACTTCTACAATAGTTACATCTCCCACAAATCCCACAATTATACATACCCAAAAACAATTTGTCTTTAGCAAGTGCCTTTTTGAATTCTTTCTCAGTCCTAAATCCAACAAAACAAAATCCTGATAGTTTCTTTTGTTTGAGACCTGGCAGTCTGATGGAGTAGGGCACCAGAGGCCTGAAGAACTCTTTGATGTCCTTCTTCTTGCATGTGAAAGGTAGACCTGTAATCTGTCAGGAATCAGATGAATAATAAAGTTTTAAAGTGTTTTGTCACCAAAAATAATTTACCCTTCAAGTGGCAGGCAGACATTACATTTGGCAGAATAGGCTACTTGACCCTTTTTCAAAGTATGTCTTATATTATTAATTACTGTCTAATTAAACGAAAAAGAATAGTACCATATTTTATTACGACTTAAAAACCCGCAAAAAACTTATTTAAAGTTTACTTTTACGTGATCAGGCAAAAACAACATCAGCCATATTAATCTATAGAATATCTATGACATGACGTCAGTATATTTAGAAAAAATATTTCACATTGTCACACCCATGAATTTTAATACAATAGAGGTTGCTTCTATGGAGATCAGATTACTACCTCTAATTTCCATAGTTGATCTGAATTATGTGACGTCACTCCATTGGCCAACACTGTTTTCGGAGTCCATAATGAAAAAAAAAACATACACACATCTTTAATTAAAAATACGCAGTCATCACGCACTTTTAATCCCCGCAAGCTATAAATATTGATTTCTTAAGTCAAATACTACAGAAAACAATATATTGATGTGCTAAATTCGATACGAGTCTAGTAGCCTATTGGAATTTTCAAAACATTCCCACTATGGCAGTTTGCCAAACAAAATAATAAAATTAAGGTTTATCTTCAAATGATTTTTTAGAATAATAAAAATTGATACTTACTTTTATGTGGAAAAGAGGCCTATTCCTGACTTTCTTAGGCTTTTCTTCTTCAACTGGTGCAGGCTTCTCAGGAGCTTTCTCAGTATAACCATCTACTCTTTTCATCAGCAGTTTCATATACTGAAAGAATATTTTGACTGATAATTTAAATTAATTGCATATTTGACTTTTATAACATGGCCTAATAATTTTATTAGCTTAAAATTTACATGAATGGACATTTATTGACCACATGAGACTGTTTTGCTTTATATAAAGTAACACATATTTAGATCATGGTTTACCTCTAAATCACTGATCTGTTTGTTGGCTACTTTTTCTTCATTGTTTTGCTCACTCATGGGCTCAGGAGCCTCAGAAGCTTTCTCTTCTGCTGCTTTGGGAGCACTCTCATCTTCCAGTCCACTGTCATGCTCGTCACTCTTTGCTGCCTCGTCCAGGGCTTCTTTGATCCATCCAGTTTTATCATTCATATGCGCTGCCATGAATTCCGTGAATAAGGGGTCATCTTTATGCTACAAAAGATTTAAAAAATGTTAGCTTGGTGAATATTTTCCGGTTGGTGGTACTTTGTTGTGAAAAGGATGTTCCAGTTTTAAATAATAAATATGTTCAACATTGGACAAAGTAAAATATAGGAACAAGCAACATATTGCTTCAGAAAATTGTTAATTTAGTTTGTGTAAAGTAACAAAACATTATACTATACCAGGAAATTTGGTTTTAATATTGTACCTTTTTAAGCAACTCCAGTATTTTCATTTTATTTCTTTCTTTCTTGTTGAGTTTCTTCTTCTCTTTCTTTTCATCAGGAACATCATTTTTGTGCAGCTTTTTGTATGCAGTGCTGTCCGGGGCGTACTTGCTCCATGCTCTAGGCTTCTTTTCATCACCTAGGTTAGCACATACATCAACATGAATCTTCATAGAACGCACACACGTTCCATCAAAGTGTTCTCTGGCGGCGGCCGCCTGCTCCTCTGATCGGTATCCCACGAAACCGAAGTTCCTGAATTTGCCATCCTTAGTGTACTTTAGTTGTACGTCTGTTACTTCACCTTTTTGGCCAAAAAGCTCTTTTAAAGAATCAACGGTTACCTATAAAAATGCGACGTAATAAGTAGGTACACTGTTTTCATAGTTAAATGTAAGATATATAGAAATACAGTACAGACCTTATTTGGTAAGTTTTTCACAATTAATCGAGACATTATAATTAGTTGTGATATTTTATTTAAATAGTTAATTTCAGCACGTGCATAGTGTTTTCGTTCGTGCTGTCATACTCTTGCGTCAATTGACAAGTGTCAATTTTTTTTTTCTTCGTCCTTCTGGACAGGCTAGGACCATAGGCCATACCGCCTCGTCTTGAGTGAAGTATTTCTATTTTCCTTTATTCTTCTTCTTGTTTTAATACTTATAAGTTATAAAATATTATTTCATTAGTCTTCCTTTTAATATCATGTGTCAAATCCAGTAAGCATGTCTTCAGTTTTGACAAGTGTCAATCATGTCATGCTGACAAGGCGTTCAATTACTTATTGCAACAATATTGCTTTCATATTGCTTTAGTTTTGAAAATTAATAATTAATTCAATTTAACGGTGTATCTAATTGTTTCATTTTATTTAATTAGTTTTGAACGTTTAGTCTGGTTTATTCTAAATCTTTGTTTCCAATTCATTGACTTTCGAATTTTCATACGCGTTATGATATTTGAATGTAACCTAACGTAAAGTATATATCCCTTAAAGTAGCGTTTTAAAGCATGGCTCGATTAGCTTGGTGTAAAAAAGTTCATTCTGTCATCTGTCACTGTCAGATCACTTCGATCAGATGCGGCCACTGTTTTTGTCTCGGAATTTTTGAGAATTACAATTATATCAATTCAGTTTCATCAATAGCACACCATGTCGACGGCTATGACCTTTGGCCAAAAACAGTTTATACCAACCCCACCTGATAAGGGTAGTTTTCCTCTGGATCACGAAGGAGCCTGCAAGAAAACTATGGTGAAGTACATGAAGTGCTTGTATAACAACAACAGCAAAAACACCTTATGTCGTGATGAGGCGAAAGAATATCTTGCGTGTAGAATGGACAACGGACTGATGGCAAAAGAAGATTGGTCAAAATTGGGCTTCAAAGATGAGACTACACAAATTAAAGAAAAAGCGTAGTAACTTCAAAGACTGGTTGTAAAGTAAGATTTTTGCCATGTTTAAATATAATAAATTCATTAGTTTGTTAAACATCTCTGTGACTTTTTATTGATAAAAGTAATCCATTAGAGATAACATTTTCTAGAGGTTCTTCCTAAAGAAAAATTCACTTTTCACACTGCTATTCCTCTCCTGAGGGCTAAATCGACACTAGCATAGGGTTGCCATACGTTGCGGACAATTGGGATATGCCACCAATAGAAGCTTAATGTCTCAGTGTCCATCTGAGGAGAAGAATAGGCTAGTTATCAACTAGTCAAATCAGCTTCTTTTTATGAACTGTCAAAACGATTTGTTAGTATGGAATTACTATGAAATACTGAGGAGTGACATCACGGTCAATTCATTTACTTTATATCTTTCTCTTTGACTTAACTTATTAAATAGAAAGTATGTTTAAAAATAACTACTGTCCATATTTTTCTTCTAATTATGTGGTGCTTTATTTCGTGCACTGCATTAAATATTTTATTTTAAGTATAGGAAACTAGCCTATTGTCTCCAAGTGATAGGAAAAAAATCTTGTCCTGGCTGAAATCCATGTAGTTGTGGCAACTCTACCTATCTGTTTTGAAAGTTAGATTCTCATTTGTCTTTCATGTACCCAAAATTAGAATAGAAAGTTAATTATTGTAAAGCCTGACCAGAAATGTATGACTATGCACCATGTTGCGGAATTTTATTACAACTATTTTCTTCATATCATACAATACTCTTTATTGCACACCTCACATAGTTTACAAGTGTAATGCACAAGAAACAAATTAAACAGAGGTAACAACAAGCGGTCTTATCTTGTTGCTGTACTTTACTGAACTGTCACTGTCACCCCATACATCAGAATAACAGTGCCCTTTTGAGAATAGTCATATATATCTGGTCAGGCTTTAGTTTGGCCTAAAACTATGTAGACCAAGTTTCATCTCCTATGCAACCCAGCAGAAAAGTAATAACAAGTAACTTTTTTCTATCTTAGTATGATCTCTCTGTTATTTATGTTATTTCATCAATTTCATCATTGTTTGATGAAGGCAAAGACTCCTTTTTTTTTCATTTCAAAATTCAAACTTAGCCTACAACTTAGCCAAGTTGATACTGGGAACTTTTCCTCACCTTCTACCAGTTACTACCAAACCAAGTTGATTTATTCATTCAGTAATTTCTTTTAATACAGTCTCTTTTGTCGCAATGGGAATAGGCAATAGGGGTATGAAATAATTTAACTAAAATACATCCATAAAAAGTTCTTTATTCTTAATACAATATTGTATTATAGTAACTAAAATGACTTACATAAAGATATAAAATTATGTACTATAATAATATAGGTTATTTAATAGAAGATTATAAAAGTTTTGATTTATTTTTATCGCCAATCAATTGTGGCATTTTTTAAGTAAATATCACAGTTATTATTAAATTACTTGTGACCAAAAATAGGTAATAAAACACTTTTCTTCTGTTTAATATTAAAGAACAGAAAGGAATTGTTAGGTGATAAACAGAAGTTTTCACAAATGGATTTAAAGTAATATCTATTTAGGAAACAGTATCTATAATTTGCAACTGCTGATTGCACAAGATATAATATTAATTTAAATGCAAACATTGTGGAAAAAATATCCTATAGAGTTGCTTTATGATGGCAACATTATAATAATTCTAAGTTTAATATGACACCACAATGACACACTTATCAAAATATTCGAAGAGAATTTATTCTGTACAAAAACTAACTATAATAAGCACCATAATCATTCCACAAAGTTCCAAAAGCATTCCCAGATTGGCAACTCAGCTGGGATTTATTCCACAGGTCAAAATTACAGATTGTGACATGGCATATGCCTATTTTTATAACCACAAAAACAATCTATTGCTTTGACGAGTAGAATAGCCCCCCTGTTCCATCATATTTCTATCATTCCATAATACAATTTATTTTATATTTCACAGTTCCATAAGGCCATAATCTTCCACACACCACTTCAGTATATAATTTTAACTGCTACATTATCAGTATCGCTATGTTAATGAATATTGGTACATAACTCTAGAGAATGTATTTTACAGATTACAGAATATGTGTACCTCTTTTAACCAGCATAAGATATTTAATCAATAATGTATTAATTAAGAAGATTTATTAAGAGAGTGAAGTAATAGTGAGGAGTAGATAATAAATACTTTATACAATTTAAGTAGGTTTAAAATTGCATTACATCTAATTAAGGCAGTTCCGTAGATATCATTTGAGTAGGTAGATAGACAAATATTAACTATATACTATAAAGGTAAAAACAATACACTTATTAATAGGTGTAATATGTAGATCGTTAATTAGATAAAAATAACATATGTTCACATCGAAGGACAATACAAACTGTACAGAAGCTAAACGAATGGTGTTATATACCTTACATGTCATCAAACCGAACTCGATCGTTACTGAGATCAAAATGTACATACAACATTTTAAGAAATAATAAATTGCATCAATAGGTACTAGAATTACGCTAATAGGTTTAGTAATTATCGTAAATAGTCATAGTCATAATACTAAAACGGGCAGTGCATAATTTTGCGCAGTTATTAATACTTAATTCTAAGACTCAGTTCCGACATCGTTCCGATATGTTGTCGTCGATATTTTAAAACTCAATCACACCTTTACCAAAGCACGCTCGCGGTAGTCGCGGTACGAAAGAAACAATTCTTTGTATAAACGAAGTAAGTGCCATTATCGAAAGAAGTCTTCTATTTATCTAATCAACTATCGCACCCGTTCCTCAGTATGCGAAGGGTATATATTTGGCATAGAGTAGCAGAAGAGTAGAGAGTAAAGGTGTGAGAGAGTGCAGAAGTTGGGTGTCGGGGGCCGCGCCGGGAGCGGGGGCGGGGGCGGGCGAGCGCAGCGTGGACTCGGGCGCCGGCAGCGCGCGGAACGGCGCGCGGCGCCCGACGCGCTCCTCGGGGCAACCCATCCAGAAGGACGCTGAAGCGTATTGGCGTTCGTGCTCTACTCGCATCTGCAGGTCGTTGAACTTCCAGAAGCCCTTGCCTTTGAAGAAGTAGGTCTTCCCTGTTGACATAAAATATAGGTTTAGGTACAATATTTGATATTTGTTCCTGAGTCATGGATGTTTTCTATGTATATAAGTATGTATTTATATATTTAAGTATGTATATCGTCGCTTTGCACCCATAGTACAAGCTTTGCTTAGTTTGGGACTAAGTTGATCTGTGTAAGGTGTCCCCAATATTTATTTATTTATTTTATAATTTATAATTTGTATTTGCTTTTTTGAATTTTAAATAATAGCAATGCAATATAAAGGAAATATTGACGCCAGTAGCAGAGTACTGTATTTAAAAACAACTTACCATCTCTCCACTGGAAGACGCTGTCTATATTGTAGCCGACGCCTTTCCACATTGACATATCGCGCGGGTAATCTGGCTCCACGCGCCCGTCATTTTCGTCGTACCTAAAACAAACACATACTTTAGCATTGTACCCTATGATACATCTACTCGTAAGTAGATATAATTCTTTTTACTAATCCTTATAGGTACTATAGAGATATTTTACTTACTTCCAATACATGGTGCCACTGTAGAAGTACGTCTTGCCGTTGTGGCCCCAAACCATCGCGGCATCTAGTTTCTCTAGGCTCTCGGGCAGACCGAGATCCGTTAGAGGTTTGGGGTAGCCACGGACCAAACTCACTTCATCGAACAAGTACAGTTCTTTACCTGAAAATATACGTTTCATTAATAAACAAGCTGACTTTATGAATCTGTCCATTCCAAAAATGTTATACATACCTACCCTAATGTTATGTTATACCTATGTTTAGGTTAAAAATAATTAAAACAATTTAAATGTCGAAGTATTTGTGCAAGTCAGTGAAGAGTTTTAGCTACTTACCGATAAAGAATGCAATTTTCTTGTCCGGTCTCTCGTAGACTGCATCGACATGAGTTAGGTCTCTCGGTAATGCTGTCCACATTCTTGAAATTTCAATGGGATATTCTTTGTATCGGCCATGGGCCCCTATCCTCCAATGATACTGAAATAAAACAAAATAGATTATTAAATTGTTGATTAATATTTATGAATGAGGGGATTTTAATATGTTGTTTAATTATTATCAGTGGTTTAAAAACACTGTGTATCTTGTTCTAACGGACATACTGTAAGAAGTGTAGATATGACTACGTATTAATGACATTATTGAATGAAGATAGTACTTACTCTATTCTTGAATATGAACAGTTCCCCACGAATAAGTGCCACGGCGTCATAGCTGGTGTCGCAAGTATCGGGTTTGTCGGAAGGTGTCGGCTTCGCTGTGGGTTTCTCGGGATGATACGCCGGCTTGTTCGGGTACGGCCTGGTCGGGTTCTGTCTTGGATAGGTAGGGTACTCGGGTCGCGTGGTCGGGTAGCGGGGTCGGTAGCTGGTCGGCCGGGTAGTAGGAGGCGTAGGGCGGGGGCGTGGGTGCGGGCGCTGCGGGTACTCCTCACTGGAATTCCGATGAGGCCGCTCGGGTATGTGAGGTCGCTGTGGCTTCTCAGGGTAATAAGTAGGGTATGTAGGATTTTGTGGATGGTAGTGAGGCCAATTAGGGTTGTGGTGGGGGTGATGGTGATGTGGCCTTCTAGTTGTAGTGGTGGTGGTTGTTGTAGTAGTTGGAGGCGTTCTCCTGGGCGGCGTCCAGTTAGGTATTTTTCCCCATACTCTCTTTTCTTTTGGACCTGAAGACAAGCAAAAGAAATTAAAACTAAACTTTAAAATTTATTATAGATAGTTGTACTGTTGGGACCGCGTAGCACATCGTAGCATCATTTCCTACTAGTTTTTCCATTTAGTAGTAGCCGCTTTTTGATGAAGTCTATTCAGTCCTACTTTTAAAAACAAAATCCCGTTGGGATCGATAAATCAAGCTTACACTCACCATACATCTGCTGGATGCCGTTGCGGTCGTCGGCCGGCAGCACGAAGTTGGGCTGGATGCCCTGGTACCACGGGAACATGAGCGCGCCCTTCACGGCGCTGTGGCTGAGCCCCAGCGAGTGCCCGAACTCGTGCGCGGCCACCGCGAACAGCGAGGTCCCTGGAAATAATAATAATAGTTCGTATAGTCCGGCAGTTCTTCTGCGGCTCTAACCACTGTATAGGTATAAGTATGATCATAATATTTTATGGTGTCAATAAACGCCTGCGTATACATTTTATTACATATATTGAATTGGCATTGAAGGCGACACATTCAATAATTTCATTTTCATTTTAAATCGACTCTAATGTGACCATTCTATTACAAATATCTAAACGTATGGGATGGCTCCGCTTGGTTGTGTTGTTAAAAAGTGTGTGTCTCTGTGTGTCTAACTTCGACGAACAAATATTTAGGTCTATAAACATAGGTATTAAATTGTAGCGTGCAAGACATACTAAATCATTTTCCCGTAGAAGCTTTACCGTTTAAAGGGTTAAATCGAATGCAAAAAAATGCATTACACCGTTGAAATTTTAACGAATCGGCGCGGGCTACCTGTCTGGCTAAAATGTCAAGTTCAGCAAACGCGAGCCAAAGGTGGATATTTCCACATGGGCGGGCGGACACAATCCGGCCCTGGCCGTTGTTCGGTAAATTATCGCGTGCGCACATGTCGGTCTAGCCGAAGTGACAATCGTTGACGCTATTTGGCGATCAAAACGCTTTCCGGCTTTGTCTCGCCACTATAGATGCGCGATAGGGAGAGCCAGCTAAGATACGCAGACGAAATGTAAGCGATTGTGGCGTTGGCTAGGTACCGTGGTAATCGCGGCGACGCATTTGCGTTTCGCGCGACTGCGGTGCACGGAGGCTCCGCCTATTGGTCTTTACAGAGTCCACTGAATTAACATTCTATTTAATCCAAAATAGGTGCCCGCGTTAGGTACAGTAGATACGTTAACTAGGCATTTCTATTTAATAGTTGCATTTGAAAATTTGGAAACTTTCACGAGTCCCCAAAAATATTTAAAATTGCAAAAGGGACTTAATCGCGTATTTACTATGTTTTAAACACTATGTTTTAAACACTAACCTCCGACGTTTCATTTATAAGCCTGTGTCGTACAATCCCACTGCCAGGGTGACTCGTCGCATTAGGGCTGTCATCAGAGACTACAGAGAGTTGTTCGACGAAGATGTTTATAATCGTTTGTACCAACCCAAGATTGTACAACCACCTAAATTGTACGGGCTGCCAAAAGTACATAAAACGAACGTGCCGTTGCGGCCTATCGTAAGTCAAATCTCTTCTCCTACTTACGATCTTGCGAAGCATGTCGCGTCAGTGTTGCAGCCGCTGGTAGGTGGTACCTCATCTTTTGTGAAGGATTCTCGACACTTTATTGACATCCTCAAGGATATAACTTTGGAACCTGATGACGTAATGGTGAGTTTCGACGTTGAGTCACTCTTCACCAATGTTCCGGTTAAGGAGTGCCTTGAAGTGGTCAGAGGGAAACTGAGCGATGGTGGTATATCAGAGTCAATCATGGTGTTGCTGAGAAACTGCTTGGGGGGTAGCTACTTTTTGTATAATGGGAAGCATTATCTCCAGATCGATGGTGTTGCCATGGGTAGCCCTGTAGCACCGGTTTTGGCAAATATCTGGATGGAGCATATCGAGGCCAGTATAGACCTGCATCCTTGGGCAGTGAAGTTGTGGAAGAGATATGTGGATGATGTTTTCTGTGTTATGAAGGGTGGAAAGCAGGAAGTGGAGCAACTACTCCAATATCTTAATTCGATTCATCCTAAGATAAACTTCACATATGAATTGGAATTTAAGCGCAGTTTACCTTTTCTAGATGTCAAAGTGATTGGTCAAGTCGATGGAACCCTGAGACATACTGTGTACAGGAAGCCAACACACACTGATAAATATTTGAATGCATCCTCTCATCACCATCCCCGACACCTGCAATCAGTAGTCAGCTCACTGATGAACAGAGCACGTGACTAGTGTGACCCTGAATATTTACAGAGCGAGATGTCGCATATTCAGGAGGTACTTAGGTGGAACGGGTATGGGGTGAGAAAGTGGCAACCCAGACGAAAAGCGAGAGTGAAGCGCCCTGATGTCGCCAGGCAGCCAGCATTTTTACCTTATGTCAAAGGAGTAACGGATAAGGTTGGCACGGTACTAGACAGATACTCTATAAAAACGGTCTACACCCCTTTATCCAAAATTGCAGGGAGCCTGAGGTCCCCGAAGGACGTTATTCCGTATCAGTCACCGGGCGTTTATAAGATTGATTGCAGTTGTGGTAGTTCCTACATTGGTGAGACGAAACGTACCATAGCGGAAAGGGTCAAGGAACATATCGCAGCTGTCAAAAATCGCCAGGTGAACAAGTCTGCCGTTGCTGAACACTTGCTACAGTCAGGGCCTAACCATTGGATTGAGCTTCACAACCCTAAAATTCTCTCTACAGATCGTGGGTATTATAGTAGAAAAATACGTGAAGCCATTGAAATTAAGAAGTATAAAAATTTCAATCGAGACGAAGGTTTTAATATCTCATCCACATGGAACCCGGTCATTAGTAAATGCAAGAAGAAACAAATATCGCGGGTTGAAAAACCGAATATCGTGAGTGTTGTGTGTCGACAAGGTGACATCCCTAGTGCACAAACTGTTCAAGTGGGTAGTCAGGACCAGGTGCGGGTAGTTCGAAAAACTCGTACAGCTAGAAGATGTTGATGTCAACTTCAGCCAGTCTGCTCCGAGACCACGGGGACAATGCCGTCCTTGAAACGTCGGAGGTTAGTGTTTAAAACATAGTGTTTAAAACATAGTAAATACGCGATTAAGTCCCGTTTGCAATTTTAAATATGTGTAAAAATCGTGAAAGTTTGAATCAGTGTTCCCCAAAAATGTCTTAGATTCTAAGGTGGCTTAAAAGCATTGCGATCGAAAATATTTAGTGGGATATTTTGCAGAAGTTAAACTGGACTAAGCTAGTGATTGTGTGTACAACGCAGACTGTCTCAATTGCAATACATATACAACAAATTTAGCTCAGCTTCGTAACGTTGACAACCAAAATTATCTAAAGATATTAAAGTGGCTAAATAATTAAAGAAATGATGAAAGCAGTGAAATAGTTAGTAAATATTGTTGCTACTAATTACTTACAATAAAATTTTCTACGCGTCAACACGACTTAATACTTAATTAACAATACTTAATACACTTAATTAACGACTTAATACTTAATTAACAATACTTAATACACTTAATTAACAAAGTTGCTGTGTAATTACTAACTGTGTAGGTAATTATGTGAAACTAATTTATATATCAACTTGCGATGTACATTTCAGCGTTGAAATGACGCTCGTGAGCAAAAAGCGATCGAAAATAGTGATATGAAAATCTGTACAATGTCTGATCGCTCGAGATTCGAAGTAAATCAGTATGACGCGTTACCGGCCGTAGATGAGAAAACTAGTAAATAGAGTATCGATTTATGCTAAGGTATCCCCTGTGGCAGAAACTTGTTCGCTGCTGTGGGATTGTATGTGATGTACGTATTAAAATCTGTTACTGATAAGATAAGGTAGCAACAGCAACAGTGGATGATATGAAACTGTGTTATATGTACTTATCATAACACTTTGTATTACATTTTGATGGGTACTGTACTGGGATTTGGAACTGTGTAACGGCATAAATATTTTAGGACATTCTTAGATTTTTACACAACCATAATATCTGAGTCCCACGGTAAGCTAAAGAAGGCTTGTATTGTGGGTACTCAGACAACAACATAATATACAAATACAAAGAAAACGCCAATGACCCATGAACAAACATTTGTGCTCATTACACAATTAAATGTCCTTATCAGGATTCAAACCCAGGACCATCGGTTTAATATACAGGGTCACTACTAGGCCAAACCGGTCGTCAAATCAATACCATATATCCATAAGTTATCAACCTATAGTGGTATGTACAAAATGTACATGTGTAAACGCGAAGGTGCGCGCTAGCGCCGCCGCCTCGCCCCGCCATTTGCATGTCAAACATCGCTGACCGCGACATTCTCATTTCCGAACGTTACAATGCGTTGACTTTTCATGGAACTACTTCTGGCGCAATACTAATTAAGTAAAACTTTCGTGGCTGCTTGCTGTGTCTACATTTTTATGTAAGTACTGATTAAATTCTGTTTTAGGGCGGGTTTCGCGTGAAACAGTTGTTAATAGACGTGAGTCAGCGGAATTTCTAATTGTTTCAATATAAAAATGTGTTTGACACCCCGTGTTCTTTGTGGAATTTGAATATTATAGTGATTGGGTTTAATGTCTACCCAAGTAGACATATGTAATTATTTAGATCAGTCAATTACCCCGACACATTGAGAATACGCTGCAAATAGCGCGACTACGGGTGGGCAGAATACCCAACTCATCATACTTGTAAGTAAGTGGGGATGAACAACAGTAGACGTTGAGGTATATTGATGTATTACCTTCTTCGTCCTCGTTCTTGGGCTGCAGCAGCCACAGCTCGTCGTCGTCGAAGTGCGCGTCGCCGCCGTGCCCGCTGCCCGGGAAGAAGGCGTGCGCCAGGATCGAGCCGCGCCCGTCGAACGCGTACGCGTCGCCATGTTGCCCTCTGGAACAGAACGAAATTAACACCCGTGTTATAAAGATAAAATCACCAGTCACCTCTTGAAATAATCTCTAAATAAAGTTCACCACAAAACAAGAATAAGTAGGCATGTAATGGAGCGAAAACATCTTAATTTAAAAACTAAAAATGCAATAGGATTAATAAAGTGACAACATTAAGTTTTAACAGCAGAAAACAATGGCGGAGTAGTAATATATTCATTTCCCCGCAAACAACAGTTAGCCGATGGCGCTGGAGCAATCAAACTTGCGTCCCGGGGGCCGGCGCGCACTCCACTACCCATCTAATCATTTTTAGCGACGCAAAACAACGAAAAGACCGGGCTGTGTATAATTCACGCCGTATTAACCGAGCTGCGGTATCCAGTTTTGCGCGGAAGTTGTGATATCGTGGTACGATAGGCTGAATAATGTCACTTAGGCATTTTGAACATGAAGCGTTTACAACGTTCGCCGGTACGAAGAGCACATTAAGTTATCAATATTAAGCAGTTGAAGTTGAGCACCCATCTAATATTTTTGGCGACGCAAAACAACGAAAAGACCGGTCTGTGTATAATTCACGCCGTATTAACCGAGCAGTATCGAATTTTGTGCGGAAGTTATGATATCGTGGTAACCGTGGGTACGATAGAGTGTATAATGTTGCACTTCTTAGGCGTTCTGGCCCCGTAGCCGAATGGCATTTCTCCGACGCCAAACGAAAGCGATACGCCGCTGGCTCTGTCGCGCCAATACGCAAGCGCGATAGAGATAGATATCTACTAGCGCTTCGTTTCGTAAGCGTTTCGTGAGCGATTGTGCCATTCGGCTAGCCACCCTGATCATGAAGCGTTTGTTACAACGTTCAATTCGTAAAGCAAATACTATACTATACTTTCTCCTGGAGAACATCTTGCAATGAAACTGAAGGGGACAGCTATAGCTATATTATTACACAGTGTGATGTGATGTAGATTAACCATATGTTAATCTACAAAAAATTGTTTAAAAATATAATGTAAAAATATTGTTAATACCTAGATAGGATTTTTTTAATACTACGTCGGTGGCAAACAAGCATACGGTCCGCCTGATGGAAAGCGGTCGCGGTGGACGCCTGCAACTCAAGGAGTGTCACATGCGCGTTGCCAACCCATTAGAAACTTGCGGTTTACCCTTGAATCGCCGACAGACACTTCTTCGAATATTATTTCAAAGACAACGTTTCAAATAATTTCATTTCATCGACAGTTCATATCATAGAACAATCGACACAAGTAAAATCAAACCGTAGACTTTTATTTCGTAGATAACTTATTCCGAGTATAATTTATATCGTGGTATTTCATTTCGAGTTTTTTCATTTCATTTTGTTTTACATTAAATACAATTCATTACGCATAATATTATTTCAATGATGTTTCTTTCTAAAATTGTACAATTTGTAAACTGTTTGTTTGGTCACAGTTCTAACCTAACCCAAACCTACTCGGTAAGCCGTTTGTTTCTGTGTGATCACAGTTCTAACCTAACCTAAACCTATTCTGTAAGCTGGTCGTTTTTGTGTGTGGTCACAGTTCTAACCTAACCTAAACCTAATTTAAAAGCCATTGGTTGTAGTACAGTTCTAACCTAACCTAAACCTACTCGGTAAGCCGTTTGTTTCTGTGTGATCACAGTTCTAACCTAACCTAAACCTACTCTGTAAGCTGGTCGTTTTTGTGTGTGGTCACAGTTCTACTAACCTAACCTAAACCTACTCTAGGATTTAAGCCAATGGTCAAAGTTTTTTAATTATGGACGTAAATATGTGATGTGCCACGATAAAATCGACAATTTGAAGTTTCCTAGAATAGAAACATCTATTAACGTGTAGTACGACAAATGAGAAAGTATTGTAATAATACGTCGAATAAATGAATTGCGATGTTTTGTAGTTCTGCTATTTGAAGTACTTTGAAACGAATCAGCGATGAAACAATATTCGTTGAATAGTATTTATAATAACTAAGAAAATTTCAAATAAATAGTAGTTGAAACAAAATTACTCGAACTAAACTTTCGATGATTTGTTGTCGATGAAATGATATTCGATGAAAAGTTTGTCGGCGAAACAAGGGTACACCGAAACGTGCACATTCCGTTTTGCTATGTTAAGCACTCAGCAAAAAAGGAGTGTAGGTACAAGTTCTAAGGAGGGTTCGGGTCGCCGACGACTCAAAGGCCAATAGACGAAACAAAATAATTCCGTACGTATGTCCTTCCGTCACCAGCACACCGCACCCTCGTTGAGGTCTGGCAGCCTTACTCACCGGCAGAACGGCAACACTATGAGAAATTACTAGATTCCTATACAGAACCGGTACTGAATTAGTCCTAACATAACAAGTACAGTCGCACATTGATTCATTGCCATTATTGCTATAGTCTGAGTACTCGCTAGCAGTAATTGCACTTATATCACTGAGCTGGAGCTCGCAGTTAAGTTGTACGTATCCTTTATTACTCGGGTAATATTACAGTTTATGAGAGCAATAAATCTCGCAGACGCATGTAATGGCCGCTGCGTCGGCGCGTGCGTTCGGACCGATGCAATGATGGACCGGTGTACGGATTTTATGCGGCCGAAATTGATATAGCGCCTTGTTAAATAATTTTGCTGCGTCAATCAACATTCAGGTAGTGTGAAATGTCCTGTTCTGCAATTGAAAACTTTTAAGTATAATTTAACTAAAGTTATTTAATAACAAAAAAGGCCCATGATTGTTTTTATAAGCGACCGCCGCCGGAGCGTTAAACGCATGCGATTACGAATTGTATGAAAAATGGCAGTGCCGTACGTTATGATATGATTGATTGCATGCCTTCAATGCTTCGTTGATTATATGAAACAAGCGTTTTTTAAATAAAATAATAACTTAATATGTTATTTATATGATTTGTTTGTACCAAATGTTACCCAGTTTGTATCAACCAGCACGGGAAGCATGGTCGCGCGATAGACGATAAAATAGCAGGCCGTCCCTATCGCACTATTTGTAAGTGCGATAGGGACGGCCTGATATTTTATCGTCTATCGCGCGACCATGCTTCCCGTGCAGGTATGTATAAAGCAGGGTACATATCTGAGTAGCTATCGGAAGCTCCTGAATATCGCACGCGGAAGAGTTTTATAGTGCGTAGTATAAGTTAACGGCTTCGTAAAATCCGAGGCAGGTAAAACGTCGCATTTATGCGTCGCGTCAATAATCTATGGAGACGATCATATACGTGTCCGCGGTTTATGCGAATATCAAAACCCTTTTAACAATATTGTAGAGACACCATTTTTGTTCAATCGGTTTTCGAAACACTCGCAGTTGACATACTTTATATAATTACCGTAACAATGTTTGCCATTAGATCAACACTGACGATGTATCGCTTAGTCTAATAGTTATGGTCCAAAATCTATATACCTATGACTTAACTTTTGACAAATAATTTAACGAGAAATAAAAATGAGAGGGTTAAAATGCAAATTCATAAATGTATAGACCCGTTTTCCATCGCTTTTGAATGTACTATTATCAATATCAATATAATATTTGATTGTGCGATTGTCAGTGAGTGTTGCTACGAGTGCTACGTGTGGCGTAGCACCTGCGGCCCGTGCGTAGCGGCGGCGTAGATTGCTCTCTAGATAAATAAATACATAGTAGATATCTTTGGCGCGTAGTCTGATCCGCTACTTTTGATGTTTGACTACAACAGCGAATGTTTTAAAATAACGTGATTCCAATTCTAATGACTCCATTGTACTCGTAGTCCAACTAATAAGTATAAACCCAGCACGTGACCACAACTTTTCAAGAGCTGCACGTTTTCGATACTGTAGAAAAAGGAAAAATATGCAAGACCACACTGAAGTTGGCGCTGCAAGTTTCGAAGCTCGCAATATGGCGGTCGCAATATGTCCGCGCTTCGCTTTTTGTCGCTCGACTTTCTCATATCGTCGTCTACGGCGATTTAATAAGCGAAACTTTGGCCGTCGCTCATTCGATATGCGACCGCTGTCGGGGACGCTTCGTCATTTGTCAGGACTTAGGGCGCGGCCGAACTCTAATCGCGTTCTCTCATTATCGCTCTATTATATTTAGATACAAAAATGTATATAGGAGATAATATAAACAAATTTCATACTCAAGTGGGCATAAAAGAATAATGAGCACTTTTAAACTTCTCATCTTGCTGAGTCCCTACTTGATGTCAAACTAAGTTACCTAATGTAACAAACATTTTAAGAAACTACGTTTTTTAACAGATTTTAGCTAAAATTTACAGATATAGATTTTTCAATGGGCAAACGACAGCTTCTAACTTTCGGACGAAAAAAAATACCTCACTAAGAACGTTCTTTGACATACGCTACGTGACGAATTTATAACAGTGTTGTATAAATGTAACCTTGTTTTAATTATTATTTATACGTGCACGTTTTTCCAATAGATAAGACCGAAAGCGGATTTTGCGAGTCACGTACATTTCAATGAAACTGAATAGAGTGCCGAGCGAAACATCCCACGCACTGAATTGAAAATGATGCGTCACCGTCCAAATTTTAACAGGAGCTCGGATAGCTCCATCTGGTGCCGGGGCCGGCATAATCTACCTCTTAAGCCGTGGACGCGAGGTGTGTCCAATTACGGAGGCCATTGACACATCTTCAGCCTAATCCTTTCAGCACGGCACCGGTGACAATCTGCAAGTTGCTACACTTGCTACCGTGCGATTAGGATTGGAGTCGCCTTTGTGAGATAGTTTCGTAACGGATTTTCGGCAACCAGTAATAAAAACCGTCAATTTTGTGACATGGAAAGGTAAAAATATATTTAAAGTACACGTGGTGCTACTTACACCATTTTCGGTGTGTATGTTGAAAATTAAGTCGCATATGTACAATCTAGTATAAGGTACAGCGGGGCAAATCTCGACTGGGGGACAATTGTAACCATTCCATTTTTTCCATTATTACACTATGATGTTGAGTTCTACACGTATCCACTGAACATGCCTACCATATATTACCGGTGGACTCTCTATTTAATAATGCAAACATTGTAAAACATGGAAGAAATGGAACAGTTACATTTGCCCCCCAGTCGAGATTTGCCCCGCTGTACCTTACCTATAACCCAGGTAGTAAAAAAATACATTCCTACGAATTTAATCATGATTGTTTAAATAAAATAAACACAACACGCTCTTTATTTCGTTGGTATGATCTGAATTTCATGTCACCTCTCTTTCCCTTGGTAGATTACATACTATAATTTGTCTATTTCATTAAGCGAATAATTTGAATTATACTACTGTAGATGTACTGGTATTATTCCCAGATCCACTGCGGTTTATTAGATATGCAGTGCACTATCGCACCGGCCAGCCGGAGCCGACCACTTTCTGCTCGCTCTCATCTGTAATTTAATCATGGTCACTCTACCGCATTAAATGACGTATTACGAACGTCGATTGAACAGGAAGTGTTATTGTACTTATTGTTAAAACGTTAAGTGCAGTCCCTGTTGGGTAGCTCGAAATATAAATGCATGGAATATATTAACAACGGATAAAATATGGGTAATTGTAGGATAATTAATTTCGTTGGCTTGGATATTAATGATAGACTGCTATATAATTTTGCTAAAAAGTTTTGCGTTATTAAATTCAGTCGACCTCACTCTAAAAGTGTGGGTCATATCGAAATTGTAACAAGATCCGAATTAGTTACTGATCACTATCACCTAATGATAAGAGTAGAGTACTTTTTAAGCGTGGTATAATATGTCTGTCTTGTGGTTTATCCTGATCTTCTGGTAGTGCACGAGTTAATACTTGGAGTCACACAAGAGGTATAGGCTATAGAGTCGCGCGCGAGTATAACTCAACTTCGGATGTGAGTTTGTGAATTGATTACCTTTACTTATACAGTGATAGATTAGATGCGGCCGGCGCCGCCTTGACGACAGGTTTGTAGATAAGATACCAACCATCATGCTTCTTACCTAGCAAAGGACACGACGATGTCAGCGTCATCCGAGTTGATCTCCGTGAAGGTGAGCCGCGAGGCTTGCTCCCACACGTCGAGGGCGCGTGCCAGCACACTGCGTGTGCCGTATGCGCTCAGCGCGGCCGGGCGACGCGTTGACGACAGGCTGGAGACAAAGGAAACAGTGGTTAATTTTATATCAACAGCTGTGGCCTATTTCTCGAAGCTACAAGTTACAAGTAGTAGTCACTGTCAATATGACAAGTTGAAAAGAGACTTCCGTTTGTAACTTGTAACTTTCAGCTTTGAGAAATGGACCACTGTAGTTAAAAAGGTAACTTTTTTCAACCATAGGTTTCGATAAAAAACACAATACGAGTGCTAAACATTATTGACACATCGAAACCAATTTAGATTAGTGACTCGACCGATGTCCGATAAGGTGGGTTCGGTAGGTTATTTTTTAATGATCTTTTTTTACATAATTTTATTTGTAAACGACCTTATTGCAGTAGAAGCATAAGGATTCATCCGTTATAGTATGCCACATATGATTTAAAATAACTTATTAAAGTTGGGTCGTCTGCCGTTATTTTTAATAACTAATTAATTAAATATTGAAGGTTATGTTATCAACAATTTTATATTTTCTCAACATAAAAAAATCTCAATATCAAAATACAATTTCTTTCTCGAGGAGTGGGTGGGTCCCCTCGTCAAAAGATGCAAATGCCAGTTGACAAAATATCAGCTTACACAATTATGTCGTTTTATTATATGTATAGCGTCAAATGAAGGTTTTGTAATATATATTTATTGGGCTAGAGCTTAATTGTAGTTGTGGGAACATTTTCAGTTCCAGACGGTGTTTTATATCCATATAATCCACCATTGAAAAAGTAGACTTAAAATTTCTATGGATACTTATTCAAGTCACGTTTCAAATTAATGTATACCGCAATATGAAGTTTTTGAGAGTTAATGTTTTCAACAACAAGTAACTATAGGTTATGTTAGAATTTTTTGTTGGATTTTTAAAGGATAATTAATATAGTTAAGACAGTATAATAGCAAACCCAGTAAAATACCGTCTTCGGACAATACAGATCTTCATCGGCCCTTCCAGCTTAGAGGAGAACTAGGCAAGATTATTTCAAAAATATCTACATTGTTGATACTGTCTTAAATAGATTCTCACTATTATCCAACTATAAAAGTAAATTATACCCTTTGAGTATACGAAGCATAATAACTACTGATTCAGGACACAGCATCATACAAAGGCTAAGTCGCTCATGGAACAACCATGTTTACAAAGGTCATCGGTTTACGTGGAGCCAGTCTCACTAATCAGAGGAGTTGCGCGCCCAGCGTAGATGTCAGCGCCTGTAGCCAACAGTACAACCGTTGTAGAAGTCAGTTTGAAGTAGACTGTGAAAAGGTTCTACTGTAAGCTAGGATTCAAATTGGTTGACTATACAATCAGCATCTAATATACTGTGACAGCCAAAGCGTCAAATGTACTGGAGCACACCTTTATTTTTAAGGTAAAATAAAGACGTGTTACGATATATTTGGCGCTTTGGCTGTCGCAGTATATTTGATGCTGATAGTTCTGTTGGCTACAGGCGATAAGCTTCGGTGAAGCACGGCGCACGTGGCCCGCACGGCGGCTGCGGTCGCCCGGCTTCGGAGTAATGGAATAATCGCATTGTGGACAATTTGAGTGACTCGGCCCTATTTAACGCTGGCTGCGTTTATTACGCGGGATTTATGCGTGGTCATGTACTGCAGCGAGCTCATTAGGTCTGGACGCAGTTTTAATTACGAAACTAGTAGATGGATAGACTATTAAGCCAAGTGCTTGTCAACATTTCCTTTGTCTATTGAATTGGTGTCTATTTTCCTATCTTTTCCAATAAATACAATTACCTAAATTATGATGGAGAAATATTACCTATCCTATTCTAGGTTTATAATATGTAGGTAGGTTTTACTTTAGCGACCCGCTAGCTTCCTGTTGTGACAATATTATGGGAGATAAATGATAAAATACGATATTAGTGGATAAAACCAACTAGCCGCGAACAGATATCGGATTGTCGGTGATGCTGGTATTGCGTTCAATCAGTTTCATGATATATTGCACAATTAAAATAACGCACTCATATGTGTCAACTATTACATAATTATTTATGTTTGAGAATCGCCAAAAGAGGAACATTAATATTTAGAATTATCTAGACCGTGTTGATTAACAGTTTGTAATGTTTTTTATTTTGCCATCATGGGTTACGCGGCACAATTAACACTTGATAAAACGATAAAGGGAATATAATTCAGCGTTTTTAATAGGCTGGGCCCCAGGACATCCCGCTGGCGGATGAAACCGCTCCAAATTTATTATTGCCATATTAACATGGTTCGCCGTCCGCGGCAGTATATCAGCGCACTGTTAATTGCAAGCCTTGGATGAAATTTGCAACCACATTTCAATGTTGTTTTGTCAACGTGAAATAATGACTGCCGGGAGTCGATAAACAGGCTTTTTATAGTAAGTATTACAACGCAGCGGACGATAATGCTTTTCGGTAAAATTTATCGCAGGGTGTAAATATGACAGTAGTAGATGTCCGCACAATAGGGCATTGTCAGCCACCCGCCCACTTGCTCGACAGCGTCCTTCAAGCGCAGCCGACATGTACATGCCTACCTTACACCCCATTACACTGATTGTCTGATAATCATGTCCACGCATGCTGTCCGCATCGCATGCTTGATAATGATATTCATATCCACCGACGGCCTGTCATAAAAATGATAATAAACTTAAGTGCGTTTAACAACGTTATTTAAATGTGAATTTCCCATTAATTCAAAATAAACTGCCTTTAGCCTCGTGAAGCCTGAAAAATACTAGGTAACTAAATTTAAACGAAACAATGTTATATAGCGCTGTTCTCATTTCACTTCAAGTAACTGTAAGTATTCTCGGTTCACGTGGCGGCCTTTCTGAAGTTTATGGAGTTTTTGGTAGGATTTCCAAGCACTTTGTCAAGAAGGTTTGAACGAGTTTACAGGCAAATGAAAGCATATAACGCTTGTTGCGACTTGCGGGTCGAAGTTGGGGGTTCTTGGTCAACGTGAGCGGGGCGCGCCGCCCGGCCACGTGAGCACGTGACCCGCTGTAGGCGCATTGTATTGGCGCTGGGTCAAGTCTCCTAGGCGACCACTTGTTATCGATATAACGAGAAAAAACAAACATGCGTACCTTTGCTACGTTGCTTTCTATCGTGTACGAAATTGAAATCTCATAATACGTGCCTCACTGCCAGCAACTGCCAGCTTGGCTATAAATATGTATACATTCTTACAACAGAGGGCGCGGTGACGCCCGCATGAGTTAATGAATATCTTTATTCCCAATAAATAAGTTTCATCATAGTCGGTCGTAAACCGTCACGATGCGAGTCCGATACATTAAAACGTTTCTGCATAATTTAGCAACGGACCGGGGGCTGGGCATTGCGTTTATAGCGCGAAATAATAAAACATGCGATGTCACGACATCACAGGATGTCTTCACAACGAAACGGACATAATCTTGTTACGATGTCGTAACAAAGAGATTTGTAAGCACGAGCTTTATGGTCTGTGTCCAACGAGCTAAAATTTAATTTTCTGAAATAATCTGTCAGCGAACCATTAAAAAAACGTTCGTACGCTACATCACATTTTAGATTTTACGTAGGTACACCAACGAAATGCTTGATAAGTACTATGTCGAATACGTATAGGTATATCTAAAGAGCTTACGTTGTACTTGGTCTTTATCAGTTTTTTTTACTTTGTTTATTTACGCTATTTTTTAAAGTTAAATACTTATAACTAAGAAAAAAACAAGCTTTATGTACCTACTTGGGATAAGATAACATGTATTTCAATTGATTTGTAGAGAAATGGTTTCGGAATTGATTCGTTACGAGTTAAGCGAAGCGTTTGTTCCAGTTATCCTATACGCTTATAGTGCATGAATGATATCATATATCTCAGTGACCCGTATGACAACTCCACTCAAGCTGATTGACCTTTATCACGTCTCCTGCAATAATGCACTGCTTTGAGCCACGCCCGCATCACGCCTCAGACGCCTTTTACTACGCCTCGCCTCTCACATCCTATAAGGCGAATGTCTAATACTTTCATCTCATACTTCCGTCGAATAAAACCTACGGAGTAGTAGTTAAGCGGGCAATACCCGTTGATGCTCGCCCGGCATTTCAACGGCAGTCTGCTTCGGTTCTGTAAAAGGATTTAAAACTTCCAGTGAATTTGAGGACAGCAAGTCTATTACGACGCGTCAGTCAAGAAAGTTTTCGTGTGATAGAGGGTTCAAGAGGTTAAAGTTACTTTCTGATAGATGCTGTGTGCCCTGCCCAAATGATGGGTATACCTAGGTACTTATTTATCAAGTCAGTGTTGGGGTTTTGGGGCCGATATGGTGGTGGAGATACACATAATCGCTACATTCTTTTTATTATTTATAGACTCTTGTCTTAGGTACTTTTTGTACCTCTAACATTACGACAATTAAATGAATAAATTATATTGTTTTACATATAACCAGAATATAACTATGTATTGGAAGTACAGTCTAGAATGTCTACATAGATGAATACAAATAATGACATGCTTGTTAAATTACGCTTTTTTCTGAAGTTCACCCAATACCTACAAGCATCAAACCTACGTTAGATTATCAAGCGCACTAACATTTAATTATGCAGCTTTTAGTTGTACTTCTTGTACTGTATTTAACCTAGGTTATGAATAACAAGCTTCACAAACACGAGCACGGCAGTTGACGAGCCGCCACGGTCCGCCAAGACATACCTACCTACTGAATCCTAATTGACCTTTATCGCTGCTTCGATAATAGCTCCTTTGAATGTCTGTCGGCCGATCTCACGTGCCCCATTGTGAGGAAGCATTGATGCTCCTCGGGGATTTGAGAGGATTTCCAGACAACGCCTCTATCGCCTTGTGTACATACATACGGATCAAACGCTGTTCACTTAGCCATGTTTATGGAGTTTGATGATTGCACTTGCAGCCCGGCCGATTAAGGGCATAGAGATGAGGTAATTAAAAGATCGAGTTCCGAATTGACTGGTAGAGTGGTTTATGCTTGTGATGTCTAATCCGTGTAAATTGTAATTTTATCAGAATTTGAGTAGGTAATATTTTGAGAAAATCTGTCTTGAAAGAATCTCCAACTCGCATCCAATAAATTTTGGCAATATCTTATAGCCCCTCACATGAAAATTGATAACATAATTATGTTAGTAATAATCGATTATATCTTTGACCGGGGCAGTGTTCGCATAATCGCGTTGAGCAGAGGAATGAGCAAATCTGGCCGGTAGCCGCCGCAGCGGGTTCGAGCGCTGGAGGCGGAATTAAGTCGAGAGTAACGTTGTTATGACGATAAAGGCATTCTCGCTACGTACGGGCATTTTCCGCGCGAGCTCAGCTACCAAATTGAAACGATTTTTCAGTGGCATGATTGCATCGGCGATCAGCGTTAGCACTAGCCTATTCATACCTGTGTTGTGCGGGAAACGGGTTGGCCGGATATCCAGATTTTTACCCTGATAAGCCGATATGGCTGAAAATTCCGCCCCGAAAATGTTGTTAGACGTTTAATAAATGCTACGCACACGCGACACGAGGCTCGGGTGGCAACGCGCTGTCACATGGCCAGAATAAAGAGATTATTTTCTTTCCAAAACAACGAGGATTCAATTAAAATCATCCATTTTAGCATTTTTAGCGAACGAACCAGACGGCTAGGTAGGTAATCTGATTCAAACTGAAATTATTAAGCTAATAGGTATATATGAAAAAATAACGATAAACCATCTTAGGCGAATAGGCGCACTAACTATTTCACAGATTAGGATAAATACTCTAACAAAATTATTAAAACTTTCTAGGTTAAGTCTTTATAGCCATGAAAGTTTCAAATTACAAGAGCCCTGCAGGGTGCATTGAAGAAGTACTTAGATACACGCGGGGAACTTTTATATTAGTTGGCTAAACTGAAAGACATGTAATTGGAAACTAGAAACTGCTGCCGCGGCTGCACACATACAGTTACACAACCACTTTCATTTGAGTATTTAAGATTTTTAATCAAAACACTTTAATAGCTATAGCTACTGGCACTAGCATCTACAAATAAATCGACGTACCTAATTGAAAAACGAATTTATTCATTACTAGCGTAATGGAAATGTATGTAAAAATATTTTGATACCAAATCTGAGTCTCTTAAGTGCGAGCAATTATATCTCTGATGGACATTTATTCATATCGAAGTCTAGTTAAACGTCCCATTTTGTCGTTTGTCATAAGTAGGTAGATTTGATTTTACCTGAAGACAGAATCTGTCAACGGGTCCTTATGAGCATTTTCAGAATTTGGGACCCCCCAATTAGCGTTAAGTCGTTAACAAAAATTAACTCGCTGTCAGTTTTGTGACGACAATTAAGCATAAAATATGTCGTAAAATTTACTTTTTTCACATTTTGAATGTAGATTATCGCTTAAAGTTCATTTAACTAACACAACCACAATATTTTTATTGAAATTTCATGCTTAATTATCGTCACAAAACTGACAGTGATTTAATTTTTGTTAACAACTTACGCTAATTGGGGGTCGCAAATTCTGAAAATGCCCTTACTTATATGTAATTATTAAAAGTGGGTTTCCTGCTTGGAAACGACACATTAGACACATCAACAATCAGATTTGTACTTGGCACGTCAAAATAAAATACTTCCAGCAGTATTTTTTATATCATTGACCATCGTATTACAATAACTCTAATTTTCCTTAATACTTATACTTAGTCTTCTTTAAAACCACCAACCATAATAAACTACTTAACACATGTTGGAGCATTTCCAACTAATTTCTTTCCTCCTCTCTCCCTCCGTTCCATAAACGATTGCATCATAAAATATCGACCACATTGCTCCAATGACTTGCAGCTGCCAAACCGTTGTTTAAATTCGTTTCGATTCGTATTTATCACCTCACTTTGTCGATATATTCGGCTAGTTTGGTAGAATAGAAATAAAACGGAAAGTCGAAAACTGTAAATATGTTAACTCAACAGGTTTTCCTACGCTGATATTGCTGTAGTGTAATACCTTTTTACTTAAAAATATTATATAGTTAGGCTGCGTGCCTAACTACTACCAAATGAAAAACTAATATCGAATAAGCTGAATTGGGGTAATTTCGAATCATAAAAATGCTCGGGTAATTTCGAAAGGGAAATCTTGATTATGACGGAATTAATGGTATTTTTTATGTGACTTTCGAAATTACCCCAATGCACATGTGTTTTAAAATCAATTGAAGCCATCGGTACATGATATAGTAATTGAAATCTAATTGAAAGTTCCTAAAAAGTAAAATAAATTTGAAAATAAAGATCATATTGTTACTTGAAAATGCACCATCGGTACTAGATTGAAAATCATGGTAGTAAAATAAGTTACCAGACAGTATTTTGAAAGCACTGCAATATGTAGAGTGTTGAAACTCCTTTAAAAATGTTGGAAGCCTTGCGATTTTGTTCATCCTTTAGATAGCAAGACGGCGTTCGGGGCGAGACGAGGCCTGTAACAACCGTAGCTTCCCGAGTGTATAATCAGCAGGAGATCCAGAATGCGTGTTATCTTTGGTTACACTATTTATTTACGGAAGTAGAGGTCAAACTTACGCTGGTTTATCTGGCATGGCCCGTTTAATAAGCATTGGGAATGTCAGTAAGGTGAGGCGTTCTTTGCGCGCGATAACTGCCGGAAGCGATGTTAGGCTTTATGAATATTCGCGCAGGTTTTCCGTTTCACGTAGATTAGGGGGCGCTCCGATGCCCGAATTTTTCATCTTATAGAATACTATAAGTATAAATAGTAAAGTTTGTCTAGAACATGCCTGAACTAAAATGTTGTACTTACGAATCTCTGAAGACTTATGTTTGCTTTTATTTAATAAAAAGTATAAATCCTTGCACATGCAATTATTTACTTGCGCTTAATAAAAAACCGGCCAAGTGCGAGTCGGACTCGCGCACCGAGGGTTCCGTACAAACCTGCATTTGATATGAATTTCAACTTGATAGCTGTACGCGTTCATGAGGAAAAAAGTACAGAGGGTGTCTCATAAATAATGTCGGTTTTCAATGTTCACTTTGTTTATTAAATAATCATATAAAAAGAAAGCCTTAATATTCGAAGTATAGCCCATCGTATTCTATGGTTTTAACCCAACGTTCAGCAAGCTCTTTGAGACCTTGGTAAAACCATTCCTTGGACTTAGATGCAAAAAATTGTTGCACTGCATTTTCAACATCATCTTTGGATTCAAATTTTTTCCCTCGAAAGAATTTCGCCATGGATCTGAATAAATAATAATCTGACGGTGCAAGGTCCGGACTAAATGCTGGATGTGGCAGGAGTTCAATACCACCAAGTTCTTCGATCGTATTCCGCGTAAGTTTCGCCGTATGTGGTTTAGCATTGTCTTGGTGTAAGAGAACCCGTTTTCGGTTAACTAAACCTGGATATTTCTCCGATAAAACCTCATACATTCGCATCAGCTGTCCACTATATACCTCGGCATTGATAGTTCGACCATCAGGAACGATTTCGAAGTACACTAAACCTTCATAATTCCACCACACACATAGCAAGACTTTCCGCTCAAATCGACCTCTCTTCGCGACGGGTTCTGGTAATTGTCCTTTATCTAACCACTGATTTTCCATGTTCGGGTTGTTTAGATAAATCCATTTTTCATCACAAGTAACAATGCGTCTAATAAAACGATCATCTTTCGGCAGGGCAAGGAGTTGTTTGCATACCTCAACTCGACGTTTCGCTTGAGTCTCGGTTAACTCATGTGGCACTATTCGACAACTTTTATAGGTCTTGCCCAATGATTTTAAATGGCGATGTATGGTATCTTTGGAAAGTCCAAGGGCGTCCGATAACCGGCGAGTGCTGGTACTAGGTTGGTTTTCTACTGCTTCCCTTGTAACCTCAATATCCCACACTGGTGGACGACCTGGGCGCGGACGATCGTCAAGCGTCAAATCTCCACTATTAAAACGAGTAAACCAACGCTGTGCCGTTCGCTCGTTAACTGTGTCTTCCCCTTCAATTTCACATATTTTTCTTGCAGCCACGGCTGCTTTAAATTTTTGTTTCCAATAATGTCTTAACAATACACGAACTTCATATTTATCACACTCCATACTTTTTTTATAAAAACGTACTGCGTCGTCAATAAGCAAACAGATAATGATTAAAATAAAGTAAAACAATTGCACACTTCATAGAACTAGAGACTAGTCTCGACAAGTTACGACATGTTTAATTTGAGGCGCAGAAGTTCACCCATATGAAAACCGACATTACTTATGAGACACCCTCTGTAATAAGTTTATATTTATTAAAAAATATATATTTTGTAATGTAACTAAAAATTTAAGGTTTTCGGAATTTTTCCTTTATGTGTGCTATAAAACGTTGCTTCATGCCAAATTTCAAGATTCTAGGTCGACTGGAAGTACCCTTTAGGTTTTGATTCCCTTGCGAGTACTTGCGAGTTTCAAAATATGCAGCTTAAATTGCTGTTTCTTTTGATTGCGTTGACATAGAAGTTTGATTTTGTTACAGCTTAAAGGTATTATAGACCTGAGTATTTGGTATGAATTTCAATTTAATACCTCTACGCGTTTATGAGGAAATGGGTAGTAAGGTTAAAATTATTAAAAAAAAATATATTATGTGATGTAACTAAAAATTTATGGTTTTCGTAATTTTTCCTTTATCTATGCTATAAGACGATGCTTCGTACCAAATTTCAAGATTCTGAGTTCACGGGAAGCACCCTGTAGGTTTTGATTCCCTTGCAAGTGTCGAAAATTTGCGGCACAAACGGCTGTATCTTTTGATTGCGTTGGCTTAGAAGTTTGATTTTTTCACAGCTTCAAGGGACAGTAGACCTGAGTAATTGATATAAATTTCAGCTTCATACCTCCACGCGTTCCTGAGAAAAAGGGTCTTGACAGACGGACGGACGGATGGACAGACGGACAACAAAGTGATCCTATAAGGGTTCCGTTTTTTCCTTTTGAGGTACGGAACCCTAAAAATATGCAAAATAACATGAAGACGCAAAGAACACACTACACTAGTAGGTATAACGAGAGGAGAGGAGGCACTGATTATGAATTCAATAAAAATAATGTTTGCAGTGTAAAAGAAGCGATCCTAATGGCAACTAAGTATATGCTCTCAGTTTATCCACCCAATAACCCTTACGCTGCGACAGCGGGTCTATTTGACCCGCACTCCTGCAACTCCAGTCAAGTTATTTTTACAGCCAGTCGGACGCTAAAAGCGTTTGTCTTGAATTAAAGTGCCATTCCAGCCAATGGAAGTTTTACACTCGAAGGGGGTTGTCTTAAACGGTACTATTAAAAGTTTGTAAGGTGAACTTTGGTATAAAATGTGTATTATAGGGTTAAAACTACACCACGTGAAACTATTTCTAAAGTTGTTAATATACTCGTAGGTGCAATATATTGGAAAATACTAGTTGTTTCATAAATTATTAAGTAAGCGGATTGCTGACATTGACAAATAGTGTGTCCACATGAGAAGTCCAAAATGAAGTATAGGCACCTTTATAATTTAGGGTCATGTCATTATGTATGTGGGATAGTATGATTACTAAAGGGAAAATTGTGTCGCTTAACTTCAAACCTGGGTAAATCCAATCTGCTTTAACGTTGAATATATAAAAATATAATATGATCTGAAAGATAATCAACCTTTTAGTATTTGGATTTACCTAATTTTGAAGTTAAGCGACACAATTAGACTCATATAACTATAAATACAGGGTGTAAACCTAATACGGGCGAACCTCTTAACGGTGGTGAGTATAGGACATAAAAAATGGAATTAGATAACTTTTACTTAAAATTGAAATATTTTTTTTATCCATACAAAATAATTCGGCCCGCAACGTAATGCAAACACACTCGCGTTAACCGCTCGTTGACAGTTGTCATTGATTGTCATCGCAACCACGTTTACAGTACATTGCTGCTGGGAAATTTTTCAAAAGTTCATTATGGGGTGAAAATTAAAAGTAACTCAAAAACACCTCTTAATTAATGATAACAATATTGAATTATATGCCTGGTTTCATTTATCGCCCTTATTACGTTTACGCGCTGTATAAAAGTAGAAAAACTGTATTAAAAATATTTTAAGCGGGCTACTCACGTATTAAAGTCGATATAAGTGCGTTTTCACATTATTCGATCCGATATCGGATGTAGGACAGATATCCCATACATTTAAGCCGCCATCTTTGATTTTTGCCTTTGAAATTCTTCCGACATCCGATATCGGATCGGATAATGTCGGATAACGCACTAACGCTCGACATTCCCGCATCTATTTCCGAATTTTCCGATTTTTTTTAATATGTTGACTCTTACGGAAGTTTTGTATTTAAAAACTGTATTGTTGAATAAACATCTTTAGATTATTAAATCCATTAAGGGCCGGTTGCACCAAACCGTCTGTCACCGTTAAAGCATTCGTTAAATTTTATTGTATGGGAAGTTCCATAGACGTCTGCTGCGTGACGATGATGTGTCTGTCAAATGTGGTTGATGCAACTGGCCCTAAGTATTAAAAGAAATGAAGAAAACAATGAGATACGTCATCGTAACGTCAATTGATAGCGGAAATGACTACTGGAATAGTAGCAGGTTTTTCGTCAGATATATCTTGCGGAATCAACTACCTAGTGAGATTACATCTTGCAGCAGATCATGGGCTGCACCAGAAAAACGCGACGCAGCATCCACTTATACCCTATACCTATGTATCTACTTATTTTGGATGAATATGGTCAGATTGTCAGTGGTTATATGAAGTTTTGTTGTACTTCCCTTGATCTATTGATTGAGCAATACCCAGTGCAAGTGGACAAACCCAAATTCGCACGGTTCATTACGATTCCCAGCATTCTCGGCGTTCATTAGAAATACCCGGGCGGGAATGCCCCCGGACGTAAATAAGTGATTAACGCAGTTGGGATTGTTTTCGGACGCTGCGCTCCGCCGCCGCGCCGTCGGCCGCTGCAACTAGTCTTAACTTTCAGTACATCTGGAATGAACTGCCGCGTCGAGTGTCAACTTGATCCTTTAATGTTCTATTAGATTAGAAACTATTCTTCACTTTATCTTCTTCCAACAAAGGAATTACTTCAGAGAAAATCCAAACGGTCCTTCCTCCTACTTAAAAGCCATGCAAGCTTTTATCATTTCTCAAAAAATATTTAACATGAATGGCAGCATTTTTAACGCGAATTTCTATAAAAGCGTCTGCCTTCGAGTTCTTTTACACTTAAGCTGAATTTTATTACATCGTTGCGAAAGAAGGTAAACGCAATCCAAGGTATTAATCTGGATCACACGAGTTCTATTGAGGCTTTGAACTTGCCGGCAGTTCATCAACTACCTTTTGAACGATAATCCTAGATCAACTCACTAAAGCGTTACTATGAAACTTTTCTTCAGTTATAATTTTATGTTCGGGTTTTCCTCCGATGGGAAATCATCCTTTCCTTTGTAATATTATATCTGATTTTTCGGAGAAGTTTGTTCGCTAATCCTTTAATGTGGATCACTCTAGGTATATGACATGCTTGTGTTATTTTGCACATACCTACATTATACTATATTTTCTAAAGTTCTGATAATTTTTACAGGGTTATTATTTAATTATTTATTTATAAAGCTATTAACAAGTACACTGTAGTTATTGATCTGAGCATTGAGCAAGCAAAGCAGACAAAAGTTCACCGCTGCTGTTGAAAGTTGTGGGAGTGGTAAAGGGATTAAGGCAACCATCGTAGCGGTCGCAGCGTGCTGGCCCAACTCCCCACTTACCAAGCACTTAGCTGCCAACAAACCACTCACATCTGACCTCTGAACGCGAAGAAATATGACGGAGCTCAAGTGTACAGTTCTATTGGCTGGGTAAATGTTAATTGTTTGTAATAAATGGTAATAACAGCTTTGGCGTAGCCCGTGATAACGTTATCACAGAATCTTTGTTAGTTATTGGCGGTAGGAAGTTGCCGGTTGGTTTAGGGACTAAATGGACCCGCACGTCCGGACAAACATCGTGCAAATCGAAACTCAAACAAGTTTAAGCAAATTTATAACTTCCGGATTGGAAGCGGCTGCTGCTGGCTCGCGCGGCGTCACACGTCGGCCTGCAGACTGATACTTCATTCTAATATAATATTACATAGGCACAATATGAATTAGCTATAAATCTTTTCAATTAAATTGGCAAAATATAGCATTTATTCGAATACTCAAACTACATTTTTCTACTCCAGCACTTAAATCTGTCAATTAGATTATTGTCAGCGGTATCCAAATTAAGTTCATTTGAGTAACGATGAGAAAGTCTATTTGTCGTGTTATAAAACATAAGTCATTATAGGTTCATATGATGACTGCTAGCAGTAATCATATGAATATAGGAGTTCTGTTTTTTTTTTTAAAAGCACAACTTCCATTTATCAGGTATGTTTTCATTTGCAGCAATAAGTAACTTTTAATAAATAATATAATATTTAGGTTCATAATTTAAATCAAGATGAAAAAATAAACTGAAATGCGTTTTTAATATGAGATATTGCAAAACAAAGGTAAAAATCATAAGTTTATCCAATAATTTTACATTCGATATTTAAATATTCTTGAACGCAACCATATTTTTCGTAATTGAAACCGGCTTATTTTCTATTTCTCTTGTCTATGGTATGTTTGACATTTGTAAACTTTTGACGAAACTATTTGAACTACATATTTCGGTGTTGTGTAGTTTGTTTTAATTCGACGTTATTGTGCAAAAACTTAAAAGTGATTATGAGTGATTCTGGTGAACAATGTACTTCCGAAGAAATCAAGGCTATGGCGCTCAAAGTGACTGACAGCTGCCCAAAGCCTTCCCGCGCACGCAATTTGTTACCTGAAAAGTCACCAAAAATGTTATGATTGTTTTGACATGGAAATTGCAAAAAAATGTTTCAACTTTCTCTGAAACCGCGTTGTTGGCATATTTTGAAGAATTGTGCAACAAGTTCTCGCCATCAACATTGCGGACAGAATACCTAAGATCCGCACAAATGTTCCCATTCATGATATGAAGTACATACGTAAGTAACCCATTTTATTATTCTCGAATACGTATGTATTTGGCTGTCGTAGAAAAAGTATAGTATACAATCGTAACATTATGAAGGCTATAAAAGTCTCGTACCTTACTTAGGCCACTCGGCAAGCCTCGTGACCTAACCGCGGTACTCAACTTTTATAGCCTTCATAACGTTACCGTTATATAATATACTATTAATTAGGCAGTAACAAAATTCCACAGCTATTAGGTAGACTAAAGCTCCTATGCCAAATCAATTTAAGCCTAGTTCATACTTCAGAAGACGGAACTGTACCTGTAGTAAATGAATAAAAATAAATAAAATAAAAAAGCCTTTTATTCCAAATCTTACATTTAAAGTGTTTATGTATTGGTTAGTAGTTTCCTATAACTAGTTGTTAGTGTTAATTATTACGTTTATACTAGTGTAGCATTAATACTAATTTATTTGATTTGGACCCCTCTTAGAGTGTAGGTAGGCCTCCTCCAACTCTTTCCATTTTTCCCTATCTTGGGCTTTGTTTAGCCAGTCTTTTCCTGCCGTTTCCTGAATATCGTCTATCCATCGTTTACAAGGCTTTCCCGATTTCCTTTTGCCAACAGGGCCTCTCCATTTCGTTGCCAATATTGTCCATCTATTGTCTCCGTACCTTGCAATATGTCCTGCCCACTGTAGTAAATACCTATGTATAATTGCGAACGAAGTTAGAAATAGGCACATTGCGAACCAAATGTTAAATTATTTTGCTACAAATTGCATGTTTGTTAGCTAATCATGCAAAATACACGTAATTTGCCCATAAAAGTTAAAATCCACATACGATAATCGTATTTGAATATCAAAAGCATTTGAAAAGACAAGTGTAATTTGAGAGCGGAAACTCTTCTAATGACAAAGTGCCGCGGTGATATTGAAGGGGAAATGATATGAAAATAGTTTCCTTATAACATTGGAAGCGTGATGGGGAAACTAAAGATGTAGGTAGCGTCGACCTCGCTTGGCAGTTTGCTGACTGGATATTGATAGTTTGAGTAGTCCGAACGGATTACGGTGGGCATTCACATACAAAATATATTAAATGATATGTCCAAAGAATGCTACAGACCTCATACTTAGTTACGTCGAACGGGCGGCGGAGGCACAACCGCATGCAGGCGTATTTAGAAAATGAATAACTTTTTTACAAATAGCTTGGCTTTCTTAAAATATTTTGCTATTATGTATATAATTGCTGATATTTTTTTATAGTAATTTTTGACAATATTTCTAAATATGCTCTACCGCTAGTTTAGTAACTCTATTATCACTAGGTATAAAGGAAAATTGGAGTAGAGATCCAAAAAAGATTCCTTAAAACATTGCTAATTATTGTTTCAGGAGAAAAATGTACAAACTGCCGATTATTATAAAACAACAAAAGTTACAAAAAAAATTATAAGAAATAAGTGTAAAATATGTTCCAATTTATGGACAATGTGCACAATATTACGCCTTCAAGTTGGTTACCATTGCGTTCATAGCTTCCTTAATGTCATATAACGCCAATACTAACTTCCAAACTAAATCTCAAGTTAATAAAATTCAAATTTGTTATATTTTATAGCCAATGATACTATTTTTAAGAGTTTCCCCGAACTCTAAAAGCTAGAGCGCGAGCGCGTTACGTAAAGGAATATTATCTCAAGTCGCGTCGGCAAATAGAGTGATACGAAGGGGTACTTCGCTTCCAGTACAAGGGTGCAAGGCCCCTGAGGGCGAAGCCCGAGGTGCTTGCCCGCGCTAGCACTCTTTGTCTTTGCCCCTCTCCACCCTGGCGACTAGTGTCTTTAAATTATGTTAGTAAGCCAACAGATACGGAAAGAGCGCATTTTTGCAGATTTGTTGCTTTCTATGTTCAGGAAGCAGAATTCAATGGTGATTTAGAATGACAGCAATTTATTGACTGAATAATAACACTTTACATCGATAAGAAATCGTAGAAAACTACAGATTTTACCTACTTGTATAGGTACTTGCACTGTGACATTTATTACTTCGCTATTTTATGCAGGTACGTCTATTTTTTAAACAAGTTTATGTGCAAAATTGTTCAGACACCAATTTATTATTGGGAAATTTTATGTACGTACTAAACTTTGACTAACCTTATTTATTTTCCGTGTTGATCAACCCATTTCCGTTATCTCACAACACTTTTCCGGCAGCATCTTTAAGGAATGGGTGTAGATACTTTCGTCAATTTGTCTAATTAATCTTTAGCTTAAAAATCGATGTTATGCAATATCGAAGCTGTAAAATTTGAAAAGTATATCGTTATTTTTACGGGTCGGACATAATCTGCGGTGCACGTTCGGCACTGCACCGGCGACAGAGAGTTGCATAATAACAGAGATGGCGTTGACCGGGAGGTGAACGAACAGCGGTTCAACAGCACAGCAAGGGTCGCCTGGAAGGTCGTCAGTACCCCCTTTGTTACATAACGTTACAGCATACCTATTATACTGAATAACAACTTATATTAGTCTGATATGCACGAGCTGTGTTTGTTTGGTATCAACTTGTAGGTACAATAACCTCCTATTCTGTTTTCGTGGTGAATGAATATTGAATTTGGGAATTTTGTATGTTGTAAACCTGGATTGAAATGTATCCGTGGCTCCTTAATGTTGTTATATTAAATTTAGCTTGTAATTTATTATCGACTTGTACGAGATATTGAACATGTTCAACGCAATTTAGAAGTGAAGTGACATGAAGATTTTAGGTCCTAGTTTTAAACAAACATCGATCAGTGCAGCGAACGTGTTAACAAAAGTGCAAATATTTTTTTCTTTCACGTTCAAATTGAAAGCAAAAAAGAATATTACAATTCTTTTTTGTCTCGAGGCGGGCGCGGCGCACAAAGCCTACCTGTTTTGTATTCGCTTCCTCACTCACCTGGAAAGGAAAGAAAAGAACATGTTAATTAAGAACCACTGAAACAAAATTGATATCGTCGGGAATGGCGCTTCTGCTGGTATTGTTAACGGATACCAGCCGCTGTTTGCTATAGTTAGAAAAACGTTCCCTTCCCCGGCTACTTAAATGGATATTTTTCTTTGTTGCTGCAGTCGTTTTAAATCGCGCAGCTTCAATGGCGGGTTAAGATTATTGTGTAACGAATGGACTAACGGTGGGATATTTAAGTAATGAGTTGAAGGCATTGCCGCAGATCAGCCGAGCGGGCGGCGGCGGCGGGGAGCCCGCGCGATGCCAAACGAGCCTGAAACGTAGTAGATCTCATTAACACGTAGCGGCGGTGATATTTAGGGAGCGGTGGGCGCCGCGAGCGCGGTGAGCCGCGAACTAGCATTTGGCAGCGCGCGCGCTCGTACACAGCCGGCTCGGTAAACTAAACAACTCGTAAAAGTGTAAAAGTCGTAACGATAGCGGCGGCAGAACCGCCTAATATGACCGGCGGCTGGAGCCGAGCCAGTCGTGCTCATTATCAGATGGGACGTTTCGGGCGCAACCCTTTCGTTTTACGATTGGCCTCTAATTACAGCGGCGCTCAAGGCGGCACGCTTTTTCAGTTGATACGAGCACTGAGCGGGCGCGCTTTGCCAAATAGACATATTTACCGCCACTAGCCAAATCGTTTACGCGGTTCGACGACTGCGTTCCGTGTGGCGGTCTGTACTATCAGCTACAATTTTGCGATATGAAAAAAGTCTGGAAAAATGTCGTAGTGGAGCCGCAATAACAGAGAGCTCTGGTTTACGAGAGGCGGCTGATAAACCCGACGCGGCTCGCAGTGTGCGGGTCGCCTTAACGACGTGTTGCCAATTTATGCCGCGCGATAAGCAGAGTTTGTTTAGCCTACGGCTGCGAGAGTTACGACCCGAATTTCACAGGCTTACAACTTCACTACCTAGAGTGGCTTAAAACATGCATTTAAAGATATACATATGTAGTAATTTGTCTGCACTATTACAAATCTATAACCTATTTTATTGAGCATTCCTCTTAGGTACTACTTGGTATTGGCTGCTGTAACGTAACATATTCAAGATGCTGGTTGCACAATCGGCGCCGGAATACCGACTGGAATTACATGGAATCGCTCGCAGAGAATATTAGTATGCCACTGTGGAACGCCGTTGGAATGAGTCGATGTGATGCCGACAGCGGCGTCACCGCTACGTCAAATTGTACTAGCGCACTTACATAAGTAACGTCGGCTAGCTCTGGGTACATAATCCGCTCAATTTACTGACTTACTGACGAATGGCTACAGGCAAAATCAAATATGTAGCTGTATTTGTGCGTGTTTCATGTTAAATGTACTTAATAAACGAGATTTCACTGAAATAAGTACAAACACCTAGCTTACCCTTTTTCCAAAAACATGCAGATTAAATACTGAAAACACATCAATAAAAGTAGAAGTTTCATTTAAATGGGCGGTCTTCTTGTTGAATGTGCGTAGTTTTTCGTAACTTATATGTAAGTAATATTGATCTTCCCTGTCAAAATGAGCCGCGTAATTTTTCCCCATAATAGGTGGATTTAAATTGCGATGACATATAATGATTGAGTAATATTCCGCGGATAACATAAACCTTTTTGGAAGGAAATCGTCCGATGAAAGATGAGCCCTTTTGTCGGTGACTCCAAACATAGCGCGTGACAGGCATGGGATATATGGCTGAATTCGGCTGGTAATCCAGCTATATCGAGGACAAGGACATGACAGGCATCGATGACTTGTATTATCAGTAATACGTGAAATGTCGCCCACAGAGTGGTCATTGTGTCGGCGCCTTGGCCGGGTTTTCAGCTTGCGTTGAGTTTTCGTGACGAAACTCATTATAAAACTGATGGCGAGGAATTTTACACCGAATATATTATCTACTTATGGTTCATAGCTCTAGTTTAATTCGAGTCTTATTACATTCTGAGTTGCTGTAATGAATATTTTACACGTATAGTTTAAGTAGTTTTCATGAAAATGGAGACAGTTTTTAGCCAACTGACGATGGGAATGCATGCAACGAAATAAATTATGAAAGGTCGAGTTCCCTTCGGTCGGGATCCGTTGTGGAATTAAGTCCGCCTTTTCTACTGTGAGGTTTTATTGTGGAATAAAGTTTAAAAGTTGTAAATAAATAAACGTGTTCGAGTTCCTCAACAAATATGTGTAGGTACCTATACCTACTGTTTACATAGATGGCCAAGATCTATCTGTGTGGTGTGGTTTAATCAATATGTTTGTTGTGTTTCTTTTCATTCGTTCACAATAAATAACAAATATTTTATTGAAACTTACAGAACCACATAGTAATAAGTATATAATTTTAATTATGAATGATAAAAATGTTTAAAGGAAATAATTGATAGACAGCAAGATTTAGAGCCATAAGCGAGTAATTCTGAGCCGGCAACCCCCGGGGCCCGGCGACGCGCTGGCCGCACCGTGGGGGCTGTCAACTCAATCTTGCCCCATTACGTGCGACAAATTGGAAAAATATTCAATTACACCTCGCTAAATATTGAATTATATCAAGGCAAATTACAATTTTGCATTGGGGATGTAACAAAGTTCGTGCTTTGTTGTTGTTGAGTAATGATCTAATCGGTTTTTAGCAACTATGACATACAATTGCGTTTATGAGGGATGAGCTGTATGTATGTGATTTATTGTGAAAGTGTACATTTGATAAAGATATCCAATAACGTGACTTACTTTTATCAGCCATAGTTTTAATGTTCGATATGCATGTCTACCTACTCCCTGAGCACATAGAGGTATGATCGATTTATTTACACGATTGAAAAATAATATGCGAGCTTAAGCGCGGCGACAAGTGGGCGCGGGAATTGCTCGCCAGTTGGAGTAATTGGCAATTAATCACCAGCCGTTTTCTATTTCAGCCGGCGACGGCCGGCGACCGGCCCGCGCCACCTACCGCTAACGAGATTGAGACTGCACCATATATGACTCTAATAACATTCTGTTCTACCGTCTCCCATCTTTCGACACTCCATCTAACTAATTACCAAAAAGTATAACAGGAACCGACCGTTGCACCCAATAAAACGCCCCGCGGGAGATAACTGCGGCCTTTATACGACATTTAAGTTGAGCGACGAGATCGCGAACGTCTGTCGCGGGCCCTCGCCTCTCGCGAGCCCACTTCATTCAGATCAGTATCTTTATAACATAATTAAGTAAATTTCAAAGTCGTCGCGCTCCGTCTACGAAATAATAAGACTAAGAGCTTAGATAACCCGCGATTTAAAGTAATTTTCTGTCATTTCCCCATCTCTTGTAATTAGGAATTTCGGCGCAAGTAACCGAATTATTCGACGTATCATATCTCCCCAGAGAGCGTTTTGATTCGGCCTCGCCTTTGTCGATATAATTCGACAGCGCCCATAACTTGCCGGATTCTATGAAAGCCGGATTCCAATGGGACATTTGATTGGTTCTCAACTTTATTTGTACTTATTTGAAAAGTTGTAATAATCTTTTATTGATTTTAGCCGCTTCATTGCACATTACCCTGATCGGAAGTACATTAAAATTAACTCGTTCTTTTGTTTGAATTATAAAGTTCGGATTACCAGGTCATTTGGAATTGCATCGATCCGTGGAAATATACTTCTGTTGTTTATAAAGTAGTCTGCCAATTATACTTCCGTTATTATGGCACTCGTCGAACGATTCAGTAAACATAATCTACTTAACTAGGTTTCTATCGCTATTCACAGCACATGATTAACGCCCCTAGGTCAATACATTCGTAGGTAACATAAATATAGTTCAGCATATAGTACCTAGATATTTTGTTATATAAGTAAATTAATATATAGTGTATAGTAACAGGGATCAATGGAAGTCACCAAGTAAAAACGTCCTGTTAGGCAAACAGGTCGAGGTTTCTGTGATTTGTGTGTAGTAGTAGTTCGCGGCGAGCTATTTGTATCGGCACAGATCAAATAATACTAGTACAGATACCTAACCCCATACTAAAAATGGGCGCCGTCCTAAGTATTCTAGACCTGTGTACTAAATTTAATCCACACTCAAAGAGCTAGATGGCGCCAGTAGCCACGCGTGGCCAACAAAACTCTTATCAGTATCCTACGTCGAAATAGTCATCAAACTGCAACATCTTGCGACATCTGTTTTAGCTTTCACGCACTAAACATACAACGTCATGTGCACGTTTAAAGTCAGACATTACTAGATGGCGTTGTAGACATAGCCTACCAGTGGATTGTATGCCGCGCGGTTTGTATGTGTGCGTGCAGGTGGTGCGCAATGTACGTACGCGCTGGGTCCCCTCATCAGTGTGCGTAGTCGAATGCACACGTGCTCACGATAATATTCGTTTCGTTGTATCTATCTACCTCTAATTATAGCTCTTGCGTACTTGCGCGACAGAGCTAGACTACATTTATGTCGGCATATGGTGTCGACAATTGCCATTCGGATACGCCGGCTGCTGAGTAAAATATAACACGCACCTATTATTATTGGTATTATTTTGTTGAGCCGTTTTATTATGAGTCCTGTGGCACATTGTTGTTTATATAACCTCGTAAGGACGTCTTGTTAAACCAATTGTTAACTCCAGTTTTAAGTAGGTAACATGAATAACAAATTATTTAGTTTCACTCATCAAATTGATTGCTCTATAAATTGATATAATCTGTCAAACAAGTCTGTCAGTAAATAAGAACAAAGAAAACTATAGGTATCCTTTTCTATAGCACCCTAAAGAAAAGGACGCGTGGTGACCTGGTGACGTCTTAGAAAAGTTACTTCGTTGGGTTAGTATCGACAGTATCGACACAGATCGACTAGAGAGATATAGTTTATCGATACAATAAGTTCGAGAACAGCATATTAACACAGAATATATAATAGTACAAGTACAGAAGGCCCACTGCTTTGATGTTCACGAAATGCCGCCTTTTAAATGCCTACAAAATTCTAACAAAGAAACGAGCCGCACGTGCGCAGCGTCGGACGATAGGGTTGCCTATGGATTAAAATGAATGAATACTCAGATAAAATGTTATACTATTATACTCCAGTCTTGGGTACTTTCTAGGTATATATATACAGTTTTTATATATTTTTGTTTAAGTCCCAACATCACAAGCCTTATTGAATTTTTCCGTGGGACTTAATCAATAGTAGATCTGTGTAAGATTGTCCTATTTTATTCATGATGTCTATTTAACTAAGCATTATTAGCCATTCATAAGCGGACATCGCATATAAAACTTTAAAAAAAACTCGCGATGTAAAGTAACAATAGAAAGTGCGAACGGGCGTTCCGTGAGAACACGCGCCACCCCTGATTAGGCCGCGAACTCGCGGCCGCCAGCATGTACTTGTAGCGCGGCGATAGAATCGCGGAGTGAGCCGCCCCTGATATTAATGCAAGTTAAAATAAATCATGTAAATAAAATTGTTATTTGTTATACACACTGTTTTTATTGAATTCCGTTAACTTTAAGGGAAGATCAAATTAATTTAATGTCTCTAAGAAACTTAACTCTTACGATTATCGAGTTATTAAAAAAGTAAAGATAATTACTGAACATGTGTATGACTGCCTTTACCAAAGATAATTACTGAACACGTGTGTGACCAATTCCTAATGTTTTTTGTTTTGACATGTGCAGTCAATCACTTGACACTAACTTGAATGTTATTCGTAAGGGTCTCTCACACTAATAAATTCATTTGTTATGTATGAAAATGATGAAAAATATTTTTTGCGGATTTAATTAAAAGAGGTATACATCAGGGTGGCAAACGGCATCCGCGCGGCTTGTATGTGTGCTCGCCGCTTAGGCCCCGCGCACACGGAGGCAACAGTTGCTCGGCGACTTTCGTATTTGTATGAAAAGTTGCGTCGCCTCGTGTGCGCACTTTCATACTAAGCCATGGTCGCGACAAAAAAGTCGCCAGCAACAGTTGCCCGTGTGCGCGGGCCCTTACGTACTCGCTCTATCCGCGACACATGCAAGCGGATGTGAATGAACAAGATTTAGTCGCGGCCCCGCGCCTCGCGCCCCTACCTACCTATACTAGTACCTATTCTACGCATCACATTTGCACTGACCTTGAGAGGCCCGAGCCCCCAATCAAAGAATGCGTTGGTTTATTAAAATTTAAAGCACTCGAAAGCAGGCGCGTAGTTAATTAGAAATGTGGGAAAAAAACCGTCGCGTCGTCAGTGTCGTTTTTCCTTTCGTGTATGATATCTATTTCAATTTATAAATATGGAAATGTATATTATTAAGTAAACAAATACATGTACTATAAAAAATAAAAGGTAATGTAGCTACTAGCTAGGTATTTGACAAAACATTTTCTAGAGTAATATTGTCTTCGGTTACCGCGATAGTTACTCATGAAATAAAATTATGGAAACGGATTAAATCGCGTATAATGAATAACAAACAAATAGTAGTAAATATAGTATTTTAAATTCATTATACGCGATTTAATCCGTTTCCATAGTTTTATTTCATTTTCTAGAGTAATTTTTACTCATGAAATTGAGAAAAACACCGAAATTAGTTATTTACTGAAACTTGACGTTCATATGTTCATTGTAATTTGTAATATGCCTACTTGAAAAATAAATATTTCATTTTCATTTCATTTCAACACATAATTACTATTATCTGTTATGGCCTTATGGCTGCCGGCCAGATGAGCCATTTTTTTTTAAAGTTGTTCACACCTCTTTTTTTGTAACATGGGTGTTTTTTACGCGATTCATACTCAGAATCTCAAGGTCTTTCGATCCTGCCTGATAGGAAGTAAAAAAAATGTCTTAAGATATCCATACATTTTTCAAACCTTCCATTCCGTTACTGCCATACAAAATGTATGAAAAAATGGTAACGGAATGGGAAAAAACTTGGGAGACTTTTTTCTCCTATTAGGAGTGAAAGAGCTCACGATTCTGAGTGGAAACCACATAAAAATTTCCAAATTAAAAAAAAGTCGGGTGGACGTACAACTTTGACAAAAATAAAAATGTCCCAGATAACAGTTCTAATCAACATTCAATAATTAAAATTATTTATTAATAATGAAGAACTAACACGATAAGGTAGGCAAGCACGAATTCAAATTTGTGATTTTTGTGTTTATTGCCATCGCGCAGTCGGGGGCGGTGCCGCTCGGCTGCCCGCAGAAAGCCACTTTATTTGTGCGCGTGCTAACGCACACAGACGCGTCCGGTGTACTCGTGTCCGCACCGCCGCGGCGCCGGCCGGCACCCGTGCGGCACAGTGTGTTAAAAACCCCAATTTTGTCTCACCTTGTTTTTATTGCATAATACACACACACATATTCACATATTGCTTTTCGTTTTACCAACAACGCCATTCATTCATAAGTTTCATTAACGATACCATGTGGTTACGGAGTGCACACGAGTTGAATACGGCTACGTAACCAGTCTAAAATGTGCCGTCCAGACGCGTAAGAAGATCATGGTTCCGGAGAGCGCCCTTACACTGGTTTTTTGAGCGTATGACTAGCCAGCACTCAAGTGGCTATTCTAATTATATCACGTACGTTATGCACAGTCACTCCATCTAGTGACGAGAGGTAATAATACTTAGACGACTCAATAACGTTCAATGCGGGTTTGCTGATGTTGTATTCAGTCGTGTAATAAATTTTAGATTCGAATTATGAAAAATATTGCATTGAATTCGTGTTTTTGTGGATTTGTGTATTAAATTAATGATATTCTTAATGCATGAGACTAAAATAATACCTTTGAGACCTTTAAATTTATTGAATAAATAACTCATAATGGCTAATCGTGGCACGTAGCGCCATCTATGATTTGGGTTTGACATTAATTATACGATGTTCCGGATGAGACCCCATGGTATCGGTAGTGGTCGCAGAGTGGATTGCGCCGCGACACCTTTCAAATAAATTGTCTTGAGACCGCCCGAGACGGTAAACAACTCACCCCTATGCAGATGTTCGAGCTAAACCAAACACCTTCAATGCGCTCGAGAAGTACTTCGGGCTCTTAAATTGCTCTCAAGTGACTATTCTTTAAGTTCCCTTCCTAAGTATATTTCTCGTTCCTCGAGTTATTTTTATTGAAATGCAAGGTTAAATTGTTTTTAACTCTGATAAAGATTAAACCAACAAAACTATGTAGCGCAAATCTAAATCATTAGTAGCGAGAGAATAATTGGATTTCCAAAGGATAAGTTGGAAATAAATACGAGGTATAACGAACGTCGGCAAAGTTTAATAATTAGAAGGCACCTTTCACCCGTGGCGCGTCCAGCGATACACCTCAATCGTAACTAAACAACCGGACACCGGAGTCGCGTAACAAAGTTCGATTGTCAACTACAAAACTAGACGGAGCGACGGCCAAATTAAACGGCAAGGTGCGATGTGTGCAGGCGAGGCACACGGCACACGACACTAGGCACCCCGAGGCAGCCACTTAGGCGACGCCGAGGTCGCCGAGCCTTGCCTAGGACCGCTGATGAAAGAGAAAGACTGTCAGCTGAGCTTGATGAGAGGTGCATGACCTTGATGGCTTTGGATATGTTTTGTTATAAAACAAAACACGCATGCTAAACATAGCAGCTCTGAGTCCTTTAAGACGAGCACGTCTGTATCTTAGCTAGGAAAGCATTAGGTAACTTACTTTACTTACTACTTTTTTATTAATATAGGTCGCTCGAAAGGGCTGGTTAATAATTTTTTTTTGTATAATATGCAACACAGGTCACCAAGCTGTAGATAATATGTGGTGCTATAAAATGCAAAGTTTACCCAATATTAAATAATACAAAGTGCTTATCCAATTATGGAGTACATACAGCAAATAGGTCAGCGCAGTTGATACGACATTATTGTCACAATGTAGGCAACGATGGCGCTGCCAAATAGTCGGCTCGCGTGCACGGCCGATGTACAATTACAATAGTTTATGCTGTTGCTACATTAACACGAAATATTCGAGAGGCGCGTTACATTTTTTACGAATTTGAAACAATGATGTTAAGGCCATTAAACAGAAATTTTAGTTTGGAGAAAAGTTTTTAATTTAAGTATAAAACAGAAACCACTGCTCAACCCTACTGCGGCAGCTATGTCATAATCATAACCTTATTTTCCTAATATTGGGGCTAAAAATAGTTCAATAAATTCTATTAATGGCAGAAAAGAAATTGACGATCCTAATACTCGTAACGGCGGAGGTGTAGTGGGAAAGTAAAATGCTGTACCTGCAATACCTAAAATGTTTAAGAACTTTTGAAGATGATGCAATATTTTTTTGCGGCCTTCGTAGGGTAACAGCAAGTAACTGAACCTTTGTATTTTTTTAGAAAATGAGGGGGAGGGGGAGGGGGGGGTTGATACATACAGGATATATAACTCTATTAATTGTACAATGTTTACTATGCAGTAATAAATAATGAAATTAGCGGTAGGGCCTACGGCGTAGCAGCGACTCGGGCTTCGCTCGTAGGCTTTGGCAGCGGCTACGAATGTGGGAGTTGCCAGCGCCTAAGCCAGGGGTTAGACAAGACGTGTGTAACGTCTTAAGGATTTAGCCTACTAAAGTATGGTTGTAGAAAATGCGTAACTTGGCAATTCGAACTAGACTGAGATATTGTGACATGGCAGCTGTGTAAGAATTCGTAATTTACGTGGTAATAGAACCGAGAGACGAGAAACCATTATGAGCTTTATTCCAGAATTACACATACACAAGCGTCACGATTATTGTACAACGATTTGGGCTGCATTCTGAAATCGTTATCTATTCATTGCTCTTTGCATTATATTATGTCCGGGAACAATATTTAATCTTGGGCAAAATGATATAAACCTATTTTTATAAAATTTATATATAGAAATATCTATTTAACATTTAAATTAAATTATAAAGGGATCGAATAAAAATTATAATATTTTTCCGAATAACGTGAGAATTATAGAAAATAATAGAAGTAACAATAAGGAAACGTGGGGTCTTATTAAAATTTTCCCGGATTCCCCGTATGATACAATATATGTATGTATAGTATACCTACTTAGAAAAAAGGAGTAAATAAACGCGTGTAATTTGCCATTTCCATCTAGTACTCGTAATTATAAAAAAGAATGTATTACCTACTTCCTGCAATAAACGTACAATACATCCTGTGTTATGTACTTAATGAAGTTAAACGTACATAGGTACTTACTTAACAAGAAACACCTGACCCTAAACAGCAAGCTAGCGAAGCAATCATGTCATCCACATTGTTATACCATACACGGCACCAGTCGATAAATACGTGACATTCCCATCGAGTAATCGTAACGAAGTTATATTCTTCATTCTTTATATTACTTCCTCTATTAACCCATAAGTATATTGAATAATGAGTCGTTGCAGAGAACAGTCGGCTGGATCAAGGGTCAGCGGGCCGATTTTTGAGTCTCACGCGTTCGAATTCAGAAAATTGACACTGAAAATAATAAGCAAGTCACCGTTTTCAACCGGTATTTTAGTGACAAAATCCCGTATGCGAGATTCAAAAATCTCCCTCCAGGGGGCCGATTTTTGAGTCTCACTGTCACTAAAATACCGGTTGAAAACGGTGAATTGCCTATTATTTTCAGTGACAATTTTCTGAATTCGAACGCCGTGAGACTCAAAAATCGGCCCCCAGATGCAGAAGGCGGTTATCCTGGACATAGCGCGTATATTTAGTACGTCGGTTCCTAACTCTGCAGCCCTAACCACCGGCAGTTTGAACCCAGCCCTGCTCCTGGCGGCATCCTAGTATAGGTTTTTTTGTAATGTGTTTAAATATTTTCGTACTGTTTTGTAAGTATTTTTTCTTATACATGTTGTTAAAAGTCTAATTTATGATTCAGTAGTGTTATAGTGACTTAACAAGGAACTACCTTAACAGCAAGCTATCGAAGCAATAACGCTATCTACATTGTTGTACCATAAACAGCAGCAGTCGCAGACAATCACTGTCTGCAGTGAAACATTGCATGCCTAATCGAGTGCGTAGTGAATGCATATCAATTCGGCCAGGTGTAACTAGGAGATAATGGCGTGTTAACTATTGTGCATTCAATGACGCATTGCATATTAACTAGCTAGTGATCTGTCTGCGGAGGAGAATAAGTATCCAGAAAAAAAAGTCAGTTCAACCTTACTTGTCCAATCTAGTAAACAAACGAAACGTCATATATGGTCAAAGTCAATTACTAGTGATTGGAAGTGTCGATAAAATGATGTATTAACGATAATTTCGCTGCTGACGTCATCAGCGGATTTTCAATTTTACGTCACACAATATCTATGTTAAAACCAAAATTTAATTCTTTTTCGTCACATTTGCAATAATCCTGTGAAAAAGGCTTGTCTCACTTTCGCTTTCTTCAGAAACATGATTAAAATCGGATCATGGCTCTCGGAATAAAACATAAACACGAAACTGAATTCTGAACCTCCTCCTTCTACGTAAAGAAGTCGGTTAAAAATCTGATAAATTATTGTAGTTAATATCAACGCATTTTTTCCAAGCTATACAAATTCAAACGTTAATATCGATCGTTCATAACGATAAGTTGTCATCCCAACATTACGACTCATAGACAATCTAGACTTCGTAATGTCAGGAGTTTTTATGTCATCCGTTCGTAATTACAATTATTGATGAAAATCGTTTTAGAACTGATATTATTCGGTGGTTTTTTGATTGATTTCAATACTTTGTGGGTTTATTTAAGTGTATAATAACATTTTAAGTGATGGCTAATGAGTAATTCCAGAGAAAATTGAGATAATGTTTTCCAGCAGTGTTTGTTTACATGATTGGACAAGTATCTAAGGTTGAACTGAGTGTATATGACTACGCGCTGTGTTGCGGAATTTCATTGGAACTATTTTATTAATACTATTCTGAACTGTCACCGCATACATCAGAAAAACAGCGCCCTCTTGACAATAGTCACACCTATAAATAATTATGGTTAAGCTATAGATATTACACACATATACATTATTTTTATAAGTATTAGGTATTATACTTAAATTGTACAAAATTATCAATGCTCCATAAAACTATAGTTAGTTGAACTGTGGAGTCAAATGTTAGTCACTTTTTATAAATTGTACATTTCTTATACCTACATAGGACAATCTCTACAAGTCTTGCTTCGTGGGTTTATACGAACAGGGGCACATTTTTCGAAGCTACAAGTTACAATTTACGAGCGGTAGTCAATGTCTAATATGACAAGTTGGAAAGAGTCTTCCGCTTGTAACTTTCAGTTTTGTGAAATGGGCCCCAGGGGCAGGGCTTTATATGATTGTTAAAAAATAAAACGTTTAATTATTATATCTTACTCTCAACTGTGTATGTAGGAATTGATTATGATTCCAATTTTCGATCATAAATGTGATTTAGGTTTCTTAAGCAAGCTTGAATAGGTTGTCATTGAATTAGTTAGTTACATCTTAGGTCGTGTCTTCAAAAATATTATAGAGAAATAAGACAAGCACGGAGTCAGTTCATCATATTTACATAAGAATATATTTGTAAAAAAAATTGGGCTTCTTAATTTTCTGGAGCTACGAACTTAACGCCAACAAAAAATAAATATAATTATTAGGTAGGTTAAGTACTCTATAGAACGTAAAACATTTGAATATTCGTTAAGCACCCTAAACATGGACACATTAAGCTTACTACTTTTCTATGTTGCCATGTACATACTGTTAACTAACCAGAGAACTGAAAGTTGCACTGAAAAAAATTCCAAAGTCGAAACCTATCCATCATAGTACAAACATTCGTAATTCTAAAATGGATTGTCAGACACCCTAACGGCCTATCGAACATTGGTTACCGCGGGCGTCGTAAACCGCGCGGTGGCCAATGTTGCCAGTAACGAATAACGAATAAATCACCCGATACATGCTTCTGTTTTGTGTACGTTCGAGGCTATTTCGGCGCAACTGCCGACCTGGGTATCTAGCCAAACGTTGATGCTCCGTGGCTTACGATACGAAACTGCCTCTGTTGCGCCAATACGGAGGAGCGAAAGGGAGGGATAACTACGATAAGATATGGAGCGTCAACGATTGCACTTATGGCTAGACGCTGTTCACAGACGAGTTTTTCTCTATCGATATGGCTAAGCGATGAGGTAACCTATAAATATCGAAGTTTTAAGGTACTTACAATATTCTATTAATACACAACGCGTTGTTACACAAGCATAAAAGTTCGTAATTACTTATAGAACGTCCGCAAATAACTTATGCATTACTATTTAGTAGCATGATTCATGAAAAATTCCATTACATGCTATCGTTTATTACAATTTGACATTTATTTGTTTTAGTGCTCGAAAATAAATAAATTCGCCGTTTAATTGTGTTGAATGGCAGTAAGGTAATTAGAAGAGTCATCATTTTCGGGTTCAGTATCTACTATTTTCGGAGCAATTAATTACATTTCATCGCTAAAATTAATACACTTGGGCCATTCGCGTGATAAACGTGGTCAGTAAACATATCGTAGAGGAAATAGTATACGATATTACTAACAAATTTTCAAATACATAATACAGATCGCCGACGTTATCCTGATGCCGCAATTCTTCACAACCTTAGTCCAGTGTCTTCACCGCTGGGGCCCCGTCCACGGTCGCTCACTCAAGGAGGTTGTGATGGGCCGAGCAACGAGTGCACACATCACACCCAGGTTGAGTGAGTAGCCGTAGGTGGGGTTTAGGTTCTGGACTTCTCTCTTCAAACTTCTTTTCTGGAGGTGGTACGATCGATGTCGCTAATATGTCATGATTAGTACCTAAATAAATTGAATGGTTTAAAATTGTTATTATACATTTAATACTCAGTTAATACATACAGAAAATGTAGATCTGAAAGACAAAATAGCTGGCAGAGCTTCCTTTGGGATACCCCCATTTGCCAGAATTTCATTTGCCATAATTTTATTTGCCATCCTATTCAACAATCATAATATTGTTTCTCATAACATCTTATGCCATAATCATTGTTTACTATATTAATCTAGTGCCAGAAACTTTGTTTCCCATAAAGTCAGTTTCCATAATGTCATTTGTCAGAATCATCGAAATCCGTAATTACCACATTCCATACCATCATTTGTCATACAAATTAGCGTCCAGAAAAGTCAATTTCCATAATGTGCTTTGGCAGAATCGAAAACTACTATAATAGGTACTAGAAAGACTAGAGAATGAAACTGCTATCAGAAAGTAGGTTAGGTTAGGTTAGAACTGTGACCCCTGGAAAATGAAACTGCTATCAGAAAGTAGGTTAGGTTAGGTTAGAACTGTGAACCTCTGGAAAAGGAAACTGCTTGAAAAGTAGGTTAGGTTAGGTTAGAACTGTGACCCCCGGAAAATGAAAATACTATCAGACAGTAGGTTAGGTTAGGTTAGAACTGCGACCCCCTGGAAAATGAAACTGCTATCAGAAAGTATTAGGTTAGGTTAGGTTAGAACTGTGACCCCCTGGAGAATGAAACTGCTGGAAAAGTAGGTTAGGTTAGGTTAGAACTGTGACCCCTGGAAAATGAGACTGCTATCAGAAAGTAGGTTAGGTTAGGTAATAATATGGGCAACAATTAATATGGCAATAATTGCTTATGGCGTTTGAATATTCTATGAAACCATATTATTGCACTTAATAATATGGCTAACAAATAGTATGGCATTGTATGATTATGGAAGGTAATATTCGGATAAACAACGAGTATGTCATATGATTTTTATGGTAAACAAATCATTCGGGCAAATGAAATTCAGGCAAGTTAGATTCGGGCAAATGAATATTATGTTAAATGACTGTCGGGCAAACAATAGACAACCCTTTCCTTTGCATATATTTCAATGAAAACACATATTTACAAAATCATAATTAAGTATCTGAAATGTCAAGACGATATCACATTATCGATAGATATCAAACCAAAATAAATCAAAGATATCCCCGTAAATAAAATAAACAATCTCAGTAAAAGTGGCGGCAAAAGCGATTTCCTTTCTGGTTGTAAATCTTATACCGGTATTCGAATGAGGCCCAAATCATTGCATAAATCCATAAGAGCGTTATCGGGAGCTTGTTTGATGGAGCGATGAAAATAGACCGCTGTAAACCGATCGAACGTCTTATTCCAGTTATTTCGGCATCAGGGCAGTGGCGATGTTGCTACAATAAACAGACTTATTGCTTTCACCTTCGTGGCATGACCTCCTTTTCAGTCAGAAGTTTATCGAAGAACGACAAAGTTTAGAACGCACGACTTTTAATTATTTTCCGATGTGAGCTCTAAAAACGCTGGCTGGCGCAGAAAACGCTGCATTATTTACTTTCTAACTCCATAAAAAGAAGAAAGTAATCGAGATTTTATAATATACATAAGCGGGGAAGGGGTGAGAATGAACGGCAGCGCCATCTATTATTTACAGTGCGAATAACGAACTGCGTTCGCCCTCGTTTACATCTCAATTAATTTAATTTGCTTTTTCACAGGCTTCTTCCATTTCCTTATTGTGATGTAGAGTTTAAGGACTAAGGGCGTAAATTTTCTCGTGATTTGGTAACGGAGGCGGTAATTAGAGCAATTGTGAGGTTTCTCCATTTGTTGTTAACGGTTTATTACGGCGCTTGTTTTGTTTACAGAATTAACGTCTGTTTCATACTGCCATCAAGATAATATTAATGTTTTAATGTGGTACTGATGTGAACGTAATTTGTCAAATATGAAAATTCATGGATTGAATTGGGTAAAATTAAAAATTGTGAAATAAAATTTGTCATATAAATTCGTGTTTAGCTATTATTACGGAGTAAGTACATAATATTCGCATAACACTAACTCTGCAAGACTGCTAGGGTCAGACTAATCTAAGTCGGCAGCGATTTTGTTAGCTCCGTCCTCCCTGCAAAGGTGCAATGTAGGTAGTCATCATTTCATAGACTTTTGACGTTTAAAGCACCGGCGGAGCTGTCAAAATCGCTGCCAACTTAGCTTGATATGACTCTACGCGCCAGTAACTAGAATATGCAGATTTAATACAGAACACCAGACCTTAGACAGTAGCTAAATAATGACATTAAACTCTTAAACTAAAGCCGAAATACAAAGTAATTAACAAACTCAAAGGTTAAAGAACTCCCACAGCCGGGCGCATAATCCTTAAAGTTTAATCTTCAAGTCGGATATCGGTAAGGGGACACTGTAACGCGACACGCGACACCGCTGCGCGCGCGCCGCGGAAGCCGCCCGCGCTTCCCGCCGATAAGGCTTCCCGGTTTTTAATAAAAAGCTTTGTTTTCCTATCAATTTCGGGCTAGTAATTGATAACGATATTGTTTATGTTGATTTTTTAAATTACTGTTGCCATTGTCTGTTTCAACGGATGTTTGTTTATACATTATTGAGTGTTTTTTAATGTTTTGTTTTCATAAGAAAATAAACACATTTCTATTCTTTATAATTAATTTATAAAAAAAAATCATCGTCAGGAGAAGAAGAAGAAGAATTAGAAGTAAGCTTAGAAAACTTGATATTTTTGTGCAACTATTTTTATAACGAGAACTAGAATCTATTAGGGCCTTATTAGAATTATTTAATCGTAGAGTAAGGAAAGAGTGGATTGGATTGTATCGAAAAAATAATGTATGTATAGGAATGCGTTTACTGTTGTTAGTACCAAACTTCATTGCGATATCATTGTTGGTTTACCAACTACTAATTTGTAAATGAAAATTTTACGTCAATTAAACACAAATTACTTACATGATATGATTGCAATTATTTTATGGAGATTTGGTTCCGGGTATGTGTTTTAATATGTGATTGCAGAATAATAATTAAGATCATATATTCAACGTTTTCAATAAGTGAGAAGGATTACTTTTACATATATGACTTGTGGAAAGACAAGCTATACGATATAGATTGGATCTTTCAGCGTCAAAAGTAAAATTTATATTTGAAGTAAGCCATCAGTCTGTTCACAACTTAGTTTCATATTCTTTCAACATTATCCTATAACCAGAACAGCAGTTTTTGTTATTCAAAGAGTCTTCTGTAATATTCAAAGTAGTTGAAATTTTCGAAAGATTAGCATCGAACCGAGCTCCTAGTAGATGCAGCGTGAAGTTGTAAATCTTAGTCCGCTGCGAGGAGACTTTAAGCACGCGCGTGGCCGCCTTCAATCTAAGTTTGAGGCGACCGCCGTCCCGTTGCTGCATAATGAAACCCGCCTAGCATTGGCGGCGCCGGCGCCACACAATAATTACTTACAGGAGGCTAAGGTCTAGTGTCAATAAATATTAAGACACTTATCACAAAATAAGGAGAGAAACACACCTTATAAGCTACGAGTATATTATCAGAATCTTTACAATTAGGTTTGCAGCTCACTTTGAAATTCCTGTCGAACTAAAATAGTTTCTGTCAGAAGTTTGCTTTCTGAAACTGTTGTTATTGAGTGATTATTTTTGCATAACCTAATAAAAATACATTTTTATTGGAACTAAACTAAATAGTCAGATTCAACGTTTATTATTAATGATATTGTATTCCCATAAATAACTTTTGAATTAGAAAGCGGTGTCCACATCAATTCAGTCTAACGCTGGTTGGATAATCAAATTTCATTTGAAACTAAAATCTAAAACTAACACAAACAATATGAGTGTGCAAAACAAAAGCATGTAACTAAAAGCTAACGGAACGCAAACAGAAATATGACAATATTTTTTTATTTTTTCAACGAGTAGGTAATAAATACTTTCCATATTCAATCGGCAAATATTTAACCTCTTTCTCGCCCGTTGCCCTTATCTAAAGCGTAAAAACATTTATCTAGGGGTATGTGTCACTTGAAGCTGCGTGTAACGGGCGACCTTATTTTTTGCTGAAAGGCCCGAGCTATCAGTCGCGCGACACAATATTACCGCGACATATCGCGTTCGGATCGAGCCCGTTCAGGGGCGTGGCTAAACGACGCCAGGGGGTAATGCCCACGATAACACAAGCACATTTTTAATAGACAAATTATTTTTAGCTTTCGTCTTAGCGTGTGTAAATTGTACCAGGTACAAGCTAAATTAAGAGTATCAGTTAAAGAAGCACAATCTTGAATCGATCATCATAGTTTATTTTTGTTGGACACATTTTAGCTATGTACTTCATAAAGACTGGTAGATCATAGATGTAGTGTTCACTCATATAAACAACACCTACTTGAAACCTCAAATCTCGTCAAGAGACGCCAAAGTCAGAAAAGTTTGCTTGAAGCATGTAAGTATGTAGGACTGTAGATACGAAATATGTGCGATGTGGTGAAATTAGGAAGAATAATTGGAGTAGCTAATACGAATAAATCGCAGGATAGAGAAACTAATTACCGCAATATATTCCTCCTCAATACAAATGTACACATTACAGAGCCTGTCATTGACTGGCCGCACGAAATTGTAAACTAATTGCCTGTGCAGCCCGAATTCCGAATGCGACTTACGTTACGAGCACTAACTAAGCACGTCCTTGCGCCTCCGACGTACTATTATTAAACTACATTTGCGAGCGGGTGTTATGAATCTCGAGTGTGATGGATGGCCACTGCCCACTGTCCACGCCAGGCAACGCCATTGCAAATTTAATTCCGATGGTGGGTTTCACTTTGTTTTGGTTGAGCTTGAAAGGGTGCAAAATTGGTGCAAAATGCACAAAAAGACCAATTGTCATAATGTGTTAGAAAAAATACAATTTTAGGTAGAACCCAACAAATAATGAATAAATTTATTTTTAACAAGCAGAAACGTCTGCTAACGATTCTAAACAATAATGAATATTCAAAACCAAAAAAGTAAAAGAAGCAATGGTTTGGTAATGCTGTACAAGTTTTTCATTACATTATGATTCACGACGCGATAATTTTATTTTAGCCGACCTATTTGAATTTTGCTCCCAAGTTCTTTGTATTAAAAATGACTAATTACATGTATCGAGAAAGAGCCACATTAAACTTTGATGATATTATTTCATAACGCCATTACTCCATATACGAGTACATACGTACTCGTATACATGGATTCTAATATTACTAGGTAACATACTCATATATGAAAGTATATAGACGAAAGTATATGAAGTGAGGCAACACCACGACAGAGCACTTAGCAGAACGTTCGAGGTGGGGTCGCATCAATCACAACACAATTTTATATCAAATGTCGCTCTCAATCAATTTGTGCCGGGATCGCGTTCCCCACTACACTCTGGAAACGCACACTGAGGTTTTACTACTTCTTAAAAGACGTGTAGTGGTGTACTAATGTACACCAAAAACTCAAGCAACATTATTTTCTGTCAATAGCGATAAATAAATAAATAAATAAATATTGGGGACACCTTACACAGATCAACTTAGCCCCAAACTAAGCAAAGCTTGTACTATGGGTGCTAAGCGACGATATACATACTTAAATAGATAAATACATACTTATATACATAGAAAACATCCATGAATCAGGAACAAATATCTGTGCTCATCATACAAATAAATGCCCTTATACCGGGATTCGAACCCAGGACCGCGGCTTAGCAGGCAGGGTCTACCGACTGAGCCAGAACGGTCGTCACTATATATAAAATAAATAATATAATATAATAATAATGAATGCAATATTTTAAATTTTGAAAAACTCATGTGCATGTATTTCCCTGTGGGTACCTAAGAACTATCAGAAACATGCAATGCATTATTAAATTAATAAAAATAACTATGTACTACGCAATAAAAATAAATATGTATATGTCGCAGTAAGATAGATAAAACCGTTATATAGTTATAACCCTAGGAATATCATTATACGTCGTAACATAGTTAAACGAAAGCGATTAATTGCTATCTTACTAGGAATATAACTATAATACGTTACTAGTTTAGTCATATAGTTATATGACTGGATTCAGTCTAGTGAAATGATTGTACGTAGGAGTGCGACGGTGCGGCAGAGGTATAGTTATAACCCTAGGGATATAATTATATGCCGTAACATAGCTAAACAAAAGCGATTCATAACCATCTTACTAGGAATATAATTATAATACGGTAGGTACTAGTTCAGTTATATAATTATATCACTGGATTAAACTTAATCTAGGGATATAATTATAATACGTCTCTAAGTGGGACTGGAACCGGAAGTCCCGGTTCTTTATAGTTCTATACCAAAAAAAAACAAAAGGAACCCTTATGTCGCGACTCTGTCCATCCGTCCGTGTGTTTAGAGAGAATAAGCACATTGAATTGGAAATAATTAACAAATTCTTGCCCTAAACAATTCTTCACTGTGGTTCGTTTGTTTAACGCATATAATTATATCCCTAGGGTTATAACTATACCTTCGCCGCACCGCCACACTCCTGTCTACAATCATTTCACTAAACTGAATCCAGTCAAATAATTATTTGACTAAACTAGTAACGTATTATAGTTATATTCCTAGTAAGATAGCAATAAATTGATTTCGTTTAACTATGTTACGACATATAATTATATCCCTAGGGTTATAACTATATAACGGCTTTATCTATCTTACTGCGACATATACATCTACTAAGGTACAATTAGAAAGATAAATTACAATTATTTTACTCGTTATTTTAATGACGGTATGTATAACTATTGCCCTTTTGACCCGTGACCTCTTCGTATTTTGACCCTTTTGTACTTGTTTTATAACCTAACTATTCTCTCAATTTCAAATACCTAGAAATATATAATAGTTTGGTTATAGGCTCGCTTAGATTTTAGGTGACACCGTAACTAGTTAATCTATCACACCTCTACTATAACCTATAACATCTCCCTAAGTGTAAACAAAATCCATAAAACGTGTACAGTAAGAATGACGTGTACTCCATTCCTTTGTTTTGATTTTCCTCCATCGAGTGTTGGTTTGATGACTAATATCAGGTGACAGCGCGATGCTACCGAAGGTAACTTTTCTAATGGATACGGGACTCGAGAAAACACTATGGGTAGTTAGAGAGTTCGGTGTTCCGCTGTTCTTAATTGAAGTGGACGTAGCTCCTAGCTGCTGTACTCTGTATGAGTTGGGATATTGATGAATGATCCGATGTAACTTCTCATGGAATTTCGGTGGTTTATTCGCGAACACACAAATAATTTAGTTTGTTTCTGCTATGGTTCGGAGAAACAAGAGTTTGACTTTTAGCTGGAGTTGTGTATGTGTAAAACAAAAGTTATTTAGTTTTGACATTAAAAACATATTAATATAAAAAAAATAATTGTTAACCGTACCTAATAATAGCTTACATACCGGTGTAGTTATTTCCTGTAGCAATAAATTATATTTTTTTATTCTTTAGGTCTTCTATAAGGAACTGTACTGTAAAGGAAAATTATATCTGAAATGTGTATGACCTAATTAACACAGCTCTCGCCACATAGATGTAGGTACCTAAGTACCTATAACTCGAATGGAGCAAGTTACGATTAGGTACGACCGACCACAAAGGCGTTGTTTATAAAACAAAACAGCGCGTTCCTTCTCGCAATGAGTATATCGAGGTCTATGAAAATAATGGTCTATTAAACTGATGCCTCGTGCCTTGTACCTATTGTCGCTTAGTCAACGCCCGCGCCTTTATATCTTACGTTAAGACGTAGCCCGTAACAATATTGACTTGTGTACTGTCTGTTGGGGTTATGAATGGATAAACATGAACATGGATAAACAGTTTTTGTTTTATCGGTCGGTTTCAATTATACCACTTGAGATTACGGTTAGGGTCAAGTTGTAAATAAAATAAAATGAACAGTTTCTTAGAACGAAGTCAGCGTACTGTCGCCTCAAAACAATAATATATGTGGTCTGTCAAGACATTGCGACTAAAAATTTAAAAATACTTTATCTAAAGTTGTGGAATTAATGTAATCTAGTACACATCACAAGCTGTTTCTCTGAAAATGTCCAAAGGCGTTTATGCAAAGTCCATCAGGGCTTGTATCCGACGTCTTCATTAAGCCGTTTTTTGCCGTGACGGTGACAGCGGGCGGGGGCGGAGATAAACTATCTTATCACCCGCTATCTCTGCGAGGGAAGCTGCTGATCGATACTACGACATGCCAGAAATGGTGCCTAGCTTTCCTACTACAAATTGAAGCTCAGATGGGGTCGATTTTAGTACATACAAAGTTTATTTCAACAATCAACTGTCGTAATTTAAAAAATAGACCACATTTCGTGTAGCTAATATGCCCAATACCTAATATATTATAAATAATACTAACAATTACAATTCTATTAAAATGCATTTTGAGATGATCAATATGCAGTTTGATATTCTAATCATTATTCGATTTATTCGTATTGACAATATTATCGATTTACATGATGGACAAGTATTTTTATTAGACGTCCCCATCGTAACGAGTTTAAATGGTCTAATAGAGCTACTCTTGATTGCTTTACAATGCCAATGGCCCATCAATGTAGCTCAAGAGGTTTATTTTCAATCAAAATCTCTACAATCGTCTGTTATATCCAGCAGCGTTCAGAGGCGTTATTACGAGAAGATTATTTACAAACTGCAACAGTACCTAATCAAAAATAATTCTTTTATGTTGAGAATTTGTAGGAGTAGTAACTAAAAATAAGTACTTAAAACTTACCATTTGAGAACAGCAGGACTGCATATTTACGCACAAAACATTAAACTTAAAAATGAATTGAAAAGTATTACAGTTCGCGCTGCTCGAATGCAATTGCATTAGGAGCTTGAAATAAAACAAACGCAATAAAACTGGCGCGTTTTTATCGCCGCAGGACGCAGATACAATTAATGGAACGTTTGAGTTTGAATTATTGGTTAGGACCGCAGCGACCGCGGCGGGCGGAGGCCGAGCGTGGAGTGCTGTTTGCTCGCGCGGCTGCCGACCTGCAGTACAACGGCGCGAGCGCCGCAGGACTCGCTCGTGTGACGTGTCCGCGCAGATCTTTGGGCGGCTGGTACGATAACAACCAATCAGATCGCGTTACACACATTAAAAGCTTCGTTTATTAACATCGTTTCATAATTAATCTAAACGGCTCTTTCAACGTATCTGTAACATGTCCACCTAATTACATTACTATCGCTATCGCGCGGAACGACCAGTGTGTTGTACTGAATAATCCTATAATAGGGCGATTTGGGTGAGTCAGGCTATCGACTGAAGGCACTAGATACGGCTTCGCACTTGTAAGTTGCGTGTGCCGAATTGTGGCTTCATGAACATATGATCCGTTCAAAGGTTCAACGACCTGACAAAAAAATATGAAGAGACAGGCTTTCCTGATATGTTCAGTATAGACAATTTGTAGATTTTTTTTGTATAAACCTACTTGAACATAAAATGCGGTCTAAAACAATACATAGAAAAAAATATGCTCATGCATAAAAAGTGCCTTCGTGAAATGCCAAATCGATACCCGAATGACGTCGATACGAAAGGTTAATAGGTACTTAGGTTAGTATATTCATATTTTTATGTACCTATTATAAACGTTCTTTTTCAAGATTTTCACTCCAAGTATTTTTCAAGATTTAGGTAAGCATTTTAGTAAGTTTATCATAGGCACGCGATAAGCATTTCATTAGCCGAGCGCCATGTATACGTACGTAAACGCAGTATAAATAGGCGTCGCTTAAATTGTAATTTCACGGCTCGACGGCAATTTTCATTGGCGATTAATTCCTGCTTGTAATTTACCAGCTTGTGACGCGGGCGCCTCAGCCGACTGTTTCAGCGAACTAATCCAGGAACCACAAACAAGTAAATTAATCAAAAAAAAAGAAAGATGGCTGAATGTGACAGTTACACATGTCATGGTTATTGATTATACCGGCAATGACATCAGTGCAATAATTTTCTGCTACAAATGAATGCCCAATAAATGTCTAATTATTCGAGTAATTAGTATGAGACTGTTTATTGAAACAGATAAATTCAACTTTCTTCTTCATAACATGAACATTTCAAAATTGCTACGCGTATCATTGAGACAAATCAAAATGTACTATTGCGTAACAAATACTTCTAATAGCAAGATATTGGTCACTTTATGGCTGTAACGAAAAATGTTCATCTCTAGTTGAAGAAAGCAAGCCAAAGCTGATAATACCTTTATGACCATCACAGAAAAAATAGGGGCGACCGAGGATGAATAATTCACTCAATCTTGTTGAATCACTCTTGCAGGTACTACGTTCAAGCATTAAAGAGGATCAGTGGGGACAAGCATGGATCAAATAATCAGATAATTCAGTCTGATTATTGGAGATAGCTTTTGTTAATATGTTCTGTTCATTGTTTTTTGATGTTTCCTTAATTTTACTTGGCTCAATTAATTGCATTAGTTTAATAGATTAGTTTTGTTCTTACAAAGTGTACCCACTTAGATTATAATAATATTCAGATAACCTGTTAAACTAAGTTTAAAATTGATTATTTCAGAAGATAGTTAAACATTTACCAACATTCGTGTTTGCAAGATGGTATGTAATGTTAAAATATTTTTCCCGAGCTGTGTTATCGGCGTAGTAACTGCTGCTGCAAACTTTATTACTTGTGCCGATGGTAAAATGTATGAAAAACAGCTTAATAATATTTTATGTATCTGAATTTTTACTGAAGTTGGTAAGTTTCCTGAAGTCTTTAGCCATAAGACCACCTGTTGTCTAGTATAATTTAATTTATTAGCTTAATTTTTACGTAATATTTGCTTTTATGGAGGTGAACAATAAATAATACCTATTGGCGTTGTATTATTTTTTCCCTCTGTAAGTGCCTGAACTGGATTTTACCTAAATATTATTGGTTAAAATGATATCTACCTATACATATATGCAAACCAAAAACTTTATGTAAGTCTTCCCTTAGTGTAATAGTTAGGTATTCTTGAAATAAAACTATGGAAACTAATTATTTATATCGCGTATGTAGGTATAAATACATCTCGACGTTTTGAGCCCGTTACAGCGTTCGTGGTTAACGGGTGTCACCCGATATACCTAATCCATTTCCATAGTTTGATTTCAACTTATGTAAGTGTTATTTTTCTATTTCATTCATCCTGCTAAGCATTAAAATTCGATACAGGCATAATATAAAATATACATACATACATACATATTGGGGACACCTTACACAGATCAACCTATGCTAGGCGACGATATAAATACTTATATAGATAAATACATACTTCTATATATATACATAGAAAACATCCATGACTCAGGAACAAATATCTGTGTTCATCACACAAATAAGTAAATGCCCTTACCGGGATTCGAACCCGGACCGTCGGCTTAGCAGGCAGGGTCACTACCAACTGCGCCAGACCGGTCGTCAATATAAAACTGAGGGTTTAATATCCTTCCACAAAGAGGGTAGTTTAGAAAGCCGGAAAACGTATTCCGATACTAGACATTAAGTGGTAGTCAGGCTTGTAAAGATTACAGGAAACTAATAGCGGAGGTCAGATTTTTATAGGCTATGGGTGCGAAGGGCAGGCGAATCCCGGAGGGTGCAATTCTTCTTTTTGTTATATGGCTACGGCATTATCTCTTCGGCTCAGTCGGCCGGCCTCTAAATATGAAATGAGAGCGTGCTATCGGTTTGTACATACATAGAGGTATTGGTGAAAAAGGTTTAAACAATAGCACTTGATAGCTTCAGATTTTAGCACAATTATTTTTAAAACAATTTTAATTTTACCTTTGTAACAAAATTTTCCGAGAGATATTATATCATATTATTCCTTTCTAAGAAAAAGTAAGAATTTTTATGTTCCTTAATATTAACTGAATATCCAACGTAAATTATGCCTTTAAGTTATGGGTAAATTTAGATGTAAAATCAGCAGAACCGATATAATCAAATAAACCCACTCCGAAGAAACAGTTTAGACCACATACGAGTATGTGTCGATTTGCATATTCATCGGGGGTTGTAAGACACTCTTGAGAATATACGTAACATACTTAGAAGATGACTTTGTAGGTAATTATAAGGTCAGTAACATATTCTACGAAAAACATTTTATAATTAGAATAGGTATATAAGTTTTCAGGCTTTTGACTTCAACTACCAATTTTTGATTCAGGGTGTTTGTTAAATAATCAAAATATGTATAAAAAATGAAAACAAATTAAAAAAATGTGGAAAAAACACTGCATTAATTTTACTATAGAATCAACCTGAAAATCATGAAAAAAATGTCTGCTTCTGTGATGTTTTTAATGGAGGAGTATTTTTTTTCTCATACTTAAAGTTACACCAATACCACTATGTATACGAATCTACATTAAAGGATGCTAACGGAAATTATATAGGTAATCTCTCATGCACGATATAGGACAAAATAGATATTCCGCACTTGTCCTGGTACCTTGTATCTATACATTGTGTGGACAATTAACCTACGGGAACGCAAAAACCGTGCGAATGAGTGTCCACATCACACCACAGTCAAAAAACAAAGAGCCCTCAACTTCCGCCAGTACCGCAAATTGTGACAAATTGTGTTATTGAAATTTATGTCCGGCAGTTTTGAGACATAATTGGATGCGGAGAGAGCGGCCATATTCCCGCGTGACGTCACGTGCTCTAATGACATTTATTACGGACAGTTCATCGGCGCCGCCCGTCTCCGCAAAACGCAATACTATATCCGCATTTGGAAATTAATTTGCACGAGAATTTCAATTCCACGCATGGCTAATGTACTGCGATGGTTTTAGTGCTGGCTGGTGTGTTTGGAGTACATTTGGCGGCCATAGAATTTTGGATGATGGTTGTAATTGGACAGTGTTATGGAATAAGCGATCAAGCGACAGTTAGTTGAAATCGAGAAAATGAGCTAGAAAGATTTGAAATTTGAATCAGTTGTTGTAAGTTCATTTATAAAGTAAAAAAGTTAATTTTGACATTGAACCTATAAAAGTGTTCATAATTTAAATAGATAAAAAAAGAACACCATACCTATTCAAGTTTCGAAGTTATTAACGTTTTTCCGCTTGATTCTTTATTGAACTAATACTGGGATGAGGTTAATTTATTTCGTAGCGTACTATGAGACATATTTTGTCGCTTGATTCTTTAATGCAAATTGTTAGAGGTAAAGTGAATACTGGAATAAAATAAAATTCCATATATTTGAGTAAATAGTTCTATTGTAAATAAATCAACAACAATGTTTTCCTCCAGAATGATTAGGACTAATCCGTCTAACAATTTAGTTTTGTTCTCCAATCAACTTTTTTTAATAAATGTCAAAAAAATCAGCATATATGGCAAAATTGGCATTGTAACTATTAGTACTAGCCAGGATTACACACATAAGATATTATGATATAACAAAACCTCTTGATACTTAGTTCTCATTAAGCGAAATATCCTGCAATTTCAAATATGTAACAACGAATTAAACGACACTATTAGGGCGGTTAAATCGATATTGCGTTTATAAATCATCAAAACTTTAAACCAAAACGAATTAATGACATTTTTATGGCGTTTAACTCGATTTTGCGATTTAGAATATACGCTTATTATAATTTGTAAAAGTAAATTTGGCGTTCAATTCGTTTTTACGTAACGACTTAGTACACAGGGCCATACAAATTTTAACGTGTCGCTTGATTCTACCCCTTAAAATAAGGCTGTAAGCATGATTTTTCAACAAAGAAATAGTCAATACTATAGATTATCACATTTATATCCGAACTGCATTCATAACTTTTTTTTCGGATTTTGGCGCTTAATTCGCTATTCCATAACACCGTCCATTGGACTTGACTCTATTGAGTTCATCGCGTGCTTACCAGTCGCAGCGTAAGGGCTTAAAATGGGATATGTACCTGGAACAAAACCAAAGTTTATTAGAAAAAAATGTATACGTTTTAATGACTACGGGTATAGTAAAGATAATAGTACCTACTACTCGTATCCACGCTTATAAACATAAACAATATTATCACTAAATCAAGTCCTAAAAACACAGGCAGAGTTTACTCAACCTTTGAGGAAAAGCAGGTGCCTGAATAATTCAGGATTCAGGCTGAATCCTAGCGGTACAAATAGATTCTTGATATCTTGGTAAAATTTTACACATAACAGTATTTCTCCCATTAGCTTGGCAAAGGCATCCCTAATACTTAACTACTTAATCTAAGATGACGGATAGAGAATAACTTAGGATGTCATGCAATAGTTATTTGTTATACAAGGGGGCAAAGTTGTATTTTAACGCCGAGTGTGGAATTGAAAAACGAGCAAGCGAAAGGATTCTATAGTTGAACCACGAGCGAAGCGAGTGGTTCGAGAATAGAATCCTGAACTTGCGAGTTTTTAACACACGAGAAGTAAAATACATTTGTACCCGAGTGTAACACAAAACTTTTCCCCTCACTATAGCGAGGAAACTACAACGCAAAAAATGCGTTTATCACTGCTTCCAGTAGTTCCACAGGTGGTAAATCATTTTTATTACTAGATTCACCTACTTTTATCAATTTTAAAGCAGTTAATTTGACTTTATTCAAGGTCAAATTACTTTACCCACTAGTGGATAAAATGCGTTTTTACCCGCTGGTATTAAAGGACAAAACACGTGTTTCCGAGCTAGTGAGGGGAAAAGTATATTAGGTACGCCGAGAAAGAGAAGACGTCCACGTCAATGTGGATCCCGACTCAATAAAAGTCAAGTTATAAATCGTGAGGTGCCGTTACACAGGTGGCAATTTTTTCACGGTAGCTTTAGGAAGATTGCCACTATAAATAACTTGTAGGACAAGGAGGATGTCCGCGCCGCTGGCGTGCTGACTAATGGCTTGCCTGGTGACATGTAAACGCCAATAGATGGCGTTGATTGACTAATTAATCACGGCCACCACAATATCCGTTCCGTATGTTCTTTGGTTATATCGTTATCCACTAGGTACTTCATTTGAGCTACATACTTTGTTGCAGATTTAATTAAAATTTGCTATTTGTAAAATATACAATATCATTTTCCCCTCACTAGCTCGGAAACACGTGTTTTGTCCTTTAATACCAGCGGGTAAAAACGCATTTTATCCACTAGTGGGTAAAGTAACTTGACCTTGAATAAAGTCAAATTAACTGCTTTAAAATTGATAAAAGTAGGTGAATCTAGTAATAAAGATGATTTACCACCTGTGGAACTACAGGAAACAGTGATAAACGCATCTTTTGCGTTGTAGTTTCCTCGCTATAGTGAGGGGAAAAGTTTTGTGTTACACTCGGGTGCAAGTGTATTTTACTTCTCGTGTGTTAAAAAACTCACAAGTTCAGGATTCTATTCTCGAACCACTAGCTTCGCTCGTGGTTCAACTATAGAATCCTTTCACTTGCTCGTTTTTCAATTCCACACTCGACGTTAAAATACAACTTTGCCCCCTTGTATAACAAATAACTATTAAACCATTGCTAAGCTACAATAGGAACTGATTAGCGCTTTTTATCTACAGTAACTACATCCTGACTTATGTTATGTCAAAGTGATAAATACCGACGAGTATTATTATGTGAAAGACCAAACTGTTTGTTGTAAATTGTTTTCAGCTAAGAATCTATTCACAAAACCAATTGAAAAGTTGATAGAAATACAGATGGCCGCTAGTCATTATCACATGTCATGTTACGCTGCCCGAGAGGCATCTGGCGTGCTTGCGGTGCTTGTGTGAGATTACAATGGCCACCCGGTCTCAGAGAAATAGTTATGTGCCTTCTCACGACAAGTGGTCCGCTCTTTCTGTATTTTATATTATTCTAGCTAAAAGGTTCGTTTTGATTGTACGGAGAGATTGAACGTCAAGTTTCACAGACACGAGATTTATGTACCTACTCAGCTTCAAAATTGAATTCTTACGACCCAAATATTATCACATATATTACGGATAAAGTGCAAATATCATGTGAAAAACATTGGTGGAAAGGAATCGCTTTCAAACCTGTCAAATGTGACAGGAAAAAGGGCGGGAAAGCGTCAGTATAATGGATATGTCACCGACAACGCGGCAGAATGCGGCCATGCGCGGGTCGGTCCACTCCCAGTGGATTAAGAGCCGCCAGATTTCGATGAAATTTGAATACGAGGTGGACATCACGCTCGATGGACATACCAAAACTAGTATCTATTTAACTGGAAACACGCCATAGAGTACGAGCTGCTCGTAATCAGAATAATGAAAGCGATCACTCGATGCGATACTCGGTAAATACGGCTCGGAAAACATGTCCGAAATGATGGATGATGAAAGCGCAGATATGATGAAAGATGTAATCGACATAGATATCTGTAAATAGTCTTGCAGACCATCAATGTTAATGGTTTTAACTATATTTTAATGTGATTTTGTAACAGTTTAATAGGTATATGTTACTCGTATTTATAACGCTATGAATAATGAGTGGTAAAATTCAATGAAGTTAATATCTGAAGTAGGTAATCAGTTGCCGCCCCCAGATCGTGTCACTTGTAACCCGAGAGGGGGCGACGCGCGACGCCGGGCGGCGATGCTACTCACCTGCTATGGCTGCCCCGGCCCCTTTTTATTACTGACCCGTAGTAAACAGATCATTCGGGTTTGTGGTGTTATAAAAACGAAATTAACTCCGCCTGGCAAATGGTATGTCCAGCCAGATATCCTTAGTGCTCAATGCCCAGACGTTAACTGAAACTTGAATGTGCAATTTCAGGATAGTAGTTTTCCAATGTTCGTGTCGTCAATTTAAACCAAACACATATACTTACCTACTTAAAAGTCGAGTTGAGGGGCTTTCTTGCGATAGAGATTTATTTGATAAAAACCCCATTTGAACCATCCGTCTTCGTCATTTTTTATTCGAAAATTCGAAAACCTTTTATCTAAGCTGCATTATGACAGTTGCCTATTTATAAAATAACCAAAATAGCTACTGTTTACTCTAGAAAATCATTTTTTATTCGAAAATTCGAAAACCTTTTATCTAAGCTGCATTATGACAGTTGCCTATTTATAAAATAACCAAAATAGCTACTGTTTACTCTAGAAAATACAAAGTATAAAATCTAAGAACATTTCTAAAAATAATTTTTAAGAAAAAAAAACCGCCTTCCTTTGGGGTTCTGGTGATAAATACTTTCAAATGTTGGATTATGTTATCAATTCGTCTGTATATTTTGTAATGTTTGTTATTCGATATCTCCGTCATTTCTGAACCAATTTTGAAATCTGGATGATTTTGAAGTACTTACAGATGAGAATGATTATCAGAACGGAACTCTAACCAGGGGCGGCTCACTCTTCATCAGCAGTTCCACTGCACCAAATGTCACTGTTCTGGACGTAAGTGCATGCTGTTCTTATAAAAATACCAAAGTCACTATAAGTGTGCCGTTCAGATTTGAGGAGTTACGTTCTGACCATCATCAGCAATTCCACTGCACCAAATATCACTCTTCTGGACGTAAGTGCATGCTGTTCTTACAAAAATACCAAAGTCACTATAAGTGTGCCGTTCAGATTTGAGGAGTTCCATTCTGACCATCATCAGGAGTTCCACTGCACCAAATGTCACTGTTCCGTACGTAAATGCATGCTGTTCCTTTAAAAACACAAAAATCACCATATGTATGCCTTTCAGATTTGAGGAGTTCCCTCGATTTCTCCAGGATCCCATCATCAGAACTGGGTTCTGAGAAAAATGGGACCAATCTGTATGCATATACATTCAATCAAAAAAAAATATTTTCAAAATCAGTCTAGTAACGACGGAGATATCGAGGAACAAACATTAAAAAAAAAAAAAAAATTTTAAGAAAAAAAAAACCGCCTTCCTTTGGGGTTCTGGTGATAAATACTTTCAAATGTTGGATTATGTTATCAATTCGTCTGTATATTTTTTAATGTTTGTTATTCGATATCTCCGTCATTTCTGAACCAATTTTGAAATCTGGATGATTCTGAAGTACTTACAGATGAGAATGATTATCAGAACGGAACTCTAACCAGGGGCGGCTCACTCTTCATCAGCAGTTCCACTGCACCAAATGGCACTGTTCTGGACGTAAGTGCATGCTGTTCTTATAAAAATACCAAAGTCACTATAAGTGTGCCGTTCAGATTTGAGGAGTTCCGTTCTGACCATCATCAGCAATTCCACTGCACCAAATATCACTGTTCTGGACGTAAGTGCATGCTGTTCTTATAAAAATACCAAAGTCACTATAAGTGTGCCGTTCAGATTTGAGGAGTTCCATTCTGACCATCATCAGGAGTTCCACTGCACCAAATGTCACTGTTCCGTACGTAAATGCATGCTGTTCCTTTAAAAACACAAAAATCACCATATGTATGCCTTTCAGATTTGAGGAGTTCCCTCGATTTCTCCAGGATTCCATCATCAGAACTGGGTTCTGAGAAAAATGGGACCAATCTGTATGCATATACATTCAATAAAAAAAAATTTCAAAATCGGTCTAGTAACGACGGAGATATCGAGGAACAAACATTAAAAAAAAAAAAAAAACATACAGACGACTTGATAACCCCTTCCTTTGAGATTTGGAAGGCGGAAAAAAAAAAAACATACAGACGACTTGATAACCCCTTCCTTTGAGATTTGGAAGGCGGTTAAAAATTATTCGAATTCCAACGTCAATCATTTAAACGATAAACAACACGCTAAATAAAACCAGCAGTTAGCAATTATTGACGAATCAATCGAAGTGAGAATGCGTTTATTATTAAACGTAATACCACTAATGTAGTGTCCAGTCATCGCGACTGCCGCTATTGTGCAGAATATCGTGTTAATAGATTAATCCAATCAAAATATTAACTCCGCAACCGGCCCGCGCGTATTTACATTTCAATCGGCTGAATTAATGGTGAATTATTCCCGATTCAGATGTTGTATATAATCAGCGATATATGAAACCCAATTATTTATTGGATTCTGAAAATAGCACGTAATAAGTAGGTACCTTTACAATACGCGATATTCTTTCATGTCAAAATAACTCTGGTTCAAGCTTTCATAATTTCATAGTCAAGAGAAATAATAAATAATAATTCATATTCTATACAGCGCGTAAACCTAATAAGGGCGATAAATGAAACCAGGCATATAATTCAATAGTGTTTTCATTAATTAAGAGGTGTTTTTGAGTTACTCTTAATTTTCACCCCATAATGAATTTTTGAAAAATTTCCCAGCAGAAATGTACTGTAAACGTGGTTGCGATGACAATCAATGACAACTGTCAACGAGCGTTAAACGCGAGTGTGTTTGCATTACGTTGCGGGCCGAATTAATTTGTATGGATAAAAAAAAAACAATTTTAAATAAAACTTATCTAATTCCATTCTTTATGTCCTATACTCACCACCGTTAAGAGGTTCGCCCATATTATGTTTACACCCTGTATATGCACGGTGTAACATGAAGAAACCGAATAATTTTAACAACTCATCATATTAGAAGAGTAAAATAACATAAACTTTTCTGAATTTCGCCTACTTTCAGAGTTATACATTATATAGAGTTATAAGAAAAAAATATAGTTATAAGAAAAAAAATAACAATTACTTACTTATTATTTCTCAGAACAAAACGCTGTTTTGATGGCGATGATGCTGTTATCGGACATAATCGTTGATAGATATCAAAAAGTAAATAGGTAGTAACTTATTGCATAAAAGTAGTTTTTTTTAGAAAAAAATTGTAAGTTATCATTTAACATTTTGTTAAGTATTAACATTTTCATTTTATGTGAAAATATATCCAATAAAACAAAAAAAAAATACACAAAAAAGATTTTTTTTGGCGAAATTTGCTTGACGTGATATAACAGTTTATCTTTATTTTGCCCTCAGAAATGCGTAGTAAAAATCTTTCGGTTTCCTCGTATTACACCGTGTATGTACTACCAGTTGATTCTATAAGAGAATCATTTATCGAAATGATATAAAACTTATGTTGGTGTTGGTGTGTAAAATACCATATTATTAAGTACTATCTAGCTATGTTGGTTACATATTTGCGGGTAAAGTAATTTAATGGTGGTAAAGATATCTATTTCATCGCATTGCAACTCGAGACAGTAACCAGATCCTCTCCAAGGACCAGCTTAGCTGGGGTCGTGTGAAATCGGTGCAATATTTTTAGTTCCACGCTATTAAATCTTGGAAATCATTAATTTATAAGTATTTAACATTTATTCCTGCCAATATATCTTTATTTCATTTGTGATCAACTCTGAATTCTACGTTTATTTATCAACAAAGCAATCTGTAAGTTAAGGTAACGAAATACTTAAAACTGGTGCAGATATTGCTTAAAAAATCGGCTCAAATTATATTTCATCAAACGTACTTAGCTTATATTATAGATACAACGTTTAAAACTAATTATCTGTATGTATTTTAGCATGTCTTTATCTTTTTACGTAATTAGATATGTATATCGACGCTTAATACTTATAATACATGCTAATGCTTAGTTTGGGGCTACTGACCACTGACCAACCGTCAGTGTAATATTTATTTATTCATTATTTTTAAAACTACCAGTAGGTATCTAACGGTTTAAGTACACTTAAGATTGTATAAAACGGTTCTCTTTCCAAGGCTTTAAGTAATAACAATATAGCGTAATGCTCACATCACATACCTAACCGTATGATTGGTCGAGTTTCTAAACATGAACGCAAATTGCGAATTACCCGTCGCAGGCTCCAGTGCTGCGCGCGTGCCCGCCCCGGCCCGCGCGGGATTATACTCCCGAGTTGTGCGTTTGCTGTTTCCCATATCCGTATATCCCTTTATTGTTTCTACTGGGAAAACCTTTGGACATTTCATATCAACGAGAAAAATAAAAAACCGGTCAAGTGCAAGTGGGACTCGCTCACCGAGGGTTCCGTACAAACTTTCATAGTTAAATCATCAAAATGTTATTCATAGAACTCTACAGACTTGACTAAATCCCTCAAGACTCAATTTCCCACATAACAAGCAATATTTTAATATACAATTTTATTGTTAGACAACGTCCAAATAAAATCAAGACTATTCGACTTCAATAGTTTACGACTTACGCAAGGACGCTCCTGAACCGACCTCATTATATCAGGAAAAACGCGATGTAGGAAATGAGCGTTCAAAGTACAGCGAAATCTATCGGCAAATTGAGTAAACTAATGCGCGCGAGCCAGTATGGAAGATGATTTTTATGGGATAATTGTTTGTTGCGTGAACCGATTTTAACCATTTTACCTGAATTTGAAAGCAGGTAATTTCATTGTTATTTTGTTAAAATTAAATTGGTGAAATTTTGTTAAAATTATTTTGTTAAAAAAAAAAAGGGTGTTGAAATTGAAAATGTAAATCTGAAAGGTTTTTTATAAATAAAAAAAAAGTTTTCAAGATACGTGTACGATTTTATTTTTCCTGTAATATTTATTATAATAGCCTTGTTTGGTGAAAATTTCATAAATTTATGTCGGTATACTTCGGAGATAAGGGGGGGGGGGGGGCGGTATTTTTTTTACATTTTCCTTAAAAAAACATTTTTTTCACAACCAAAAAATCATAAAAGTAGTTTGACCTAGTTACTTGAAATTTACAGTTTGCCCCCCTTTCATTTTGGCCATTTTCTGTAATTAATATTAATAAATTAAAAAAAAATTATACTTTCAATTTGTAGAGGTTAACGATGTTCATAAGTATTTCAAATTTCAAAGCGATAGCATAAGTAGTTCTCGAGATATTTAATAATGTGACAGACAGACAGACAGACAGACAAACAGACAAACAGACAAACAGACAAACAGACAAACAGACAAACAGACAGACAGACAGACAGACAGACAGACAGACAGACAGACGGACAGAGCGGCGCTATAAGGGTTCCTTTTGTACCTTTTTGGTACGGAACCCTAAAACAACTGTAATGGCTCCTACCTACCCACCTACCTACCTACAACGTTGTAAAATATTTCAGAATTGAATTAAGAGAAGTGGAGTAGCGTTGCGGTTGTATCAAAGCACGACGGTTAAACAAACTTCGCTAGCGAATGAAATTACAAATGATCACCACACCAACAGGAGAAAGAGCCTTACTGTACAGTCGACTACGAAGAGTTGTATCCACTTTTTCACCTTTTGCATTGTATTAAGGTGAAAAAGTGGATACATCTCTTTGTAGTCGACTGTAGAACATTAAAAATTAATTCATTCTAAAGAAAATTGTACCTACTATTCAACTTGTATTTGATAAGTTTCAAATAGCTACAAATTAATTGTAGATATGTAGTGTACCTAATTAGCGTTATTCCTAATAAAATTAACAACATTTTACGTCTAAAGTGCGCACTGTGCAGTGCTACGTTGGAAAAGTTGTCGAGGACTTAGTGATCCATCGCGGAGTCCGCGAGACAATTGAGTCCATCTGGCCCGGCGATAGTGAGGTTTAGCAGGGATGAAATGAGTTGGGGTCGTCGCTCGCCGGACCTAATATTTGTGCAATACAACCTTTATTGCGAAGATCAACATGCTTGCCTCGAATATAAACCCTCGCGTGACTGTGTGCTGCTTGTTATCTTACACAAATACGTTTGCTGAATTTTATAGCATGTTTCCGTATCAGATATGACAATTTGTCATAGTCGAACCGTCGTCGTTGTCATAATTCTTTTCAACAATGATTTAGCCCTTTTCACTTAAATTGTACGTATTATGGGCAAATTATTGACATTGATACAGATATACAACGAGTCAAGTATTGAAGAAAAGCAAAAATTAAAACTGAATTGAAAAACAACTTAAAATAGAATTGAATTGAAAAAAAAATGAAAACGAATAACTTTCAATAGAAGTTACAATAACGTACGCGTATAAGATATCTTTTTTTTATCACGGTAGTTGTGTCAGTTGTGACGACGTTTTCCCATGGCATCGGGTCGTCGCGTGGGACTGGTGGATATTGCTGTGACGAAGACGAGCGTGTACCGGGGCACTTCGCAACTGCAGCGACGACAGCTGGCCCGCTTTATTTGATTTTCAACTATACGGAGCGTTCCAACTTTTATGCTGGCGTCACGACAGATTCAGGCGAAATTTGGAAAGAATCTGATAAGTTTTGGATTTATCGTTAACATTTGTAAATCCATAACATTTGCGGTAACGAGTTGAGGGAAATCTTCAAATCTCATTTACGGACACCCCGAAGTGTAGCAGGTACCTAAAATCGTTCATAATAATAAGTATGAACGTTTTCCAACGAGACGGAAGAAAACAAACATGTCCACGACAAGAGACAATGACAAACCAAGTATTTGATAATGTCACCGCCCCATTGTTGTAGCTATCGCTATAATGACGGCAAAGGTTCATGGCCACTGTTACTACCGAATCATACTCATGAAGAATTGTCGTCTGATATTTCAAAATCTTATCAAAGTTAGTTTAATGGTGTTTGGAGAGGTCTTAACCAATAATAATAAGTAAGGATTATAAACGAATTTTACTTTACACAATTAAAATTCCGCTAAACTGATGTCGATACTCAAAGGTTGCGGAAAACTTATCTCTTCACCCTCAGTGTTCAGTTACTTAGAACAAAACGTCACGCATAACTGTTAAAGTTGCAAGTGATGTTCGTATAATCCCGGAAACTTTACGAAAGGCCGCCAAGTAAACCCCATTCATCCCAATAGTCGTGAATGCAACAGAGCTTGTTAACAGCGTATTCCGTCAGATCGCTAACGATTGTTCTCAGCAATTGGTCAGAGATACGTCGGTACGTACAAACAGCCGTTGTAGGAACGTGGGTCGGGAATGACGTGCGTGAGCAATATCGTTTGGGGCAGATGGCACAGGGCGGGTCTGTTTGCGTCTGTGCTTCGGACGGTCAACAGCGGCGGCAAACATGCGTGCGAACGCTCACGTGACGCTCGCTGTGTGCTCCACTTCTCGTTTGTAGCTATTTTGTATCAATAAAAGTCGCGACGCATTCAATTAGGGCTCTTTGTGAAGTTAATCATGAAAGCGTGGCTTTGAGGTGGTTTGGCACATGCGCTGCTGTTGACAAAATTCATTATCATTCCGCGCTGCGGCGAGCGGTGTAATGAAATTTTTCTTTTGGCTTACTTTACAAAAACAAGTAACTAATCTATGATACTCGTGATGTGTTTTTAGATAGCATTAAAACTAAATTACAGTTCGTTAATTACTTGCTTTACCTAAGCTGTAAGTTACTCACAAGAAAATTAATCATCTTCATAATAACACTTTAAACATGATTTAAAAAAAAGGTTAATCATTTAATGTTAATATATAGGAAAATTGGGAAACCGCAATCTATTGAAAGTCATTGCTTACAGTCACAGAACTTGCAATCTGTACAATATGGTTATTTTGTTTGAAAATAAATAAAATAAAACGACAAACAGTGTGTTCCGGGCGATAAGATCACGCAGGCATCCGTTGCCGGCCTTTTATCGACGGGTTCAAAGTTGCAATACCTACCTATATAGGCTAGTGCCATGACGGGTCAAATTAGTGACACTGCATATACCCTACAAATACTGAGGACGAGAGGCTAATGTTTTCCGAGTACTTATGCACTTTGTGTTTCCGGTTTTTTCCGTGTATTTTCATAAATTCAATTTAAACACTTCACCGAAATATAACCAAAGTTTATTTAGAATTAGCTTTTGCCCGCGGCTTAGCTCGCGTTAGAAAGAGACAAAAAGTAGCCTATGTCACTCTCCATCTCTTCAACTATCTCCACTTAAACAATCACGTCACTTCGTCGCTCCATTTTGTCGTGAAAGACGGACAAACAAACAGACACACACACTTTCCCATTTATAATATTAGTATGGATTGTTTGTATTGTACGTTCCCCGAAAATTATCCTGAAACAAAATAGCAAATTGCAGTAATTTTTTTTTGCAAAAAACCTAATTATAAATCCCAGGCTAAGCTTTAGCAAACACTCGTGGGATATGTAAAGCTTTAAAAGAAAAGATATACAAGAAAAATATACCATTTGAAAGCGTACAAAAACTTTGAGTATGGGGTGAAGTGGTCCCTCTTGGCCCGTGCGCCGGTATTTTAATAATTAACGGTTAGCTTGGCTTTCGAATGTCTAATTTTAATGTTTTTGAAACATTTTAACATTTGTGAAACGCTATTGGCAATTTGTCGTTATATGCGGCTTAGTCTCAATTTATAAGCTTTATAATATGTAAAAGGCGAGTAAATTTTAATTTAATACTGTAAATAATATTTGTATACAGATATAACGTAATTGCTTAGTTAACTACAAAATATGTCATTAACCCACATATTATTGTGTAACGTAAATTACACTAAGTACCTATAACTATAAGCTTTTTCAATACCGTGTTGAAAAGAAATAAGGTAAATATATAAGAAATAAATAAACATATTATTATTAAATGAAATAGTTTTACAGTTGTAAAATATAAATTGCATCAGTACAACGGCAAAAGCAACGAGTTATTTTTTCTGCGGCGTGAAATTGCAGCGGCGAGCTGATGGAGATTCATTGAACGCTGGCATCGTTTATCAACCCAACCTTTCTTTGCGTTCTTACGCGGTTTTATATTCTACATTCTATTTGTACGGCGTAAATGAAACGTGATTAAAAATAGTAAATAATTGTATCAATCTCAAAAGCTGTTGGCGTAGTGTTTCAAAATATATTCTTGAAAGTCATATTTAAAATGGAAGTTTGTAAATTCCTTATTATAAGAACTAAAAGTTATTAAAAAATAAACTCTCGATATAAATAATCATATCTAGAGTTTATATGTAAATTAATAAATATGTATATCAATTGCTGTTAAAGTAAATAATGTCGAGGTAGATAGCGAATTATTAAAAAGATTGACTACCTGAAAATCAGAAAAATCTAAGAAAAAAGTGGAAAAGAGGGATAGGGGGAAGGAGGGGGGGGGGGTCATGTGTTTTAAGTGGTAATGTTTTACTTGTTATGTTATCTATCCTTAGTCCGGACCTGATCAAATGTATCAAAATATACAAATAATATTTCCTATTCTTTGAATGCACGTTAATATTATCAATTGCATGATTTTTTTCCGTGCCTAAATATGAGCCTATCTTCGGCAGTGGTGTTGTAAAATCAATACAATAGTGGAGCGTTGATGACAGTTGTTTTGTTTTATCTCCGAACCCACTTGCTCCCGAGAAAAAAGTTTACGAATATACCGCCATGTTGAGCAAATTGACTTTTGGAGTGACTAGTGACAGTTGCCAAAGGAGTTTGTGCATCAGGCGCTCAGGCGGGTGTGAGTGCTATATACTTACATAAGATTTTTACATAAGAAATTTGCCGTACAATACTTATTTTCGAAAGAGTTCCTTTTGCCAACCATCACAACAAAACCCTAACAAAACACAGAGTAAACATCTAATCACTTTTCAAATATTAACTAAATCGAATTTATGGTTAGTTCTATGTCCAGATATCTAACTTTTATAATTTGGTAATTTATTTCTTATAAATCTAGTTAGGTAGGTCGTATCGCAACCTATGAAAAGTTAAAATATTGCGTAAACCCAAATAATTTAATATTATTTCAACCTGCAACTTCGATCCTAAGTTTAATCGAACTCCGAACAACCAACAAACAAAATAAATCTTGTATTGAAATTTACAAGGCATAAACATCAGTTGGAAACGCTCCCAAACTTTTTTGTTTAAATCTATGAGTGGGACACGAAGAAGTTGCGCGGAGCCGCAGGCGTCGTCGGTACCAACTCCACCAACCAACTGTTACGAGTACGTCGCTGTCGGCCATGTTCAACTTTCAGCTACTTAGTTTTATTTCACACCCAATTTATTCACAAGTAGCGAGTCTAAAACCGATAAACGTTTCCTTTTGCTCCGCGCGCGGGTATTGGGCGCGGTGGGGCGGAATTCATGGCATATTGTTCATAAACTGCAATAACAGTATTTGAGTAGGTACTCACAAATACATCAGATATTTTAAAATCATTTGTTTCCTATTGAATGCTTTAGGAATTTATACGTAGGTAATTTAAAACGGAAATTTGCTCTAGATATAGTTTCCCCAAGAAAAAATATTTAGATGATACCTATAATTTGGTGCAGGAGATGGAAGGCGTGGTGATTCAAGTTAAGATTAGAATTTTCTTACAACTCGAATGCCTGCCGCTTCTTGCAGATACGTATTTCTTTGTAGGTATTAAATTATCTTCAGCAACGTGATACATGCTATCGAAATGAACCGCTAGAGCGAACCTTTGAATATTATGTAAACTCATTGTTTTTAATTTTATGTAAGCGCATTATCAGCAGGATCACCCACATCTCAGAGGATTACAAGCAGTGGACATTTTCATACTGCGGCTATAAAATCTTTATAGAAAAAAATATAAAAGCTCAATACGGGTCGTAGGCCGTGTCCGTAAAACCGCGTTGATGTTCAAAAAGCCTTAAAAACTAGTATCAATCCCATTTCCCTATTGGGGTTGAGAGTATCAACGCATAAAATAAAAATACCTATGTAATAGCCACCCTCCTTTAGCAAGGAAGGCAGGGGGCGGCCGTAATAAAAATTCGTTAATAGCTTTATTTACTGTCTAAAGGACGGCTGTTAGCTAAAACAGTTTCACTTATGACGTCACTCCCATCCCATCAAATTGCAATGACTCAATTACTGTTATTCAATATTTATGATTGTAACATTCACATTTAATAGAAATACCATTCGAGTTGGTTCCCTTAATTGATCCAAGAAACATCGTAAACATTGAGATGGTAGTTGGTAGAAAAAATTTTTTGGGTGTTCTATTGTTCATATTTTGGGTGTTCTAGTTTTCCCAAGATTTGTAATTTTTTACTAATTAGACATGCTGATCCAAATAATTTCTTTACTTTAAAACCACATAAGCAAGTTTATCAATTACATTGATACCAAAGAGAAAATTAGTAGGCATGTAAATTAATTTAATAAAGTTTGTTTACACCAGGAATAGCAGACAGGCTCCTTTAAGGATTACGGGTTTGCAAACAATACCGGCGATTATCTCCGTGAATGGTTGTCAGCGGCATCAGGCGTCTTAACAGCAGTTATTATTATATGTAAACGAGCACGCCCAGAAAATATCTAGACTTAATTGTACGAGTCAATCTCAAAGGACGTATACGAGTACTGAGTATAGGTATGTATTGTATATCTAATATTTATTATAAATAAAAAATTGAAATTAATAGTTGATAATAATGTGCAATTTTAAACAAAAAGGGCATTTTTCTAGGTCGTCAAGTTTTTCCAATGCTATTTTGATATACATAGCTTCGAATTTTAAATTAACCTTATCGACAACCGTTTACATGTTGGTTGAAAACGCTGCATACATGTAAACTATTACTATTACTAAAACACCATGTTAAGATCAACTGCGTAATTTCAGTCCCTAATGAAGCAAACTAGAATACCCTCATGCAATGTGTTTACTTATTATGCGAGAGAAATAATCTTATATTTTGCCAAGTAAGATATTTGAGTTTGTTACGTAAGCGCAACACAGGTGTTTGGCCGGAGTCCCCAACCTGCTAGCAATCTGAGTCAGCTGCATGTCAGATGCCAAAGCTATGTTTTGTTGTAACTTTTATTACGATAGAGTGGAGGAATTTTAAGTGTTTCTTTTAAATAACTATGTAATTTACAGTATGAACTATTTTATGTAGTAGGTATTTCTAATCCCAATTCTATCCCACCTCACAACAGCTGTCATGTCACACTCATTGAAAAACTGAACTAACTTGGAGTTATTTAGGCAAGGAAGACACGTTAAAATCATTTGTTACTTATGTAAATGTATTTTTTTGAATAAGTACAACAAGAAATTATTTACAATATTGGCATACACGGGTCTGGCAATCCAGTTTACGCAGAGGAAAATATGTAAATATCATGTTATAAAACCATTTTAATTCCTGACCGGATAATCGTCGAATCTCCTGAAAATTTTAAAGCGTTAAAATTTAATTTTATTCCGGGCTGCGGTGAGGCCTCTACCTGCAGGCGGCAAGCAATTCGACTCTAAAATGAAGTAATTCGACTCGTTGCGGCACGTCCCTGGCATTACTTACCATCTAGCAACAATTTGTTTTTCCCGCCCTCCAGAAAAACTCGAGCAAGCGCGCCCTGCTTTTTAGTCCCAATTTATTCTTCCAATAAAATTTGCCGCTTTGCTTTTGTGCGAGAAATGCCTCTAAAATATTTAAACAATTTATGTTTCGCTAACGCAGTTTTCTTGTTACACGCCGCAACACATCGGCCTTACAATTTTGTAAGCACGTTTAATATGCCTCGCAGACTTTGACTTCGATTTAGCATAAATTTGGGTATAATATTAATCGGGGGCTTTGAACTAATTTGTTTTATGTAGCTTAGCTTTTAGTATAATGACGCGTTCGAGAAATGTGCGTAAAGGTATAATACATGAAAGAAAGGATTTCCCTGTGCCTTTTTAAAAAGGAAATACGTCAAAGACGATGAGCGAAGATCACTTGAGGAACGAGAAGCGAAGGGCGGCGCGGCGAGTGGCTTGCGACTCTAACGGCGCGTGACAATGGCTTCCATGCTAAATGTCATGGTGGCCATTGTTCTGCCACCCCACCACCCCCTTCGCCCTTGCCACCCTCGCCCTGCGCACACACCGCTGCAACATTGGCATTTAGTGACACCGCCTTCCACTACTTACCTGAACCTGAAACCGAGCCTATACATATACACCGTAAAAACTGATAGAAATATAGTTGATTTGCAAACACCCTTTATGTAGCGCTAAGTCATATTCTAGATACTCGGCGTATTAGTAGGTACCTATTTGGCCCACTTTATAAAACTTACTTATGACAACGGAATAGTGATTTTAGCAAGTTGTGAAGCAAAGTGAAGGGAGGGGGAAGACGCTAACTTAATATGGCGGGGCATCAGGCAATTTGTTCAAGACGAACCTCCATAGTCGCCAGGGCTGCTCGCAACTTTATTATTACCGACCACTGTTTTGAAATACGGTTATTGTTTATGTTTCAAGATTTCGCAAAATTCAGGGAAAATTTGAGATCAATGTTTTTAGCATAATGCCGAGAAGTTAATATTGACTTGATGTTTTAAATAAACTGTCCGGTTAAAGTTTGCTTTATAATAACGAAATCTGGATTTAGGAACAACGAAAGGTGAAATAATATAATGCTTTACATATTTTACATAATAATCATTATCGACATAGTATTCCTTCAGTTTTCTTTGCACATTATTCCTGAAGGGATAAACAGAGTACAAACGCAATATAATCTTGCTGAAAATCAGCGTCGAAACTCATATAACACAACTTTTTTCACATTAAGATAACGAGACAGACAACCCTAGCCCATAAACGCTTCCAGAGAAAATCGAGCGAGGTGATTATGGATGGTAAGACCTTTAGCTTAAAATCTGTACACACCCCAATATGGCGCACTTTATGTATCGCCACCTACTCGCTCAAGTGGCTTGCTATACAGGGCGCACAGTAAATCTAAGTTTACTTTGCACCTATTTAGAGATAGCACAGACTGTGCATTTGCATTGTGCAAGTGTTTTTTCTACGTTATAACATTATCAAAGTTATTTGGAAGTTAAAGTAATACTCGAACAGTGTGTGTGTGTGGCTGCAGAGTGAGCCTGGCCAGATTATAAATATTGTAAGACTTGGAAGACAAAAAAAATTTAAAAATCGATCTTACTATTAATTCAGCCGGAAAACAGCCTTCGTGAGCCCGGTAAAAACAAAGCATAAAATTATGATGAAAGTGCGGATTGTGATACCGGAATAGTAGATTATTGGATATATGATGAAAGTGCGGATTGTGATACCGGAATAGTAGATTATTGGATATAGACATTGTGGTTCAGTAATGTGACTTAGTAATTTATAGTGATTGTAAATTATTTCGTTACAAGATAAAAGAAAGATTAAAAAACATAAAATTATTTTTTTTCTATGGAAAATTTCCACTCTGTATATTAAACACGTACTCGTAAGTTCATTAGGAAGGCATAAGTCGAAGGTGCGTCATGGCATCGCTCCACAAACTCCGAGTACCTTACTGTACTGCTTGCTCTTTGGTCAGTTACGTAACTCCCAGCAAATTAATGTCATACGTAAGAGGGATACAAAATGCATTTCAAGAAGAATTTCATTTGTAAATTAAAAATGCAAAGAGTGTACCCGAATAGTACAATTTCCTACTGATATAACTTCTTTAGCTTTTGTATGAAACGCGAGATTTATATGAGTGCAATTACCAGTTTAATTTAAACGTTATTAAAATTCATGAATAATTTGCATTTCACAAGCGGTAGCTTTCTTCTAACTAATGGTAAAGTTAGGTATTCTTTATCAGTCCGTTTTCTATTCGAATAAGAAAGTAAAATATTCCAAACGCATAGTTGAATTTTAATATTGATAAATGGAATATTTCCAAGTACCGAGCATTCATTATTTCGCATTTTATGCCAGTACGTTGGAACGTCCATAAAAATCATAAAACGTAGTAAGGGGGTCCCCATTCGTTCCGCTATTTGCGTGGTCTACAAACGTCTAGCGAAGACAACGGTGTCCTTACAAAGATCGTTGGCCGCTGACAATAAAAGTGTATTTGCGAAGAAATTTAATAAAGCGGAAGTGGACGTCTATTATGGTGCGCCCTGCGACCTCGAGCAGTTTCGTCCGACGGCCGACACGCGGTCAGGCGCCCAAGCTTGTTGTTGCGATCGCTGCCCGACTCCAGGCGCTTAGTCAAGCAAGTAAACCGACATACTCGTAGTTCAGAGTTGAAACTTTGAATGGGCGATCTGTTTTTCTACAGCTGGACGTTCGCCTCAAGTGGTATCAATAAGTTTACAAACTGACTTTGGATTGTTTTATAAAGTTTAAATTCCAATCTTACACTCGATGTCATATAATTAGGCAAAAGAATGTTGGAGATGGAGGTTAATGGATGAAGAGGGATGGGTAAACACAAACAACGATGGATGGATTGTGTGAAAGAGTATATGAGAAAGAAAGATGTGAGAAATAAATAACTTTTTAACAAAATATAAAACCGCCTTCAAAAATAAGCGCGTTAGAAAACACGGAGAAACTAAAAAGCAAAAAATAAGAAATCTTTGAATTCAGATTTCTTATCGGATTGAAATAATCTAAACATCCAAATTAAAAACAAATCATTATTTTTGTAGTCGGTACCAGCCCTGTTCCTCGCCTTGCTTAGGCTGTTTGCCCCACCCAATCATACTCAGGCTGGCCCCGACTCCAAAAATAATTGATTTGTTTTTAATTTGGATGTTTAGATTATTGCAATCCGATAAGAAATCTGAATTCAAAGGTTTATTATTTTTTGCTTTTTTGAAGGCGGTTTTATTTTTTGTTAAAAAGTTAATTTATTTGTTGATTTTTAGTGGTTCCTATTAATATTATAAGTATCAGTCCGAATATGCATACAGTAGTGAAAGAATTATGCTTTAACTCCTAAGGACCATTGAGGAGTTGACCTTCCATCATCAGCTCAGCCACATAAAATTATTACCGTCAGGCGAAAATACTGGTGTACCTTTGAAAAATACACTAAACACATTAACACATACATATATATTCATATTACATGTGCCTATAACATTTGAAGAGTTCCCTCGATTTCTCCAAGATCCCATCATCAGACCCCGACTTGGTGCCAATGGGACCGCCTCGGGGTTATCCCGTTCGATTAAAAAAAAAATTTGAAAATCGGTTCACGAATCTCGGAGATATCGAGTAACATACATACAAAAAAAAAATAAAAAAAAAACATTCAGTCGAATTGAGAACCTCCTCCTTTTTGTGAAGTCGGTTAAAAAAAGAAAAATGATGAAAAATAATGAAATGATGAATGAAGATGAAAGAAAGGTGTGATGTGACAAAAATAGAGGAGAATGGAAGAGGAAGACGTGTTGTACCGACCCCACATAACGTGGGATAAGGGTAGGAGGAAGAAGAAGACTCGTTAAGCAATGGAAACGGGCAAACTTCGACCGTTGGCGCGATAAGGAATATTCCCTACAAATATTAGAGACGATTAATCATTGCATTTATAAGTGGTCACACAGTCAGAATGCACTACACTTGTCTGCTTTGAAAAACTCCACATCACTCCTTCCTCACTGATCGCCGCCGGTCGAACACTGGCCGCCGCCCATACTTGTACCACCCTAACTCGTTTTGCCTTCCACGGCCCTACGGAAATTCGCATTACATATTTATTTAATGCGTGGAGCAATCGATAGTAGAGAGTGCCACCGCTGGTGAATTCCATTGACTTTTACCTCAATAAAAAGTAGTAAGTACTTGTAAGTGCAATTGGCACGCGTCAGTATAGGATCAGGGTCAGGATGTTTATGCACCCTTTTAGGAATGCTAATTTAGAACAGTTTATTTTCGTTATTCTTTATTCATCTACTTATTTCTTTCAATCTACTCTATTTAATTTTGTAGCCCTTTTTTCGTGTAAACAAATATTTAATAAATTGATAGATTTGATCTAGTTTGATGTTTTGTAGCCAGTATTTTGTTAGTGTTGGTGTGGTGAAAAATGTTGTGTTTCACTCGGCGGCAAAGTTTGTTTAACCTTCGTGCCTTGAAACACTCGCAACGCTCAAGATTCCACTTTGAACCACTCGCTACGCTCGCGATTCAATATTGGAATCTTTCGCTTGCTTGGGTATCAATATTGGCACGTGCGGTTAAACAACCACTTTGCCCCCTTGTAAAACAAATAACTATTAATTAGTGGGCACAAGTAGGTAGGTACCTGTATTTTCGCGCTGCAGTTGGATCGTTTTTGACACACACTGAAACAGATCATATAGCTAGTAATCGTTCTACTAACTTGTACCTAATATTACTTATATAAATCGCGTCTTTTGTATTTCCATCATTCAGTGATACTGTAATCTTTAAAACCATTATACAGCAATGCACTGACCGATCCTCCAGCCCTATCTCGCACCGTTTGTGGACATTGACAAACAAGTTTATCACCCGATCTATCAAAGGTTTATGCAGTTCGTTTTTGACACACCCCCAAACAGGTCACAGCTACAGGGTGTGTATTTTTCGCGCACGCACGGCGTTAATCGCCGCTGGATATTAGAGGCGTCCATCGGTATCGACCGGTCGCCCTACTTGTTGCGCCACCTCTCCACTATTTACGCTTCAACTAAACAATATTCACACCCCCGACGCTTGTAAACAACTTCAAAATGTAGCTTTACATGTGTAGTTACGTATATCGCGGCTTCAATAAACCCAAAAAATAAGGTAAGTGAATTGAGAACGTCGCGGTCTTTACATAATTCACCTTAGGTATAACACAAAATATTCACGTTAGCGTCACTAATTCGTAACAAGTTCAATAAATGAATAATAATCAGCATAACTTTGCTTTTAAGACGAGTTAATGGTGTCATCAAAGAAGGTTGCTGATAACTAATGCAAATCATTTGCCCTTTCATCACAGCTTTCATGTAAAAGCTGAGGACTTAACTTACAGAAGATATCAATCGCTTGCTCTATGACATTGATAACGAAACACTCCATGTCGTTCTGCCATACTTATGTATATAAAAGAGTGAAAGAGATAAAAGACAAAATGTATTATGAGTTACTCTATTGTTAAAATATTTTTAGAGATTCATAAATCATCCGATAAACACATATGTAAGAGTAATTATTTATTAATGCCTTATTATTTGATTTATCTTACTGTTATTTATGATGAAAGTATTAAAGAATATCAATTGACTCATACTAGTCACTGGTTTCCGCCATGTTGGATTGTTATAAAAATGGCGGACATACAGTGACGGTGGCCCAGTTCGAGTACAGACGAGTTGTAGTGAAGATGTCTTGAATTATTATTGTAAATTGGTTGTTAATATGTTTGTTATAAGCGAATAAAGTAAAGTGATGGTACAAGTAATAGTTTTCATCATCAACCCGGTAATGTCCCCAACAGGTCAGAAATGGGACGAAACAAGAATCTGTAGAGATTTTTGCCACGCCACACGAACGTAAGGTTTTCTTTCCTTTGGTTTTTTTTTTTGTGGAAGTACCATTATCTTACTTTACGAAACGTGCACTGAAATTGTTATGGTAAGTGAGACATTTATTTTTCTTTCTTTGGCGTTGTAGAACTGGTTTGATAATCTACCGTCATGACTATATTGCAAAATCTGATGGAATAAAATAATTGTGGTAAATTATATCAATAGATCAATAATACGCATAAAACAAAAGTATAATTATTGATAAAACGTGCAGTAGTCAATCACTTCTCATTATTTAACATTATTGTTAAAAAAAAAAAGATGTCATCATTACATTTACTTACCCTCAGTACTGTGTATTATTAAAAGTTATAACGATTTCTTATTTTTATGAATCCAAAATGGAACACAACTTGTTCAGAAAATTGCATATTATTTTACACATTAAGCGCTACGATATGCTGCAGCGGTCAATTTGTGACAGTATGTCTTTAAGAAATCGTGGAGTTATGAGTAAACTGGCACTTTGTCAATAGGAATAAACTCTTGATTAAACGATTTTTCCTTTGTATTAGCAATGCCTCGAGTTGTTAAAAACGGCTAACAAAATTTTGCTTCAAATTCACATCTCGGTTTTTGAAAAGTGGTGACATTTATTATACCAGTAAGAAAATAATCATGGGTCAAATACTTGTTACTTAATTATGATACATATTCGAACTTATCAGATTATACAGATCTGGAATACAATTTAAAATAAATATTTAATTATATAAGCTGTGTAAAAATATGTAATCATAAAATATTCTAATATTGCAATTTCTTGAGTCAAGGGACACAATATTGGTAAAAAAAATATGTAGGTATACATATTATGACATATTGATTTTAGTTCAAATTGAAAATTATAATACAGGGTTACTTGATATTTGATGCGTTAAGTACGATATTGATCATAGTATTTTTAATGTATACAAAAGTCATTTCCATCTGACACGTGGCATAATGCCGGACCGTGCCCAAATCCTGGACTAAGTTTTTAAATACTTTGTGTGAATCGAATCCATTACATTAATCGTTAAATCGAAGTTGTGTCACTGTCATTCAATTCTGTCACTGAATTTTAAATTTAATGAAATTAACTTTATTGTATTAAAATGCCGGATTGTATATCCATCTGTTTTAATAATGTGACTTCTTATTGTAAAAAGGAAGTCTTAAGTTTAACCGTAACTAGGAAATTAAAGTTTTGCTATGTTTAATCTGATTGGCAAGAACATGATTGAATGTTACCATATAACGTTAATTTCCAATCAAACTAAGTTCTAAATCTTCATCTGTGAAGCATATGCTGTACGTCAAGTCGTTTTAAAAAACATGTTTATCGTTATAGCAGTGGTATCGTTACAGCAGTTGTCAATCTATAACAACAATCTAATAATATGATCGTTATCATTTCTTTTAAAAAAGTTTGGTCACCTCTGGTTGTTCGTGAAATCATTTTCGGATATACGAGTAGTAACTCGTTATAAAACAAAAATGTTTTTCCTTATATGATCAATCATCATTAGTATAAATCTCAAATATTTTAACTGTGTTATAGAATTCCATGAAAATTGAAGTGCTTGGTATCCTCTTGCTTGTTGACGGCAGGCAAAAGGTTACATTTATTATTACTATTCTACAATGGCCAGTGATGGCGCAAGTATCTGATCAATGTATATCAAATCATTCTTCGTATATTACCATGATGATCATGGGTATGTATTCGATGGGAAATCGACAACTAATGTATAATGCTGTGAATTTAATCAATGATATCATTGTTTGTTTCTGAAATAACACTAATTCAATATTAATTGCAATGATGATTGCAATGGTGATAATTCAGGCAAATGAGATGACATCACTTCACAATTGGAGTCATATGTCTTCATATGTAGTCATATGTAGAGTCATATGTAGAGTCAGATGTAGAGTCAGATGTAGAGTCAGATGTAGAGTCAGATGTAGAGTCAGATGTAGAGTCAGATGTAGAGTCAGATGTAGAGTCAAATGTAGAGTCAGATGTAGAGTCAGATGTAGAGTCAGATGTAGAGTCAGATGTAGAGTCAGATGTAGAGTCAGATGTAGAGTCAGATGTAGAGTCAGATGTAGAGTCAGATGTAGAGTCAGATGTAGAGTCAGATGTAGAGTCAGATGTAGAGTCAGATGTAGAGTCAGATGTAGAGTCAGATGTAGAGTCAGATGTAGAGTCAGATGTAGAGTCAGATGTAGAGTCAGATGTAGAGTCAGATGTAGAGTCAGATGTAGAGTCAGATGTAGAGTCAGATGTAGAGTCAGATGTAGAGTCAGATGTAGAGTCAGATGTAGAGTCAGATGTAGAGTCAGATGTAGAGTCAGATGTAGAGTCAGATGTATAGTCAGATGTAGAGTCAGATGTAGAGTCAGATGTAGAGTCAGATGTAGAGTCAGATGTAGAGTCAGTCATTATCAAGAGTTATATTAATAGGTGTATTAATCATGTCGGTCAATATGTAGAGTTGGTCAAAATCATGTAAAAGAACGGTCAATATGTAGAGTTCGTGATACTCATGTAACAGAACGGTCAATATGTCGAGTTGGTCATAATCATGTAAAAGAACGGTCAATATGTAAGTTGGTCATAATCATGTAAAAGAACGGTTAATATGTAGAGTTGGTCATGATCAATTGATCATGTAATAAGTAATAACGCGTGAATAATAAAATTCGTCCGTAGTTACAGTACACTTTTTGTACGTTTGACTATTTTGATCACAGTACAAGGTATAATATGTAGATTTGGTCATAACTCATAATCATGTAATAAGTAATAACGCGTGAATAATAAAATATTTTGATCGTAGTACAAGGTATACAATTAACGCTATTATGGTACTTATTGGTAGATATCAACAAGGAGGATACCTATGGCACAATGTAACATGTATCTTATGGAATCAATGTTTGATGCACGTGGACGGACGTGTTAGTGTAAAGCACGTGGATGAACGTGCGAGTCTTTTAAGCGCGTGGATGGACGTGCGAGTATTTTAAGCGCGTGGATGAACGTGCAACTTTTGAAGCGCGTAGATGTACGTGCGAAGCTTTTAATTTTAATACACGTTGATGAACGTGCTAACGTTTAATTTTAATCTTAATAAATAATACATTAAACAATAATATAAGTAGTAGAATTCTTACTGATATAAGCAATCGATTCAAAATAATCAACCAAAAATAATATTCTAATATTTCATTACACGCCTTACGTTAACAATCGGGATATGTAGTTGGGAAAACTTAAATAAAATGTTAGTCAATTACAGATAATTTGAGGCGCAATGCCATGTTCATGAGTGCTTTTATTATTTGAGTTAAAAATTTTACTATGTTCATAAATACCTACAAAAGCATCTAAAAAAAATTGTTTTATCAATGACATTATGAGAGTATATGCGTTATGTGATTTTAGTAACACGGAAAATCAACCTATTATTAGACGGACACGTAATCTCGCTTGCCCGTATTATATAAAAATTATTACCTTAATGATATGATAGATCATTTTGTCGACTTCCAATGAAAAAAAAGATCTTCGTAAGTTCGATATTATTCATGGCGATATAATGTGTTATTTAATTAAAAAAAATAAAGGGTAACTATATATAATATTAATTGAACACAAGTACATCTCTATAATGCATGCATAAATTCTGGTCTCATGGCTTATAATATATATGCAGTTCTTGGTTTTTCGTCAGAAAGCTTAAATCGCTCAAACTACATTGCGATGATGTTTCATAAAGCGGTTATTAATTAGTTTTATTCACATTATACCGCGAATATCGCTGCATTAGATAAGTTTTGATTTATTTATTTCATTAATATAAAAGTACACTTCAATCTTTAATAATTTATATTATGATCGACAATGTCAAACATTACAATTATGGCGACTTTTTGATTGGTTAAGTAGTACAGTAATTACATTTTTCTCTTTTGGCTACCCGTATCTAGTTCTTTATGTGTAATATAACCTTGGGTGCTCATTCTCAAAAATAAAGTAACAAAGAACATTATGTTTTAAATTATTATGCTTGAATCAGAAGTAACAATAAATTTGAATAACATACGCAACTTATACTTATTACTTAGCATATTTTGTTGGTGATATATTTGGTACATACTAAAAGTCAAGTACATATACCTCGAATCGGTTATGAAGAGACCTATCCAAGTATCTGTTATGACTCTTTGTAAGACAAATATTCTGCGATATACTTACATTCGTTAAGAATAATATAAAAGGTTCAATGTATAAACCCATTTCATAGATATCAGGAATAAAACTAAAATGTAGAAACCCAACATAATATTCATTGTCTAAATTCGCAATAGCCTTTCATGGAAAATAAAGTTATACTTGATGTATATGTGGATAGACCTCTTGATAATTATATGAAAACCCCACAGCTTGAAAGCAGTACGAATAATGATTATTCATATACCTTATCTATTTCATTGCAGCCACATTGCTTATGTATATAATATCTAACGGCTGTCGCTATAATAAATAGCAATTCGAATAGCAATAGAAACATGTGACAATCATATTAACTTGTTGACAAAAATGAATTTCAAAAGTTCTTTGACAAAACCTTATTTTTACTACACCGTGTTTCACTTAACACTAAAAACCTGAAAACAGTTTGTTCAGAATCGAGAGTAGAATCGATTGAGCTATATCTTGATGGGGGTAATATTTTTATTTAAATTAGTATTATTAGTTATTTTTTACGTGCCCATTCTATTGTACTCGTAATACAACATTGTGTATATCGCATTGCTAGAGGTTGTTTACTTTTTTCAGTATTTAGGGGTATTAATACTGGCTGGTTACATGGACGATTATTTTTTCCACTACTAGTTTGACGTTGTTTGTCAGTTCAATCTTAATGTTTATCATAAGACATAACAAATTCAACTCTTACCTAATTACAACCTTGTCATTTTGAATATTGAGTTTATTTGTTTACTGCGATTACCTGTCCAATTTGAAGTTTACTGTGACAAAGCTTTAAAGTGTTTTACAGTGACATCTTAGCTGTCTATTGGTAAACCTTATGTCGTTGCAGTAACGTACTCAAATAAATAGTCTTATGGTTTATGATGGTAGTTAGTAATTATTTTATTGACTGTAGAGCTAAAAGTCAAGTAGAGCTGTACATAAATCTAAAAATTCAATTAAAAAAAAAGTAACCATCAGAATAAAAGATGAAAACTCTAGATGAGTTTAAAAAAATAAAAATCAGTTGGGGTGTCTGAGGTTTTGAGTGATACCGGAAACATCCTGTATAATCAGAAATACAAATCAATTTAATTCCACTTACATGGGCCTATAACCTAAATAAAATAACTTGGAATTAACTTACATTAATTATATCCCCAATATATAAAGAAGTTTTCTATTTCGACATACTATTGCATCAATCTTAACTAGAACCTAAAAAATGTAATAATGATAACAGAATAAAAAAAAAATAAAGACGTACACCGTGCACCATAGTCGTATTTGCGATGGTGCTTAAATAGTTGTTAAATATAATATGTATAATACGTTACAAATGGTAAATAAATAATTAGGCACGATATTTCATTAATCACGGGTTATTTGAGTATTTAAAGATTCTGCAGATGTGTATACTGCATAAATCAGAAAAATCTTAAATATAATTACTCAGTATAGCGATATATTAATAAGTGACGACAATAATTTATTTAATCATCACATTGGCATCACGACTATCAATACATTGTGACTTATTAAATTGATTACCGAACCATAATAATTTTACCATAATTTCGAAGACAGTCGAAATTTTATGTTTCTAAAGAAAGTGTTGCAAGTTTCAGATCAAGGACCCAGGAGCGTCCAGGTGAAAGGGCCAGGGTCTGGTATTCATTTACCACCCAGGAGTGCCCAGGTAGAGGGTCGGGGTGTAGATTCACTTCCGACCCAGGAGTGCCCAGGAGAGAGGGTCAGGGTAAAGATACCTCTTTCGATCGTCGACTGAGTCCTTAAATGCTGGCATGGTATGCGAGCTTGCGTCTGGCGGCGCAATATCCAGCGTCCATGATGAGCAGCTGCGGCAGCAGGCTGACAGAGCTTGGGTGGCCCATGATGCTATTGCCCCGTAGCGGCACGGGAATTCCGTTCAATCTTGTGATGAGGTGGTGATATCATAAAATCGTGTAAATATGTTATTTTTGCTTATGTTTCGCGAGTGAAGTGTGCAGTGAAGTGTTGCATTGTTTACTGAAATATGTTTATAACTTGTGAATGCCTTCTAATTAATTTAATCATCATAATTTAATTGGATGTAATGAATTCAATTGGATGTAATGAATTTAATTAAATGTAATGAATTTAATTGGATCTCAATAATTTAAATCGAAGTAAATCTTATTCATATATTTATTTTTCACAGGCCTATGTCTGATTAATGCTCTTTCTTTACACTTGATAAGGTTTATAGAAATATTTAAAAATCCATTTTTAGTATACGTAAGTTATAGTTTTATGATAATTGAGAATTACTTTTCCATAAATAAATAATATTTTGCTAATATCAGTCTTACAGCATATCGTAATTATGTGGTAAAGGTATCGGTATGAAGTGTTATATGTTTTGTATTTCTATTGTTTAAGAATTATTTCAAATGCATATTATACTACACTTTTTCGTTGTATAAACTGGTATTGTCTTTCTTTTGAATTATTTCACATTAAGCTTTGGCGAAGGGTCTCGCCTCGAACAGGATGGCCGAGCTGTAAGAGTAATTATTTATTAATGCCTTATTATTTGATTTATCTTACTGTTATTTATGATGAAAGTATTAAAGAATATCAATTGACTCATACTAGTCACTGGTTTCCGCCATGTTGGATTGTTATAAAAATGGCGGACATACAGTGACGGTGGCCCAGTTCGAGTACAGACGAGTTGTAGTGAAGATGTCTTGAATTATTATTGTAAATTGGTTGTTAATATGTTTGTTATAAGCGAATAAAGTAAAGTGATGGTACAAGTAATAGTTTTCATCATCAACCCGGTAATGTCCCCAACACATAGCACGGTCACACTGGGTGCTTGACGTCTAAGTATGCTCGAATCACTCCAAGTTGGAAAGGAATTGTATGGCGATGATTCATCCCCACATGGTTAGGGGTTGGATTGTCGGGCGATTGTAATTTGCGCCTCGGCTCATCTCATCACGACCAGATTGAAATTCCTCGCCGCCGCCGCCAGGCGGGCGCCGACTTGTTGCGTGCGCCAAACGTCATAACTACCCCTACGTGAGGGTATTATCGCTGTGCTCTTTACGACTTTTGTAAAATGCTGTTATGGACAACACTATGGGTTTAAAATAGGTAATATTTTAGCGGTGGTGTTCAAAAGGATATTCTCAATTAAGATCAATTTTGAGAAATGGCGGGTAAGTAGGACGGTAAGATCTCGTTCATTGTAAGCCAGCTATTTGTTTTAGCTAACAATATTCGGTATTTTCTATTTTACGTGAGGGTATTACCGCTATACTCTTTACGCTGGATAACACTATCGCTTGTTTAAAGTTCATTCGGCGATTGCAATCTTAAAGTAAGTATTAAGTATTATTATGTAGGTGTTTAAGAATACTAAGAACCTCGAATTCCTTTCATGAATGCATGATGGGTAAGTAGGATGATAGTACACGTAGGCAATGCTTCGGTATTTTCTGTTTTATTTTTTTAAGTCTTTTTATTAATGTAAAATACCGTTCACATCGTTTGCAGTGAGTTTACGTTTTGAACTTCATAACCCAATTTTACCCACATATCGACGTTAAGTCTGAAACACAGCGTGGGCGTTTGAGAATGCTTGATTCGTAGTTCAACAACGTACATCAGGAACTATAGCTCCTAATGAACAAAGTTGATATCGCAGCTCCATGCATGCCTCCAATATTACGCGAGTTAACAAGTAGCAGTAAATAAGCATGTTCATACGAATGTGAGGCTGTAATTTAAGCGGAAACTTGCTACATTTGCCGGCAACTTGAAGGGAATCCTTTCAAATGACGTTTGTTGCGTCGTGTTTGGCGTAAGATTGTTTTTTAAGCGGAAAGCTGCTATTTTCGTTAGCTTGACCAAATGATACAGGTAGGTGTTTTGGAAAGCGGTCCGTCCTATAAATTTTGACCCTTTTTCCTGACTTCATATAACTTTTACTCGAGACTCGTAACTTGTGCTACGTGTCGTAGCCGTCGTAGCATCGACGTAGTGACGTCACTACAACTAGTGTGTTCATTATTTAATTACAAATGTTTGATACACAGTTTTCTAAGATTGTTTTGTTCTAAATAATCATTACTTTTACCTTTAAAATGTTGCATACTCGTCTGTCCTTAGTCCTTGCAGATGTAAAATAAAATCTTGTTTATGGAAAATTATGTACTTACTTACCCATCTATCCTATGAATCCTATCCAAAGAGCCTACCGATTCAAATAAGTCCCTTTTAACTTTCACAATCCGATTCTTACGTAAATTGATAGTGAATGATGTCAGACTAATACTAACTGAGATCATTCAAGAATCGTGTTAAAGCACCTACTGGCCCGTGCATGTTTGGCGCAGCAGGCGAGAGGCAGGATACTTCAATGATTCAAACATCATTCTAATATCAGAATACATTCGAATGAGCCTGTTTGTCATTATACAGTTCTACTGTATGAAATACGCGAGCGCCTCCCTTGTGTGCCGCATGTCGCAGCGGTATAGTAATCAAACGGCGTCGATACAAGCCTACGCTTCACACCGCTTGTGTCGCGATATGCTGCGCTTCGTGCAGCCAATGCATAACTTTGGCGTGATAAAACTACTCATATAGACTATAACAGCACATCGATTTATTTACCTGCGACTTTTGTGAGGCTTTGAATGTGCATTTTATCATTTGTTTAATAAATAAATAAATATTGGGGACACCTTACACAGATCAACTTAGCCCCAAACTAAGCAAGGCTTGTACTATGAGTGCTAAGCGACGATATACATACTTAAATAGATAAATACATACTTATATACATAGAAAACATCCATGACTCAGGAACAAATATCTGTGCTCATCACACAAATAAATGCCCTTACCGGGATTCGAACCCAGGACCGCGGCTTAGCAGGCAGGGTCACTACCGACTGAGCCAGACCGGTCGTCGGTCGTGTTTCACTGACTTATTAATGTTATCAATATTTAAATCAGGTTATTTATAGAAATGGGCATAGATTTCCAGTGATTATAAAAACGGGTTCTGACTTTGAACAGGATTTGTTACGGATATGATCTGAAAGTGTCAAAATAGAAATTTCTTCAAAAAATAATTTTGAATACTCGCTCACTTTTGGGTCTAGGTCATACTCAAAACACTTCAGTGTTGAAGACCGTGCAGTGATGATTTTAGTTGTGTTACATTTTCAAAGCATTTGTGTTTGCTAACAATAATTGGATTTGTTCCCAAACATCTATAAAAATAGTTTAAGTTTGAATAGTAGTGTAAGTGCCGTTTATTGTTATAATTTCAGTTATTATTTCATACGTATTTTTTGCTAAGTATTCCAGTAAAGTGCATGTCAGCATAAATTAAATGCAAGCTTGTGCTTAATTAACTAAATGTGAATATCGTTAATTTCTCAAAAGTCACAACGGACGAAGGTTTGTTAATTATGCTCACGTTATTTATTAATTAGTCGGGTGCAAATTAATAGCGTAAGGGTTGCAGTTGACGCTGCAGCCGAGACGCCGGCGCCACACATGCGTGGCTTCAGGCTGATTGCGTTTGCGTCACCCACCAGAATTAATTGACGAAGACTTAGATGTGTGTCGCGCACTTCCACACGCTCGTGGTCAAATTATGCCGCCATGTGCTGATTAGTATGCGGCGCGGGGAAGCCTACCTTAATGTAATAAAACTGATACGGCTATTCAATTTTCATTGGATTAATGTGGCGTGATGTCAGTGGTCTGGATTCAAAGCCATTTTTATATGTAAACCAATTAGCTCGCAATAACGGTATCGTAATCCGAATCGACCGAACTTAGTCACGCCGGTGAGCGACATAAAAAGGAATGACGTGGAGAGCAAATTTTTTATGTCGTTAAGATGGAAATCTGAGAGCATATAAGAAAAACATAGAAAGATATCTTCGGGCAGCCCCGAGCGGGCACTTAGCGTCGGCTATTAAGGACGGCGTGACCGCCGGCGCGACGAAACGACGAAACTATAAAACCGTTAAAGTAACGTTTCAGCAGCCGTAAAGAGCGTCGCAAGATCTGTTGACAATGTCGCCCCGACCCGCCATAAACTGTATGCACCCGGCGAGGCAGTAAAACTTAACGGCACTCTGATTAAACTTATCTCTAAGCCAGCTCGCAAATCACGATCTCTCTAATAACTCCGCTTCATTCACAAAACTCGTGTATTTTCATTGGCTAGATGCTCTCTTAAAATGCTGTAATCCCGATGTGCTCCATACAGAGAACGCTACGCAAAGATCACTTCTTGGCGCGCCGCCCGTATAGACATTAGTCTGTTGTCCTATTATTGCGTTCACTTAAATATTCAGGACTACATCCCACTCAACTCTATAAACTGATGCTAGCACAGTTACAGGAGGTACATTAACTTCCTGAATCATTTTTTATCTATTTCTCGGGACTAGTGACAAGCTCGGGACGAGTGAAATATGACATTTCTTGTCACTTTCTTCCTCATCAGGTTTTTCAAATTTTAGGGCCTTTACTTTTTCTGTCGACAAATAGCCAAAGGTGGGTGGATATTTTGAAATCAGTATTATGTTTTTACTAGTAGATCAATATAAATATCGAATCTGAAGGTAAGTTATCAGTAATGTGCCGACACATAAAACGGCAAAGACTCTCAAAACGCTTTACAAGTGCTGGAAGGATGTTATAAAGGTTTTACGGTCGCGTTCCGTCAGAGCGCTGCAACTCGTAATGGACGGGCTAAGTGCAAAGGGACATTCATGACAGTGGTAAAACCGTAAAGAAAGTTGGCAATGCAAATGGTAATGCCATTGACGCTTCATTAAAGGGAAATTAGCTCGGGGCGGTTGTCGGCCGATTGTTCTTTGACGCGGTTACAGTTACGACTGCAATAAAAAGCCTGTCCTGTAAAAGTGCTTCTTTGTGAGTTCCACACCGATAAAATAACTAATTTATATCAACGCTAATAACCATGATTCTACTTTGAAAATCCACTCAAGCTAATAATGTTCGTTGAACATTTTAAAAGGGTACAATCGAATAAAACGAGCGCAAGTTTGTCCGTGTCGGGTTTCCAATGTTCTTGGATGATTTATCACATTGGAATACATGAAAGGCAGATTTTGTTCGAAAGTCAACAAATACCAAATCGATTAGTAATTGGAAACGGTTCGAGTGAGCCTTATTCTCTATTCGTTTATTGTTTGTTCGAGCGGGGTAATTAAGGGTGACATATTAAACTCACGGGAAATTATTCGAATACGAGCACATTTACGTTTGTTTATTCAGGAACGATATCATGCACTTTATTTATGACAAGTCGTGACATTGACAACATGGCGATTCCAACGCTGTAATACCTATGTATAATATATGTATAAATAAGTGAACTTTTATTTATAAAATGGGAACACTACAGAAGGCACATGACTTGTCTTTTAAAATTGTCGATCACCGCTCCAGAGGGTTTGTTTACCGTCGCGTCGGAGAGCCCGTTCAACCGTACACCGAGTACGTTTAAAGTGCCCTTTCAAATCCAATTCCATAAAGTCGGTGCTATTTTCAGTTTCAATCAACATTTCCCGGAATCGTTTTACTAGGTCATTGTACCAGGAACACAGCGGCCGCAGGTGGTAGGCTGTATATAGAGGCTCAGGGCTAGGCGCGCGGCTAGACAGGCGTCGGCGTCGGGCCTGTTTTAGCTGCTGATCGATACCTCGCCGGCCCACTGCGCCCTACTTCGCTGGTGGCCACTTTATTCTTCCCCACTGCCACCACTGCCTTTAGTTATGTGAATACAGTCATGAGTTTAACACAATTGCTGACGACTCTATCAGACGCGAAACCGCACAAGTGCGAATCGGACTTGCGCTTTGAAATATCCGTAGACTCATATTTATTTGTACAACGTTTACTTTTACCTTAGAACAGTCTGATACCTACATATTTTATACTTGATGCACTTTTATTATTTCAATGCTTATTATGCTATGCTATCGATGTTTCTGTAAAATTAGAACATTCGGCATCGAACCCTAAAACGTAATAAAACTAAAATACAATGTTACCTACATTGTGCATTTCGATGACAATAAATCGACTTGCTTAGATCCACGTCCTTAAGTCAACATCATATCATAACCATGGTTTCGGTACCTTATAGTGACAAAGTTGTAAAGTGTACAAACTTGAACGCTGACTGTACTTGACCTTCGTCTGCAAGTACCCGTGTCTAACGAGCATGAATCTAGCCGAGCATAGAGATAATATATGATTCGTCGCAATAAAATATTACAAACATGTTCTCAAGTAAGTATGTGACAATACTATATTTCCAAATATAATTTTTGTGTCTATGTGATGTTTTAAAAATGTTCTTTGCGAAGCCCCTGAGTCGTAATGTTAAACGTGGACAGCATAGCATATAAACAAATCTAAAAAATATCAGGTACGTTGTGAATGAAATTAACATACCCAAAGATTTATTTCAAAAGGAGATTTAATTGTGATAAGGCGTTTGGGTGAGAACATAATTTTCATTATAGATTAATACTATTTAATGTAGAGATGGGATTTTTACGTATACGAAATGACTATAATGACATATTCTATTATAATAAACTAACCGTTTATTAAAAGCATTAAGCCACAGGTCGGGCAACTTGTTGTATGTGCGGGGCCACAGGGTGGCGGACTTTTTAAAGGTTGCCTTTTACAAGAAAAACTTTTATAATTAAAGGACATCAAAGACCGCTGCGATGGGGTTACACTTTAGATCGTTATTCAAAGCGGTTACCGAGATACGAGATCTTTCGGCGCCTTCCGTGAAAGATTACTTATGAAGTTTGACAAGTAGGGGGTAGTAAAGTTTACTTTGTTAAATGCTAAAATGACGTATTGTGTTACGGTTGCGTTCTGTATAAAGGTGACGCTCGAGTGGCAAAAGAATTGCAGCCGTATTCATTTTGCGATATTTTCGCTGTGGAATTGACGAGGGCGTTATCTATCACTATCATCTCTAAATAAAATTAGTAACCAACTGAACGTTTCAACACATTCAGTGTCAATGAGAGCTACGCGCTACGAGCGTAGCTGATACACATGTAAAACCGTAGGTAATGAAAAGCGCCTACGAATAATGTCTCCTTAGCGGGTCGCTAGCTGTGAATGTCAGTAAAGGTCACTTGCATGCTATAGGTGCATGCGTCAAACGCATCAGTAAGACTGTAATTAGCAATGCCGCTACAGTTAGCTAAATGTTACCTTGTGATCTAACTGCAGTTGAGATGAGTATGAGATGTCGATCATCACAAACACGGTAAAACGGTTTTTGTTTTTAAGTCACATGAAAGCAGGCATACGGCTGACTTTGCGGGACAGCTGATAAATCAGAAGATGCGAAGTGACGAGAATGAAACAAGGAAAAGAAGGCCTCGTCAGAGGAGTGAGTGAGAAGTTGGCAGTGATGGCCGCGGACGGGTGTGCCTGGTGCGCGTCGTTAAGCCCACATCAGCGCAGCAGTAATCAACCCCCGCTGGCAACTCCCTAATTGATTGGTCTCAGACGCAGACAACAAAAGATAACGTCGCTTCCCGTGGTAAATGGATTTGTCAACTGCGCTAGTAATTAAATAAATTTACCCGTTTCTTGTGACCAACTTCATCTCGTTGTGGCGGCGTGCTGATGAGTTTTATCGCGGTCTTTAACATCCTCTCTCATCTTCGCCCTCGTTCGCTGGGGAGTCGACGACTTTAATCCGAGTTTTTTAATCTTTGAACTAACGTTTTACAATAGCGACGGGAATGTTATTTAAATGTAATAAAGCCAGGATATGTCTTCAGTTTACATATGTAAAACAGCTTCCGATATTCTGCACATGAGCAGAATACGATATTAATGTGCCTCCGTTGGCATAGCGGGGAGGGGAGCATCAATCACTTCGACAAGTCTCTCACTGGAAATACTTACTAATACTGGATTCTTTAGATGCAATTATAGATTATGATTAAACATGAAGAGTTTCCATATTGTGGTAAAGAAAAAAGAGCATAAGGTGCTGAAGGTGCATATCCTAAAATTTCGATAGTGTTTAGAATAAAGTGAATACAACCTATAGTTGCTAGCTGCAAGTACTAACTATTGAGAATGACACCGACAAAATAAAGCACTTTAGTATACACTTTCGCAGCAGACGACGTAGGCAGACTAGGCGCGTCCCAAGACGCTGCAATGAGAGAAGTCTAACTCAGACAATTCTAAACAGTCGTAGCACTCAGCTCGCCACTCAATTACCATTATGCGCTTTTTGTCCCTTTAACTTTTTAAATCCTTCTATTCTGTCTTCCGGCAAACAATTTAGCAGCCTAACTCCGCGGAATAGACTTTTGGGAGGAGATTTGTTATTCACTCAAAACTTTTAAGTGGCTGTGAAACATCGTTGTCAAAGAATTAAATAACCAGTTGTTACACGCGAAATGATACTCTATGACCGGAGTGTAGCGATCTTAATCGACCGCGCGGCAAGCTTCGCGTGAACAGTTGTTAGTCGACACGTCGATCTGGGAAGTTTCTCCGTCAGGTTGTGGTAAATCGGCAGTAGGTAATTTACTTCGTAGAATGTAAATGCCAGCGTGTTTTAGTTAGGCTAAGTTTGGCACATGTCTTTTCAAGCTTTATAGACGCGAGAAAAGGAAATGGAGATGATTTGGTTTTTGGAAGGGTAGTAGAGGAGAGTTAAATCCTTCGTTATTAAGAAAGTGTTAGGTTACGTTCGATAAGAGCAGCGTGTGTAATGGCCGGGGCCCGGCGGGTAGCGGCGTCCATTAGGCGCGTACGACGGAACCCCGCCACGCGCCACGGGAACTCCACCGCCCCGCCGTTAACCTTCTATCACCTATTTCATTTATTTAAAAGGCGATTGTGGCAAATTAACTTTACTCCCTAACTCGCTGATTGATGTCGTCAAGGAAAATGTCACGGAGCAGCCCCAGACACTGTTGCGCCTGACTTTAAGCTTGTAGTCAAAAACATCGCATAGAGTTTAGAGACGTAAGAACACACAATTCGGAATTGTATATATCTTTTAGCTTTAAACGCATCTAATTGACCTCTTCAGGTGTAGGTATGTAGCTACTTAAATATTCTGAAAAAACATTGTACCTAATAGGTATATGTGATTATTTCCCTTTTGGAAGATTAAAACGTTAACCTAGGTAGTCACGAGGCAGCTCGTTAGTTCCCGAACATAAGATAATTGTGATAACCGTATTTATCCGTGTCCGTGCAACTCTTGAATGTAAAACTTAATTGAGTTATTCGTCCCGCGGCCAGCGCACGCCGCCCGGATATCTGTAGGTATCTTGGGATACGTTTTAGCTATTTTAACTAATTGCATTGGTGCCATAAATCCTTAGTTAAGCTTTCTAAATCTGCAACGAATACTTTTGATAAATGTTGGGAGTATTTAGTGGAGTGCGGCACGAATTCACCATCTCTAATTACAAACGTGGCATAGAACTTTTTGTTCAACTAGATTGTCGCGCTACCCGAGTAATTCACTTTAAATTGAATATTAAATTTCCATCGCAATGCGAAGAATTTCAATTCGTGAATTGCTATGTTCTTTCTTTTAGTAAAAGCTTCTACGTTTGTTTTCTCTGCTTACACAGTGGAAACAAAATAGATTGTAGTCATGTAGAATTCATTTAAAAGCTTTTCTTTGCGTCTACAGCGTGGTGCTCGTGTACTACGACACTATTTGCGTTTGTTGATGGATTGCAACGTGACGGTTGAATGGTTATCTATTACATTAACACTACCTATCGCTGTGTAAACGTAATAAGGTAAAGATATTAGGTTACGTTAATACTATAGTTTACACAGAATAATATTTACTTCTATCAAATGTCAATTCGTTCAAAGAAATAAGATATCAGGATTAGTCCGTTCGTTTTTGTATAGTACGAAAAAGGGCTTATCCTTTTAGATACACACATCATAAGAAATAGACAATATTCAAATTACACACATATTATATGTAGTAAATTATTCTTAATTTTACTAATAAGTGGGTTGTCGCGGTAGTTGTATTATGCGCTACATTGTGAATATTTTTTTGCAGAGGTCGGGTCGGTGGCTTGGTTGTAATGTCAGCTATTCGTGGGCTTCGTCAGCGCGCGCTCGGCGGCGACGTCGCTCGCCAGTCGACAGGCACTCGAGCTCGAGCTCGGGACTCGAGCCACCTCGAGCCGCTGAGAGTGCTGGCGCGGCGGAAGCCCGCTCTTACGTGCTTGTCGTCATGACGCGCCGCCTTTGTCCACCCACTAGGCTTATTTGCTGAACAATGAAAAATGAAACCTAACGCCGTATTTCTGCATTAATATCTCACAAAGAAGTAAATTCATCGCACAAGTCTGTAATCAATACTCCTTTTTCAGTGTTGAATTCCATTGTATTGATTGATGAAAAGGCTATTATTAGATTTCGTCAGATTTTGCGAATTTTTCATTTTCTTTAAATGAGAAAGCTCATAAATCGATTCGGGTCCCAATTTATCACGAGCTCTAAATATTTAGCCAAAGCGGGTGTCTGTGAAACGGAGAGGAACATCGAACGGTGAAAATGATTTTAGCATTCAGAGCATAGGAGCTCACCGCACCAGGCTGTCCTAGAGACGTCGTCAATTAAATTTGACAGCGTGCCAGTTTTCGCGCTAGGTAAATGTCATTTAAGTACAAAGTATATTACATTTGGAAGGGCCGCATGAGCTTATCTTTAATTATATTGGAAGCAATTTACAGGAGACGAAGACCCGGATAAGAGTTTTTTTTGTGCGATGACGCGTTTCAATTTCTCAGTTCAGTCGGTTCGTCAGAGCGTGTGAGCGATGCGCATGTCGAACCAGCGTGACAGCCGGGCTCCCCTCGCTCGCTTAGCTTCACCTACACTATCTTTGCTCAATATACCATTACATGTTATTAGGATGTTGTTTTATCACCGCACTGCTGGTTTAGATTGGATTACGAGATTTACGAGCTTTTAAAAATATCGTTAAACTAAACGTTACGCAAATAGAGTCGTTTGACTATAAGTATACTCTACGGCCACATCTAGGTTAAAAATAAATTTTATAGACAACTAGCTTTTTCCCGTGGCTTCGCTCGCGTTAGAAAAATACAAAAAGAAGCCTATGTCACTCTCCATCCCTTCAACTATCTCCACTTAAAAAATCACGTCAATACGTCGCTCCGTTTTGCCGTGAAAGATGGACAAACAAACAGACACACACACTTTCCCATTTATAATATTAGTATAGGGATTAGACAGGGATAACATTTGTACATAGGAGTAACAAGATTTTTTATAAATAATTTACGTATTTTGTTCAGTGGTAGGGTACTGCTACGAAAATATTCAGTTTAAAATAGATATGCGAAGATACAAATGCTAGCACCATAGTATGTCGCGGCTGACACCACTCTAAGGCAGCGTTCCCACTTAAGCGTCGCGTGTCTCGGGGCGCGCAACGGACGTCTCCGCCACGCCGCCTGAATGTAATTCAAAAAACGACTCCTCAGCCGCCTGGGGGCGCGTCTTACGTCCTTCTTATACAAAATGTACTGAGGAGACGTTTTTTGAATTACATTCAGGCGGCGTGGCGCGGGCGTCCGTTCCGCACCTCAGGACATGCGTCTCTTAAGTGTGGCCGGTCTCTAAGTTTCAGCATGGCAGAGCTACCGCGGCGTAGGTTCTTCTTGACCCGTTTTACATTTTGCATCCCAAAATTTTATTCGTCTTAAAACCTAGAAAAAACGTTATCCATGCTAATATTATAAATGGGAAAGTGTGTGTGTCTGTTTGTTTGTTCATCTTTCACGGCAAAACGGAGCGACGAATTGACGTGATTTTTTAAGTGGAGATAGTTGAAGGGATGGAGAGTGACATAGACTACTTTTTGTCTCTTCTAACACCTCACTTCCCTAAAATGGGGGTTGGAAGTTTGTATGGAGCATTTCACAATTTTCGAAATAAACGCGAGCAAAGCCGCAAGAAAAAGCTAGTATGCCATAAATAACGTTTGTTGGATGAGTTTTAAGTATGTGTGAGTGAATCTGTCAATGTATGCGTGTAGGTATGTGTCATAATCTAGTCGTAAATAAATCTTCAAACAGGTCACACGTCTTATATCTTTAAAAAAAACCCTACATAGAAAATTCAACCTTATTACAAGAAACAACGTTAGGTATACACTAATTACATACTTATCATATTAAAGTATCTATCTGTAAATACACCATCTTTTTACGAAATTACTTCCTAAATCAATTCATTTTTAAATTAAAGAAAAAATGGAAAAATGCACACTCGAACCTGCGACCTTCTGCATTGTCGGTGCACTATACGGTGGGCTATAATAACATATCGTTTGATTGAGATGAGAGAATAAAAAACGTCTACAAGACACCCGTATCCCCGAGACCATCGTTTTAAAGGGGACTGTCAATTGTAGCAGACTTCGTTATCGGCATTTAAAAATCATGTCAAATCAAGCGATTTTAGTATGAAGGATCTCCAGGAGGGCCCTTCAAGCTCGCCGAGGGTCCCGAGTGCACTTCTGCGGAGCCGTCACATTATTCGATCTACTTAGCGGTGGCAATAGAAGGGAAGAGCCCGAGGTGTCGCTCCGAGCCGCCTACTTGATATCGTCGTGCTTATCAACGCCAACTGGCAATTTTTGTGGCTCGTAAAGGAATTTGTATTAGATATAACGTGATATGATACTCGTAGCGTACGTCCAATTTAAGGGGGTGAGGTTTTGCCAAAAACGTGCAAAAAGCAATGTGGTCTTAGTATTAAATGTGAAACACTAAAGGTAGGTAACTTATGTTAAGTATGTGTAGGTAGTATTTTGTATTGTTAAGTGACTTGATAAATAATCGATGCTAGTTCGGAACTTTGTATAACAGTAGAGTCGGTTTATTGATACTACAAGGTCGCACCATTTAAATACAAAAGGTGTGCTTGCCGAAAAAATCGAATATAAATTACCACGAGTCAATTACGGTTCAACTAACTCAAAATGTTTTTAGAATGAAATATCAAATTATGCTGTACGCTGGGGCATGAGAAAGTAGAAACCAATATGGAATAGCCCTGGTGTGCATAATGACGTGTTTGCAGTAAAATTGGTCAAGCATCGGCGATGCCGCGGTTCAATATCTCGGCGAGTGACAGGCGCCGCCATATTGGTGGCATAAATCAAGTCGGCGAAGTGTCACGCCGCCGTAAGCGATCGGGTGTCAGCCCGTCTAGAAATAAAAGCAAGAAAATTTTTCACTAGTTGAGTGGTTTGCTCTGTAAGGCATGCCATGAAATTTGTCTCGTTCGCCACTCTCGCTCCTTTATCTTTTTCTCATTTTATATAAGACTTTATTTACACGAGATATTCTGGCGGCGGGAGTTCTTTAAACGCGCTAGAAGGTTTATTTAAGCGGTGAAGCTGTGCTATAGGTTAGCGGAGCTGATAATGCTGGACTGAACTTTTCATATACATATTTGTAATATATAAAAACGATATAATCGTAGTTTTTTCTGGGGCATCATTCGAAATTACTTAAATCTCATTTTAAAAGCAACCTATAATATCTTAGCAACACAAGACATACGTACATTTGTTTTGTTATTTTTTCTTCTTAAAAAGTGTTTTACTACTACTAGTTACTACTACTATTACAATAATGAACAACATTTTAAACGCCGTTATTATTAATTAATTTCCTTTGATTTTTTATAATTATTGCATTAGATAATAGTAGCGTAACAAGGTATACAGTTGAACAGGATTATATGTATGGGAAGCGACATCGACACCTCGGGCCGCATCGGGTTTCGCGCGGTCGCCGGCCGCAAGCGACACGCCGCCGCGCCGTTCCTGTTACAACACTCGCGGGGGAATACGACCTAGGTTTTTTGAATATCTATATTGCAAACAACATGGCAGGATTGAAAACCTTTAGTCATTTTTATGTGAATGCTCGGATGAAGAAAACCTAATCCCAAAAAAAACGAGCAAAAGATAGCAACATGATTAAGAAGTATTGAGATTGCTCGAATGAAAATTACTTGGAATTGAACTTATCAATAGTTTACAAAGACACCCTTTTACCTATTCAAAACCAATTTCATTTGGGATAAGAATCAAAATAAACTCGACTTGTCTCTTGGACATAGTTGGAAGGATCAAGCCAAAATTTTCGGCAAACTTTGAAATAAAAACAGCTCCATCGTACTTGATATCCAATATTTCAATAAAGCTCCAACTTTTGGGCAAAGAAAATGGAGAGGCGAAAAATTACATTACGAAGGCCCTAAAGAAATTGAGGTTTTCTATTCAATGGCGAACATACATATAATATCTATTATCTATCGGTCATGTATATATTGTCGCGAGCATAGTTTCCATGGTAGCGCATCTACATAACGTTGGGAATAAATGCTTTCTGTTTTCGGATACTAGAAGTACATGAATACAAACTAATGCAGATCGCAAGAAGCCTTCAGAGGACCTCTATTAATTGAACTGTCTTTGCTTTGGTGCATCAAACCTAATTGCAGGGATTTCAAAAGCAGCATGAACGTTATACATTCCGCGTACTAAAATACGTGATTGGTTGGTTTTAATCGTCCTCGACTTTGTCGTTCGATCTAAATTACTCCTGAAATGGTGGTACTCTTAAGTGTAACCAGCAGAGAGTTATATCATAGATTTACCAATGCCGGTATAAATAAATAGAGTAGGTAAATGTTTTTTTTTTGATAAAAAATCAATAGTCAAACTCAAAACTTCTTTATCAATTATGTTGTAAGATACTTCTTTGTCTATTATCTTATCTTATAGAATACCGTAAAAGCCCGAGCGTAATTCGTAAGATATTCCACGCGCAGCGCCCTAAACGTTTAATATTGGATAAAATACACCCTAACGTTCCACGTATTCCCCCGTTGTTCATATCGGCATGTTATTCAGATTATACACGAAAATTTCAATGCTTTCTACTAAATTACAGCGCACGGAACTTTAACTTAACGTCGCAAACCATGCCACGGCGTAGGTATCTAGTGAACGTGCGGCAGCGGCATCGACCTTAGAAAGGCAGTATCATAGCTATAGGACGGAAATGTTTATAAAGCTAAGTCCTTTTAGAACTTTTAGGCCCTATTTCTGATACAGACTAAATATGTATTAACGTTTCTTGCTGATTTAATGAAAAATTAAATACACTCTCAATGCATGCAACTGCATGCCGATAAGTTTTCTGGCATCTCTAAAGTTCTAAACACATTAACCAGACTGATTATAACTAACCATATTAAATCACTATAATATTAATTACCTATGTACCTGCACGAAAAATTACAACATATTAGCCGGCTCCACCTTAAATTGTTATATGTAGAATGGATTTCCCTAAGCAAATACGCTCGTCTCATTATTCTAAACAACGAATAAATTTACCAGGGGAAAACAAAACAATTGTATTCATTTTGAGCGACTGCGGTTGCTGCATTACTTGATCATATTTATTCCCATTCCCTTTTATGTTGTTGCTGTAGAATAATAACAAAATACGATTGTGAAAAACACTAAACGAACACGAGCGTTGGAATCGATTGCGAGTTGGAAAAAGCGTCAAATAACAACAGTCAGCATTTTGGACGGTGTCCTTTAATTAGATTCGGAGCGGGCATAACCGGCTTATTCCGGCTTAGGCCGCCGTGCCACTGCAAAAATGACCAACTAATTGGCTTAGAACATTGTATGTAAACCATTTTAATATCCAATATCCAGTTAACTGGTGTTTCGTTAAAGATAAAGAGGCGCCAGCTCTCAGTTATCTGTTGCCGTATCCGGGCCGTTTTGCCCGCACATGTTTCAATTCAATCTTTTTTTGCTTTTTCATCCTGTTGGCTTTTAACTTGTTAATTGCCAAACAGTTAAAAACTGCTTGGCAATTAACAAGGTAAATTTGACGCTTCGCGTACATTTGCTAATGGATCCAAAAATAGAGAGTGGTTATGTAAAGAGATCTAAAATGCTGCCTAAATAAGAGTGGGTCGTGGGTCAATTTCTCGATATTGCTTGTTTATAAATATATTGACGACGCCTCGTCTGTTTTATTTTGCTCACTAGTCAGTTTCCACTAAAAACCAGTTGGATTTAAATAAAGGTCGCATAAAATAATTTCGCGCTTAATGTAAGCCCAGGAAAACGCAACAAGATTCAAATAATCTCAGCCATCCGCACTGCATTCGCCACATTGTTGTTCCGCCTAAGTCGTGAGACTAAGTTTAATTTGAATGTGTGTTGGTGTCGAAAGCTAAGTACTTACGGGGGAGTGGGGTGAATGTGGGGACTCGGCTTAATTAGTCAATTTATTTTATCAAATTATAAGAAATACTAGTTATTTTTTTAAAAAAGGTTCTTCACTTGAACTCGATAAAATGTATGAAAGTACTTAATCGTTTCAATTTATTACATTATATATTTGGTATCCGTTATAGACATGTTATATACATAATAAACATCCTTATTTTAATTGGGAGCGATCATACACTAAAAATATGTGAGAAAAGAGTTTACTCTGTGGGTCATTTTACTCCCTCCACCCAGTGACATTTTGCTATCTCGCCACCGTACGTGTACACGTTAGGCCCAGGATAACCCGAGTTAACCCGGGCGAGTATAGGCACACTACCCGGGTTTGCCCGGCTCTCCCCTACGCCGCAAGTCCCCGTCTTGCTCGCAGCTTCCGAGTCTTGCGACGTGTCCGCTCCGGAAGTGTTCGCAGCCCGCCCAGCGTTCTCTTACGTTTTACAGCGGTAAATGTGGCCTCACTTTGTGGTACAATCCAAGCACATTGCTTTTTTATTTTCGAGCAGCAAAGGAAAGTTAGCTTAGCTTGTCAGCTGGAGATCGTTATTGAATTTCGACGGCCCGATTATGTGTATTTCGTTCATTAATAATACCTACCACTAGATTTCCAATATCTATCGTTCGTATTTCTAAAAAGCATTCCGATTTTCGTCGTTTACCACAGATTTTCGAGTGACGAAATCAAGCACTTGAAATTCAATACAATAAGTTTAACCTTAGTGCGTTTTCACATTATCCGATCCGATATCGGATGTAGGACCGATATTTCATACATTACAGGCGCCATCTTGGATTTTTTCTATAGAAATCCTTTCGACATCCGATATCGGATCGGATAATGTGAAAACGGACTTAGTCGTCCTCAAATCAAAAATTGCTAAGTCAAATGTAATTTTGATTTGTCAACATAAAGTCAAGTTACAATTGAAAGGGACCTTTTATAGACCTTTAAGCGAGGCGGATAAAGAATAAAGCGAAGGGGTGCAAGTTTAGAACTTTCCTAGTAAATAGACTTAAAACTGATCCGGATGGAAAAATAGCTCCTTAAGGTATAAAACAAAGAACTAAAAAAAAAAAAATGTAAGTTTTCATTCTCGTATTCTAGTTACGTAAGAAATGTAGAATATGTAGGTGTTTGTAATAAACCTTACACAATCCGAGTTCTTGTGGAGCTTTCATTTAGTTCATAACATTTGGCAAAGCAGATTTTACGAGTCCCAAGACAAATATTTACGTGTCGCGCACCTTTGCAAAATAGAAATACGGTAGCTTGGTCGCAGGAGTGAAAAAGTTTAGACACGGGTGACTACGGGGCTGATAAAAGCTGAATTTTACTTAGAATTGTAAAGTTTTCATGTTACATGTTTAAGAAAATTACGCCTAAATATGACAGCTATTAAAACTACAATCTTAAGAAGTACCTACTTACATCGTTTGAAATATAGAGCAAATACATTACGTAGGTACATAATTATGTAAATACATAATCATATACATTTTAAGTCAAGTTATTCGGTTGAGAAAATCTGTGCTTAGATTGAAAATGCTTACACGCGCTCTCATATTGGGCTAAGTGCTCAACGATATTAAATTATAGCAAAGATAACGACAATATCAGGTAACTTAATATTGTTATATGCCACATAAAGCGAGCGCGAACTAATGTACGAGTAGATAGTAATGTCGGCTCATTCGCGTTTAAGAGGTAGGTATAAATTAATAGTGCATTCTGCTTCTAACATTTTACGCAAGAATATTGGCGGTATTTTTATTTAAAAGTCCGTAAAATGTCGCTACTTTACCTTCCGTTGTTACTTCGCCTGAAGATAATTACTTAATCTAGGGAATATTGAAATTGCTCATATTAGGTAAGTGAAATTGAATATAAATACTAGATCAAAGTAACCTAATTAGTTATATTATAAATAATTCATAGGTTTCTATGAGCTTTAGTCAGTTCATCTTTACCTGTGTGAACGTTACCTTTTATAGTAAAATTGCCGCATTTGCAAGAGTCTATACTGATATTAGTGACTTATAGGACCTTAATTAAGATATTAGAATGCGAGTTCAAGTAGGGCGACGACATCGGCACGGGCGCGCCGTTTCGCAGAGTCACGCCGGGAAAGCTTTCGCGTGTTACCAGCCTGTAACAAACTTCACTCCAGCCTCCCCAGTAAACTTAGAGGTTATTGTTATATTATACTCAAACATTTATCTATTATGCATAGGTATTACATACCTATAATAGAGATAATTAGCTAACGTTTATGATAGAAGTTAGTCCGGTTTCACATTATCCGATCCGATTTCGGATGTCGGAAGGATTTCAATGACAAAATCCAAGATGGCGCCTATAAATCCTGTAATGTATTCGGTCCTACATCCGATATCGGATCAGTTAATGTGAAAACGCACTTATTGGGCTACCATTGCGTCTATTCTATTCTTTGTACTGATATTTGTATAAAGCTATTAATAGTTTTCTATATACGATATACGTACTACCTACTTAAAATCGGTACCTAATTTAGAATATTCCGTATGATTGCAAGATTCTGCTATTTTGTTGTTAGTTTAAAAAGTGCTATACTGTCGCTGTAAAGGAAACCATTCAATAGTCATATTTAATGAAAAAGACACTAAGTACTTACATTTTTGAACAAGGTAGGTCATGACGATAAGCGAACCGATGACGTGATTTAGAACGCTATGCCAACTAAGATACATGTGCAGTTGCAGAAATATTAGCAATTCACGTCCTTAACACATTGTGCTCTAACATATTCCTTTTAAGAACAGGATAGCAAACTTATGTGTACTTATGAAATAAAACTATGGAAACGGATTAAATCGCGTATAATTAATTTTTCACCTCACTAGCTCGGAAAGGACTTTTTTATTCTTTAAAAACAGATAGAAAAATCGCATTTTATCCACAAGAGTGCAAAGAATATTTGAAATCCGAACGTGTCAATTAGTTACTTTTTTAAATATAATTTCTTGTAAAAGCATGTCCCAGACAGGACAATTTTCTCCCTGTGCTTAAATTGTCTTAACAAATCATGTGATGCGAACGTAAAAATTTTTTTCTCAAACATGCAATGAAATATTGTCTTTACGTTCCTTAAAATGGGCTGGGAAGTATCGCTTTTTGGGCGCAACAACTCGAGAGGACTGTAAAGGGATTTCATATTATTTTTTAGGCCTAGGCCTGCAAAGTAACTTTTTTTTATAAAAATATTGTCCTTTAGAGCATTTTTTTTTATTTCATTGTATGTTTGAGAAAAGCACTATACATGCCTCGGCGTGAAAACGGATTCCCGGCCTCGTATCCCTATCCGGCCTCGCTCGCACGCTCGCTCAGCCGTATATACCCACTTGGCCGGAAATCCTAATTTTCCCGGCCTCTGATGTAATGTACTATTCATATCGAATTGTATCCGACTAAAACATAAAATTCAAACAATTTTATAACATGATTTCACCATAAGACACTTGAAACCTTACAAGAAATTGTATTTTTGACTCTTCCATTGTACTTATTCAGAACGCACCTTAAGTAACATTGCAATCTCAAAACGCGTGAAACGGAACGCACCCAAATAGATTTTTCTTCTTGATTCTTAATTTGAAACTTTTGTGGTGTCGGTCGGTGCTTCGTGGAAATTGTAATAAACGCAAATTGACTTATTTCTGTGCAATTATGTTCCAGTTGTTTTTATTGCGTGTTTCCTCGCTTTAGTGAGGTGAAAAGTTATGTGTTACACACGGGATGCAAAGTTATTTTACCTCGTGTGTATTGCAACACTCTCTACGCTCAGGATTCTATTTTTGAACTACTCGCTTCGCTCAGGATTCTATTTTCGAACCACTCGCTTCGCTCGTGGTTCAACCATAGAATCCATTCGCTAGCTCGTAGTTCAACCCTAGAATCCATTCGCTAGTTCTAATAACTATAAAAATAACTATAAAATTCATCCCGACGTTTTGAACTCTTTACAGCATTCGTGGTCAACGGGTGACTGAGGAAAAATTACAATGTGCAAAAGCTACCCACATACAAGAAATATTAACGAATACATACATAGTTTTATTTCATGAGTAACTATCGCGGTAACCGAAGACAATATTATGTGTACTTATTTGTTTACGTATAACCCTGAGTAAATTGCGCTATGCGTATGTCGTGGCGTGTTTTCCAACGTTACTTTATTTAAGTAATCGATTGTGGAGTGGCAGCCAACATGTTGGTCGAGTTTATGCGATTCGATACGTAAGACAGGGGACAGTAGTCACTGGCAAACACGGAGCTTTGCATGCGAAGTAATAACTATCAAGTTGGTACACTCACACTGCCAGGGGCGTGGTCTAGGAACAAACTTGTATGATGGAGAACGCATACTGTATATATGCGTTGTTGGTAGTGAATGTGTTAATAGTTATTTGTTATACAAGGGGGCAAAGTTGTATTTTAACACACGAGAAGTAAAATACATTTGCACCCGAGTGTAACACAAAACTTTTCCCCTCACTATAGCGAGGAAACTACAACGCAAAAAATGCGTTTATCACTGCTTCCAGTAGTTCCACAGGTGGTAAATCATCTTTATTACTAGATTCACCTACTTTTATCAATTTTAAAGTAGTTAATTTGACTTTATTCAGGGTCAAATTACTTTACCCACTAGTGGATAAAATGCGTTTTTACCCGCTGGTATTAAAGGACAAAATACGTGTTTCCGAGCTAGTGAGGGGAAAAAGTTATTGGGTTTTTTTTAAATAAGCATTTCAATTAAAGTTAATACTTTGTAGGTAAACTTTTGGCATTTGACTCGCTATAATTTCCTCATTGATACGAGTATTTATTATTTATTTAAACTTTATTGCACGACACAAAATTGTACAAATGGTGGACTTAATGCCTTAATGCATTCTCTACCAGTCAACCATTGGATCAAACAGAAACTTTAAATAGTGCAGGATTGTAAATCTAGAAATGTGACATGAAATACAAATCAAAATCCAATCCCAAAGAAAAGAGATATATTATACTATAATATATTATACACATACACATATAGCTTATAATATAAACTTACATAAAAACTATAAATAGATAATTAAATATATAATGTACCCATATATCAGGTATAAGCAATATGCAAATCATTTGTCCTTGAGCGTGTATTTAGTAGTAGTAAGTAGTAGTAAAACACTTTATTGTACCAGAAAATAATACAACACACGGGAAAAAGAGCTTATTACAAGTACAAAGGCGAACTTATCCCTTTAAGGGATCTCTTCCAGTTAACCTTTAATTTAATCACATTAAGATATATAACCGTTTCCGTAGAAAACACATTCTCGCTTAACCCCTAGATTTAGCCTTGTTGGTCGATCTACGTACTTTGAACATGACAACTAAGTTGAACTTGAGAGTTGAACACAAACTTAACACTAAATATCTCCCGCGTCCGTTTAGCCATCCTCACATTATTCATACTCCACCTAACATTACATAGCTTATACATTTAGTTAGAACTTAGAATAAGATAATTATTTATAAATAATTATAGGAGCCGATTTTTTTTTTTTACATATTACCAGTGGACGATAGCTTTTTTTGGTGTGTGGTATCTATGGGCATATCAGTAATAAGTATCATGATCATGAATATCATTTTTTTTATCTCTAAATAATAATTATATATTGTATAATAATTCGATGGCTCAGAGTTTCAGTTACCTACATAAAGCAGGCCCGTCGGCCCGCTCAGTCGCGGCGCCACGTTCTAAATCTTTAATTAATGCGCGCCTGTCGGTCTTCAATGACTTGACACAAAAATTACTATGTAAGTACTCCTTTGTAAACCCATATCATACTAACTTTATGTGAAAACTGTTGACAATAAACCGCATGATGATAATATTTGTATAAGACTTTTATTGCATATTATTTAGTCGGTAGTTCCCAACTAGCAACCTCATGTCTTTCATCTAAATATTGACAAGTCAATTTCGTTTTCGTAACTATACTGATTATGTTTGTAATAATAAATAGCTTTTAGTAGCCTACATTTTCATACCCGTCGAAACAAAAGTTACAAAGTGAAATGTAACATCGCTAAAATTAAATGAAAAAAATTTTTAAGAAAAAAAAACCGCCTTCCTTTGGGGTTCTGGTGATAAATACTTTCAAATGTTGGATTATGTTATCAATTCGTCTGTATATTTTTTAATGTTTGTTATTCGATATCTCCGTCATTTCTGAACCAATTTTGAAATCTGGATGATTCTGAAGTACTTACAGATGAGAATGATTATCAGAACGGAACTCTAACCAGGGGCGGCTCACTCTTCATCAGCAGTTCCACTGCACCAAATGTCACTGTTCTGGACGTAAGTGCATGCTGTTCTTATAAAAATACCAAAGTCACTATAAGTGTGCCGTTCAGATTTGAGGAATTCCGTTCTGACCATCATCAGCAATTCCACTGCACCAAATATCACTGTTCTGGACGTAAGTGCATGCTGTTCTTATAAAAATACCAAAGTCACTATAAGTGTGCCGTTCAGATTTGAGGAGTTCCATTCTGACCATCATCAGGAGTTCCACTGCACCAAATGTTACTGTTCCGTACGTAAATGCATGCTGTTCCTTTAAAAACACAAAAATCACCATATGTATGCCTTTCAGATTTGAGGAGTTCCCTCGATTTCTCCAGGATCCCATCATCAGAACTGGGTTCTGAGAAAAATGGGACCAATCTGTATGCATATACATTCAATAAAAAAAAACTACTTCCCTCGGCCGCTTTTACAAGACAGAAAACTTACAACCGTGTTTTACGTCAAAAAATATTCGTTTTCTCAAACATGCAATTAAATATTGTCTTTACGTTCCTTAAAATGGGCTGGGAAGTATCGCTTTTTGGGCGCAACAACTCGAGAGGACTGTAAAGGGATTTCATATTATTTTTTAGGCCTAGGCCTGCAAAGTAACTTTTTTTTATAAAATATTGTCCTTTAGAGCATTTTTTATTTATTTCATTGTATGTTTGAGAAAAGCACTATACATGCCTCGGCGTGAAAACGGATTCCCGGCCTCGCTCCGTATATACCCACTTGGCCGGAAATCCTCATTTTCCCGGCCTTTGATGTAATGTACTATTACAAACCACCTAATTGCGACTTTTTTACACAAGTTGCTATTTCAAACGATCAGAAATGTACCATTAGATTTGGTCAGTATAACAGCTTGCTACGAACCAAGCAGCTCGCGTTTGTCACTAAGCTAATCAGGCACAAATACGACGTGTAGAAGCTCCCTAATTTGAATTTATACTCGAAACGGTAATGTTGCCGGACAGTGGCCGTCGCGGATCGCTTTACACTGCTCCCGTAATTTACTTACCCGTACCGTACCGGCTACCCGTAGTCGCGTGCCGCCGCCACTACAAATAATTCATACGACCCGTCTAGTAATGGCCTTTTAGCCGCCCGACTAACTTCCAACCTAGTTAGCCCAATGCGGCTACAAACTAACCTATTAATGCCCCTAAAACTTTTAAATCGAGATATTATCTATACCGAGGCAAAGCGGAGCACGTGCTTGCAAGCACGTGCTTATTGTGAAAAGCGTTCGAAGAGTAGCTATATCACTTGTATTTTTTCGTAAAAATTCGTTTCATAAAATTGAACTAATAATCGAGATAAAAAAATCCATATTTTAACATTACCTAACTCTATTTTAAGCAAATAACGCTATTAGTTGTTCATTTCCAAGTCTTAAACAGCTGTTGTGATTTTAGTTACAGACATTTTCCCGTAGGTGTTATCCGCTTTTTCTGCTTATTTTCAGCATAAAAACTTAACACGCTGTTCCGAGATTAAATTAAATGAAGTATTAAATTCATTTATTTCGAGTGCCCTTACTCGGAAATCATTATGCAAATTGCGGATGCTGCTGTCCAAGAAAAACTTGTTTACAGCAGATGACTGAAATATTCATGCTGTCATGAAAAAACTAAACATAGCCGTAATGTTTGAATATTTCGGATTACACACGTATTATTTCAATTTAAGTAAACACGTAGAGATGCGATTGTATTGTCACTGAGTAGTAGATTATTTCCGCTCGTCTGAAAAGCCTCCACTATTTTGCTACGACACGTAATTCAGCCCGAGTCTACCGTCAAGTTCCCTGTTTGGGACATGTTTAACTTCATTAAACATACTCGTACTCGTTTAAGTCCAATCTAAGTTGCGAGAGGACCAAGTTTACATGTGAATAAATTATATTATTATCATGCAGTCGGCAGAGTTGGGTGTGAAACGTCGTCGACACATAATGAACTCGATGCACGAAATGCCTTTGACTTGGTGGTATATGTTGTTAAGTGTTGTAGTTTAGATTTGTGAGAAACTGAGACAGTGAGACGATATACGAGTGCCAGTGCGAACCCGAAAACTATGAATACTACTTAGCCTAGTCTCGAACTGGAAGGGATATCTAGATAAAAAATCGGAACCTTTTAAATTTTATGGTAGGATCTTCTTAGTGCAATATGGGTATGTATTTAATTACTCATAATAAAAATCACACTTAAATACCCATTTGCGTTACCTATGTGATAGGTGCGAGTTACCAGTAAGGGGAAAGATAGTTTGGAAGTAAATTTTGGGAATAAATAACGAAACTGAAGGCAACGCGCCGTCAGGCTGCCGGAGCCGACTTACTAAATAATTAACACGCTAATGGCCGCATCGCAAATAAACTCCAAATTATTGCACTCAAACTTTGCCGGCAACTACCGAATTATTACTGCTTATGAATGTAAGCATTTTAAATAAATGCATGTTTCTCTTCAGCGTTATTAAACTTAGTCCGAGCTGGCGTTCATTATTAGCGTGAGTTAACAGCGTACCTACATAGAGTATTACAACGGCGGCGGTGCGGTACACAGATTCTATGGAAACTACACAATTTTCGTCTTGTATCAAGACACATTACTTGCCCGCAACATCACAATCGACTGCACTTTGAATTAATTAGTGTACCCGAAGCCGCAGGAAATAATTACAATTTCCGCTTGTTCCTAATCCACTGCCGGGCAGCCACTAGTGGGCCGCAACCCTGTTTATATACAAGATGCAATTTACTGAATTATTGTCCATTAACTCAAAGTCCTGCAGTGAGCGACCGCACAATATTCCAATATCATTGCATAATACCGCCAATTGAGATTGTTCCACCGCAGATTTACATAAACGTAGTCGGGAGCACGTGCTGCTAAAATCGCAATCATTTATATTCAGTCTACTATAAAATCGAACTTTGATCAATTTAGGTTGTTTGACACTGTTTCGAAGTGTGATAACTGATAGTTATTAGGTTAGTATCTTTGCAATTTTGTTTGAGAATGACGTGGATTTAGTTTATTCTACCAATAAGTAATCCTTCTTGTCCTTAGTGGCGGCCTTAGGCTTGGCGGGAGAGGCGGCGGCCTTCCTGGCCTTAGCGGGCTTAGCTGCGGCCGGTTTCTTCGCGGCCGCTGAAGATTTGGCGCTAGACTTCTTGGCGGCGGCGGGTTTCTTGGCGCCGGAGGACGACTTGGACTCCAGTTTGAACGAGCCGGACGCGCCCTTGCCTTTGGTCTGGATCAGTGCGCCGGATTCGACAGCGCTCTTCAGATATTTTCTGATGAACGGAGCCAGATATTTTTTGTTGTTGATAATTCTATAAAATTGTTCTATTTTAAAGTTATGAGTATGAACTTCTACGAGTTCTACGAGTTTGAACTTGAATTGCACCTACGAATATGTCACTATAAAATAATATTGATTAAAAATAGGTTGCTTCCGATAAATTGATTACGAACGATAATGCGGATTTAAGTTGGTTTCCATTCAGCGATCAAATATTCGTGCGCGGTAGAGCCGCGTCCACGCCGCCACATGGTCAATTACTTGAAATAATTTCATATCAATGGAAATTGAACGGGCAAAGTTAGTCGAGCATTTCATTCGGTTCACTCAGTTCACCGTTTGAATACGCTTACAGAATGCGATGAATTTTTCATAAACCGTTTACGTTTGACACGTTAAGTGGAAGATGGATGAGTTTTCCTATTGTTTCTGTTTAAATTTTATATGAGACGGTCAAAACAGCGAAAGCATCCGAGAGTAAATCTCCGGCGGCCGGGCCCCGGCCGTCGGGTAATGGCCCAAGTTGAGCTAAGCCGGGGAAGCCCCGCGAACGTGTGAGGAATGCGCCTCCACCCCGCCTTATTACATACGTGATTCTTATTTATATTATATTCGGAGGCGCTCCCACTTTTCGATATCGGGCGTGGGATTATCGCAATGCTGCCTTTTAGTGCTCTCGCCACTCCAACTACTGAGTGACACCGCGGGGAGATTAGCGCAACTTGTTACTCGCTTACTTCGGGAACGGTTCTTCCAGAAAGGATCAACATTATGTGCACACAGATTATTAGTTAGTAGCTACTGCTCGTGAATTCTTCTGCGTGGAGTTACGAGGGTAATTGATAAAACTATCCTATATCTCTGGATCATACATTTATTACATATCTATTGTACTCAATTACACGTAAAACTTTCAAATTAAATGCACAATTGTACCTACCTACACATTTTGGCTACGGAACCAACCAGGGACCCTATCTATAAATCAAATACTGAGAAAAAATGTATATTTTACAGCGATGTCCCTTAGATCGCGGCCGCCTGGGACCGGACGCGCCGCTTCCGTCCGAAGAATGCGGCAACTACTCACTCAAACGGTTTCACTCAATCAGTATTATTGCATTGCCTTTCTGATCTATTCGTTTATACCTCACTCGCGGGCTTTTTCGGTTGTTCCACAATAGTGAACGCCTGTATAAAGGCTTGAGATTTCTTAGACAATATTTTGAGAATAGTACCAATGCTCGACAATGCCTTTAAGATTGAAAGTGGCATGGTCGTACACACTGTCAAAAACCCAGTACGTTTACCTTACCTTAATGATTCCATTGTAAAAATATTAGATACGTACCTGAAAAGATAAAATATAACATTAGTAAATAAAATTACAAATTATTACAGCTATAAAAGCTTACGCTATATCCTGATAAAACATTTTTCGCCATTAGGTAAACGAAATTCCTCGGCATAAATCAAAGCAATTATGAAACGCCGTACCTATTTATTTTCATATCCATGCATCATAATACCGCTCTAAACCAATTAAGCAAGACGCAGATACATGTGGTCGGAAAAACAAAAACAGCATAAATACAATTAAGGGAGTAATATCTGCTAAAATTATAGCCCGTGCAATTACTCAAAATTAATGGTGAAATTAATACTTTAACCGTTGATGTTAATTATGGACATCAACTGCTGAATTATGAACAACTTCATTAAAACTGTCTTTTACTTTAGATTTAATTGTTGGTTGCTTTATTTATTCATGTACAATTAGATTTATATTTCACTGCTACGTGTTTTTGTCAATTATTTCACAAAATACAATTGAAATATAAAATGAAAGTTATAAAAGTGGGGTAACTATACATACAGTGCCAGTATAGTCTTGGCGTAGAACAACAGAATAAAATGACTAAAGTATAAATTTAACAGACTTTTGGTTCGCTTTCGCATTTTCGCAAAGAAGCTTCTGTTAAAATGTTTGCCGCTCCAGGGAAAGCTGTGAAAAGAATATGGTTCTATTAAAATGTTCTGAAAGTAGAGTGGCCGCTGATTCGCAGGACATGAATGCGCAAGTCGTGGTGCATCGCGCGAAATATTCAGGGCGTGTATTATAATTTACATAAACTCGGCCGCCATTCCAGATGTATTAAGGAAATTTTCTTTGTGCCACTATATCCGGGAGAAATGTATTTCTGTTATAATATCTAAAATGTTGATTGCACCTTCCTCAGCCTCACTATATGCAAGTACATAATTAAATACTTATGCATAATGGTTGAGCGTGTTTAAGCTTTTCTTAGAAATGTATCTTATCCTACACCTTATAAAATAATATCCCCCCGCCGTATCTGTCTGTGTGTTTGTTTGTAATCGAGTTTGAGTTAAACTGAAAAACAAGGTACTAAACGGATTTTCATGCGCTTTTCACCTATACATAAAGTGATTCTTGAGGAAGGTTTCAAAAGGGTTATTATTAAAACTTAAAAATACATGTGTTCATAATATGAGAGATGTTTATAATATTTTGCAGCGCGTATATAAAATATAGGATTACGATTGACGCGAATGTATAGTCCACGACACATCAAACAAACCGCGGTCTTTGAGTGCCGTAATGCGATAGTTTCTTTGACATGATAACGACCTCCTCATATGAACAGAATACATTATATTTTATCGGAGCTACCGACATCGACGAAACAGATACCTATCGGTATTTGATTGGTTGATTTTTCAGAATATGTATAGGTATGTACCTACGTACATACTACTATTAAATTATTTACTAGTTGATGTCGCAATTAAATCTGCATACCCTAATAGATATAACGGTCTAAGTTTATTATGTACATTACGAAAACTAAAAAAGGAAGTTCGTAACGAGTGGGTGGAGTTACATACCAAAATAGTACATTACGATACAAGTGCGTAAAAAAGGAAGTTCGAAACGAGTGGCGATAAATTAAAACACGACCGAAGGGAGTGTTTTAAATCGACACGAGTTACGAATTTCCTTTTCGCACGTGTGTCGTACGACGTTTTTCAGTACAGATGAGCCTCCGAAGTTTCGACCTGGCATATAATGAACCACTTCTCGTACTAGTGCGTAAAAAAAACACCATCTGTACTGAAAAATATGCGAAAAGGAAATTTGTAACTCGTGTCGATTTAAAACACTCCCTTCGGTCGTGTTTTAATTTAACGCCACTCGTTTCGAACTTCCTTTTTTACGCACTAGTATCGTAATATTTTTATATTAAAGGAAAAAATGGAAAAATTTACGCTTCCGGCGGGACTTGAACCCGCACCATTTTTGCAATCCGTGCAATGCTCTTACCAATTGAGCTACGGAAGCCACGCCGGACTTCGCAAATCTTTCCATGCCTTTCCTTTTGTACACACGTCTTGGGGTGACGTCTAGCGCCATCTACCGTCAGACTATTACATCTTGTAACGGCACTGGAGTTTCAAGTTATATTGAGAATTCACCAGTAACAATGTGCTAACCCATACTAAATTAATCCTCCATCCATCCATCATCCTCCATCCATTTTTTCCTTTAATATAAAAATGTTTAGAATCGTTAGCAGACGTTTCTGCTTAATAAAAATTAATTTAGTATGGGTTAGCACATTGTTACTGGTGAATTCTCAATATAACTTGAAACTCCAGTGCCGTTACAAGATGTAATAGTCTGACGGTAGATGGCGCTAGACGTCACCCCAAGACGTGTGTACAAAAGGAAAGGCATGGAAAGATTTGCGAAGTCCGGCGTGGCTTCCGTAGCTCAATTGGTAAGAGCATTGCACGGATTGCAAAAATGGTGCGGGTTCAAGTCCCGCCGGAAGCGTAAATTTTTCCATTTTTTCCTTTAATATAAAAATGTTTAGAATCGTTAGCAGACGTTTCTGCTTAATAAAAATGAATTTAGTATCGTAATGTACTATTTCAGTACAGATGTTGGTCGAAACTTCGGACGCTCATCTGTACCGTGTATCGTACGACGTTTTTCAGTACAGATGAGCATCCGAAGTTTCGAATTCCTTTTTTACGCACTTGTATCGTAATGTACTATTTTGCTGTGGTGGTCATATCGGTAGTGTTTTTAGTAGCGAAACGCTACTAAAAATGCGTATTATTTCTAATATATTTATGTTTAATGTAAACATATTGTAAATTAATAATTGCCGTATGAAAATTTAAATTAAAAACAAAATTGTGGGTACGTTAAAATTGTTGTACAAACGAATGTTTGGCATTCACATTTAAAAGTACGAGACAAACGGTCCCGCAGCGCTTACGGAGACTAAGCTATGATAAGAGGAACACAACTTTTAATTGGATTTTTTGTGGATTATATTAATTAAAAAGACAAAACTTGACAGAAGTAAAGCCACAAAATAAGGCTTAATTTAATGACTTTGCTTGTTATTCGTTCGTTTCTCGTAATTTGGGAAATGTGGTTCAGTGCGGGATAGTCCAGTAGTTCTTATCTAATAGATTTGTCTTTCAGTTATGTCCAGTACACGTTACTGTTGTGATTTTTATTAAATACTCGTACGGTCTAGGTACCTTATACTTACTGGTAATTTGCTCTAATATATCGTTAAATCATTTTGCCTATAGATAGAAAGAAGTGATTCTAGTATTAAAAACATTACGATCCGGCTTTGTATTGCATCGATTAAATATTATCCACTGTATTGGTAATGCAATAATAAAATGTGTTGTTTGCTTCAATAATTTAGTTCACATTAATGTTAAAGACGCATTATTTAAATTCAAAATTACCGGACGGCGCCAGCGCTACGCTAGCTCGCCCGCCTAAAGACAGCCGCCTCGCAGCATCAAAGACTCAACTTTGAGACCTTAACTCGAAAACTGCTTTAACTGCCGTACCTACAATTGAACAAGAAACATATATTTATTTTATGCTTTTGATAAGTTTATGATTTTAACTTCACATTTGTTTTATTTAAGGTTCTACAATTATTCACTGACATTAGGGAATACTAGATATTTTTGCTAATGTAATAAAAACATACCTATTTACGTCATTCACAACATCGAATACGAGTAAAATTTGAAATATGTACGTATTTGTGACTATTTATAGAATCGTATACCGAAGGCAGTCTATGTAAAGTAAAGCTTTAATCTTACAAAATCATAAATCCCGGACATAATGGGCGAGTTTGTCGCCGCGCGCCGGTGCGTGTCGCGACAATACGCAGCACAATACAGTTTATTGAGCACCCGCCGTCGATCCACTTGTTTGGCATTAAGCTCGTACTAAGCCGGTTTATTACGTTAATCGAAAACAGATGCAAGCTCTGTTGCCTCAGAGCGATTACCTCCGCCTATCAGGTACGGACGTGTAAACAATGCTGCTCGACTTTCCGCTGGGAAAAGCGGAAAACGAGACGTCAGAACCTAATTTACGACAAGCGGATTCTTAATTCTTAACCAAATATCAAGAAGGGGGAATTTTTAAAACTGCCGCATTAGCCGCGTCAGTCATCAGCAGAATGAATCATTACTTGAAGAGTGCGCCAGTGGCTCGTGTCAAAGAGCTTGTAGCTCAAAGGTCCTCGTACCTTGTCCCCGCCCCGCGAGCCCCGCGCCCCGGGCGCCGCGCCCGCAAGGAGGGGCTGATTGAAGGGCCACTCTAACATCGGCCACCCGCTCGTTCACTCGGTTTCAAGGGTCGAAGCTGGATTATAGGGCGCCAAAGCCTGTGCCTTCATCAGATATGTATTCAAACGCCGAAAATTGTAGTCTGTCTGTAATTTTACGCCATTCAATAGTCCCGACGATACGAACATTTTTATTTGAGAAAGTTTCTTGTTTTTTATTAGAATAAAAATTGATTGGAGTCGAAGTCGCCGGCGACATATGTGGGTCGGATGCCGCAAGTCTCATATGCCGTTTCCGTCGCCCCTCGCGGCTTGTTCGAACCTTAAGGCAAAGTTACCGTGTAAGTTATTATAAGAGAGGTGCGCCCAGGGAAATGAATGTCGAGTAGGTTCGCCCGTTGTCATTCATATTAGCTGCGACTGCTTAAATTTGTAATCACACTGCGCCAATTCACGGGCGTCAGGCGATACAATGTGTGATGGAAATGGGAAAAAGGAAAACGGGTTGATAAAAATAACTGCGTAGTAAAAAGTAGATAAAGCTTGATAAAACTGGGGTCGAACGAGAACATAGGAGAGTTCACTGTGAGACGCGGCGAGGTTTTCTTTTAGTTATGTTGTTGTTGATGTGTCCATTGGTATACTGAGAAAAAAAACAACCAGTTTTCATGTTCGTTCAACAAGTTTTTTGGTTAAAATAACGCCTACGTGCTCTTTGGTTCAAACAACAAGTTAGATTTTGTTAAGTGTAACTAGTACATTCTACAAGTTACTCGTCATTTGAATCAACAATATATTTGAATCAACCAGTCGATTTTATGAAAGCAACATGACACATATTGTTTTAAACATATGTTTGGCTGATTTAATCAAATATCTTTTAACAAGTTTGACCTCGTTGTTCGAACAAATTGGACTTGTATCATCAACATTGTGATTTATTCCGTTTACTAAAATACTTTTGTTTCAAACGGATAAACCCGCAACAAGTAGAACTTGTTAAATTCACAATGCAAATTTCTCTCAGTGTAACATGCATGTACAACATATACGTAATATAATCTATTACGTATCCATGACAGGAAAATATATCTACATTAACTTTTTTGTGGAACGATAATAACAGATGATGCCTCAGGACAATAGAGCTCATGATTTCTGACTTTATCAGATGGTGGCTTTAAAATCACGTCGCGCGTAGGGCGGCTGGGGCAGGGGCGCCTTAATAACACTCACGGCCCACGGCCGTCGTAACACAAAATGATTACACACATAAAGAACCTTATCTCTTTACACTCTGAACCGGCGTAAACCGGTTACAGTCAGTAACCGTTCCGCAACCGCTCGAATGTTTACGCGAGTTTTACGCGCCAATCTCGCCGCCGCCGACGCCCTCGCTAGAAATTGAAAACGGAATTATGATGAAATAAAAATGGCGCACAAAATGTCCCGGAACCAAGCACATGCTTAGAGAGACGATAGCGTCGGTATAGACAAGGTCAGAGGGCGATACTCGGAATTAACGCGACTCAATAAAATCTACATTTCTATTTCAACATATTCATCTGAGTGGTCCTGAGGATCCGTATTGTCCAAAGGATTGATTCAATCAAATGCAAATGTTATACATAGAACAAAATATATGATTTTGGATATTTTGGATGTCTGTAATATTGGGGCAGTCAACAATGCTTTGCCCAGGGTACAATATTAATGTTGTTCTTAGAACACACACTACACATTCTATTAGCTGTTTCTCACTCGCTTTAAAGTTAGTATATATACATAAATATTACATTTTATTATACGTACGTATAGCCATACCGATATCTTTCATCAAAAGTATACTAGTTATGTAAACACGATTAGAAGTACTTTATAATTAAGTTTTTGCATGCATTTGTATCAAAAAATAATAATTTTGTAACGTTTTGTACTAAAGTAACTTATGTTACACTAGCTTAAATTTATAACTTTGTGCATACTTGTACACATAAGTGTTAATTATAAACGGGGATTTACGTAAATATGCATGAGTGAGCATTCCAGCCAAGCTATGATGACATTTGCTAAAGGAAAAGTCGATTTGTGTGGGATTTACGCTTTTAATTTTGATATTTCAATCACTGTGGTGGGATATTTATACTAAGTTTTAGTCAGTTAAACAAATAAGTTTACAGTAATTAAAACCTACACCTCAATCTCGGACGTCAGTTAAAACTGCATCCATAAAACTGACGTCCGATTCGTACTGTTTTGATTGAATCAAATCGGGATCCAGTCCTGTTGACGATGTCCGGAGCAATCACGCTCGCACTCGTGCAGGCTTTGTCGCCGGACCGTCGCTAGTCAGTCCTCTGTACAAACACTCCCGCTCTGAAGGTTGCTCCACGTTCAATGATCGCGATTTCACGATAAGCTTACTTCACAATTCTAGTTGTCCTTATTCAATGACAGGAATGGTTTATATTTTATAGGTATATGGGTCAAAATTATTTTCATTGTCCTGTTTTTGACCTCTCTGTTGTATTATCGGCTTTAATACGGTTCGGTTTAATCAATAAAAAATCGAGTTCTATTCTATGAAATTTTATCTGAAGTTATTCTAATGAGAAAAATTGAATACGAAATTTACAAGATACCCCAAACAAACATCTAAACTCTGACGCATTCTCCTGCGGATAAAAAGCAAGATAACGAAAATAATTCTGACCTATTTAAGGACTGATTCGTAACGAATTTGTCAAATTCAGAGTGCTTTTTCTTGGAAAATTTCTAGCTTACTTTATATATACATTCCATCATTCAAATTGCCAGAATCACAAAATTATTATGTTAAATCATGTTTAAAAGCAATCCTCAACTAACTAGATAGATAAAAATTAAACTGATCGCTGAAAATAATTCGGCGACAAACTGCTGTCAAAAACTTGATTCCTGTTGACGAAACTTGCATTTAAATCATTTTCAACACTACCTGTTAACCAACATTATACCATATTTGAAAGGCAATTTGTTTACGATTCCTGTGAAACAATGTTAATGTAGACGAGTCTCCGAATATCTACTTTACCAGGAATTCAGTCGATGCGGTATCAGTTATCAGGCATTGGTTACTTATCGATAGAAAAATCTACAACAAAAACTGCTGAAAGAAGCTGTTCTCAGATTTTATTTAATAAAACGATATTTCAACTTTATCCTGACAATAGCTGGATATCATCCACCACAGTTATGAAGCCAGCAGCTTGCTAAAGCCAATGCTCTTGAAATCGGGTGAAAAACTTGATTTAACGAAGTCCCACAGTATTCACCTGTTAACCGGTGTAGGATGGAGTGTCTAAGAAATTCATTCATTTAAATGACACCAACGATAAACAACCAAAATATTTAAAAAAGATAGTCCTTGATACGACTAAAACTTAGAATGTGTCAAAAAACACTGTCGGATGTATGACGGACGGCATACAACAAAACTTACAACATGAGCAAGGAGAAACGGAGAATGATGAATTTACTAATAAATAATAATTTTTAACACATTATAGAAAAACAAACGTTGATTAGGCCGGCTTCGGTACCTTTAACACAGTTTCGAATTTGTCAAATTCGTTACGAAGTCCTTACATGTCACATAAGTCAGGTTTGCAGTTGGGAGCTAAAGAAGTGCCTATCCGTAAAAATAGAAACAAAATTATTATAAAAAGTGTATTCTCTTAGTGGCATTCGGTGTCTAACAAATTTTATGAAATTATGGTAAGCCCGGGTGTAAAAAACCTTGTATATTATACCCAAAAATAACAAGAACAAATTGTAAAAACGGAGCAACATTGAGTCTGTGATTTTGTGGAGTGTTGAGATTACAATGACCTTGCATAATAAGACGGCGCCGGGCCGGCTCGCGGTTCGCGGTGGAAATAACACGGAACGTACGCCCACCGCAACCCGGCCGAGCCCACAAACAGGCTTATTCTTCTACGGAGATGTATATGAGAACTAAATTCTCATACGGCTCAGGCGCTGGCAACTGGTGTTAAATATTAATAATTGAGTATAGCAACAATTCAGTTTTTAGTAAAAGTTGCTCATAAATTTTCTTGCTAAGGCGGACTCCATCCCCCATGAATCGTAGCAATATGCCTCTTTTAAAATAATTTAGCCGAAAGAAGGTAATTTTGATCTATTGTGGCGTGTAAGCCTCATCCTTACCTTTTCTTAGTTGTTACTGCCTAAAAATAATTCAAGACATTGTTGAACCAAAAGGTCCTGCCATTTAAACAAGGTCAACTTGACTAATTTAAAATTGTCACTGAAGGTATTTTTCATGTCGTCGCCAATTGCATTATAATAATATGAGGCATGGATGCATTTAAGTGATAAAACAATATAAATTTTCGTTTAGAAAAAAGGCTAGATTGAAAAATAAACCTGCTACGAACGCCTGAAACCACAAGAGCATGACGCAAGCGGTTTGCTAACTCAACTATTTGATGTATTGATTCGGCTGTATTTTATGAAACTGTAAATGGTATTGCGCTTGGCTGGCACTTATTGTTAAATAAATTTGGTTAAAGTGCTTTTTTCAGGCGATTTCTTTACGCCATTCCTCCATGGCTAAACGTACAATATCAGTTTAACCATAGATATACTCCGTATACCTAAGACAAATACAAAAACGGGCCTCGGAAACACAAAAAAAATTCCGTATATATTGTTCAGGTTGCGCCATACCTTTGGCTGATGCTAATATCATGACACCAAGTACCGGAGTCAAACTCGAAACTAAAGCTCAAATGTTTTAATTCTACCTACCTCTTACTACTACCATTATTATACAATATCTTCTATGGTGACTACACATTTTACTTTGACAATAATCCTCTTTACATGCTCGATTCTCCTTGGTTTAACGATTGTACGTGTTTTGGTGGCAGCGGCTTTATAACACGAAGCAGAGAATTTTCAACCGCCTTAATAGAGTGTTCCGGTCTGCGAGCGAGCTCATAATCGCTTTAAGAACGGAATCATTAACGCTGAATATAATATTACCACTATTTATCAGCGGTTACCAATTAAGCTCAGAACAAAATGCTCTCAGAATACTGGTTTCTACTTAGATGAATTAGGTTATTCCTTGTGTTCGAAAAACAACGGAGCCGTTTTAAATTTACGGAACGCAAATTTTCGACAGTGGGGCATTGAAAGCTGTTATTGTTTTATGATGACAATGAAAAACTGGATTCAAAAGCACGCATCCCTTATATGTTACATATGTACGATAGCCTCTGATGTTGACTCTTATTTATTTATTAGTAAAAACATGTTTACATGACATTACAGTAAAACCAATGCGTCACGAAACTTAGATAACACTTTTTTAATAAGCCGAATTAACCGGGATCTCGACTCTATTTGTTCTTGGGCAGCTTCTTTTGGCCTTATGGTTAATGCGAAGAAGTCGCAAGCGATTTTGATTGGGAGTCCTCATTTCATCTCCAAGTTGTCTGAAGTGACAGTGCCTGAAATCTTCTTCGATGGAACACTCATTCCTTTCTCTTCTACCGTCAGAAACTTAGGCTTGTCTTTGATCAGACTCTCTCTTGGGCACCCCATGTGACTGAAATTAGCAGGCGACTCTTTGCCTCTCTTCACTCGCTTCGGCGTCTCCAAAGCTTCCTTCCGTTCCGTACAAAGGTTGTCCTTGCGCAGTCGCTTTTGATTCCACTTCTGGATTATGCGGATATCGCATTTTTGGACCTCACCGAGGAGCTACTTGACAAGCTCGAACGTTTGCAGAATGTGTGCATCAGATACATTTTTAATTTAAGAAAATTTGACCACATCTCTCATTTCCGTGCCCAGCTCGAGTGGCTGCCCATCCGTCGCCGTAGAGACATGCACGTGGTTTCTCTCCTGTATAATGTTTTATTTTCTCCTTCTTCCCCTCCCTATCTTTCAGAACGATTTAAATCCTTGGCTGACGGTTGCGGGCACCGGCTCCGTTCCAGTGTGAATCTCACTTTGAGTATCCCACCCCACAAACATAGGTCCTATAATAAATCGATTACAATCTACGCAGTTAAATTGTGGAACTCCTTGCCTTTATCTCTTCGACAGTATCAGTCGGTCGCGTCGCTGAAGGCTAATCTAAAGGCTCCAGTACACAATGGCCTGTGATGGGCCACGCTTTGCAATGCACAATTGTAGGCCACGATCACTTGGTGTTCACACAGTGGCGCATGTCTCATTGCTGGCTGGCAAACCACTTGCGATGGACATAGAAGTAATTACGGCTGCGGCTATTTATTTATAAACTGTTTACAAGTATTACAGGCTCATTGATATAAATCAATAAACTTTAAAAGTTTCTTCATTGCTCCACGGTACTGATATTTTGGGCGATCAAAAATTCTAGTTCTAGCAACAAAAAAGTGCACTATCCCGGTCAGGCGGTCGGTGACAAATTAAACAATGGCCGATTGTGTGAACACCACAGGCCACGCTACGCCACTATTCCTTTGAAGTGTGCCCAAAAAACCGACAACTCCCCGATTGCGCACCACGATTGACAATTGTCCGCCATCATACACCATTACCCCCTGTAAATCAAAAATCAAAAAATCAAAATAATTTATTCAGCAAATAGGCCACAGGGGCACTTTTACACGTCACATGTACATATTTAGAAAATATTTAAAATTGAATTGAAATTACAATTGATACTATTATACAGGGTGAGGCCTGTAACAAAAGCAAAAAATCAAACTGTAGGCTACACTCCTTAAACTGACCAACATTTGTTCAGTGACTTTTAAAAATTATGAAGTCTTTAAATTTTTAATTTTTCATACAAAATAAATATTAGCTTCAATGTACGCCATTATTGTTGTCATTGACGTTGTCTGTCACCCTTTAGACTTAACGGAATTCGCAATACATTACCTCTTTCGTATACTAATTCTAAGTTTTAACTAAAGTTAACTCTATACAATTAATTAGAGATGTAGAAGGTCTCTAAATGTCGAATTACAACCAAGAACTACACTAAATATAAAAAGTACAAATACAAATGTACACAATGCATGGCGATGGCCTGTAGTGGGCCAGCATGGGCCATTGTGTACTGGAGCCTTAAAAAAGCTTTGGCTCTCTGATGAAAACTAAGGTATTGGATGTATGCGGTTTTGTAGTTGTCGTTTTTATTATGTAAATATATATTTAATTTATATATTATATATGTATATATTTATATTATTTGCTATTTGTATAGTTGTATATTATGTATTTATTCGTATATATTGCATGTTAGTGTAAGTTATAATTTATTATTACCTAGAATCCGTTTCCTGCGCCGTTTGTACTGTATGCTTACCATCTCCAATTCTCCCTCAATTGCTCAAAGGTTAACTGGAAGAGATCCCTTAAAGGGATAAGTTCACCTTTGTACTTGTAATAATCTCTATTTTCCTGTGTGTTGTATTATTTTCTGGTACAATAAAGTGTTTTACTACTACTACGCAAGTTCGCTCGTGTATGGAATACTCCTGCCACTTGTGGGACGGCTCTGCCAAATACCAGTTGGCAGCCTTGGACTCAATAGAACGTCGAGCTCGAAGACTCATTGGCGACGTTCCGGCAGGCAAGGCAGGATTACAAAGCCTCGAGTATCGCCGTCGAGTTGCGTCCTTGTCAGTCTTCTACCGGATACATTCTGGAGAGTGTGCACAGGAACTGCATGACCTGGTTCCTCCTTCCCCGTTCCATCACCGGACAACCAGGCGCGGGGAGCGGTTTCACCCTTACGTTGTCGACCTACCTTTCATTCGCACGAAGAGGTTTGCCTCTTCTTTCCTAATGCGAACTGCTAAGGAATGGAACATGCTCCCCTCATCTGTATTCCCGGGCGAATACAATCTGGGTGAATTCAAGTCAAGAGTGAATAGGCTGTTACTGAACCAGTGAGCTACAACCTCGGCCTTGTCGTCACTTTCCATCAGGTGAGACTAAGGTCAATCACTGGCCAGTTTATAATAAAAAAAAAAAAAAAAAAAAAAAAAAAAAAACTACTACATAACAAAAAAGAGAGAAAATAAAGATAACAATAATAAAAATAAAATTAAACAATTGATTTGGGCGATGACGTCACAGCGTGGCTCCGTTGCGTCGTTTGCCCCGGTATGAGATTTGGCAGGTTGCCCCGGAACCGCCGAAAAACCACACCTTTCTGCCAGAAGTCTGCGCTCGCGATGGTGTCCTGTAGCGGCCGCGGCACACGCACAACGAACGAGCTGAAGTGCACGTAGTGACGCGACTGCAGCTGTTGCACCCTCAGCGTGTAGCCAGTCTTCCGGCAAACGTAGTCTACCACCTCGTCGGCCACGGCGGAGTAATGCAGGCGAGACACGTAGAGCGCCCTACTCGGTGTGGCAATCCGTAGACCAGAATTCACCGGTTCCGCAGAGCCACACACAGTCTTACGAGCCGCTCTGCGCGCCTTGCTCTTCTTTTCCACCAATGTGAACCCCTCTTCATCCACATTGGTGCGAGAAATATTTTCCTTGGCAGGTGCCCGTACTTCACATCCCTTTGTAGTTGTTGGTGCATTGACCCGGCTAGTTGCAGTAGACTGGCCGGCGGTGACTCTTATCTTATCCAGGAACTCTAATAAGCATCACATTTTTTTTAACCCCAGCACAATAAGCTAGTAAATAAATATTCAACTGCCGCAAATTGTACGAGTATTGGATCCGCACTCCGCTTTAAATAAGCCGCTATTTGCTTTATCGCAAATTACGGAACAATTAAAAATGGTACATTTTTGCCGGTAAACATTTACGTCCAATTTGTAGTGGAGTTGCATTTCCAGCGCCGACTCAGCTGCCGCCGGTAATTAACAACGAATCCTTGTTGAAATAAAGGAGACTGCCCTTATTGAAATAAAGGAGTCTATCCTTATAAAGGAGACTGAATTAACCAAACGGCGCCGTCAATGATTTACGCTTTTTCGTACGACTGGACAAATTGAGTGAAAATGCCAATTAGAATGCACTTTTCTTACTAATGCAGTTAATCAGCTAAGAAATACTAATTGGAAGATAGAGAAAATGGATAATTAAGAATCAGAGAGATAAGGGTAGGTACATTTTTACAGTAGGTAAAAAGTTTGAAGTTTGAAGGAGTTATTTTTTTGATTCCATGATTTACTCACGAAAAAAAGCCGGTGATCAATAAAAAAAAATTACATTCTGTATTTCTGCAAATGATAACAAATCAGATACCACTCATGGTAGGTAGAATATAGTACGCCTAACTATTCAAAATGATTACTCATAATGAAACTGAAACAACATTTACAAAAAAAATACCCACAAAAATTTTCAAACACAACTTTAAGTACCTACCTATGTCGCGATAATAGCAGAAACTTAAAAATAAAATTCAGTAAACTCATTGTCCAATACAGGGTTTAGATGAAACAAGACTGCTATTTTGTTCACGATTCCTGTAAGTTCGTAATTCACAAGGACTTATTTCCAGGAAACGGTACAGCCGGCCTAGCCGAAGTGCCGCTAGGTAGCGGTTGAAACGCAGTCTGGCTCTGTCATGCCATTATAGATATTAAAAAAAACGTGAACAAATAATTTGCACATTTTCGGGTACTTACAACATTTGTTGGGTAACCAATCAAATACAAAACCAAGTGGATCTGCCATTAAGCGATCTCTTTTTAACCTCCTTATTTGGACGTCAACTGTTTTCATTTACCTTAAGTTCGTTTTCACATTATCCGTCCGATATTGGATAGTTCGGAAGGATTTCTATGGAACAAATCCAAGATGGCGCCTCTAATGTATGGGATATCGGTCCTACATCCGATATCGGATTGGATAATGTGAAAACGCCCTAAATTGGATTATAGAGCCTTTTGAGGGTAGATTAGATTTACATTTATTTAAATACCTAAAGATACAGACTATAGACAAGGTTGCGAAGCGTAAGCGACTGTGACGTTGGCTAGGGGAGCAGACGTGTAACGTTGTTAGCGCCATCGGCAGCGCGGGCGCTACGGGCCTTCCATACCAATCGGCTACGGGCGTAGCGCTCGATCTCCCGCACTAAGTGCGACGATCTACGAGATCTTGGTAAAGTACTAATCTTTGTTTTAAAAGCAAAATCATAGTTTTTGTTTGGATCAGAATTATTATACGACGTTATTAGTAACACATAGACTGGCCAAATAAGGACAATAAAAGTAGAAATATTTAGTTTTTCAAGGTTTAAATTTAAGTGAACTGATTGATTGACTGTTATTTATTTATTAGTCTTTTTTTGTAAGTATGTAGTAAATAACATGCATATCTTAGATATATTTAAGACTGCTATTATCCTAGATACGAATAAAATAAGCAAAGAAACAACAACGTAAGATTTTAAATCAAATGTTTTCCTCGTACTCATACGACGATAGGTCGAGGAGGACATCATCATCATCATTACCGAAAGATTCACCCTTGTTGTTTTAGTAATGTTATCAAAATCATTCTCCTTAAATCTTGAATTAAGTGCGGTCAAAATCAATCCAGCACGGTAGCCGAACCGCTTTACGTTGTAACGTTCTGTAACACGAATGTTTTCCGGTTTACCTGTCGCCTGTCCGGGCTAATTCAAACATTTCGCTTCGACTACGCCCTTCTCTTGAGCTCCAGCACCTTCAGAACTATAGGTGGACTAAGGTCAGGTCTATACTGGTCGGCTAGCGATCGGAATCCAATAAGAACGCTGCTTGGGCTCCTGCAGACTTGCGTCGGTCTTTTTGCTCCAAACACTGATTTATAGACGGACCGAATTGCCCGTAACAAGAGTTTTGAAACGGCTCCCATCTTATCCAATCGTCAAACGTGCGACTCTCATTGCACGTGAAAAGATTCCTAAGTTTTTACCTGACTAATGGAGAGCTCAGCTATCATTTATTACGTTTAGTGTAAGTAAGTAAATTTGTATTTATGTTTGTCCATTTCTTTGGCATCGATATTAGATTTGTGTCAGTTGTAGGGTGTACCTTTCAGTAATATCTAAAATTTATTTATTTTTTATTATTTTATTTATTATTTATTTCTTTCCCATCACGGAACAATGGTGTTCCGGACCTTTGGGAGGCGTGCGCGGGGCCGAAGCCAACGCGTAGAGGCCCTTTTGACACTTTAATGAAATGTAAGGGGTACACCGAGCGGGTGTTGCCCTTACCCGTATCATGGGACACACGCAGAGGCAACACCCGCCAGGGTGTAAGGACTATTTGAGAGTTAATGGAACCTAAAATGAACTGGGCTATTGGATGAAAGTGATGGACTAAATACTGGGCTATGGGATAAAAATATTATTTATTATGATTACCTTATTTGTTTTTATTTTATCTAGTTTACTAAGAAAACAATTTTGGCATAATCGAGCCTGGTGTCTTAGCAAGCTGCTGTCGCCATCTTTCTTTCGTCAATACTGTTTTACAATATAACGAGATATCAACCGGCTATCAGAAGGAGCGCTACCAAAATAAGCTTTGAAAATTTCGTCTATAATTAAGTTTTTTTTATGGTGGTGTGATAGGCTGCTTTCAATATTGTTAGTCAACGTGCATGGCTCAAGCTTTTAGATATATATAAAGTAAATTTATGTATATAGTAATTACAGAATTTTATAGACTTAAGGCGTAGCAAAACGTTTGATGACTTGTTCATTTAAAATTAATTTTTTTTTTAGATATTTGTATTGCTTTTGATAATTTATGTATTTAAGAGCTCATAAAGCCTTCATTCATTATTACAGTTACTTGTCAATAACTTAAAATTATTGATTTCTTAAACAATGGTTATTTAGCAGACGACATCCTATTAGTACAAATTGCTGTAAAAGTTGGTATATTATAAACTACCTACATGCAAATCGAACCGGAAAAATAAAAACAAGCAGTAATAGTACATTAAAGATAATATCTGTTTTATGATGCGCATATTTATTACTAATGACTAGGTACAAAAAGTAAATGGTATTCGTAAAACTGGCACTTAAGAAAAACTAGGTATTAAATATTGTTCCTTAGAATTTCATGACCCGCGGTTAGTTCTTGTTTTTTGGATCAGTAATAAATAATTGAGAGCATTAGGTACTATTTTTATGTTGATTATAATTAACTTTATTTTCAAATAGAATCATACATGCCACATATAATACAATACTAAAGTATTTTAAAGTGCAAAGGTCCTCTTAAACGTTTAATAATTATTAGCACGCAACGATCATAATAAAATAGGTAATTATTCAAATTGTTATCGTGTGTATTTTGTGGGAAATTGCACAACGATTTTTACTGTTTGGCAATTAAAATGTTTGCCTGCACTGCTGATATGAATACGTGTAATGAATAAAAGAACACAAATATCCTATCGAGGCGATAAAAAGTAAATGCATTCCTATAGAATTTGAAGTATATACTTGCAATTTTATTAATCTTCCACAAGACATATCTACCAAGTTGAGTCGTTATTAGAAATGTAATCTAACTGTAAGCACTTCTTTCAATTCAAGTTCGGAGTAGGTAGGTCCTAAGATGGCAATGTTTTTCGAGATTTCAACAGCAAGTAATTACAAATTAAATAAAGGAAAGACAAGTTGGGAGTCTGTCGTCTAATTACGGCGGCTGTTTTCTGTCCGCATCACACTGCATTACAATGACAATAAGCAACTGCGCCTATTAAATTATTTGATAAGTCTCTTGACGGCGCTCAGCCAAAATTACTTGTACAAAAAACATTTCCGCTAAATGGTGTCGCATCATCCTTGTTTACTGTAAGGCCCCTCGCCTCGCGGGTCGCCGCCATAAATCCTAATATTAGCAGCGAATAAGACGTGCTCGGGGACTTACTGATGAAGCCTTTACATTTTAAAGCTCCTTAAGTTCTTGCACGGCTACAATTAACGTCAACGGCCTGATATACGAGAATAGTTGGAATGATTCAAGGCAGCCATCACTTTGGGCGGCAACTTGTTTGATAAATGTACTCCTAAGCTTCCTTAAGCGTACCGCAGACGAACTAAGCCAGAACCGTCTAGATACCAGCTTGATATTAAGCGCGGAGGATTTTATTTCCATTTGATAATCTGCACCGCGCGTTATAATAATGGGAAGCCATAAATGGCCGCTACACGACATTTATATGAATACCATCCATAAAGTAACCGCAGTCAGCACCTGGCATTACGTATGGATGGCGCCCAAACATTCGGGTATATTGTCCTCGGTAACACGCATCTAAAATTCATGCTCTAAACACGGGCGCGGGCGACTCGTGAGCTTTTATTGCAGCCGCACAAAACTAATCTTGGACATATTTTTATTCATTACCCTGTAGCAGGCGCTACATTGTAAATTTACGTTACCTCTAAATTCTGTTCTGAGTTATAACTCCAGTAAAGTTAAAATATATTTCAAACAATTTTGTCAAGCGTCAGGAGCTAAGTTCCTAAATTAACAATTTACGTTAATGAAAGTTACAATTTTGCTTTGTAGATTGTATCTATAATTTATCAGTATCTGTAGAATAATAAAGTCAAGAAATTACTTTTAAAGTCTGCCGTTGAAATTTAACGACAATTCTCGCGATAACGAGCGATCTATAAAAACAAGAAATCGTTCGGAACATACCCAAAACGTCGTAAAACAAAGCGCATCATTCAAATATCCCATTATCCCGTGCGATTTAGCTCGCAGGCGCGTGCTCGGGTAAATTAAGCAAATTAAGAGGCAGCTCCTGAGACAGTAATTACGGCGTCTATACTTGGCCGGGCACCAACGGCGGTTATCTGCCGGCTTCCGATTTATCGGACCCGGCGACGGCTGCCGGCTGCCGCTGCGCCGGTAGCGCTGACACTTGTTATAATATGTGCTTGTAATTACGCGCCTATTTTTTTCATGTCTAAATTGTTATCGGAATCATTCGTCGATTAATTAATTATATTCTTCTTTTCAGAGGTGGCTTTGAATGTGTAAAATACAAACAGTTTAAAACATGTATAGCTTTCTTGTAAGTATAAGTATTTGAAGTACCTACTAGTAGTAGTAACCTGTAACTACTAAAACGAACTAAAGTTTACATGCTAAAGAACACTATTATGCGGTTGTTAAATTAAATTAAACCCAAAATGCATCCAGCTTATCTAGTAGGACGAAACGCGCCGCCAAATTAAATTAAACAGGAAGTTGAATCGCAGTGAACATAAAATGTAAAATTCAGGAAAATCAAGTAGAGACACCGGAGCCAGTCCAGGAAATAAGCGGATAAGCCGGGAAATAACACGTTATCAAGTAGAACAGCTGTAGTGCAGCGCGTGGGCGGCGCGCGGCCTATCGACTGGCGCCGCGCCTTGCATACTCACCTCAAGGTCACGCCGCCGCCTCCGCACCGACCGACCGACCCTACTCACAACCCTCTAAAAAAACCCTTACATTTTCAATTTTGCAAATTTAAAAAGTAACCCTCGTCCGGAAGGACGTCTCGCCGGGCGGGCCCGCGGCGCTCCGGGCGTCCCTGAGGAAACTGACGGACGTCGCCGGTCTTCCACGGGTTATATAGCCGGCAGCGGGGCGGGGCGCCGGCGCGAGTTGCGCCGTCGATTCGTGAACCCGATAAATAAATTAATTAAAAGTGCAAGTGAGTGATCGCCGCGTGCAGCCGACCTGAGCTCGTCTACGGATAGAGCTTCGCCTTAATTGGAATTTCAGACGCACCGGATACTTGCCGGAGGTCCGGATTGTTCCCGAGTTTGAAATTTACGAGCGAGCCTCGACGAGCCAAAACGGCTTTGGCTGGATATTGCAACAGCTGCTGCTACTGCCCTACTTGCACGATTTTGTCAAAACTCTACGTTTACGAACCCCCTAGACTAAATAGCCAAATACGAGGAAGTAGGTAAACAGAAAAGGTAAAGATGTCCGTTTTTTTGCTACGAAACTTGGATGGGTGCATTAATTACTATATTGTTACAAGAAACAAGCATTCTACTTCTCTGTCACTGCTAAGTCAAAACTTTAGTTGAAATAAGTCGAATGCAATTATAATGCAACGAATGCACCGGAGCCACGCTGTTACGTCGTCACCCAAATCTAATGTTTAATTTGTTTATTTTTTGTATGTCTTTTGTATTTTTTTTTTGTAAGTCTTGTTTTGTATTTTGTAGTTTCACAGTGCCTTGGTGTTAACTGTAATGCTGTGTTACTTTTTGATTAAATAAATAAATAATTAAGCTCTTATGTTGTCGCTTCCGATAGTAGCTTTCCCTTATGTTGGAAAATACATCAGTAAAAACGCACAAGGTTATCAACTGTCAATTGAGGAAATACACGACCCTCCTGATTTTTCGGGCCAAGGGTTTATAAATGCATTTCCCCAACTTTGTAGATACGTATAGAATTGCATATCGTCACTACTTTAAAAAAATCTCGTATCTCACGTTGTTCCTCAAAGTTAAAACGCAGTAAGTCTATATGCCTTCCATACATACTTACTACAATTTTCTTTTCATTGACAGACGAAGATACGTTTTTTTAAAAGTAGTGACGATATACAGAGTGGGGCCTGTAACAAAGGCGAAGAATTGAACTGTAGGCTATTCTCCTTATACTGATCAACATTTGTTCAGTGACTTTTAAAAATTATGAAGTCTTTAAATTTTTAATTTTTCATACAAAATAAATATAAGCTTCAATGTACGCCATTATTGTTGTCATTGACGTTGTCTGTCACACTTTAGACTTAACAAAATTCGCAATACATTACCTCTTAGAAAAAACTTTCAAGGGTGATAAAAATCAAAATACAAGTTATTTTTATAAGTCGCCGAACAAATGTTGATCAGTATAAGGAGAATAGCCTAGAGTTCAATTCTTCGCCTTTGTTACAGGCCCCACTCTGTACATACATCTACTTAATCGCTGCATATATGCTCGCTCATTTCTATGGAACAGCCGAATTCAATTCGCGATGTCAGCATGGCCTCACACTAAAAGTTGTTCATTATGACAAAAGTCACTATGCATAGTTTGGCTATTAGTAGGTAATTAAAAAAATACCTGTATAGTACGAATAAAAGTAGTAGTAGTAGTAGTTCCGATCATACGAATAATATGACATAGTTTTTGAGAGCGACTCTATTAGCAACGAGCGTAAAGGAGTGGTGCTGATGAGTTTTACAAATACACCTTTTCTTAATTTATGGACATGTTAAACATTAACGCCATAGGCGGCGGCTGTTGGAACTAATGTGTTTCACAAAGTTTATCATTAAAAACGCTTCATATAGTAAGGGCAGCACCAGTCGCGTACTAAGCGAATACCTACATAATATATTACCTCTAACAATGTAGATGCTACCACAAAAATAATTTTATAACCCAGTTCCTCTTGTATCGATTGCCTGCATTTTCCATTCTATTTATATCTGGAAGTAGTCGGCGGTAGCGATATCCGATGCAATGCACCAATCTTGCTTTTATATTAAAATTCGGAATTTTTTTAACGTATTTAGTATAAGCACAAATACAAAGTTTACCACACAAAAACAAACGAACTCATTACGTAACAATTTTAAAAATTCAATAGGTTTGTAGCACAGAGAACCTCCTATAGAGTGGCAGTCTTGTCATATTTGGTTCGCGATACGAGTCACCAGTGTTTGGGGTGCGAGGAGCGGGCGGGGAATGTGTTAAGCGCGCTGTGATTGGTGCGGCTTTCGGGTTGTTAGGTACCAGGAATTTGAAGAAGAATTCATACAAAGTTTCCTAAGACAAAATTAATTTTATGCGACAATTATTCATTTATTTACGTTTTCTTTTATTCAAGTACATTTGTAATGATGGTGATATTTACATAATTATTATCGTTAAATAAAACTATTAAAAAAGAATGAATTCTATAAGAAAAATAAACATAGCAATAAATACTAAAATTGAATAAATTAAAAAAAAGGTAATAAAAAAATTAAAATAAGTTAAAAAAAAACTAATAAAAATAAAAAAAAACAATGCCGCCCGAACAGGGACTTGAACCCTGGACCCTTGGATTAAAAGTCCAATGCTCTACCGACTGAGCTATCCGGGCTATACGTACCACGCCCAAAATGAGTAATACAAGCCCGTTGACTTATGACGTTTTGTTTCTGAGTATTTCCTTGCCGTCGCCATTATAGATAAGAAAGTTAGAGGTGTATGTGTGTGTACTGTATTTAATTGAATCCTCAAGTCAAAGGTACTCACAAATATCTGAAGACGCTTCTATTGTCAAAGCGATTGATGACAAGGCGAGGTGTGTTGAGATATTTTTGATCGACACGGCCGCTTAGATATATCTGACGGCGACTGTAGGTACCTATGGAGCATCAGAGGGACTACTCAGAGTTTTTAATACGCCCGTAAGGAATCAATTTCCTCGACCGTACAAGTACATTATGCAATTGTTGTTTCCAGTAGATACAAGTTTTCAGGGAGCTGGCTAAGCGTTTCATTCATGCTATGGGATGACCAGAGGGCTAGTTCATTTCTTGCGCAGCGAATAGGTAAGCACCGCGATCCAGCGCGGCAATGCTACCAGCCTTCTGGGCACCCTAACATCCGGCGCCGAGTTTGCTTCTGTCTTTTATTTGTAAATATTTTTATGTACAGTCAGCCAAAAAAGTGGTTTACAACATTTTGACCTTATGAGTTTAATAATAGAGTCGAAAAGCGGTAGGTAAACCACTTTCTTGACTGACCGTACATATATTTATTCTGTGTTACATTAATAATAAATTAAGTTTAGTAGGTAGTTAAGTTATTTTTATGTTTTTTTTATACGGATGTAACTACTGATATTAATAAAAGTTTAATAGATACAATTTCCGTACAATGAATATCAATTTACGTGACGTATACCTACATACGCTATAGAGTAACGGTACGTATTATAATATAACTCATGGTGGACACACAATCCTGTGATAGTCACTGAATCTGGCATTGTATGCGTTAGTGTGATACCGCCTGAACCTCTAATCCGATAAATCAAACATACCTTCAATTCATACATAAATGGTATTAGTAAATGGTATAATTACATTTGTCATTTTATGGGATACAGATCCTATAAAATCTCTAAAATCTCCATACAAAGTTATTACCTCAATGTTATTTTATTTAAGCGTCGGATGCACCCTCTACAATATCTCACTATCCTTACTCTTTGACCACTGAAAGCACTTAATCAGTTATTTCGTTCGCTTATCTCGAGCCCCTGTGGCCTAATGGATAAGGCATCGGCCTCCTAAGCCGGGGATTGTGGGTTCGAGTCCCACCAGGGGTACGTGAACTTTTGTTTTATTAGAATCCGATTATTTTTTTAAAATAATTTCAGCCGAGTGATGAATGCTTGAAAGAAATAAACTCACAGCAAACACCAATTGTAACGTGATACTGCGGAAAATTGCTTTTTGTTTGTTTTTCGTGAAAGCGCGGCCGTCACTGGAATTTTCGGCTGTTTATCCGATAATGTGCCCGCTGTCTGTACCCTGCTCCTATTCGACAAACCGTTTACAACCATTTGTTTCTGCTAGTCCTGAGGAAGAATTTAAAGATAGATATAAATATTAGCAAATCGCTGCTATCTTCGACAGTAGTGATGATGCCGGGCCCTTTTAAGCGTTTATTTATTTTAGATTTTTTATTTTAAATAGGTATCTCATAGGTAAGCGTGCTCCACCGTAGACCGCATCATCATTTACCGTCAGGTGTGATAGTGATCAAAGGTAGACGTTTGATCACTATCAGTAGAATTCGTCTACCTAATTTTCACAGAAAAAAAAAAACATTTATTAACTTAATGCATTATGTAACAATTTTGTACGTCTTTCCCATCACGGAACAATGGTGTTCCGGACGCGTGCGCGGAGCCGAAGTCAACGCAGCGGATGCTGCCCCGCTAATAATCTTATTATTAAAACATTAACTTTCAAATATGTATTTTAATGTGAAGTGGAAAATAATCCATATTTAATTTCTGACCCATAATTATAAACTTTACAAATCACATGACATAATAGGAGTAGGTACATACATAGGTATAGGTTACCTACGTATATATGTCGCCTGTCTACGAGAGTTTTACAGTCATGCTGTAAGAGTTTATAAATTATTTAAAATTCTCTGCAAACACCCTTGGATATAATAAAGGAATAGAACACGAGCACGCATATAATATGCTTTATTACGTCGTACAGTCGCAATAAAGACCAATAGAAATTGTGAAATGCCTTCAATATTGAAAACGGCGACCCAGTTCCTGCGGTCGGAGGGGGGCGGCGAGGGGGACAATTAATACAAGCTCGTCATCTGTTTTATGACTGGACCGGCCATCTAGAGATGGGCGCTGACGGGTAAATACCGGGAAAATACCCATATCTACCCAATATGAGGTCACAGCTTTGCAAAACGCCAGGTAGGTGCATCCGTATTGAAAGGGTGCAATAAGTCACTTGACCGGTCAGTTACTTTTTTTTATTTTTATTTATGGGATACTTATACTTTAGTTTGTACTTAGCTAAACAAGCGCCACGTCCATGTGTGATTTTAATTAACACTTGCTTTGAATTCGGACTGTAATAATGCCTTCTATGTGACTTCGGCTAGATAGTCTAGATACTGGACTTCGGCTAGATAGTAGGCTTTACCAAACAAACAGCAAGTAACATTTTAGTGCTATAATTTTGGTTTTCGACGCTAAAAGCTACTATAGATGTCGTATAAAGGTTTTCGGCGTGACCGCCTGTCGTATAAAAGCCTCCAGTAACACCTTTTAGCTCTATAAGCTTGTACCGCTAAAAGGTGTTATTAGGAAGTTGGTCTATAACAGGATCAAATATGACTACTATAGGTCTATATTATTGTATAATAGTGTTAGGAATCACTGCTATGCAATCAATTTGCGATATTAAGGTTCCCGACAAGCCGCTATGGTTGTTGCGTTATACAGCTAAAAGGTGTTATTAGGAAGTGGTGTAAACGTTTATATCACCATTTTATAGAGCCGCTATAGGCCTGGTCTATAACAGGATCAAATATGACTATTATAGAACAATATTACTGTATAATGGTGTTAGAAATCACTGTTATGCAATCAATTTGCGCTATTAAGGTTCCCGACATGCCGCTATAGTTGTTGTGTTATACAGCTAAAAGGTGTTATTAGGAAGTGATGTAAACGTTTATATCACCATTTTATAGAGCCGCTATAGGCCTGGTCTATAACAGGATCAAATAAGAACAATATTATTGTATAATAGTGTTAGGAATCACTGTTATGCTATCAATTTGCGCTATTAAGGTTACCAACAAGCCGCTTATAGTATTTTTAGTAGTTGTGTTTTAACAGATTTAAAACCTAACTATACCACTATTTTTGGATATAGTGGCTTTGGAAAACACTGCTATAGTATTTAACACTGTATAGTAGTGTTATGAATACCATTATAGAGCTATTTTGCTGTATAATGAAGTTTTCAGGATACGTTTATATAGCTTTGAAAAGGTTATAGTCGTTTTCTAATGCCTTTTATATCTCATCGCCGTATACGCCACAATGACTCTTTAAATATCACAGACCTGTTGAATAATGGTTTCGGTATCTCTTTTAAAACACAATAGCGTTATAGCTGAGTTTACTATATGTTTTATAAACCAAATCAGATATATAAGAGTAGAAAACAATTACTTTTAAATGACAATTTTGACCTTAAAAGGCTGCTTTATGGTGTTTATACATCGTAATTATGAAATCAGGCCAAAGATGCGGTTTCTGGTTCCGTACAGTGTTTTTCTAGAAATTAACTTTAAAAATACACATAGCGACCAATTGTAGTTTAGATTTGTCATACTAAAAAGAAAACAACATTTATTAACACTGTTTAAAAGATCTTTCTATAGTAAAACATTGAAAACAAGTATTGTTTTCTATATAAAGAACTTATAAGTTAAACTGGATCATAGTTAAATTCTCATGCAACCCTAATTGAATCCACGATGGCGGGCTTATGGCAGTGAATGCGTATGATAAGTGATATAGTCGAACTATAAAAGCGTATGTTTTACTTCTTGGATCCATAGTAGAAACTATGGTGCCAATAATTTTATTGTATTGAATTATATTTATTTATTTTATTCAAAACATGTATACATCGAGGGCGCATTTAAAATACTCCATTAAACTAATATTCTTTTAACGGTAAAATTTCCATCGCATACCTTTTTGCAGTAATGATGATGATGATGATGACGATGATTCTAATGATGGAAGTATACGAAATCCAAATTATGTTAATTGACACTAAACTTCACAAGTTCACACGCCACTTTTCGTTAAGTTCCTCGTTTAGAACAGTTTTTGTTAAATATTACACACATTAAATTATTTTAGGCCATACTTGTGTGTGATAGGGGCGAGCACACAAAAAAACGTTTAGGAGGAGGAGGTAACTAACACACAAGCATTCGCTGCAGCGCTCATCTACTTTTTGGAGGCGTTCGGGACTTTCGTGTAATTGAAGGGCGGGTTGCGAACTGCGGTGAAACTTGTTTCGGGTATCAAGATTTCTCCTACAATTTTACGTCGAACATACCAATAGTAGCCATGGTATTTTAATACATGATGCCTTAACATAGTTAACAAATAGGTCAGTTTATGTAAACTATGTTCTCCAACTTTACGTTCTTTTTTATAGTCTGTCTTGTTTTAATAACTTAAATTGGTTAAGGGGGAACAAGCTCGTCATCGTAGTAGCCATGATAATTTATAAAGATCTAATGTAGTTAAGAAATACGTCAGTTTATGTGGAATATTCCCCCTATTTTATGTTGTTTTTATAGTCTGTCTTGTTTTAATAACTTAAATTAGTTAATGTATTTTGACAACTTTGTTCGTAGGCTCTAACGTTGAGTTAATAATTTTAAAACATATATTACATATATGAAATATTCTACAAATTGTAAATCATAATATTTATTTGGCACGAGTCACGTGTCCAATCCAATCCGAGTCCATATTGAACTGGGAAATATCGGAGCAGTTCAGGAAGAAAATCACAAGTGACAGAAGCCTTAATTCAGACCGATCTCGGCCGGACGGACGCCGCCTGACGGGAAGATTGGGATACACTTCTAGGTTACAGAATGACAGTATTTTATATTTCATAAGGCAGGTAGCTGGTACAATAAATAGAGACGTTACGTAAATGAGATATATTGGGACTTAAAATATAGCACGACGTCTGGATCATTGTAGACGATGTAATACTTAATAATTAATTAATTAATTAGTTACCTACCTCTACCTATAGTTAGGTACGTAAGTACAATACCGATAGTAAGACCGCCTGTTGTTTACCTTTGTTCGTGTTGCTTCCTTGTTTTGTATTGTTGTATTTTATCAAGGTGTGCAATAAAGAGTATTGTATTGTATTGTATTGTACAATACAATAATAAATTAAGTGTAAAGTAGCAACTAACTTAGATATTGGATTTTTGATAACAACCACCGCCATAAGTTTCTATCGCAAACTGTACTTTTTGATAAGTACAGTAACGTCATTGCGACAAATTTAACTAGTTAAATTTCAGTGATGTTGCGTTAAAATATTGGAAATATTTAACATTTAGATGATATTGATATATCTATCACAGAGTAGGAAAATGTACATATCTTTACAAACAGAAAATTATTACTTAAGTACACAAACATCATATTAATGATAAAATGTTATCCTACATGGATAAGATAAAAATTGAATATTTAAACTTTAATATTACAGTGAAAGCAATTTGAAGTTTCGATTATAAAACCCACTGAAATATCTCGTCGCATGTCTTAACTACATTTGAATGCTGCAAAAGCATATCCTGACAGCGGAAGTAATATCCTCAAGTTTTGCTCGCGTCGTTAGTTATAAGCGCTCTTATACATATTAAGTGACATCGTTTCGTAGTAAGTTATACATACCTACTTCTATAGAAGACTTGCTTAGAGTAGTATCTAAGGAAAGGTCTCCGTTTCAAATTTGTCAAAAATGATCCCGATTACAGCTCACAAAGCCACTAGTGATGAATAATTGAGTTAAAAAAATTACGTGTCATCTAAGTAGTAGGGATGTACCGACTAGTCGCCGACTAGTCGGGAAAGCCGACTATCCGGCCACATTTGTAGTCGGCGACTAGTCGGCGACTAGTCGGCAAATATAGCCGACTAGTCGGTACTACTTTATCTACAGGAAAAGAGGAAAAAAGTACCAATATTTATTATAATCATTTTTATTATCAAAGTTAACACTAAAAGTTATAATCAAAGTTAACACAAAATCAACTCTACGAGTATATATCTATATTTATATCTAACAATCGTATATCAATATAGAATAATGACAATCATAATACCGCACTTGGTAATGAGAAATATGTCATTTTATACAGGATTAGGTACTTTATTTTGTACCAAAGGCAAATTATGATGCAGAAATGTTAATGTCTCCGCTCTATCAGGGAGCAGGCGGTTTCTTTTTGATTCATATATGTTGCCAGCCTCTGAAAACAGACGTTAACTATAAACAGAGCTACTTGGGCAAAACATGTATTGTTTAGCTATACGAGCCATTTCAGGGAGCCTTGAGCGGTTGTGGCGCCACCACTCAAACGGATCTTCATCACGCTTAATGACTGGGATAGCGCAGTAGGACTGGAGTTCATGCGCCACACTAGGTCCACCATCGTTGTAATCTGCGTCTTGAATTTTTCTTGATACTAACTCTTGATAACATTGCCAAAAATTGCGGTGGATCGCCGACTCTACATGATCAGCGGTATTATTAGTAGCTTCAGATCCATTTCGATCGTTTGATTCACTTTCATCTTCATTCAGATTGTTTGTAGTGATTGTAGCTTCATACAAAAATTTTCTTCGTCGAAAAATTGCATCTTATATCTGGGATCTACCAAAGTCGCGAGTGCGAATAATTTATTTTTTTCCAAGCAAAGTTTACCGAACCTGGTCCTCATCTCATTTTCTAAGATGACTTTTACTTGCATAATTTGGTCATTTTCATCCGTGTAATTTGACAAATACTTTTGCAGTGTTTTTGTGTGAGGTATTACTTCGGATAGCGAAGAGAAGTTAGAACTGACAATTTTTGTAACCTCTTCAAATGGTTTCAGCAGGGTAATGTACTTTTCAAGCATATTCCATTCGCAGCTTGACAGATTTTCAAAATTGACATTTGTTTCAGTCAAGTATAACGACACTACTCGTTTTTGCTCAATGAGGCGCGATAACATGTAATACGTGGAATTCCATCTCGTAGGAACATCTTGGACGAGTTGATGCTGTGGCAATCCCAGTTCTCTTTGCAGGTCATGAAGTTTTGATTGAGCAGGCCCTGAATGGTTGAAGTGGCTGACAATTCTCCTACACTTTTTTAGAATTTCCGCTACACTGTCCATTTTCAATGTAGCTGTTATAGTCAATTGTAATGTGTGAATAAAAACGGAACTCCAGTAAATGCAGAGTCATCAATGGCCTTAACTACATTTCTTCCATTATCTCGCACGATTGCATGAATTTTTTCATAATTTATATCCCACATGGTTGGAATTTCTTCCAGACATTCTTTTATATTATGAGCAGTATGAGACTCGGGGAAATATTTCATTTGTAGCACCGCGTGATAGTAATTAAAGTTATCATCTGCCCAGTGTGCAGTATAACTCAGAAAACTTTGCTGATTGTTTGTGTTTGTCCACAAGTCAGTGGTTACCGAAATCACCTCGGCAGCGAGCACTCCTTTTTTAATCTCAGATTTTGTTTCTTCATATAGATAAGGGATTATATTTTCTGAAAAGTATTTTCGGCTTGGCATATTGTATTTTGGTTTCAATTTTTTTATTAATTTAATAAATCCAATGTTTTCAACGATGGACAAAGGTTGGTTCAGGGACAATCATTTCCCCAATAGAAAGGCTAATTTCTCGGGCCCTGGGATCTTCTCTTGGCCATTGTACAACAAAACAGTCTTTAATATTCTGTTGCCGTTGTGACGGGCTGGCCACTGGATTCGATGCTGGCGCAGGTGTCGGTGATGGTATCGACGACAGTTGCTTCTGTTGCGGCAGAGAAACAGAACGAGGTGATGAATCGCTAGACTTAATCGGAGCGGCCAGTTGAGGAATCAGATGACTGTGTCTATATTTTATATGATTGGTCATACTTGTAGTATTAGCGCCATTGCCATGACCACCACGGGAAATTAATATCGAACACTGGTTGCACCTCACTTTATTTACATCGCCTTCAGCATCGTCAAAAAAAGTCCACACTCGCGATCTCCGTTTCGACATTGTTCGTACGATTTAAAAGCACTCAATATTTATTTAAGTTACAATTCGATGTGATGTTTTTGCTATGAAATGACAGCGCAACTAATAAATCACGAAAACGTAGGTAGACAAAACAAGTCATACGTAAATATGAACGCAAGACATGTAGGTACCGCGACCGCCATAAACAGGGCGATTCGAATGGTTCCGAATGCTTCCGAACTCTGCCGATTACAATGATCGGCCAGGCCGACTAGTCGGCCGACTAGTCGGCCACCTGAACGCCGACTAGTCGGCTAGTCGGCTAGTCGGCCAAATCCATAGTCGGTACATCCCTACTAAGTAGCTATCTATAAAAAAAGCTACCATTTAACTATACTTATTTTATAGATATAGTGCGAAAAGGGTTTCCTTCGTATTTTTCCGGAAATGTTCGTATTTTTCATGCTAGTTCAGTCAATGTCAGTACATCTTGTACTGAGACTGGCTGAAATAGCATGATACGTTCGTACGTTTCCGTAACAATACGAAGGAAACCCGAGGAGGAGGTTTTCGCACTACATCTGTACGGTGGTGTTTGATGCAGTGCAACTTTTACTATGGAAATAACATTTTGGCTGTTTAAAGTGTTTAGATTTATTTTCCTACGGAGTCGACGACGTAGGTCCGGGTTATTCCCAACGAGAATTTGCTACAACCGATCATATAACGAATTTATATTCTGTTTCTGTGCTACATTCCCTACGTATCTATTTCACAGAGGCAATTATTGTTACAGCTCAATTCAAGCCCGTAAGTTATGGCCATTTGACTTTAAAGCGGTCCTAAGTCTATTGGGTGAGTAGAGAGTTAAGTTGTTTTAGAATAGCCGATTGAATTCGATATTATTTCCTGCTTAGCGCGGGCATGGCGCCGACAGCACCGCGGGAGGACTGTCACTTGCTTGTCACCGGCAGCGGGGAAACAATGCTGTTTATTTCCATGTAATAACCATCGGTATTGCTATCGGACGTCCGCGGCAGGAGCTGGCTTATTCTACATTTTGATAAGGGAGCCGGCTGCCATACAAATATAGAGATAATAAATATTATTTATATACATACATATGAACTATTGAAAGCACTATGAAACTGACGAAGCTTTTATAATCCCGCATTAAAATAATGACATCTCGGAGCGTTAATTTCGCCTTTTGCATTTTTTTTACCAGCAATTAGCAACTAGGCGTAGGCAGTAAATATTTTATTGTAAGTATTAACGACGGTTTACTAATACGATTCACACAAAAATAAGAATAAAATGTTCAAAGGTAGTCTACCTGTCCTGGGATGTCCTGTTTTTTTTTTGTCAAATGCAAACCTTTGGTAGGTGTTCTACATGTACTCGTATCTATATTTTGCTCAAGGGAGGTTGAACAAGTACCTTTATAAGACATTGGTTCCCTAATAGCGAGGCGTTTGTACTAGCTTGTTTTGTTTTGGTACACTAGTGCGAAAAGTTAATTAGTTGGGAACAGCCAGGGCGAAACGAGCACGAGGCGGTCTCCCGCAATATACGAGTAGATACAATATTTTTCTCTAAATTCTCACAAAACTATAAACAGGAAAACCCCAAAGCCGTGAGGTCTGCCATTATTTTAGATATGTTATATTTATGATATGCCGTGCCGTTTTGAAGATGCAGGCAGAGGTGACCCCATACTGCAAACATAACATACACAAATACTTACATAATATGTGACTAAGTGTATTAGTGACATTTGTTAACGGATCGTAAGGCACAAATTAAGTAGCATAATTTTTCTTATATCCACCTTACGATCTTCGTTCATGAAACGGTTAAGCTGAGTTTAGATCAGCCAGTTATTGCTGCAAGTTTTGAGACGCAACTATAGTGAGTAACAAATATCTGCATCTCTTTCTTGCCTATACTTCTGTCTCAAAACTTGCAGCAATGCAATAACTTGCACGTCTAAACTCAGCTTTATACCAAGTTTGGCTTTCAGTGATTGTTTTTATATTTACAAATTATTTGAAATTAGCGGCAGCTAAGCAGTGGGGCCGGGGAGAATATAGCAAAATATTATAACTACATAATTACTTATTTTACAAGTATTAAATACTTGTAGAGGCTGTTTGTTTACCCAAATAAATGAATACAATAGACGCTCCTCTGAGAGGAATCTTACAGTAATACATACATACAATACATACAATCACGCCTGTATCCCATGAAGGGGTAGGCAGAGCACATGAAACTACTCAAGTTTCAGTGCCACTCTTGGCAAATAAGGGGTTGAAAGAAAACGAAACTGTGACATTGCAGTGACAGGTTGCCAGCCTCTCGCCTACGCCACAATTTAACCCATCCCACAGTCGCCTTCTTACAGTAATATGTATTACAATTTACGGATATCTTTATGTTTATGAAGTTTCTCGCAGTAACGTGATGGCGAGTTCTCTCGTCGTTAATTTTACGATGGGCTAAAGTTATTGGGGCCAGCACTTTTGCAGGTTACAGTATCTCGACATTAGGTCATCAACTTATCAAAACAAAACGAATGTGATATTTATCTGTTAATTTTTATTTATTATGAGTATTTTTTTGCAGGCAGACACGTGATACATGTATAGACACAGCCCTCGAGTGTGTTACAAGGGTGAATCAACTTTTCTTTGCCAGCAAAATTACGCATACTTCGGCTACATGTGGTCAGAAAATTTAATTTGTATTTAGTGTAATTAGTTTATACTTATTATATTAAAAACAGATATACAAGCTATGCAATACATCATGTTTTTATAGGATTTGCTGTTTTATTACTTTATTTCGAGCAGTGACCCAGTGGACATAGCTGTCCCTCACTTTTGTATGAAAAAAGTGTCTCTTCCACTGGGTCACATATAGATTTAATTGTAAATGTTTTTTTTTTCTTAATGTAAAATAAAAATAAGGATCTTTATTCACGATGGCCAGTTTAAAACTCACAAAAGTAGAGCTAATAATAAGTATGGGCAATTCTTGCAAAAAGCAAGAAAAAGTTGATTCACCCACAAATAAAAATGTTATCAACACAATCATATAGTTACAGTTTTTGTGTGACGTGACGCAATCCTATTGTAAACTAAACCGTACATATTGATTAGACCGATTATTACGATGATGTGTAATTAGTGAAATGTTTATTAAGTTAGATCTAGCATTCAAGTTGTTCGTATACCTATACTAATCCTGATTCATATTATTATTATTGTCTTTAAATAATCAAACATACATTTGAATCATGCTTTTGGGTTTGGAACGGCTGTGTCGCCAGCGACCGGCGCCGCGCTCTCGTAAAACCGCCACTAGATGGCGCTGCCCGTTTTACGGCCGCGTGCGCAACGAGCTGTAATGGAGCTGCAATATTGACAGACCATTAATTCGACAGGAAATTGTGCTGAAGTCGCTAGCTGCAGGTGATTGTGAACTTTTCAAATTACCCGCGAGCACGCGGTTGTTTCCACTTCAAATAGACGTTAGCTCTCGACGCCGAGTTGAACAAACTCGACGGGCTACGGATAGTGCTCATCAAATTGCTTAACAAGCATTCGTTTTAAACGAATCACTAGTTTTGTATCAAATATTATGTATCGTTCCCAAGCAAAAGTTCTCACTTTGTCGCTTTCCATAAAGTACGCTTTGACAAATTTTTCGGACATCTTGTCCTTATGATAATCGACAAAGCGGGACCTTTGACTAGACCTTGACACATAAAACTTTTGGAGATCACACTTATACCGGTTTGGCGGAGACAAGAGCTCGACAGCTCGGTGAGAAACATGAGCTTGCGGAGTGCACTGAATAAATGAAAAAAAGACCAACTCAGTTGCGCTGCTGTGGTGTTCAACGTGTCAAACCTTAGGTAAAATACTTAACTGTTGATTGAATATGAAGCTGTAATCATTTTACCTAACTTACCTGAAAATAAGTTAAGAATTTTGGCTTAAAGTTTGCACCTCTAATGGGAAAATATAAAAAGAGAAGAGACCGAAAACGTCAAAACCTTTTGAAATATTTATTTAGTTTTCTGCAATATTCACTAATATCTAGAGCATCCTGTCGCAGTTCACCGGTAGAAGGATATCAGAAATCCGAAGAAAATAGCGATTTGATGCTTAGCAGGCAGGATGCAACCGTGATGAACGTTTAGATGGAAATTATAGATGAGCTTAAGGATAAAAAATGAATCTTTACATAGATTGTAATTATTAGGTTTTTCAATGAATTCACAAGAAAGAACATGACATATATTTAAGACACACAGATCAGCGCATGCACTTTAAAGTAAACATAATTATGGAAAATGTGAGATTTGAACATTGTATTCATCATGCAAAACTAAAAGGTACACATACCTACCATAACTAAAATAACTCATTTGGCAGAGCACTACCGCTTCTTTTAAAGCATACTTGACTTCACGTATTTCTTGCTTATTTTGTAAATTGTTTGCAATTATGTACCTATGTGTTCTCCGGTTATTGTATTCTTCTTAAGCGCCTGTTAAGCGGTTAGATAAGATAAGATAAGCATTTATTGCAAACCATGGCATACAAAGTTGTTTACATAGGTATAGGTACAAGGGATCACATGGCACCATGGTAGGGTATGGCAATTTTTATTATAAGTACTTACTATTTTAGAAGTTACATACGATGTTTGTGACATTGTGGTATTTTGGTCGATATACTTATTGTAGATGCTACAACTCTATAGTTAATGTGTCGTATGTTGTCTACAAGTTCTTGAACCGTCTACCTGAATAGAGTAAATAGGGTTTTAGAGAAGGTTAGCAGTAATCGTCTAGACTGCAGTTACATTGTAGACCAAAATAATATTTGAAGCCGGTTTTGGCACTACTACAATGACCTATTTGGAGAAAGGGTTGGAGAAAGGGGAGTCCAAGAGACTTGCACCCAGTGGGAAACATTAACCGTTTCATAATAAATAAAAAAAAAAGTGTGTCGCTTCCCAAGCCCCAAGCATAAAGTCCATCTCTGTAGTTTGATATAAAGGCGCTTTGACATGTTATTCGAACAGATACAAGCAAAAGAACGTGTCTAAGCTAAGTATATAAGTGATAAAGTCAGATTATTGACTAGACTTGGAGACATGTTTAGTAGAAACGGAAAGATCAAAATAAAAAAGATAAAAACAACACATTCCAAAGAATTACTCAAAAACACTGTCAGTATCCAGTGCTTGGCAAGTTTCTCTTTGTTTGGCAAGATTTTTTTCCAAATTGGAACACTGGTGTTCGCGAACAGCGCCCCGAACGGCGACAGAGGGACATATTCTTTTAATTAAGCCGCCCGCGTCGTAACTTTTACGAGCCCCGTGATTTAACTATTATTTGTCATCAATCCGATGGCCAGGCAAATAGCGCTGACGGCGTGTAGCGAATAAAACTTAAGGTGTCGCCGTTTATGTGGGTATATATGAACGTATTTGATTTGAGGAATTATTGATTTTTAGTAAGTACATATTTATTATATATTACATAAAATATTCGACGTAGTAAAATGGACTGGCACTAAAACTAGAGTGTAAGCTTTATTTTTTATATCGCCACCTTGGTTAAAGAGAATAGTCCAAAGAAAAACTAAGGAAGGCGTTTAAAAGTTCCCAAAGTAAGTATGTAGGTAGGTACATCAATCTCAAGTAGACATGGACATTATAAAAATATACATAGAACTCAGTAACGAGAAATTCGTTAACTTACCTACATAACAAATCCATACTAATATTATAATTATAAATGGGAAAGTGTGTGTGTCTGTTTGTTTGTCCGTCTTTCACGGCAAAACGGAGCGACGAATTGACATGATTTTTTAAATGGACATAGATGAAGAGATGGAGAGTGACATAGGCTATTTTTTGTCTCTCTCTAACGCGATCGAAGCCGCGGGCAAAAGCTAGTATCTTATGAATAGACCTTTTAGCTATATTGTCAGTTGTCACGTTTTATGGCACGAAGCAACCTTTCTTGTTCCGTTTAATTTTTTCCAACAATGATATAAATTCTGACCCTTCTTTCCGTTTATTTGAAGTTAAAAGGTTATTTTAAAGGCTTCTATATAATGAAGTTACTCGAATTTCCAAACTTAATAAAATTGTAATTTTAATGAATTAGAAGTAACTTTGTATTACTAGCGCCATCTACGATAAACTTTTCTAATTATTACTAACGCCATCTATGTCAAAGTTATGTAACTGTTTTATACTATGCCATCTGTTGTTGACTAGAAAAACTAACCAAGAGTTCAGTTAGTTTCGACTAAAAACGGTAGATGGCTTACAATATGTAACCGAACTACTCGCCAATAGATGGCGCAAAAAATAAAAGTTTACTACTACGTTCACTGTTCTGATCAATTTGTACAAAACTATTTTAATTTTATTTATTTATTCATATACATTTTAGACTTAACTTAAAATTTAACTATAATTATACTTAATGACACTAAGGCTTCCGATCTGAGGCTTTTTTCATGATTGACTGAGCTCGATAACGGCAAGATCTTTCAGCGCAGCGGTCGAAAATTAATATTGTTTTTACTCTATCACTTACCTCCATGTAAGATTGGTATGTTTCCACGTCGCTCCTTGAAAAGCAAATCGTTTCTTCCTGGTGGAGTTTTCTTCGTAGCCTTCTCTGTCGGGCCGCCCACACCGTCTCTTACTGAGGAGCTCTTTCGTGGCCTCGTCGACTTCGCCTGTCACCGGTATTCCGCCAAATTCCTGAAATTTGCAAGAACATGATAATTACAATAAACGATAGGAAGATTTATAGTCCCAATCCCAACTTTGCATAATTCTCTGATTATACATACATACAATCACGCCTGCATCCCACAAAGGGGCAGGCAGAGCACATGAACTGCTAAGTTTCAGTGCCACTCTTGGCAAAAAGGGGTTGAAAGAAATCCAAATTGTGACATTGCAGTGACAGGTTGCCAGCCTCTCGCCTACGCCACAATTTAACCCATATCCCACAGTCGACTTTTACGACACCCACGGGAAGAAAGGGGGTGGTGAAATTCTTACCCGTCACCACACGGGAAACACGGGTCTGATTGTAATTTTCTTTTTTTTGAAGCGCTGGTAGCCTTGCGGTAAGTACGTGCGACTTTCGTTTCGGAGGTCGCGGGTTCGAACCCCGGCTCGCACCAATGAGTTTTTCGGAATTTATGTGCGAAATGTCATTTGATATTTGCCAGTCGCTTTTCGGTGAAGGAAAACATCGTGAGGAAACCGGACTAATTCCAATAAGGTCTAGTTTACCCTTCGGGTTGGAAGGTCAGATGGCAGTCGCTTTCGTAAAAACTAGTGCCTACGTCAAATCTTGGGATTAGTTGTCAAAAGCGGACCACAGGCTCCTATGAGCCGTGGTAAATGCCGGGATAACGCAAGGAGGATGATGAATTTTCTATTATGTTCCTTTGTTTAGTGAATACCATATACCTAACCATATTAAAACTAATACCTAATTGTATATACTCTTATAAATATAGATACTTTATATCCTAGTTTGATCATTAACATTTGAAAAGTTTATAACTGTAGATAGGTACGATATTATCTAGGCCATTTTTTTCAAAGCATTTTTTGCCCACCCCACGTTTTTGTAACATGGGTATTTTTTAACGCGATTCATACTCAGAATCGCGAGGTCTTTCGATCCTGATAGGAGAAAAAATATGTCCAAAGAGTTTACATATATTTTTCAAACCTTCCATTCCGTTACCGTCCCATGACATAATGTATGAAAAAATGGTAAGTCATAAGTTATTTATTGGTAAAGCCGATTTACACGTTATAGTATAAAACATAATCTATTTAAATATATCGTTAATAATTACAATCAATTTAATGGGTAACGGAATGGGAAAAAACTTGGGACACTTTTTTCTCCTATTAGGATTGAAAGAGATTGCGATTCTGAGTGTAAACCACGTAAAATTTTCCAAATCCAAAAAAAAAGTGTGGCCCCCAACTTTGAAAAAAATGGTCAAACTAAATACATTTATTTAAATAAGTAAATCCATACTAATATTATAAATGGGAAAGTGTGTGCGTCTGTTTGTTTGTCCATCTTTCACGGCAAAACGGAGCGACGGATTGACGTAATTTTTAAAGTGGAGACAGTTGAAGGGATGGAGAGTGATACTTTTGTCTCCTTCTAACGCGAGCGAAGCCGCGGGCAAAAGCTAGTAATACAGTATATATTAATAAAGTGGATATTCACTTTGGCACCCGTGTTTACTACCAGTGTCGCGCATTGGGCTCAAATTCTTGACGTACCGAGGGGATTTCGTAAACCTGGGTGCCTAACGAAAATGACAGTTGCAGAATTGTGGCTAGGGCAAATTTAGTTTAGTCTAACTCTAACTGCGGTTTGTACTATTATATATTCTGTGCTGCGGCTTAGAGTCAGACTAAACTAAGTAGACAGCAATTTTGACAAGTTTATATTAGTGTTAGAAATAAGGACAAAACAAACCTCGTTTTTGATGAGAGCAGGATAAGAGAAACAGATAAAAAAATTAGCCATAGGCCAAAGTCTAATTGATATTTGTGGTGTTTGAACAGTGCCTAAACCAGATCGATATAAACAGTGTATGATAGTCAAATTCGACATCAAAGTCGGAGTTAGAGTAAGCACCATGCCACATTCTCTAAATGACCGCCATACACAGATCCTGAACTTTATATTTTTAAAATAACAGTGGCTAGACTATGTCCAGATATTCTGCTTTGTGGATCATGTGTCGTTGAGGTTCGCACCGTACAATTTTTTTTCACAATCGTATCGTCTTTTACGCACTTTGTGAATTTTCTAGTAGCATTTGTCCGGAATCGTAATTGGTACTCGGGAGGATTAAGTCAATACTGTCTAAACCATATGCTTTACGTCGAGTTTCTAGGACAAAATGTGTACCTTATTATGTGCCTTATTAAGCCCATGTCTTGTTATAAGAAAAAAAATAGGAAATAAATACGGCTATATTATGTTTCAAATACCTCTCGCTCAGTCTGTGCTGTCAAACTTGCTGCTATCTTAGTTTGGACAGACTATATACCTACAGCCTTCTAAAACGGAAGTCAGGTCATACCTGCAGCGTTTTGATCGCGACTGAAGTCGTCCTCGTAGTACTCGGCGTCGACGCCCGACACTACGGGCCGCCCGCCTGCAGGTACCCGAACTTGTGGAGGTAGTCTGGAGAAACCAGGCATAGCAGCGTTTTGATCGCGATCCTGCAGTCGTCCTCGTTTCGGCGTCGCCCGATGCCTGGCCGCCCCGCCTCAGGTACCCGAACTTGTGGAGGTAGTCTGGAGAAACCAGGTCATACCTGCAGCGTTTTGATCGCGATCCTGAAGTCGTCCTCGTAGTACTCGGCGTCGACGCCCGACACTAAATTCTGCACCTCGGGCCGCCCCGCCTGCAGGTACCCGAACTTGTGGAGGTAGTCTGGAGAAACCAGGTCATACCTGCAGCGTTTTGATCGCGATCCTGAAGTCGTCCTCGTAGTACTCGGCGTCGACGCCCGACACTAAATTCTGCACCTCGGGCCGCCCCGCCTGCAGGTACCCGAACTTTTGGAGGTAGTCTGTCTGAAATTAATAGAAATAATACATTTTAATGCTGTTTTTACAATTTAATGTAATGTAAATTTAATGCAATTTTTTTTTTGGGGACACCTTACACAGATCAACTTAGCCCCAAACTAAGCAAAGCTTGTACTATGAGTGCTAAGCGACGATATACATACTTAAATAGATAAATACATACACATATACATAGAAAACAGCCATGACTCTGGAACAAATATCTGTGCTCATCACACAAATAAATGCCCTTACCGGGATTCGAACCCAGGACCGCGGCTTAGCAGGCAGGGTCACTACCGACTGAGCCAGACCGGTCGTCGAGTCGAGTGTAGGTCAGAAGTTCATATTTCGACATTTTCTTTTTGTTGTCTAAATCAGATTCCTTAGTAAAAATACTTAGCGGCATTAGGGTCACGACCTTGAAATTGTGAACCAGATATGTACTCGTATATAACGCCACGGAAAAGGAAAAAATATTTACGAAAAGTTGATAAGATTTTGTCATTGGTACCTTTCTAAAGCCTACCTACACTTAAGTTCAAAAAGGTCGTACTGACTCGTTGCCAAATATAATTTCTAATTAAAATCACTCATTACCCTGAATAAACCCCCTCATCAAACATGCTTTTTCCTAACTCCCGGCGAGTCTTCACGCGCCCTGTTGACACGACGCTCACAATGAAATAAATGAACGTCTTTGTGCTTTTTGTTTAGATTTTCGTTCTTATCTACCCTTATCTGGGCACTTGGGCAGGTAAGGGTATTTAAACAAAACGATGCGGTGGGGCTTCCCGGGGGATGCTATAAGTTTAAAATTATTTTTGAATTATATTTTGTACTAAACAGAGATTGAGATGCAAATTTTGAGATTTCTAGTAAAACCTGGTACAAACGCAAGTATATTTTTTTCCACGCCAAACCAACATATTGTAAAGTCAAAAGATGGAAAATGAATACCCATCCCATACCTAATATTAAAGGAGATATTGGTACGAAAACTCGAACCGTACATAGGTGTTACATATTTAAATGGCTCACAGAGTACCGTCGAGCTTACATATGTACAGCTGAATCAGCGACGTAGGTACGTTTTTTCTTATTATTACGTATAATCAGGGATTCCGAGGACAAGTTACAGTGTTTGAGTCAGGTACTCAACTCGCCTGGGTTCTATCTATCAATAAGAACATATGGCCAGAGTGCTTAGCAAACTTGCTAATCGCTCCATAGTCAACGAAATGCACCCTATCAATGTCGCACTAATATGGAAGGGATAGAGAGAGACACAAAGCGTTTCGTTGTCACAACGCAAGCTATCGCCCCCATTGCAAGGGCCGCAGCCCGCGGCACGAGCTAGATTTGTTTGCGGAGGATGTCCGGCTTCTCAATTAATAATGAAGACTTTGTTTAAGCAATCCGCGGTCTATTATTCACTTCCTTTAGGTACTTATCTCAGTCCTAAATACTTTTGCGGGTTCTGTTTATTTGCATACGCTAGAGGGCCGGTGTACCTAACTACCCAAGATGGACAATTTAAGGTAAATTAAGGCAATTTGAGGCCCATTTTATGGGATGGAGGCGTTTACTTATTTAAATGGAAGGGATTCTCCGGTAAACAGACGAACATCTGTAGCCCTATTTATATAAGTAAAGAGGTAACGTAACGCTTTCAGTTATATCGAGTTTTATGGGCATAATTATGTGCGCGCATCAGAGTCTCGGTTGGCAATTTATTTTAATTGAATTGAGGCTTGATTACTAAGCAAATAAGTTACATAAATAAAGCTGACAGTTAACGAGTGGCACGTGAAATACGGCGAAACGTTTTACGTTTACAGAATGGCACTTACGATGATGGATATCGTTATTCCTCCCATTACCCATTACATGGGATTAGGAGGCGCAGGTCAGGTCAGCGGGCCTTCGATAAATCTGCCGGACACTACATCCATAAAATATCGCTAATTTTCCAGCAGTTACCAGAAATGGAACCGTGTTAATTGATAGCCATTTTGTGAAAATTTATTGTTAGTCGATCGTCCTGGCTTTTACCTACATTCATTTGGAAATGTACGCGTGTTGAACTGTCGGGCCAAAACTATTTTTAGGTTAGTTAGTTTGTGCTTTAATGAATTAACACAATTCAATTAGAAACATTAAATTATATACTATGTTAGCGGCCGATCGTAAGATCAGACAGATTGTAGTGTTTCTGTGTAGGTAATGTTTTGACTTATCGTCCACATTAAAATAATCCAAATAAAGATTGAGTAGGATAGATTCATTAGGTTGCTTCAGATGGCGAAGGGAAAACTGCCCAGAATCAGTAGACTAAACTTGTAGCGGGGACTCAGGGAACGGAAGGAAGAAAGAAGAACGAAATATGAAACGGAAGTCAAAGAGTTTCACGTTTCATGATAGGTATTATGCATAGAAGTTATACGATATATCGACTTATGATCGGTCACACATAAACAATTTAAATAAAGTATATTCTAAAAATAAAGTGATTAAAAATGCCATGAATTTATTCTACCAACTAGTAAATTTTTTGTTACTATCACGGTATAATTGACGACAATAAAAAACAATTAAAGTTTAATTGACAATCTTTATTTATCATTAATATCAATTTATCGTTAATTTCACAACACAAATCAATCTAAACAACAATTTATCATAACTATCATAAGTAATTCCAGCGATATGTATTTTTTTTTATCTTGACTCCAAAATTGGACAAAATGCACGTTATTATTGGCCATGTTTGTTTAACCTTATAACCCCATCAAAGCAGATAACTGATTTCTTGATTTGTTTTATTTTTGTGACGATCAGATTTTTGGTTTGCCCAGTTAGATAAAGTTCCCGTGAATGTAGTAGGTAGATTAGAAGATACCTCACTGGATAACCTTGCCGTCAATCCGTCTAGACGCGGTTAGGTGCGAATATTTACCGTCCGGTTGTAAAGCTCTTGATATACTGTGTAGCCATTTACTTTCGTTTAAAGTATATTTATATGTACTTAGACTAATAAAAGTACACTGAGCAACGTGGAGCGGAAGTCAAATAAAGTATTGCAATCGAAAGTAAGTTAAATCGCAACGGTTTGTCGGAGCGATTTAAAGACTCGAGTTTGCAATACTCTTACGCCCCGAGTTACATAGTATTTTTTATCACACCTGCAATATAAAAATACTAAAAACATGTTAATTGCGTTACTAGAAATATCAGAACTCCCTTCCATAGGGACAGTTTTTTTCTATAATTCCCGTTCCGCCTGCGTGCAACTGCTCACTTACTGTGGGTGTGTGATGAAAACAAAAAAAAAGATAACCTACCTAGTTTTGGTGTAAAAATATTGTTTAATAATTGATCGTGATTTAGAAAAATATGATTTATAATTAGTAGTTACGAGTGGTATGATATGACCATAGCAAAATGACATTTACTTAGGTATTATTATATTTAATATAAGTTGTAAGATTGTAACTAAAGATCGTTTACCTGTAAATGCCAATTTAGGGACATTGGCCATAAAGGAACTCGTAAAACGATAGTTAGGTACCTACTTAACCACATTTTATTCGTTACCTACTTCAAGAAACGAAAGCACGACAGTATCCTGTCATTAATGACCGTTTCGCGTGTCCTAATCAATATGGGTCTTAATAGGTGTCTTCGGCCACCGAAGCCCTAAATTGGTGACAAAATGAGCTCCGGGGCAAAGTGGGGCAAAGTGCGGCCTGCACGGAACAGCCCGTAATCGGAGCAGGTTCGTGACGACACCTATTCCATCCTGTAATTAATTGGCAAATCTCTTTAAGTACCGTGGACTAATTCGGTTTTATTGTAGGCAATAGCATAAAGATCGGAATGAGGTACTTTTAAAGGCAAAGTACATTCGTCGAAATTCGGCCGTAGCATTTTTAGTAAATTAATTGATTGTTTAAAACGTTTCAACGCGTAAGTTATAATATTTTACAATACTCAAATTTAACGCTTTCTTTTAGGTTGCTTCGCTACGAAATCAATACCTCGTTTGCATTTAATTAATATAATTTTAAGCTCACAACACTCCATCAATTTTGATTAAGCGCTTCCAAATAATATGCGTAGTCATTTCCGTGCAAGCACTGAATGTCATTACGGGGCGCAGTAGCCCGGGCTGGCATTCACATTGCCATATGTATTTGCCTCTACGAGCAGGGACTAGCATATGTTGCCGTGGAACCGTGAGGGGAGACCACTCGTCTTATGGTCAGACAGAGGCAAGTGGTGGCAGGCAGGCGGTGGGAATATGTCTCCAGGGGTAATCAAGGGAGGGTGCATACACAGCGATGACATCTGCCGTCACTGCCCGCCACTCCTGCACTCAATATGGAAATAAATGATATGTCGGCCCAATAAAATGTATTTTCGAAAATGCAGTCCGTTAATGCAGCTCAACATTTGTAAATTAAATGTTTGATCGATGCGAATAAAGTTTTTATGATCGAAAACATGTCTTAATTTATCTTTAGGTCTGTCTTAAACAATAAAGCGATCTGAGTCAGAATGTAGGTCAGTCGAGATCAAGATATGAGTCGTGTATGGCGGCAGTGGGCCCGCCCAATTTTGGTATAATTTGCAAATCAACGGCTCATTTCCTGGTGCCGGGTCGCCTCCATGTTGGCGCTCTGGCTCCATATAATTAGCCATTCTCAGAATCTCATCCCAAGCACAATGACACAACAAATAAAACGATTCTACTGTAATTTTAATGTAATTTTCGATGCTGCCATAAGGAGTTACACACACTGGCTGAAAGTGAGCACTGGGATAATGTGCGTTTTATCATTTTTAATGAGACCTGTATTTAAACAGAGCGCAACCATTTCACTCCGCAATATAAATAAATATATAATAAATATAAATATTTTCAGATCAACTTAGCCCCAAACTAAAAAACTATTGGTGCTAAGCGACGATATACATACTTAAATAGAGAAATACATACTTATAACAGAAAACATCCATGACTCAGGAACAAATATCTATTCATCACACAAACGCGGGATTCGAACCCGGAGTAGCAGGCAGGGTCACTACCGACTGAGCCAGACCGGTCGTCAAATAGTAGCGAAACACCTGTTAACAGGGTTTCGCTATTTAACACGCGATTCGGAGTACATCCGAAAGAGTTCCGGATCACCCGGGCTATTTGCCAGAAATTGTGAACCCTTGAAAATTCTGAAAGTGACTAGATGACTAGTTTCTATATGGGTAGGTGTCCTAGTCCTGTAGCGATTCGACTCGCTACTTAACCCCCCGCTGTGTGTTTTGCACCTAACACAGCGCTCATCATGCGACAGGCGGCCTCACACCGCACGTGTATCATAATTTACTCAATGCATATTTAAACATATCCGGTATCGCCGATGCAAAATCAGGACTACATTAAACACTAATCTCGTTCAATATTGGGGGACAAAGAATGACATTTGAATTTCAAATCCGCAAGTGACACATGAAATTGTATTAGCGGAAACAATAGGGCCGGTCGTCGCGGCCAGCAATGTTCGTTATTGGCCTAACTAATGCAGTTTTCCTGTTCCCGTAATCGTAATGTGTGACGGTGGTCAGCCCTCTTGGGCGACGGTGATTCGGCGAAAATGACGTCGGTAACGTTTCCGCGGAGGGCTTGGTGGAAATATGACATCGCAATTAAGAACAATGCAGGATGGAAAAACTGCAAAATGGAGTAAAACAAAATACCTGCAAGCAATTATTTATACCATCGAACCTGATATTTGTAAAAAATATATATATCAGATTTAAACCAAAGCATAAAGATAAAAATGAAATGTTGTTAAGAGTAGGTACCAATAGTAAATAATATAATATTTATATAAAAACTAAATAATATAATATAAGATTTATGAAAATATTTTATTCATCTATTAAGGTTTAAGGTGCATTATTACTACCTATGCAAAAGATTTTTTCATCTATTAAGGTTTAATTTATAATTTTAGAACTAAATGGGACTTAATCTCGTAAACACAAAATTAGAGGTATGAGTGCAAATCGTGTTAGTTTTTAAATCAATATATTCAATGGATTTTTTTATTGTTTTTCCTCGACTCATTAATTCACATTATTTCTTAAACCTATCAACTAAAGTTGGAATAATGTTCATCTGTAATGATTTAATTCAATATTTAAACTGGCAAGTTGAACACAAAAGGAAAGATGCCATAATATCCAATTTTCTGGTTGAACACACACCCAAGAAAACCATTTACCCGCTCAGCGAACATAACCCTGCTACCGTGCACTCCTTCAGAATCGACTGACTGTTGTCTAGACACAAATTAAAATTTTAACTACACTTTCGTAACTTAACTAGCGAATCTATTAAGTCGTGAATTTTCTTATACAAGTATCTTAACAACTCCGGCATAACAACTCTTACTATGTATTTTGTTCCAAATTTTAATCGGACTCTGCGGAATAAATTGGTAGTATGTACATATTTAGAATATTATATGGAGTAGGTAGGTAAAATTAAAATGTTATAATATTAATGCGTACCTACTTATATTATTACGCCAAAATGGACTTTATGTTTACTTATTTAATTAATACCTTACCTAGGTAAGTATTCATTATAATTATTAAATATTACACTTAATTAGGGCAAGATGTTTTCGATTGTGTGATCGGCGCCGGGCAAGCGTAAGGGCCCATTTAGACGACGCGCAAGCTCACAGACGTTACACTGCGGACTGTTGGGGTTACACATAAACATACAGCAGACCAATCAAACACCGCAATGTAACTAAAATCGCGAGAATTCACGCACCGTGTAAATAGACCCTGATGTGGGGCAACCAAGGAGCAACAGCATCGCATCAGATTACTATCGCGCCTTCGCCGCCGTGTGTTGAGCATATTGAGCGTGAAGCAACCCCTGTCGCAACACAACATCACTTCTTACAAGGAGAAAGGAATAAGTCAGCAACAGCATACACTGATGCACATTCAGCATCAAATTGGTAGTGATCGATCAATATATCGGCTCACATCTTTATTTACTAATATATACCTACCTACCTTATGAATGTAGTTAGGAATTTCAGGTGTCTAAAGGCTATGCTGTCTTCTAATTAGGCAGAGTATATGTTTGACAACGACGTGGTGCACTAGTAAAAAAGGCATAAATCTACTTTTATCAGTAGGCGGCATGTATTGACAAAGACGAGAAAAAGGTACCTGAATCTATAACTCTCAACTTTTCCTGCGAAAAGCAAACTACGAGTATCCGATTAATGTAAATTCACAACAGATAGTGTCAGCCGCTGTCGCGCGCATACGCAGCGTGATTTACGCGCGCGTGGGAAAATCCTTATAATATTTTAGGATAATAAACGGCTGGTCGAGACGTCATCCCACGTTCCAGTCCCCGTGGCAGGTTTTATGGGGCGGACAAAGGACGTAACGCCGCGATGCTTAGATAAATGACTCAAATACCTTTATTACTGCGAAGACGAGCACACAAAGGGTAGTATTGAAGTGCAGAATTTTATTTTACATAGAGTAGAGTCTACTCTAGAAGTCATTTATTTATTCAGGCATAAAAACTAATGAAATGTGCATTCTATTAAGAAAACCACTAGCATATTATGTAAGCTGGCACCTTACATAAATGGGCTTTAGATATGTTTACTTGTATAATGCATTTCCTTGATTTTGTTACAAGAAGATTTATTACTTCGGAATCTTAGGTACGCGTAATTTAATGATTGTAGAATAAAATGACATTCTTTCATAAGTAAATACTCTCAAAACCTCTTAAATATAAAATGTCTCCTCGCGAAAGAGTTAGAACTTTATGCAAAAACTTATTTTAGTACCTCTTACTGTTAAGATTTGAGAAATTCCCTAAATTCCTCGTGGAACCCATCATAAGAACTCTACCTACCTCGAAAAAATTATATTAACGCAATTAAAGGTTTATTTAGCGGATGGAAAATTACGTAAAATATTTTCACATAACTCTCAATGTTTATGTCTAAGATGTCACATGATGAGAAATTATGAATCAACGTTGGTCAGTGTCCTGCAGCTGCTGATGTTGACGGTTATGGCAGCGATGACTAGACCTTTGTGCATGCGGGACAATCCGACACAAAACATGATGGACATGGCATAATAATATAGTAGACAGTTAAACACTTGGCGAACACAGGTAGGAACTCCTAAAAAAGAAACCTGCAATGTAAAATGCAACTGTAGCTCTTTGTAACGTAACGTTAAGTAAATCTAAACAATAGATGTATTTACCCGAGTTAGTCCGAGGAAAGTCTGAGAACTCGCAGCAAAGGTCTCCATTCTTATAAAATTTTCAGCAAACCCCGTCCGGCTAAATTGCCTTGACTGAAACAAGTCTCAACTCCGCTCTAAGGGGCTATTCTTGAGCACTCAGGAGACTGAATATCCCAAAGAGATCTAATAGGGCGGATCGGCCCGAGTTATCGACTTTCTAACTCTCAATGGCCTTTCTTGGTAAGTGTTACAATTAACATTTCGCCGATATTGATCTGATCTTGATAGTGTCATTTAAACGTGTTAAAGGCTAGAGCAGTAAAGGTAATAACTTCATGAATATGTATTTAGGGCACTATAAACGCTCGTTTAGCGATACTTGTAACGGCAAAGTTCAATCATTAAAGAGTACAAGACTTACCTACCTATTACGCGTAACGCTTATTTATTTCAAAAGGATATCTGTTTAAATATTATGGATTAGAGACTTAGGGTAGGGGGTTATTATGATAAGCACTTTGGGTTGGGAATTTTTGATTTATCCTTAAACCCGTCAACGCAAGATGTACAAGTTATTAAAGTCTAATTTAGATTTTCGCTAAGCATCTACTTAGCTGACAAGTTACAGTTAGTGGCGAAACTGGCGAACTCTGGAGATCAAAGCCCAGAAGATAGCGTTATAAAAGCCTGCTTATTCACAAACGTCTTATCCCGGCTGTAAGCTCGTCATTCGTGTCTGTAAACTTGTCCCTAATATATTCGATTTCGACATCTGCGGGCCGATTTTTGAGTCTCACGCGTTCGAATTCAGATAATTGTCATGAAAATATCGTTTTCAACCGGTATTTTAGTGACAGTGAGACTCAAAAATCGGCCCCCTGTAACTATTTAATGTGGAGAATTTAGTCTATACGGCCATACGGCCATTATATATATTAGTTTCAGTTAGAATTCCAAGCTTCAATTTATTTAAAAGCTATGCATATGGCGAGAAAGGAAAAAAAAAAATCTTCTGAGAGTTGAATTCCTTATCCGATTTTATGGAAAAAAATGCTTCATGGATATTAAGATAACTTTTTGTATTGTTGTCTGTTCCGTATTTAAGTGACCGGTTTTCCCCCTTTCTTTCTCTCGTTAGCACGCAATATTAGCAGCATTATCAGCAACTGCTTTTGTTCATGTAATTCAGAAAATAATGTAAGCAGTTATTGTGTGTAATATGAGATATGCAATGTGAATAACACTGTTTATTGACCTTTCTTACCGTGAACCCTCGTACCTGTATGTTTTATTAATTTGAATGGCTATCTTCTTGAGGTGCGGTGCGAAGTCCGAAACACATCTCATGATTAATTTATTAAGCCGCTTGCAGTGATTGTCTGTACTACAAGGATAGTTTTTCTGTTAAATATTTACTAGTTTCGTTTAGTTGATGAACTGTAATCAACCCGTAATTATTGTACTTTCTGTTGTTCTGATCATTGAATGTTTTTGAGCTTGATAAAGATTACCTGTGTTTAAATATCGCACGGCAAAAAAAATGCTCACATTCATATTTATGCCGAATTGCCGAAGTATCTCAGAAAGCTCAGTATACTGTTTCGTATGTAGCTTAGGGATGTTACGAATATTTGCATTCGCATTCGCATATGCGAATGATTCGCATTCTTTTAAACATTTGCATTGACATTCGCATTCGCTTCAAACGATGCGAATGTTTTGCGAATGCGAATGTGTGCAAGTCGCAGCTTGTTCCTCGCCCGCGCCGGCCGCTCCAATTGCTACTTGTCGACTGTCGACTCGCGCATGCGCAGATAGGTCAAATTCGTACGGCGTGAAGTTCGTACTACTTCGTACTCGGCATTTTGATCAATAGTAAGCATTTAAATTTTTTTTACCTAGCGGGTTGTTGCTTGGTTTTTATTTTGGTTTTTTATGAAATTCAGCGATATTCGCATTCGCATTCGCACATTCGCATTCTCAATATTCGCATTCGCGAATGTGACACATGCGACATTCGTGACATCCCTAGTGGCTACAAACTTAGATTTCATTTGTATTTGCCGCTGTTATCGGCGAAAGAATAGTTGTCTGATCTACTCTCATACATATATATACTGTGTGTCGCTGGTCGTGACAATGTAACATTGCCTCATGTATTTTAAGAACTGCCGCCTCATTTCTAATCGTGTTGAGTAGAGCATCGCTATAATAAAGAAAGCTATTAACATAGCTTACCTTACCAGGCAGATCGTCCTTAGCGAACTAATTATAAGTGCGATGTACAACATCAGTACATATTTACTTACACAAAAACTCATAACTGTTCTATAATCCAAGCTGCACTATAATATAAACGAACTTGAGTCCAGGGTACTGGGTAAGTTTGTGAGCAGAGCCCAACTGGGGTAGTACCTCCGCCTTACAGAAGACCGCAGCCAAATAGCACTAGACCCTACTCATAGTGTTGTGTTCCTGTCGGTGAGTAAGGCTGCCAGAGCTCAACGAGGGTGCGGTGTGCTGATGACGGGAGGACTTACGGAACTAATTTGTTCCGTTTATTGTCCTTTGAGTCGTCGGCAACCCGAACCCTCCTTAGAACTTGTACACTCCTTTTTGCTGTGTACTTAACACAGCAAAAGGGAATGTACAAGTTTCTAATGGGGTGGCAACGCCAATGTGACACTGTTTGAGTTACAGGCGTCCATAGGTTACGGTGACCGCTTTACATCAGGCGGGCCGTATGCTTGTTTGCCACCGACGTAGTATAAAAAAAAAATAGTAGGATAAGTGAATCGGGACACGTAAGTCGGGTGGGTATTTAGATATATTTCTACCGCTCACTGAGCCCAAGCGAATATTGGTCGTAATCGTAAGGAAGCCAGTACGACCTGTGACATGTATATTGACAGAGATATAGACGGGATATCAGGTATCGGGACGAGATATCGGGATAGGTAAACAGACAGAACAGCCCGATCAATTTAAGTAGTGAAAATTACCGTGAATCATTCGAACAGATACAAGTTTGACCTATGACTTGAGTTCCATATCGAATACGACGAAAAACTTGCTGATTCCTCTAATAATATGTGCTCACAAGTAATAGTAATAACAGCCCTGGCTGTATAGGGAGCACTCCGAATAAGGACAGCGGGAACAAACCTCACTCCAACATTCCTTTTACAGGTACAGGTAATGGATTTTGTTCACTTTTTCCCGGTGGCGAGCTGCTTGAATAGTTTTTTAAGAATCATATCTAGTGCGAGGAGATGAGAGTACTGTCATTTATTTCTGCCCCAGAATGGAAAATAGAGTGGTGATAATATCATAGAAAGTTAGGTTGATTGGTTAGAAAGTTCTTTAAAGAAACTGTACTTAGTATAAAAACAGCAAGGTAACTTATTGTTCAGGCAATTGTTTGTGTAAATAAATACCTTTGGGTTTGGCCCTTTTAAATAATCCATACTAATATTATAAATGGGAAAGTGTGTGAGGATTTTTATTTATTGTTTAACTATAAGTACATAAACAATAGAAAGTGTGTGTGTCTGTTTGTTTGTCCGTCTTTCGCGGCAAAACGGAGCGATGAATTGACGTGATTTTTTAGGTGGAGATAGTTGAAGGGATGGAGAGTGGAGAGTGACACAGGCTACTTTTTGTTTCTTTCAAACGCGAGCGAAGCCGCGGGCAATAGCTAGTTACATATACATAGGAGTCTGTAATAAAATAACAAGGTAAAGTATTGCGAAGCTGAGCAATTATTAGTAAGGCAATAAATGGCAAACATAAATTAAAATAATTCATGTTGATTTCCTGTAAATAATTAAGTGTCATATATTTTTTAATAAACACTCTAGCGCCGAGATGTAGTTACCAACTAGAATCGTCCCACGATAAGTCTGCATAGATTTTAATAGCCCCGCCTCTGCAAGGGTTAAGTAAACGTCATAATTTCATCAAAGTTTGACGTTTAAAATAACATCTGCACTGGCGAGGGTGTGAAAATCGTTGCAAACTTATCGTGGGACGATTCTACTCGGCTGGTTAACGAGTCGACCGATCTAAGTTGTTTAATGCAGTCCGTTGATAGATAGTATGCTTAGCCGTAATCTGCTGGGCAAAGTTCTCAGCAGCGGGCTTCCGAGGGCTCTGTTCGAAATTGTGAAGCTTTAGCGTTTATTAGGATATTTTATTTTATAAAACATATGATTATCATATACTATATACCATATGTTAAATGAATTTGTAAGTACATAATTTATTTGTGTTTTACAATTTTAATCAGTTTACTTTGTATGATCCAGCAGCAACTCAATATTCTAAAATTCGGTATATTCTCATTTCGGGATATTTACAAGCCTTGTATTACAAGTGCGCGAACTGCCAAATCGTATGGGTTGTCATGGAAACACACTTGTAATACAAGGCTTGTACCTTTCGAGAAACGGGCCACTGGTAGGGTTAAGTGGGATAATACACGACTTTATTGGTCCTGGTCCTACATTAAGACGATACAGGAGGAGCCACTTCTCCATACAAACGCTCTCGTCTATTTCCTCCCTGGTTTTTAAAGATAGAGCAATGATTTTTTCAACTCAGATTATTATTATTTTTATCTGTGTAGGGGACCGGCCACACTTAAGAGACGCATGTCCTGAGGTGCGGAACGGACGTCCGCGCCACGCCGCCTGAATGTAATTCAAAAAACGTCTCCTCAGTACATTTTGTATAGGAAGGACGTAAGACGCGCCCCCAGGCGGCACAATAGCACTTCATACAAGTTCTATATTAATTTGCGATACCTGGCAAATTTTTCTGCATCTGAAACACATTTTTTTTTATCTCTCGCGTTATCGACCAATCACAGACGGTTATTACAGAAAATTGGTTGCCAAGTAATTCGATGTTGATACAACGGTGAACGACGCTATTAAGAGGGCTTTCGTGTTAAAAATAGTGAAATCGCAACCGAGCGCTCGATCATACCGTGTGTAGTATCAAATTAAAGGGCTTTGCGAGTAGTTTATAAATATATATCACATTATAGGACTTTTTCTACTTGGTCTAACAAAATATGAGAAAATGTCCAAAAGTGGTAATAATTGTACCGGTGAAGGCTCGTTTTCAAAAAATTGGCAAAAATCAATAATAGCAATTTAAATTTATAATCACTAAGGCATAACAGCAATTTAAGTAAACGTTGCAGATTAATTTAGTACAAAACTTACTTCGATTTGATGTAGATTTTCAAAGAAATTGTCACTTAATTTTAGGTAATTTCTGAAAAAAATTGAATTCGCCTTAGGCTAGTTTACTCTTTTTCAAAAACTTAAAATAAAAATCTAGTCTGAAATGATTGTGGTACAGGATATACGAATTATAAATTTACCCGTTTTAATATTCAAAATTGTCCAAATTTTACAAATAAGATCGACTGATTCAGCTCTATACGTGCGTTTTTCTAAACGTGCATTAGAGAAAAATTCATAATTAATTTAGTGAGTTAGTTTTCAAAAATCCAGTCTTATAAAAATCAAGATAATAAGATGCTCTAACTGGAACTTGAATTAAATAAATCTATTGGATAACGGAAAGTGTAGTATTTCACCGACTAAAACTATCAATTTTACATTCTTTTGACGTTTTTTTTGAAAGCAGCCTTAACTTGAATGATGATATTTTTCGTCCATTGATGATGAAGATGATGACTCATACAAAAAGTATTGTATACAATAGTGATATAATTAAGCTTTTCACTCTCGTACCGTACTATTAGGCCACTCAGCAAGCTTCGTGGCCTAAACATGGTACTCGACTGAAAAGCTTAGTATTATATCACGATTGTATAAAATACGATTTGATGTTATTTTTCGCGTCAAAATATAAGAAAGATTGAGATGCACCGCATATTGAATTAATATCAAATGTATGACTTACCCCTTACCCCTATTCATAAACGTACAGTAAAGTTATCAAGCCGATAAAGTTCGTTTGTCCCTTTCCGACGTATTGGTGTGATAGAAAGGGATAAACGAACTTTATCGGCTTGATAACTTTAGTGTACGTTTATGAATAAGGGGGTTACTTTGTAAGTACATGATTGGTAGAGAATGATTTTTAAAATACGAACATTTGGACAGACTTGATCGCATTCCAGCGCATAATATTTGACTTATCATTCGTATAAATTAAATTGACATTGAAGGAACTTTGCTAAAAGTTGATAGTGTAGAAATCTACTCCTTCACCAAAGCATAAGCTTAATAACGAAAACATGGCCTGTCACACGTGTCAGCCAAAATAGGCTAAACTAAACCCCACGCCTCACCCCGAATTTGCTTACAAACTACTGAGTTAACGACCCGATCATATGTTTTGAGGTCGCCAAACTAAAATAGACGAGCAAGGTCACCGCGGCTTGCACTCACGCTAGTCACGCTACAGGAAGAGTCTCGTGGATGACAGTTTTAATTTCGTCGCTATTGGCGAAATGGCATGTCCGGCGTTCCGCGTGGGAACTTACGGGGAAGTGAGAATCGCGAATTCACAACGTAGGAACACTAGGAACGTTACACACACATTGACTCACACACATTTAGGGCGATAGGTGTTATTGTTGCGAAACATAATTTTATACAGAACTATCGGTGAAGTGCCAGCCTATTTAAGTAATAAATGTACTTTAGCTAATACACTAATAATTATTAATTGAATATCCCTCAATACAGAATATTTGCGTGTGTAAACCCTACACAAATTGTTACTCCACACAATGAATAGACAATAGAGCGGCTTTGATTTTTCAATAGCTGAACAAATTGATATGATTTAAACCTCCTTAGCCCTGGTCAACGAGTATGATTAATCATTGTGGAGCCACGGACAGACAAGCCAATTTCGGACATGAAGTTCACTGACTTCCTGGTCAAAGACATCATAAAGCACCCCTGCAGCGAGTGCACTCGCTGGAGATTTAATTACTCGGGAATCGGAATAAGAGCGATCCGATGACAGGAATACAGGGATGCCTATGTTACTTTTAAAATGGGAAGTTCAATCCTTGCAAATAACGAGTATGTTTTCTACAGATTAAGTATTAACAATTCAACTCGTGTTATCACTATTAAGTTTCGTATTTCAAAACATACATTATTTCATAGCTAAGTACCTATATTCACGATCAGCAAAAGCTATCTATCAGCTTGGCAAGTGGCAACCCAACATACACATTTGTTTTATACACAGGGGTGCAGTGACTGTGGTATCCAATAACTCGACTTTTGTTAGAGACTTGTCAGACTTGATATATCTACCTACCTACAATATTTACAGTATTTGCGTTGCCTTGTAATTTGTAATTTTTCTGTGCCGCCGATTTCAAGCGACATTAAATTCTATTAGCCATTTTTTGAACGAGACCAATCATCCGACGAAAGTTAGAACGACGAATTACTTCGAGACTGGAGTTGAGTTGACGCATTCGTCAATAGTTGTTTTTTGTTGTTACAAAAAAACAAAACGTTACACGCTTAACATCAATTTGGGTCACACAAAAGGCTTTTTATGGAAAACAGTCTACCATGTTTTATGTTAATTGTTCACAACAAGCGATGCAGCACGAACGCCCATTTTAATACAACGCGAAACAAAATAAAATCCCTTTTACATTCAACGTTTCAATTAAAGAGCACCTCGTAATAAACAAGGTGAAAACGACAAGCAATCAAAATTGGAACTGCCGACTGCGCTCGATTCATTCCTCAGATTTCAAGTGCTTGTTAGCATTCAGTGTAAAATAAACTAACCGTGTAAATTTTGAACAGACAGTCCGTGCAAAATATTTAAATAAAGGAGTTGCAAAATCGCCTTCTATGGGAGGACATAAAGACGAGAAAAGTGTAAGTGTGAGCACGTGTATTCCCTCGAGCCCGCCCGTGGTGTTGTCAAAACTGCGGCCCACACAGAAACAATAATGTTTTTCAACGTCTTAGATGGATTAAAACGGGGGAGACTGGCGAGGAAAACAATACGGTGGAGAGACAAATAGTCTCATAGTCCAACTCTGCACACGAATAATGTCACGTACAGGATAGGATGCTTGTGTCTGTGCACAAGTGCACATGAGTAGGTATGCACGTATGGGTATAAATTCTCTTCAACAAAAGGCTTCTACTTCAGTTGGGGAAGTTACACATTAAAAGCGGCTTTGATGATTAAAATAATATGTAAAAATTCAGAAAAAATCCTTTTAATTTTTTTTTTTTTTTTTTATAAAAATTATCCGAGTCGTTCAGAACCAGATACAAACCTTATTTGATTTTAACCTTGTCCTATAAGAACCTATTTTTTTACTGCGTCGCGGCTTAGATGTGAAATCTTGTGAATTAACACATCTACGCTTTATTCAATCGAAGTTTAACACGTTATACAAATTGTATGATCAGATAAAGTCATGAGTTCATGACAGGCTTACTTATTGTGAAAGTTATCGAAGTGGGTAGAATGACAAAAACAGTAATTTCACAGGTACTGAAAAGGCAGTTTACAATAAAAGTCTTGCTCCACGGTCATCGTTATTACAAACTCACTGAGCATAAGGTACTATTGCGTCGATTTTCATTTGGAAGTAAAACCGGATGGGAAATCGAAATCTTTTTGTGTAATGACTTATTACGTAGGTATCATATTTTTGTAAAGCAAATAACGTTTGATATATTTTCGGGTACTATTTAATTGTACTTAAGACCCGATCGATCTATAAGAACAATTGAAGCTGTCAATCTAAGAATTATAAAATACCTAAGAACTCGGGAAATCAACGTAATCAATTTAACCAACACACGAGTTGGTTCCCATAATTGAAACATCTAGAATCTTTTTAGGATTATCTAAATTAGAACAGTTAATTAAATATATATCAGATTCAAGAAAAATACGCGTCACACTGCCTAACACAGTCATTATACAACTATCACAGTTCTTTAATAGAAATAATAGAATCACATGTTGTTTTGCTAATCCGCCAAGAAATACGTTCTCGTCAGTCAATATTCTTGATTGACCGAGTAAAAAAATGTGTTGTTATGATTTATTATTCTCAGCTAAATTATGGCCATTAAAGTCGTAATCATAGATAAGTAGTCATAACGTGTTAGATTAATTCCCGCGTGGCTACAGGGAAACGAGGCCGCGTGAGTCAGTTCGGCGCGCCGGCGCGTCGCGGCACGGCACTCGCGGCGGCGTCCCGTGAGATCCCACTTTCATATTGAAACGAGTGAAATTATGAATGAATTATTATAGTTAGACTTATATTGACCGGGATATAGACCGTGATTACGTGAAATATCGGGAGCTCGACAAAAATCAAAAAGGTAATCACGGTCTATATCCCGGTCAATATAAGTCTAATGAAAATAACCGTGAATCATTCAAAACTCGAATTATTATAGTTTCTCAAAAAATAATGCATAGCATAGACTAGTATGACTACTATGTGTCAATTGTGGCGCCATATCTCCTTATGCTCATATTATGGCTCTGTGACTCATCCCAAAAATATATGTTACAGAAACTGACGGATTAACTCTTTATTGGGCATCGGTCTCAAGAAAGACCACCCTATAACACCATATATTTTTTGTATTTTTCCTTGTACCAAATTTTCTAAGATCAAAGGATGGCGATGAGGCGTGAATCCACGCAGGGTTAAGGCGGTTCTGCTAAACTGATATCGAGATTTTTGGCTTTTTTGTTTAAGTAGTTAATAATTTTATAATTGTATTATTTATGTGAACGTCTCCAATGAATCCGATGTACCTACAATACGTGACAGCATCATACAACCGTTAGGCATTACGATAGGTACGTCCAAAATGTCGAAGGAAATTATTGTTAAACATACTCTTATTAATTCAGCCTGTAAAAATCACTTTTCAATTAGCAATAAAAGTTGAAAGAAGTTTCATAATTAAACGATACACACATAATTTAGGCCGTCACTTTCTGGTCCCGGAGGTGGCAGGAGATCGCGAAAGACTTAAGTAATTAATTCGCTACCAAGTTATGACGCGTGTCGCTGCATTCATTATGGAGATTTAAATGAAACTTTAACAATGAGGCCTTATTTACGTGCAATTAGGAATCTGAGATGGGGTGAGAATGAGAATTTTGGATAAATTCGGCTTGCGCTAGGTTGAGATATATGTTTATCCTGTTGGATAATATGTGGTCATAATATATTTGCAGTCATAAAAACGTGGAAAATCTTATTATATACGATTAAAATACGAGGTTGGTATTATGTGGATTTAAATTTTTGTAAACTTCTCTTCCTACCTAAAAAATGGCGCTATCTGAGCTCTACTGAGTTGATACCAAGATTACCAAGAACGTAACCAATCAATAAATTTAAAGCTAATTAATGAACCTACAACAAAATGTACATTCAAATCTTAAAGTGTGCCCTAAATTGTGGTTGGAAAAAATAAAATCAACCGGTATGACAGTTGCAAATGCAACCAAATATCAATATGTACATCTAGATCTACATACATAGATATAAATACTTTAGAATTCTGTCAGGTAACTACAAAAGAAAAGTTAATGTCGGTACTGTGGATTCGGTAACCACGCCACTCTTCGTGGAATAAATTTTAATATCATTGCTTCTACAATATTGCAAACATAACAGGAGTCTAATAAAAGTGTTGCATGTAAATAAAATGTTTCGGTAATAAAGTGAGCATATCGTCGGAACATTGTAATTTACCATCGCGCGAAGCGTTTTGTGTAAATTTTGCAAAGTGTGTAATAAAACAGCTTACCGAGAGCAGGGGAATCAATTTCTTAAGCAAATCGACATGATCTACTACGATTACGTACCTACTGATTATTTTTTAATTTTGTATTTTCATAATGTCACATAATGTCACTCCTTAAACATAGACGATATATACGAAACCTGGCCGGCATTCACGTTTACAATGATATACCCATTTAACTTACTGTCACAAATTAAATGACCGTAGGCAAACAATTAGGTATATCAATAAGTTTTCGCAAAAAAAAAATAGTTTTGGCACAAGTTTTTATCGCCGACTGCACCTTTCTTTCAACAGTCATCTACTGCACTCTGAGACTTTTCTAAAAACTCGATGGGGATACGACGTTTCATAACAGAGTTCCTATGACCTTTCTGCTGCATCATCAGATTAGCTCCATGATACCATAATATTGCATTGTCACGTGATTTACATATGTGTGCAAAATTTCAGCTCAATCGGAGACCGGAAAGTGGGGTCAAATTTAGCTTATACGTTTTGACCCAAACTAAGTAACATACTAACAAGGCTAGCTGAATAAAAGCTTGTAAAATAGACATCATGTATACCTACATGATTACCTAGTCATTTTAAGTAATTTTAGTGTTAAATTCGCCCTGGCTGTGTCGAGGCAAATTACTTTTTAAGGAATGATATTAATTCCAATTAGTCCCTAATAGTTAAGTTGTAAAAATCATTGATAGAATTTCAGACGATTGCACAAATCTCGAGTCAGTGACGTCAGTTTTGAGGGGATACCCCCATTTGCCAGAATTTCATTTGCCATAATTTTATTTGCCATCCTATTCAACAATCATAATATTGTTTCTCATAACATCTTATGCCATAATCATTGTTTACTATATTAATCTAGTGCCAGAAACTTTGTTTCCCATAAAGTCAGTTTCCATAATGTCATTTGTCAGAATCATCGAAATCCGTAATTACCACATTCCATACCATCATTTGTCATACAAATTAGCGTCCAGAAAAGTCAATTTCCATAATGTGCTTTGGCAGAATCGAAAACTACTATAATAGGTACTAGAAGGACTAGAGAATGAAACTGCTATCAGAAAGTAGGTTAGGTTAGGTTAGGTTAGAACTGTGACCCCCTGGAAAATGAAACTGCTATCAGAAAGTAGGTTAGGTTAGGTTAGAACTGTGAACCTCTGGAAAAGGAAACTGCTTGAAAAGTAGGTTAGGTTAGGTTAGAACTGTGACCCCCCGGAAAATGAAAATACTATCAGACAGTAGGTTAGGTTAGGTTAGAACTGCGACCCCCTGGAAAATGAAACTGCTGGAAAAGTAGGTTAGGTTAGGTTAGGTTAGAACTGTGACTCCTGGAAAATGAAACTGCTATCAGAAAGTAGGTTAGGTTAGGTAATAATATGGGCAACAATTAATATGGCAATAATTGCTTATGGCGTTTGAATATTCTATGAAACCATATTATTGCACTTAATAATATGGCTAACAAATAGTATGGCATTGTATGATTATGGAAGGTAATATTCGGATAAACAACGAGTATGTCATATGATTTTTATGGTAAACAAATCATTCGGGCAAATGAAATTCAGGCAAGTTAGATTCGGGCAAATGAATATTATGTTAAATGACTGTCGGGCAAACAATAGACAACCCAGTTTTGAGATCCCTTCAAATCTTAGCACTCTTAGGGCCACTTGCACCAACGAAAATAGAGGGTTAACCCTCCATTTTCGTTGGTGCAAGTGGCCCTTAGCAGGACAAACTGAATTAAAATTTTGAAAAAACCCCCGACCGCGACATAGTGGACCGATTTTCATAAAACATGGCTAAGAACACTCCCGACTAACTCAGCTTTCAAACAAAAAAAGGATTAAATCGAAATCGGATCATCCGTTCGGGAGCCACGATGCCACAGACAGACAGACAGACAGACAAACAGACAGACACACACACAGACAGACACGTCAAACTTATAACACCCCGTCGATTTTGCGTCGGGGGTTAATAAAATAGACCGCATATATTTTTATCGGAAGCTGTGATTACGTATTTAATACTCATTTCGAAACATCAAAACGTTGACAACAACTAACAACAATAAATTTTATTTACACGTCAAAGCCAGCCACAAATCCTTCACTACAGTGCCGCCAAACGGTCACTTTAAAATTATTTACAGCTGACATAATTCTTTTAAACTTTTTTGTCAACTAAAATGAAAGAGCAGTCAAATTGCATTGCGATATTTCCGTATTGTTGCAATTTTTGCGCAGCGCATATTTTTGTGCCGCTATAAAATATCAACGATGACACATGCAGGGCTATTGGGAGCTTTCTGTCCTATTTGAATGTTCAACCATTTTACAATAATTGAGCATTTTAGTACTTCATAATGCCAATACTTCAATAGTAAATTAATATAAAATAAAGCGAATTATGTATTTCACATTCACTTAATCGGATGTAGACAGCATATTTGTTGCAATTAATTGTATTTTATCCCCAATGTTTCTTTTTTTTGTAACTATAAACATACCTGGAACACAGCCGGTCTAATAATATCATTAGTTCCTCATATCCAATATGAATCCTCATGTGTGGCCTGAACAATGGATGTCCGGCCAGCGTCACCCTGTCTGTGTTCCTCTTGTGTACGATCACGTGGTCTAGTTGAGTTTACAAACGAACCAACGTAACAAGATCCATCTACTTAACAAATATAAGACGCCAGCTAGCACATTTAAACTGGTTGATCTGCGCCACCGACTTTGTAAGCGTTTACTGCCACCCCAGCACGACGTCTGGTGTATATCCTTCTAACAATTAATCGAATATCAAACGCCCCGTTTAGCCCCTACTCCTTTGCCTTAAGGTCGACTATACTAATGGTAGTGCAGTTTCCATATTTGCTACAAGCAAGCGTTCGACACGTGCTTCGTTTTCGGTATCTATAATTACCGCCAGCCCGGCTGACACTAATTATGATAGATGTAGGATTCAACAGGTACCCTTACCCCACCTTACCTATACCGGTATTGATCTTCTGAATTGCTATTAACTATGTACCTCTACCCACATAAATTAAATAGTAAAGTTTTATACCAATACTCGTAATTTTTTTGGACCCGATGTAAATAAAATGTACAATAAATAAATTCGATCTACAGGACATCTTTTCCCTTAAACGTATGTCAGAAAGAAGTAATACATAGTTACAAAAGCCACTAAAATAATGGATAGGTATTAGCTGCTGGCCGGAAGTTCCGGTTTGTTCCGGTCTAAAGCAATATTAAGAGAGTATCGCAAAATTAAATTCCAAAACATGAATTTAGATTCCAACTTGGGGCTTTTTATTTAATGTTAATAACAATAATGACACATTGGACTTAGCTAAGAGTAAAATTAGTATTTAGATTTTATGAAAGCCCTGAAGAAACATTTCTTAATACGTATCACGCTAAAGGTATTTCTTCAGTATTTTCCTCAAGTGGCTCAGATTATTTAGCACTATATGAGAACAATGACTGCAAAACAAATGTGAGTGAACGCCCCTTAATTCAGGTACGTGTGAGCAATGCCATACCTTATTCAGGAGCGGTATATCAAATGCTAGCCGAGAGAAGGGTAGAAAGTTCGATGAAAGCTCTAACGTTTATGAATGGAACAATTTTTCACCTGAGTACAGATAAATACTTATATTAGAGATTAGAAAAAGATGATTAGAGATCTTTATCTACAAATAAGTTGTTTTGAAATAATATAATTTTTAGCACAAGCTTTTATCGCCGACTGTACCTTTCAGTCATCTACTGCTCTCCGAGACGTTTCTAAAAACACCTTACTCGATGGGGATACGACGTTTCATAACAGAGTTCCTATGATCACCTTTCTGCTCATCACATCAGCTCCATGATACCATAATATTGCATTGTCACGTCACGTGATTTACATATGTGCAAAATTTTAGCTCAATCGGAAACCGGGAAGTGGATCAAATTTAGCTTCTACGTTTTCTCCCAAACTAACATAAGTACTAAAAAGGCAAGTTGAATAAAAGCTTGTAAAAATGGGAAGTTTCACAAAAAGCAGTAGACTAGATAAATAGTACGAGTGTAGAGTGCTTTCTGATTAAGTACCTATCTACCTATACGTCCTATACTATATTAGTGACAGATCTACACAAAGTTACTAAGTTTGACTGGGAAATGGACTCGCTTGGAGCCGCACTATCAAAGAGAATACGGCCAGAAGCTACGAGTAACTGCCTGGTGAGAAGCGAGCTGCTGCACCATTTATACTCATAAATGAAGTCAGGCGTCAGAATGTATAAATTAGTGTGGTTGGTTATACGGGGTATTTTGGATGAAGTTAGATGCTTCTAGCGTGGATGACATAAACTTTTCTTCGTCCGTCGCGCGACCGTCGCCGTCGCGTCTCATACTTCCATATCGATAAGGTTTGATTTCGTATGCGTCGCATCGCCGTCGCGCGACCATCGCGCGACCGTCGCCCACGCAAGCCACGGCGTAAGCCTCATTTTTCAGGCGCGTGTATGAACGAAACTTATTGACTTGCATCTTCAACATTATTAATGGCACTATTTTTATTTTTTTATTTTATTTTTATAAGAAACCCTTAAATTAAAATGAATAAATGCAAGTGAATGCTAATCGTGATAAGTAAATAATGCACACAATGGTTTGGTTGGGGTATATAATTGGCTTAGTTTCAGTACAGTTCACATAAACTACAGTTCTGTTACATAATAGGCGTCATCCATATATTACGTCACAGAGTAAGGGGGAGGGGGGGGTCATACTAAATGTGACAAGCCCTGTTAAAGGGATACAAAAAAGACATAGGGGGGAGGGGTCCAAAAACCTGAAATTTGGTGTGACGTAATATGTGGATATATGGCACAAATATGGAGTGATAGTGAGTCGTGAAATAGGAGATTTTCAAGAGCTGTCAAAATTTAGATGATAGCCTGAGTAATGGTTATTCAACCATTATTCAGGGAAAGGTTCCAATGTCGACTTTACACAAACACTGCAGACAACAATGCATATTATTTAAAATCAGCTGTCAACAACTGAACATGTATCTTATATATTTTTTCGAAGTCGAAATACTTACAGTAAGAACACTCTGTACTTTATAGTCAATGGCATTCTAAAAGGAGATAGACTTTCGGTTTCAAAAGTTCGGTAGCAATCTGCATAATGGTCGAATAACGTCTCTGACGACGTGTAGAAAGACGAATGGAACCAGACGACAATGCTCAGGTGCTCGGCGCAGCTGGTTGTTTTGTTTAATACGTTTAAACATGACTAACGGTTTTATTCATGGAAATGCTCACTTTGTCGTACCCATTTTTTTAAATAATGTGTCTGGTGGCCGTGGGTTAGTGGTCAGGTTTTAGAAGTCACGAGAATCGTTATGATTTGTTTATCCTTATTTGCCAAGACTGGCACAGAAACTTGAATAGGTTTAAGTGCTCTGCCTACCCGTTTATTGGATACAGGCGTGATTGTATGTATGTCATAGGTCATTCTTCTTACACAGATCGACTGAGCCCCACGGTAAGCTCAAGAAGGCTTGTATTGTGAAGGCTTGTATGTATATATAATTTGTTTATTTTTGTAAATATAATATTTGTTCTTTCTTACTTACTAGTTCCAATTAATAAAATAGACATCATTTCTAATGAACACAAGTTAAATTATAATCTATTGAAAATATTTCAACTTGTGCTGTCTTAAAGTAGTCACACTACTATGTATATAAATTAAAACCGAAATAAATTAAACATATGAATGTCACAAAAAGTGACCAAGTCCTCTGGTGCCTGAGGCTGGAAACGAACCAGCGTACTTTCCAATCGCGGGAAATGCCTCTTAATCCGCGCGGCCACCCAGGTCACAGCTGTCGAGGTCGAAATTATCTCTCATATGACACCAGAGCACCAGACCACCAGAGGACCACCAGGCACCAGAGGACTTGGTCACTTTTTCTTTCATATGTGTAATTTATTTCGGTTTTAATAGACATCACGTTTTCTTATCCCTCAACTTTGGTGTAATCATTACCACTTATTAGCTAAAGAAGCTTAATATCAAACAAAAAGCCGCTATATTGCATGTCCGCGAGTGCCAATCAAAACCGAGGTCAGATTGTATCCAGACATAGGATTAGTGCGAATGCTTCCTTTTTAAAAACAGCTTCTGACAGTGAGTGAAATCAGTAAATTATAACTGACACAGAAGGAATTACCGACTTAAGTAATCAGTTAATTAAATCTTTATATTTCGCTACCTAATTAATCTACCACCACACGGATCGTCTCTGATGGCAAGCGAAAATTAAAAATGTAAAAAAGGCCAAGTAAAGGTTAATAAAGTACGAATAGTTTTGATACTCGTAAGACACAAATTAGTTGACAAATTATGTCTTGTTGGCAAATTGTGCCGCCTCCTTGCTTTCTGATCTTGGCTGACATGTAGGTATCCTACCACGTGATTAGAGCTAGAGTCCGTTGGAAATACATGAATTATAGAATGTATGATCAGAAATGTCACGACTCTTCTCTTTCCACACAGACTCTACTTACATGTTGCAACAATGTTATTTATTTATCAATTAAGATAAATGTCACCCAATCCATAATTATCCTGCTATTCAATTTCAACACCTATTGAAAATACATACGACATAATTTCCTTAATCCTGTTGCAGCAAATGTAAGAGAAGCCTTTCAATGAGTGTGATAGACTGCAGGATGCTTTAATTAAGTTAAGGGCAGGTCATTGTTCATTGATATGACTACAGTCGCGACCATAATTTATTTGAGGTTATAATTAGGTACTTGATTATTGAACTGGGCAGTTGATAGGTCGCACATAGTCACTCATCTAAAGATTGGTTTAGAAAAGCTGGTGCAATAACTAGAAAAATATTAAGGATGAAATAAAACTATGGAAACGGATTAAAAATCGCGTATAATGTTTCCTTTCTCTATTTCATGAGTACCTAACTATCGCGGTAACCGAACACAATATAATATTAAGGATTTTAAAGAGTAATCATTTGACAGCCGTGATTAGTAAGTCGTGTTAGAATGCGCGTTTAAATTCTTGCTCGAAAAATTTGCCTTAAGGACCTATTTTAGATATAAGCTAGCTATAATTGTATGCTTAGTCTTAGTTTCTATATGTAACTTTGTCCATGTAAAAATATTTAATCTTTTTTAAATGTCTACTCGCACCTGTAAGGTAAGTAAGTACATTCGTAAAATACCTGGTCTACCTAAATCACAATTTCAAGGGTTCAATACCAACCAAGTGTCCCGCTTAATTTATTATCAAAGATAAGAGGTTTCGACGTCGTGATTTAGTGAGTCAAGTCAAGACCCACAAGTTTATACCAATTTATTGTTCCCTAGGTTCAAATGATCTTGTCTCCGTTTTCAATTCATGCGAATTAAAACGGAGCAACTACAGACTATTAACTTATTCCCACACCCGTGATTCATCGTGCCATGTCGATATAGAGCAATTGTCACTTAATAAACACACCGTTTAAACAAACTTGCCCTTTATTATATGAGAGTAACAGTGAATATGGCGACATTACGTTTAAGATTATTGCAATATGGGTTAGTATTTACTACGAGCAGGCTGATCCTAATCCCCCAATCATTTTGTCTCGATTATAAGATTATCCCTGATATAACTTGATCTTAAGATCCATAGCAATAATGAATAACCTGAGATTATTCCTACACTGGTTTGTTAAGAGGGTTCCAACGGACGAGGTATTGGTAACAGTTTGGGTCTGGGCAGTAAAATACACGTGTTGCCGATCATCGTACGGTAAACGTCTAGTACGCCTAACGTCTCATTTTTATCGACCTATTTTAGTACTTTCTTCATATCGGGGGCGAGATATGACAATTTCTCACACACGACGCAACGTTGTTATGAATTGCGCTCGTTTGGACGTTTTCTGAGCACGATTTGCAGTGTTGAAGATGACTTACTCAGTAATACTGTGTAAATTCTGTAACTAGGTATTCACACGATGTAACTTATCAGTCCTTATTATAATTGACCCTAACTATGTGTGTTGATGTTTAGTCAAATCAAAGGTCCCACTTTACGGCTTTCCTTAAAGCCAAATTTTGTTTGTATTTTTATACGAATAAGCTGTCAAAGCGTCCTTAAGACTAACGAGAAAGTGGTTCAAGTTGGTAAACTATTCTCTTTTTAACGAAAACGTTTAAACGTTGTTAAGTGTCACTACCTATACATAATTTACTGTACGTATGTAGTTTCTAATGCAGTAACATACAACATTCTGATACGATAAATGAAAATAACTTTCATATTTCAACCTATTTCTCTAAAATAAATGGACGATATGAACGTTGAAAGAACATATGAAATCAGAAATAGTGCATACATTTATAACAAAATCTTGAATATAAAACAATGTTTAGTTTACATTACAGAAAGCTAGATCTTGATAGAATAATTTTCATAATAGCAGTAGGGTGCATTTCATATCCAATATGAGTTCGCTGAAACTCAATAGTAAACGTTCAGTTTCATTTTAAAACTGCAGTTTCTTTTTACTCCGAGCAAATTGAAAAGATAAGAGATCCATAATAGCCATATTATATCCAATCACATTTTAAAATGTTTATAAAAAAACCGTATACTTTTCTACTTTTTTGTGCGATACTTACTTCAATGTCTTAGAATGTATTACAAGTATTTTTAGATGCATAGATTAGTCTTCTTTTCACTTGAAATGTTTCCAATAATAGTATGTAGGTACCTATGTATGTATGTAAACACTTTATTGTACATAAGACAAGTTAGGACATAACAATACAGTATACTTACTTATGTAGTTAGTAAAAATAAAATAAAAATTAGATCGTCCCCACAGTCAATCCTACGAGGGAATCTGGGCTTTGTTCAGGAGGTAAAGACACGTTGTTTGTTGTTTGTGAAACTTAAAATGTTACATGCGGTCTGCCTGGCCCTTTTGGAAATACATGCGTGAGTTTTTGTATGTATGTTTGAGTATAATTCAATTCAATATATTTATTTCGAATTCAATATATTTTTTTTTGAATCCATAGAGTGTTAGTAAATATCACAAATCCTTAAAACTATGTTAGTACTAAAAGTAACTTAATACCTATTAACTATATATAAATAAATTTAATAACGACGTGGAGTGGCGATTGGAGTGGAGATAGAGGATATCTTTATGGATTATTTACTCGTATTATTATTTGTAATAATTAGGCATAATCAGAAATCCTGAATGTTTACAGTTCTTTTACAGCTTAGTAATTTAAATAAGAATTATAATGACATCGATGACAGACATAAAACGTGCGAGTTATATTATTATTCTCATTTTATGAACTAAACTTTAAACTACTTCATTGTAAAGGGAGAGCGGCTAATTTTTCAATCGTCTGCACAACGCTGGGGTGCTATTAATAAACAACCACTTAACTTAATACAGTCGTATTATTATTTACAGCACAATAATAACACAAAAAGCTTTTATTTTTAAGTTCTATAAATTTTGTAACTAACACAGTAAGTGTAACTATGGTGTCCTTTTAGTGTAAATATTGAAATAAAATTAAAACTAGTAACGATTTCAATGTTAAAGTTACGTTGCAGTTTTTAAAGTAACAATAATAATTGTCGGCGTAGTAAAATAATTTCAGAAGAAAACTCATTAAATTAATTTGTAAAAAGTGACTTCAAAGTACATATATATATAGGTAATTAACGCAACTTTATTTAACAAACTGCTATACAGAGTGGGGCCTGTAACAAAGGCGAAAAATTGAACTCTAGGCTATTCTCCTTATACTGATCAACATTTGTTCGGCGACTTTTAAAAATAACTTGTATTTTGATTTTTATAACCCTTGAAAGTTTTTTCTAAGAGGTAATGTATTGCGAATTCTGTTAAGTCTAAAGCACAGTATAATAAAGAGTACTATCGTACAGTATGGCCACTCCCGCTCCCCGCTGAAAGTGCCGCCCACCCCCTCTCGGTTACCTCACAGTTACCGCCTGTCAAAAATGCGACCAGTCGACCTGTCATATCCCACTCATACAAGCTTAGTACGCGTTCACCTACACGAGCTTAGAATGTGTGCTAGGAACGCGCCTCTTTCATATATTTGATCGCCAGTGTCCGAGGTGTGTCTAAAGTGTGACAGACAACGTCAATGACAACAATAATGGCGTACATTGAAGCTAATATTTATTTTGTATGAAAAATTAAAAATTTAAAGACTTCATAATTTTTAAAAGTCACTGAACAAATGTTGATCAGTATAAGGAGAATAGCCTACAGTTCAATTCTTCGCCTTTGTTACAGGCCCCACTCTGTATAAGTAACTGTCAAATCGGTACGCCCAAATTTTCGTTATAGCTTTAGATAACAAATTTCGACACTGGATACCTAATAATAGTCTAATAATAGATAAGTAGGTACCCTTTTAGTAGGTAACTTGTAATCACGTCACATTAATTATAATCAATTAAATAAAGTAATTAACATCTCATAGGAATGTCCATTAACGGCAATGTTGTAACTTCCGTTATTAAAAAAATGTTTAGATATTATTTCAGATAATTGTAAGAGCTGCTGCTAATTTTAGATGTTAAGACAGCTAAAGCCGTACGATGGTAATCTCAGGTTGGCGCCGACACGATTAGAACAGCCGCAGCGAGCTCAAGTCCATTGAGCAATTTGATTCATCAGTACTTATTATTTATCAATTTGTATGTCTTTCCCCTCACGGAACAATGGTGTTCCGGACCTTTGGGAGGCGTGCGCGGGGCCGTAGCCAACGCGTAGAGGCCCTTTTGACACTTTAATAAAATGTAAGGGGTACACCGAGCGGATGTTGCCCTTGCCCGTATCATGGGACACACGCAGAGGCAGCACCCGCCAGTGTGCAAGGATTATTTGAGAGTTAATGGAATCTAAAATGAACTGGGCTATTTTGATGAAAGTGATGGACTAATACTGGGCTATGGATAAAAAACCGAACGCCTGCCTAATAAAACGGTACCCAATTTTATTTCCGGCAGACGGTGACTCGTCCCCACAAGATGGGCCCCCACAAAAAGCGACATCCAAGATGGCTCAAGGGCAACACCAGTGTGAGAACTCAAGGGTGTCGAGAGGTGTACACCGCTTTCTGCCCAGTGGATGTCAAGCCACTGTACCAACTCGCGTCTTATGCAAATTTTCACTTTTACCCCTGGAGCATATAGCCCTAACGACTCCACTCTGGACGGCCAGCCTTATCAATTTTATTATTATTATTGCATTCTTTTGTAGAAAGCTAATTTAATCGGTCCAATTTCATTTAGGTTCGTCTCGATTGATCGCTATCTGAGACTCGATGATAGTACAGTTGCTAGTTGGTCGTATACATACAGTGTAACCCCCTTATTCATAAACGTACACTAAAGTTATCAAGCCGATAAAGTTCGTTTGTCCCTTTCCGACGTATTGGTGTGATAGAAAGTGTTTCGATTGCAGTCCAGTTAAACTTACTTGATGTGCTAAGTTTTAACGCTTTGGTGTTCCATACTTATATGTGATGTTCTCTGCCTATAAAGGGTCCTTATGTTTCACATGTAATACCTAAGGACTTTCTTATCGGAATTTGCCTGGCAAAAAATACGACGAACTTTGTTTTCTGTAAGCAATACATCTTCAAAGTCTAAAGTCAACATGAGATGGTATCGCAGGCCGGCGCCGGCGCGATTATGACCACGTGCCGGCCAATAAAGGCAGTTAGCGATTACTGCCATTATACTGTTGCCTCTTCCTGGATCTTCGCTCAATAACTCAGATGTGACTCCATTTTGAAACCTGTTTACACTTCTATTATATACATTCTTTATAGATCCTTCCGGATGCCTAATAGGGCTGGCCAATATCTTAGAAAACTTTGCTATCCAGCGAGGTAGATCGGTCAGCATATAAGAAATTCAACGGATGACTGACTTCAGTGATGTCTTTGTTATTTACTTTATATACATCTCATATCACTAATATGTGAATATGAGTATTTAATCAAGATACATAGAAGGTATTTATTACGTAGGTACACAGCTACACGCTCAGCCAGTCTCATACTGGTGGTAGCCATACAGTAGGGTTCTGGTAAAAGAGTCTAAAATGGAATAAATATTTAGTGTCTAAGGTGAGAGGGAAAAAAGCAATCTTGTTGTTATACCTTGTACGTCGATATATCAATATGTTATTTATTTATTATTTATTTAGGTAATTACAAACATAAATCTCTAATTAATTTACATAGCATCGTTTAACCAATAAGGATGTATATTTCGCTAATGCCTCATGTACGTACAATACAACACATACCTATTTTTTTTATTAAAAAAGGATACACACACATGAATCACGCTTGTTACTCAGATTATGTGCCAATTAAAAACGCTTTATCATTATAAACTGGAATGTATAGAAAACAGCAGTGTATAGTAAATCACGGCAATACCAAACGTCACGAGGGAGTAGATATTGATTGATTGAATCACAGATTGAGCTCGTAATGTCGACTCAATAAACAAGTCGTTCACCGGTCGCAATGGCTCTAGTTCAGCTCTGCCACAGAACAAATGTGCAGAATGACCATTCCAAACATTAGTATGCATAAGTACCGTGAAATTACCAATTTTGGCGATGAGGTTTTTGCCCCGTGACAACGACCACCACGACGAGTTACCAATTTAATTTACAATTTCATAGTTTGTATATTAAACAAATTTTTAAGTTGTATACTACTTATACTATATCTAGTCAAGTCAAACTAATCAGAACGTATCTAATTCATAATCTAAATTTACTAAGCTACCGCCATGTCAGTCAATACCTTTTTTGTTATATCTTTTTATACCAAATAATTTGAGGCTTTCTCTAGAGAAGAGTAATTTATGCACCTAGAGAAGAGTAATTGAATGCACATAGAGCATAATATTTTTTATCTTAAATATCTGATGAAAATCCATTTTTGTGTATTATCTTGAACCTACTCTTTTGGCGCAGTTGTAATTTTGCAGCTGTGCCCGTGGACGAAATATTCCCCATTACAAAACTAGTCATATTGATCGTATAACCTAAAGTGAACATTCTGTTCTGCTTTATTTTATGTTGACTTGTGATTTTGCCGGAGTCGTTCCTGTGTAAACCAATGACTGCTATGGCAACAACGACCATAATTCATAACCAATGATTTATAATCATTTTTATTGTTTCATTACAAGAGCCGTACAGATGGCACTTGTTATAAAGGGACAGATATCAATATCATTTATAATCATAAAAATAGATGTAGGTAGGTAGATTTTTTAATTTAAAATATTGCATCTTTTTCTACACGAGGATTGAGGAGTGAGGAGGACAATCAACTCAACTACTCTAATTTTATCGTCACATTACCACAGTTGCACCGATTGCACGTAATGATAGTCATATTACGAGAACATAATATATAAGATTAACAATACCTACACAATTTGAGGAAATTCAGATCCAGACCTAATTTCTTATTCAGGGAGCGGCCGTGGCCTATAACTTTATATTATCAAGTCTCATGATCATTAGTGGCCGTAATTATTCGCTTCTTCTGTGCCTAGAATCTTTTTCTCACTAGAAATCATTTCCACTAAACAATATCGTTTATTTGACACATAAAGATTACCGTGTAATAAAAGAAAAATTCTTATATCTTACATATCTTATACCTCTAAACGAGCAATTCTTGTATATTTATTTATTCTTGTACTTTCTTAACTATTTGACCACGTTCTTGTATGTGTTTTGTATTTCTTCTGTCTGTTACCCTCCGTGAATCTTTCTCACTTGATGGTCTCATCCACAGACCAACCCCTATAGACATCCATTAAGGCCGGTTCACACGTATTAAGTTGTCAAGTAATTAACTAAATTTTAACTTAATTTTAAGCGACTTAATTTTAAGTAAGCGTACAACGTAAACAGCTAAGCTCTTTAGTCATCCTGAAATGGACGATCAACGGCGCGTTCAAGTCATTCATTCAGTAATTAAATTCGTATTCAGCGAGGTTTTAGACGAACTGAAGGATGAAATATACAGGGAAACAAGAGCACCCACGAGACTGGATGAGAAACTGGATAAGCAGAAGGAATGAATATGGCGCTAGTGCAACTTTGTTTAACATAATTTTTCTTCAATAAACTTCACTGTAGTGTCTTCCGACCACTTCGACATTTTTCAAAAAAGATAACTCACGAACATACGATCGCAACCGCTCCACCAAACTTATACAATTAACTAATATTTAACTAAATAGTGCCTGTCCAAACGTATCAAGTGGTAGTTCACGCCCACCTACTTAACCGAAAATTAGACAAAATTCTAATTTACTTGCTTAAGTGCACGCTAAATATTAACTTGTAACTTATTACTAAATTGATTGTTTACACGCTTTAAGTCGCTTAAAATTAAGTTAAAATTTAGTTAATTACTTGACAACTTAATACGTGTGAACCGGCCATTACAAGACGACTCGTGGTCACCAGCCTTACTTGTATTTGCCATGATATAAGCGCGGGCGCTCGCCGTGCCCGATCAGTAGCGACCAAGTAACCGACCCGAAAGCAGCTCGTGTTTTTCGCAATAAAAAAATTGAAAAAGGGTATTTTGATGCCTTAAAGATGTCCTGTAGTGTGAAATGGTGTGGAAAGGTAACAAGAAGTTCAAATTTAAAAACGGACGGTATTGCATTCCACAAATAAGTCATATTTATAATTTATTCAGAGCCGGCACAGGTCAACTTACGCGACTCCGCGCCGTCCTTGAAACGACCAATCGCAGCACGCTAAACACATTCCCCTCCCGCTCCTCGCGCCCCAAGCACTGGTGATTTGTAGCACGCACAAAATTTACAATATTGGCACTCTATAGGAGGTTCTCTGTGGTCTCATCGGAAGATCAGCGCTGGAAGTCACCAGCAACACGCTGAGATGAGGCCATTTCGTGGCACTTCATTCCTTTCTGTCTTGTTATTATGTGTATTTTGTCTTACCTGTGTTCACGTATAAACGTTTATTCTATTCTATTCTATTTATATATACATATATTATATACCGACGATCTCGGAAACCGCTCTAACGATTTCGCAGAAATTTGTTATGTGGTGGTTTTCGGGGGTAATTTTTTTTTGTATTTATAAGTTTTTTTTTATATATAGACGCGATGTACTAAAATAGAACCGAGTGAAGCTCGGTCGCCCAGGTACTAGTAAATATAAAATAGATAACCTATACTTAAAAAAAAACTTGAAAATATATAGATCACGTAAGCCAAGAACGGTATCAAAAGCTCGATCTCATTTCAAGTAAAGTTTGTTATTGTCAACAAGAGGAGTAATTAGCTCTTCCTTGTTTGGTGGCCGAGTGCCAAACGCGGCAATTCTTTCAACTCGAGTTCAGTGCTCAACTGTGGAGCTACCACGTGTTTGTAATACGTTATTCAATAGTGTAAACGTCACAAAAATAACATTCACTGTATGGAGAAAGTGAAAGCGACCCAAACGGATACTTAACTGGAACTAAAAAATACATACCTACACTTTAGTTAATGTAAAACGTCAAAAACATATGGTAGGAGCCACGTATAGAGGCATAGGCTCGCCAAATATATTAAAACCCAAAGGATTTATTAATATCGCAAAAATCTCTTACACCTTTTAAAAATATAGGTAATATACCTTCATCATCATCATAATTTCATTCCTTAATCGCCCATTGTTGAGCAATGACCATAGGCTGGTCCCATCCAGAGGTGCCCCGCAGTTTTCCGAAAGTCGTTCACCCAACGAGCCAACGGATGCCTGGCGCTTCTTACATCCGAAAGCGGCCACCAACTGTTAACATTTTGGTCAACCTGCCATCACTCTAATAGGTATAATAATGTTATTAAACTCATTTCACAACCTTCAGCCGCTGTCAGCAGTACAATACAACTTCAATCGTTTACATGTTTAGCTTCACACTTGTCTTTCATTTCGTACAAAATGATATTTTAAATGTTGTCCCCAATTGTGCAATAAATATAAGATAATGTGTCACAAATGCTTCTTCTCAAAAGAGTCGCCAAATGTGTACGCGTATGTTCAAAACCATTTAGTTCAAGTATTTACAGATAAGTATCTACGCTACGTTGTATCACTTGTATCTGAAAGTGGAGTAGCTCTAGCTATTGTATACCATACTTTCGATGTATACTAACAGCTCGATTCGAACTTTAATCAAAGTTATAAATTAGATCAAGATACGATATGGATCGGAAATGTCAGTGTACAAAATTTCCGATTACTGAGACTCAGCCTTTAAAAGCCTATTCAAATTTTAACATAATACATCTTGTACTGAGACTGACTGAAATAGCATGACCCGTTCGTACGTTTCCGTAACAATACGAAGGCAAATCTTTTTGCAGTACATCTGTACCTACCTTTGAACCTTCTTTAGCTCTAGTATACCCTCTCCTTGATGTGACAGCCTGACAGGCTCATTTTCCTATTAATTTTAATATGTAGGAGCAAGTTTTATTCAGTGAGTCGAAAACGACTGAAAGATATATACGAGTATATGAGAGCTATTGGAAAAGGGTTAGACGGAACAATCGGCGCCATCACTCATTGATTCGATTGTAATGAAAACAGACGGACGGAACCACGGCGGAACGGAACACTCGAACGAGTAAATACGATGCATTGAGTTTATTTTGTTTGTAAACGAAGTCAACTGAATGATGCGCCATCAAAGTTTTTATTTACGATGGTAGCGTTTTTATGCGTCTAATGAACTTGCTCACTTAATACTGAGTACTGATCACAGACTTCTTAAAGTAGAACACACAAATGCTTCAATGTTTATATATTTAACATGTAAAAGCTTCGTTAGCGATCTTATCTACTTATCTCTAAAGCAAAATACCTTGTAAAAGTTTTTCGACACGACCTTGAAAACACGCTCTGAAAGATTGTTTTTATTTTGGTTCATTACAATTCAAATTGTGTAGTATTTTCACAGCAAAACGAATAAATTAATAGTCGTTACACGTTTTAGCTAGTCACTCAAATAGGGTTGTAATATCACCATCAGCAAGACACTCTACATTATATATGTCTATGGTGCTATAACCGCAATAATCGAAGTTCGCAAATTGCGGAGATTTTTCTCTGTCGCGTCTTCATTGAAGTAAAAGGGAAGCAATTTGCGGCTTTCGGTGTTCCCGGTAGTCCTCTGATCCTTTTGTAATTGAGTACAGAGTGTCATATAACCGTACGAGTGGTCGATCAGCTGTGTCGAAAGCAAAGGTCAGTTCCCGTGTCATCGACCTCGCATCGATTGCGCTTCCCGCCTGCTGTATTGTGTCGACCTCCAATCAGAATAGGTATACAAATACTTGGTTCACCCACGTTTTGCATATTTTTACCCGGCTTCGCGGCAACGGATGCTTTTGACACGGATTTCCCTGTGGGAATTGTGGGATAAACTTTATCTTGTATTTTTAAGCTAGTGTTTGTTCAGTATTTAAACTGAACATATGTTATTTAGTGATTTAAAAAATGCAAGCAACCTTTATCTTTAGCATTTTTGTGCAAACCTCGATAATAGTGACATCTATTTTATAAAAGCTTCTAATAATAAAAAATAGCTACACATTAATATTGCGAAATGTAGGGAACCCGAATTTCATATCTGTACTACGCGGCACGTGCATCGAGTTTTCGCACATTGTGAATGAATGGTGTAATACTCGTACCTCTATAATGTTAGAAAAGCTTGCTTAATAAATAGCCGGTATGCCTGGAAATGTGGATAGTTGTGTTTGTGGGCGTTATTGCATATTTAGAGGCAATACATTTCTACTATTACTTGCTAAGACAGTAGGACTTGCCAAGACAGTTATGCAGGTGTTTAGTTGATCTGTGTATACTTAATGTAAAGTGACACAATCGATTAATTGTATGAGATGAGCTATCACGTGTTTAACATGTTCTGTTGCCGCAGTTTGGCATATTGCCATTAGCATGTTTAATGTACCTGTTGAATAAGATTTAATGTGGTTTACATTATTCTTTAAAAAAATATGTAAAACATTACGTTAAATGATTATTGTAATGCTCACGCTATCTTGTTTAATCGATTAAACAAACTGTAGTTAATCGTATTAAAACTTGTTTAATCTTTGTTAATATCATTATGTATGTAAGTAATATTTAAAAAATATACATATATGTAATTTTAATTTTTACATTTACATCGGCATTTTTACAGTCGGAACTTAGTGAATATTGAAAAGCTATCGTGTATTCATCTTGACTAGTCTAGTACTAGTGTAGAAACTGAGCTTTACCTCATATACAGCAATGTTTAATTCCATACGCTGTTAAAAGCCAGTAATATGTAGGAATACTGTGAGGGCGTCTTCCCGCGTTTTACAACCCCTGTGGCGCCCGCTATTTATACGCGGGGGCGCGCGGCCGACCTTTCGATACTTCCCTACGGTAGGGCACTATCGAGCTCCCTATACACTGTCACTGTACGTACAGCCCGCATGAGTTTCGTTTTTTTCTTTTTTAATTATTATTTGTTGAGTATTGTTTAGGACAGTAATCATTATCGATGTTTCATCGATGCCTAAATCTATTTACATCATATTTTTAACAATTTCGCAAATAACTTTAAATCTAATATCCAATGTTTTGTATAGTAATGTAGCATTGATTAGTTTTCACTAATACCGTTAAGTTTCTGTTTATAATTACAGGTCAAAAATAAAACTCACAGATTAGCACACACCATAGGTAAGGTTTTAAGTACATACATCTCTTTTTGTCCTGAAATACCATAAGCATTTTGAAGATTTGTAATTTCACTAATTTCCAGTCGTCAAATCGGTTTTGGATAGTAATTTTTCTCGTGCTTAAGGAGACAATGGCTTTATATCATTATCTTTATCGCATTATGAACATGACCACATGCTAATAAAAATGCATGGCGATAAGACAAAGCCAATATTCTGACGAAAATTATTCACCTAAGTAAACTCAAACGTTTATGTGATGATCTTATTATTTGTTTCCATTCTTAGTCATCATTAACTCGGCCATGCCACAAATAAAATTTCGACTGCACATGTTACAATTACTAATGCGATTTTATAAGAAAATAGTGACAAATTTTTACCATTTTATTAACCCCCGACGCCAAAAACGGGGTGTTATAAGTTTGACGTGTCTGTCTGTCTGGATTTGAAACTACAATTGGTTTTTGTTACCATTTTATCTAGATATATTCTGATTTAGCGACACCAAAGCATTCTTCATTGGTGCAATATATTAACTGTAGCGAATTGCCTACCATCGATAAAGTTACAATGCCGCTTCACAGCCTGTAACAGTAGGTAGCTTTTCTGTATATTTCCAATACATCAATCATGTACCTTAACCTAACCTTTCTCTGGCATAAGTGTTCCATGTCTCACCGTGTCCGATGTACGACATGACATACGTACGTGATTCGAATGTCTATCTTACATTGGCAGTATTGATAACAATCAGGCAACACGAATCATTTTGCTAGATTTGTAGTTGTTAAGATGATGAAAGGTATTTACAATACAAAGGCATTATGATTCCGTACTTTAACTTTCAATTAGGTACCTAAGTAAAGTACTTACCTGGTATTAAATATGTGACTAATGTTCTTTGTGGGTCATGCAGACATTGAAAGAAAACAGAATGATGTTTAGGTGCCCATAAAAACCGGAAACAATAAAACAAAATTAGCATTTAAACGCCCTGTTAAACTCGGCAGCTCAACCCAAACTCATTGCCATACCATCAGCTGATCCCCCGGTTCACTTGTCGGGTCATGCCCGGCGCCCTCCCGAGCCGCAGTGAAAGTGGCCCGTTACATTTATAGTTCGTCGCAAGCGCATACCCCTCCCCTCCGCTTCCCTTGACTAAACTTAGAATAGATATAGCACGCGCCGACTGCAGCGCCGTCCCAATCTATTATATTAACTGCATTATTGAGTTGAATTTGTAACTAGCCTATTTCGGGACGACTGTCAACTACTAATCCTTAATGAGGTAAAATAGGACGATAATTCATATATACGTGCCTCTACGTGACTTTACTGAAGAGGAAGTGACTATGGAACTGATTGGAATGCTTGGCGAAGTCTAGGCGTTCTCTCGTGATACGTTCTTAGCATTTTTGCGCCAAGATTTAGGCCTTAGCCCTAAATTGAATCTTTTCCTTTAATTTAACGTCGATTTTTATCATGAACAGACCATTCAATTTATTCTGCTAAGATTTTTTATACTGTCATGAAACTACCGAGAAAGAAAATGTATAAAAAACACAATTTACAAACAATATCAAGCAAATTGATCTAGTACTACCGTACAAGTAGATCTAGTACTGCTGTAAAGTCAATAGCTTTTAGGTTATACGAGTATGTGAAGGATACCTGTATCAAACACAAAGTTACATTTTCTATTATTTTTATGTTCTTGTAAAATGAACTGACAATCACTTTGAACTGCGGGTAAAACTAGTTTAAAACAAAAACGCGAGACAATGTTGATTATAATACGCAAAGACATAAAAACAGCAATCTTATTATGTCCGTTCGCGAGCAATGTGACATATCAGGTCTGCGCTGTTATTTTTAACCCTTCTGAAGCGCACATACTAACCATTTTAAGTGAACCTTTTAAATCCGTATGAATCACGCGTTATAGAAGATCAATTTATATTAATACCAGTATAAAAGTTCTATAACCCTTGGGAATAACTGGCCGAGTTAACTTGACCATATTGCAGAGCGGTTTGCACTTTTAAGGCTGCACGTCGAGTAACCAGAGTTGCAATGAGAAGCCTAACGAGGAGTGCCCATATGAATATAATTTAAGGACAATGCCATTAATATTTACAAGCAACGAGCACAAAGACCTAGGGTTTCCGCGAATGTCGTTATAGTATGAATTTTTTGAAACGAACGTTTCTAAACAAAGGTATTGTTCCTTTTGTGTTGAGCGGGAGCTTCTGTATTTGCACGCGCTAAGACAACAAGAAGCAACTGTATCCTGATAATTGTAAGGTTCAAATCTGTACAGCAGCAAATTTGAGATAGATTATTTTGGAAATGTGAAGCGATAGACCACACCGCTATAGGTGCGAAAATACAGCGCTTCTAATACTTTGATACTTGATGGTGTAAGTATAGTACATATAGTTATAATAATCATCGGTAATATGTCAGTCTGTATAATAAAAATAACACGTTTAAACAGCGAAACTACGATTAAAAGGTTGATAAGCACCTGGCACCTTAAGGTGTCATCGCAAAGTGACAATAAACACTGATAAGGTTTTTCAATCTGACCGCCATTGTTATGTTTTGTTATAAATACGGTTTACGGTTTGTTTAGTTATTTATGTTATTTTATTTATCAAGACTTGTACCTAATATTTATGTAATTACTATTTATATATTGCTATATACAATTGTTGATTGTTAACAAAATCATTAATAAAAAATAACAGTGATAATATACGTGTTTCATTACTTACAGCACCACCACCAAGTATCAAAGTATTAGAAACGCTGTATTTTCGCACCTATAGCGGTGTGGTCTATCGCTTCACATTTCCAAAATAATCTATCTCAAATTTGCTGCTGTACAGATTTGAACCTTACAATTATCAGGATACAGTTGCTTCTTGTTGTCTTAGCGCGTGCAAATACAGAAGCTCCCGCTCAACACAAAAGGAACAATGCCTTTGTTTAGAAACGTTCGTTTCAAAAAATTCATACTATAATAGGACGAGTGATGCAAAGCTGTCAGGATCATGACGTACTAAACTTGGATCTTATAGATACACGTTTCTTATTTAGTAGCGAGTGTAGCGACTATAAACGCGCGATATTAAGAGACACTATACTTTACTATTATGTAGCTAGTTGAAATATATCGTGAATTGTATGTCTTTATGAATATAGCTTACTACTTTCTTTTGTTTATGAGATTAAAAAGGATTCTAATGTTAATGACATGAAACTTAGAATTTTTATTTTACACTTAAACTAAGTAGTTATTCTTAGATACCTACATTTACTAATTAAGAGAGTTACAAATTGAATCTACTCGTCTGGAACAGTTTCTCCAACTCTCCAGTAGAGTAGTTACAGATGCAGAAAATTAAAACATTTGTCATCGTTGTTATCACGAGCTTCTCTAATTGAAGTAATATATTAACAGCAACTTTGTAATTGTAACTTTCATAATTTAAGTTTTAACACGACACCTATTTGTGAAAATGTATGTCTAAATTTTACTTGTAGTAGTACCTATTTGGTTGTATGACACTAAAAATAGTACTTTAAGTCAGTGACACTGAGTTTAAATACGCGCTGGATTAAAATAACTGTAGGACGTAGGTGAATACGTGACAGCCACTCTATCTTGAATCCTGATCATTGAACTTGGCAGGTGATCGATAAAATACAATCCTTTAAAATACAGCACAGAAATATGGGTCATCGTTACATTACATCGGACGTCGTAAATATCCCAAAAGAAGACTAAAAATATAACAGCAGACATATTTAGAATGACAATGGAAAGCGGTAATGACATGCGGTGCGGACATCCAATTTCGTTAGGTCTTGTAGTCTAGTGGATCTTTCTCGCAACGGTATAAGGACTGAAATACTGTGACTTAAAAGAAAATAAGGAACGGATACAACATCTGACTCACGGGAACAGTACGCCGAATATTGTCCGGACCTCACGATCCCAACGAAACGTGTGAAGAATGCTAACGTAAAAACTTGGTTCCGCTTGCAATTGCATCGTGTAAACTATTCATTATTCACTGAATTGCAACTGAGATTGGACTCGTAATTAGAATCTTCGTTTACATTGAATACAAATAAATAGGTAACTCAATTTTAGTAAGACGATTTTCTCGGGGGGTGGATTGGACAAAGAGGACAAAGTCTATTGATTATTTAATTTAGTGCAGTTTCTTGTAAGTAAACCGAAAACAGTTCCATGTTTATTTTTAAAGATTTATTCTCATTGAACTGTTTTCTTCTAAATTGGCAGAGACTTATCAATGACACTTAAAATTCTATGTATGTTGTGAACGGAAGCGATGGGCGATGTTAGAAAGCACTTTTTTAATGTTTCGCAAATATTTCAATAAACCATAAAAAACACTTACTAGTAACTATTACAAAACTATGCCAAAGTGCAAAACAGTTAGTTGGCGAATGCAGTCCTAAATTGTGCCATTCCATAATGCATAAATAAATACATGACATGTCACAAAAGATACAGTGATGCATGAGGTTTGTAACACACGATGTTAATTAAAAGTATTAAGCCCATCTTTAATATAAGTCAAGATTCTCAAAATGAAGTCTAAATAACAGAAGTATATTTGTCTCCTTTCAGCCAATTTGTCACAGAGGGACAGTAGTATGGTCATCCTTTTCTGCAATTCTATATTTATCCCGCGAGTCGATATTTCCGGTGCAAGCATTCCGTCTTTAGCGGGTTTAGATGCATGTAGTGGTAACGATGTGATCATAACAGTACAGTCGAGTTCATTTACATCTACACATTACGAGAGAAAAATTATCTAAAGAAGATTCTTATATTATTGGCATATTGGTATGTCCAGATACGATTTAGACAGTTCATTGTGTAAAAAGATGTACAAACGAACTCGAATGTAAGTTACATAACCTGAATGATGATGTAAGTATTGAAACTGTTTTCTATGCACACATGAAATATTTACGCATCAATAAAATAAGAATTATTGGAATTATCAAACACTAATAAAGCTTAACCATTTATAAAAGTAATTGAATTGATATCGTTATTAATAAAGAAGGCCTTTGTTTCTTCCTCTATAAAAAGTAAAACGTCTACATAAATAAACTCTTATTACCTAAGCTAGAAGGAGAAGATATTGATAAAGAAAATGCTAATGAACACCCGACACTGATTACGGCATGCACAATGAGACTACTTCACTCAAATGACTCAATGTGCAAAATTCATAACTTTCATAAGTTCTCCTAAAACCGCACTGAAAACCAATAGTTATTTGTTTTACAAGGGGGCAAAGTAGTTGTTTAGCCGCACGTGCCAATATTGATACCCGAGCAAGCGAAAGATTCCAATATTGAACCGCGAGCGTAGCAAGTGGTTCAAAAAGTGGAATCTTGAGCGTTGCGAGGGTTTCAAGGCACGAAGGTTAAACAAACTTTGCCACCGAGTGAAACACAAAATTTTTCACCTCACCAACACGAACAAAATACTGACTATAAAACATGAAAATAAATGAAATCCATCAATTTATTCAATATGTATGATTCAAAATCATCATTTATTGGTAAAATCTAGCAGCCAGATTAAGACATCGAGATAAACAGTTGCTGTGGTGAAAAATAATGTTATTCACGGCCCGATTCGATCTTTAAGATACGTCAAATATTCGCTCTGTATACGATATGGATCGGGTTTGTCACTTATGTCAGGTCCACAATCCACAAGTGACGTGTTTACTCGAATTTAAAGTAACGTTATTTTGAGACAGATATCCAATCCATATCGTATTTAGAGCTAATATTTGACGTATATGAAAGTTCGAATCGTGTAGTCAGTCAGACTACAAAGGTGCCCTACATGAACGAAATTCATGAAACCAATATGCACGTTATCATCGTCTGAGATCTAGACAGCAAACAATTTGTGGAAGTCGAGTTTCCAGGTCATGTTTTCCAGGAAAATGTGGCATTTTAAAATGATAAAAATTAGAGTTTAGAACAATATTTACACAGAACAATACCTATTGTGATTTACTTAGCGCTACTATCTTCAGTCCTACATCTACCAAAAAGTCATATGTTTATAATATACTGTAGGAATACACACGAACGATTACGAGATTACGAGTGAAAGATCGAATATTATGTGGGTGTATGTGCGTGCGTGTTCCTACAGTCTTATCACTTTAAAAAAAGTTTAATTAATAGACGCGAGCCAAAGGTTTAAGAAACCTTTGCATATTAAGCAAGGGATGAAATAATGTCTTTACTTTACCTGAGGTAACACTCTAGTTTCTTTTTTTTTCATCAAAAACGAGGATTTAAAATGGTACAAGACTATAGAAACTTCTGTTATATTTCTTAAGGAGAACTTTATTCGTCGCGTCGGTGGCAAACAGGTGTACGGTCCGTCTGATGGAAAGCGGTCACCGTAACATATGGACGCCGGCAAGTCAAGGGGTGGCACATGCGCGTTGCTGACTCATTGGAAACTTGACTCTAATTAATCTGTTATACGAACCTTACATAACATAACTATCAGTTTAATAATTGGAAACATAACTGACAGCAGAGCTCGTGAATAAACAATAGATTCGCTTTGTACCACATCAATTAGAATTAACATAATTGCGATATCATTCATAATGTATCTGTATCTACCTGTATTTGATGCAAATACGGCGACCAGGTTTAAGCCTAAAATCGAGGCTTAGCGGAGGACATCCGATCCGCTGTGATGGCTATTCGTGATATTACACGTTTGAAATAAAGTTACCCGTGTGGTGACGGGTTAAGAATTTCACCACCCCCTTTCTTCCTGTGGGTGTCGTAGAAGGCGACTATGGGATATGGGTTAAATTGTGGCGTAGGCGAGAGGCTGGCAACCTGTCACTGCAATGTCACAGTTTCGTTTTCTTTCAACCCCTTATTTGCCAAGAGTGGCACTGAAGCTTTAGTAGTTTCATGTGTTCTGCCTATCCCTTTATGGGATACAGGCGTGATTTTATGTTGTTGTTGAAATAAAGTTAGAATACACCTACGCAGGTACTCAATTTGTTAATAAAAATCCAAGATTAGAGGTACAACCAATCTACCTGAAAAACTAGCTAGGTAAAAAACTAACTAAAAAAGCTAACTAGCTAAAAAACTTATAAAAATTACAGATGTAGGTACAACATACTTAACTCAACATGTACAAAGATGTAAAAGTACATCGCTAAATCATTTTGAATTGAAGAGCAGGATGAAAATTGTACATAAGTTAAACTTTTATGGAGCTTTTAGGTCGAATCCGAGACCTATCAAGATTTTTTTATATAGAGAATTTGGGTAGCTAAATGAATCATACATATTTAGTCATTAATCAAAAAGTTGAAACCCAATTTATATACGGTCTTGGTATACGCCAAATATCAGGTATGGCTTTACCCGCGTTTCTGTCCTCAGTACATAGTTCGCTTACCCTCGTAGGCAAAATGCTTTCGCCATCACTCTGTGGCTTCGAGGTTACGTACTTGTCTGAGGCAGAAGCAGCCTGGAAAATGGCCATCCCTGGAAAAGATCTACCAACAAATAAATCGATTCAAAGAATCTGGGAGCAACCTATCTGCACACAAGTCCATTCCCACCTATTAAACTCCTGCTCGACCAGCTAAGAAAAGGCACGCATTTTGGCTGTGTCCGAAAGAGAGTCAGGCTCTTGGTTACATGCTCTGCCATCAGCCAACTTAGGAACACTCATGGACAATAATACCCTTAGGCTGGCTGTCGGTCTGCGCCTGGGTACCAATATTGTTTCACCCCATCGTTGCCTCTGCGGAGCTTCTGTGGACAGCCTTGGATACCACGGTTTATCGTGCACTAAAAGCGCCGGTCGACTGTCACGCCACGCCTCCTTAAATGATATCCTCCGTCAGGCCTTCGTCAGCGCAAACGTTCCAGCTGTTCTCGAACCACCCGGTCTTACGCGTGACGACGGCAAAAGGCCCAACGGAATGACTCTTGTGCCCTGGAGTGTCGGACGGCCCCTTATTTGGGACGCAACGTGTGTGGACATCCTGGCGCCGTCTCACCTCAGCTCAACGTCAATGAGAGCGGGCGGGGCAGCCGCTGGTGCTGAAGCGGCAAAATGTCGCAAATATATAGCCCTCACGGACTATCATATATTTGCGGCATTTGCAGTCGAAACTCTAGGACCGTGGTGCCCAAGAGCTCACAAATTAATTACTTAAGGAGCTTTCAAAAAAAATCTGTGATGTCACCGGGGACCATAGGGCTGGCTCGTTCCTCGCCCAACGAATTGGCATTGCGATCCAAAGGGGGAACGCAGCTAGCCTTATGGGAACCCTACCGGCGGGTTCAGACCTCGGTGACCTTGCCTTTGTTGTCTTAAATTTATTTTCAAATAATTTTATTTTTAGGTAAGTATTAGTTTTAGTTTTGTACTTCGTTCTAGGTTAATTTTTATTCTAAGTTTTGTTTTAATACTAATGACACCTGTAAATTATTTCTCTAAATAAAAATGATCATTTTGAAAAAAAAAAAAATGTTTACTACTGCCTCAGAATTCTTAGTCATCATCTTCGTAAATTATTTTACTATCAAAGGTTAGGCTTCAGGTTGAGGGTGCATATTTAGTGTCAGTTATTTATCACCCACTGCTGAGTTTATGCTTAAGTAGTGCGTGCGTTTTCACATTATCCGATCCGATATCGGATGTAGGACCGATATCCCATACATTTAAGCCGCCGTCTTTGATTTTTGCCTCCAATCCTTCCGTCATCCGATTTCGGATCGGATAATGTGAAAACGCACTTAGGCTTATGCCCGTCTTGTCATAACCTGGTCCTGAGCTAATCTCAACTAGAAGACAAGTAACCCTCAATCTTCCTAATGTAATCCACCCAACAAGCGGCAACTTTGAATTCTTTGAAAGTGGCCGAATTCTACATAAAATACCTATATCTATGAGAGATCAACAAGAAATTGTAAGAACTGGGACATTTCACTGAGATGCTAATTAGAATTGGTCTGGCGCATCATGTTATCATCGAATTCTAATTCGAGTATATTCTGTGCAGATTGAGAGCGGCAGGATGTTGGCCATTAGTGGGCTAGTCGTCAGATAGGCTAATCATGAAAATGGGTCAATGACGGGGACCTCTGTCGGTCGTACATCAAATCGACATTAATTCTCAAGAAGACATGTGCTTTATCAATTAGTCGAGTACAGTCACCTTCACCTGCAACCTGAAACAATTGTTGCAGATTGTGAGTGCAAAAAATTTTTATCCATGCAGGTTTTTTTTTATTGGTTATGAATAAACTACTAACAATACTATTCGCAATGAATATATTAAATGAGACCAAGCTCTAAGTAATAAATAATTAATAATCTAACTGTATAACATTAATCCGGAAATCGCAAACACATTGGTTGTTTGATACTTTTCACTAGTCAGATGTTGATGTTTTTTTTATGAGGCAGTAGGTATTGTGTTTTTGCGCTTTCGTATCAATTTACATATATTATTATTTAATTATGATGAATCGTTTTCTATTAGATAGATTGCGATATAGAAAAAAATGTTTTTCAACAGAAACATATTTTCTGTTTCGACAAAACAAATAAAATCAAAGCACTATCGTTCCCAATAGGTATTCAAACGGGTTTTTATATAAGCATATAATTTACCCAGCCTGTAGATACTAATAAACTAAATTTACCCCTGGGCTACAAAAGTAGTCCTAGCTACAAGTGCACGGACACAATGCATATCTCTCGCAGTTTGCACAGCGTAAAACAAGCGTGGCTCCCTAGCTAACGATCCAGACGCTTTGTTCAGCGCCGTACTGAATACCTGTACGCTGTGCCAACAGAGCTCGCAGAAAAGCTTTTTTGTACGGATACCTACTAGGGTACTCTACTATTTTTATGGTTACACTGAAACGGCTGTGAAACGCAGGTTCTATCTAACGTCTACTTTGGTGATTGCATTTTTTTAAATAGCAGTTTTGGCTCCCGATTCTGACATTAATTTAGAATAAAAAAACATAGCTAAGCCAATGTAATGAATATATTGCTTACCAAGAGAAGCGAATGAAAATTTTCTCTATGTAATAATGCATATCTACCTTACCTACTTATATTAATTTCATCTGATTTATTGTTTTTAGAGTGGCATAAGTAAGAGAGATTCGAAAGGTCAACAAGACCACAGAGCCACAGTGTATGATAAATACATAGAGGCACTCAACGCTTCCAGCACAAATAAGGTATGTAGCTACGATAAGCTATGGCGCGAATCCTTACAGTTTATTTCACTATGTAGAATTTAAAGTTTAATATAATATAATATTGTCTTCGGTTACCGCGATAGTTACTCATGAAATAAAACTATGGAAACGGATTAAATCGCGTATAATGAATTTAAAATACATCCCGACGTTTCGAACTCTTTACAGCGTTCGTGGTCAGCGGGTGACTGAGGAAAAATTAAAATGTGCAAAAGCTACCCACTTACAAGAAATATTAACGAACCATGACCACAAATAATATAGATTTCTAAAGCAGGTTCACACACTATTAATAAAGCCAGTTATACAATATTCAAAAAATTTTACCATTACTCTGTTAAAAAATAATTAACCAATTAACAGCCTTCGTCGTGCTTGTTCCATTATCAGATGTACTACTGGATCCCAAGCCGGTGGTAAAGTAAAGCCATCCTCTCTATTAAAGTTTGGATATTTCTTGATCTCAATGGCCTCTCGCAACATTCTGGGTATATATCGCTTCTCCTAAGCGAGAACCAGAGGCTTGTCAAACTTTATAGCATGATTGACTTTATCCATGACATGTTCAGAGACTGCAGACCTTTGCCGACGGTGCTTGACATCCGCTATGTGTTCCTTCACCCGTGTGGAAATGCTTCGTTTCGTCTGTCCCACATATGACAGCCCGCACTCACAGTCTAGCCTGTACACTCCCGCGCTTTGTAGAGGAGTTTGACATTTCACAGGCCTCAGGAATTGGGACATCTTCTTCATAGGCTTGAAATAAGTTTTAATAGAAGCCCGTTTCAAGATGTGGCTGATCCTATCTGTGACGCGATGTGATTAATACGCGATTTAATATAATATGTTAAATTTCGCACTGTTAAGATAATTTATCCATCTGTCGCCAGCTTTCCTGATTTACCAGTACCCATATTTGAAGAAGCTCCTTACAAACGTCGTAAATATAAGTTCACAACCTTATCAAGATCGGCTCCCACAATACCTGTACAAGTGTACACTGCAGAAGTGTGTACACATGTTTCAAATAATATAAAACACGGTATTTTGATTGTAATTGCATAAACCATGTGTCCACACGATTGCGATCACGAATTCGACTCACGATTCTACAGAATTGGTATCTGAATATTGCTATTCTGTTTTATTGAGGTAATTAATTACTAGTGCCTGCATAGTAATAGCCGTACTTAAGATGCTGTAAAGCAAAGCTTGTTAAAGGACTGGTGGCTATTTCCAAAAATATTCAAAGGAGACAGAAGATTTCCAAGATTTGAGGCATAATTTGGCGTACACAAGTACACACTCCAAGAACACACTACCTCTGAAGAGATAACGATAACTCTGATAGCAGATTTTTTGTAAGTATGAGATAACAGTTAAAGATGCTTCAAATGATGCTTATAGGATGGTTAAAAAATGTATACATACAAATACAACCCATTCTTGAACATAAAAGTGTGTAAAATGCTTACATAATTTTGATTTACAATCTTAACTCGATTTCCTACTTGCCAGTAAATGATTTTATATATGTTATAGACGTAATTTTCTGATATAATTTGTCTATTTCGACATATCTATTGTTCATAGGGTCAAGAAACCAATTGCGCGATTGTAGCCCCGCCGTGGGCCAGTTATCACTATCACTTACATAAGCTCGGTGCAGTGCGTTATCAGCAAATCACTTGAATCGTGCTTGAATCACATCTTCATCCCACCTGACTAGATTATTGTGACCTCCGATTGCGTAAAATGAGTTAAAATTTCGGGATAAACATATACTAGACATGACCTGATAGTTGGGAAGAAGTGTTTGTAAATTAAATCATGCGGCCTAGTTGCGTTGCGCGAGCGCATTGCACCATTCCCTTCTACTACCGAGCGATCACCAGTATAACTTTAACTTTGAGAGACCTTCAAATTGTATGGAACGCGGTTTTCTTATGTACTGGTTTTTCAGAAGCTAGTGCTTGATTAGAGAAGAGAAGAACAGTACAGGAAGCCGCTAAATGCTGCGGCCGCGCCGTGTTTAACTTGTAATTAAAACGAGTTCAACTCAGATTTGACTCATCTCTGATCGTTACCAAACCTTTGCTTTCGGTGTACTTTGTGTTTGAAGAAGAGTTTAATGCAGCAGTGCACGTGCAGTTATTTCTGGTTCAAATCAGTTCAGTTTAGCTGATTGCTTTACGAGTATTATTGAAATATTATTCATAATGCATTGATTAACTTCCAAGTAGCTATGCGATAAATATTTCAGTCAAATGCGAGGGAGTCTTCTGCTGTAAATAATTATTACAAATGTGGAAGTATATTAAAAACCCAAAAACTACTAAGATACAACAGAATACACCACTAGACCACTACCTACTATTTATTAAACCAAAAATCGTCGTAATTTTATCAGAACTTCCCTCACAGTTAAGTAATTCCAACTTTACAACCCGCTAACTTCACGCCCCCCTAATAACAAATAGCTGCCATTCTTAACTCGGTCCCTCAGACAATTTGTCGGATTTTTCACAATTTGAAGCGGTCCACGAAATAAATGAGAGTAGATGTCTTCCCGGCCCGCGGACCCGAGATGTTCACAAAGTTTAATGGGGGCGTCAGAGCCATACCAGCGGGTTTTTGATTTTGGTAGCCTATTTTGTATACCACTATGTGAACCTAAATGTACCTGTTCTTGTACGAATTAAATGGTCTCTTATCTAAGCTATAATATCTACTTTTGCTTTCTGTTTACGTTCGTCTAGAAAGTTTGTGTTTTTAACTACATAACTACTCTGTAAAATTGTTGGCTTTGCTGATGAGATGTGATGTCATGTGACGTCAAAAGAGAAGGTAACACGGGTTGGATAAAACCATATTCATAGTGAAAATTCTACATCTCATCAGGAATACAGACTTTATCGTAATAAAATACATACGACTGAAAACTTAATTTAGCAGAAAATACGCCACGGCCACGAGTTCAAACCTCCTCGGCACAAAACAGCATCAACGTTTCTGGTTAAGAAAAAATACAAAAAGAGGACCAAAAATGACCATTTGTGTAAACTTATTATCATGGATTTGAGATCAAGTTAAGCCGGTGAGGCGCTTGTAACTTAATCTTTTGTGAATTCAAGGAGAATACTAGGAATAGTATTCTCTTAGCTCACCGACCGGTGACGAGCGTTCACTTTAGTCGACCAGTACATGCCCTGTAGCCAAGAGTACTGTCGTAGACGTTCCTTGGCGAACGATATTAGACAACTGGCTGAGGCGCACCAATACGGAAGAGCGATAGAGAGAGATATAGCTTAGGAGTGTCAACGATTGTACCCTTGGTTTCAGGTGTGATATCCAGCAACTAATTGTTACTGTTGCTATTTACACTGGTCTTTGACGAACGCTTCACGCTCGGTGTAAGACAAGAATAAGGGCCAGGACGCCATCCCACTCGTCACTCGGCACATTAATCTCGCGTAGCGGCCCGTCAGTCTGTCACTGCCAGTAATCTAATACGACACGCCGGTTTTTTGTCCCCATATTACTTGCACTTAGTGGATGTACGTTGTACGCCTTAAAAAGGCCCTTAATCAGTCACCAGCTGATGCTGTCTTCGAGAATCAAACGCGCGAGAGTTACGACGGAATCGAGCATTTAGAGACGTCATTATGCAAGTCTTTATACAAATAAATTAATTTACATTTACATGTGTTCCATTAAAAGAAGATGTTAGTGAATACATTAGCTTGTGTTAAAACGTGAATTGATAATGATATTACCAGAAATATTTACAGTTGTAACACGAACATACCTACCGTGTACCTTACCTAAACCATTTTTTTTTTATCATACGTAGGGCGGTAAAAAATTGCGTCAAGTTGGTTTATTAAATACTCTCGATTAAATTATTTCCACGCCATTTGATGTTTCATTACTGTACACTTGTACAACCCACTCAAGGCTTACGTATTGTGTATGCGCTGTGCCGTTCGAGTTAGGATACATACTACATATCTACATATAGAGGTATAATGATTGTTAGTAATTTAGGATTTCACTTACCACAAATTTGTCGTTTTGAGCGCTTCTGGCAGGCCTCGCACGCGCCGGCGCAGCTGCCCCTGCGGTCGCCAGTGCGAGCAGCATCGCCAGCACGGACACGGCGCGCGCACGCACCCTCATTGTGCTCCTCAATTTCCTCCACTCCACTGAACATTTCCATTTCAAATTAGCGGCCCACACTGTATTACCATATAAGCCGCTTACCCTTTTAACAGTTATCGACTCTCTGTCTACATCTTCATTTTTAACCATATCATATAGTTTCCTTCCCTTACATGACTCTCGCCTTCTGTTATTTTGGCATTTGCATTTAGGCGCTATACATCTATCTAAATCGATCAGTTCGTTTTCTAAATTATCAATGGAATGATTTTTGTTTTTACTTTCTATGCTAGAGTCCATCGCATTGTTGGAAGGGTTTGATGTAACAGGCTCCATATTTGGTGAGACGGGATCGAGGGTTTCGGGCGTGCGCTCGGAATTTTGATGAGTGGGACATCGGCCTTGCGCGGCGGCGGCGGTGGCGGCGGCGGCGGTGGCGGGCGACATGGCGGGAGCGGCTGTCAGCTGAGCGTGCTGGCGGACATGCTCGCGGACTTGCGCGATGCGCCGGAGCACGCTATCTGCATGCAGGAAGCATACCGTGTGCTAGATTAATTTCTCTGCACGGGATGCAGGCGTTATCAGGCTACGTGGGTGGCGCGGCACTGTTTGTACGCGTCGTGTATTCTTGTATGCACAAGATATCAGTGATTTCTGCAACAAACCAGAGACATTGATTCATTCTATGTGATAAGTTAAGAAAATATAAACATATTTTTCTCTTTATACTGCGTTTCACTACAAGCCAAGGATACTTTGCAATGTATATAATTACGTTGTTACAAACATTTGTTATTTTATGGCACTGTACATTCTTGTGGACAAAAGCAGAGCATTTTATTACAATAAGTATAAGGATAAATCAAAGACCTTAACCTCAGTAGAACGTAAACAAACAATATTCCAAGATGTCAATTAAGGAAAATCATACACCACTTAATCCATTTAAATGGTTCATTAGACACATATTCGGAGATTCCCACACCGCAAGTAGTAGCTAGACCAATAAACTAGAGTTCAACTCCCGGAGAAAGTATTTGTGAAGTTGCACACTAAAAATAAAGAGTATCTGGAATGTGGCTGGAATACCAACTTTTTATCGGAAGTTATTTAGGTTCCGAGTTCGATTTCCCCTTCGACCAAGAACGGGTGCAAAGTTAAAATGAAAATCTAATAGTACATTTAACATGTTTTCTTTAGAATTTTCTCTCTATTCAAGTACTTTAAGAGCAAAGAGCCAATTACAATTTTAGTTTAAAATAACGGAAATTCAAACTTCAGAACTTTGACGACAATGTAATATTTAATGCATAAAATTTAGAGCTGATCTTAGTTTATGACTTTGGAAGAAACACTCTATATTTAAATATCTTCTGTTCTCAATTATACAAATGCATAAAACAATTAATGAGCCTGATAATGAAGATAGATAACCTATATTTTTTTTACAATGGAAATAACTAAAGTAAATGCGTGCGTGAATGGAAGTTAAGTAAAGGCGTGCGAAAAGATTTTTTGTTTTACTGAAACTATAAAATCTAATTCTAAGTATGTATCTACATATATCATGAACGAACAAGTATCACTGACAATATTTAACATAACAGCAAATTGCGCAAAAAAATATAATATAAACGCTCGCTCAATCGTAATTATCAAATTTATATAAAACATATTGAATTTATTTGTTAAATATCTACATGTGTGTAAACTAACCTATTAAGGTTATCTGAATCGTTAGTGTATATTTAATTACCTCTCACGCTAAGAAATATTTTAAAAATATGGGAATGCAATAAAAACTACCACTTGTGCTGCACCCTGTTAATCGGATGAAAAAAAGTACTCATGTTCAAGAGCGAGATAAGTTACCGCCCTTAAAGGGCAACACCTACAAAAGGACTCTTAACATACACATTTGTACATAGTTCGTGACATATCTTATATTCACAATGAAAACAGGACATCAGTTGACAAGCAAAAAGCTCGGGCGATGGCAAAATATTTGCTTCGCAGAGAGACAACCCGTTGATAACAGAACAATATTGTAAATACTAATTTATGGTCACTGATAAAACCCAAAGTAGGTACTCATAAATCTTGCTTTATAGTAATTTATCATGCTCGTCTATTTTCATTCCCAAGCTGACAGATAAATATGTGTAATGCATTTTTAAGTTGTTTATTTTATTTTTATACAGATAAAACAAGAATTCCTTACTCTTCTAGGTAAAAACGGAGATTTTTGATTGATATATATATCAATCTTATCATAAAGTCGTCACCGTTTCTCCATACAAATGTAGTCCACCTGTCGTCTAAAGATATTGTCATTATGGAAATTATTTGAACACAAAGTTTATTATTTATCCTCCTTGCGTTATCCCGGCATTTGCCACTTGCTCGTGGGAGCCTGGGGTCCGCTTTACAACTATTTTGCATACACTAGTTTTTACGAAAGCGACTGCCATACCTTCCAACCCGAAGGGTAAACTAAAACAATTCGAAAAGAAGTTTTACTTTGAAGTAACACAAAGTTTATTATTTATTTATTATATTATATTATGTACATACATATAGCTAAAACAATTCGGGTTTACTGTATTCTATTCTTTGATTATTTGATTAAATAAGTTAGAGAGAGCGAAGACAATTATTGAAGATGATAAGTTTTAGATAAGGAAAGCGCATTGTTGTTGTGGTCGATAAATATCAAATTGTACGAATATAAGTAAAACTATTTCTGTAGCGAGCGTTATTCTTATAAATAATTATGTGAACTATGTTAACCAGCCATCTAAGTCTACAATACTTTTGACTACGGTAACTGAACAAGTCTCACAATCACAACGTATGACTAATATATGTAACTTATATTATAAACTGAAAAAAAAGGCGAAAAAACTTGCCAAACTGTTACGTTTAATGGCGTCATTTTTTAAACAATCTTAAATTTTATATCTTAACTTAACCTATTTACATAATTACAACGTTCTATAGGTACTCAATAGGTATTGTCAATATACAACATGTAATCGATAACCTTTAGTAAGTTTCAGTGTCACGAAACGAAACCTCCCAAGTGATAAGATGGAGAGCTTATCTAGGTTACTGTCCATTTCGTTGTGGGAAGCAGATGGCAGACTCTGCGAATAGCGCTTTTTGTAGCATAAACAATTAAAGATAGAATCTTAAGACCGGAGACAAAACAAGATATACTCGTATAAAACAGACAATCCATAATATTTTACAGAGAGGGTGGTGAAGGTAAAAAAAATACACATTTTCGATGGACCTGGAGCAGAATGTGATCCCTGACCTTAGAAGATTATACCCAAAAGTTCTCAATAAACTGTAATTGTAATGCTAACTGTAAATAGTCAGTTTCAAAATGAGATCAAGTTCTTTTTTTTTTTTAAACGGCACACATTGAAATCTTCCTATTTTGACGCTATCTATTTACCGTACCCCTAATTACATATTCATAAACGTTTAGTAAGGTTAATCGTTAATTATCGTTTGTCCCTTTCCGACGTATTAGTTTGAGGGGTCAGTAAATAGTAACTCACCAAATCAACTGTGAAGAATGCAACTTAAAGTTTCTTAAAAAACCTAATGACAAAATTCGCTGCTTCGAGTTGAGCATTTACAAGTGGTCTAAATAGAAGTCGTTATTAACGAACACGGGCCAGTGTAATTATAATTAGAGCCACCATATGACTGCGTCCGCAAATAAATCATAATTCACTTACGATAGTTATGAGCAAAGAAACAGTAAGGAAAGTTTAACTAGGACATACAACATCCATTTGCAAATTGCGGTTTGTATTATAGATATTAAAATAAGTTCAAAAATATTATTATTTTCATGTTCGCTACGAATTAGGTAACGAGGCATGACTGTGTCAATTACATTCTCGAAAATAAGGAGAGCAATATTTTTTTAACCAATACATATTTGGAATAATGAGCCGTGGCAAATGCCGGGATAACGCAAGGAGGATGATGACATATTTGGAATAATCGGCAATATCTGCATAGTTACTTTGCAGCAGCAATGAGTAGCTTAGTGTATAATTTACGCTATGAATTAGTTTGCCTACTATATTATATAGGTATATATCGTCACTACTTTAAAAAAATCTCGTATCTCACGCTGCTCCTCAAAGTTAAAACGCAGTAAGTCTATATGCATTCCATACATACTACAATTTTCTTTTCATTGACAGACGAAGATACAAGTTTTTAAAAAGTAGTGACGATATATCAGTTTCAGGTTAGGTATAATAGTTATACAACTCGGAATTAATTTCCTATGATAAGACCTCGGTCAACAGCGCAGTGTGTACGCGCCTTAATCCACCCGCGCTTTTCGGAACCTATTACTTATGTGGATAATAACCGTCGAGATTTGAGTGGTTAGGGGATTGTTCTGCGTATGGGGACTAGCCCCTTTTATAGGAAGTATAAACCGGTATGTAAAAAAAATAACTTATCTACATAAATACAAGCAAAGCTTTAAATTCATGCAATTAATTACTGAAAGCACTATTTATGGTAAATACATAGAAAACATTCACTACTAAGAATAATGTCTGCTTACGACAAGAAGTCATTCATATGCAACATTTGCCTTTTCCGTAATTCGAACGTGACAACCTGACAACCACAGTTTTTATTCATTTTGATACTGGTTTTAAAAGCCGATCGATAATAGGGATACGTCAAATATTAGATTAGGATACGATCATGTCAGTGTCAAAGATTACATTTTTGTTTGAAGAATCGATACTGACAGATCGGCATATAGTATCTCAGTGACATCTTAGGAATATTGTTCGAATACGGCATTCAGTTTTAAAATAATAGTTGTCAACCAGATTAGTTAGTCACTTTTTACTAAGTTGGCCACAGCGGTGTCCAAAGTAGACCAAAGTCCTAATTGTCATTATACCTAATAGGTATATGGATTTTCATACGTACAGTCAATACCCACATTAAAAACAGTATGGTCAGCAGCTTTTCACAATTTTATTATTATTATTATTTATTTATTTAATAAAATAAATTGAAACAATTACAATTAAATACATCCAAATTTTTATTAATTATATCCAAAAGGTATGGATTTTTAACCAAGTTAATATAACGATGAATAGTTTGACAGCGGGGGCCGATTTTTGAGTCTCACTGTCACTAAAATATGAAAACGAATGACTATTTTCAGTGACAATTTTCTGAATTCGAACGCCGTGAGACTCTAAAATCGGCCCCCTGACTCTACATTTTTTCATAATGAAGTTCAAAGTAAACAAATCATTATCCAACTATTTCATAAATGAACAAATTAACATTGAGTGTAGGGTAATCAACTTCAACAAACCTAATGGCATTCCAGCAGTAAAGCAATGCAGACAAGCGAAAATTACTCCAACAAGAACTGGCTGCATACTTACACTATCTTAATTCTCAATCCGCTACGAATTCGCACCAAAGAAAATCATGAAAACAAAACAAGTCTCCCTTCAGAGCTTCCTGCGACAGAGCGGGACAACACGAAACTGAAAGCACTGCTCTACAAACAACTTTTCAGAATTCACACAGTGTCCTAACTTCAACTGAAACGTTCTTAGCGGCTAATTCGGTTCCGAACTATGAAAGAATATCAGTACAATTGGAAATGACACTGGCACTTAAAAAGTTTAGTTTATGTTAAGAAAAAAAAAATGTTTCAAGTGAGAGTTTCGTGAATGAAAAGAAACAGATGAGCGTCGCCCGCCCGACAGACGCGCGTTCGGCAACCGCGCTCTAACTACTAAACTTCGGGTGAACGGAACGGAACGTTGGAACAGTGGACTTTTAGTGCATGCGCCGGCTGGGTGCGTGTGCGTGCGTCTGTGTGTAGCCGCTGCGCTGGTGTGCTGCTTGGCGCTTTGTGGTTATTATTGTCCACGCACAATGAAGTGTATACAAGGATGTTGTACAAGTAACAATTTCTTTTGATTAAGGTTAGGGTGAAAGTAAATAAATAAAAATATAACAATGTCGCGATGCAACACATGTAATTTGCGTAATAATGCACTAGTAAATAGGTTTATGTATGTTACTAGTGTTACTACTTTGTTTACATCCATTATATCATTTACGTATACGTTTCTATAGTATAGATATTAATTAATTGTAATGAGTAATGAGCCAAATAAATTGTCCTTATGAACCTCTAATTATTGTGAAAACACATATTACCGGAAGCGTCAGTTAGCAATCACCAGGTGCAAGCTGGTTGCCAATGAAGCTGGCAGAGCTGGGTTCGAAGTTCGAATCCTCGTAAATTCCCCTGACATTTTTTATAAGACAACTATTCAGTTTTTACTGAATTAGAAAAGAGATGCCGAACAATTTTGACAGGTAGGTCTATATTTTTAACCAGTAAAGAAGACGAACGGATCCTTTAAAAACCGATAAAATGCATCCGCAGTAAACTCAAAGAGCGGCCTACCTATAGTCCCCGTCCAGAGTTTGCAGGGGGCATTGTTCGAGATGAATTAGTAGGGAGCTCATTAATGAGTGTATTGAACGCTCAAATGCATACAATTAAGTCCGGAAAGAAACAAAAGGCTCAGCCCCTTCGTATTGAGTACTGATTCCTTTGATAAATCACTACTAGTTTGTGGACAATAGGCGCAATTGTGGTAAAAAATAGTGTGTACAATCAGATATCTGTCTGGGAAATATTACCTACTAAATTTGGTGCATACATTAGAGGTCAATAATAAATTTCATAAAAAAAGGGTTCAGTCGGGTAAGCTTGGACAAAATGCCTCTTAGTAAATTATAATTACGCATTTCTTTGAATATAATTTAAGTGGCCAAGATCGGGCGGAGTGGGAATTTACGATTATTTATTCTAATTTATTAGGCTCGGTTCACGGTGCTCGTCTAGTCTAGTCAATCAGATTTTGACTGATAACAATGAATGCCAGGTGAGCTGAGCCTTTTTCTGCGGTGGGCGGCCTAAAGATTCCATCGTTTAGAGGGGGGGCATTAAGACGCATTTGAGGGGTGACCCTCGGTCCAGGCCAGGATCAGATCGGTCCTTATCTGGTCCAGCAAACTTCATTGGCTAGTTAGTTCGGTAACGCTGTCAGATACTTGGAGCATTTGAGTCAGTTCCACATATCGGCGTGATCATTATTCCATATTTTTTTTGGGTGAAGCGTATTGCTGTCGATGTCGCTTGACCTCAAGACCGCCGCTTTGCCGTTGCTGGTTTTTGCAGATGATTTTGTATGTATTTTTTTACCTAACCTAGCCTAATAATTTGGTCATATTAGGTGGTAGGTCATGTTTAATAAAGTAATAGATATACTTTATTTTTATTTTTCTCTAAAATGCCAAATAGAATTTTATACCGTCCATCAATCCAACAAGGTAAAAATGTAATAAAACACAAAAACGAGTGTTGTCTGCCTTCCTCAATTCTCTCCATAAAGAAGCTGAAATCCCTCGGAGCCGCAGTCTAGACTGGCAGCGCTAACTACACTAGCCGCCTCAACCTAATCTCGTGAACTGACGGTTTTGGCGGTGAAATATTGTTTCAGCATCCCTTTTCAAACTCACTTCATACAAATTTATTATTAAATTTGCAATCGTTTAAAAATGTGTGTGGAATCTATTTTCTTAAAAACACGTCGAAAGAAATTCGCGATAAAAAGTACCCTTGACATCCCTTCCTGATTTAGTGCGATGGATGTATTGAACATTCAAATAAAATAGATACATTATGTATATTATAAATTTATACACCTCCATACCTATTTGTGACTTTTCAGGAGTGAAGGTTCCTTGACTCTAAGTGTATGAAGTATTTACTCATAATTTTCAGCTATGATGGATAGCCACTACCTATTAGTAACATACAAATGATTCATTTCCTAGCATGTAATAATAAAGGCAGGAAAATAAATAATCTCCCAATACTGTATCGTAAGCCGTAACTTATAAATTAAGCAGTCATAATGATCGCCGTATTTTAACTGGACTTTCTTAGTTTTTTCATGAAATAGGAGGCAAATGAGCAGCTCATCGCCTGATGGTAAACAATCACCGCCTTTATGTTTTTTATTAGGTTTCATCATTAAATTTGTGTAAGTAATACTAATGATTTATAGTTACAGTGTGTTTTGTCAGCGTTGTCGGAGCTTTTTGCGTTTTCAGCATTAGTCCCACAGTAAATAGAAGCACAATTTGATTTGATTTGAAATTACGAGTTACAACTATTTACCTGCAAATATATACTGTGTAGAGAATTTTATGGAAATATACCTACTTCTCCTAAACATCATAACTGTAGCTTTTCCTGAATATATAAAAAAACTGAAAATGGGGACATAAAAATGGGGAGGAGGGTGAAGATTAACATCTCGGCGAGTTTTCTACTTCATTTACAAGTTTTTTCTTATAAACCTATTGTTAACAGAACACAGTAACCGTCAGCTTCTTTGAACATTCATAATCATAATCATAATCTTTATTGTTTGTGAGAAATGGGTTACATTGCCAGTAATACTAATTGTAACAATTTTCGTGGAATCACCAAAACTCTACCTTTACAGGTGTACAAACAAAGCATTCCTTACACGTCTTAGTCTAACTAGGAATTATATCATGCATTAATAGTTAATACACATCATATTATTTATTCATTCTTAATATAAGAACATACAAAATTAAAAATTAAATTATAAATTGGAAGTCAAACATAATATAATCCCATTAAGTCATAGTGCTCATAATTTAATAAATTCATTTATATTATAAAAACAATTTTGTACTAGCCAAGCACGGACTTTTGATTTAAATAACTGTAAATTATATGTCTTAAAAATGTCAGGTAATTTATTATAAATACGAATACACATAATATAAGAATTTCTCGATGAAAGTGCCAATTTAACAGAAGGTTTATGTAGAGTAAACTTATGCTGTGCTCTCGTCACTCGAGGACCCATGGTCTGGAACTCTACAAACAAGTATTTATACTTGTGGACAAAAACACAGACTTCAAAAATGTACAAACAGGGGAAGGTGAGTATGTCGTTTTCTATAAAATAATTGCGGCATGAGCCCAAATGTTTTATGCCAAACATAGCCCTGATACAACGCTTCTGTGTTATAAATAAGGCATCTTTATCAATGCTGTTTCCCCAAACTACAAGTCCATATCGTAAAATTGAGTTTACATAACCATTATAGGCGAGTATTGCTGCCTGGGTTGAAACAGTTTGGCTAATTCGTCTAAGTGCAAAGATAAAACTATTTACTTTAGATCTGACATTGGCGGCATGCGCCGTCCAATCACAGTGGCTGTCAATGATTATACCTAAAAATCTTGTATTTTGCACCTCTTGTACTACTTCACTACCTAGAATAATGTTTAATTTTTGTGTATTTCCTCTTGCTGTACTGAACTGAATATAGCTAGACTTATTTACATTTACTTTTAAGTTATTCACGTTCAACCACTCTACTGTGCTAACTAACGCCCTGTTTATATCATCATTATAAGTTTTCATATTTTCACATTTTACAATAATAGATGTGTCATCTGCGTACAGTAGGCAATCATGGCTGGGTAAGCACATCGGTAAATCATTTATGTAGAGCAAGAACAGCAGAGGCCCCAAAATACTGCCTTGCGGTACTCCGTATTTATTATGAATTAATGATGATTTGTATGACTCAAGAGTTTTAGATGTTTTGCAATATTTTAGGGTCTCGACACATTGATGTCTCTCATTGAGGTATGTCTTAATCCAATCAAAGCTGGCCCTCGAATACCATATCGATATAGTTTAATAAACATTCTCTTATGACAGACAAAATCGAAAGCTTTGCTCATGTCTAGAAACAAAACTGTTACAGGAATCTTATTATCGATTGCATTTAATACATGCCTCACATGTTTAAATGTCGTCAGTGTAGTACATCTCGATTTGCGAAAGCCATGCTGTTCCTCTGTTATTACATTTTAACGCTCTAGAAAGCTTGACAACCTACCAAACATAACTTTTTCATAGATTTTTGCGAACACAGATATCAAAGCAACTGGTCTTTAATTATCAATATCCGTCTTTGAGCCTTTCTTATGAAGGGGTTTAACCACTGATTGCTTTAGAGCATCCGGATAAACACCTTGGAGTAAGGATAAATTTATAGCGTGTAGGAGAGGTCGCTCAATAATATGCATACTCATTTTAATGATATTTGTTTTCACTCCATCATATCCCACCGATTTGGAGTTTTTGAGTGATTTGACCAGCTTATTCAGTTCATATGCGCTTACTGGATTGAGAAAAATGGTAGATGTGTTATTAATTATATCAATGTCATCTGTAGAATCGTGACAAACATTGTCTTGAACAACATTAATAAAATAATTATTAAAACATTCAGCAATTTGTTGGGGATCCTGAATAAATTTATCGCCACATTTCAATTTATCTACTGATTGTCTGCTACAGTCTGACGTTGTATAATCTTGAATAACGTTCCACACTGCCTTACATTTATTACTACTATTTTCTATATATTTTAAATTGTTAGCTTTTTGATGATTAAGAAAACACTTTTTAAGAAGATGACAATAGCGTTTATAATGCAATTTAGCCTCATGACAATTTCTACTATACAAGTATAGTTGTCGTTTATGTTTACAGCAGTTTCGTAGTCCTCTAGTTATATTTTTAGACTTCCGTGAATTATTCTTGATTTTCACTTTAATCAGCGGGAAACAAAGGTTGTAAAAAAGTAAAAAAGTGTCACTAAAAATATTAAAAGCTTTGTTGGCGTCATTTTCGACTAAAACATCATTAAACGATAAGCTACTCAAACATTGTAAAAATTTTAACTGATTGTCATGACTAAAATCTCGTCTGAATATAAACCACCACTTAGTAGGATCTGAAGAACGTTTAGTTACCGGTATCTGATATGATTGCGCCGTGTGGTCAGATAGTCCTAAGTCATGGACAATAGCATTACCATTTTTTGTATTCGAAGCTATGTGGTCAATACAAGTTTCCGAGCGTTCAGTTATTCTTGTCGGGCCGTTAGTTAAGAGTTTTAAATTATAATTATCTAATATATGTCTGAACTCATTCGCTATTGATGATTCATAGTATCGATATTGAAATCGCCACATAACACATACTTTTTTCTTTTGTTTGAACATAAAGTATTGAGTCCTCAAGCTTTTGATGTTATGCTGAGTAAGTGAAGTGGCACAGCATTCAAAAACATGTGACTGAGACAACGAGTTGGCCACGGGTATAGGTGTAAAATTTATATTATTTCTAACGAGTATAGCCACGCCACCCCTTTTTGTGTTTTTTCTTGAAAAGCTGGCAGCAATCTGAAAATCTTCTATTTTTAAATTACGTTCTGAGCCACGAAGAATATTAGTTTCACTCAAACAAACTATGTCAACTTGGGTACCATTGTTTATCAGTTCATTTATAGAAACATTAAGTAGCTCTTGTTTATTCAATGCACCAGATATGTTTTGGTGCAATACGCCAATGCTAGGATTTTTTGTTTCGGCTGCACTTACCGGCTCTACCGGCGTAAGATTATATTGATGAGTCTCAAAAGAATAATTTGCAACGAAAGGAATGCTGGTGCTGACCTTGAGTTGACTGATTTTCTTTTAAAGGCGTATCACGGAGCGGGTACAGATAATTTATTTCATTTATAAGATTTGCGACATCCTTAAAAATAGTTTCAAGTCCCCTGTTATTTATCGTTCCAGTTCCTTGCCTAAACATGTATTTTGAATATGTCAGATTTTTATTAGAGTCGAGAATGAAAGCGTATTCGTATACAAGATTATCGAGGTATAATAATTGGTTAAAATATTCAACTCTTCTGTTATATAAATTGGCCTTAAAACTTAATTTAAATGTTGGTAGACATATTATTACATTAGTATGTTGAACTTTTTGAACATTAAGTCGTATAAATTCACTTAACTCTTCGTAATTAGCAGTTATGTTAAAGTCTTTTTCACCAATATAAATCACACAGAAATCATCTAAAGTATAGTTTTCCAATTTTTTGTAGAGTCCATCAAATAATTGCTCAATTCCACCCCCCGTTAAGCGGTAGTGAATACAGTTATGAAATGAAGGTTCAGTAATTTTTAATAAGCTAGAATTAATACTACTTATGACGCATACTTTCGGCAACCTTGCTGCGTCGTTGAAATTTCGCATCTCGATACTATTAGCAGGTTACTTACTCGTATATATTTTGATGATCATGATGAAATCACTCATCCAGTCACTGATGAAATCTGTGCTATTTATATTAAGATATGAATAAAATCTAAAGTATGGAAACTATGCAATTGAAACTTTGTCTATTTAATAAAGTTGCTATTGATATCATATCCTGACAATTATATTTATCTGGTTTAAACCAGATCCCAAATTCGAGGATTCAGAAGAACGACAAAATGCTTCAAGAAAACAGCTTTTCTCTTCACTTGACTCGTGTTGGTGGGGGCACTACCGCCACTAATATCTCCAAATAAAATACAACCCAGCACAAGATAAAATATCATACTTCATAATAATTTATTGATAAATCAATACCATTATATGCCTACCTCGAATTCTCAAGTATATTCATATAAAGTATCAACTTTTGTCAAAGGAGTCAGACAGCTTGCTGAAGGAATCTTGCAAATTAGACAAATATCTGTAAATATAAAGTACCGTAATCATACCCACCAAATAAAAATAAAAAAAATTGTCCAGCTTTATCAATGTATGATTATGGACTTTCATCAAAATTCATTGAGAAGTTAAAATACTGAAATCTTTTAACTATTATGGAAAAATGGCGACAGTTGACAAACAAAATTTCTGTCAGGCTGGCCACATGTTTGGCATAGACACAGAAAAAATATAGACGGAGGGTAGCACGATCTAATTAACCTTATACCAAATTTTGAAAGACATAAATACCTACCCTACCTGATCTTCAATCAGTACTGTATCGACCGCCGCCTTTTCTTTCTAACAACTCAATATGTTTATGAAAATTATACGTAAGTTTGTTCACTAGTTGGACATCAGTCATATATTTTCTAAGTGGAAAGTTGTGCTGTAATGACGTCACAGACGCGTCATCTAGGGGTTTCTACAATCTATGATGTTTAGATATCGTAAATGTCACTTGATAACATCATATGAAAATGAAATACTTACGAGTATATATAAATTATCATTTTCTTACCTTTTCACAGTCTTTGGTTAGAATTTTCTTTATTTATTTGTTTTCTAGCACGCAATTATTTTTTCTGCCTCCTCAAAGCTTTGTTCCCCATTGTTTCAATGACACGTGACCACGCGGAGAAAACTGACACAGGTCCGTTCTCTGAAAGCGCCGCCGCGCGACTGAAGAGGCCATAAGTGCCATCGAAAATGTTTTCAATTTCAAAAAAATTTTCAAAAAAAATTTTTTTTTGCAAAAACAGGATTAGTAACGGGTCTTTAAAATTGGGTTCATAGTTGTTCCATCTTTCCTTTGCGGATTTGGTAGTATTTGATAAATATTATATTATTTTAATGACGCTACCGGCACAAACTCATCAGATTCGTCTAGATAATCTTATTACCTATATATCGAAGTAAAAAACAAGTCAAAAAAGTTTTTATCCCAGCAATGGGAACGATCTATTGTTTAAAGAAGAGGTAACTTTGGGATCATTTTCTATCGAGCGAAGTTGTAACATTCATGTTGTTCAACTCCATAACATACTCACCAGATCCTGAAATTTAACATATATCGTTTTCAGATTTTTCCATTGCGTTATCCTATGTTTTTAACGGCTTCAAAAAACGAGTGCGTGCAGCGTCTACGGAAATATATCGCCTTAATCGCGTAATCAAACACGTTTATCACAACATATATTGTCATAATTTCATGAATACCGGAAAATAACTCATTTGCGATTCGTTGTATTTCATGACAGAGCGGCAAAATAATTCGTCCGTGAAATGAAATCACTGTCAACTTCAAAACATATTTATTTAAGACATTCTCAAAATTTCTTAATGAAATAAAGATTTATTTTTGGTGATCACATAATTTGCCTTCTTCGCATTGCTTACCATGATTCACTGTTGATGCTCTCATAAAATTCGCTAAGTTTAATTAAATACCAGATTAAATTACGCATTTTCACAATCGAGGTATGTGTGTAATACTTATTTAAAGTCACACACAGGTCGAACGCGATTAATTAACATTATTTTTACCTTTTTTCCCAACGTTTCGGCCAGGTTGCACTGGCCGTGGTCGCAGGTTAACAGGGAAGACGGGTATAGATTATCGCCAACATGGGGACCAGTGATTCAAATGTTCAAACCAAAAGATCTATCTTCGGACCAGTGCGCGGATGTTGTGAGTGCTGTGTGTCGTGCGGTGGGAAATAAACAATAACTAAAAGCGGGTAGATTATATATATTTGTCTACCCCGAACATTTATATAAATTAATATCGGGTAGTTTTGTGTTGTTTACATCTTCGGTGACACTTTGCTGGGACGTCAGTCTTCCGCGACCACGGCCAGTGCAACCTGGCCGAAACGTTGAGAAAAAAGGTAAAAATAATGTTAATTAATCGCGTTCGACCTGTGTGTGACTTTAAATATGTGTACAAAGCGCGAGAACTTAAAGTGTGTAATACTTACCACTCTTACAAGCCTATGTGCGTTTTCACATTATCCGATCCGATATCGGATGTAGGAACGATATCCTAGGGATTACAGGCGCCATCTTGGATTTTTTCCATTGAAATCCTTCCGACATCCGATATCGGCTAAATGTGAAAACGGACTAACTGTGATAGAAAATTTTCAAGTACCTAACAGCGCGATTGGAACTTAAAGAAAATGCACATCAAATATTAGCTCCAAATACGATATGAATTGGATATGGATATATTAGATAAAATAAATAAATAAATAAATTAGTGTCATAAATGACGTTTCTTGAAACAAAAACTTCACCTTCGGCACTGACTGACTTATCCGATCCATATCGTACTAGAACTTAATTTATATTTGACGTATGTAGGTATCTATATGTCGCAGTAAGATAGATAAAACCGTTATATAGTTATAACCCTAGGAATATAATTATACGTCGTAACATAGTTAAACGAAAGCGATTAATTGCTATCTTACTAGGAATATAACTATAATACGTTACTAGTTTAGTCATATAGTTATATGACTGGATTCAGTCTAGTGAAATGATTGTAGGTAGGAGTGCAACGGTGCGGCAGAGGTATAGTTATAACCCTAGGGATATAATTATATGCCGTAACATAGCTAAACAAAAGCTATTCATAACCATCTTACTAGGAATATAATTATAATAGGGTAGGTACTAGTTTAGTTATATAATTATATCACTGGATTAAACTTAATCTAGGGATATAATTATTATAATACGTCTCTAAGTGGGACTGGAACCGGAAGTCCCGGTTCTTTATAGTTCTATACCAAAAAAAATCAAAAGGAACCCTTATGTCGCGACTCTGTCCATCCGTCTGTGTGTTTAGAGAGAATAAGCACATTGAATTGGAAATAATTAACAAATTCTTGCCCTAAACAATTCTTCACTGTGGTTTGTTTGTTTAACGTATATAATTATATCCCTAGGGTTATAACTATACCTCTGCCGCACCGCCACACTCCTGTCTACAATCATTTCACTAAACTGAATCCAGTCATATAATTATTTGACTAAACTAGTAACGTATTATAGTTATATTCCTAGTAAGATAGCAATAAATTGCTTTCGTTTAACTATGTTACGACATATAATTATATCCCTAGGGTTATAACTATATAACGGCTTTATCTATCTTACTGCGACATATACATATTAACATTATCTTAAAGTGAAAATACCTAATCAGGACGTAAGTAGTCCATCTCTAAACACACAGATGACCTTTCTGTTCTAACACGCAAGCATTTATATAACTACTTTTAATTTACTCAGTAATTCACATAAAGTAGTATAAAAACGAAATTGCATAACACAACATAGTAGTCGTGGGTCAAAGTCACGGTCCGGCGGCACGGCGCAGGCGCCGCCGCGGGCAACTCGGGAGCACGTACGCGCCATATTCGATGCCTCGAGGACAATGCATCCGCTTTCCTACTGCTTATTAGATTATACACTGTGTTTACATACAAAGGGGTAAGACGCATATCGTCTGAGTCAAACCAGTAAAACTAATAGTTGTAGATCAGTAGGAATTCGTTTTGTCGCCTAAACAGTGTACTTTTTTTATGTACCTAAGTAAAGTGAAGACTTTCGTTGAGAAACAGATAAAATAATTTGGCATCTACTGAATTAAGCAGACAGAAAAAAAGGTTAGAGAAGAAGCTGTGCAAGGGTTAAAAAAACATAATTTCATAAGTAGAAGTTTGACGTTAAAAATAACAATTGAACCGGCGGGACTCGCCGAGGCTCAACTTAGTTTGGTCAATATTGCTTTAATAATTTGAGTTTGGAGATCAAGTTATACTAGAAACGAACATACAGTGAATGAAAGCTGTGTCTAATTTTATAAGACACGACACGGTCAATAGTCAAATCGAAGAATGAACGTATCCACGTCGATGCAAATACGCGATGCATTATATAACATAACATAACATACAATCACGCCTGTATCCCATGAAGGGGTAGGCAGAGCATATGAAACTACTCAAGTTTCAATGCCACTCTTGGCAAATAAGGGGTTGACAGAAAACAAAACTGTGACATTGCAGTGACAGGTTGCCAGCCTCTCGCCTACGCCACAATTTACCCCATATCCCACAGTCGCCTTCTATTTACGACACCCACGGGAAGAAAGGGGGTGGTGAAATTCTTAACCCGTCACCACACGTGCATTATATTATTTGGTTAAACGTAGCTTGCTTTCTCCTAGCAAAATAAAAAGTGGGATAGTATTTGAGACCAAAGAAGTACACTACCGGAAGAACCTAGAGTTCTGTCGCAGTAGCAGGGATGATTTATTATTTAAACCATAATCATCATAAGTATTTAATATATTGTATTGAAGGTATGAATAAAGCTTTATTACTGGCAGTGGTTGTAACTGCATAACATCATTAGGTGGCCACACGCTTGTTTGCTAATATCACAGAATCATTGTATGTAGTGTAAAGTAAGTGAAAAAGAGAAAATAATAGCAGTTGGTAATCCAACTTTAACATTATACTAGCTCATACATATGGATGCAACTCTGCAACTATTGCTTACAAGGCTTATATTTAATAGTCGGCAACACAATGTGTGAAGCGGCATTCTCAAAGCTACCGTATCGTACGAACATATTGTTGAATTACTTATTCTAGAGTAGGCATTATAAGTGACAATTATAGCTCTCTCGGTTGTCCGTCACTGCTGCTATGTAGCTCTACCTGTTTTCCCAACAAAGGAAATGACCGCTCCGTATTTCGCATTGCAATTGTGTAGAACGACCAAATACAGATTTTGCAAAATGTACATGTAAATATTACAAATAGTTCACATTATTTCAATTGTATTATAAAAACAGAGGTAAACTTAGAAGGTAAATGTTTGCTCAATTTGACGACCGGTCTGGCGCAGTCGGTAGTGACCCTGCCTGCTACGCGGTCCCGGGTTCGAATCCCGGTAAGGGCATTCATTTGTGTGATGAGCACAGATATTTGTTCCTGAGTCATGAATGTCTTCTATGTATATAAGTATTTATATATTATATATATATCGTTGTCTGAGTACCCATAACACAAGCCTTCTTGAGCTTACCGTGGACCTCAGTCAATCTGTGTAAGAATGTCCTTATAATATTTATTTATTTATTTATTTCTTGCTCAATTTATTAGGTATTCGTAATATGTTGTATCAATCCAGATATTTTTTTCTGACTGAGGTTAATCACGTTAAGGTTCGGTAGGTAGTAGGTAGGTATTTATTGTCTGTCCTTTAGGACAAGATACAGACATTCGTGCTTGGTAGTGGTTGTTTGGTAGACTCAAAAGGAGCTGCAAAAATGAAAATTATTAAATCTCGTTTCTGAACAGAAAATATGTCACAGAGAAATCTAACTTGGGTTCAAAAACCTTTTTATATTTTTATAGCTACCATCGACAACACTGTTAGCTGTACAGTTGTAATCCTTACTAAAAGGGCATAAAGTTTACCGATGGTTAGTTAACAGTGTAGCTGTTAGTACTAAATTCAGTAGAACTAGAATTAGACACTCCAACTAGTCCAAGTAGCCCGTTTGCTCCTGACCTCATATGTCACCTGTCGCTCCTCAATCTCTATTGTTTACACAGTCTACTATTTATTTACCATCTCCAAACCAGTTGTGAATTTTGCGACCGATGAGTGCGTCGCTAATTTCCAAGTACTTGACCTACATGGGACTACCGTTACCGTATGAGTCACGGGGTCAGCACTTTTACAGCTGGCAGGCAAATTGATTGATAAATCGGTTGATTTATTTATTACGTAAGTTTGAGAGAGAGAGAGAGAGAGAGAGAGAGAGATTATAGTTTACCAAGATTACACCTAGTTAATGATGGTGATACATTCACAACTGCACTCAGGGTTAAGCCGACCAAAGATGGAACATAAATTCACTTTGACACTTAGTTTTATTAAGAACCGGTTAATTATTGTAATGAATGACCAGAATTACACATAAAATAAACACATGTAAAAATTATGGAGATTGGAGATGGCAATTCCCAAATGTAGTTTAGCGCTGACACTGCTGACAGGTTTATGTCTATGTTGAACATAATGTTGTGCGTGCGACTAGGCCTCCTTTTGTCGTGGAATAGGTAAGGTATTTACATCAATAAGGTATTCAAATCAAGTATTAGTACTTACAATTATGAATAAAACCTTGTACCTTAACACTAACAAATATGTATCTAACAATCATGGCACATAAAAAAAACAATAATTTTACACCAAAACAATTAACACTCACTTTCAACGTGAATAAAAAGACGAGTGACATCAATCGTCGACTCACAGTAACTAGGACTACGAGTAACAGATGTGGGACAGCATTACACCGAAGATGCGAGGACATGACCCGACAACTAGTTTTTGTACCGACATACAAAAAACCCATTATACTTTTGAAGTACACTGAGTACTTACATATCGGCAATCTTCGTCTGCTACAAACAATTTTAGGGATCCGTAATCACAATCAGTCTTTTATGCCAAGATATTGCCGAAGACTCCGAGCATAATAGTACATTACGATACAAGTGCGTAAAAAAGGAAGTTCGAAACGAGTGGCGAAATAGTACATTACGATACAAGTGCGTAAAAAAGGAAGTTCGAAACGAGTGGCGATTAATTTTCAGTACAGATCGTGTTTTAATTTATCGCCACTCGTTTCGGTTCATTATATACGCAGTATCGTAATGTACTATTTCAGTACAGATGGTGTTTTTTTACGCACTAGTGCTAAAAAAGTGGTTCATGGTCAGGTTGAAACTTAGAGGCTCATCTGTACTGAAAAATTACGATACAAGTGCGAAAAGGGAATTCGTAACTCGTGTCGATTTAAAACACTCCCTTCGGCGTTTTAATTTATTTATCGCCACTCGTTTCGAACTTCCTCTTTTTCGCACTTGTATCGAAATGTACTAATTTGTGGCCGAAGAGAATGACTAAAGATTATCCGTGATATGCACAAATGATAGCATGAATATTGAAGAAGGTCATTGAATTTATAAAAAAACACTAAGAACGGACACTGCCGAATTGATTTTCGTATAAATCTATAAACTGTCAGGGTCAGGTATATAATAATTAGTATTGCTAGCTTATGAAGTATCCGTTGAATAGGTTACCTAACTCATGTGAATGACTTTGGCTAGATAGCTGATTGTCATATACACACCTATTTTCAAAATATAAAATAGGATTATTCTCAATATTATTTATTATGAATCACGCGTGTAAATATTAAATACTTACATGTGTCTGATGTATCTCGCATCCATATCTAGTGACTTGTCAAATTTTATTTAGGACATAATTTGCATTGTGTTCGGAACCGACTTTGTACCGTTATGGGGCAAGATAAAGAAATCGCACTTCTGTAATTTGAACACTTCAACCTTTCTGTTTGTAATTAAAATACCTACTTACTCCTTAAAGTATGCCCTGGTTCCTCTTTCAACACTAGTTGCGAGTTCTACTTTGGTGTTTTAAACAGGGATTGTAAAACCGGTTAAATTGAATACCTGTATATAAACTGTCAAACTATTACCGCTAAAAAAGTAACACCCATAATCGAATTAGAGGTATTGCTGTCAAACCGCTTTTGTCTTTTTCACTATTTATGAACTATTTTCAATATTATTTACCTCTATTCAATACCGGTATTTGCTCGTGATAGATAAGGCGTCAAGTAGACATTATGACATTTATGACTAAAGCACATCAAATAGGTGTAACGTTACTCAATGACGTCTTGGGCTAACACTGATTGAAATGTCTGCTAGTAACGAAGAAATAATTTGACTTGCGAATTGGCATTGTCGGTTTGTTTATTCGCCTTTCTGTAATTACTAATTAGTTTATAAACTAATATAGCAAAAAGCCACACGAAAAATAAAGGTTTCGCATTAATAAGAATACCGTCTAAAATGGGCCGCGGTTTTCGTCCGGTGCTGATTTAAAAATTAAACACTACTTTGGAATCTGACATTGCTGACTGTCACTTTGACACAAAAGTGGTCATGGGTGTGGTCAAATAGGTTCTCGGGGGTGCTGATTTCAAATTAATACCTATTTGGAATCTGATATGGCTGACCTGTCACTTTGACACAAAAGTCGTCATGGGGTGTCGTCAAATAGGTTTTCTGAGGTGCTGATTCCAAAATTAATAATCAATCTGGAATCTGACACTGCTGACTGTCACTTTAAAGCAAAAGTCGTCATGGGTGTCATCAAGTAGGTTCTCGGGAGTGCTGATACCAAAATTAATGACCAATCTGGAATCTGACATTGCTGACTGTCACTTAGATACAAAAGTCGTCATGGGTGTCGTCAAATAGGTTCTCGGAGGTGCTGATTCCAAAATTAATGACCAATCTGGAATCTGACACTGGTGACTGTCACTTTAAAGCAAAAGTCGTCATTGGTGTCTTCAAATAGGTTTTCTGAGGTGCTGATTCCAAAATTAATGACCTTCCAGGAAATTTACATTCCTGACTGTCACTTTGACATAAAGTTGTCATGGGTGTCATCAAGTAGGTTCTCGGGAGTGCTGATACCAAAATTAATGACCAATCTGGAATCTGACATTGCTGACTGTCACATTGACATAAAAACCGTCATGGGTGTCGTCAAATAGGTTCTGGGGGGTGCTGATTCCAAAAATAATGACCAATCTAGAATCTGGCATTGCCGACTGTCACTTTGACAGAAAAGTCGTCATGGGTATCGTCAAATAGGTTTTTAGTGGTGCTTATTTCAAAATTAATGACCAATATGGAATCTGACAACACCCATGACTTTTGTGTCAAAGTGACATTCGGCAATGTCAGATCCCAAATTGGTCATTAGTTTTGAAATAAGCACCCCCGAAAACCTATTTAACGACACCGATGAAAACTTTTGTGTCAAAGTGACAGTCAGCAATGTCAGATTACAGATTGGTCATTAATTTTGGAATCAGCACCCCTGAGAACCTATGACCACACCCATGACCACTTTGGTGTCAAAAGTGACAGTCAGCAAGGTCAAATCTCTGATTGGTCATTAATTTTGGAATCAGCAACCCCGAGAACTTATTTGACCACACTCATGATCATTTTTGTGTCAAAGTGACAGTGAGCGCTGTCAGATTACAAAGTGGCCATTAATTTTGAAGTCAGCACCCCCAGAAACCTATTTGATGACACCCATGACGACTTTTGTGTCAAAAGTGACAGTCAGTAATTTCAGATTCTGAATTGGTCATTAATTTTATAACCAACACCCCCAGTCCCCCAAAAACCTGTTTGACGACACCCATGACGACTTTTGTGTCAAAATGACAGTCAGCAATGTCAGATTCCAGATTGGTCATTAATATTGGAATCAACACCCCCTATAACCTATTTGACCACACCCATGACCACGTTTGTGTCAAAGTGAAGGTCAGTCAGCAATGTCAGATTCCAAATTGGTCATTAACTTTGGTATCAGCACCCCCGAGAACCTATTTGACGACACCCATGACGACTTTTCTGTCAAAGTGACAGTCAGCAACGTCAGTTAACGGTCGGGTAAAATAGGGTAAAACCGTTTCTAAGGGTACTTTTATAGGCCCTGTTAGGTAATGCTGATTATAAAAACAATGACCAACTTGAAGCCCTAAGTTCAGAGTTAGTTTAGCCTGACTTTTCGTAGAAATTTACTTCCTGTCATATTTTAATCAATAATTAATCCTGAAATCAATCGAACGGATTAAATCAATTTCAATCGTATCTTAAGTAGATTAATTTAATCGCGAATAAATTAACCGTCGACTAATTTCGACGACGAAAATAAAACAAACAATAGATTTATCCTAAAATGTGTTATGTAATATTCACGAGAAAAACCACATGAAAGTTTTGTATATTATTAATATTTAGTTAGAGCATTGTGAAGAAGAATCTAAAATAATACCTAGCCGAAAATACAAATGACACGTCAATAACGTCACTATTAAAATGAAAGGACAAACTCATCATTTGATAGAACGGTACTCTTTTCGGTGATTCATAATTTAAAATAAGAAAATGTGCTTATGTCCATGACAGTGACAGGTGTATTACCGGTAATGGTTTTATTGGTATTTTATCAAATAGAGGTAATGTTGTCAATAGTCGAAACCGCTATTACATTTGAATACCGGTTTTGATTATACCGCTAATTAGACATTTAGTGATATAAATACCGAAATGCAATGATAACCGGTTATACCTTATTTAAACCGGTAGTAACAATACCGGTAACGATCCCTGGTTTTAAAATCCCAAGTCAATAAATAACCTCTAAACTCTGTTTATCTCTTGTTTGAATTAAGGCATTTGCTAGAAATACTTACCTATTTCGTATCATATTTAAAATTGTTAATTCCTTTTAAGCGAGCAATGTCAATTAAAGTGTAGTTATCGGTTATAGGGCGACGTCTATACACGTTGCTCGCCTGAAAGCGATGAGATCTACCAAGATCCAATCGAAGGATAAGAAAAACAAACTGAAGTAAAAGTCATGTACAAAGAAACAAAAATACCAAGGCCTCAAGTGTGGAGTCGAACCAAATTCCTCCGTTTACCGAGGTAAACCTTGGTATTTTTTTCTTTATAGGTTACGAGTACCTATGACATTTACTTCAGTTTATGTCAAGATAAATTTTCTATGGAAATATTTTAATGTGTTCTCAGAGGACAGGAAATCGTCAAAGGTCCTTCGTACGAAAAATCGACACGAGCTTATCGAATACAGCTAACCACGATTAAATAGGTAGGTAAGTCATTGAAAAATACTGTACAGCCTTCCACAACACAGAGGTAAACATCGTAAATTAATGATTTAAAAGGCAGTAAGTATAAACCACACAGTTGACGAAATTCGAAGACGCTAGCTGATAGGTGCAATTGGCCAATAAAAATATTGCCCACCATAAGGCTGTCAATTGACCGGCCATTGCAACGGAAGATATACGAGTATGCTGGTCTCCTCCGTACCAATAAATTTCTACTTTATAGCTTCAATTTCATAAAAGATTTTGTTGTCAAACTGTGTAAGTAGGTATTTATTATGATCCAAATATTTATTGTGATTATAATTTTGACCAACTACCGGAACAGGAGCTACCATACAATGCTTTATGCGGGTCATTCTTAAAATGAGACAATGTTACGAAATTTGAATATTATGGACCCATATCAAGATTTTCAAGTTTTTATTCTGTTTCAAAAAAATGGAACAAAGAATGAAGACTCATCAGACATCAGTGGGCTCATAAACAGATAACTGCATTGGTTACACTGGAAATTAACGGCGACGGGCCGATTAACGTGTTTTAAAATGAAATAATCATATAAGTAATTAATAGTATTTCACTTGACAAAATATACCTGGAGAAATATATCTGGAGAGAATAAGATACCTACTTAGGTGTACGGTGAAATTTCAGGTTTGAGTTTGTCAAGTGAAAAACAGTTTTTACAACTTAGAACAGAGGTCATTTCGTAAGGATTTATACTTAAATTTAAACGGATCACAATAGTGAATTGTTAAGGCAACGAATTGAGACTAGAAACTCTGGCAATAAACACACTTGAGCTAGAGTTAGTCGTTGCTAAACTTTGTGTCCAGTGTTTCGCCTCCAAGAGACCGTACAATCAATGTACGCTATTTTACTACCAGTTCAAACTTGAGAGGTTTTATTTCGCGTGCTTGTACAACTCTTGAGCTTGAATAGCTTAATTTCATCCGATGTCATACCTACTTAAGTGTTATATTAAAAAGCTGTTTAGGTAGGTAACATATTCATATTCATATTCATATTTTTTATTGGTAAAAGTAAATTACATGTCAGTGGTTACATTACATTTCATTGTGTCAAATATCAATAAAAATAATAACAATAGGTAGTTCAATTAAATGGTTATATAATACATCGTATTCACTGAATACATTAGAAAATGCGTTAAATGCTTTCAAATACGAATCAATTTTACATATGCGTTAAATGCATTAAAGTATTAATTAATAATATATTAAAATACGAATTAAATACAATTTTTTTTTTTACAATGTTAATGTGTGGGTCGATGACACCTTATCGAGAAATTCATCGATGGTATAACAGGCCATATTTAGTAATAGTGTCTTAAGTTTGTTGGAAAATGTGACGTCGCTGGGTGCACTTCTGATTGCGATAGGTAATGCGTTGAATAATTTAGCCCCCAACACACTGACCGATTTCTTGGCTTTGGCGGTATTATGTGGCGGGATCAGAAGAAGACTTCCACCGCGCGTGCTTCTGCCTGACTGCTGCTCACGGGTTTTATACGAGCCTATATTATTTCTAACATACTTACATGCTTCTAAAATGAAGACACTAGGCAATGTTAGAATTTTAAGATTTACGAATAATTCGTGTGCCGAGTGGTCGTATGGTTTCCTCGCGATTATTCGTATTGCGCGCTTCTGAAGTTTGAACACTCGCTCACGATCGGCCGCTGTCGCCCAGAGGTCAGCACCATAGGTTAGGATCGAATGAAAGTATCCGTAATATGATTTTTTCATATTTTCGTCTGAAAGTGTTGGGGCCAGTCTTGACAATGCAAAGGCAGCTGAAGCCAATTTATCACAAGCCATGTCTATGTGAGCTGACCACGTTAGACCCGAGTCAATGATGAAGCCTAAGTATTTAGTTTGATCAACTTGTGGTATTTGAGCGTTATCAATATTCTGTTGTTACGAATAATTAGTCATAGGCCAAATAGAAAACACTTCATGTAAGTATTAAAAGGTAGACCGATAACAACATAAGAAAGTATTAAATATATAAATATTATGCACATGTAATGTACATATGTAATGTAATATGGTGGCAAGCCACAATGCATTGACCCGCCGCCCAACATCCTGTGATATGTGCCGATCCCACTTGTTACTAGTGTAGTAGGTACATTTACATATTTATTGTAGTATGTAACCATGTGATTCTGATATTTTACACATACAGATATCTGATCTGATATTTAAAAAACCGGCCAAGAGCGTGTCGGGCCACGCTCAGTGTAGGGTTCCGTAGTTTTTCGTATTTTTCTCAAAAACTACTGAACCTATCAAGTTCAAAACAATTTTCCTAGAAAGTCTTTATAAAGTTCTACTTTTGTGATTTTTTTCATATTTTTTAAACTTATGGTTCAAAAGTTAGAGGGGGGGGGACGCACTTTTTTTTCCTTTTTTATTTTTGCACTTTGTTGGCGTGATTGATATACAAATTGGTACCAAATTTCAGCTTTCTAGTGCTAACGGTTGCTGAGATTATCCGCGGACGGACGGACGGACGGACGGACGGACGGACGGACGGACGGACGGACGGACAGACAGACATGGCGAAACTATAAGGGGAAGTTGACTACGGAACCCTAAAAATGGAATTATGTTTTTAAAGAACTAAGTTACAGTTCACACTCAGAGACACTAGTTCGCACTCAGAGACACTGAGTTACAGACAGGAGGAGCATGTCATAAAAGAAAATATCAATATCTACTATTATAGACGTATTAGGTCGTATTAGTCATCAATTTTATATCACGCAAGCCACATGTTGAGTTGCCTCTATAGGAAGTGTTTCAACTCCAAAAAGTCGACTAGCGTAAAGTTAGCACTGACCGTATCGTTCACTATGACACGGAGAATGTCAAAACCAACCTTTAACAGCACCGCAATAGGAACCAGGGCGCGAGTCTCCGTGAATGACACGATTTATCCTCGTGAGACCCAGATCAATTTTTATGCTTTTGAATTTAGAACTTTCTTTTATTTCTATAAAAGTTTAAACCGTATGTAGTCGCACGAGCACGCCAGGACTTAAAGAGGCTATAACCACCAATTAATTGTTTTGCGGTTACAGTCTGGCGTGTACAAGCTAGTTGTGAATGAGTCAACGGGGAAGGACCAAAAACAGAACGTAAAATTGATTCATTATTTAATTGTAAGCGTCCGCTAACCGTGTTATGGTGTACAGTTTTTATAAAATAAATCGACCCAGTTTTGCAAAGACGTCATTTAAATGAACATTGATCAAACCGGAAAGCCCTGGCGGTTACAAATGACAACCGAACGTAAATTAGCCCTAAGGGACAGCTTTACATTATCGATGCATGATCAAGAGGCCATTAATATTTTGATCATAAAACTGTAATGCAATACCGGTACCAGAGGGTAATTCAGAGAAGTGAAATTACATATAGATACAATATAGTTACTTAGTAGCGATATAATTCACTGATTTGAAACTATATCAAACACAAAGTTATGCGGATAATAAACACTTAATTGCAAATACGTACTTACTTAAATATTCAACATATTTTAATTATGAGGGCAAAATCCTGATACACATAAAAATGAATTGGTATCATATTGGAACACTCTGAACATTGTCCTAGGTACATAAATCAGGATTATGTAAGCTTGACAGCTTAAGGAGCAATAACCAGCAAGAAATGTGGGTTTATCCAGGTAATTTCAATCTCAGCTTTCTGGTTCACTCTTAATTCAGGCAGAGCTTAAGACCTAACAATACCGATAGGTTAGAGAACAGTTGTCAATTATATCAATAAACAATATTATTATTGGATTTTTAATACGACACGACAAATCCTTTGAAACTATTCTGGAAAGCAAGCCAGCCTGGCTATTATGCTTCCAATTTTATCACTTATCAACGTGGATAAGACATCTGTCACGCTCACACTGACATACCTTGCCAGAACGTGACGGATGCTTTATCCATGTAGATAAATGATAAAATTGGAAGGATAATAGCCCTGCAGGTACAGGCAAACCCAAATGCAGTCATTTGGATCAAAAGAAAAAAGTAATGTTCTCGATGCGACATCAAAAAGTCAAAGAGAAGGAACTTTTGACACCATAAAAATCTTTCCTCCACTTATGTGCATTGTATATTTCCAATGATACATATTTTTATTAATAAGGGACAACTCTGAATAATACCTACTCACCAAACATAGTTGTATTTTAACTTTTAACCGCTATTTACGTAAGCAGCGGTCGACTTCCTTACGTTAATGTTATACCGAGGACTAATTTACCTGAACATTTGAATTATAAAAATACCTGTACAGTCAGTATAAAAAGCAGAAAATCTTAACTATTTACCTATTGGTACTGCATACTAAATAACTCACTGGTTACTCTGGTTAGGTCTGGGGTAATTTGACCAAAGCTATTGAAAACTCTAAACCTATATCTATACCTAAACTGTAACTTGTGTAATAGGTAATATAAATAGTTTTCACATGTTCAGTGTTTCAGTTCAACGACATCTCCAATTAGTAGTGACCTAAATGTTCACAAAGGAAGATATACAATTAATATGATTCTGGAAGGACTCGGGCACAGCCCACTAGAAATTGTAACGTTATTAAAAGTTAAAACGTATTCAATGTTTTTAGTGTAAGTTAAATTAGCCTAATATTCCCTTTCGAAAGAATTTGACCACGAACCGATCGGTACTTTGAAGCGATTCTGAATATGCTTTTAAGGTATGCCATGTCTCCTCTTGTTTTACAACCGTATTACGCGAATCATAAAACAGGGGCTTCTGAAAAAGTTCAGTCAGTTTTCACACCTGTAGGTAGGTAATACAATTCACATCGACTAAGCGCAGTGACTCAGACTGGGTAATTTGGGTTTCCCCACACAAAATGCAAAGTCACTGAACTAGGAATCCGCAACCAGGTGACCACTAGTCTACCCTCGCACGTAACTCTCGGTGACTCGGAGATGACCGTGTGTCATCACGAGCATCCGCAATACTCGTGGATGCTGGAAACATTAGATATTTATGACGACATTTAAATTATTATTTGTTCAACGAGTTTTTGAACAGAAGGTTAACAGTGTTTAAATTAAAATATACTACTTAATATCGTGGTTATTTAATATTAAATAGAAATTAATTAAGTGGTTAAGTAGGTACATATTTGATATTGCTGGCCATTTGAACAATTTAAAAATACGTGCCATCGCATGATTTGCATGGAAGTACTGGGTTCGAATCCAGGACTTTTTCTCTTTTTTTTTAATACTACGTCGGTGGCAAACAAGCATACGGTCCGCCTGATGGAAAGCGGTCACCGTAACCTATGGACGCCTGCAACTCGAAGAGTGTCGTATGCGCGTTGCCGCCCCATTAGAAACTTGTACACTCCCCTTTGCTGCGTATGCACAGCAAAAGGAGTGTACAAGTTCAAAGGAGGGTTTGGGTTGCCGACGACTCAAAGGACAATAGACGGAACAAATTAGTTCCGTAAGTCTTCCCGTCGTCAGCACCCCGCACCCTCGTTGAGCTCTGGCAGCCTTACTCACCGGCAGGAACACAACACTATGTGACACTATTTTTTGTTTTATTATTATACATAAATGTATATGTACTCGTACAGTAGTTACTGAGCGTTTTCCACAAAAAAGATTAAAAACCTATTATCTTACATGGTAATAATTTTAGGGTTCGTCGAACTCAGAATTTCTAACATAATTATCCTAATCTGATATTTTAAAAAATTCCAAAAAGTATAGATAAATTTTAGTTTCTAAACTACGATCCGAATGATTTTTTTTTCTAATTGTTTATTTTGCATGGAGCAAGGGTATTCAAATCGCTTTTGAAATCTTAAATTAGTAAATGAAAATGCAATAGTTAACTGAGTAAGGTAATGCTTTAAAAACTCAAGTGGACTTTTTTTATCTAAGGAGTGATTTCGATAAAATATTATATTTAGCGAGGGTATTAAAAGTTGTGTTTTATATCTCAACTTAATAAATAGAAAATCAAAATGACAATAAAAAAATCAATATTATGTTCTCTAAGATAAAATTGATACCTTCGGCTCTCCATTCTTGCTCGGTCAATAAAAAAAACGAAATTTATATCCAAAAAAATACAAAAAGTTTATAGAATCCTGGGAATCGAACGCACCTTCACGGCGTGACAGACGATTGTTCCCCAACGACGCCATTACATAACACGCTGTTACCGACGAAATTGGGCTATACATATATAATTATTTAAATATAAATAATAATGTCAAATCCATACTAATATTACAAATGGGAAAGGGTGTGTGTCTGTTTGTTTGTCCGTCTTTCACGGCAAAACCGGAGCGACGAATTACCGTGATTATTTAAGGGGATTTAGTTGAAGGGATGGAGAGTGACATAGGCTACTTTTTGTCTCTTTCTTACGCGAGCGAAGCCGCGGTCAAAAGCTAGTTTATTATAAACTAGCTTTTACCCGCGGCTTCGCCCGCGTAATAAAAGTATTCTTATTGAAACGTTTACAAAAAATAAGATTTTCATTTGGATCTGTAGGTTTCTTTGTAGGTACAGATGTCCGCGATTATTTCGATTAAGGTAAAGCGGGGCAATTCTCGACTGGAGGGCCATTGTAACTGATCTATTTGCTGTACGGTCCGGTTTTGGCTGACTGTACCTTACACATATTACTATTGCTTTAAAATAAATTCTTGCAATGATTGTAGAATTGTTACAAAGCGACCACAGCGTAGGTAGTAGGTACGAATATGTATGTATTTTACCTATTTAAATATTTATACTGGGGAAACTTCATACAATCCACATAGCCAGTATCTCGACGCTATGGTCGGTAGGGTAGAAAGTACTTCCTTGCATTATCGCTTACAATTTTTTCCATTTTGCTTATACTTATTGCAAACGTAAACATATAAAAGGCAAGCAAACAACGATCTTCTTACAGCACATTGAATGTAATAGTTATTACGGATGCAGGATACTCGCCGATGCCTACTTACTAATACCTTCCCACTGAGCCACCTGCATTTTATCCCCGTCCCCGTCCCCTATTTCTATCCCTATCCCTATCCCTAACCCTATCCCGTTCCGTCCCTGTCCCTGTCCCTGTCCCTGTCCCTGTCCCTGTCCCTGTCCCTGTCCCTGTCCCTGTCCCTGTCCCTGTCCCTGTCCCTGTCTCTATCCCTATCCCTAACCCTATCCCGTTCCTGCCCCTGTCCTTGCCCCTGTCAAATTATCATGCTAGGAGGTGAACTATAAAAAATCCTTTCTTAGTGCTCCTCTAAGGAACTTCCGTGTTAATTTGAAATCTCTTGAACCAGAAGTAAAGATAAAAACTAAAGCTATACTTATGGCTATTTTGGATATTTTAACCTCATTGCACAACAACAGGGGAGAAAATTTCTTTTCCACCTCATTAAATTTTAAAATCGTTGTATTTATCGTGATCAGCGACCCGATAAACCATAAAAACGATACCCATATTGTGCTTTTGACTTTACCCCCTTTGCACCCCTTTAGGGGTCAAATTTCTTTAGAAATCCTCTTGTGAAGTTTCGAATAAAATAGTCAAACTAATCTTGTTTCCCCATACAAACTTTGAACCCCCATTTCACCCTTTTAAGAGGAGAATTTTGAAAAATCCTTTCTTAGTGCTCCTCTACGCCATATAAGGAACCTATGTGCCAAATTTGAAATCTCTAGGACCAACAGTTTCGGCTGTGTGTTGATATGTCAATCAGTCAGTCAATATCTTCTTTTATATATTTAAACCCCATTGCACCACAACAGGGGAGAAGGTATTTCACTTCCGCCTCGTTAGATTTTAAAAACGTTGTGTTTATCGTGATATTCGTGATCAGCGACCCGATAAACCATAAAAACGATACCCATATTGATTTTTTGACTTTATCACCCCCTTTTCACCCTTTTAGGGGTTAAATTTTCAAAAAACCTGAAACACGTAGTCAGTCATATGTCTTAAGGAATCTTCCTGTGAAGTTTCGAATAAAATAGTCAAACTAATCTTGTTTCCCCATACAAACTTTGAACCCCCATTTGACCCCCTTAGGAAGTGAATTTTGGAAAATTCTTTCTTAGTGCTCCTCTACACTATATAAGGAACCTACTTGACAAATTTGACGTCTCTAGGACCAGCGGTTTCGGCCGTGCGTTGATATGTCGGTCAGTCAGTCAATATCCTCTTTTATATATTTTTTTGATATTTAAACCCCATTGCACCACAACAGGGGAGAAGGTATTTCACTTCCGCCTCGTTAGATTTTAAAAACGTTGTATTTATCGTGATCAGCGACCCGATAAACCATAAAAACGATACCCATATTGATTTTTTGACTTTATCACCCCCTTTTCACCCTTTTAGGGGTTAAATTTTCAAAAAACCTGAAACACGTATTCAGTCATATGTCTTAAGGAATCTTCCTGTGAAGTTTCGAATAAATTAGTCAAACTAATCTTGTTTCCCCATACAAACTTTGAACCCCCATTTGACCCCCTTAGGAGGTGAATTTTGGAAAATCCTTTCTTAGTGCTCCTCTACACTATATAGGGAACCTACGTGCCAAATTTGAAATCTCTAGGACCAGCGGTTTCGGCTGTGCGTTGATATGTCAGTCAGTCAGTCAGTCAGTCAGTCAGTCAGTCAGTCAGTCAGCTTCTTCTTTTATATATTTAGAAGATGGGAAAAGCTGGTTACTCTATAATCTGAAGTGGAAGAATTCGTTGTTTCACCAAAGATAATGTGTGTTTGTTTGTTTGTCCGTCTTTCACGGCCAAACGGAGCGACGGATTGACATGTTTTTTAAGTGGAGATAGTTGAAGGGATGGAGATAGTGACATATGCTACTTTTGTCTCTTTCTAACGCAAGCGAAGCCGCGGGCTGCACGGGAAGCATGGTCGCGCGATAGACGATAAAATATCAGGCCGTCCCTGTCGCACTATTAGTAAGTGCGATTATAGGGACGGCCAGATGTTTTATCATTTATCGCGTGACCATAATTGCCTGCCTGGACCAGATTATATTGATGATAATTTGATGATAATTATTATTTGTAACCATTTAGTTAATATTGTCTTCAGTTACCGCGATAGTTACTCATGAAATAAAAACTATGAAAACGGATTAAATCGCGTATAATGAGTTTAAAATTCATCCCGATGTTTCGAACACTTTTACAGCGTTCGTGGTCAACGGGTGACTGAGGAAAAATTACAATGTGCAAAAGCTACCCATATTCTTGTATATAACCATTTAGTTGTTGAAGAAAAACATTCACACAACAATAACATAGGTCAACCAGCTCAGTAAATGCAATACATTACTAATACTATGCCCACACTTTGACCTATGTATAATGTATTATACCAGACGTGTAATATTTTATTTTATCAACAAAGGCATAATAAAGGATTGTATTGTATTTTTGTATGAAAATAAAAAATAGGAAAGCAATATAGTAATAGTCAAATATTTCATTTAAAAAATATATAAAAAAATCCAAAAAAAGTTCAAATGATTAAAAAAAACTGCGGGATGGAACTCAGAATCACCTGCTTCATAATCGGGGCATTTGACCAAGACGCCATTTCGATTTACATTAGCAGTGCCGAAATATACGATATGTATCTTTATTGACAAAATGCGTCATTATTTCTGAGTCTGCTTGAGTTAACTAAACCAATATCTTTAATAATTACTTGTCAAGAGCCAAGTGTCACTGATGACAATGTCAATTAAAAATGCGCGAAATATGACGGCTCTGTGTCTGTACACAAAATTTGGCACGCACATTTACGTAAAATTAATAAAAAATTCACATGGATTTGTCCATGATTTCTGTATGAAACAATGTATTTCATTTACTACCGCGACGACGGATAATGTATAGTAGATGTATGCGCATATTTTTATTTAGTTGTAGTGTGCGGTGACTAAATAAATGGTAGATGTTTTTTGTATGGAAAGCGAGCCACCTTAATAGATTTGAGATTCCTCGTTCCATTTTCTTAACATTCAAATAATTAAAAAAAAATCCGACCAATTGTGAATTTCTTCTTTATTGGAGAGATAAGATTTCGCGAAAGGTTGATGAGATGTAGGTCAGGACCTCGGGACAATAACAAATGAGCTAACTACATTGAGGCCGTTATAAAGTTCCGGTTTTTATGCAGCGTCATTTTATCTTTCGATAACAAATAAAGACGTACCTAATCGAACTTAAACTGTCATGGTGAGACATACGAACAATAAGATTACGGTTAAAACTTACGTGAATTTATTAGTCACTCGCGCAACATATTTTGGAGATTCTAGTTTCTCCATTTATGAAGGTAGACTTGAAACATCTTGCACCGGTCATAACTGCTGCTTAATCAAACACTTGTATGCTTGAACATGGAGACCTGGGTTCTCCGAAACATGTCGCGTGAGTTGTTTAGTCAGAGGAAAGAAAATTTTACGTAAGTTTTACCCGTGAAATTGTTTTAACTAAAGAAATGTGGGAGGGCTCCGGCCCCCAGAGTAGCCGCGAGTGGATTTGAAAACCCATTTGCTGAAAAGGGTTTTTTTCACCCGTACGCCAATGATGGTATTTGCATACTAAAAGAAACTGGTAGGACATACTCTACCCCAATATAAATTTAAGCGCATACAAATGATGTCGTCTGTAATATTTAATAGTAAGAGTAACTGGAACGCCCGGGCGTGTCACATGCGAATTGCCGACTTTAAATAGGTACTTTTTGTTACTTAGGTACCTATTTACCTATCGTAAACTAGATTTCCCTTATGAAACATAACATGCCTCAATTACCTTAAATAAGTATTTACCTACGTTTTACCCCTTCCGTACCAAAAAGTTACAAAAGGAACCCTTATGGTGCCGCTCTGTCTGTCTGTGGGTCTGTCCGCCTGCCACATTATTTAATATCTCGAGAAATACTTATGCTATCGATATGAAATTTGGAATAGTCATGAACCTTGTGAACATCTACAAATTGAAAGTATTATTTTTTTTAATTTATTAATATTAATTATAGAAAATGGTCAAAATGAAAGGGGGGCAAACTGTAAATGTCAAGTGACTAGGTAAAGTGGGGTGTAGTTATAAAGGTGTGCGTGTGGATTGAGTGAGCACCTTCCGAAAATAAAAAAAAGGCACGTATTTAACCGGGCGACTAAATAACCATAGAAATGGGAATCAAAAATAATAGTTTGGCGACTAAAATGGGGCCTCAAAATATTTCAATATGAGGTAGCATTTTAATGTCATTACGGCTACGGTTTATTCAGACGCGAGTACCAACTATTTATTTGGCAACTGAATTATTATATTGGAGACAATTTAAGAGATACAGTTTAATAGGAAAACGGCTGTCTATTAATATAAAATATACAGTTCTTTTAAAATATTTATGTAGCATATTAATACTAGACATGGCGAAACTATAAGGGTTCCTAGTTGACTACGGAACCCTAAAAAACCTGACACGTTAGTGGTTCATTTTGTATTTTACAAATTCCTTACTAAACTATACACATATAATAGCGGTCTAAATCTTATGTTTTTCATCAAAATTCGGCTTTTCAAAAGTGTGAGGATTGAGTGAGCATAAGAAACTATTTGTAAAAAATTAAATACGTAACTAGGTGATCTAAAATTTATAAAGGTAGGTTGGCATATTTTTTACTAAATGTTAGTATATAAATATTATATGTTAAATGAATACATTCACTGTTTTCGTTGGTAGTTTGTGAGAACTGAGTGAGCACATGTTAATGACTGTATCTTTTGATTTATCTTTTTACAAATTCAGAAATTCGTTTTACAATTGTTTTAGAACTTTTACTAAATGATCAGCATATTTTTTTTTTCGGAAAGTGCTCACTCAATCCACACGCACACGTTATAAAGAGCTCAAACTGTAGCTACATTATTAAATCTTTTTTTTATATATTTTTTGTTGAGGAAAAAAATGTTTTTTGAAGGAAAATTAAAAAAAATATATCCCCCTCCCTCCTTCTCTCCGAAGTTTACCAACGAAAATTCATTAATGTTTTTATCCGACATGGCTATTACTTATAATAAAAATTACAGGAAAAATTAAATCGTACACATTATCTTGAAAACATTTTTTTAATTTATAAAAAACCTTTTATATTTACCAAACGTCAGACTAAAACAAACGAATAATTAGGTACTGTGACTTATATTGAATGAGTGTTGCGTTGATGAATAACGTTTAAAAAAACAACAGTTAGTACCTAACTACGTTTTGTTAAAACAAATGCTTTTAGTAACTTAATCAACAACGTTTTCTTCTATCTTCTCTTGTCATTTAGTTAGGATATCTTTAGAGCCTTCAAGGACAACGCTCTCAACAAAATATATTTAAATTTCGCAGAATTATTTTATTTACGTTTTCTGCAGTTCGTTAAACTTATCTTTGATGAAAATTGAGAGAAACAATATGGCTACTTGTGTAGTTATTATACTTTTTACTTAATGAAAGTTTCGCCGGGCCGGCGCACTTTTATGTTTTTTAATCTTCTTTAATTGACCGTTTGTTTTACTTATCTACATGTACAAGTGTTGTAAAGTTTGTGGTGTCAGTCATACCTGCCACATAAAGAGGAAAAACGTTATTATCTATTGGGAGCAAAAAAAAACGCACCTACCTACACATAAATATCGCCGAAACCCAACGACGGATTTTTTATTCTAGTTAAAGTTACCTTAGTCCTTAGTGACGTCATTGATTTGTGATGGCATAATACTTTTAGAGGTAGAGGAATGGAGCTAATACTTTTTTGACACCTTTTGTAGCGTGCCCAGTAGGACATATCTTTCACTAAACTTGATAAGTCCTTTTACCAAGCAATGCAATTCAAGTAATTAGCAATGGATGCAAATGGGTTTTCGACTTGCATGATCGAGGAGCCAGGATAACTGTCCAGCTTCGTCGTTCCGATCGCTCAGAAAGGGAAGAGTTCATACGAAGATTACCGATTACGGGTCTCTAATAAAGGATCTTGAGTTCAAGATATACTGGTTCTCTTGAATCCTTTGCGCCTATAAGCCCATAGTGAATACTTGCTTAGAGTGCCACATCCTGCGTGCGCTGCCTTCGGCATACTGATTCCGCAGGTACGCCGCGAATCAGAAAGACTTAACTATCTATGAGATGACGAAAAGTTACTGTCTTCTGTCTTCGCTGTGTCACTTTTCTGATGCCGCGTGGCGCCTGCTCCTATGTCAACTAAGCGACGAATAGATATCCGTAAAATATATGTAACAACACAGACGTGTGAAATTAGATATTACATTTGTACATTTTATTTAACACACTCGCTGCCGGCAACAAGTATTAAAAGCATAGGCGTAATGATATGTTATTTTTAATTTAAAAGGTCCATTAAACTATGTATTACCAAGGATGATTTATATAGGATTTACAATCTTCATACTAAGAATCGTACCTCAATTTTCTAGCGCCACTATTAAATACTTGTGTATTTACGTGATATCATGGTAAAATAAAGAAAAATTTCACCACCCCCTTTCTTCCCGTGGGTGTCGTAGAAGTCGACTGTGGGATATGGGTTAAATTGTGTCGTAGGCGAGAGGCTGGCAACCTGTCACTGCAATGTCACAGTTTCGTTTTTTTTTTTTTTTACTTCATAGTTCATACTAAGAATCGTACCTCGATTTTTAGCGACACCCATTGAATACTATCATAACTACACTGATAATGCCTACAATTTTTTTTTCAATGTATATTGACGTGATATCATGATAAAGAAATAATTATGTCATTTTTCTTATAAAAAAACACGCAAAAATATTTGGGAAAATATAATTTAATTTTGGCCACTTCCAGGCTGCGAACAGCGCCATCTAGTTTTAAGCCTAAAAGGCCAATACATGTCAGTGGTACGCTTTTTTGTCTGAGCTTTGTCAGTTCAGTATTAAATCGTTCTTGGTATTACTAAAAACAATTTTATTGTAAAGTGATTAACATTTATGTAAATAGATGAAACACTCAATAAATAAACATTGAATCGTATTTTTACCTGCTATCGTCCAAATTATTAGAACCAAGATGCGAAGATAACGATATCAACACCCAAACCCTTATTTCACAACAGGAACTAACAGCCCGGCTAGCTCAGTCGGTAGAGCATGAGACTCTTAATCTCAGGGTCGTGGGTTCGAGCCCCACGTTGGGCGCATGTTTTTGCATTTTTTTTACGCAATTGCTTACAATTTACGCTGTAACTCATTATTTTTGTCCTTTATGTCGATTATAATTGTAACAATCAATCAATTGTCGCTGCGTGTGTCACGGCTGAGTCACACATATATCAAACGGACTGTAGTTTTTCGATAAGGAAATAACACAGACAGTGGTGTCGTAACTCATTGTTGCAGATCAATCTCTAACAAACATTTCACAAGTCATGAATGTTATAATTCATACATAAAATATTTTTTAATACATAACATGTTTACTGTGGAGCTCTTAATTGTAAACTTTATGGCTTTCTAATAATAATTACCAAGTTTACCAACATATGAAATAAAACTGTGGAAACGGATTATTTCATGAGTAACTATCGTGGTAACCGAAGACAATATTAATCGCCTATCTACTTAAGTAAGACTATAGTTTTCACATTGTCCGATCCGACAGAAAGGATGTCAAAGGCGTGTCAAAGATACTTTATGATATACCTGCAATATCGGTATTATCGGTCTTACATTTTGAATCTCGCATATGGGATTTTGTCACTAAAATACCGGTTGAAAACGGTGAATTGCTTATTATTTTCAGTGACAATTTTCTGAATTCGAACGCGTGAGACTCAAAAATCGGCCCGCAGGTGAAAACACACATACCGTGACACAAATGTGGGGGCGATGGACAATCGTGTTAAAGACGTTATTTGGCTTTCTGCGTTTTTTAAAGCATTCGCTTTTTTTCTCGCTACCTATAGAGAATAACGTAAAATACATATGCCTATAAAAGTCACAATAAACTTCGAAAATGCAGCCGCGATGCAAATTGAATCGGGTTCAATAAAGTATGCAAATATAATTATATCGCGCGTAAATCCCGTGATTTTTCACCTCCGATCAACCCCCGGGCCACGCGTAAGCTGACTGTGCAGTGATTAGCGAGTGCCGAGAATGTTCATCTCAAATCAACCAGTATTCGCTGGGTGCCGGACTTTCTACGTTAAACCTAATGTAGTCAAATTAGTTACAACTTTGATAGCCACAGTTGTAACTAATTTGACATTCCATACGATTACGTACGCCTCTGTCGCCAATCCTTCCCGAATGATGCTGATTAGGGGGCACTTTTATTTAAAAAAGTAAATTGTTGGTGTTAGGATTATGAATTTTCATAATAATTTCTACAAAATTTCGGTGCTTTTTCCGTTTTTACCGATATTTATTAATTTCGACCGTTTAAGTTCTACTGCACTACTAGGCATGACAATTCTACTCATTAATATGTACATATAACTGAGAACGAGTGTTCAATGCCACTAAATTTCCATTTTCTAAAGCTCGTAAATATTTCAAAAATATCGGTCAGGAGCTTAATCAGGAGTTTCTAATTATACTGGTCCCTCCTCATGTAGACTATCACAAGTGACATGAATGCACGGCTTTATTTAAATCGCGCCTTACACAACTTACCACCCTTTATTAAAAAAATAAACGAACTCTTTGTTACGGCGCCAGCTCCAATTATTCTGTAATCCACACCCACGGCGTACCCCCTAATTTCGGGAATCGGATTTGTCGGTAATGCTCGACTGTTGCATACAATCGGATCGGACTCAAGTTAACGACTACATTATAGGTAGACAAGTTTCTCGGTGACAATATTGTTTTGTATATTTATCAGTCAAAGTAGGTTAAACTTTAAAGCGTAGATAGATAGATAGATAGAATACTCTAAACGCGTAATGAGGTTCTAAAATTGTGTCGAGAGATGGACGGCAGTAAATTAATCTGACCACTTTTTGCAAGCATGATAAAAATGCGTATAATATAAGTATAATAATAAATATATCATTAATTACAGTTCACTCAATCGAGTGTATTTTCGTTGCACGCGCTATCTAGCGGCGAGTAGCGGTATCTTTACTAAGTATGTACATAGGTTAAAAGTACGCTTTAAATGATACCCAGGTATAGGACTAGGTGGCAGCACTTGTTGTACTAACAAGATTTATATAATAAAATAAATTAGAACTTAGCCATCTAGTAAGTTTGATAAAAAGATTGATAAAATTAAATATCCTATACATTTCATAAGAGTGTACTCTTATATATTTTTTTACATGAAATCATGGTCTTATAACGTATACCACAATTTCGAAATCACTTCATAAGCCGAAATAGCTCAGTTGGGAGAGCGTTAGACTGAAGATCTAAAGGTCCCCGGTTCAATCCCGGGTTTCGGCAGTTCTTTTGTTTTTGATGTTATTGACATCTTCTCAGATATTATCGCAATATGTAATGTAATAATTAGCAAATTATGAAGATGCGTTTAGAATTTTTAGTGTAGTCGTTTTGTGAAATGTATTTGTGCGTTTAAATCAATTTACAATAGGAACACTATAAGGAATTGTCGTATAATACAATTCGTTTAATACAATAATAATTATCATCAATTTAAGAAAAAACTTAAAAACCAAAAGCTATAAAATTAAAAAAATAACTGCATCGGCCGGGAATCGAACCCGGGCCGCCCGCGTGGCAGGCGAGCATTCTACCACTGAACCACCGATGCTCATGGTGAAGAGCTTGAAATTACGTTTCTATTCATAAATCACAAAACAGTGTAATCCTAATAATAAAATTAAATACATAATATGGATACAAAATAGTTACTACAATGAATAATGATAATGATGATTTATTTATAGTAGAGGTAACATACTAAATTATATAAAATGTATACAAGGTGCTCGCGAGGAACCCATATATAACTTTAACGGCATATTCTTGGTCACATTTTAAGACTAAAATGTCATATAAACTTTTCTAGATTTCGTCTAGTTTCAGAGTTATTGCCAATTTCAAAAAAACATTTCCGTATTGTTACTCAGTAGAAAAGGTCTTCTTAACGGCGCTGATGCGCAGTTGTGGAGCATAGCTCACAGTAGTCATTGATAGAATGTGACAAGAAAAACTTCCAAAAAATTTGGTTTTTAGAAAAATAAATTAAGGAAGTCATTTTATTTGCCAACTTCATGGATAAAAATTACTTTATATGTGAAAATACGTCCAAAAAAGTAAAAAAAAAAATTTTTTTTTTTCGCGAAAATTTTTAAAATTTCTTATAACATTTTTTTTTTCTTTTGGCCTCAGAAACGCGTGGTTCAAGTTATGAGGGTTCCTCGAGAGCACCTTGTATAGGTATTATAGGTAACGATAACGAGTATGCGAAAATTGCGTATCGGTAATATTGACACGCCGCATTTAAGTTTAAAGAATTAGTGAAGCAATAAAAATACGAACCTTTTATAGTTAACTGTCAACCAGTGTAGACAAATATATACAGCCAGCGTTACGCATAAAAGCAAAAAACTCATTTTTAAATCTCTTTGGATCGTAGAATTCGTACGTAGAACCAAGTAGAACACATCCCATAATATTATGTAACAAATACCTAAGGTGTAATACGTAAGGTACCAACTACCAACAATTAAAATAAATGTCAATTAAAAATAAATTACTGTTCTTAATTTGAACTAATATAAGTAATAAATAAATATTACAGACAGATAGATGTATTTTGCCGGCCCAAGCATATAGGTAGGTACCTACCCACATAAAGGTAACATATAAGGAAAACATATTAGTAATTCCAGTTCTGTAATTAAATAAATGAGTTATTAATGTATTATTGTGGAATTACGGGTCAAAGTGTTACAAGGCATGCTTATGTACCTATCGGTCTTTATTGAGGAGCTAGAAGACAACTCGAATAAGATAAAGCGGCCCGATTAGAATCATGATACCCAATCACTATTTATTTATTTAATCTTTATTGAACAAAGAAATACAATGTACAATAGGTGAACTTAATGCCATAAGTAGAGAGCGGATCTCAGGTAGCGATGGATATGATATGACTAGTGCAATTTTTTAAATACATGTCATGTGGTTTATAATAAGGTCTTACAATCTATTTGTATGTCTTTCCCATCACGGAACAATGGTGTTCCGGACTTTTGTGAGGCGTGCGCGGGGCCGAAGCCAACGCGTAGAGGCCCTTTTGACACTTTAATGAAATGTATCATGGGACACACGCAGAGGCAACACCCGCCAGGGTGTAAGGACTATTTGAGAGTTAATGGAACCTAAAATGAACTGGGCTATTGGATGAAAGTGATGGACTAAATACTGGGCTATGGGATAAAAAACCGGACGCCTGCCTAATAAAACGGTATCCAATTTTATTACAATCTATTATTATTACATCGCACACCGCAAACTTTACTGAATAATTAGATTAAATTAGTGTTATTTTTGCGACAAACTACAGAAAAACTAAAGAGAAGTATTTTATTCTAAACTAGCGACCCGCCCCGGCTTCGCACGGGTACTATACCTACATGTAAACCTTCCTCTACAATAAAAAACCGCATCAAAATCCGTTGCGTAGTTTTAAAGATACATAGGGACATAGGGACAGAGAAAGCGACTTTGTTTTATACTATGTAGTGATAAATGAGTTTTCCCCTCACTAGCTCGGAAACACGTGTTTTGTCCTTCAATACCAGCGGGTAAAAACGCATTTTATCCACTAGTGGGTAAAGTAATTTGACCTTGAATAAAGTCAAATTAACTGCTTTAAAATTGATAAAAGTAGGTGAATCTAGTAATAAAGATGATTTACCACATGTGGAACTACTGGAAGCAGTGATAAACGCATTTTTTGCGTTGTAGTTTCCTCGCTATAGTGAGGGGAAAAAATTTGTGTTACACTCGGGTGCAAATGTATTTTACTTCTCGTGTGTTAAAAAACTCGCAAGTTCAGGATTCTATTCTCGAACCACTCGCTTCGCTCGTGGTTCAACTATAGAATCCTTTCACTTGCTCGTTTTTCAATTCCACACTCGGCGTTAAAATACAACTTTGCCCCCTTGTATAACAAATAACTATTGTATACAGCGGGCCGATTTTTGAGTCTCATTTCACGCGTTCGAATTCAGAAAATTGTCACTGAAAATAATAAGCAAGTCACCGTTTTCAACCGGTATTTTAGTGACAAAATCCCGTATGTGAGATTCAAAAATCGCCCCCCGAGTAGGTAATTTTTATTGGAAATTGACATTATTGACTTAAGATATAACTTATAACTAAGTAGGTACCTAATTATTGTGACACATTCTGTACATTCATACTCTAACGCTTGCCAAGTTGGTGGACAGATAACTTGGGCTGTTTGAATTGAATAGGTATTTTCAGCATCATAAAGCTAGAATAGACGAACTAATCCGATGGCAATAAGGAGGCACACTGACTTTATATCCCGCCAGGCGGTGCCTGTGCAAGTGTCCTAGGCATGTCACTGTCATTCATATGTGAGAGAGAGAAAAAAATATCTTCTTCTCGCTCTCACGTATGAAATTCTTTATCTGTGCCATGGACTAATAAGGTGGCACCATCTGTCATAACCTTTGAGTGTGCCTCCTCATTTCCCTACATGGGAATCGCACGCTGACTTCACGCCAACCCAACGACTGCGGCACCCCGACGGCTTTAAAATATACAACTAGGCTGCAGTACTTGCAATCCGTCTGTACCGGCCTTTGCTAAATTTACTCTTATATGCTGAGGATCCTTATTTTGTAATCGACTGGCATAAAGGTGATAGACGTCTAAAAGGTCTAACGGATTTGCAATAACAATATAAGTGGGTTTGAATTCCCAACCTAAAGATACCGTACCGTGTCGAGGCAGCTCATGGCGAGTAAACGGCTCCTTCCATGAAACCCTCCAATAACTGTCCCATAAAAATATTCCGGGTTCAACGCTGACAATAAACCAAGAATCTTATATACATACTGGATATTGCACGCCGAACATTACGTTGAAGCCAGAAAATTTGACCTTGAATTACGTCACGCCGGTCTTGCATCTCTTTCTTTAGGGTGTCCATGATTAAGCATACATTAGGGATATCCCGCGGAATTTGACGTATTACGTTTATACGACTGATTAATTTTGTAACTTATTAAATTCAAATCCGATCAATCGTTTTATCAAGAAAGTGAACATCCATCCTCACAAACTCAAAAAGTAAGGTACATTAGGGCAATTCCGAAAGTCGTCTAATTAGGAAAGTCGCATAGAAATCACCATTATTTCCGTCATATCAAGATTACTGCACCTTATTGATTATTAATGCACCTTACTAATTTGTCAACCGCCAATAAGGTCCATTTCTATACCACTCTGCAGTTACTTTGCCTTACGCCACAAAATACGGTACAGTTTTTACCAGTGGTAAACTACTGGGATTTTTTTTCAGAACCGTTCCAGAATAAGAGCGTGGTGAGTGTTGCAACACGAGGCTTAAAATATAACTTTTCTTTTACTAACTGACACCTGTATTTATTAAAAAATGTTTCAGTCACTTTAAACCATCACAACAATATTTTGGTAGAACTACTGGGAAAACTAATTAACTAGTCAACTACCAAACCAGGTGGTTTGGTAGTTAACAATGTGGGAAAAATCCCCGTAGTTAGGGCTGGTAAAACTTGGTGGTAACTAGTGGGAATAGCCCCAGAAATATAAGGGAAGTATTTCGTCACTACTTTAAAAAAATCTCGTATCTCATGCTTCTCCTCAAAGTTAAAACACAGTAAGTCTATATGCATTCCATACATACTACTACATTTTCTTTTAATTGACAGAAGAAGATACAAGTTTTTTTCAAAGTAGTGACGATTTGTCAATAGGAAAAAAATTAAATACTAGGACATTTTACAACAGTATCTTTTCTTTATTTCTTTTAAGTCTTCAGGCTAGGCTATTTATAATACGAATATAAAAGTAAAATACAAAACCACTTACAAAACAATAAAAAAAAAACATATTATAAAAAACCTAACCTAGGGTGCCGCTAGCAGCGAGGCAGGGTCCAAGCTGCCGGTGGTTAAGGATGCAGAGAGAGGAACCGTCGGACTATCCGCGCCGTATCCAAGATCACCGCCTTATGCACCTGACTCTTGATCCAACCACCTAGCGAGAGTCTCTCGAGATGTTGGTCGAGACTCTTCGCTATGAGACCGTTCGCTGAGACGACTATCGGGACAATGATCGTCGAATCAACATCCCACTTGGCGGTTATCTCGTGATTCAAGTCCAGGTACTTACTTAATGCTGTCTCCTTGTTTCATCTTTTGGAACACTGAAATGTTTAATATTATTCATGTTAATTGTAAAGACACAAACAATAAATTTGGTATTATATACTGTGATATGAATTATGAACATAGAAACCGTACCAAGTGGATAGATTTAGCTCCATTCAATAAGAGTAAATACCATGCATGAAAAAAAATTGGTCACCCTAGTCGTAAAACCACACATAGCTATTTTTTTCTTTAAAGGTCATATTTATCGTTCTAAACCTATTCGCGGGAATTTTGATATCATTTGAGACAATGAAAACAATATAATGATTAGAACTAACCAAGATTACAAGCAAAATAGAAGAAAATTGATTGTCAGTGAGGTTTATGAACATTTTGGTAAAATAAGTACTTACTTGTGAAATCTTATGTCGGATTTCGGTTTCCATTTACTTCCACAATGCTGCACTATGCAATACATTGCGCATAACTTAAGGAAACCGACGAAAAATGTTTATATCACAAAAGAAAACTCTGAATTGGTGAATTACTTTTGACAATTCTGACATATCGGGCATATTTCTTTATTATTAGTGTTCCCATAGTACGCAGGAGGTAAATACCGGAGAAATAAGGTTTTTGCTTGAGTGCTTTTTTGTATAATACAAAGAAAACTAAGTCAATTTGATTGAAGAATGTTTTATACGTTTTTTTTTTAGTAACTATACTGGCAATACATCACAGTGTCGGAAAGAGATAGAACATAGGAGTAAAGGTGAATGAACCTGGCTTCAACTCATTGGTCGGCACGCACTATCCAGAGATATATATAAAATTCTTGCAATAAACGCTTTATGACGTTTAACCGTTATATGCACTCGTACGTTTTATTCCTTTGTATTAATGGCCGATAGACTCCGGTTGTTTTAGCGTTTAGTAAAAGCCTTTGGACTGTGAACAACGAAAATTCTTGACCTACGGCCTGTTGCTATTGTAGAAGTCCACATCACACTCAGGTGGGTTCCTGATAGTTACCGTCCAACCCCATTTATTTAACCTCAGCCTTTCATTAGGTAAGTGTAGTTGTACCTAGGCAGTGCCACCTTTTTGCTAGAAAGACGGCGCGTGAACTAGCATTGCATTGGGGTAGACACATTGCGGACTATTGAGGTTATTTACATACGTATAATTCAGCACACCAATCAAATTAATAAAACTCGTAGGTACTCGTAAGTACTGAAACATCGTAGGAAATGGAAACGAGTCCTTATACTTTTAGCGAACAATAGATGAGCATTTTCTTTTCGGCACTTTTATGAAATGTGATATTTTTGAAAAAAAAAATGCTATTTTTCTACTCAGAATCAATAGCTTTTTCAATCCTAGTAGTAAAAAAAATGTCCCATACGATTTTTTCTTATTTTGTTACCATTTTCCGCACATGTTGTGTGAGGTAACAAAAGAGGAAAATAAAAAAAATGTATGAGACTCTGGGACACTTTTTGTCTCCCAGTGAGTGATTGAAAGTACTTGTGATTCTGAGTACAATTAACCTAGAATTCCCTAAAAAAATCAAAATAAAAAAATGGCAAAAAAAAGAAAAGCTCAGGTACCTAATAATAATAAAATAATCCACTGAAAGTGGTAACTAGCAGGGACCTCTAGTGTACAAATGCAACCTTGTGACCCGGCCGGGTCACTGACAGGTTAAGATAAATATTTGTTAAGTTGGGTCTTTGCTGGGTTTTTACTTTTAGCAAACAATAGATACCTAATGGTCCACTGATAGTGACAACTTTTTTTTTGTTTAGCACTAACCTATTGTGGACAAATGCAACCTTGTGACCCGGCCGGGTCACTGAGAAACTAAGATAAATATTTGTAACGTAGTATATAAGGTCCTAATTTATTAGTTGCAGATATTTTAACACATGATACTTTACATTAAAATAATTAACTTTAAATATAAATGTTTTTCCGTTTTCTCCAAAGAAACATCGTAAAAGCTATAATGTTTCACGGTTTAATATACTCCAGAGACCGAGTACTATCAGCTGTAAAAATATCTGCATCTAATAAATTAGGACCTTATACAATACATACATCCAAACAATCGTATTCTTATTAGTCTTTATTACATTATAATTCACGGTGATACCTTTTTATTGCTACTTAGTAGATATAACTACATAAGTATTAGTAGGCACCTCCTTAATTGCCAAATCACGACAACGCCCGAAGCGGAAAACTTGATTTAATCTCTCTAATTCGAAAATTAAAAGGAAATAAATTATTTTTGTAAAAAACTGTAGTCACGAAATAAGCCAATCTTCTGGTTATTCACAGTCAGTTCATTGAACTGAAAATAATTAATGTGAATGTTTATTTATAGTCTTCGCTTACGGGTAAAGCTTTATTCTTAAAATCTAGGCATGTTTTTTTCACGGTGCTTTAATTTAAGTCAAATACTTACTTAAGTACAGGCCCCGTAGCCGAATGGCATTTCTCCGACGCCAAACGAAAGCGATACGCCGCTGGCTCTGTGCCATTCGGCTAGCCACCCTGGGTGGCAATATGGCACAAGCTCACGCGATAGAGATAGATATCTACTAGCGCTTCGTTTCGTGAGCGTTTCGTGAGCGATTGTGCCATTCGGCTAGCCACCCAGTTATACTAATATAAACTCGAAAAACACCTCGAAGGCAAATGATAGGTATACTACTTATAAGCAGATATTTAATTTATTTCCTTAGTACTGACGTCATTTAATACGTCATAAATTATATATTTTTTTAACCGGCTTAGGAGGCCGATTTTTTAATCTCACGGCGTTCGAATTCAGAAAATTGTCACTGAAAATAGTAGGCAATTCACCGTTTTCAACCGGTATTTTAGTGACAGTGAGATTCAAAAATCGGCCCCCAGAAAGAGGAGGTCTAAATATATTCGGGTTCGTGTTTTTATTTACGAATACCAAAACAAATTAAAAATTTAAGTTTTCTGGTAGTGTAATGTAACATACCTACATTGTTTTTAAATACATATACCTACATATTTTTATTTATTTTAGTGTCACCAATTCATTGTTGGGCACCGGAGCGTCGATGCACATAATAATCGTAACGCCGTGTCTTGCGTGGGCGACGATCGCGCGACCGTCGCGCGACCGTCGCTGTCGCGTCTCATACTTCCATATCGATAAGGTTTGATTTCGTATGCGTCGCATCGCCGTCGCGCGACCATCGCGCGACCGTCGCCCACGCAAGCCACGGCGTAAAGAAAAATGAAGCAGCTGCTTGAGAATGAAGATGGAAAAAGTTCATTACTACACTGGTTAATAGGCAAGGAAACAGCCTTAGGGGTGAGATTGACGCCTGTCTATCATTTATCATCATATTTGTCTGATCTTAATATATGTATAGGTCCGTACGAATACGAAGTGACATGACATGACAATGTGATAAAAACAACTGCCAGCGCTACGCATCAGTCATTGGGAAGGCCTTTGACCACCAAAAGAATTTTCCTGCCATTAAGTTTTCCTCAATATTTTTTACTGACATATTTTTTCGTCAATTAGCCAATATGACTCGATAGACGTATTTTATTTAAACAAATCACCGCCAATTAATTTAATTAGAGGCAGTGATCTTAAATAACTGATACGAATGTCATATCGACACGAAGTAATATTTCCATTGCTGAGTCAACAACTCAACACTGATAAATGTTTAATAACAGATTATCAGGAAATGCCATTGCATAGTACCATTTTATCAAACGTGCTAGTTAAAGTATAAAGATTTGCGTTCGTACTTATCTAAGAGTTCATTGACATAGCTGAGCCATTAATCGAGCTCATAGCCTCATTGAAAAATGAAATACAAATTTAACTAATGTAAGAAATTATAATACAACTTTAACTAATGTAAGAAATTATAATACAAGTTTAACTAATGTAAGAAATGTAATCATAATACCTATTCCATTGTCATCCATGATCATACTTATTGTGGTTAAGACGATACAGGAGGGGTCAAATTCTCCATACAAACGCTCTCGACTATTTCCTCCCTGGTTTTTGAAGGTAGAACAATGATTTTTTCAACACAGATTATAATTATTTTTGCCTGTGTGTCAGTCACAGATTATAATTATTTTTATCCGTTTTGATTTTTTTGATATTCTTATTTTTAAAGACGCTAGAGCCCATCAAAAATTTCCAAAAACGGAGTTATTGATTATGACGTAAAAAAAGGTGTGGTATTCAAAATTGGTGACAATTAGCCAAAAAACTAAACGGTTCAACACAGATTATTTCATTGTTATTCAGATTCTCAAATTTCGTTACGATTGATTAAGTTTTGAAAGAGGAAATAGTCGAGAGCGGAACCTCGATTTTAATGATTTTTTGGACATTTTTTTTCGATAAATCTAGTTAATAACACTAGTATATTTTACTAAAATTCCCAAACTGAAAGGGGGGCTCATTTCCATTTTAGCATTTTCGTTCCTGTAGCGCCTTAAGTGCTACAGAAGAAGTTAGTGTTCAGGTGCGTAGGCAAGAGTATCGTATCGTAGCCACCCCACCCACGCACAACGCACAACATACACAGCGAGTGAGCGGGGGTATATATGAAAGTATATATCTGAAAAATATATCTCTCTATCCTCGTAATAAGTCCCGGCTTAGGTACTTGTACAAGTACAAATTACATTCGAGTTTTGAATTAGATATGTTTATTGTTTACTGACCATAAATAGGTTTTAAATAGGTGCCATTTTGCTTTACTCAATTAGTGCCAACTGTACCAAGACATAATAGGTTCAATACCTTACGCTACGCTGTCCTTTAGGCAAATTAAGCCTAGTCTACTAAGTCTAGATGCCGTGCCCATAGGTATTATCAAAACTAATTTAATAATATTGGGTCTGTTATCATTGTTATCAAAGACAGCTGGACGAGAGCCATTCATTACAAATGTCACACATTTGTATCATAGGACCGCAACGGAGAGCAAAGCGGTACCATTGAGATGCGTAGGTATATAACAGACTCGCTAGATTCTCACTTTATTCTCATTATATTTATCGTATTGACCAAAGTGTACAAAAAAAGTGGGATGGACCATTACAAAGTACTTACAAGGGCATACCTTATGTCTCGAGATTCTTGGGATGAATGCGAGGCGATAACTAGCGAAAGATTACAAAGGATCGATACGACTGGCGTCGTATCTAGTACTGTACTAGTACTAGTATCAGAAGCCAAAGCTCATTTCCGGACATAATTGGGATACTCGTAATTAGGACACATGTGCCCCTAGGTCTCTTTTAATAAACCAAAGGTGCAAGAAATCGAACTTTGTAATTGTATTGTTAGGACACTTAGAACTATGATTCTCTTTACCTCTCTAGTATACTAAACCTAATCAAAGCGCGGCGGCGTATCTCCATCGACCATCAGTTATGCTACACTGGGAATTAATTGGCATGTTGGCCATGTTGCACATTAAAAAACACATTACACAAAGAATGTGTGTAAGAAGTATGTGTGCGATGCCGTTGAGAATTGTGATATAGAAACAGAAACGCTATTGAATAAAAATGTAATGACGACAATCCAAAACCAGAGCTCACCCACAGTTAAAAAAAAAAGAAGTATAACATAAGACTACTAAGGCCCACTTGCACCAACCACTTAACTCAGGGTTAGCTGTCATCTGTCAAATTCCATATAAAATGGTGGGTCAACCCTCGGGTTAACCCTCCATTTTCGTTGTTGCAAGTGGCCCTAAAGTAACTAAAAATGGTTCAATACAAACAAACACAGCTCTTGCAAAGACATCATATCGAATAGGTATACGTTAAATTTAGGAGGAGGAGGTGTTATGTACATATGTCTTATCGTAACATATTCGCAAATCCTTCAAAGCCATCAGTTAAAGATGAACAATACTTCGCTACACAAAAATTTAAAACAATGCTAACATTAGGGAAGAACAATGGAAGAATTCTGCGAGTAAGAACTACTTCAATAAGCTATTAAACTCAAATAGGATGGTTAAAATACTTAAAATCAATTGGGAACAGGCACATCACATTCGTGTTTTGAGTTATGCAGTAGACACGACTTGTAGATCACTAGTAAGTCGCAAGGTCATTAGGCCAGTGTGGTGAGGTCACCCATCACAATCCTGATTGTCCCGACAAAATGCCGAATGACACGGGTCACCGATGTACTCACAAGCTGGCCTGTCAATTGCCTTCGCTTGCCAAACGCGGGTAGCATGAAATGGACCAACATAGGACGCCAGTGTGTGCGACCATATAAATACAAACCGTTATTAAGGTATATCATGGATCTGAAGGTGCCAATGGCTTTATTGACTTAGCGTGGGATGTTGCCTGTTTAGAGACAATAGAGACCAATATAACATTGTCGACTAAAGTTGCAAAAGAGAGGAGTTGGGTGTGTAAATGATTATCTTGGATACTTGCCAATCAATGGATTCTCTCTATAAAATTGGTTTGCCTGAGTCAAAGACTATCTTGACAAGTGATTCTTAAGCCGGATCCAATATAATGCGCTTCATCAAGGATTGATCTAATGCAATGTCGTCAGTTCGTCTTGATTCATCAAACTCTGGCAGGTACCAGTTAAATTATTTATGGCCGTTGATAGGTGTTTTAGGGATGAATGAAACATTTAAGGTTCAGAGGTTTGCTAAATAAATGTATGTATCTTCTTGAATACATCCAATTCTAAGTTTATTTTATTGCAGGGTTTCTCAAAAACTTCTCATTATATGTTAAATTTTTTTTATATACATATATGTGTAGCAGTTTCATGCTATATGCCTATCGATAACTCGATTTGGTTTTTGTAGTTCCGATTCTTGTAAAATTGTATGACTCAATATATTTTTTGTCGATCCAGATTTCAGACATTTTCCAAAATGCGGAATTTTTCATAATTAAGTAAGCTGAGTAGCTTTTAATTTTAAAATATATCGCGATGGTCTACAGCTCACAGATCCGCTAGTAGTAATTGTTTAATATTTCATTAACATCATTTTTTTCTAAAAAAATACCAAGTTCTAGTTATTACAGGCTCCCGACTAGGAGCCCTGATTCATGCAATTATTTATTCACAGCTGTACCTCAGTAGTTATGGTTTATCGTATACTGGACTCCGGCTGGAGCAATACTGACAGTCACGCCTTCTGGCTAGAAAGTGAATTACTTACAACCATGTGGCTGCTCGGAGTCGTATCGCTATTACTAATATTGCTAAAAAGAGGTGTTTGTTCCATTCGGTTGGATAAAGCCAGTGCGTTCCGATATCTGCGACCGCTGATTTTACCTCCATCTGGCCAGTCCGCCGACTCACGTGGGGCGGGAAGCACGCTCGTATGTTCGAAATTCGAAAAGCGCGCCAGAATAAATACCGGCTAACTTTGCTTTGTTTATGAATTTAAAGATGTAACTAAAATATTTAATCTTACTACATGATTCTGTAATTTAGAAAATAGATGTTTCCCTGTATTACACACTTACTAAACAATATCGAATACAAACTCTTGCATTTTCGCGGGTGATTAAACCATAGTTCTTTCACATTTAGAAGAAAGTTTGTTTCTGCGTCAAATGTAAGTATTTTAGGTTATTTACAAAATATAGTTTTCAGATATTAGTATAGTTTAAGTATCAATTATTACTGTTCTGTTAAATAAGAAAACTGTTATTTTATGTCTTATCAGCGATGGGTAAACAACCCGGTGGGCATTTCAAAGTTCGGTTTTGCAGCATTTAGGTATTAGCAGAGATATTTTAATTTAAGTAGACAGTGTAGACACGCGTGTTAATAATTTCAATAACTTACCTAAGTATTAAGATCTAACCGATGTCATAAACACTTACCTTCTGCTCCTCATGGTGAGCAAATATTCTCTTGTTGTTGTTGAAACACAGTAGGAATAAAAGTCATATAAAATTGAATTACTTATTATCAGTTTCAAAAGTAATTTAGGTTTGTAGTAGGCCACAACTGAAAGTTATAAAACAAATTGATATAAGTAAACATTAGCAAATATTATGTAAGGTGTAGAAAATGTCCGCCTTTTAGTAGATAAACAAAACCGGCCATATTTCAAGGCAATATGTTGTTGTTGTTTATTATCCTAGGACACCCCATAGGTGCATAGGGCCTCTACAAGATCCTTCCACGCCTTTCTATCTTGAGCCACCGCCTTGGCCTCGTTTTTTTTTAAGGCAATGTAACATAACCATATACAAATAACTATTTTTTTGTTATTTTTATTTTTCGAAGTGTATCTATGTATAGTTTTTATTTTTACATTTTTATCCCTGTATTACTTGTAGCATAATTATGACGATATTATTTGCCAAATTTCTAAATTACGGGTCAACGGGAAATATTACCCGTCCTATTCATTTTGATTATCTTGAGAGTGTATAGGTTTCGAAATTTCGAAATAAACGACCCTGTCTTTTTCCGAGTGCTAAGTAACTATTCACAATATTTAAACTTACTTACCTAATTGGCTCATACGGAAAATATAGCCATGCATACGGAGTATACGGACAATAAGAAACTGGAATACACGTACCAAATTTTATTTTAACGCAATCTACAATGTAAACATTTTATATTTACACTATTCGTGACATTTTAGTTCCTAATTGCCTAGCCTAGCCTATTCGAGAATCTAGTGTTCCACTGCTGGGTAAAGGCCCCCTTGATTTAAATGACTTCCGATTTGGTGCCAATACTAAGTTGCAACATTTTATACCCTTACATCCCGATTCGAACACGTTAGACATTAATATGCAGATTCGATAATGATTGGATATGTCAGTGTTGCAATATCAATAATCACAAAAAAACCCCTGACCACGACATAGTAGACCGATTTTCATGAAACATGGCTAAGAACACTCCCGACTAACTCAGATTTCAAACAAAAAAAACTTAATCTAAATCGGTTCATCCGTTCGGGAGCTACGATGCCACAGACAGACACACACACAGACAGACAGACAAACAGACACACGGACACGTCAAACGTATAACACCCCGTCGTTTTTGCTTCAAGACTCAGGGGTTAAAAAAATGACATTTCGTCAAAAGTAAACGTAACTTCTGTTCAATATTCTATAAAATGATGTCATCGCTTCCAAATTTAAAATTAGTTCTATACGATAGGTATGAATCGGAAATCTTGAGGGTCAAAAGAGACTATTCTTCAAACTAACAAAAATTGAAGTCTTATTTAAGTCTTGGTTTCAGTTTCAAAGTTAAATAGATTAGCTTGTAATAGTTGGAATGTCGCGGATTATCGAAATACATTTACATATAGTGGCTAGATTCCTTGCATGTGAATGTATCCTTGCGTGAAAGTAGGGCACTCTTATTTCCTCATGCTAAAGCGCGGGTAAGGCCATAGTCTAAAATAATAATGCGCAAACATGCTAAGTAATTAATGCTTTAAAATAAACCGTCTTCATAAAGATTACTTAAATATAATTTTTACAAGTTATCTAATACCAAAACCAATAGTAAGTGCAAAAACAAATCTTAAAAACATTGTCGAACCGAATGCAGACTGGTACGATTCCATAAGAAAGAAGAAAAAGCGGTCCGTTCAGTAGGTACCTAGATGTTTGGGGACTTTAGGAACCGATCGAACTATATGAGCATTCTGAAAGTCTCCTTCCTTATACAGAGTGGGGCCTGTAACAAAAGCAAAAAATTAAACTGTAGGCTATTCTCCTTATACTGATCAACATTTGTTCAGCGACTTTTAAAAATAACTTGTATTTTGAATTTTATCACCCTTGAAAGTTTTTTCTAAGAGGTACTGTATTGCGAATTCCGTTAAGTCTAAAGTGTGACAGACAACGTCAATGACAACAATAATGGCGTACATTGAAGCTAATATTTATTTTGTATGAAAAATTAAAAATTTAAAGACTTCATAATTTTTAAAAGTCACTGAACAAATGTTGGTCAGTTTAAGGAGTGTAGCCTACAGTTTGATTTTTTGCTTTTGTTACAGGCCTCACCCTGTATACCGGAAGATGATTTAATTAATACAATTCTAATCGAATCAACATTCTTCTTTTGTTGTCTTAATTTAGCTATTAACCATTTTGTTATTTTCACTAATTTTGACGGTAACGAAACAATCGGTGGTAAAGTAATTAAGCTTAATGAGACGCCTCGCAAAATAGGTCACAAGTTGTCGCCCGTTCAAAAAGTAGATTTCGACTGAGAACCACCATAATGTGAGCTGGAGGTCCGTAAAATCTGTACGATCTGAGAAAACTGTTTCACCGGAGTTTTCAACGCATTCGCTTAGTCACATATTAGGAATAACAACCCTGAGTGGTCAGTGCGATGCTCTGACACCTGTTTCACGAAGCTACTGTCACGTTTACCTTTCGCCTCGGGCATAACTTGATCTCTACCATCGTACCAACTAGGTACATTATGGAACAATCTGAAATCAGACGTATACTGGTTCAACTCAGATGCAACAACGCTTGATGAATTGTTAAATACAACTCTGGACAAGGCTAACAATGGATTTTGACTAATTGCAGTGGTCTTTAGCGACTCTTTAGCACTGCTAAATGATGCTTAAACGGTGTCTCAATAAGCGTGGTATTAAGCTCGTAGCACTAATGACATGCAACTTGGTTTATTTTGTTAATTAGTGTGTAGTGGCACCTTTTTGCATCGTTTCAAAAACAGTATAATTAGACTAATTACTAATTAGCATATCTTTGTTGCAATGCACGTAGAAGATAGTCTTCGACCTAATAGGTATAATGTGGGGGAAGATTCATTTAAACATCATTCGATAGGAACCTGCACAACTTTTTTGCAACGGGAAATCTTTTGCGGAAAACCCAATATACATATTTACGAATCATTGTTTTTATTACTAAAAGGGCCATTTAAGATTCTGGTTATAAGATGAGATTGCTTCATGAGAAGACCGTACTTTAACCAAGTCAATGCATATTAATTTATCTTGTAAGTAGGTATGTACTTACAAGTTTATTGAGTGGTACTTGTTTAAAAAATGCGGCTTCGTGATTACAAATACCTTACTACAAATACAAAGTACCTGCATGTACTTATACTGGAAATCAGTGGCTCACGGCACGTTTTGCGTGCCGCGAAACTGAATGCCAGATGTAACATCATCAAAACAAGGAAAACTCGGGTTACATTCATGGAAAAAATGGGAGTAGGTATTACTCGTAGTGCATTCCTACCATGCATTTCGCAGGTGAGTGTGGACAGTGCGTCACACGTGTGCTGTATTTATTTACATTCGCCATCAAATATGTATATCGAAACTGACGAGGTGCTCAAAAATAACATTACACGAATTGTTCTTGTTCAATAGAGGCGACACTCTACAATAAAAGGCGAGTTAATATTTGTGAGAGCCCGCTCTGATATACCTGACCCTTCAGCACAACTTGCCTTGTCGCACGCGAGTCCATACATCAAGCGCGACTTCAAGTATGGACTCGCGCGCGACAAGATAAGTTGTGCTAAAGGAAAGAGAAGAGAGGCTTGTGCTAGAAGGCACATGGGAATATTGGAGACTGTATGTAATAGATGTCAAAATTGGCAAAGCAACAAACAAACTTCGACAACCATCACTAACGTTTGACGAGTAACGTTTTGAGACTTTTGAGTTAGTTACTGGTAAATTGTTGTTAAGTTAAGTAACTACACCATATATCCCTGGATGTTGGCATGCAAGGCATTACATCGACCAGATGAACGCCACCAAAACGGTCATTATAATATGCGTTCTTTTCGAATTCCTCATTCCTGATCAAAAAATATGACAATAGCTTATTGTTCAATAAAACTTTTTATCAAAAGGGCTTAGAAGGAGCATTCCCGAGTCCATTCGTGAGCCCAAACTAACAGTTTTGTTGGCGAGCGCACTCAATAAGATCGTGATAATGCATTCCTCGGGGTACAATGCGTCTATTCAGCTAGGATATAAGATGTTCGTACCACCGTTAAACAGGCTAATGGCCTGAGAAAACCAGTATACGCGAGATCTCTGAATATCAAGGATATTCTATAACCCTTAAACTGGTTGGTTCAGCGATGAGCGATAAGCCAAGGAAATAACAGGGAAGGGTAGAGAATTTTAATAGACTGGATGCATGGAAATGTGTTCCACAGATGCTTAACTCAGCAATCTCGTATTCTAAGACGTAGTTGGATCACGATCGTTGACTTTGTTTGTTTTGAAGTCTCAGAGACTTGGAAAAACAGAACTGAGTAAACTGTCCCGGTAGATGTTATCTTTAAAATGCAATCACTTGTCCTTATTGGCAATAAAGGTGACAGCAGGGTGACATTGAGAATTAAGATGCCCAGCACGTCCGCAAGTTTACAAAAATTTTGATTTATTTAGGGCCACTTGCACCAACGAAAATGGAGGGTTAACCCGAGGGTGAACCCACCATTTTATATGGAATTTGACAGATGACAGCCCACTAACCCTGAGTTAAGTGTTTGGTGCAAGTTGGTCTTAATAAGCGGGTTGCAATCGCATACCTATTGATTTCTGACAGTTTGTAAACAGAACGAGATTTGCCGCATCAAGGTTTAAGTATGGTTGCAAACCTACACTATCGTTGCAAAGGATAATAGGTACTTATGTAAATGTTAGTTTGATTCGACTATAATAGATATAATAGAGTTGTTACTTATACTGAGTTTTTTCAGTCGAATGCTTCAATAGGTACTATTTATTATAGGTACCTTAATTAGACCGCAAATAGTAAATTATGAATTAATTAAATCGCTGTTTAATTTCGCGGATCACCACGATCCTTTGCGTAATCGTAGGTACAAAGTTGGCAACAGTTCAGGGTTACGTCATTTGGAGCCGATGGCCTCTTAATGGCAATTTCGATGTTTTTCTATCGCTTAGCTCTCTCTTGATGAAGGTATCGGGTGTTTGTCTTGCCTCACGTATGGGGAACTTTTTTGCGTGAACTTTTCGCAATTAGTTTGATGGTGTTATAAAAGTGTTATCATAGTTATTTTTATCACTATGCCTCGAAACTGTTAAGCTAATATGTATATATTGATATGTATGTATTGGGGTTTAAACCTGTCCAATAAAATCGATACATAGAGCACCCTATTTTTGTAGTCAGTGAATATAGTAAGCTAGTTAAAAGCTATAAATTAAGCACTTGCCTAAATAATGTAGATATAAACTTAATGACATGCACTTATCTACCTATAGTACCTATACAATACAGCAATGATCTAGGCATAATAATAGGCATGCAAAGTTAGTTATGGTAGAAAACGAACCCATATCTTATCAAGTGTCATGCTGAGTGCTATTTACTATTGATTAGCAAGGCTTTAGCCCTACTTACTAACGGTCAAACACGTTTCGTTTGTTCCGCAATCAAAATAGCGCAATAAACATAGGAAATGTACGCCCGTAATCTCGTGCTCTACATACAATCACAAACAGAGCCCTGCCTCATTCATAAAACATTATTATATCTGTACTGACGAGCCTAGTATAACTTGACTCCTTGATTCGTAATAACGACTATGCACAACGATATCTAAGACTTAATGCATATACACATGTATATTTAAGTTCAGCCCTATTGTAACTAGTTTCTCTGATTCATTACTACTATGCGTAGCTAGAGATCAGTATATGGGGTTGCCTAAGGTGATATCATTACTAACATTGTGAATAATGTTCCTGATTGATTTCTCGTCAGTTTCTCATAGCTCATTTGTTATGTAACCGGATACTAGACTAATTTGCTGTGTGATAGACAAGCCAATAAACTAGTAAGACAATACCTATACACTAGAGAATAGATAATTAGATATTATGTAGGTATTTAAACAACTTTATCCTGACTGGCATGAATGTATTGAAGGTGAGGCAATGAGCTGCGAAATTACAAGGAGAAATTATGAATGAATTCATTGATAAATTCGCCATGTACTTTAGCTGTTCATGGTACACAGTTCGTAATTATTTAGTATATAATTTTGATGACGAAGATTGAAAGATTCCTAAACGTTACTTAGGATGTTTAAGGCTAAAACTGATGATAGTGATGATATAACTCCTATAACTTTTATGATAATATTTAATGATAAATTTTTGCTCGAATGTTTTAACAGACAGGTATTTGTGCACTTTTTAGTTTTTAGAATTTAAAAATAAGAAAATTGTATGCAACGTAGTTTATGTACGGAGTGCAACCGACTGTTTTTTAAACTAGGTCACTAGGGCTAGAAATGGCAAGCAAACATACGAATTAAGTCAGCTTTCGAAAAGCTCACTGTGAACCCGTTGTAACCAGGTGTGTGGCAGATGCAGATTAGATCTCTGCATGCTAATACAGCACTACAATGAGGAATGAGCACCATGAATGGGTAATTAAATTGTAGTGTGACACTTTCCCAGTATAATGACGGCATCTAAGTATGTATTAGGACATTTAGGACTGTGCTGTAGTGTGTGTTCGATCATCAACAGCAACATATTTTGTGGGGACCGTAGATCGCACAGTTTATGCCTTTGGCCTTGGCGAAACCTTGGGTATTTCGGACCTTTGAGAGGCATATCAGGCGTAGGCGGAGCTGAAGCCAACACGTAGAGGCCGTACAGCCCTTTAAAGTTTTGACACTTTGTCATTATAATAGATGTACCTATCGAAACCAATCTGTCTAGCTCAACTGAGCTACAAGCGTATGTTACGTATAATATCTTTATTTGCATAAAATGTCATATTTGCGCCGATATCTACATAATTGATTAATGGTTATTATTACGCAGTCGTTAAAATTCTTATGTAGGTACATATTTAAATAGAGAGTTGTAAATTTTTAAACAATATTTTTTGTCAACTTTAACAGAGACAACTTAATAATAAGAGTAGGTAGTTAGTTTTATAGTCTATTGACACTCCATCTGTTAAGGATTCTAATAAAATTGAAAATTACCTAATAGTCAATACCAAAATTAAGAGCAGTTCCCTGATATACAGAACTTGAAAACAAATCTAAGTCTATATTTTTTTTTTTTTATACGGTGGCGCGCGGCGCTAAAACTTTTCATACCCGCAGCAGCATGCAGCGTACAGATGTAATTAGTGCGAAAAGATTTACCTTCGTATTGTTACGGAAACATACGAACGTGTCATGCTATTTCAGTCAGTCTCGGTACAAGATGTACTGACATTGACTTAACTAGCATGACAAATATGAACGTTTCCGGAAAAATACGAAGGAAACCCTTTTTGCACTACATTTGTAGCCATGCGATAGGCATTTAGCAATCTAATCCATGTAATCATGCGTTATTTTGCAGAAATCTATGATAATCAAAATTGGGCAATTTTCTAGATTTATTAGCAGTCTGTTATTTGAGTCGTCGCTGTCATATTAAGCTTGCCGCTCGCATGGTGGTGCATGGCATCCGCAGAATTCTGATCAGCTCGCATTGTCTATGCGCATGCACTAGAAAGCCGCGGGTGTTGTAATCGTTACATTACTGCATTGTATTTACACTTTTACATAATATGGAGCGCATGGTGTTTTTTCCTGTATTGTATCATTGACTGTAGCGTGACAAACCTAGGAGCTATTGACGCGGTCCTAACAGTTAGTATTTATGGATTTGTTATATTTTACCGATTTGTTTTTAATTGTGCACGGTGCGTTTTTAATAAGTATTCTTGAGATTAGTAACAAAGCAGACCACAGGTTCCCCTGAGCCATAGCCAAAAGCAGCGACAGACAGCACCAGGAAGGATAGAATACCAACATTGCACAAAACAACATTGCGCAATATTTAGTTATTCCTCAAATTAAATTCAAACTTTGTGCAAGCACTTTAGTTTCACTTGGTATATTTATTTGATTCGATTTTTTAAACACAATTTGTATATGACTTCCTGGACGCAGGTTAAGCTCAGATCGTAATGTGCCCTTAACCAGATAAATACCCTACCCTATGGCTACCAAAGCCTCTACTAATGACTTTTTGTCTTTCTAGATTACGTTACTCGCTAGCGTACACAATACACATCACGAAAAATGAGATAAGATAATGGTATGAAGAAACTGGACAGCGCTTAGGTACTATTGGAACCAACCAAAAATTACCTGAACTATAGTTAGATAAGTTTTTACTTAAGTCATTAATGTTATTCTCTAAGCCCCTTTTCCTTTTCTTTAAGTATGTGTACAGTTATATACCTATATTATGCTGTATGTCACATAATGTTTAGGTACTATTCGGTTACTTGCCAAACAATGAGAACTGATGTGGAGGTAAATACATGTTTACCATATAATTTAGTTTTTATACAATAGTATGTACTATCAGCTGCAAAAGTGCATGGAGAAATTATGAATGAAACCATTGATAAATTCACCATGCAATTTTGCAGCTGATAGTACATTTAACTCTGTTTGTTCTCCTAATAAATAAATAAATAAACAACTATTTTATATACATACTTCTTCTGTAACCTTTACGAAATCGAGTAACGTATTCTAAAACGAACAAAAACCCATGGTTAGAGACCTCCTCATGTCTCGGCATGTTTGTGACTCCGCGCCGCCTCGTCTCGCATGACACATTAATCTCTCACTGATTTAATCCATAATTTCAAGGTTAACGGCATTAACCGCATCGAAACATTAATTATAATTATCACCGCAGACTGTAGTCTACGAGTAACAAATAAAAGGTGTTCTCATGGGCTTGCGGTTACTAAAATGAGCGAACACTAAGTAAATTATTATTAGATGTATCTTGTAAGTAATTAGTAGGTAAATACTTGTTATTCTAAATGATTAATTATGAATACCTTATACCCAATACTAATACCCATATGTTTAATAATAAACAAAGTTTATTTTCCTTCTCAGTGGAATTGGTAACATTGGACCAATGCAAATAATTATGATGTGGTTCGAGTGCCATGTTGGCCAGAGTTGATAGATAGATAGATGATTTATTTCACGAAAAAAATTACAATATATGTAAGTTTGCGTTTCTGTACAAAAATATAAGAATTCCCATCATGATCGTCATAAAATTAAAAACTTAGAGATAACAGGAATAATATTAATAATAAATCATCATATTGTGTCCCCCAATAAGGATCGTCATTTTCCAAAATTTAACAATAAAAACAAATTAATAAAAATTAAAATTAAAAATTAATTAACATAAGTATGTAAATAAATGATAACTGTTGAGGATTTCATTGCGTTTGATATCTGCACTTATAATTAGCGGACCTTAAGTATACCTTCCTAGCCTTAAGTAAGCTTCCAACTTGTAAATTAAAAAAATCTTACCGATCATAATTGTAAAAAACTAATATTTTATAAAAGGTAAATACCTACAGTAATTTTAAAGTAGAAACGGATATTTAGGCTCGCTTTTTTGTTCGTGCTAAACTATAGACTTTCTACAATCTGAGTCTTACTTAGACAATGAAATAAATGACGTTGTTAAGAACGAAACAAAAAGTTAAAACCGCCATGTTTCCCATTTTGTTATGATTGGTGTTTGCGGTGGTAGTACTTATAAGTCCTACTATCTATAGCATAGGTAATTTTGTGTTTTAAGTGTAGAATAGTACATTACGATACAAGTGCGTAAAAAAGGAAGTTCGAAACGAGTGGCGATAAATTAAAACACGTCCGAAGGGAGTGTTTTAAATCGACACGAGTTTCGAATTTCCTTTTTGCTCGTGTATCGTACGACGTTTTTCAGTACAGATGACCCTCCAAAGTTTCGGCCTGGCAAATGAACCACTTCTCGCACTAGTGCGTAAAAAAAAACACCATCTGTACTGAAAACGAAGTTTTCAAACTGCATCTATTTTATCCGTGTGGGGTACGGGTTAAGAATTTCACCACCCCCTTACTTCCCGTGCGTGTCGTAGAAGTCGACTGTGGGATATGGTATGGGTTAAATTGTGGCGTAGGCGAGGGGCCGGCAACCTGTCACTGCAACGTCACAATTTGGATTTCTTTCAACCCCTTTTTGCCAAGAGTGGCACTGAAACTTAGTAGTTCATGTGCTCTGCCTACCCCTTTTTGGGATACAGGCGTGATCATATTTTTTTTTTCTTTATTTTTTTTCTCTTTATTTAGAATTTTATATGTATATGTTTCCGTATGTATGTATCTATTCTAGATTTGTTCAATAGATTGCGAATTTTATGAATGACTTGCTAATTTTCCAACCTTTTTCTTCATACTCCACACTTTGAACCTTTTTTTCTCATTAGTACATATCTCCATTGTTCCAGATGTTATTAAAGCAGCCAAGACTACATTTAGTATTCATGACCCTACTGGCGTCCGCCAAAGCCGTCGTACCAGGGTCGTCAAGCGCGAACGAGATCACCCACTTGCAGAAGCCTCGAGCACCGGCCCAGGGCGGCTCTTTATACCCACAAGAAACGGAGACTAGAGACTTGAGGAGATTGGACGGCATATGGAACTTTCGGAAGTCTCCCGTGGATCCAGAGTATGGATATCGGCATAAGTGGTACGCTCAAGATCTCGAAAAGGTAAGCCAATTTTATATAAGCACCAAAACTTGCAAGTATGTGAGCTTAGTAAGTAGTCTTAACACCTAGATGACAGAAAATTCAAGTCAATTTAATCGTGTTTCCAAATCGTAGGTATTGTCATCATTGAATAAACTAGCGTGACTAAAAATCCCCGACCCTATCCATTATCACTTCAGTTCGTCTGCCGTCTGGTTTTATTGGGCGACCTACTATCGACATACTATCATGCACGCATAGGTGTATTGCCTACTGGCAATGTATCTACTTCTACAAGGTCTGCTACTACAGACTTCAGTGTTATTTATTGTTACAGACGGGTCCAGTGATCCACATGCCAGTGCCGTCGTCCTACAACGACATAGGTACGGACGCATCCCTCCGCGACCACGTGGGTCTCGTATGGTACGACCGGCGGTTCCACGTCCCAGTCGGCTGGGCGCGTGCCGAGCAGCGGGTCTGGCTGCGTTTTAGCAGCGTGCACTATGCAGCACAAGTGGTAAGTTATAACTTTGCAGGGTTCAGGTGGCACATACGTCTGTGTTTAGGTGGTGCAGAGTGGTAATTTGAACTATCAGGAATGAAGGACATAGCAAGTATCAGTATCATGGGGAGGGAGCTGTGATTCTATACCGGCAGGTTCACGTCCTATGCAGTCGGCTGGGATAACTAGGCTAATAGGGAGTGTGTAGCGGCTGCGTTTTATGAGTTGCCAATAAAGAGAGGTAGTAAAGTTGCGACCTAGTAAAGCTGGTAGATACAGAGGACAAAAAGTAATAACAATATGCATAGGCATGGCGGATACGGTCGGTGTTTCCTTAGATATAATTTTAATATAATATTTATAATTATGGAAACAATTATGTTACAATTATAATTTAGGCAGTTCCGGGACCATAAATATAAGATTCGTGTTTTTGTACCAGATCTAGTCCTTGGATCTATACCTCGAATCTAATTCTTGCGGGAAACAATCGGAATACCAAAACATGAGAATAATGTCAGCATGGCGGAACCTTGATTAAACTCATTATCATATAAATTACCTATATGTGTTATGGTTACATCACCTCGAGATTGTATATCCTTGAGAAGAAAAATACACATCTGCATAACAACAATCCTGCATTTGTCTGTAGATACTTGTGTTATGGTAATCTGTATAGAACGAATTGACGATACTAATGAGTAATGAGATGAGACTAATGTAATAAGTGAGGAAATATTGTTAGACAGTGTATTTTGAAAACCAATCCAAGAAGGAAATGAGTAATTTCATAACGATCATGATCAACCGTTTCGTACTTACGTGAGTGATCACTTTAAAATTTAAATATGAATTAAAATGTACCTACATATAATGAACATGAAATTTGGTAGCCCTCAATAGCTACAACTACGTCATTTTTACAGACGTTAAACTTTCGTGAGACAAATTTAAATATACTCACGATAATATGTCGAGATTGGCGACATGATTCGAGTCATACGGAGACCCATCATCAGGCATGATAGTCTATACATATGGCAAGAAACATTGCCATTCGCGATATATGAATGTGAATATACAAGTACATCCGTATATTTAAATAGGTCGATTTTACTTAAAGGACCAAGGAAAGGGCGTCATCCAGCTACGACTGCTACGACTGTAGAGGTAGAGACACTCATTGAACTGTCACGTACGTCGTCGCTAGGCGATTCCTTGAGCGTAATTGAGCAATTGTAAAGCGAGCCCAATCTTTTGATACGCTATCAATGCTCTCCCAGATTTAAGGTGTTCCGAAAACTAGAAGTAATTTGTAAAAAAAAAATGTACCTCCCTACTTCGATTTTTTTATAGTTTTTCAGTTTAGAGTTTTGGAGACATTTCGAAATACAAATGTCGCAAACGTTTACGTAAAGTAACTTAAATTTTTGAAAAAGCTGATACGTCTCCGTCGTAAGTCCGTCGTCGTAAATCTCAAGTTTTTCCGGAAAAATTAAATGAACAACTAATTATAAACTAGTGATTCTGGGAACTGTAGACCTTCGCAACATGAAGTAAATTCGACACAAAATAAAGTCATTAATTCATTATCACATTCAAGTCTTAAGACGATACGATACAGGTCAATTCTCCATACAAACGCTCTCGATTATTTCTTCCCTGGTTTTTGAAGATAGAGCAATGATGTTTTCAACACAGATTATTATTATTTTTATCTGTGTCGAACCGTTTTGATTTTTTTGCTATTTTAAAAGAGGCTAGAGCCAATCAAAAATTTCTAAAAACGGCCTTTTTCAATATGGCTCAATAAAAAGGTGTGATACTAAAAATCGGTAACAATTAGCCAAAAAATCTAAACGGTCCGACACAGATTATTTCATTGTTATTCAGATTCTCAAATCTCGTTCCGTTTAAATAAGTTTTGAAGGAGGAAACAGTCGAGAGCGGAACCTCGATTTTAAAGATTGTTTCGCAATATCTTTTTAACTGAGTTGTTCTTAATGGACATTTTTTTCGATAAATCTAATTAATAGCACTAGTATATTTAACTGAAATTCCCAAATTGAAAGGGCAATTTTAGCATTTTCGCTCCCGTAGCGTCTTAAGCTCCATAAACGCCATTGGCATTTAATCCCTTTATGGCCATTTTTGCATTTTGCTAAAGCTTAATCTTAGAAGTTCTGGAATTAAATCTGGTTACAAAATTTGAAAATTGCGTGACAATCTGTTGAGAATTGCGACCACGTCCGGAAGAATCCGAAGAAGAGCACATCCGGACATGCAGATTGTCTTATATACATATATTATATTTAATAATATTTAGTGTGAAAGATACATTGTTAGGTTAGATATCTAGCCAAGTAACTATAGATAAGTAATTGATTGATTGATTGAGATATGTTTAGGAAAATAGTAAACAGATTTGGTTATCCCAGCCGCCACTTAACAGGTACACGGGTCGACCCACTTACATTGTCACACATTAAGAATTGGCCGTAGTCGGGTGACTCGGCCGTCGTTTACGGCAAATTGCCCTAGAGGGCAAGAAGCACTGACCTCGCTTAACCGACGACGTTACTCAATCAACTTCCTACATCACACGGCTTTCAGACGAGTACAACTGTTTACACTCCCAGGTTTATACGAGCGTGTCGAACTAGTCGGGCCGTCACAGTAATAAATAGGTGGAGGCAGGAAGAGTGACCCATAATGACCCATCTAAAGGGTAAGGTCTGCAATTAAAAACATTAAACTTCTGCAGCACATAAAACACAACATACAACATCATCCGTAGACATTTTTGAAAACGCCCCAGAAATACAAATTGCATCTTGCAAGCAGTGCGGACTGCCGAAATATTTGAAATAATGATGACGAAGACTGAGGACCTATGTTTGATAAATGCATTAGTAAGTAAGCCGTCAATTAATGAAATAAACCTAGGTTTTTATTTTTATTTCGTTGTCGCAATATCCGCAAATTAATGTGCAATATTTATAAGCATATTATTATGTGTCATATTAGTCATATAAGTTTGACTTTTGATTAAGCCTAATTGTTCTGTCAGTGCTAAGCGAGTGTTTATCATAATCTGAGTGGCCAAATCCTTACCTAATGCTGTCGAGTAAACTTAGGTCAAGCTGACAGTTAAGTAAGACATTCTGAAAATAGCAAATTCAGTTGTCTTTATTACTCGTACGGTCTGAATAGTTTCAACATCTGACCGTTACCAGCCTAGTCTAGTCACACGCAAAACTGGTGTAGGTTATGGTCAATGGAAGCAACTGTCAACTTTTTATCATATTAGATATTCTGTGGTTTTATATAATGTGTTGTCATTGTGATGCTATCGGGTGGATAACTACGCTATACAACCAGGACAAATGGAAGCCTGTCAAATGTACGAAATAGAGACTGGTTTTCCCATTACTTTGAAGCGTGCTTAATACTTACTGCCTTCTACACGGTACGTGTTGTGAATGTTGTGATATATAATATGACACCGCCATGGGGCTCCAATTACGCCACCGTGCTTTTCGGGATTCCGTATAAATTAAACCTAGGGCTTAAATTAAACTAAGTGCACTGCAGTTATGTATTAAAAAGATTTTTGCGTTTCGTGAGGAACACTGAATATCAAATATAATTACTAAAAGGAATTTTAGGTTTGTAGTCCTTCCGCTCATTTGTTATTTGACGACGTATTTATATAATACGTGTTATGTAGAACTGTCATTTATTAAGACTTTCACGCATATAAAATACGAATTACAATAATAACTCAGATATTCATACATTGATATTTATTCTATTATATTATATCATTTGTTTGTGAGTGTTAAAAGACTTTCTAGCAAAGACGAGAACATAAATCAGACATAAAATTTAGGTAGCGTGATGACTGTTCGGTATGTTTTTTAACCCCCGACGCAAAAACGACGGGGTGTTATAAGTTTGACGTCTGTCTGTCTGTCTGTCTGTCCGTCTGTCTGTCTGTCCATCTGTTTGTCTGTCTGTTTGTCTGTCTGTCTGTGTGTGTGTCTGTCTGTGGCATCGTAGCTACCGAACGGATGAACCGATTTAGATTTAGTTTTTTTGTCTGAAAGCTGAGTCAGTCGGGAGTGTTCTTAGCCATGTTTCATGAAAATCGGTCTACTATGTCACGGTCGGGGTTTTTTTCAAAATTTTAATTTTATTTAATAGCGCTCGGAATGAGGATAACAGAACTATGTCCTGTGTCACGTATGTATTATATATAATTATAATTATATTGCGGCAAATACATCGTCTTCCTCTTTCCCTTCTATTGGGGTTCTATCAAGGGCAATAGGAAGCTCTATCCGGGATTGTCATTATGGGTTAGGTTCTAAGGCTTTCATCACCCTCTTGAAATATTATACCGTAACGCATTATAATAGTGACATATATAGGTTTTTAAGCTAAATAATATCATACAACCTTGAATGTTATTAGATGATTAAAACAATGTTCGGTCCATAGGTATGAGTCGCGTGACAATATTTATTTATGGTATATTTACCTATAAGTATTATCATAATACAACCGGATCACCTTCCAAAAGTTCTAAGCTACCTACTCACAGGATGTTTTTTATTTACTTACCTACTTATTTTTCGTTTAACGTGCGACTATCGATCATGTTTTCCCCTGAGACTTATGTTAAGATATTATCTTATTATTTTCTTCATTAGTAGAGAAATAGGTTGTTACTGGAATAAATATATTATATAGTATGCAAATAGCCTTCATTAGTCAATTCAGTTGACACCATACAACTATTAGATAAGAGTCAAGTTACATTTTACTGTCGTACTAAAACAACTTACCTCGATAAACTTTACAACCGTAACTATCCTTATCGATTTAGTTCATTATTTACCTACTTTGTTTTGGCAAATAGAGCAGTCTTACAATGAGGTGGAGTTTTCTATTTTTAGATATTTAAGTAGACATCTTATGGTAAAAACTAGGTAGGTACCTATAATAATATAGGCCAAATCTGTTCTGCTCAGATTTGTCGGAAGTGAAGTGCTGTGCGAGTTCCATTCCATACCTTGTTTAGAATTTTTCATGACTCGTATTATTTTAACTGTACATATAAGGAAAATTCCAATTGGAGACAATTAATATTCTACATTTCGTTATGAATTTACTAATACTTACGGAGGTATTTTGTTGTTTTTCAGTGGATAAATGGCATCTCGCTAGCATACCACGAGATCGGACACTTACCTTTCGAAGTGGAGATCACCGATTACGTCCGGTACAACGGTAGCAACCTCCTCACGGTGGTGGTGGACAACACGCTACTGAACGACACCGTCCCGCAGGGCGCCATCACTGAAGTACAGACGTGCGTAATATTCTCTAACAGATGGATACCCTTGGTCACTTACCTTTTGTAGGAGAGATTATGGAGATGGACTACGTCCGGTACAACGGTAAGCAACCTCCTCACAGTGGTGGTGGACAACTCTCTCTACTGAATGACACCGACACCGTGGGGTGCCATCACTGAAGTACAGACGTAAGTTTTATTTTCTAACAGATAGAGGTTGCACTTGATATACGAGAACACATATTTTGAAGTGCTGATTATATGGACTAGGTACGTCTTGTACAACTGTACCTCCTCACCGTGGTGGTAGACAAGGCAACACGCGTTAGTGGCATCGTTCAGCAGGTCACTGAAGTACGTACAGTCGTGAGTCATATTTTCCAAATGCGACTACGTGAATGGAAGGTACACTTGATTATATGTGAGGACACTTACCGTTAGTGTCGGTGAAGTAGGAATAGCGGTTCACGGCATCCCTACAAGGATGGTTGTAGCAAAATAACCCAATCGCACAGGGCCCCATCCCATTACTGAAATACAAACGTACATATTTAAATCAGACCTGTCTACCACAAATAGGCGGTGTCCTATTAATGTTTTATTTTTATGACCTCTGACAACGTTAAACATCTTAGAAACTTTTTAATTTTTTTTTAAATAATACCTAAAATGCAAATGACAACGGCCTTGGCATATAAAAACTGATTATTCAGACTCGGCAAACAAAGTCAAATCACTTTTAGTTTTAATAACAAAAGTGTTAGACATTGTATACACCTAATAATTATAGTTGATAAAATTTCAAATGCAGCACGGGAAGCATGGTCGCGCGATAGACGATATAAGGCCGTCCCTATCGCACTATTTGTAGGTGCGATAGGGAAAATTTTATCGTCAAATGCAGATAACTACAATAGACTTGACCTTTGAACAGATGTTTTCTTTTAGCTAAATAACTCGAAAACTTTCTAATGTATGGTGAAAATTTAACATTGTCACCCGACGCTCAATAGTTATTTGTTTTACAAGGGGGCAAAGTTGTTGTTTAACCGCACGTGCCAATATTGAAGCCCGAGTAAGCGAAAGATTCCAATATTGAACCGCGAGCGTAGCGAGTGGTTCAAAAAGTGGAATCTTGAGTTTTGCAAGGGTTTCAAGGCACGAAGGTTTAACAAACTTTGCCGCCGAGTGAAACACAAAATTTTTCACCACACCAACAACGAACAAAATGCTGGCTATAAAACATGAAACTAAATCAAATCTATCAATTTGTTCAATATTTATAATTCAAAATCATCATTTATAGGTAATTTCTACCAGCCAGCTCAAGATACGAAGTTAAAGTTTGTATTAAATTACTTTGCACTCTTGTGGATAAAATGCAATTTTGCGTAAGCCTTTATCAGTTGGTGTGGTGAAAAGTAATAAGTGCGTTTCAAAATAGTTAAATATTCAGGTACTGTCATGCAGTAGGTATAGTTATACATAAGAACTTATGTGAATATTGACAAATATCGCCCTGAGCCATATTCCGATAATAATATTAATTTTATTTGGTATCCAGAAATCAGACTTTCCGGCTCAAGCAGTCATACACGTTCGACTTCTTCAACTACGCCGGAATCCATCGCTCTGTGTTCCTGTACAGCACACCGCAGGCTTACATCGATGACGTCATCGTCAACACCGACATACAGGGACTCACTGGTACTTATAGTATTACTAGCTTATGCCCGCGGCTTCGCTCGCGTTAAATCCGAAAATTCGGCATGCTCCATATAAAATTCCACCCCGCATTTCAGGGAAGTGGAGTGTTAGAAAGAGACAAAAAGTAGCCTATGTCACTCTCCATCCCTTAAACTATTTCCACTTAAAAAATCACGTCAATTCGTCGCTGCGTTTTGCCGTGCAAGACGGACAAACAAACAGACACACACACTTTCCCATTTATAATATTAGTATGGATTATTCTTCTTAGATTTATGATCACCAGCTTCCAATTTTTCATACTTTGTGTCATCAGGAATTTACACCCGAGTTCATCATCCTCCTTGCGTTATCCCATTTGCCACGGCTCATGGGAACCTGGGGTCCGCTTTTCAGGATTTTACACCCGAGTTGTCCAACAATTATTATTGTTTACTTCCTTTTCAGGTTTCGTGGTTTACAACATCACATACAAAGGCTCTGATGCGAGCAATATCATATGTCTCGTTCAACTATTCGACAAGAATGACACGCAAGTAGTAGCAGCTCAGGATTGTGCTGGTTTACTCGAGGTCGGCAATGCCAACTTTTGGTGGCCCTTCCTGATGAATCCCAACCCTGGATATTTGTACACTATGAAGGTACGATCTTCATTTTTATTATTGTTATTACTGAAAAAATATCCCTAAAATTTTTGTCTGCCACCATATTACAGTTGGTAGCGCCAAGTTTATGCATATGCCCATTTTTAACATTTCAGGCCACTTTGATAGGACCTCGAGGTGAATTAGTGGACACCTACTACCAGAAGATTGGCATCAGAACTGTGACGTGGACCAACACCAGTGTTTTCATCAACGACAAGCCTTTATATCTACGAGGTTTTGGAATGCATGAAGATTCTGATGTAAGCTTCATATTTGCCCATATTTTCTTTCAATAAGTACCTATGAAAAAAAAGGTAGCAAAATCCAGGACGTCATAGGGAATGAAATGCTTAGTGGTAAACTTGGAGTTGTAGGTGTGGATGTATGTACAATTTGTACATGAAGACATCTGTCACTCTCACTCTTGACAGAAGTCTTATCCACGTGGATAAGTGATAAAATTAGATCATGATAGGCAGGCAGGCAATTATGGTGACGCGATAAATGATAAAACATCAGGCCGTCCCTATCGCACTATTTGTAAGTGCGATAGGGACGGCCAGATGTTTTATCATTTATTGCGCGACCATACTTGCCTGCCAGATTTTAACCATGACCATCTGTGATAAAATCTTCTATTACTTACGTTTTAGCTTCGTGGGAAAGGCTGGGACCCAGTCTTATGGGTGAAGAACTTCAACCTCATCCGATGGGTGGGAGCCAACGCGTTCCGCACCTCTCACTACCCGTATGCTGAGGAGATCTACCAGCTCGCCGACGAGCAGGGCATTATGATCATAGACGAGTGCCCGAGCGTGGACACCAAGTAAATATTGTCTTTTTTCCTACGTTTTACATAAGGTATGTACTTAATTACCCATTGAAAATATTTAGTGTCGCATTCTGTACATCTTTGATGAGCTGGGTCCATTCCATTATCAAACGGCACGTTATCGCGGTGGTACAATATTTACAGTAGTGGTACGGTATTAACCTACGCTTATCAGCTCCTGACCAAATCTGTCTTTGCCTAATATTTCGAAATAGCCTAATTTTGAATGTAATACTATACATACGGTATATGAGGTGGTACAGTCGAGTTCATAAATATGTGTACATACATTTTTTCACCTTATGGCTACAAGTTATGGTGAAGTACGTAATGTACAGATATTTATGAAGACTGTACATTTTTTTATCACAATCAAATTAAATTACACTTTCATCAAATTAGTACAGGTGCACCTGATCCAGTAGTATGATCACACCAAAATTATGAAATTGGTGAATAAGTTGTGTGCCTGCTCGACACATGACGCTTTATTTTGTGGCTAAATTAGTCAATTTGATTCTTCCGTCTGGACGAGCCTTACATCAGCTGGACACTAAAACATAATTTCTAATCACAGTTACTTCATGGACTCTTTGCTCGCCAAGCACAAGCAGTCGCTGAAGGAACTGATCCACCGTGACAAGAACCACCCAAGCGTTATCATGTGGTCCATCTCCAACGAGCCGAGGTCTCAGATGAAAGGCGCCGATTACTATTTCGGGTAGGTACGCTTACGCTTACTCAACTCGTTTATTGATTTTGTCCCAAATTGTGTCACAATGCGTTTGGGTACCCTCTGGATTAGTCGAATTCGCAACTTTAGCAGCTAATGCTCCCAAAGCCGCGGCGCTGAAGGATTAGGTTCTTAATTCCAATAATAATAAATTAATTAATTCCAACAAGTAGAATACAGACTCTTCTTTTCGTAGGAGACAAACCATTGTAATTCTTCAACTGAGAAAAGAAATCTTCCTGGAACAAGAGTGTGTCGTACAATATTGTGTTATTTTTCAGGGAGGTGGTTAGACACGTTAAAACCATGGATCTTTCGAGGCCTGTCACGATAGCTATCGCACAGAGTTACATATATGATAAGTCTGTGAGTACTAATGATAATATAGATAAATTTATAAATATTAAAGAGATAGTGAGAAACGTCACGAAGTGGATATCTACCAATTATCGGTAACTGAGTGATTACTGCTAAAAAAAATGCCTGTGTGCAAAGGCCGTTTCAACTACATCTTCAAACCAAGAGGCCACGAAATAAAATCCCATAAAAACTTGTAAAAAGTTTGAAACGGTCCATTACGCATCGCTGCGGAACTTGGCCATGACATAACTCGATTATTTTATAATTAGGTATTATAAATAAATACTGGGCTGTCAAGAGTTCTTGGGTAGACCGGCTGGTGGCCGTCCAGGGGGTTCCAGGTATCGCAGGGAGGAAAGTATGGCGGCGGATCTGCGTCAGCTCCAAGTCAGTGACTGGCAATAGGTTAAGCAGGAACGGGACAGGTGGCGACCTCACGTTTCGGAGGCCAAGATTCACTTTGGATCATTGAGCCAGAATAGTTAGTTGGTTATTGTTTGAGGAACAAATTTCTTTCGATAGAATGGTTAATTATTGTCTTATAACACGGGGTCCATATTGGCTCATATAAATTCATTTCTCATAAAATTTTTGGTAATACCGATTTGTGATTCTAATGATCATTTGTCATAATTTTATTTCTCATAATTTTGTTTCGTTATTATTTTTACTACTACTGTCATTATTCATAATAATCTTTAGTCTGAATTCCGTCGCCAAACGGTCACCAAACGGTCAACAAACGGTCGCAAAATGGTCGCAGCGTACACGCGTGACCGAAAGCAGAATGGCTTCTTGTATTCATTTTTTTCAGGTATCCTCAAACTTTATAAACAATTAAATATGCCGTCGTACTCAGTTGCCCTCACTAAAGAAGATTAAAAAAATTGTAACGTGCGTACCGAGCTGCTGGGTTGTAAAGGATCGGGGATCATATTATTATGGTCTTCTATAGAGCAACTAGTATTGTGCGGCATTTCACAATTGACACTTGTTGAAGTAGTCTTCATTAATATTACTATCAACATTCATTTCAGCGATCTGTACTTCTTTTGTCAAGATTTTTGTATAGATAAGTGTCTACAAATTTGTAATGTTAAAGAGACATAAATAAAACGTAGTAGAGTAAATAATGTGTTTTTTTTGTAACCCAAACAAAATACTTGTAGATACGAGTGCGGAAAAGAGGAAAATCGATACGAGTAGCAATAAATTAATACACGAACGAAGGGAGTGTTTCAAATCGACACGAGTTGTGAATGTCCTTTTCGCACGTGTATCGTACGACGATTTTCAGTACCTAAATCTAAGCTAAGCGTTTCGACCAGACAAGAAATGAATCATTGCTTGATTTGCTCGCACTACTGCGTTAAAAAAAGCAGCATCTGTACTGAAAAAAACTATCATTGCGCAACAGAAATTCTATTAATATCACAGTAAATACTCTATTTCATTTGATTCCTACTTTTATTGTGTAAAGCAACACTACACTTCATTTTTATCAATAAGAATTAAAAATTATATATTTAATACATTAAGTAACTATAAAGTGCTTATCTATTTGTATTATCATTCTGCACTTTTCTTAACTTTCCCACATTTCTATAAAATGTCGAAGAGTGCTTAAATGGTCGTCGTCGTTTATTATTATTTAATTCGCTCATATTTAAATGATTCAAAGCAACCAGTCCACAACTTCACATTCTTCACAATGAATTTTATTATCCATAATGTATTGCTTATTTATGATCAATATTCATAATCTTGTATTTAAGAAAACTATTCGACATAAACTTATAACATATAATTATTTTTAATCATATTTTTGAGGATAGGTAGTAAATATGAACTTTGGCGCACCCTATAACACGACATCAATTCATTGGTTTATTTCCAGGCGCAATACCTCGACGTGATAAGCTTCAACCGATACAACGCGTGGTACCACGACCCGGGACAATTGTCGACCATCACGGGCAACGTCGTCGAAGAGGCGACCGCTTGGCACCGCAAGCATAACAAGCCCATACTTATGTCCGAGTATGGCGCTGACTCCCTCGCTGGATTACACTTTGTAAGTGGCAACTATCGAATCATATTACATATATCACTCATCAGCAGTTGATGTCACTATGCAGAGCCCGTGAATTGATGGATGCACTTTACAATTTGCAGTTACCGGAATACATCTGGTCAGAGGAGTACCAAGTGGGCCTGATGTCGGAGCACTTTAAGGCGTTTGACCAGCTGCGGCAAGCAGGCTTCTTCGTAGGAGAGTTCATTTGGAACTTCGCAGACTTCAAAACTGCACAGAGTAAGTCATCTTTACACATACTTCTTAATGGCATATTACTTCCAATAGCGAGACGATAGCGACTACGCAGTCACGTTAGACATCGCAGCACTTGCAATAGTCATGATATCAACCTTTGTCATTCTTTCTAGAATGTGTGTTATTAACAGCGTAGCCCATGTGGGCATCGTTCGATCCCGAAATTACTCTTACATTCGTCTTTTTCCAGCATATACCCGCGTCGGAGGCAACTGTAAAGGCATCTTCACACGCGCCCGACAGCCAAAGATGTCCGCGCATCACCTGCGTAGACGCTACCACGCGCTCGCCGCCGCCGACGACGGCGCGCCGGCGCTGTCGGAGCCCAACTACATCAGCGACCTCACGAGGGCGAGGCATGATGAGCTCTAAGGCCATCACGTTAACACATAGCACAAGTCTTCAGATACTTAGCCGCGTGTGTCGTACATTTTAAGCTCCTGATGCCATGTGATAAGTGCAACGAGACATAAGCAGGCATCTCATAGATTAGAAAAACTGGCCACATTGGCCACACGATTTTATCTCTAGTCCCTAAACCCTGGTATACATAGAGAGCAAAAGAACAACATTTGTATTGAGATATGCGAGAAATATGATGAGAATGCAAACCAAGATAACATTTCATTCATTCATTCAGGACTCTTCAGTGAGGCACAAAGTAACATGACCAAAAGATAATCTGCAAATCGTGTGCGTATACGTAGGTAATGTTTCATAATGTTCCTAAAGATGCGTGGCTTTTACAAGCCCTACTTCCGTAGGCGACTCCATTGAGTGACTGCTTTTAAATAATAATAGTTGGAACTATAAACTGTTGATAATTTATTGATCAATTTAAATAGATATTAAATGCACGGACCTTAGACGAAAGAAATGTACGTATGTTTCTGGCACTTAATAACGTCATATTTATCTTACTGCATACATTTAAATGAAAGACGGTTTTCAAAAGTCTATTAACTTATGTAGAGTATGATAGTAAGGACCCACATTTTACTGAAGTACACTCACATTTCTGCCATTTAAATCTTACCAAAATAATAATTTTAAGTATGTAGATAGTTAATGCAATTATTAGCTTAAGTACTCTAACTATAAAACCTCACAAATGTTAGAAACTATAAGCAGATTAAGTATTCTAATGAATATTCATATTCTCGTGTGCATGATGTGTTTAAAAATTGCTATGTACCACATAGTGCTTTACATTATCCGATCCGATATTGGATATAGGACCGATATCCTATATGTACCTACCTATACTTAAAGCGCCATCTTGGATTTTTGCCTTTGACATCTTTCCTACATCCGATATCGGATCGGATGATCTGAAAACGCTCTCAGTAGTTCACCTGTGGTGCCCACAATTCGCAAACTTCTGTGTTCTAATTCTAAACGCTCATCGTTGGTATTATTTTATTCCTTCGACCACGCACTTCCTGAGAAGAAGAAACATAGTCAACGTTACGGCGTCGATTACCAGAAAACCTTTGCGCCAGTCGCCAGACTTGATTCAGTAAGATTATTAGTTGCACTTGCAGTGGAACTGGATCTTGAAATTCATCAGTTGGACATAAATACGGCATATTTAAATGGATTATTAGAAGAAGAGATATACATGAAAGTACCAGATCTTCTTGACGAATGTTTGCAAGATTTAACACGATTGGTAGCAGAGATCTATAGCACAAGGAAACCAAGAAAGTGTACACCAGGAATTTATTCAATGTTTACATGAGAACTGTTATTGACCGACAGACTTACAAAACGTAAACAAACATATCAAAGAATCGGTTGCTATACCAAATACAAAATATGACAGTATTCCATCAACAGCCAGTACTGTGGCCTCTTAGGCACAACTCGATTCTATCGAATATCTCATTATCATTATATTCAATATTTCCAAGACTGTATTGTTTTTATGGGTATCGTGAGAACTCGAATGATCATTGTACTACTGTTATTATGAAAATGTCGTTGATAACGAAGTCAAAACATGAATGTGTTCATTTTATAAAATCATTCTTAAATATTTTATGCAAATAAAATTGCACGTTCGGAAATAGGTACCGTCAGCCGGGGTGAAAATGGAAGAAAGTTATGTACCTAATTTATTTAACAATGACTGAATATTTCACACGCAGTTTATCAGTTATCACCCAAACTCGACTGTTATTGAAGTTATTGTCAATCGCATTGTACAATTACTTTAAGTAGTTGGTTTTTAAGACATTGGCAGATTTATTTTAAAGTTCGTTCCTATTCACCCTGCCCATCCCTATTCACCCCAATTGACGGCCCCTAGTACGTAATAAAATTTACCACTCCAATTTCAGATAGGTAATATAGGTAAACTCCGTATTTTATTAAGAGAATTTGAATTTTTAAATTCTTAATTTTTATTATTGAATTCTTAGAGTTAAGTAATTGCAACATTTTTTGTAAATTAATCACTGTTTGAGTGTTTATGTTTACGTTCATAATACTAATTCCAGAGTAGGTAAGGTAAATTATGCAGGTGTGTTACACTACACTATGTCTCGACATCAACATTTCGGTCTTAGATTTTAGCAAGAATGTTACATTATTGTGTCAATGAGAGGTCAATGAAAGGTAAACATTGACAGTACCTTAATAAAGTACAACAATATAATTATTTCGAGTATTTACTTATTGTCACCCTTATACATGTTACACCACACCAGCTACTCAAAACCTCTGATACCCCACCCTTATTTATTAGTGTACCTACTAGTGATCAACTTTTACTAACGATGAACGACCATGAAAACGCGTAAACAAAGAGTATCCCATATAAATGTGTGTCCATTTTTCTTACCTACGCTACATTTTTTAAATTAGTAAATGAGTCTACTGAAGAAATGGCTTGACAAAAGTTAGTAGTTCGAGGGTTCGAGGTATTTAAAACCCGATATAACGAGAGACCTAGAACTTTCAGTTATACATATATCCTTACTCTTTGCCTTGATCAGCCCAGCCCACGTGTATCCATTGGTTTACGGTTTAGGTAATTGTCAGGGCGTCAAGAAGCAGTTAAACATGTAGCTCAAACAACCCGGACAGATAACATGTGCTTTTGACATAATTTCACACTGACAGCTGACAGACTCCATCCATGCGTATCGTTTAACATTATGTTTTTAAACAAAATTGCAACATTTACTCAGAATAGTTGCAAATAAACACGACTGAACTGCAATTAATAGCTAAAAAAAGGTCAAAATTTGTTCCCAGAATGAGTTGTATACAATGCGGGGAAGAATCGAAATACAAATGTCCAACGTGCAGACAACCTTAGTAAGTTTATTTATTTACTTGTAAAATTAAAATACATTTGTTTGAGATAACTATGTATGCTCATTGTTATGCAAAGTTCTGGTTAACTTCTATTACATAATACTAGAATAATAATAATAATAGAACTATAAGTAGTCTTTTTTTCAAGCATAAGAAAATAATAATTGTCTGAGCAAAGATACACAATTGTGTACTGTTATTTTGATTGTTTGTTATAGCTGCTCAGTAGAATGCTGCAAGAAACATAAGGAAACTCCTTGTGAAGAGCCACCAAAACCTGAAGCTCCAGATTCAGAAGTTAAAAAAGAATATGAGTTTCCTACAGAAGATACCGTGCCTCATGAGAAGTTAAAATTATTAGGTAAGTTGTCATTATTTGAGCTGATATTTTTGGATTAAGTAAAGCCCCTTTAAGGCTTTTGCTGTAAAACAGTGACAGTTTCTTAGATAGCAACTTCTTAGCTCTATACAATACACCTTTAATTTGGAGATAAAAACACATTCTAATTGATTCTTATCTTAATTTCAGAGGAATCAGGAGATTTAAAGCATTGCATGGCTAATCCACATGTGCGGGAAATCTTAAAAATTCTAGATTCATCTCCCCATCCTGATGCATTGTTTCAAGAATACATGCAGGAACCCATCTTTACGGAATTTGTTGATGCATGCTTGAAAGTTGTTCAACCCCCTGAAGAGGATGATCAAAGATGACATTACAATTACACATAGTGTTACATTGTACTTGAGTTTCCAGATAATGTCAAAAAATGCTAGAGAAAAGCATATTTCTCATTCCCTTTGTTATACCACTGCCATAAATAATTATAACTCTTAATGTATAAAATGTTTTCTTATTTCTCCAAATAAGCTTTTTTACACATCAAGGAATAAATCATTAGATACTAAACTACTGACTATGGAGTGCTTTATGAATCTCAGGCAATATACATAAAAAAAAAAATTATTTATTTCGATTTGTATCAAAGTCAAATTTCTCAGCATACCCTGTTGTAAAATTACCTACTGGCTAAACAGAGCATGGTGTTATTAAGGTTACAGTGATTATGACTGGCTGGATAAACTATAATCTCAAGACAAAGTTTGTACAGTGTGGCAAAAAAAAATAGTAGAAATGGAACACTTGTTCCCATACAAAAGTGACTCAATAGTTGCCACATGCAAAACGGTTTACATAGACAGTGGCTCCCCTATTAATTTTCTACTCTTATTTGCTATGGTTTTAGCTTAGGGCTCATCTGGGAGCTTATTTGGCAAGGTATTACAATAAAATCCTCAGACTAAGACAGGATTTGAGGATAGTACCCACAGGCAACTTATTTTCATAATAATGTGTCTGGGGAAAGCTTTTGTATTTAAAATAATCTGGTAATTTTTACTCTTGAAATCTGAAACTTCAACGTTTAAGCTGAGAGGAAACAGATTCGACGTGTTGCCTGTCTCACGTGTGAGTAAATACGTATGCAGCGATAAAATATCTGCTTTTATATTTATATGATTTTACTTTTTCTCGATATTCATATAAAAATGAGTCAAGGTAATAAATAACATCTAATAGGGGCATTTGAAAACCTATTATATCGACATAATAACATTTTACATGAATGAATTTATACTTTTACGAACCTGAATAATCTTCCCTGATAACTGGAGTTGAACTGAACACTATAATAAATCACTTGATGAAGAAACACAACACCGTTTATAAAACTTTTGAATTCACATCGTTTGACGTTGTCGACTGTCGTCTGAAAACGTCAAAACGTAGTCAAATGAAATGGTCTTCACACGGTCTTCACGATTGACAGGTAGGTCGTGCTTGCACACGGAGCTTGCGCATGTAAGCTGCGTACACGGGCGACTTTTTTGTCGCGACCATGGGCTAGTAAGTATGAAAGAGCGCCCACGAAGCGACGCAACTTTTCATACAAACACGTCCATGCGACAAAAAAGTTGCAGCGAAGAGACGCTCGTGTGTGCGCCCTCTAAGAGTGTGCGTGTAGTATAATACATATGTAGCAAATATGTAGTACTAGCTTTTGCCCGCGGCTTCGCTCGCGTTAGAAAGACACAAAAAGTACCCCATGTCACTCTCCGTCTCCATCCCTTCAACTATCTACACTGAAAAAATCACGTCAATTCGTCGCTCCGTTTTGCTGTGAAAGATGGACAAACAAACAGACACACACACTTTCCCATTTATAATAATAGTATGGATAAACCATCCATAACATAAACTGTCCATTATATTACGTTTAAACCATTCAGAACGACTGGTGCGACTGGAACAAATAAAATCAAAGCTTTGGATGTCGTATTACCACAGAGAACCTCCTATAGAGTGGCAGTCTTGTATATTTGGTTCGCGATACGAGTCACCAGTGTTTGGGGTGCGAGGAGCGGGCGGGGAATGTGTTAAGCGCGCTGTGATTGGCCGTTTCAAGGACGGCGGGCAGTCGCGCCAGATGAAAAGGGACAGAAGTATGACTGTCCCTCTACTGACGCGTAAGTGGCCAATGTAAGTTGACCTATGCCGGCTCTGAATAAATTATAAATATGACTTATTTGTGGAATGTAATGCCGTCTGTTTTTAAATTTGAGCTTCTTGTTACCTTTCCACACCATTTCACACTACAGGTGGACATCTTTAAGGCATCAAAATACCCTTTTCCAATTTTTTTGTGCGAAAAACACGCGCTGCTTTCGGGTCTGTTACTTGGTCGATACTGATCGGGCACGGCGAGCGCCCGCGCTTATATCAGTGCAAATACTAGGAAGGCTGGCCACCGCGAGTCGTCTTGTAATAGATGTCTATAGGGGTTGGTCTGTGCGTATTACGTTATGCACGGTATATGATTCAAGCACGAACTGTGGATTCGAGATAGTCTGACCAAAAAGACGAAATTATAAAATGGCAACATCGTAGTGTCGTCCCGTTTTCTCACACACATTGATTTGAAAGGGATTTTCATTTCTACTCTTTTTGGCCAGACTGTAAGTAATTCTCAGGAATAGGTCAACCGAAGTTCCGGATTTTATTGGGCTGGTCAATGCTTAAAAGAGGAGAAACATTGAAACTATGTAGGTACAGTTTACAAAATCAAATTTATTTAATCACTTTTCATAATAATTACGTCAAATAACTACATCATATTACAACATACAACATTGATGCTATGCATCCAACAAAGCGTTTCTCAGTAACCTCTCCAGGTCCATTGACCTTTTTCTTTCCTCTTCAATTTGTTCCTCTAGTTTATCAACTTCGTATTTGCAATCCATGTATTTCGTAATATTTTCGTCAACTTCTCTGATACTATCTTCTACAATTGTTTTATCTTTATCTTCAATCATGAGGTACTCCGCTGAATCCAAAGCAAGTTTACGACGCTTCACATTTATAAATTCGTCTATGTCATCTTCATAGTCTAGTGCTTTGTGTTTTAACCTACTTATAATATCCAAATCAAATAACCATTGAACATTGCGGAATTCAACTAACTTTGATTTCTCGTATATAGCAAATCGATTATCAAAGTCTTTCAGACTGTAAATTCTTTCGTACACTATTAGATTCAGGAAGCTTGCCAAATCAAATTGTTCAAAGTACACTTTAAAGTTTTCATGGGGCATTCTAAGAATATCTGATAGTTGAAATAATGTAATTTCACGTGTGCTCTTTTCAGGATGTTGAAACCATCCAATTTGGGTGCAGTATGTATAAATCTGCTCTTGCATATTGTCCGCACTGACTGGCTGATACTCTCCCGTTGGAGTGGGTAATTTCAAGTGTTTCATCATATTTTTTATTGATGCTACATTTTCTGAAGTAGCAGCATTGCTTGTAATGAATTCATAAGGTTTTGGGTATAATGTTTCAGAGTTCAAATACCTTTTCAGCTCTAATGGGAATAATGGGTAGTTGAACAGATCTTCTTCAGTAATAACTTGCGTCAATTTTTCCACACTTATATTATAACATTGGACTAGTTTAGGCAAGTCCTTCATGACTGCATCCAAGCGAGTATCTTTTATTCTTCTTAACTGGAACCATATTTCATTACCGAGATATCTCTCACATATAGATTTGACATAGTCAATTTCAAGCGGAGGCACATACGGATAGTTTCGAGCCAACCACTTTAATGCACGTTTTGTGGTAATTTTCAGTGACTCTGATAAATTATTTGGCTCCACAACAAATATTTTATAAGCTGAAATAATTTTGTTTTTAATGCATTGTGATAGAAACAGTTCTAATTCTTGATTCTGTTTTTCGGGCATTATCAATGCGATCGGAATAACTTGGTACAGATATTTAGTCTTTAAAGTGTCTTCAATAGTGGCTATAACATCATCTTTTTCAGTGACGTAATAAATGAGGCCATTGCTACCGTCCATGGCTTCATTACAGCTATTTTTACCCTTATCGGTCAAACTTACAGATATTGCAAAATCCAGTAATTTATTCCATGTTTCTTTCCCTACGTATATTAGACTGCTTGATACTTCATGTTTTTTCTATCGCTAAAAGAGTCAATTATCCATTCTTGAACATTGATTTTTCGGCACATAAATTGAGCACTAGGAGATACTAAAGTAACTTTCCAAAATAATCCTTTGTCGTACGAATAATTTATCTGTTTCATTCGCTTGAGAAGGGAAGATCTGATTATTTCCATCAAATTGAGAGTTTCAGGTCTTGGAAGTTGTGCTAATTTTCCACTAAATTTATAACCCTTATGTATGGCATTCATATTCTTCAGAGTCGCATTTTCGACCATACGTTTGAGACAGGATGCTTCTTGGATCGGCGTCCTATCTGTAAGCCAGACAGGCGTATCTTCTAATAAGCTTCTCCGTTTTATGTTTCTAATGTAATTTTTGCGCCAAATGTGAAACCACTTCTTCATCAATTTATTAGTCCATATTTTCTCTGCAAGCATTTCGGATTGGCTAATTTCTGAACACAATTCGGTAACAATGTCTTCAGTCACATCACCCGCAAATTGCATTAAATCATCTAGTTTTCTTAATTCATCTTTCATCATATCTGTAACAGTTTCTTTGTTGATCTCGTCAATGATTTCTTCTGTTACTTTACTGGATTCTGTTTCTACTCTTATTTTAAATTGTCGGTCTTCTTCGGCCTTTCGTTTTAGTTCAGCTAGTCTAGCTTCTTCTACTCTTTTTCTTTCTTGTTCTTCTAAGCGTTTCTTTAGTTCTTCCTGTTTTCTTTTCTCCTCTTCTTTACGCTCCTTTTCTTTCCGTTCTTCTTCAATGCGCCGAAGCTCATCTTGTTCTCGTTTAAGTTCTTCCTGGCGTCGCTTCTCTTCTTGTCTTTTCAATTCTTGCCGTAATTCTTCTTCTTTTCGTATTTGTTCTAACCGCCTAGTTTCTTCTTCTTTCATTTTTTGTTCATAAAGCCTTTGTTCTTCAAGTTGTTTTTGAGGATCATCGTTGAAATCGAATACTTCGCCATTCTTGTGTTCAGTAGATGAACTAAATAGGTTTTGATTTACTGAATTGAATTTATTTTTACTTTGGAATATTGAGTATGATTTTTCATCTGTGTTCTGGTCCGTTTTTACTGCACTTTTAAATAAACTTCCAGGTGATATTGCATGAGTCTCTCCATTAGTAGCAAATAATGATTTTGTGTTACTAACATCTTTCTCTGTAAACAACTTATCTTTGTTTAGTGAACCAAACACACTCGATGGTGTTTGGGTTGAAGGTTTACCAAATATACTTCCTTTAACAGTTTGCCCAGCAGTATCGGGCTTGGCAAACAGGTTATCCTTGGCACTTGCAAATATATTTTTACTGCCTAATACATTTTGGTTACCAAATACAGGACTTGGTTCATCTTTCTTTGAAAATAAGTTGCTATTTATAGACCCATCAAACAACTTTTTGCTCTCTTGTTTATTTTCATTAACTAGCTGACCAAATACAGAAGGTTTGACATCTGGCTTTTGAAATAGACTTCCAGCTGATTTTGATTCATTAAACACATTTTGGCCACTCTTAAAAATATTAGTGTCGTTAGTAGTCTTCCCAAAAATATTCTTGTTTCCTATAGGCTCTGCAGGCATACTGAACAAATTGTTATTATCTTCTTGGGGCTTAGAAAATATAAAGCCAGGACTTTGCTCAGGCGAGTTATTAATAATCTCAGCTGGAGCAACTGGTATAGCTGGCTTAAACGAGAATAATGCTTTACCACTTCCACTAGTGTTGTTGGTTTGAGGACTGCCGAAACTTAAAGGTTTTACAGGACTTTGCGATTTTACTTCAGGCTTAGCGAAAACATTTGACTTTGTTTCCGAAGTTCTGCCCGTGATTGCGTAACTTCTGCCACCTTGCGCTAGGCGCTGAATTTCTGCTCTTAGAGATTGGACATCTTTATTACTGTCGTTGTTGGTGTTATATCCTTGATATTGAGCAGTTAAAGCTTCCTCTTTAAGAGTCCCATCTTTATTAAAGCTTGAATAGGGAAGATTTCTTCTAAAGTCTACAACAGGTACTTGTCCTCCCGCAATAACCGCGCCCACTTTACACAGTCTCTTTGATTCAATGAGGTGTGGAGCACGCGCAACAGGGAACGGGTCACTGTCTTCTATGAACTGATTTCTGTCGAGTATAACTGTCAACTCCTCGTCATTTTTGGAAAATCGTAATCCATAATGATTAACAAAAGCTTTCATTACATCGACCGATTCGAACGCGAGAGCGTTCATTAGTTCTTCTGCCGGATAGCGCGATCCACCCCTCGGGGCGAAAGCCTTGACAATTCTTGCTAAAGCTCTGGCGCGAACATCGTTGAAGTACCTCAGGAGAATGCATGCCTGAAGGTATGACGCTTCTTCTTTGACGAGTCGGAAAAACCGGACGTAATTATTATTATCCAAAGCGTTAAATACTTTTATGGCGAACGTGATGGCTTCCGACTTTTGTATTTCTACTGGTAGCTGTTTTATCTGAAAAGGAATAATAAATATATTTTAATGTTAATCAAGTAAAAGTCATAATTTTATTATCTGTCTTTATAAAGAACATTATCAGTATAAAAGAGCTTAAAAATGTTGGTGTAACGGCTTTAAAGGATATCCTTATAGAAAATTATTTTGTTCCTTTTTTTACAGACAAGTGGGGTGTATTTCAGTATTAATTTCAATAATTATGAACTAACCTCCCACCAAAAGTTGGCATCGCCCAAGTTGAGCAGCGCTATGTAGCCGCGGAACTCTGCCTCCCTGGGTTTCTGGTCGGGACCGACGTCGGCGTACATGTGCTTGAGCGTCTGCAGGCACTTGGTGAGGTTGTCGGTGTTGAGCTTCTGGTCGAACTGCGTGTGCTCCAGGTCGGCTAGTCGCGCCGCGCAGTGCGCGTGGAAACGCGCGCACATCTCAACTAAGCGGATGGACTCTGTGGAAAACAATTGAAGAGCTCACCACTGTTATCCAAAAAAAAACTCCATGTTGATTTGACTGCTTCATGCTATGTCAATCTTCTTTGTCAGGCTTCGTAGCGCCTATGTATCACTGTGAGCGTTCCTGATCTATTATGATTGCCACCTACTACAGCTCTCGGTCAAGTCAATATGCAATGTCAAACCAATATGACGAGACTGACTAGAGAGACGTCTTAATTTTTGGTATATTTGATACCAAGAGTCACGCGATGCTTAGGAATGGACTTACCGGCGCAACAAAGAGCCTGCTGCGTTATATCTTTTCGTATTCCACGGAAACGGTCCCACATAAAGTGAAACCAATCTGCAAGAGTGACCTGGAACAATCCAAACTTGAATCATTCATTGCCAGGACTAAATAAAGGGCTTCAATAAAAAAGGATTTCAAACTTGATGCATGACTTGCAAAACTCTACTAGGTTCTAAATAAATCTACTTTGAGATAACATATCCTCTACTAGAAATAAGACCACATGCAGTCCAAATTAGTTATATGCTTATTTGTATGCCATGTTCCTTTTAATACTGTTAAGCAATACAGAATATTTGTATTGTAAGTTATTAACTCACTTGTCTTGTGGTGTCAGCGATCTCACTCAGCAGATAAGCGCAGGTCCGTTCGAGCACGACAGCAGGCCTGAGCTCATAGCACATGGGGATTTCCTGGTCGGCGGAGCTCCGGCTGTACTGTTTCACGGCGCGCCAAGTTTCGAGTTTGTAGTCGCAGTCTGGCGTGGTTTCCAGTGACATTACCTGAAAATTGGAGTTGTATACATCAGTGTCTGTTAATAAATACAATCCAGTATTATTTTGTCTCTGCCTAGGCCATACATAAATTACTGTTGGTTTGTATTAGATTTTCTGGCAAAAAATCCTTTAGATCTTTAAAATTTGCAGCACAATATGATCAATAGTGAAATAAGTATACAAAAAGCTCAAAAGACGTGTATGTATGTTTGAAAACGTTACCTGATGTTCTGCTTGTCTGTGCAGGCGTTCTTTTTCTGGGCACATGTCAGGACATGTGCCTATAGTGGCTCCGCCGACTTTTATACGACCTCCTGCACCGCCCCATGCTCTCAAAATTCTACAAATTTAAAATAAATGAATTGAAAATAAATGTTAATCTTCAATACACAAACACACACAGTATCTTCATCTAAGTAGATTTCACAACAGTTATAGTTATAGTTATACTAACATTTGGCTAAATTGAATGAATTCTAGTTTGAAATTCAATCCTTAATTAGAAAAAAAGTGTTTATGTTTTTATGTAATATTTTACACATATGAATTATTATAATAAATTATTGATAAACATATGCAGACTGTAAGTGCCTTTACCTGTCTCGAGCATCTAATATCCTCCACTGCTCATCAGAGGTCGAAGAAACCTTGAACCGCAGTTGGTGCAACTCAGCAGCTGCTTCTGTGGTGCTCAGTGTTGTCTGGGTTGTGGTTACGATCACTGGGGACTCTATGCCACTTTTTGGTTGTCTAAAATGTTATGAATAGTAATGAAGTAACTTATTCTAGATATGATACACTAACACCTATATTATTTTATTAACAGAACAAAAAGTAAATTAACCATTCATAGGCCTCTCCTAAAAATTGAATTAATAACCTTAGAATAGTAAATTACAGTCCAATTTGTCTGTTTCATAATATAAGACAAGGCTCTTGTATAGAGGTGTAGCTAGAAATGCTATGACTTGTCACTGATGCAAAAATGATATAAGTACTATGATTATAAATTTCATCTATGATAGCTGCCACCAACACTAAGAACCAACACACACATACTGTACTAAAAGTAAATAATACTCACATTGTCACTGGTCTTTCTCGGGAAGGTACTTTCTTCCTCATGGGTGAATCTCCCTTTCTTATGGGTGACTCTCCCTTCCTCACAGGTGAATCTGCTTTATTTGAAGGTGAATGTGTGATCACCCTTGCAAGTACATTTGGCTTGCTTGGCTCTTGGGAAACATCCATGCCTAAAAAATAAACAATTGCCAGAATGACCATGAGATTCCCACATCTCAAGAGTTTATTTTTATAATTCACTCATATACATGCGAATTTTAATCACACACTATGAACCAGATACATACGGTTTTGCCTTGTTACATAGGTGGGGCTGCCCCCCATGGCTGAGAGTTCCTCTTCAACATCTGAATCAGGCACCCAATCTGGGTCATCCTCTCGTTTGCTCTTTCTTCTTCTAAAAACGAAATTATTTTCTAGGTAATAGGAATCAACATGTGTTAAATTTTTTGATTAACTTATGGAAAATTTACCACAGTGGCTAGTAATTTTGAAATAATAACATATTTTTTTCTCAATTTTTCAAGGATCAAATAGAATAGACTATAACCTATTTGTTTTAATTTCTGAAATTGTGATGATCAATTTTTGACAATGACATTGTGTTGTGAAACTGACATTTATTTTGTAATTATTATGTTTTTAGTTTCCTTACGGAAGGACATTGTTTTCTCTTGCAAATGATTAATTTTGTTGATATTCTCATTCTCAGTGATTCTGATAAAGAAATGTGCTACTTTTTGGTAAAATCATGAATGTTTTTGAAACTACATAATCATGGACATAAAAAGGTAAATTGGTTATCCTTTCACACCATCATGATTAGTTTTAATTATTTATTTTAGGAACACCAACAGCTATAAAAAACATTATACTAATTTAAATAATGACACAAAGCCAATTACAGGTATACACAGACTTTTGAATGAATAGTTCACGTTTTTTTAAAGACTGTTTTAAATACTTACACTCGAGGCTTGAACCGAGTGACATCAAACATAAAGCCATCATATGCCCCAGCATTAAGCACTGCACGTTCCATAGAAGCTGGTTGGTCATATTCAACAATGCACATCTGCTTCTTCGTGACCAGGCGTATCCTCTGCACTTTACCAAACTTGCTGAAATGCTTCTTAGCCGCAGCTGGTTCAAGAAGACTTTCAGGAACATCAGAACATCTATAAAGGCATTTCAATTATTAGCAAAAACCATAAATTACCATCCTTATACACCAAATCACAAATTTATATCCATAATGTTGACAAAAATGTAAAGAATTTATAATTTCATGTGGAATGTAACCTTCAGTTAATTAGTATATTAAAGAACATCTTACGAAATGGAGGTCTTCGGGTTAAATCCATTTCCTGGAGAAGTTTTTAAAATAGGGCTTTTTATCTTCTTGGGGGTTATCGACTCCATATCACAGGCCTTCTTTCCTTAAGTTTGTTTTGAAATGAGTTGCTGAATATTTACGATTCTAGCAGGTTATTTCTATATTCTTCACACATTTAACTGCTACATATTAGATATGTTAAAGCACAATAACAAGTGAAGCGCATTACACGTCTGACATGCAATTTTAAATCAACAAGTAACAAAATTAAGCGTGTACATTTCTACAGCACAACAGTTGCGTTTTAATAAATTCTATGGAGCATATTTCAGCTGTCAACTTTTTTTTGTAACCGTCCTTCAAACCGAATGACGCCATGAATAGGCATTCAATTCGAAAAAGTGACAACGGCGCTACAATGTATAGAGTTTTTGTACAGAATAGAGATTTATAACAAAATTACAGCGTTAAATATTCGTAATATTATTATTTATATTTGTAAATAAAAAACCACACTATGAAATAATTAAGTAATTAAGTTAACCTTTTTTAAAAAACGCCTTTGAATGACAATTGTCAGTGTTGCTTGCCAAAAAAATTAGGATGTTTCAGTCATGGACTAAATCGCTCTAAATTACGTTAAAATGTGAGGCCGACGTTTGTAGTTCCAAGACTATTTGATAGATGGCAGGACGAGAAGGAAAATAAAGTTGCCAGACCTTGCCGCGAATTTTAAACTTAAAGAAAAAACGAGATTTCTAAATTAAATGGGTCATTCAATTCATTGATTGCTTGCCATTGAACGGCTTAGGTTATTTGATGAAGAAAGTTTCTTCACATAATTGTGACGAATGTGCCGTATTAGAATTATGTTTACACCTCAATGTGTTTACCATGCGTTTATAATGGAATGTGTCCGAAATGAATTTGCTTGATTCTGGCCTATTTACACAATTCTAAATATACCATGTTTACGGAGAAATGTATACACCTCCGTGATCAGCTCTAACAGGTTACTAAATTTTAAACCGGAGACGGGAAATGTACTCTCGTGTGCCGCGATTATTTTTTCATACCTACACTTTTTTCGTACGCGGGTTCGCGTCCGGCATACCTAGGTATGTAAGCTTTGTGATTAATCGTGCTATATGTCTATTGTACACATAATTTTAATGAGTTAAATTATATCGACCAACTTTAAAGAACGTACGTTCGGATTAGCATCGTGACAACATCGCTCTATGACATAACAGCATTCCGTCGCGCAAGACAGTCAAGACAGAGCAGTTCCGGAATATCCGGATGTAGGCACCTCTCACTTTCTAACGAACATTGGCAATTTGGGCCCCGGATGTCTGTAAACTCAATGCTTAGATGGACGTGGAATCGGTGGAATGGAAAAGTCTAGGAAATTCTAGGTCATAGACGTTGTCAGAAAAATTTGATTAAAAAATAATAACCCCGTAGTAAAATTAAATTATTTGAAATATTAACAATTTTTTGAATATTCTGATAAGAACATTTATCTTTTTTAGGAAATACATTAAACATTTGCAAGGTAATTTTATTTCCTAAAATCTACACTATCATTGGCATAGATAAACTTATTATTTTCGTAAATATTTCACTACTGTCCTCTCTGACGGCTGACGACCAACTGAAATTCAGTTACTGAATGAAGCGCCAACGTGTAAACGCAGTTGGCCATTGGCGCCAAGATCCTTTGATGTGTGGACAAAAAACCGACACCAATCGGTTGGCCGGCAAGCGCAAGCGCCAACTGCCAACTTACGAGCGCTTTCAAAAAATCTGCTTGCTCGCATTTCGACGCCGGCGGCGCTGGCGTGCGCCTGTGTGCAGACGCACACTATAACCAGTAGCATAACGATTGTAGCCTGCGGTACAGACATAGCGTGCGATCCTCTTCGAACCAACCTTACGTGCGGCTAGAGCGAAAGGGATAGCATTCATGGTCGGTACCGCCACGCCGTCAGTAGCGTTGCGGACTAACCATTATTGATACTTGCGTAAAAACACCACCATATATATTACATATTTGCATACATGATTTCGTGCATAAATACTTGACCTTTTAGTTTAATTATTAAACTTATCACAGTTTTTTTTATTAAAACGTGTGTAGCCTTGGAAGAAATAAATTAAAAAACTTTTATAATATAATAAATTGTGTATATAATATTGTCTTCTGTCACCGCGATAGTTACTCATGAAATAAATTTATGGAATCAGATTATATCGCGTATAATGAATATAATCCGTTTTCTTAGTTTTATTTCATTTTGTATATGATATGTTTTCTAGGTTCTTTTCGGTGAAGGAAAACATCGTGAGGAAACCGGACTTATTCCAATAAGTTTACCCTTTGGGTTGAAAGATCAGATGGCAGTCGCTTTCGTAAAAACTAGTGCCTACGCCAAATCTTGGGATTAGTTGTCAAAGTGGACCGCAGGCTCCCATGAGCCGTGGCAAATGCCGGGATAACGCAAGGAAGATGATGATGTTTTCTAGGTACATATATATAATGGAACTAAGATCGGTTTTCTTTAATTTTAAGTAGTTTTTTTATATTTAAAATGTGTTTTTAGGGTTTCGTAGTCAACTAGGAACCCTTATAGTTCCGCCATGTCTGTCTGTCTGTCCGTCCGTCCGCGGATAATGTCAGTGACCGTTAGAACTAGAGAGCTGAAATTTGGTACCAATATGTATATCAGTCACGCCGACAAAGTGCAAAAATAAAAAGTGGAAAAAATGTTTTATTAGGGTACCCCCCCTACACGTAAAGTAGGGAGTGATTTTTTTTTTCATTTCAACCCTAACGTATGATTTATTGTTAGATAGGTATTTAAAAATGAATTACTGAAATCGTTTTTAGGGTTCCGTAGTCAACTAGGAACCCTTATAGTTTCGCCATGTCTGTCTGTCCGTCCGTCCGTCCGTCCGCGGATAATCTCAGTAACCGTAAGCACTAGAAAGCTGAAATTTGGTACCAATATGTATATCAATCACGCCAACAAAGTGCAAAAAAAAATTGAAAAAAGTGTTTTATTAGGGTACCCCCCCTACATGTAAAGTAGGGGCTGATTTTTTTTTTCATTCCAACCCCAACGTGTGATATATTGTTGGATAGGTATTTAGATTGTTTTTTGATAATATTAATATCTTCGGAAATAATCGCTCCTAAAGGAAAAAAAAGTGCGCCCCCCCCCCCCTCTAACTTTTGAACCATTTGTTTAAAAAATATGAAAAAAATCACAAAAGTAGAACTTTATGAAGACTTTCTAGGAAAATTGTTTTAAACTTGATAGGTTCAGTAGTTTTTGAGAAAAATACGGAAAACTACGGAACCCTACACTGAGCGTGGTCCGACACGCTCTTGGCCGGTTTTTGATAATATTAATATTTTCGGGAATAATCGCTCCTAAAGGAAAAAAAAGTGTCCCCCCCTCTAACTTTTTAACCATATATTTAAAAAATATTTAAAAATCACAAAAGTAGAACTTTATAAGCTTTCTAGGAAAACTGTTTTGAACTTGATAGGTTCTGTAGTTTTTGAAAAATATGGAAAACTACGGAAGAGCCGAGCGGCTATTTACCAACGCGGCTTTAAAAACCGGCCGAGAGCGTGTCGGGCCACGCTCAGTGTAGGCACTGAGCGTGACCCGACACGCTCTCGGCCGGTTTTTAAATATTATGTTGTTTTAATTGCATGGAGCACAGGAAGGTCCACATCTATGTATTAGTTTTTTGTAAGGAAATACAACTCTACGCTACGCCTACCTGCTTTAGTTGACTGTTGACACACTGAGACAGTGGATGCGCCAGAGTATAAAAGAGTGATTTCCATCTCTTGTCAAAGATCTTGTTGAGACGAATCAAACGAACCCAAACACGAAGTGATTTCAAGACCTGGTCGTGGAATACTCTTGACTACCTTCCAGCTTCATCATCAGATCCTGGGTACCATCTCTTGTCAAAGATCTTGTTGAGACGAATCAAACGAGCCCAAATACAGAAGAGTTTCAAGACCTGGGGCCTTACCATGATCTCTTAACGCGATTCAGTTTAGGACCTAAACTGAACTGCGTCGCTATTTCCTACCACGACATTGTTATTGCGATCAAATTTCGACCGAGCGAGCGATAAGCGTCCCAGCCGTTTCATTCACTCATCTCAAGTGTATTTCGTACCATGACATGCCACTTGAGCCTAAACTGAATCGCAGGAATGTCAAATTTAGCGATTCATAAAAAGTTACTCACTTACCGCATTATTCTGAATCGCTTTGTTGTAACACTAGCGATACTAAATAGTTTTGTGTTTTTTATAAGGAGTAGGAGATGGAAAATATAAATAAAGCTAGTTTCATCACCTGATTAATTTTATATTTTGGTTTTTCGACCCTTACCGATTCGATAATAAAATATAAAGTTTCATGATTTTGTTTAGTAATATTTACGGACCATGTATTCGAACTAACTACACGTTCTTACATTTTTAGAGTGCCCTATGATCTCGCAACTTTCGCAAAAACGCAAATCAAAAAGAGCGAGAAAAAGTCTGATCCTTTTTTAGTCGATATGCAAGGAGTCATGTTAACACTTGCGACAAACTACTTATGCCTAGAACTAGGATGGCTAAGGAATCAACTAGGTCTAGCATAACTTAGCGATATACATTAAATTTAGACACGAGTGAGCTACCTACAAATACTAATGACTTACGTATTTGTTAAAATATCATCCAAACACTGCGAGTTCTATAGCCGAGCACAGCACTTCAAATACATAAATAAAAACTTTATTATTAATTACCTACTAGTCAAGGGCGCGTTGTTCTAAACATAAGCTTTAACGAACTGTCATTAATGTCATTATATATATTTTTATCATTTATTTATAGTTTTGTTCAAAAAGACTCGCTATTTTACACAAAATCATTGTAATTATTGTGAATTTTACATTTAAATATTTTAAATGTTTGTTTTTCCAGTTTTAAGAATAAAATAAAATTAAAAATTAGTAATCGTTCCTGGTTTTCGAACGATCAAACGTCACAAGGGGAAAACGAGATAGATTTATACGATTCCTATAGCGTCATCCTTTTCTTGTCAAAACGATTCAGTTGCGAACCAGAGACAATATCGGTCTTTCATTCACTTGTACGCGGTTCAGTTTCAACTCTGAACATTGGAGGTCATGGTAGCAAATTGAGACGCTCAGTTTAGGCACCTAAACTGAACTGCTCTGCGTTTGAATCGTTTTTAAAAAGATCGTGGTAAGGCTGCTGTGATGAATACTCTTGACTACCATCCGACTTCACCATCAGATCCTGGGTACCATCTCTTGTCAAAGATCTTGTTGAGACGAGTCAGTAACCTAAAATGATATTCAATAATAAATAATACTTACTAAAAATATTAGTCAAGTTAATTAGTTAGTTACCAAAGTCGTCAACCCAAGGATCAAAGTTTTCGGTCGCAGTATACATGCAACAGTACAGCCAAACACGCACACAAGTGCGGTTTTGGACACGGCGGGTGCCGCACACAATGACAAAATAACTTCGCGATCGTCGAGCCGCGTGCGGAGCGGACTAACATACGTCCTGCCTCTACAAGCTCTGCCGCGGTACTGACATCGCAAGCGCGCGTAACCGGTAATAAGGAGGCATTTTTAAAAAATCGTCAAAAATATTAAATTGCAATTAATAGAAAACTTTTGCATAAAATCTGTTTGAGTAAGCGTTGCAGATTATTTTTATATTAAAACTACTTCAAAAACACGTAAAGATATAGACTTACCATTGCTATCCTGGTCATACGTTTATGGAACGCAGGATTTTAACTATGTGTTTAATGTGCATATGCATATGCGTCTTTAAATGGCGGCAAGCTGCGTAAATATTGTCAGGCGATAAAAGTAGCAGCTGTCCGTGTTATTGATTACATCTAATAATTTGATTAATCGAGAAGGTGACCTGACAAACAGCATTCATAATGCTTGATGCTACATCGTCGTATTCCAAGAGTTTCGTTGAGTATTTCCGATGGCGTCTCATTCATTACTTGAATAACGAAAGAGATACAAAGAATATTTCCCGAATTCCAAAGAATGTAGCCGCAGCATAAATAGGTTAAGGTAAAAAGGTTTGGGGCTATACCTCTGAGTATTGATGAGAATATTGAGAAATAATCCTTGCAAGGAAAGTTAAAATAGTGCACATTGTCCTGTATCGCCTAATCTCAATAAACCTTCTTTCCACCTACAATCTCCTATCTATCAAACCATCAGCCTTAAATTATTTAAAAGGCGGGAATTCAGTTAATGGCTAAACTTCTTTAGCGTCATTTTTGGGATGGGGTACCTACTTATTTTGTAAATGAAGTGAGTGAATGAAATTGGTCATGCAAAATAAAATTTCAGACATTTTCAAACTCTGCCTGGGCTCATATAAGTTAATTCACTTAATTCCCGCTAGGTAAAGTTACATTTCTTTGGCACGGTATATTGACATTCCGCCTTTCAAGCACTAAACTCGCTCTCGCGATATCTCGCCTTGTCTATAGCTTTAACATGAATATGCCATAAGCAACTCCGAAAGGGGCCATACGTGGCTGCAAAAAAACTAACCGGGAGTCGGGCAGGCTAATCGGCGCGGTGAATCACCTCTGACGTCACCGGCATAAATTCGGGTGTCGCATTCCGGCCGGTTATATAAAAGAAAGTGGCGCGGCCGTCGCGCGACCTTGCTGGTGAAAGGCGGGGCAAGTGGCGCAGCCGGAACTCGCTCTTCCCACGGACGCGATCTGGCCGTGCGTTCCCGTCGCGGCCGAGGCGAGCGGAAGGCGATCTAGTGTTTGTTGCTATAGGAGTTTAGCTTCGAAGTCGTATGAGTCGTATTCACAGTGCCTCCCCCGACGAGGAGATTTTTGCCTAGGGTAAAAATCACCGTTAATTAAACTGGTTAGGTACCTATACCCCTTGCTGGTAGTTATAATACTAATTTGGGTATTGCAACGCCAAATAGTTATATTTACTTAATTTTTTAATTGAAATAAGTATACATCTACTGTTCCATTCTGGTATTTATTTATTTACGGATTAGGGTTAATTATTTTCTTAGCTTTATGTATTCTGGAATATTATCTACTTTAATAAAGTCTACCGGGGAGAAAAGAAAAATAATAAACTGGTCAAATCTTCGGTATCTACGGAAGTAAATGAGAGAAAGTGAAAATAAAATATAATATATATAAAATAAAACAAAACCGTTCTTGGTTTATTTTTTTCTTATTTGCGGAATTCGCTTTTCCTTTTATTGCCTTTCTCTTGGCTTTTGTTTAGTTCGGATAAGTAGTCTGCGGTCCTGCGCCGCCTCGACCACTTCTTCTTTTTCCTTCTTGTTGCGCGGTTCGTTCTGTCGGCGCCGGTCGCTGCTAATCGGTTCAGTGATCCATGTCGGTATATTTCTTTATGTAGGCCGCGTCTTGAGCCTGATACCCATCGAGGTCCCCTATCGGTCGGTTGTCCGCTTCGACCTGTACCTCGATGTGGGGTTCCGGGCGGGCCTGGGTTTCGGTGTCGGGTTGGGTTCGTACTTCCGCGCAATGCCTCAGTATCCCGCCTCCGTCGATTAATATGTCTCCCTCGATCACCTGGCGGCTCTAGTATTGCCGCTGTACGGTCTTCCTCCGGGTTCCAGTTGCCGGGAGTTGAGGTCTTGGCGCTAGTTTGGTGCTTTAGTCTGGTCTGGTCTGGTTTTGTTCTCTGGTGCTCAAGTCTGGTTACTTTCTTGTAAAGCTTGCCATCTTTGACGCAGCATTCCTGGGGCTGGTCCGCGGCGTTTCCTATTTCTGTGCGTTTTCTGTCGCACCAATTTTTTTTTTTTGCTGTACATATAGGGTTTCTGGATAGTTCGTCCGCGATATGGGTCTGTTTTCCACTGCGGGCCGGTGAACTGTACGGGATATCGGACTTCTGAATTATACCTTGTTTCGGAGCATTTTTTACATATGTACTTCTCATGTCTTGTTGTGTGGGGTTCCTTGGGTAGTACTTCTTAGTGTATTCGAGTTCCGGTGTATTTTCTTTGCGTGATTCGCTTTGTGTATTCCCGTTTCCCTTAGCGGAAGCGCTTGCGGCCCACGTGATGGTCATACCGATGCGTCGCAGAACATCCATACCTATGATTATCCACGATGCTGAGCGCAGTACTCGAACCCAGTGTTTGATTCGCATGCCCTTTATCTGTATGTCTACCAACACTTTAGTGTTCACTTGCGCTCTTCCGCCGTTTGCGAGTGTCACTTCTCTGTGAACCTCTTCCTGCACCGCGCCGTTCTCCATACACTCCTTGTATGTCTGTTGGTTTATGTACGTGTTTGTAGAACCCGTATCCACCAGGCAGCGGTATTCTTTAGCCATGAACCTCACACGTTCGTAATATACGGTTGTCTTCTCGGTCACCCGCGGCTCCTGCGGATTCATTTTTCCCCCATTGTTTTTTCTTGCAGCAATTCTTGCTCAGTGTCCCCAGTTTTCCACATATGCTACAGAATAGCCTTCCCTTTGACCAGCATTCCCTCGCTGCGTGTCCTGGCTTTCCACAAGACCAGCAACACGTCTCTGTGTCGTATTTGGGGTTTATTTTCTCTTCTTTGTCTGGTTCGGTACCCCTTCTCTGTAGTCGGCGTCTATTCACGGAGTCTTCCTTCGGCGGTGACCATCCTTGGTCTGTCTGCGGAGCCGTGTCTTCCTCTTCCTGCGGTTTGTCCCTCATAAACCGGTTATCATACGGGTATATTATATTTTCATATTCGGAAGTAAGCTGTAGTAAACCTGGTAGGTCCTTGAAATCCTGCTTCTTGACGTAAAGTTTATAATTTTTCTGCATGTTTTCGTATATTCGGTGTAGTTTCTCTTTCTCGGACAGGTTTCCATAACGTCTCATTAAAGTTTGTAAATCGGTGAGATAATCGGTGAAGTTTTCTTTATACTTTTGTTTTCTGGACATTATGCTCGCGATCAGGTTATCTTCATAGTTAGCGGGGAAATAGTATAGTTTAAATAACGCTATGAACTCTTCCCATGAGTTCCACGTGTCCACGTTGTTCCTATACCAGAGTAAGGCCTTCCCTTGCAGTATCCGGGGCAATGCGAGCAGGACATCCTCCTTTGCTATGTCACTAGCCGAGATTAGTTCTTCTATCCTTTCTATGAATTCGACTGCACTGTACCCGGGTTTGAAAGTGAGGTTCCACTCCTTTATTATCTTTCCTATGTTCTTCGGTCGGTCCATCCTTCCAAGTTGGTCCAACTCTGCGGTATGCTTTCTCTCCGGTGTTTTGAAATCTTCGGGTTTACTTTCCCCAGAATCGGTGGCCTCGTGGTTAACTGCGTCTACTAGAACCTTTCTTAACTGTTCTACCGTTAGCCCTTCGGTCTCTATGTCTCTTTCCTCGGCTGCTTTCAGTAGCTCTGGCTTCTTCAATTGGTAGATCCAGGCCGACGACATAACTCCGGTGTGATGAGGTCGACGCGTCGGGATACTTAGGTCCTTCAGACCAGTGTTTTCGCTCGACTCTCGGTATCGGTACGGACGGATTAACTTTCTGCGGTTGCCGGCGTAATGCGGCTAAGTCTCGGTATTAATGTTTCTAAGCGGGTGGGTGGGACGCGTCGAGTGCACGCCCTAGCCTATCAAAATCCTCCTGAGCTAACGAAACTCCTAGTGAGTTTTAAAGTTGGGCGCCAAATGTGATGGTCGTCGCAGAGGGCGAGCCACACATATCCTTCAGCCTGAGGGGCCTTGTGAAGGTTTCCAAGCTAACTCAGGGTAGGGAGGATGAGCTGATAAGAAACACCACTTAAAAGTAACAAACTGGCGTCTTACGCGCCTTTTATTTATAAAGAACTCTTAGGTCTAATTACACTGGTTTCGCTCCAGACGGGAGCGAGCTATATCCAACTATATATATGAATATGATACGTATATGTGATAACCCGAGGTTTGGCAGCGTGCCCTGGAAATAGTGGATAACGGAACGTTCCCCGGGGAACAAGGTCGGGAATAAACCGTCCTGGCTAGCTACGCGGGCTTCCACGCGGCCGGGATAGGTCTACGGTGGGAACGGTACTGGGGATAACCACCCTGGCTGACTACGCGGGCTTCCACGCGGCCGGGAGAGGTTATACTACGGGGGGAAGGAAGGGGGAAGTCTCCTGGCTAACTACGCGGGGCGCCACGCGGCCGGGAGACTTATACCTAGGGACACTTGGGGCGAACGCGGGCTTCCACGCCGCCACACCAAGCGGAGGAGCCGTTGTGCCTTGCTCGGGCTCAGCACAGCGACTGCCGGTCGGTCCGCGCTCCGCGCGGTTATATAGGCGTGCGGCGTCGGCGGGGCACGGTGGGGTGTGTAGCCGGAGTAGTCTGCTCGTCGCGCGTCGCGCTACACCGCTCCGGATGCCGTCCGTTGTGACGATGCCGGGTCGTCACAGTATCATTCAGGCTTATAACCCGGGGTAGTACGGGCTATAGGCGAAGGCGTGGCCTACGATGGCCCAAAACTCGTTAAGTATCTTAAATTTTTTTTATCACATATGTTAAATATAGGAGGAGATGAAAATTGACTGGCTTTAACATCTACAGAAAAAGCTTGGAAAAGTTCTGGCCGGAAGTGTGAAACTGAAACTGTATTCTAACGCGTTCTGAAAAGTACCTAATGATTGTTAATATAATAGTACATTACGATACAAGTGCGAAAAAAAGGAAAATCGAAACGAGGGCGATAAATTAAAACATTTAAAACACGACCGAAGGGAGTGTTTTAAATCGACCCGAGACATTATATTGTCAAGTTGAAACTTCGGATGGCCAATAAGTTCGAAACGAGTGGCGATAAATTAAAGCATTTAAAACACGACCGAAGGGAGTGTTTTAAATCGACACGAGACATTATATTGTCAGCTTGAAACTTCGGATGGCCATCTGTACCTACTGAAAAACGTCGTACGATACACGTGCAAAAAGGAAATTCGTAACTAGTGTCAATTTAAAACACTCCCTTCGATCATGTTTTAATTTATCGCCACTCGTTTCGAACTTACTTTTTTTCGCACTTGTATCATAATGTACTACTGTGTGGTACTGCAAACTAAAAGACGATCCGCCTCATGGGAAGCAGTTATCATCGCCATTGGACAAGCAATAGGTATAACAGGAGCCACTTAAGCGTTGCCGACTCTTGAGAACCATAAAAACTTTAGCTTTTCTGTTTGCTGCTCCACATACTCGTACCTATATGTCTCACTACTTCGTATGTGAGCTTTGCCTGGTCGCAATGGGAACTCCGCCGTCGCCGGTCGCCGGCCGCCGCGACTGCCGTTATGTGCTCGCGACTTTCGGTAGGGAACCGGTCTGTTGTCGGTGCTTGAATTTGCACTGTTGGAGCAAGTGGTACACTTACAACGCCGAATAATTAAACAATTTAATGGCAATGACTCCACTGAGTCTCTAGAACATGTTTCTAAATTTTAATTTGTTTCAGGTTAAAATCGCACCTCATCAACTTGTGCCACTGCCATCATGTGTTTGCAAGACATTATATATTATTTTGAGGCAGGTAAGGCTATCCTAATCTTGGCTACGTACATATAGGTACACAAACTAGGTACATACTTAAGTAGGTACGAGTATAAGTTGAATAATTATAAATGTGATAAGTTTTTTATTTGGAAATTCATCTTTCCATAATACAATTTATTTACAGAACCACCTTATTTTAAAACTATCCACAATCAGGTAAAAATAAAGGGATTATCTTGTCGAATCAATAGACCACGTAGGCACCTTACTCCAAAATTTTGAAGATTGGTTTTATTTGATTGGTTATAATAAAATTTTCTGTTTTTTAATTTTATGTTTTATATTTTATGAATATTTAAGACTGTACATATTTTATGATTTATTTTATACTTAGTTAAGTTATTGTAAGAATTATCTTAAGGACATGTTTTTGTACGCCAAAAGGCAAAGCATAGTGATTAGTGATACCATATTTATAATTTTATCCACCACTGTATACTGCACCTATGTTTTACAAATAAACACTTTGAACTTGAACTTTAACTTGAACTTGGTCTGACCAATTTGGTCAAACCAATCTTCAAAATATTAAGGTCAAATATTAAGTATATCATTTTCCCCACCCGCTAAAATTTGGTAGCTACGTTCTATGCCTAGGTTGACGCACATCCTGAAGCTTCTTCAATGTTAATAAAATTCATAAACAGTTTCATAAACAAAACTTCCTCGGCGGTTACACGCGCCGCGAGTGGGACGCGGCCGGAGCGCACGGAGCCGCGATGGTCGTGCTGGCCTAGAATTTAGACAATTTCCGATTGCCATGGCCGCGGCCGCGGCGCGGCCTAGCAACAGGCTGTATTCACACAGCTACCCTTGCGATTGCGAGCTGACAGCTGACCTTTATGACACACAACATTCCTACTTTGTTGGAGAGCGCACATGCTGAACATCTGAACCACGACTCTTCAGGAGATGGAAATGCCACCCCAGAGCTATTGTTCACAAAATTTTGAGAGCATCGCTTCAGGCGTACTAATGTAAAAGTAATCTTGTTTACAAGTACTTATTACAGATCTTTAGACCATTTTACACTAGTGAAAATCTCATCGGAATGCCTTGTGAATGACAGCTGCCGGTTCGCACCGCTCTACATTGTGCATGCTTCTACAGTTTGAACAGTGCGTGGTAAAACTTATTTGGGTATACTAATATGCTATTCCATCTATTCAACTATTGTTCCATTTTTCTTACGCTTACCTACAAAAAGAGAATATTTTATTCTACGTGTAAATCTTATCTAATTCACCCATTCATGTCCTTCATCTAAATTCCATAATAGTCTCAACTCTCAAGGAAATAATAAAGTTAGGATTAAGTACCTACTTAATTAATTGCTGAGTCGTAAATTACCCCACAGTTGGCACTTTTTATAAAAGCAATTATTGCTCAGTCCATTTTAATTAACCTGTTTACATTACACATACTGATAAAGAACATAAGTAATAATCAATTAAAAGTTTTTTAATATTACTGCACTGGTAAATCTTTAGGCAATTGTACCTACCTATTTAGATTTGATCGTATTTGAAGTTAAAAAAATATATACATATGATGCAGATTCTAATTCCTCAATAGATAAAATTAAAATCTGTATCACCCCCCCCCCCCTATTCTGTAATAAAAATCATTATATATAATTCGACACTGAAACGTTATACTGCAGCTTTGCATTCGGAATCTGGCTGCAGCGCGTGCGGCCGCGAACCCGGATACGGCGTGACGTAACGACGCAGCCTTCGCCTCTCCCTTGCGCCTGAGCCTTCCCCCTCCTTCCGCCCTCCCTCCCACTCCCCGCAAACACTTCGACTCATTCACAACGATTACCGACCACTTTACCAAAGCCAACCAGTATAAAGTTACTCCGGTTGTGCAATATTCTTACGGATCTTGTCTCGGAGTCACGTTCCACTGGAGGCTAGTTGTGAAACGATTAGAAACTTTAGACTAGAGGTTTATGAATGGTATAGCGGCTCGTCTGGGTGACCGTCTGTGCCGCTTTGATCTCGATGATATTGCTAGAACCGGTGGTTAATTAGAACTCTACATGGTGTTCGGTGTTGACGAAGAGATGTATTTCAAATACTGGGACTAAGTAGGTCTCTGCTTTTTACATTCATAGAGATTTTGATATTATCTTTCTATCTCCATAGAACAACTAATCTTTCATTTACTTCAGCGTGATGCTGGAGATACTGTCGACTACATGATTCAGTACTTAACGTTATAGAATTCTTCAGATATAAAAGATTTGCGCTAAAAGCTACACTACATTAAGGCCAAAATTCCCATTGGATTGGAGAGGCGATGTTACACAGCTGGGATGACCAGAGAAAGCCAGCCTTTGTGTACCCATATTGATGATTTTATGACTTCGAAAATCGTAAGATTGGCCCAGATCTTCCTTAAAGCGCTATTCTAATAGATAATCAACACAATAATTTAATCAATATGTAACATTTGGTTTAATGACCATACCTTGGATTAAATCCGCTAGTACTTAACTCTTTTGACGATTATGTTTCCCTTTCCCGAGTTTTAATGTTCATGACCCCTGAAATCGGGAAAAGGAAACATATGTTCCACTTACCCCGGCTATGGTAGTTCCCGTTACCCCGGTATGTCATTTGTAGGTTGTGTTATGAATCACGTTGAATTTTCATATCTACAGCATAGTTTTCTCAAATTCAAATACGAGACATGAACATTAAACATATAAAGGAATATTTACAGATATCAAAAGTCTTCGGACATGACTTTTTACTACCCAAATCACTACACAAATAATACTCGCCCAACTCGTGGTCTTGTAGCACGACAACAGATTTTTTGTTTTTGTCAAGGACGCACACTCCTTAGAGCTAGCGCTATTTTTGTTTTTGTTTTGGAACTAAATCCTAGGTAGTACCTTACCGACCATCAAATGACCCAGCTACAGTCTATAAATTCAGAGTTACCAATCAGTGTTTCCCTTCCCCCATAGTCCCCCTTACCCCACCTGACCTTATTCAAAGCTCGTTAGCAACGTACATCGTTAATAGGATGCACAATTATTTTCGTTTTTAATTAGCTTACATGCTCGGAATAAAATAATTATTTTTACGCCACTTATCCGTCACGCCTGCTGCCCTCGCCTCCTGGGGACGTTGACGCTGCACGCTGCTTATACCAAGATTTTGAATTTTGAACTTTCTTTTATATCTATAAAAGTTCAAAACCCAATTTTATTTTGTTCTCGTACGAGTACGCCAGGGCTTACGAGGTTAAACCAAGACTGCATACTCTACTTATTTTCTTCCAAATTTTTATGGGCCTACCTAACTGCAAATAAGTAATTTTATAAGTTAAGTAGGTATTTTTCCCCTCACTAGCTCGGAAACACGTGTTTTGTCTTTTAATAAGTATCAGCGGGTAAAAACGCATTTTATCCACTAGTGGATAAAGTAATTTGACCTTGAATATAGTCAAATTTTCTGCTTTAAAATTGATAAAAGTGATTGAATCTAGTGATGAAGATGATTTACCACCTGTGGAACTACTGGAAGCAGTGAGAAATGCGTTCTTTGCGTTGTACTTTCCTCGCTATAGCGAGGGGAAAAGTTTTATGTTACACACGGGTGCAAATGTATTTTACTTCTCGTGTGTTGAAAAACTCGCAAAGTTCAGAATTCTATTTTCGAACCACTCGCTGCGCTCGTGGTTCAACTATAATCCTTTCACTTGCTCGTTTTTCAATTCCACACTCGACGTTAAAATACAACTTTGCATCCTTGTATAACAAATAACTATTACATATGAGTTGTAAACGGTGTAGTGTAGAAGGTGTAAGCGAAAAATATACGCTTAAAAAATATTTAGGCTATGTAGAGCTGCCACTTCCGGAAAATTAATTAAGAGATCAAACTTCCGGACTTCTAGAGCTTTAAAAAATTTCTCATACTAGTTTCCACTTCGTAGTATGTTCACGTCACGTTTATAAAGGGTTAGGGATTGAATTTACGGAGGTATATCTTTCATGAAAATCATGAAGCAAACTGTACGGACGCATTCGCAATAAAGATTTAATTTTGGAAGTGTTAGTAATTTCTTGATCACATTGTGCATTGCTCGTAATCGTAACTATATTTGTTTTAGGAAATGATCTACATCATATTGCCCGAACGATTGATTGTAAGCTAAAGAGCTCAATATTAATCTTCGTGCACTGTATACAGAGTGAATCCAAATAAAAACAACCTTGTATACAAATCAGAGTGAAATTAGCACATCACGCAACGACGGGTGAATCACCACCGGCTCTCACAAAGAGGTGAGTCAAACTCCGGGAATTGCATCATTATCTCCTGCCTGATTCACAAAACATCCAGTATTGAGGATGGGCTCAGCTCTAGTATAAGTTGCTCAAAAATATACTGAACTAAGTAATAACAATAAAGAGACGACATCAGTAGGCCTAGCACATGATGGCCGCGAGAGTATGTCGCCGCGAGATAGATGACACGTCTTCTAACTGTATATTCCTGACATAAGGACGGGTAGTCTATCTCGCGGCGACAAACTCTCGCGGCCATCATGTGCTAGGCCTACCGAAAGAAAGAAAGACGGTTCGTAAAAATTGCAATAAGTACTGAGCGAATACAAAAATATAGGTAAACAGATCAATAAATGACAAGGGTTAATACAAGGTGACGACGAATCAAAATTAAACAATGAAGATCCGAAGACTGTTTTTATGCTAACTATAAGGCATTGCACTACTGTTGGAAAGACTGAACAATGTCCACGGAGAAAAAGTTTTCCTTCATAACTGTGACATTTTTTTCAGGAATACATTTTTAATGAAATTTTTGAGAGTTTATTTTTCTAAGTTCAGTTTTCTTTTAACTGGTTCCCCGGACGCTAATAAGTAATAAACGGCATTGTGAACAATTAACCTGATGGTCACATTGAACTCTCCCTCCGGTAAACAAAGCGAGACGCCATCAATCGGGTTTCAAATACCTATGTATTTTCAATGAAGTCATACGATTACACCACGGTGTTGTGTCCGACAGCATGACCAATCGCAGTTAACATTCAAAAACGGTGTCGCTTTAAATTGATCACGTGAATTGTATCTTGATCGAGCCAAATGTTAATCCACAAAAAATAATATGTATTGACATAGTATTCAGAGCACATTTGTTCATATCCGTCACTTAATGTCAGGCGAGTAACACCAATGAGATGGTTTATTTTCCCGGGAACAAAGCGGCCACAATTTTTTTGTGGTGCAGTGGCTGACTTGGGTCGAACTAGTCTTCTTAAACGGCAGCAAAAAGATTAACCGCTATTAACCGAATTCGAAGCTCAGAGAGTATTGAAACTTTATTTTAAATTGGGTATTCTCAAATTGCGTAGGCATCTACTGTAGGCAGAGTAATACATGCAACTGCTCAAATTTCAGTGCCACTCCAGTAATGAAGAGGTCGAAAGATGGCGAAATCGAGATGTTGCGGTGACAGACTGCTAGAGCCCATCACCCACACCACAATTGAACCCATATCCCACAGTCGACTTCTACCATCCACGCGTAGAGATGGGTAGTGAGTAAATACTCAAGAGTAAATATCGAGTAAATACTCAGTATTTACTCAAAATACCCGTATTTACTCGTTTTTACTCAAATTGGTGGGTATAAACTATTTAGCGTGCTGGAATGGAAATACAAATTAGAAATATTGGTGTATTTTGTTATCGGCTACTAAGTTACGTAATCAAATTTATATGAATTTTATTTTAAAGACGTGCTCTCTATACATGTAACTATTTTTCACAAAAATAAAATTCAGAAATTACCAGTGTGTTATACATCATCTGACAGGTCTATAAAAATTAATTGAATGTTTCTAAAAAAGTTTTTTAATAATATGAACAGTTTTGGAATAAAACGATAATTAAGGCCGAAATAATGTTTATACCTTTATAACTTTCGAATTCGTTGTTGGAAAAATATCCAGAAACCGTCAAATTATTGCCCATGTAATACAAAATACAAAACTAGTACTTTAAACGTCATCAGCTGAGCCATTTTTGAGTTTTCTTTAGAAAACCCTTAATAAAAGGTCGTAAGTGCCACATTAACAATCACTTCCGAACGTCATGCCGTTATCTAAAATATCAATTTAATTTAAGTCTCATACTTTTACTGTAAATACCTGCTTTTTTAAAACAAAACTGCTAACTAAACATTATCACAATTTTTTTCTCACAATGATTACCTCTTTTTCGACAAACTAAGACTCCCATAAGCTTCTAATAATATAAATCTCATTTAAACATGTCCACACAGTTAAAATAAACACGACTAAGTACTTAAATCTCATTTTTTAAATTATTTTTAGGTAACAGTTTCTACTCACCCAAATGAGTAAATACGAGTATTTACTCGGTGCTTTGAGTAAATTACGGGTAAATACTCAGTATTTACTCACCCCTACCCATCTCTATCCACGCGAGGAAATAGTTACAAAAATGTATAACAACGTTTCATAAATAAGTGAGAAATATTGGTTTGTGTGACGCTCGCATGCAGTGATCATGACAGGAATAGCTCTGAGGGCGAGCCCTGAATGCCGTCCGACTAGTTTCTCCTTTGCTCAGAGAATGTCACCTACATGGACGGTGTACACGCGCCGGGGGGATTTATTAGCTCTTATAGATAGAACTATCGCAATTGCTTTTACTTAAATCGTTTTTTGATGGGTTTTATGGATTCATTTTGCAGTGAGGTGAATAGTGTAGGTTATAAAAAATAAGTAGGACAGAACAGGGATCTGTACACGTAAATAACAATAGAGAAGAGATCCCATTTTGCGGGCTGAAATCTGACATAGATGTTATACGCAATAGGAGGCAGAGCACATGGAGCTGGTCTGAATAGAATTGCCGCAATAAATCTGAAATGACGGGGTATAATATCTTTACTCGTTCGGTACTGATAATAATATTCAGCATCAACAAAACGGAACCTATATCAAGATAATATTATAAGAAAGTATCAGTTTATAGTATTTTATGCAACTGGCGTTTAAGTGAGGTCAAAAAAGACGAGTGGCGTGAGTAACAATTTGAGGCGAAGCCGAAAATTGTAAGTGCCACGAGTATGTTTTGACTCAGTTAAACACCGTTGCATACAATACTTTTTCTACGACCATGCACTTACTTTTTAATAGTTTTCTAGAATAACTTTCGTGAAATTCGCACTGTTTCCTGTATTTTGAATTGTCGGCCTCCGCCGCCGCCAGCCTCCGGCCACAGTATAATAAAGAGTACTATCGTACAGTATGGCCACTCCCGCTCCCCGCTGAAAGTGCTGCCCACCCCCTCTCGGTTACCTCACAGTTACCGCCTGTCAAAAACACGAACAGTCGACCTGTCATATTTCACTCATACAAGCATATTACGCGTTCACCTACACGAGCTAAGACTGTGTCCTAGGAATGCGCCTCTTTCAATATATTTGATCGCCGGTGTCCGAGGTGTGCCCCGGCGCCCCGCGCACCCCCCCACTATATCCATTAAAGGTTTACTAACAATGCTTTAAGAGCTATATCGTATGCGTGGGTGCGCGGGGCGCCGGGCAGGGGCTGGCATCTTTTATGTATTAAAGATCTATGCAAGACACTGTAAATGACGAATAACACTACGGGAGTAGAAAAAAAACTTTTCTCAAACATGCAATGAAATATTGTCTTTACGTTCCTTAAAATGGGCTGGGAAGTATAGCTTTTTGGGCGCAACAACTCGAGAGGACTGTAAAGGGATTTCATATTATTTTTTAGGCCTAGGCCTGCAAAGTAACTTTTTTTTATAAAATATTGTCCTTTAGAGCATTTTTTTTTATTTCATTGTATGTTTGAGAAAAGCACTATACATGCCTCAGCGTGAAAACGGATTCCCGGCCTCGTATCCCTATCCGGCCTCGCTCGCACGCTCGCTCGGCCGTATATACCCACTTGGCCGGAAATCCTCATTTTCCCGGCCTCTGATGTAATGTACTTGAATAAGTAATTACTTGCTTTGTAAAATGTTTCCACGTGTTAATGCATGAGTGTTCTGCTATAGGCGATATAAAAAGTTAAGTGATACTTGTTTAAAAGTCGATTCATGTCTCGATTCATTTATGAATAACAAAAAACAAGTGAAAAACGGATGCCATTCGAAATCACGCGGAGGCGAGCAAGGGACGGGTGGCGAACGCCCGCTGTTGCTAAGCCATAGTCTTCTTTTTTACGGTGCTTGCCGACTGCAATGAATGCTTACTGCCTTTTGGTATTTTTATGTAGGCAACAATGTCTTTTCCTCGTGTTTATTATGGAGTTGCAAACAGCATTCCTAACATCAAATCACGAAGGAAAGCTAATGAAAATAACATTAGGAAGTTTATGAATCCTCATAACTAGTGTCTGGGGATTCCCATAAAATTGTACGAGTTTTAAAATATAATGTCTCCCGTGGTTTGTCAATGGCCTTGATAACCACCTAACCTAACCACTATGACCTGTCTAAGGGCCAGTTAATTGCATCAACCACATTTGACAGACACATCATCGTCACGCAGCAGATGTCTATGGAACTTCCCATACTATAAAATTTAACGAACGCTTTAACGGTGACAGACGGTTTGATGCAACCGGCTCTAAGTCGTTCGTTACCATGATGACCAGTCAGGTTGCCCATAAGCCATAGCAGACGATGTAACTGTTTAACACATTTTTCAAAATTCGTTGCCAATGTAGCCCCCCTGGCATGTAACGAGGGGGCAGGTCAGGTAGGAATGGTAATGATCTAATGATAATACAAGTTGTATCAATTAACCTGTTCATATAAGGGTATTATAATATATTACCTACAAGATGAACTTGAGCCCCGCCGTGTTCCTTTTTAAAGTTTCCAATATTCTGAAATTTTCACATAGGAAAACTTCGGATTCTTTCCATACTTTGTATGTACAGTTGTATGGATAAAAACTTTCCATTTCATAACTTTAAATTCCCTTTATTTTCTGTGAAAGTCGCGTGAATTTTCATGAAATTTAAGATTTTTTTTCGAGAAAGAAAGTTTCCGCAACTTGCACATCACTACTCCGGGGTATATTACATATATGCCCGCATACATATGTATATTTGGCCTAAAGGCTTTGGCTACCTATTCCGCAAAGAAACATATGCCCCGGATGATTTTTGATTTTGTCTACCATTAATTATGTGAATATTGTTATTACTTAATTACTTTTCCAGTCAATAAAATGACATTTAAGATTTAACTCGAAGCACAACAATTACTGTTTTAATATTAAGAAACGACTTATTAAAACTTGAGAATTTAATTAAACGGCATCGCTACGATCAATCGCTACATGGTTTCCCCATGTAATCGGCTACGCTTCTGAGCGGTGTGCCCGAATAGTCGGGTTGACGCGGTGTCGGAAAGTGTTAAGAAACGTCTTATTAAAACTTGAGAATTTAATTAAATGGCATCATGTAACCGATCAATGATATCTATCTGGTCAGCTTTCATTGCGCGATCAGACCACGACGAGCCTTCCGAATTTCGATTTGACGTCGAAATGCCATTCGGATAAAGTAACAGTACTGCTACAGCAACGACTAACTCAATTGCAGACCTCTTCGATTTCTTACCCCGGTTAATGAAAAATATTATGTACCTACCTATGTAATTACTCGTAGACGTTTTCCTGTCTAATTAATAAAACTCTGGAACTGAAACACGCTAATTATTTATTATGCCAGCATGCAATAAGTGTAAGTACTTATTGCATGCTTGTTTTGGTGTTTTTAAGGACTTACAATTTATAAGTAAGTACATACATATAATCACGTCTGTAAAGGGGTAGGCAGAACACATGAAACTATTCAAGTTTCAGTCAGTGTCACTCTTGGCAAATAAGAGGTTGAAAAAAACGAAATTGTGACATTGCAGTGACCGGTTGCCAGCCTCTCGCCAACGCCACAATGTAACCCACATCCCACAGTCGACAAATAAGTCATTTGTGATTTCAAACTTATCATACTGAGACACTTCAAAATCATGATTTTTTTTACTGTCTATTAATACTCGTACAGTCACTTTTACTTTGAAACCAACCCAGATATCATGGATAATTTGTCTGTTTATAGGTCTATATATTAGGTATAGACATTTAGCAGGTCTAAAAGTTAATCATGATCAGTATGCAACTATGCATATTTACATAAACATCATAAAATCATAATTGTTTGTAGGTGCCTAAAAACATTCCAAATTTGGCGATATTTAGTCAAGAGGCCCAATTTTTTACGAAGGCTATGCTTGGAACCAGGTTAATTTGCAACGGTGCTGACGGTGGTCTACAACCGTGTTTCCGAAACCCCGCTCAAAAGCGAGCGTCGGAACACCCCAGGGGGTGTCCGTGGGAGTCGGATATACCCACCTGGGTCTCCCGGGCCAGTGAGATCCATAACGGGTCAAAAAAAGGCACCTAAGTACGTAAAACCTCAGAACTAAACTAGATCTGCACATGAACCCGGCATTGGTTCGCGAAGACATAATGCGCGCGTTCCGTGACGGGTCCAACATGGCGCGAACCGCGCGGTTTGGCGGTCGTTCACCCCGCCCGGAGTCTGCAGATCGCATGCACACTGCCCACAGAACTTAATTTAGATAGAAGAAACAAATTCATATATTTGTATAGGGGCCGAGCGTGTCAAATTTTGTACTGAAGTTGATTCTTGCCTGTAATTTTAAATATGTCTCAGGCTCTTGATTGTTCATAAGTCTTTATTTTTGTGTTGTTGCAATTGAATATCACGTAACTTAGAGGCATTTTTTATGTTTTGGTTGATTTCAACTTATAAAAAAATTGACTTTGCCCATATTGGAAAGCTGCTAAGCTGCGGAGTACGGAAGACGGACAACTCAGTGGATTTCACTGAGCTCATTTAACACGCTAAGTAGATACGTTTGCTTGATCTATGGTAGGTATATATGACATCTGTGACACTGCCAGATTCAACGATTCTAATAAGATCGTGATGTGATCAGTTTATGTAAGGTTGATGGAATGTGGACAAATATCGGAAGCGGTATTTATGCGCTTGTCAAACCTATTTGTTTCAAGAACATGAAGTTTTTGTAACTAATTGTTTTAGCTATCCTAACCTATAATTATCATAAAAATTACTACATACATATATCTGACTTTTATTCTCAATGAAAATTAAACGTTACAAAAGAAGGTTAAACGTTACAAGTATATATACATACTTATTCTACGAAATCTGATAAAATGCACAAGGCCTATTCTGCCCAAAGTTGCCAAAAAGCGCTAGCCAGCGCAAATAAAATAAATTACCAACTGATAGGATACTACTTTTCTACAGCTCTATATTATTCAGTCTTTCATGGCTTAAATAGTGCCTAAATAGAAATGCTTCGTATGTTTATAGTTACGGCTGGTAAAGGCTTCGCAACCGCTTAGTGGATACGACACGACCCTCAACATGTAGATAGGTAGATAGTGGAATTAACAAAACATATGCAGGGCCTCCGGTACGATACTAAAACGTTAAGTGACAAGCCACATACCATTCATTTTGATAAGATATTCCGAAAATTCGATAGAGCAATCTATTATGGAGTTGGTAAAGTGTTTGCTTACGTAATCTGGCTTGGAGCGATTTGGCACGAACACTTGGTAAACTTAGCACCTGTTGAATAAGTAAACAATACTGCCAAATACGACAGAACGCTCAGATTTTTTTTTATTCTATAAATGTGATAGATTATTATAGATTTTTCATCACACTCCACTGTAAATGTAAATTTGCACGCAGGCGGAGCGGGAATTATAGAAAAATCGTACTCCCCGGGGAATTATGTGTTTTTTATCTTGTTAAATATTTTTTTACATTAAAAGTGTGATAGAAAAATTTGTCATTAAATGAGGGGTGTCTTTTCAAAAGGGCTTATTTCCACATTGAACTTTTTTTGAGAAATCGAGAAAAACATAATTCCACGGTATTGATTTTAAAATTAATATTTAATTTGCAAAATTGTAATATTGTAAGTTGACGTTAATGCTATGATTACATCAAACGTAACATGTGTACCTAAATAAATATTTAATTACCATATGTTTTTAAGAATTAAGCACCTTTGATGCGAACTTGTGGGAATTAAGCCCTTTTGTTGTGGCCTTGTAGCGTAAATGTTATTATTTTAAAATAGTTTCATTTTAATTTTGGATTTTGTATTAACGTTAGTTGATATGAATGTTGTTGTAATACATAAATTGGTTTATCCACATAAATAATCATTACACATTTTTCAAAATGTGTTCTAAACTTTGATGTTAATCTTTTTTCTAAAGATCAAGGCGAGACTTTTTGAACTTTTATCTCAAAACAACGCGTAATTTTCTATACTAAGAAAAACTGCATTCATAGTTTAAAAAAAAGAAAAAAATGGAAATAAGCCCTTTTGAAAAGACACTCCTCAAATATAGATATGCTAGTAAATATTTATGACTTTTGGAAACGATTACTGCAATTTCTAAAAAAAAGAAGACTAATAACAACTTCAAAATTAGAGTATAAATTAAGTCAGTCCTAGCGAATTAATACCGATTAGTTAAACAGGGAAAACAAACAAAAAGGACAAGCAGAGTTCGTAGAAGGAATGTGGCGGGCGTCGGCAAACGGTGCGAGACAGAGCTGGACCTGACGTCACGCCCTGTCCAGTGACGGCAGTGACTCACCGCTGGACTGTTTTTATTCCGTGCCATTAACGTGCAATCGTCTCTGGTGAAGACAATGTAATCCCGATTCCCGTTGGACGCGCTGACAATACGATCGTGTTATCAATCGATAATATCGTATTTAATAAGTTATATTTTAAACTTTTATTAAACACAACATACAAGTAGAACTACAAGGGCGAACTCATCCCTTTGAGAAATATCTTACAATAAAATTAACCTTAGTACCTAATATATAAGTGTCTTAATGTAAAGTCATGTGATAGAATTGTGGCGTTTTTTTAATGTACTTATGCCCTTTCAGGCAAAATTTTATGGAACAAAATGCCATTGGTGCCTATATTAAAATACTTACGTAGTAATCCAACGACAGATACTGTATAAATGGTAAGTAACTTATTGATGCCATACAAACGCAAATCTTTGACAGTTGCCAACACTATTTCTGCTTATTAGCGAGTTCAACGCTTCGAAGTCCTTAAGGGCGATCTGATTTTTTAAATGTAACAAAACAAAACCAAGAAATCGTCCGATTTTCGATAGTCTCGTGATAAAACCTTGACTTGGTGATCGCACGCAACAAAACAAACTGCGTGAGCTTTATGAAACATCGTGTCAAAACAAAATCATATGTGTATCAAAAGTTTTAATCAGAATCCGGCATCTTCTTTTGTAACATGTCAGGCAGCTTTTAACTTATGTTGAGCAAGTTTTGACAAGTTTCTTGGTAGCTGAGCCATTAAAATATTAAATATAAACAATCGCTCCCACAAATAATAGAGGCCAGTTATCTAAAGTTTAAAGATTAAAACCAGTTTTAAATAGGTATGTACATTTAGATATGATGTATGGTAATCATTATTAACTCGAAGTAACTCTTAGTAACGAAGTAAGAAACAAGATAATTATCTTGTTTCTTACTTTTATAATAGGTTATCCAATGTACTAGGTATCTCGATCACATGCATGTATGTATCATAATTTAAATTACTGTGTAAAAACTATCCATCCAGTCTCTATTTGTGAGTTCCTATAATTGGCTCTGTATTGCTATTCTAAATGTATATTGTATCATTCATAGCTGTTGGAATTCTTGTATAAATAAATAAATAAATAAATAAATAAATTAAATGTATACTTTAACTTCTATCAAGATACCCAGATAAGAGTTAGATAGAGATGAGAGTAAGCCCATTCATAATTTAAAATAATTAAATAATAAAAGATGCTTTTCCTTACACAACATCCGCAAGTAATTTAATCACATATGTCTCCACAAAACACTATATTTGTTGTTCGTCTGTCCGTCCGCTTGTCATTTTGTGAGCGGGCTGAGTTCCATGAACTGGGTAAGATAAGAAGTTGATCATTTCATAATGTTAGGTTTGCCAATGAAAGAATCCCCATATTGTGACGTGACGCTAACTTTGTCCCACAGTGGATACTTTTTAACCGCCGCCCCAAATCTCAAGGAAGGTGGTTCTCAATTCGTCTGTATGTTTTTTTATGTTTGTTCCACGATATCTCCGTCGTTACTGGACCGATTTAAAAAAAAAATGTTGATCGAATGTATATGCTTACAGATTGGTTCCATTTTCTTAAAAAAATTTTTTTTTTTTTTAATGTTTGTTCCTCGATATCTCCGTCGCGTCGTTACTGGACCAATTTTGAAATTTTTTTGATTGAATGTATATGAATACAGATTGGTCCCATTTTTCTCAGACCCCAGTTCTGGTGATGGGATCCTGGAGAAATCGAGGGAATTCCTCAAATATGAAAGGCACGCATATGGTGATTTTTGTGTTTTTTAAGGAACAGCATGCATTTACGTACGGAACAGTGACATTTGGTGCAGTGGTGATGATGGTCAGAACGGAACTCCTCAAATCTGAACGGCACACTTAAGTACCTCTAAGTCAACCGTAGTCCGTTTTTTTTTAATTCAATGGATCGTATAGGACAGAATTTATATCTATTATATCTACATTATTATGCGTACGTAATCTGTACTTTTACAAGGATCAACATCGCTTCTTTCGTATTTTTAGCGCTATCATAGTTCCATTCCTTTCATTTTTACTGCGAGACGTCACACTGATCGTTTATATGCACTACAGCGACAGTGAAGTCAGCGCCAACCTGACTCACGTCGGCGTCCCATACGGTGCAACCTTCGGTCCATATGAAATATTAATCTATACAGCACACGTAGAAATCTCGACAATTACGTTGTAATTATCGAGTTCGTTCACACCAGCAGCGTCGCGCGGCGCTGCGCGGGCGCCGGTGAGTCAGGGCACCAGGGGGCGGTGCGCCCGCCCCGCCCCCGTCACGCCCCCGCCCCGCCCTGCAGCCATCATTTTGCCGCGCTTTTTTTAAATCACGGCAATGTCGCGTCATTCTTCTTAATATGTTGCCAAACAGTCAGTGACTAACTCGTAAATGATTAAAGTAAGAGGTTATACTGTGCAGGCGGCTTGGTGTTTTGAGGTTGTCATCTACCATTCTAAAAGCTCTGCTGGTGACAATGAATTTGTAAAATGTTTTTTTAAATACATATACTCGTATGTATTTAGAAAATGTCATAATATTTTAATGTTTTCACTTTTCAAATGTATGTCTTACCCATGTCTCTCAATTATTACTTGTGTGGGATGGGAAAGCTTCAATAAAATTGCTCGTATATTGTAATATGAACTAAAAAACATATGCATGTTGATTTTGATACGTGTAGCCATTTTGAAAGGTATATTAAAAAGGAAACATTTACTTAATTCAACTATTTAAATAAAAAATGTGATATAAATTAAAATAGATATTAGAAAAGTTGAAATTACATAGGTAATCAGTGGCGGCTGGTGAAAATTTGACAAAACACTGATCAAAAAGAAACTTACCTTAACATTAGGTACTTTACTAGGTAAGCCGGTGGGAATCGGCTTGTATGGACCTGGGACCAGCCGCTGTTGTTAGGTATTGCTGCCGTTAATAAAAACAATGACATTGCCACCACCGTGCCTCGTGTCACTGTGATATTCGGCCATCTTTGATCTTTGCTAGTTTGGAATTTGTACATTCTAGTATAAGTTGGTAATTGGTAATTTACGTATCAGTATTTAAGATAGGTAATTTTATTTTTTTCGCAAACTATAAGTTCTTATAACGCACCTAACCATTATTCATATTCATTAGTGACCTGTTTTCAAAGCACAATTTTCAATTTACCGCATGAGTTAATTTGAAACCTGGTACTTTGAACTTTTTAACCGTCGCCTCATATCTCTCAAGAAGGACGGTTATCAAGTCGTCTGTATGTTTTGTTTTATTTTTTTTTATTTTTTTTTAATGTTTGTTCCTCGATATCTCCGTCGTTACTGGACCGATTTTGAAATTTTTTTTTTTTGATTGAATGTATATGCATGCAGATTGGTCCCATTTTTCTCAGAACCCAGTTCTGATGATGGGATCCTGGAGAAATCGAGAGAACTCCTCAAATCTGAAAGGCATACATATGGTGATTTTTGTATTTTTAAAGGAACAGCATGAATTTACGTACGGAACAGTGACATTTGGTGCAGTGGAAGTGCTGATGACGGTCAGAACGGAACTCCTCAAATCTGAACGGCACGCTTATAGTGACTTTGGTATTTTTATAAGAACAGCATGCCCTTACGTCCAGAACAGTGACATTTGGTGCAGTGGAACTCCTGATGATGGTCAGAACGGAACTCCTCAAATCTGAACGGCACGCTTATAGTGACTTTTGTATTTTTATAAGAACAGCATGCACTTACGTCCAGAACAGCGACATTTGGTGCAGTGGAAGTGCTGATGATGGTCAGAACCGAACTCCTCAAATCTGAACGGCACGTTTATAGTGACTTTGGTATTTTTATAAGAACAGCATGCACTTACGTCCAGAATAGTGACATTTGGTGCAGTGGAACTGTTGGTGATGGTCAGAACCGAAATACGTAATCCAACATTCGCAAGTAGCTTTCACCAGAACCCCAAAGGCGGCGGTTTTTTTTTCTTAAAAATTATGTACTTCCCACTCAACAAAAGCCACTAAATGACCTGAATTCACGCAAAAGACTTCATTTTACCTTCTGGTATTTCAATATATTAATTATGACTTTAATATTGTTATTTTTACAGTTCCAAGTGCCCTTCCGTTAAGGAAAATTAATGAACACCTAATTGATTATAATAATTATATTTAACTGGGTTTATGTTTTTAAACCTACTTTTTTTTTGTCAACATTAAATTGTAGGACATCATTTCGTTCATCGATGTTATATATTTTTGATGACATGTATTTATAAATAATAGGAATGTATAATTAATAAAAAAAGTTGATCAAGCAGCTTTATTACCGATTTTTTATAGAAATCACCACACCAATACGAACAAAATACTGACTATAAAACATCAAAATAAATGAAATACATCAATTTATTCAATATTTATGATTCAAAATCATCATTCATAGGTAAAATCTAGCAGCCAGATTAAGACATAGAGTTAAAATTTGTATGAAATTACTTTGCCCCTTGTGGATAAAATGCAATTTTGCTATCTGTTTTCGAATAGCAAAGAAAGCCTTTACCAGTTGGTGTGGTGAAAAGTTATGATACATCCTATTTTCATTCTAATTCGACCATGTCACAACACAACAATGTCACTGTTAACAAAAGCTTTTTGAAGCAGTTAAAAAAATTAGGTAGTCAATCTTATGTAAATTAAAGAAATAATCTAAAAAATACACATACCTCTGATTTTCCGATTGTTGACTAGTAGAGAATGCCATTAGACATCTTCCATTATTTTAATTTTATGTAATTAATCTTAAATAGGTACTATAAGAAAAAAAAATCCATGGTAACATTTATTTTGTGAAAATTTCAAGTAAGTCCTGTGACTTACTATGAAGAAGAAGAAAAAGAAAAAAAATATGGGTTGTATGACATATGTATTTGACATATATTTTTAAAAGAAATAAAACAAATTTCTAACAGAATAAAAAACATAAGTAAATTAAAATATATTAAACTATAATAAGTAGGTAATCTCCCGTTGAAATATCTCTCAACTTTTATGTATCCCGTTATTCCCGTTATTAATTAAACTCTTAACTCTCACCAAAAATGGGATCAACTATATTTTACAAGGATTAAAAGTATACAGTACTAGAATTGATAATTTACTCCTTAGTCTTGAAGTCATGAAAAAAATTACACTTTAACCGTGGGTTCCATTCCATCTTACTTTTGGTTCGACGTCACGCTCTTCCAAAACATATTGTTAAATTCGTAAAAAATACTAACGGTTAAAAATGTACCCAGCGGGTGGTGACTCTCTGCCAGTGGTCTGTGGTTGTGGTCCTGGGTTCGAACCCCGGTATCGGCATTTATTACTCGTAGTGTGATGAGCACAGATAGATTGAGTGATATCATGCTCCCTATCAAGGATGATTTATATAGGATTGACAATCTTCATACTAAGAATCGTACCTCAATTTTTACCGCCACCTATTAAATACTATCATAAGTATACAGTGATGATGCCTACAATTTTATTTTTCAAAATATGTATTGATGTGATATCATGATATTAAAATAAAGAAATATGTCATTTGTTCTTATAATAAATTAAAAACACGCAAAAAAAATTGAGAAAATATGATTTTTGGCACTTCCAGACTGCAAAATATCCCTAAAGGCCCATACATTTCAGGGGTACACTTTTTTGTATGAGCGTTGTCAGTCCCGGTTTATATCGTCCTTGCTCCTCCTAAGTCATGGATGTTTTCTATTGTACCCTGTGAAGGAAGGTAACCACGGCCTATATCCCAGTCCTAGCAGAATGTCATATCTCATAGGTAAGCGTGATCCACCGTAGACCGCATCATCACTTACCATCAGGTGTGATCGTGGTCAAACGTCTACCTATTCATACTAAAAAAATATATATATATAATAATTTAATTAATTATTTTAAACTGTTTTAGAAATAGGTTTTCATTTTCCACTCTACCAGATACAGGTGCTGCCAACAACGTGTCAAATTCTTACCAATCGATACCTATCTCCAACGATAGAAAAGTAAAAGGTAGAGACGAATGGAATGCAGTTAGACCGGAACCACACACAACCAATATCGTGAATTATTTCACTGACATCATATGATATCATAAATCATGAGATTCATGTTCTTTACCGGGTCGTTATTATTAGCAAGAATTTAAATGTTGAATTTTTACTTCCTTATCAGTGATAACGTCCGTTAACATTGATTCGTTATTTTTTTAAATTTGGAGCCATCAAATTGTACTTTATAGCTGCAATACAAATTTAAGCTGTGTTTACGTGCTTTATTTAGCACTACCTAGTTACAATTAGCACTCAAAATTGTCACTCGTTATTCATCCGTAATTTATTAGGTAAGTACATTATGTCTTGTTTAAAAAATATCTATCTCTTAAATTATAATAATCCAAGATTAAATATTAAATGTCTATACGTAATCCATCCAATATTATAAATGGGAAAGTGTGTCTGTCTGTTTGTTTGTCCGTCTTTCACGGCAAAACGGAGCGACGAATTGGCGTGATTTTTAAAGTGGAGATTGTTGAATTGATGGAGAGTGACATAGGCTACTTTTTGTCTATTCTTAACGCGATCGAAGCCGCGGGCAAGCTAGTTTTTGATAATGGGAGATAAGCAGCTATTTTAGCGATCACACCAACTCAACATTCAACAATTTATATCTCCTCCATATATCATACTTAATAGAACTGTTATTTATTCCCTTTTAATTCAACAAAGTAGAAAATGGTATAAAATAATATTTATAGTAAGTGCTACATATACGTATATCCACATATTATATTTCTTTTTCAGTTACAACTTTGTCCACCTACGCCAAAAAAACCGGCCAAGTGCGAGTTGTACTCGCGTTGTAAGGGTTCCGTACACTACAAGAAGGGCTTAAGCGCTTTCTTTTTAGTAGGAACTTAAGTCATTTTTGCGAATAATCGATATTTTGAACAAAACGAAACAGAAATGAGTTTATATGTAATATTCAAACGCGCTCACACAATTTCAAGAGATTTGGTAACTCCTTGCAGCGGCAGTAAGTGAAATTCGTAATTTGAGTTTTTTTCTTTTAATTCCGACTTACGCTTTACTGTACATTTCTAATGGGCGATTCTCAGAGATGACGATCGGTGCCTGATTTCGGTGCTGATTTTTATTTACTACTATTTTATATGACAGTTTATTTAATAAAATTTAGCCGAAATATAAAAAATATTGGTGGTAAAGGCCTCCATTAGAACCTTACAGTTTGTGAGAAATTTGACATTTTTAAATCACCAAAATTATGTATGGGCACTGTAATCAATTTGCCCCACCGAATTCAATGTTTTACACATTATTCCACATTTCAACTTTATATATAACTTATTATTCAATGTATTGATATTTTTCATTTTAATTCGATGACAGGTCATGTAAAAAGGCTCATAATCGAGCAATTTTACTAAATTGAACATGGTAATATACTAGTCATTGTCGAGTAGTGAATTTTGTACCCATAGTATGGCTTAATTTGCTTACAAACATTGTTTTATGTTTTTACAAAGCATATCCTACTATTTAAGTATGAAATGTTTGAAAATAATGCACAATAAATATACCAGTTTACAACGTGACAATCGAAGTCGGTGGTCACTTTTTCTGATATCGGTGGTCAAAAAATCCACCGAAACCACGGAAATCAACACCACTGATATCAAATTTTATCACTTTTTTGGAGATAACTGCAATAGCATACATGATACAGAGGAGAGGTCATAATGACGAAATAACATACTTTCAAGGATTTATAAGTATCTTACGTAACGATCAATGAACTAAAACTGTGGGAGTCAATTGAACCACCGAATCTTAAAAAACATGGGTCAAACCCACCGAATGACTGAGAAACCTTTAAAAAGTAAAACGGTATTGCATCTCCTCTACACTGAATGATTAAAACATAGATGTCCCTGATCTACTAATTTGTAAGAGTACTGTCATGTTTAATAAATTACACCGAAATCAGTCACTAGCCCGGGACACATCGTAAATTTATTTTGATATAGAAAATATGATAGATTAACTAATACCTTATACGTGAATATCTATAACAACTGCGATCGACAACTCCATCTTGAATTATGATTTTTTGTTTTGCAAATTTTGGGTGCGGGACACGCCCACCGAAGGTCATTTTCCGCATTTAATATTTTATTACTTACAGTATACAAATAATAACTAAATCATTTTATAGTGTACCAAATAGAACAGAGGCTAAATATTATGCTTGAATTAATTCAGATTTTTAGAACAGTCCGTTCTGACATTTTTTGCCCCGGACACGTAAAAACGCGCCTCCTGAGAAATGCCCTAATAGGTTTTCCTGTAATCTATAGATTGAAAACTATCTCTTGTATTTTTACTAAAAATTATTACAAAAATATTTTTGAAATACTTATAAACCTCTTTCATTTGATATGTAACACAATATAGTTCTGGAATTTTTTATTTTTTATTTTCACTTTTACCCCCCAAAAGTGGCCCCTATAATGAAATTTTCTTAATTTACATTACATGTCCGTCTTTGGGTTACATACGGTTTACATATGCGTGCCAAACTTCAAGTTAATCGGTTCAGTAGTTTCGAAGAAAATTGCCTGTGACAGCGGACAGACAGACGCACGAGTGATCCTATGTATAAGGGTTCCGTTTTTCCTTTTTGAGGTACGGAACCCTAAAAAGTTGCTAAATACATACATATCTTCAAGCCAGTATCGAGTCAGTATTTATCGCTGTTCAGGTCTAAATAATAAACATAGACATTTAATTACCATGTACGGATATCAACACGTGAATCATATACCTACTCTACATTATTACTATTAGATATAATTATGCCTTGTGAGAGCTGTGTGACAATCAACAACTCGTACAAGCTATAAGTACATTACTCTATTGTATTAAGATCATACATTCATCTAAATATATAAAAGAAGAAGCTGACTGACTGACTGACTGACTGACTGACTGACTGACTGACTGACTGACTGACTGACATATCAACGCACAGACGAAACCGCTGGTCCTAGAGATTTCAAATTTGGCACGTAGGTTCCTGATGTAGTGTAGAGGAGCACTAAGAAAGGATTTTCCAAAATTCACCTCCTAAGGGGGTCAAATGGGGGTTCAAAGTTTGTATGGGGAAACAAGATTAGTTTGACTATTTTATTCGAAACTTCACAGAAAGATTCCTTAAGACATGTGACTGAATACGTGTTTCAGGTTTTTTGAAAATTTAACCCCTAAAAGGGTGAAAAGGGGGTGATAAAGTCAAAAAATCAATATGGGTATCGTTTTTATGGTTTATCGGGTCGCTGATCACGATAAATACAACGTTTTTAAAATCTAACGAGGCGGAAGTGAAATACCTTCTCCCCTGTTGTGGTGCAATGGGGTTTAAATATCAAAAATATATATAAAAGAAGATATTGACTGACTGACTGACATATCAACGCACAGCCGAAACCGCTGGTCCTAGAGATTTCAAATTTGGCATGTAGGTTCCTTATGTAGTGTAGAGGAGCACTAAGAAAGGATTTTCCAAAATTCACCTCTTAAGGGGGTCAAATGGGGGTTCAAAGTTTGTATGGGGAAACAAGATTAGTTTGACTATTTTATTCAAAACTTCACAGGAAGATTCTTTAAGACATATGACTGAATACGTGTTTCAGGTTTTTTGAAAATTTAACCCCTAAAAGGGTGAAAAGGGGGTGATAAAGTCAAAAAATCAATATGGGTATCGTTTTTATGGTTTATCGGGTCGCTGATCACGATAAATACAACGTTTTTAAAATCTAACGAGGCGGAAGTGAAATACCTTCTCCCCTGTTCACATGATGGCCCTGTTGTGGTGCAATGGGGTTTAAATATCAAAAATATATATAAAAGAAGATATTGACTGACTGACTGACATATCAACGCACAGCCGAAACCGCTGGTCCTAGAGATTTCAAATTTGGCACGTAGGTTCCTTATGTAGTGTAGAGGAGCACTAACAAAGGATTTTCCAAAATTCACCTCTTAAGGGGGTCAAATGGGGGTTCAAAGTTTGTATGGGGAAACAAGATTAGTTTGACTATTTTATTCGAAACTTCACAGGAAGATTCCTTAAGACATATGACTGAATACGTGTTTCAGGTTTTTTGAAAATTTAACCCTAAAAGGGTGAAAAGGGGGTGATAAAGTCAAAAAACCAATATGGGTATCGTTTTTATGGTTTATCGGGTCGCTGATCACGATAAATACAACGTAAGAAAGGATTTTTCAAAGTTCACCTCCTAGCATGATAATTTGACAGGGACAGGGACAGGGACAGGGACAGGGACAGGGACAGGGACAGGGACAGGGACAGGGACAGGGACAGGGACAGGGACAGGGACAGGGACAGGGACAGGGACAGGGACAGGGACAGGGACAGGGACAGGGACAGGGACAGGGACAGGGACAGGGACAGGGACAGGGACAGGGACAGGGACAGGGACAGGGACAGGGACAGGGACAGGGACAGGGACAGGGACAGGGACAGGGACAGGGACAGGGACAGGGACAGGGACAGGGACAGGGACAGGGACAGGGACAGGGACAGGGACAGGGACAGGGACAGGGACAGGGACAGGGACAGGGACAGGGACAGGGACAGGGACAGGGACAGGGACAGGGACAGGGACAGGGACAGGGACAGGGACAGGGACAGGGACAGGGACAGGGACAGGGACAGGGACAGGGACAGGGACAGGGACAGGGACAGGGACAGGGACAGGGACAGGGACAGGGACAGGGACAGGGACAGGGACAGGGACAGGGACAGGGACAGGGACAGGGACAGGGACAGGGACAGGGACAGGGACAGGGACAGGGACAGGGACAGGGACAGGGACAGGGACAGGGACAGGGACAGGGACAGGGACAGGGGATTCCTAAAGACATATGACTAAATACATGTTTCAGGTTTTTTGAAAATTTGACCCCTAAAGGAGGTAAAGTCAAAAACACAATATGGGTATCGTTTTTATGGTTTATCGGGTCGCTGATCACGATAAATACAACGATTTTAAAATCTAATGAGGTGGAAAAGATATTTTCTCCCCTGTTGTTGTGCAATGGGGTTAAAATATCCAAAATAGCCATAAGTGTAGGTTTAGTTTTTATCTATACTTCTGGTTCAAGATTTCAAATTGACACGGAAGTTCCTTATAGGAAGGATTTTTCAAAGTTCACCTCCTAGCATGATAATTTGACAGGGGCAAGGACAGGGACAGGGACGGGGACGGGGACGGGATAGGGTTAGGGTTAGGGTTAGGGATAGGGATAGGGATTAGGATAGGGATAGGGATAGGGATAGGGATAGGGATAGGGATAGGGATAGGGATAGGGATAGGGATAGGGATAGGGATAGGGATAGGGATAGGGATAGGGATAGGGATAGGGATAGGGATAGGGATAGGGATAGGGATAGGGATAGGGATAGGGATAGGGATAGGGATAGGGATAGGGATAGGGATAGGGATAGGGATAGGGATAGGGATAGGGATAGGGATAGGGATAGGGATAGGGATAGGGATAGGGATAGGGATAGGGATAGGGATAGGGATAGGGATAGGGATAGGGATAGGGATAGGGATAGGGATAGGGATAGGGATAGGGATAGGGATAGGGATAGGGATAGGGATAGGGATAGGGATAGGGATAGGGATAGGGATAGGGATAGGGATAGGGATAGGGATAGGGATAGGGATAGGGATAGGGATAGGGATAGGGATAGGGATAGGGATAGGGATAGGGATAGGGATAGGGATAGGGATAGGGATAGGGATAGGGATAGGGATAGGGATAGGGATAGGGATAGGGATAGGGATAGGGATAGGGATAGGGATAGGGATAGGGATAGGGATAGGGATAGGGATAGGGATAGGGATAGGGATAGGGATAGGGATAGGGATAGGGATAGGGATAGGGATAGGGATAGGGATAGGGATAGGGATAGGGATAGGGATAGGGATAGGGATAGGGATAGGGATAGGGATAGGGATAGGGATAGGGATAGGGATAGGGATAGGGATAGGGATAGGGATAGGGATAGGGATAGGGATAGGGATAGGGATAGGGATAGGGATAGGGATAGGGATAGGGATAGGATAGGGATAGGGATAGGGATAGGGATAGGGATAGGGATAGGGATAGGGATAGGGATAGGGATAGGGATAGGGATAGGGATAGGGATAGGGATAGGGATAGGGATAGGGATAGGGATAGGGATAGGGATAGGGATAGGGATAGGGATAGGGATAGGGATAGGGGAGGGACGGGGACAGGGACGGGACGGGGATGGGGACGGGGACAAGGATAGAGATAGGGACGGGGATAAGAATAGGGATTGGGGTCGGAAATTAGTCCGCTCGGCAATCGCTATCTAGGCAGTGTAAAATGCAGGTGGCTCAGCGGGAAGGGATTAGTAAGTAGGCATCGGCGAGTATCCTGCATCCGTGATAACTATTATATTCAATGTGCTGTAAGAAGATCGTTGTTTGCTTGCCTTTTATATGTTTACATTTGCAATAAGTATAAGCAAAATGGAAAAAATTGTAAGCGATAATGCAAGGAAGTACTTTTTACCCTACCGACCATAGCGTCGAGATACTGGCTATGTGGGTTGTATGAAGTTTCCCCAGTATAAATATTTATATAGGTAAAATACATACATATTCGTACCTACTACCTACGCTGTGGTCGCTGTGTAACAATTCTACAATCATTGCAAGAATTTCTTTTAAAACAATAGTAATATGTGTAAGGTACAGTCAGCCAAAAAGCAGTGTAAGGTTCTTGGCTGACCGTACAGCAAATAGATCAGTTACAATGGCCCCCCAGTCGAGAATTGCCCCGCTTTACCTTAATCGAAATAATCGCGGACAGATGTACCTACAAAGAAACCTACGGATCCAAATGAAAATCTTATTTTTTTGTAAACGTTTCAATAAGAATACTTTTATTACGCGGGCGAAGCCGCGGGTAAAAGCTAGTATTCATAATAAAATTTCGCGTCTTATTTATAGTGTTTTTTTTTTTTTTTTATACTACGTCGGTGGCAAACAAGTATACGGCCCGCCTGATGTAAAGCGGTCACCGTAACCTATGGACGCCTGCAACTCAAACAGTGTCACATGCGCGTTGCCACCCCATTAGAAACTTGTACATTGTTTTTCTACTCCCGTAATGTTATTTGTCATAGAAATATAAAAAATGTCAAGATAAGTCTACAATTTATTCGAAAACGCATTTGGCAGTGTGTTTTTAAGTTTTAACGTACTGCGTTACATTCCAACCAACTTAATAACCCAGAAAAAAAATATATGTATACGTAAATGTTTGAAGGTAGAAATCCAAGACCACGTCTTCAATCTAAATATGCTTATGATATTGGGTACCCGGGGTCAAATTCGGCATTTTTTTCCAAAAGGGTTATGTGTCGAAAAATGTATAATAAATTACCAATCGCCCTATTGTCCCGGAGCTGTAAGTTCCTCTTTTTGACACATGACAGCGTCCACAAAACGTAAACTCGCGCGACCTAATGAAATTTTATAATAAACTAGCTTTTACCCGCGGCTTCGCCCGCGTAATAAAAGTATTCTTATTGAAACGTTTACAAAAAATAAGATTTTCATTTGGATCCGTAGGTTTCTTTGTAGGTACATCTGTCCGCGATTATTTCGATTAAGGTAAAGCGGGGCAATTCTCGACTGGGGGGCCATTGTAACTGATCTATTTGCTGTACGGTCAGCCAAGAACCTTACACTGCTTTTTGGCTGACTGTACCTTACACATATTACTATTTTTTTAAAAGAAATTCTTGCAATGTTGTTAGGCAGCGTTCCCACTTATGCGTCGCGTGTCTCGGGGCGGCGGTGCGCGCGCCGCGCCGCTTGGCGGCGCGCCTTACGTCCTTCCTATACAAAATGTACTGAGGAGACGCTTTTTGAATTACACTCAGGTGGCGTGGCGCGGACGCCCTTTGCGCGCCCCGAGACACGCGACGCATAAGTGGGAACGCTGCCTTACACAGCGACCACAGCGTAGGTAGTAGGTACGAATATGTATGTATTTTACCTACTGGGGAAACTTCATACAACCCACACAGCCAGTATCTCGACGCTATGGTCGGTAGGGTAAAAAGTACTTCCTTACATTATCGCTTACAATTTTTTCCATTTTGCTTATACTTATTGCAAACGTAAACATATAAAAGGCAAGCAAACAACGATCTTCTTGGATGCAGGATACTCGCCGATGCCTACGTACTAATCCCTTCCCACTGAGCCACCTGCATTTTACACTGCCTAGATATCGATTGCCGACCGATTATTCCGACCCCAATCCCTATTCTTATCCCCGTCCCTATCTCTATCCTTGTCCTCGTCCCCGTCCCCGCCCCGTCCCTGTCCCCGTCCCTCCCCTATCCCTATCCCCGTCCCGTCCCCTATTCCTATCCCTATTTCTATCCCTATCCCTATCTATACCTATCCCTATCCCTATCCCTATCCCTATCCCTATCCCTATCCCTATCCCTATCCCTATCCCTATCCCTATCCCTATCCCTATCCCTATCCCTATCCCTATCCCTATCCCTATCCCTATCCCTATCCCTATCCCTATCCCTATCCTATCCCTATCCCTATCCCTATCCCTATCCCTATCCCTATCCTATCCCTATCCCTATCCCTATCCCTATCCCTATCCCTATCCCTATCCCTATCCCTATCCCTATCCCTATCCCTATCCCTATCCCTATCCCTATCCCTATCCCTATCCCTATCCCTATCCCTATCCCTATCCCTATCCCTATCCCTATCCTATCCCTATCCCTATCCCTATCCCTATCCCTATCCCTATCCCTATCCCTATCCCTATCCCTATCCCTATCCCTATCCCTATCCCTATCCCTATCCCTATCCCTATCCCTATCCCTATCCCTATCCCTATCCCTATCCCTATCCCTATCCCTCCCTATTTCTATGCCTATCCCTATCTATCCCTATCCCTATCCCTCCCTGTTTCTATCCCTATCCCTATCTATCCCTATCCCTATCCCTATCCCTATCCCTATCCCTATCCCTATCTCTATCCCTATCCCTATCCCTATCCCTATCCCTATCCCTATCCCTATCCCTATCCCTATCCCTATCCCTATCCCTATCCCTATCCCTATCCCTATCCCTATCCCTATCCCTATCCCTATCCCTATCCCTATCCCTATCCCTATCCCTATCCCTATCCCTATCCCTATCCCTATCCCTATCCCTATCCCTATCCCTATCCCTATCCCTATCCCTATCCCTATCCCTATCCCTATCCTATCCCTATCCCTATCCAGATCCCTATCCCTATCCCTATCCCTATCCCTATCCCTATCCCTATCCCTATCCCTATCCCTATCCCTATCCCTATCCCTATCCCTATCCCTTTCCTATCCTATCCCTATCCCTATCCCTATCCCTATCCCTATCCCTATCCCTATCCCTATCCCTATCCCTATCCCTATCCCTATCCCTATCCCTATCCCTATCCCTATCCCTATCCCTATCCCTATCCCTATCCTATCCCTATCCCTATCCCTATCCCTATCCCTATCCCTATCCCTATCCCCGTCCCCGTCCCCTATTCCTATCCCTATTTCTATCCCTATCCCTATCTATACCTATCCCTATCCCTACCCTATCCCTATCCCCGTCCCTCCCTTATCCCTATCCCCGTCTCCGTCCCCTATTCCTATCCATATTTCTATCCCTATCCCTATCTATCCCTATCCCTATCCCTATCCCTATCCCTATCCTATCCCTATCCCTATCCCTATCCCTATCCCTATCCCTATCCCTATCCCTATCCCTATCCCTATCCCTATCCCTATCCCTATCCTATCCCTATCCCTATCCCTATCCCTATCCCTATCCCTATCCCTATCCCTATCCTATCCCTATCCCTATCCCTATCCCTATCCCTATCCCTATCCCTATCCCTATCCCTATCCCTATCCCTATCCCTATCCCTATCCCTATCCCTATCCCTATCCCTATCCCTATCCCTATCCCTATCCCTATATCTATCCCTATCCCTATCCCTATCCCTATCCCTATCCCTATCCCTATCCCTATCCCTATCCTATCCCTATCCCTATCCCTATCCCTATCCCTATCCCTATCCCTATCCCTATCCCTATCCCTATCCCTATCCCTATATCTATCCCTATCCCTATCCCTATCCCTATCCCTATCCCTATCCCTATCCCTATCCTATCCCTATCCCTATCCCTATCCCTATCCCTATCCCTATCCCTATCCCTATCCCTATCCCTATCCCTATCCCTATCCCTATCCCTATCCCTATCCCTATCCCTATCCCTATCCCTATCCCTATCCCTATCCCTATCCCTATCCCTATCCCTATCCCTATCCCTATCCCTATCCCTATCCCTATCCCTATCCCTATCCCTATCCCTATCCCTATCCCTATCCCTATCCCTATCCCTATCCCTATCCCTATCCCTATCCCTATCCCCATCCCCATCCCTATCCCTATCCCTATCCCTATCCCCGTCCCTCCCCTATCCCTATCCCCGTCTCCGTCCCCTATTCCTATCCATATTTCTATCCCTATCCCTATCTATACCTATCCCTATCCCTATCCCTATCCCTATCCCTATCCCTATCCCTATCCCTATCCCTATCCCTATCCTATCCCTATCCCTATCCCTATCCCTATCCCTATCCCTATCCCTATCCCTATCCCTATCCCTATCCCTATCCCTATCCCTATCCCTATCCCTATCCCTATCCCTATCCCTATCCCTATCCCTATCCCTATCCCTATCCCTATCCCTATCCCTATCCCTATCCCTATCCCTATCCCTATCCCTATCCCTATCCCTATCCCTATCCCTATCCCTATCCCTATCCCTATCCCTATCCCTATCCCTATCCCTATCCTATCCCTATCCCTATCCCTATCCCTATCCCTATCCCTATCCCTATCCCTATCCCTATCCCTATCCCTATCCCTATCCCTATCCCTATCCCTATCCCTATCCCTATCCCTATCCCTATCCCTATCCCTATCCCTATCCCTATCCCTATCCCTATCCCTATCCCTATCCCTATCCCTATCCCTATCCCTATCCCTATCCTGTCCTATCCCTATCCCTATCCCTATCCCTATCCCTATCCCTATCCCTATCCCTATCCCTATCCCTATCCCTATCCCTATCCCTATCCCTATCCCTATCCCTATCCCTATCCCTATCCCTATCCTATCCCTATCCCTATCCCTATCCCTATCCCTATCCCTATCCCTATCCCTATCCCTATCCCTATCCCTATCCCTATCCCTATCCCTATCCCTATCCCTATCCCTATCCCTATCCCTATCCCTATCCCTATCCCTATCCCTATCCCCATCCCCATCCCTATCCCTATCCCTATCCCTATCCCTATCCCTATCCCTATCCCTATCCCTATCCCTATCCCTATCCCTATCCCTATCCCTATCCCTATCCCTATCCCTATCCCTATCCCTATCCCTATCCCTATCCCTATCCCTATCCCTATCCCTATCCCTATCCCTATCCCTATCCCTATCCCTATCCCTAACCTTAACCGTAACCCTATCCCGTTCCTGTCCCTGTCCCTGTCCCTGTCCCTGTCCCTATCCCTGTCCCTGTCCTTGCCCCTGTCAAATTATCATGCTAGGAGGTGAACTTTGAAAAATCCTTTCTTAGTGCTCCTCTTATGGCTATTTTGGATATTTTAACCCTATTGCACTACAACAGGGGAGAAAATTTCTTTTCCACCTCATTAGATTTTAAAATCGTTGTATTTATCGTGATCAGCGACTCGATAAACCATAAAAACGATACCCATATTGTGTTTTTGACTTTACCCCCTTTGCACCCCTTTAGGGGTCAAATTTTCAAAAAACCTGAAACATGTATTTAGTCATATGTCTTTAGGAATCCTCCTGTGAAGTTTCGTATAAAATAGTCAAACTAATCTTGTTTCCCCATACAAACTTTGAACCCCCATTTGAGCCCCTTAGGAGGCGAATTTTGAAAAATCCTTTCTTAGTGCTCCTCTACACTATATAAGGAACCTACGTGCCAAATTTGACATCTCTAGGGCCAGCGGTTTCGGCTGTGCGTTGATATGTCAGTCAGTCAGTTAATATCTTCTTTTATTTATATATTTTTGATATTTAAACCCCATTGCACCACAACAGGGGAGAAGGTATTTCACTTCCGCCTCGTTAGATTTTAAAAACGTTGTATTTATCGTGATCAGCGACCCGATAAACCATAAAAACGATACCCATATTGATTTTTTGACTTTATCACCCCCTTTTCACCCTTTTAGGGGTTAAATTTTCAAAAAACCTGAAACACGTATTCAGTCATATGTCTTAAGGAATCTTCCTGTAAAGTTTCGAATAAAATAGTCAAACTAATCTTGTTTCCCCATACAAACTTTGAACCCCCATTTGACCCCCTTAGGAGGTGAATTTTGGAAAATCCTTTCTTAGTGCTCCTCTACACTACATAAGGAACCTACGTGCCAAATTTGAAATCTCTAGGACCAGCGGTTTCGGCTGTGCGTTGATATGTCAGTCAGTCAGTCAGTCAGTCAGCTTCTTCTTTTATATATTTAGATTAAAATGATTTAAAATTTTATAAATAAAATCCTGTAATAATAAAAAAAAATCTGTAGGGCAATCATGGTCGCGCGATAGATGATAAAACATCGGGCCGTCCCTATCGAACTTACAAATAGTGCGATAGGGACGGCCTGCTATATTATCATTTATCGCGCGACCATAATTGCCTGCCTGATCTTGTTTAGTGAGTATTTTACGATATTAATTTATCACGCAGCATTTACTTATTATGTAATTTATCATTCATTTTTATTTTTAAACTACGAGTAGTGCTGTGGCAGAATCTGTCATTTCGATTCAAATGACATTTCAGTAAGTTGATAGAAATGGTATATTTTATAATATGCTATACTTTTAAAACCAAGTAAAAATTACAATGAAATTAAATAAAATTAAGAACAGGTTTATTAAAATAACACTAATGAACAAACCATGAACGTACAAACCAAAACTATGGAAACGGATTAAATAAAGTCAATCATGGCAGTTACCCTGCGACCGCCGTTCGGTTCACGCGTCTTATCGCAATTAGATAAATGTGCCGATTCGCCGCGAGTAATTATTTAACTTCACCTTAGTGAACCACCTTTAGTACCTACTCGAGGGTGCTCCTGGCAACGGGAGCACCATTTAAAATGGAAGACCCAACTCCAAGCCCCAATGTAAGTTACGCCAACGTTACTTCTAAAGCTACCCTCCCCAAAAAAGAGCAAGCTATTGTAATAGATTCAATAGACGGGATTATGATACGAGACTATCTATTATCGCTTTCAAAGGTTACGAAATCATCGTCTATACGATTTATATCGCGTATCTCAAATTCCAGAGTATGTGTTTACTTGGACTCGAAACAAACAGCGGATGAACTTGTTGACCAAGTAAAAAAAGTCAAAGTCAAAGAACACACACTGCAGATTCGACCTTTAATTACAAGGAATAAGCGAATCGTTCTATCCAATGTTTGCCCCGTTATCCCACACGAAATATTAGAAGAAAAATTCAATGAAATGAACGTTAAAATCATGTCTCCTATTACATATATGAAAGTTGGGATACCCGATGCCGGTTTTTCCCATATCATGAGTTTCCGACGGCAGGTATACGTTTCTCCGGAGGATGAAAAAAAGTTACCTGAATCGATGCAAATTAATTATGACGATACAAATTACTGGATTTACATAACAAATGAGTCGATGAAGTGCTTCATATGTAATGGTATGGGACATTTAGCCAAACACTGTCAACAAACTCAACCTTCATTGACTCAAACAAACAGTCAGAGTAATTCAAAAGTAGGTGAAGAAATTCCGAGCCACCTTCCTATAGATATTGAACAGACGCAGACACCGATCACAAGTACCCCGTTTAGTGCTCCACCCAATAAGCCAGACTACAACAAAGGTAATAAACGTATTCATTCCACTACTACTTCAGAGCCTTCAAATACGGACCAGAAACAAACTGATATATGTTTGGAGGAGAGTTTACCACTGAGTGATAACACAGATGATAACGACAGTAACATGTCCCTTGAAGAAGAATCACCAAATAACAAATCTCTTAAAAAGAAGAAGAAAACCTTAGACAACAGAACAGAAGAACAAGTTTGGCATGATATACAGATAAAAATGAATGAATTTGAAGGTTCATCTCGCTTCCCTATCACATTGGACCAATTCGTAAGTCTCTTAGACAAATCTCGCAACAAACAAAATATACAAGAAATAGTTGAAGATTACACCAATAACATTCCTGAATTAATCGAAATGTGCCTATTCATTCGCCCTAAAATGAACAAGAACTTAAAAAACAGATGTTCAAGATTCTCCAGAAAACTTCAAAATATTAATCTAGGGAAGAAGACTCAATAAAACCTTTTTATATATTTATTTATTGAAAGTTATTCAATGGACATTTTGCAGTGGAACGTTAACGGGTTCCACGCACGATTTGAAAACATAAAACTCATCTTAAATGAGGTTGATCCGTTATGCTTTTGCATTCAGGAAACAAACTATAAAAATAGTTATTGTGCTAGGTTAAAAAATTACGAATTTTTTTTATAAAAATCGTACAAACAGCAGTATAGCTAGCGGAGGAGTAGCTATATACATTAAGCCGCACACTCTTCCTGAACGTATAGACATTAAAAGTAATCTAGAAGTAGTAGCAATAAGAATCAAATTTCCGCTGGCTTTAACTGTCTGTAACCTATATTTACCCAATAGCTGTTCCTTTAGTGAAAATGATCTGAATGTTTTAATCAATCAGCTCCCAACCCCTTTTGTATTATTGGGAGACTTCAATGGTCACCATTTTTATTGGGGATGAAATCATTGTGATCAGCGTGGTAAAGTGATAGCTAATTGGTTAGATGTCAATGATAATATTATTCTTCTTAACTCTCAGCAGCCCACTCACTTCAATAGCAGAAATGGCGATACTAGTAGTATAGATTTAACCTTTGCTTCACGAAGTATATCAACTTATTTCGATTGGAATGCAATTGATGATCTTTACGACAGCGACCACTTCCCTATTATTAGGTATATCATCTAGTATAGATCTGAGCCCAAATGTCCAAAGAATCCCACAGTATTGGAAATATCATAGTGCAGATTGGTCTAACTTCCGTAGCGAAATAGAAAATAAGATTAAACATTTAGATAAATTAAGTCCTTCTTCCCATGTCTGTATTAACGACATAGTGAACGAATTTAATCAAATCATAATTAATTCAGCCGAAAAATTTATTCCAAAAACCTCTGGCAAACTAAGAAAGAAACAAGTTCCATGGTGGAACGAGGAATGTGCCAAGTCACTAAAGGAAACTAAAAAAGCTTATAGAAATTATGTCAAGGAAGCGAAGAAATCCAAAAATAGTCATATTATGAATAACGAAGAAATTAACGAAGAAGAGCAACATAGACAAGAATTACTTAAAATAGAATACCGTAAAAAGAGATCGCAAACTAGAAGATTATTTTTTTAAAAGTGGAAAATGTCTGCCTTGGGTGAGACTTGAACTCACGGCCTCTGGATCGATACTCCAGCGCTCTGCCAACTGAGCCACCAAGACTTCAACCAAGTCAGCGAAATTTTCCACTACTAAGGTCAATGGGACCTACCGTAAGAGTGTTATTCTAAGCCTAACGGCATCGATTGCAGACGTTTCTGCTAATCAGAAGTTAAAATTTAGAAGATTATTTAAAGAAAGTAGGAAAAATAATTGGGAACAATTTGTATCTTCGATTAATAATCATACTCCCTTAGGAATCATTTGGCAAAAAATAAATTCTATTAACGGACAGAAAAGGAAAAAACAAACTATAATTTTAAAAAACAATGACGGAGAATTATGTTGTGATCCTAAAATTAACTCAGAATTATTAGTAACAGCTTTTGCAAAAAATTCAAGCTCCAGTAATTACAATCATGATTTTTTACAGTACAAAAACCAAAAAGAAATGACAAATAATTCATTTAATTTGCAAGATAATAGTAACCCAATTAATGAAACTATAACAATACACGAACTTTACTTAATTTTACAAAAACTTGGCAATTCAAGTCCGGGTCCTGATCAAATTTCCAATACCTTAATCAAGAAACTACCTATGATAGCTTTTGAAAGACTCTTGGACATTTACAACTACATATGGATTAATCACGTCTTTCCTGATCAATGGCGAGAAGCTATTGTAATCCCTATTCCAAAACCAGGTAAACCCCCCACTACGACTTCAAGTTACAGACCTATTTCTCTTACGTGTAATTTGTGTAAATTGTTTGAAAAAATTGTAAGATGGTATTTAGAACATACTCAGCTTTTATCGCCATATCAGTTTGGATTTAGACAGTTTAGGTCAACATCGGATCATCTAGCGTTTTTAGAAAATGAAATTTCAACGTCTTTTGCAAACAAACATAGTGTAGTAGTTGTTGCTTTAGATTTAGAAAAAGCATATGAGATGGTGTGGAAACACAGGGTTATAACACTGCTAGAACAGTTTAATATTAAAGGTAATATCCTCTCTTTTGTTGTAAATTTTTTAACTAACAGAACTATAAGAGTTAAAATTAATGATCAAATCTCAGATCCGCATATTACTGAAAACGGTCTTCCTCAAGGATCGGTTTTAAGCGTTATTTTGTTCTTGATTTCGATAAATGACGTTTTAGATGTAATAGAACGACCTGTAAAGGGGTACTTATTTGCAGATGATCTGACAATACTATGTAGCGGTAACAACCTAAAACCTACCGAAAAACTATTACAAAACACATTAAATAAACTAAATGAATAGTGTACAGCCACACGCTAAGGCCGAGTATCGTGGAATGAGTACCAGGACTCGTACTCCCCCGTGAATATCGGGATGGTGATTTTTGGCAAGTTAGCCCGTTTTCTGGGTTCGGTGGAACTACGTGAAATGGCAGTCTCGGCTGACTCGTTAATTCTAGCTTGTAATTGGTATGACGTGTCTTCAACATCTTTTTGACATCCTTCAAAACCCTCTTTCGTAAAGTATTCGTCACTAAATGAACTTTCTTCTACGCATAATCCCAAATGCTCCTCTTCTACAGTTTCCCACTGTTTCTGGATGGCTTGGAGAGTTGTTTGCAGGAACCAGATTGGCTTGTTCTCAGTAATGGCTTGCCTGGCTGCGGCTAACTTCTTGACGAGTTGAGATATGCGCCACTTCTGTATCCCTAATTTTGGCGAAACTTCCTGGCAGTCTACAAACTTGGATTCTGTAGACCCACCTTGGCTATCTTTCATCAACGCTTCTTCACACTTGTCTAAGTATGCTGTGGCTTCTTCATAAATGGTTTGGAGACTACCGTAGTAGCTGGTCATGTAGGTGTGGGTGGCTAACCGCTCTTCCGGTTCAAGTTGTGCGTGGTTTTCCTCAATTTGCGTTTTCATTCCGTTAAGCACCGTCCTCTTGTCCATGATGTACTTATGCGTTTTCCTGCTTGCCGAATCCTTTTTCATATTCGTCAACAAGGTCTTAAGTCCTCCTCCTAACTCTTCTTGACTCTTCAGAAGTTCGTTGAGCCTAACAGCGTCCATGTTGTAAGTTTGTCAGTCAAACCCTACCAATTTATTTTGTACCTAACCGTGGGAGGACAATATTAACAAGATCGCGGTGTGTAACGTACCTAGTGGTGGAGGGTAAATTTAATAGTCGATATTACTGACTGGTTGGTTGTCAATATCACCGACTCACCAGACACCCCTTAAGTTACCATGCACTCATAGCAATGTTAACCTTAAGAGAGATCCGGCTCGAAGGACCATATGTACAGCCACACGCTAAGGCCGAGTACCTGGATTACTAAATGGACTGAAATGATATGGAATCAAATGGTACTTAGGCGTTGCATGTGCCTGCACAGACTGCATAAAATAAGGTGGGAGGCGATAGCAAGGGATCCTATTGGCCTAAGTCCCTACTTCCCTAGCCCTAACTTATTCTATGACAAGGATGTCTGTACCGGGAGACCTATCGGTAACAGACGGATTCCCTACGGGGGGGGATCAAGGTGGTTGGATGGATACTTGCTGCCGATCGCCCAGGCTCAGACGACCGATTAAGGCTAAAGGAGTCTTATGCCACAGCAAGGGTACCTGTAGAAAGGTGGTGGATGGGAGTCTCTACTCTCAGAGTGTCGCCCTGAGCAAGCAGAGGTTTTAGGTATGGAGGTAGTGAAACACCAACGGACAATTGGTATCTGATTTATTTACAAATTATATTTCCTTATATACACAATATTACCTATAGCACACATATGTAAATCTTATTTGTATTCCATCCGTGTAAAGTGCAACTACTACACTATGTTTGTGCTGGCTTATGCCCTAGATTGATTTGCGCGGATCAGCGCGATGCGCTGACGAAATCTGTTGTCTAAACATCCTGGCGACTCTCGACGGCAGCGGGAATGATGGGAAGCTGCTTTACAGCGGCTGTATCGGACGTAACTCTATTCCTTCAAACTGGCTGCTGTTGTTTGTTGGGTTTGTTTTGTGGCGCTTGGGTTTCGGTGGAGCCGACCTGGCGGGGGCGGCGGGCGGTGGAGCAGACTGCGGACTGGTTGTGCAGGAACGGATGTGTACCAGAACCTGTGGACCATAACAAATCATTCTGGCAGGCTCTCCTTTTAAATATTGCATTTTCTCTGTGTTTGATAATGTAGCGTCTTTGTGGATAAGATTTTTAAATAAATCGTGGAATGAGTACCAGGACTCGTACTCCCCCGTGAATATCGGGATGGTGATTTTTGGCAAGTTAGCCCGTTTTCTGGGTTCGGTGGAACTACGTGAAATGGCAGTCTCGGCTGACTCGTTAATTCTAGCTTGTAATTGGTATGACGTGTCTTCAACATCTTTTTGACATCCTTCAAAACCCTCTTTCGTAAAGTATTCGTCACTAAATGAACTTTCTTCTACGCATAATCCCAAATGCTCCTCTTCTACAGTTTCCCACTGTTTCTGGATGGCTTGGAGAGTTGTTTGCAGGAACCAGATTGGCTTGTTCTCAGTAATGGCTTGCCTGGCTGCGGCTAACTTCTTGACGAGTTGAGATATGCGCCACTTCTGTATCCCTAATTTTGGCGAAACTTCCTGGCAGTCTACAAACTTGGATTCTGTAGACCCACCTTGGCTATCTTTCATCAACGCTTCTTCACACTTGTCTAAGTATGCTGTGGCTTCTTCATAAATGGTTTGGAGACTACCGTAGTAGCTGGTCATGTAGGTGTGGGTGGCTAACCGCTCTTCCGGTTCAAGTTGTGCGTGGTTTTCCTCAATTTGCGTTTTCATTCCGTTAAGCACCGTCCTCTTGTCCATGATGTACTTATGCGTTTTCCTGCTTGCCGAATCCTTTTTCATATTCGTCAACAAGGTCTTAAGTCCTCCTCCTAACTCTTCTTGACTCTTCAGAAGTTCGTTGAGCCTAACAGCGTCCATGTTGTAAGTTTGTCAGTCAAACCCTACCAATTTATTTTGTACCTAACCGTGGGAGGACAATATTAACAAGATCGCGGTGTGTAACGTACCTAGTGGTGGAGGGTAAATTTAATAGTCGATATTACTGACTGGTTGGTTGTCAATATCACCGACTCACCAGACACCCCTTAAGTTACCATGCACTCATAGCAATGTTAACCTTAAGAGAGATCCGGCTCGAAGGACCATATGTACAGCCACACGCTAAGGCCGAGTACCTGGATTACTAAATGGACTGAAATGATATGGAATCAAATGGTACTTAGGCGTTGCATGTGCCTGCACAGACTGCATAAAATAAGGTGGGAGGCGATAGCAAGGGATCCTATTGGCCTAAGTCCCTACTTCCCTAGCCCTAACTTATTCTATGACAAGGATGTCTGTACCGGGAGACCTATCGGTAACAGACGGATTCCCTACGGGGGGATCAAGGTGGTTGGATGGATACTTGCTGCCGATCGCCCAGGCTCAGACGACCGATTAAGGCTAAAGGAGTCTTATGCCACAGCAAGGGTACCTGTAGAAAGGTGGTGGATGGGAGTCTCTACTCTCAGAGTGTCGCCCTGAGCAAGCAGAGGTTTTAGGTATGGAGGTAGTGAAACACCAACGGACAATTGGTATCTGATTTATTTACAAATTATATTTCCTTATATACACAATATTACCTATAGCACACATATGTAAATCTTATTTGTATTCCATCCGTGTAAAGTGCAACTACTACACTATGTTTGTGCTGGCTTAATGCCCTAGATTGATTTGCGCGGATCAGCGCGATGCGCTGACGAAATCTGTTGTCTAAACATCCTGGCGACTCTCGACGGCAGCGGGAATGATGGGAAGCTGCTTTACAGCGGCTGTATCGGACGTAACTCTATTCCTTCAAACTGGCTGCTGTTGTTCGTTGGGTTTGTTTTGTGGCGCTTGGGTTTCGGTGGAGCCGTACGGTGGAGCTGTAAAAGTACTGGGTTTAAATTTTCTGTTACAAAAACCGAATTAATGATCCTGTCAAAAAGAAAAATCAAAGGCACTGTTAACTTAACTATTAACAATCAACAAATCAAAGAAGTCAATAAGTTAAAAATTTTAGGCCTAACTTTTGATCAAAAAATGAATTGGGTTAGTCACATAAAAAAGCTAAAATCTGAGTGCTACAATAGAATGAATATTGTTAAAATTTTATCAGCCAATAAATGGGGTTCGGATAGTACTTGCATTAAAAATACCTACAAAGCACTGATCAGGCAAAAAATCGATTATGGCTCAATAATATATGATTCGGCTTCTCCCACCATTTTAAAACTCCTTGAAAGCACACATAGTACTTGTTTAAGATTGAGTCTAGGAGCCTTTAGAACTAGCCCAGTAAACAGTATTTTCGCGGAGGCGGACGAAATGCCCCTAGAGTTTAGAAGAAAAGAACTATGCCTTTCATATGCCATTAACCATACAAATAATAGTAATATGGCGTTACTCTTGAAAACCCAATTACCGTCTGATATTGAATACAACCTACAACCATCTCTCCCCACCCCCTTAAGACTTAGAATAAAAAAGTATTTAAACGAAATTAACTGCCACATACCTACTTCATTCCCGTGTAAACAATCTAACTACCCACCCTGGAAAAATACTGAACTTAAAGTTAACCTTGAATTAGCAAACCAAAACCCTCGAGATTCTACTCCTGACTATACCTATAGAAACCTTTTTTTATGAAATTAAAAATAAATACCCAGATTTTACATTTCACTATACCGATTACCGATGGTTCCGTCTGTGAGGGTAGAACCGGTTGCGCGATCGTAACAACAAACGGTATTTATAAGTACAGATTACAAAACTATGCATCTATTTTCACATGTGAAGCTGTGGCCATCCTTAAATGCCTAGAAGTAATTAGCAATATCTCAAGTAGTAAGAAACACATCATTTGTTCTGATTCAATGTCATCACTCAAGGCCCTGTCAAATATTAATAAGAAAGACCCTTTGATTAATTTAATAAGAGATAACCTGTTCGACTTAACAGATAAACAATACCTAGTGGAATTATTCTGGATACCTAGTCATCAAGGTATACCTGGAAATGAAAGGGCGGACACCGCTGCTAAAGACGCCTTGAAGTATGAACAATGCAATTTCTCGACTTCTAATAAACAGACCTCAAAAAATACCTAAAGTTTAATGTTAAGAAATTGTGGAACAGCCATTGGGTAAATAATAACAACAGTGTTTTATACGAGATAAGAAAATCAGTGTTTGAAAAAAGTCATTTTATGTAAATAATAGAAGAGATCAAGTAGTTATGAATAGATTAAGAATAGGACATAGGACATTGTAATGTTACTCATTTACATCTTATAACTAAGGAAACCCAAAAGAAATGTTTAAGATGCACCAGTGATATATCTGTTAAACATCTGCTTATTGATTGCCCGTTGTATAATGCAGAAAGGTTGACTGTTAATCTTCCTAAATGTTTAAAAGAATGCTTAAATAACGCAGAAAGTACGATAAAATTCCTTAAATTAGTTAATTATTATGACTTGATTTGATTATGTATTCTTACAGTGGTCGCTAATGACCTCAGATGTTTGAGCGACCTTAAATAAATAAATTAAAAAAAAAAAGTCAATATTGGGACCGTGCGCGACGACACGCCACGTGACAGGTGACCATTATGGACAATATTGTCGCCGCTGTTAAGCGAGAAGTAAGTAAAAATTGTGAAAAAATTAATGAAATCTTGTGTTATTTTACTATATTAGACAATTTTGGATGACGTTGGTTACAACATTATCGCTAATAACATTAAAATTGTTGTTTTCAGTGAGAAATTAACAAACTGGTGACTAAAACGGGGTTTCGTGCCATCGCTCACGAAATCATTTTCCAACCTAAGACGATGAATAAAGACAAGAAATTGGTGCTAGCTGGGCATTTTCTAGAGATTGAAGACTTTTTATTCCACCATTTGTACCTATGTGCAATAAAGTATAAATAAATCATTGGCTTTTGAAATAGTTGATCAGTTCACTGCTATCCTGTCATTTTCATAGGCTAACTACTTATAGGTATTAAGTATCATTGCAGGGTACAGGGTTTATTGTAAAATAAAAACAAACTAGCTATAATAACGTTTAATTATAATACACATTACATAAACTAGTTTCATTTACTTGAAAATATTGGAGGTTTACCAGATATCACATCAAATACAATCATGAATGCGATGAAATAAGTTCTCAGGAATTTTATTTAAAATGTGATAGGCCTTCAGTGGATGGACTGCTTCTGCTTCTATTGTTCTCGTGCTCCTTCTTCCCATTGAAACCTCGATATTTACGCATTTTCGTCAATCCGTTTCGATTTTTAAACAGGAGCACAGATGAGGAAACAAATAAAATTATTTCCGAACATAACTGGGATTGGCTTCCACGTCGGCTTTTCTACCTCCAATAAAATTTGCACTATAAATTCACCGTAAATTCAGTTCAATACTTGTATCAAATGATTACGCACTTTAAGTAAAACTTTAGAGATTGGACGACATTTTTCTTCTTACGGCAACTATTCACTTAAACGGTGGTTTCGTTTCCACCACGGTCTTGGAAATAGCTAGAATTTAGTCGCTACTTTTCTTGCAGTTATTACAATTCGCCATAACAAATTTTACTGGGCCCGTATTAAATTTATCCCAAAAACGACATGAAAATGTTTACTGCAATATGGATTTGACAGCGCAAGTCAGCGACTAAGATGTCAATTTTGGCCGTAGTGAGCGCTGTGATCGTTTTAGCTACCCCCTCCACCCGCTTTGCACCCTGCCAATAAGGTTTGATAAGCCTCTGGTTCTGGCTAAGGACAAAGGGTATGTAGCGTCGTCTGAGTCCGACATTGTCAAGTAAACCACATAGTAAGGCGGCGGAATTGAAAAAAGTCGTCTAGTTTTGAAGTTGATGTGACTGGAGAGTATACTGCTGACAAGTGGTATCGTTGTGATCGGTAGACTTTACTGAGTACGAAATAATGACTTGTCGCATTCTCAGACTGTGGGGGGGTTAACTATGACGTCACAAAGATCGTGGTCCCGGGTTTCAATTTTTTGCCAATTTGTCTAGAACCCCTTATCCAATTTTGAAAAATGAGGTGTCGATTGAAAGCGTATAACATGCTGATTAAGATTTCTTATATGTGAAAAGTATAGTTTTGTTAGTTATTTTTTAATTAACAATAATGCAAAAAATACTTTTTTTACTCTCTTTTTTGATTTTGTGACTCAAAAAGGCAATGAAAACGGCCACTTAGCTGAAAAATATGTTATATAAATCATTTAACTACATTATTAAGCTATCTGTTGCTATTTAAATTTCTACGATCGGATAATAAATAAGCAAACTACAACCACATACCTGTAGGCGGGGAGTACCGCTTGACACGCGTTCCCATACATTCGGCGTCTACCAAATTACACCTCGCGCAAAATTCGTTTCAAGCAGATATACCTCTAATCTTATTCATCGTAACCTATCAATATTGGTATCATTTGAAAGTACAATTAAAGTACTTTAAGAAACAATGTCAATCATTTTCTTAAAATCAATAATCGCCAGTCTGCGGTGGTTACAAAGGAAAAAAGTGGGTATGCAATTTGACTGGTTTCCTAGGTTTGATATCCTAGACGAGTTTAAAAGGGGAGGTAAAGGTGACATATGGGTTGTTCTCTGGCCTAAAAGCTACACAGAGGGTCAGGGAGAAAAAACTAGGGTTTAAGTTTAGTTTTAAGTTATTTTTCTTTTATTTGTTGATTTTATTGTGTTTAATTTTTTTGTAATTTTATCAAGGATACACGTTGGTTTCTTTTGCTGAAAATTCCCTTTTTTATGAGAAATGTTATGAATTTCATGGCATTTTCCGATAGAGACTAAAATTAACTTTCAAATAAGGCCACATAGTCATACTTTTACTTATATAATATTAAGGGTAATACCAAGTAATACCGTTTGAACTCAAACGACTTAGAGGTGCGGTTTTTTGACCCAGTAGGTATTAAAAAGTAATCGTAAAATCAAAACGATTGGACTTCGGTCGTTATACACATTAAATCACTAAAATGAAGTTACCTATAATGTTTTAGTAATTATAATCCTCACTTTTAGCCACTTTTCTCAAAACATAATTATTCAACAGAAGTCAAGATAACATTAAGAGCATATTTATTATTAATAATGCGTTATAAATATGAAATAGTTGTTGAGGTACACTTGTTAAGTACATGCAGCTCCTGCAAATACACTCAGTGTCAAAAAAATCACACATCTCAATCGTTTGCGTTGAAGCAGTATTGACCCACATATTAGAGAGCAGGGCACGCAGGCCGCCTCGTAAGACTATGTGTGGCACTGAGGAACCAGTGAAGTCAGGTCTATGGATTGCTACACTGCTGTCCCGCTTGCACTACTTCGCCGGGGCTATTACCCTTAATATTATATAAGTAAAAGTATGACTATGTGGCCTTATTTGAAAGTTAATTTTAGTCTCTATCGGAAAATGCCATGAAATTCATAACATTTCTCATAAAAAAGGGAATTTTCAGCAAAAGAAACCAACGTGTATCCTTGATAAAATTACAAAAAAAAATTAAACACAATAAAATCAACAAATAAAAGAAAAATAACTTAAAACTAAACTTAAACCCTAGTTTTTACTCCCCTGACCCTCGTGTGTAGCTTTTAGGCCAGAGAACAACCCATATGTCACCTTTACCTCCCCTTTTAAACTCATCTAGGGTATCAAACCTAGGAAACCAGTCAAATTGCATACCCACTTTTTTCCTTTGTAACCACCGCAGACTGGCGATTATTGATTTTAAGAAAATGATTGACATTGTTTCTTAAAGTATGTAACGGTTTATCGTTATCTCTAACAAAAATCCTATTAAATAAAAATAAATAATTAACCAAAATATAACTATAAACTACTATAATACATTTTTACATACATTCTTCTAAATAAAATATTCAAGAACTTAAAAAATAAAAAACAATGTAAAATAAATATACGTACAAACAGAATTGACGATTGCATTTGTTATTAGTTAAAACTAGATGCGAATACAAAAGACTACGTCACCGCTCCAGATAAGCGATAGGCGCTGGTCAACGTATGAGGCGCATTCGCGCTGGCATTCCCTACCACGGCTCCGACAGCGAAAGGTCAAGTTACCTAAAACTCTCATAACGTCAGACGACATGGAGTGACAAATTTATTTTAATTTTTACTACAATTAAATGTGTTAAGTGCCAGTTTTTCCCCAAATAGGGTGAGTGTTTTGAATATTTTGTAGAACTAGATTTAAGGTTTCTTCCATAGTTCATAGTCTTAATAAGGAATCATTTTCTTCATTCAATCATTATTCATTTATTTCTTTCTGGGTTCATCTTTCTCTATCCGCTTAGTAACAATATGTTTTCCTTAGAAACAATGTTGGAATTAACAAGCTTCTCGATCTTTCTAGAAATATGGTTCTACCCGCTTTATAAAAATCTTAATCATTCTTGTGGAATTTTCGCTTAATTTTAATTTAAATGCATATAAATAGAAACCAATCTGTAGTTAATCTACATTAATAATGTTTTTAAAAGTTTTTTTTATTAGCAAAAGTACTTTTAGTTAAATAAAAATTACTTCCTTTTTGTTAAAAAAAAATGATGATTTAACTTGTGACTGCCACATCATTGATTACCTTTTTTAACGCTTTGGGGTTCACTAAACCAGCCTACATCTCATTAGCACTTTTAATTTGGCCAAAGTTCCGGATGTCGCAGTCACTTGTTCGAAATTGGACTTTTCTTGAAACGGCCATTTTACCGGAATTCCAGGGAACAAGTCTGGGGTCGTTAACTGGACCCACAATTTGGATGCGCGCGCGCCTGCACACGTTCCGGAAGGTTCCAGAAGGAAGACTGGCGATCCGGAACGGCCTCTGATGACGGCCACGCCCAGTACGACTTCGGCGGCGTAGTGCAGGGAAGTGACCCCTAACAAGGGCTTGTTTCTTCTTTTATTGTAACCGGCCAGCTCAGGAAATACCTACCCACGATCCTGGATAAATAGATAGGTTTTTTTATTTAAAATATAGTTTGTAAAATTTTTCTATCGGAGTTTTTTCTTCTCTCTAGTTTTTTTTATTCTACCCTAGTTTATGCGACGCTAAACGTCACATTGGCGCCCACACTGGTTATTTTCTGAGCTGTGCATGTTTGAAGCAAGTCCTTGGCCTTTTTCTTCTCTTGGTTTTCTTTGGTGTTGGTGGCTTTTTAATATTTTCACCTGTAATTTTCTTCTAGTTTCTAAGTTTGATTTCTGCAGTTGCTTGGTACGTGGTTGTACTATTTACATTATTATTGTTACAGCGTTCATTTGTAGTTATTTATAAAATAAAATTGCATATTTCCTATTATAAAACTTCTAAATACATTTATAAAAGTCTATCGAGTCCTACATTCCACTTACTCAGCAACTAAACCTAACTGCTTTTAATCAATTGTAATCAAAACACACACTTGTCTCAAAACATGGCGTATCCTATTAAATATTTGTCACTCCAAAAAGCTGAACTTGAATATGAGGTGATTCTCAGAGGTGGTTCAACTGGTTCGGTACAGGAGCTTCGAAGCCAGATAATTAAATTAGGAATACCTCCTGAGGACATTTTAGAATCCCATTTAGAGCCTGCGGTTGACCTTGACGCTGTTAAGGACAATCTTGCTAAGTCACAAACGATGTTGACCTCACTCAAGTCTAAATTTGATAAGACCCTGTTCTTACGAACTGAAAACCTACTACATCATATATATCACAGACTTAGGCGAATCACGAATGTCGGTGCCACGTTAGTTGATCAGCACAAAAATTATTGCACTTCCTTTAACAATCAATATAAAGAAATTACAACGCTGAGACCGGCATCTTCAACTTCTAATACAAACGCAGTCTCAGTTCTGGAACCTGAGGCTACAGTGGTTCATTGCGATCGCAACCTAACCTCCGACTTAGCAAAGCTAAAATACTCGGGCAAGGCCTGCGTGTTTTCTTTCATTCAAAGAGTTGAGGAGTTCGTGGAGGCTAGAAATATATCAAAGGAGCGTATTTTGAAATTTGCGTACGAGATTTTTACGGAGGACGCGTTACATTGGTTCCGATGTAATAAAGAGGCTTTCCAAAGTTGGGACGATGTCGTGGTTCTATTAAAAAAAGACTTCAGCCCAAGAGATTACGATTATCGCCTTACTAATGAGATAAAATCTCGCACGCAAGGGGAGCAGGAAAATATATCTATTTACTTGTCTATTATGCATGGCATGTTCGCGCGCTTGGTTAAGCCGTTGTCTGAGGACGAAAAGCTCGAAATTATTCTACACAACATCCGGCCATGCTATGCAAGCACTCTGGCTGCTTCGCCCGAAATCAAGGACCTGAAGACTCTTAAAAACCTTTGCTCAAACTATGAGGACATTCAATCACGCTTGTCCTTGTTTCACGAACCACCCAGAGTGACTTCTGAAACCCTAGCCCCAGATTTTGCCTACACTAAACATCATAAAAATAATAATTACTATACAAATAAAAACTATCAAAGTACAAATACAAATGAAAGACAGAAAAATTATTACAATCAAAATAAATATCCTAACTACTCCGGCTCTTATAACTACAACAAACCTAAACCTACAGATGAAAAACCAAATACTACTAATGCTGTACAAGCATCACCAAGCAGTTCAACTAAAGTAAGCGCCACTTATGGCTCGCGTAAGTACTGTCCTCGGTGCCGCACTGATACACATTCCTTAAAAGAGTGTAAACAACCTCACTTCCCAATCTGTTTTAAATGCGGCCAGAAAGGTGTACGTTATCCTGAGTGTAAATCTTGTAACTCGAAAGACACAAAAAACTAAATTCGGTGGATTGTAGTGCGAAAGAGCCTTCTAATATATCCAGTGATAAATTTAATGATACAGAGTGGAAATCTTGGCTCAATTTTATATCAAAATTTTTCACTTGCTATTCAGTCACTGCAATCCACGATTCAGGTAATATAAATAGCAGACCATTTGTGTCAGTTCAAATTAACGGTAAAACACTACATGCTTTATTAGATACTGGTAGTGGTTACACAATTCTCGGCAATAATTATCATAAGGTTTTCTTGGATGCGGGTTTCAAACTAAATACTAAAGAAACTCTGAATTTGTATGGAGCTGGCAAGCATAGACTGAACAATATTGGTATGATTAATCTGCCTGTCTCGTTTTTAGATCAGACTCACATTTTGAAAGCTTACATAGTACCAGAGGTAGAAAACTCCTTAATCTTAGGTATGGACTTCTGGAGACTTTTTGATTTGTTCCCTAAACATCTAGATGCTGTTATTTTACCTAAGGATGTCGATCAATTAAATACCTTAACACTTGACACTCAACCCACACACTTGTGTGACTACGATCATCTCTCTCCTGAACAGAAGGTTACGGCTGACCATATTACAGCTCAATTTCGCAATATTTCATATGAAGAGCGCGGTCTAGGGCGAACTTCTCTAATTTCTCACAGTATAGATACGGGTGATGCTTTGCCTATACGTCAGAGATACTATAGAATGTCTCCTGAAAAACAGAGAATACTAAATGCTCAACTTGATGAAATGCTACGTGAAAATGTTGTAGAGTCTTGCGAGAGCCCTTGGTCGTCCCCAGTTCTTTTAACACCTAAAAAAAATGGCGAAATGAGATTGTGCTTGGATAGTCGTAAACTGAATGCAGTTACTATCAAAGATGCCTACAGCATTCCTTACATTTCAGAGATACTTGATAATCTGCGTGACGCTAAGTATCTGTCTAGTTTGGATTTGTCGAAAAGTTTTTGGCAAATTCCAATCAAGAAAGAGGATCGGTGTAAATCAGCGTTTTATATTCCTTCGCGCGGTACTTTTCAATTTGTTTCTATGCCCTTTGGCTTAACCAATGCTCCGGCAACGCAACAAAGACTGGTTGATATGTTGTTCTATGGGCCTGATTTTGAGCATAAAGTATTCGTCTACATCGACGACATTATCATTGTCTCGTCATCCTTTGAAGAACATATCTCCCTGCTGGTTAGAGTTCTGGAGAAACTTAAAATGGCAAACTTAACCATTGGATTCCAAAAGTGCCAATTCTTTAGGAATAAACTGTCGTATCTAGGCTATGTAGTGGATAGAAACGGTCTACAACCAAATCCAGAAAAGATAGAGGCGATCGTGAATTATCCGACACCTACTAACCGTAAGGAAGTTCGTCGATTTCTTGGAACGGCATCTTGGTATCGTCGGTTCATTCCAAATTTTAGTACAATAGCGGCACCACTAAATAAACTTACTTCTCAAGCTAAAAACTCTCCGCCTTTTTATTGGTCTACAGAAGCTGAAAATGCTTTCCGTACTCTAAAAGAAGCTTTAATATCTTCTCCTATATTGTCGTGCCCAGACTATTCGCAGCCCTTCCAAGTACATACAGATGCGAGTGATTACGGCGTTGGCGCGGTTCTTACACAACAGCTAGACAACGAGGAAAAAGTTATAGCCTACATGAGTAAGTCCCTTTCGAGTCAAGAGCGTAACTACAGCGCAACGGAACGAGAGGCACTGGCTGTACTTACGGCGATCGAACACTGGAGATGCTACTTAGAGAACGGCCAAAAGTTCGTGGTGTACACCGATCACTCGTCCTTAAAGTGGTTCCTAAATTTAAATAACCCTACGGGTCGCTTAGCTCGTTGGGGAGTGCGCATGTCCTCATTTAACTTTGAGATCAAACATCGTCGCGGTTCGGAAAATGTGGTACCAGACAGTCTCTCACGTTCTGTTACTATTGCCGATATTGACGAGATTCCAGTAAGTGGTGACATGTTTTATTCTACGAGTGACTCATGGTATTTAAACATATACAACGGTTGTCAAAATACTCCTACTTCATTTTTAAACTACAAAGTAAGCAACGGCAAACTATTTAGGTTTAAAAAAGCTTAAACCCGCTAACACGAGAGTTCGAATGGAAAGAAGTTATTCCTCTAGAATTTAGACTCAATACTATACTTAAATATCATTCGGAACCTACCGCTGCCCACTTAGGAATATATAAAACGCATAAACGGCTTTCTTTAAATTATTTTTGGCCCGATATGCATCGCGATGTAGTTAAATTCGTTTCAAGTTGCGATATCTGTTGTGCTCATAAGCATGCTACTCATGCTACTCTTGGCGTCATGGGCCGTCCTAAAGACTGCTCACGCCCTTTTCAAATGTTAAGCATGGATCTCATAGGTCCTCTACCTCCTTCTAGACAACAGAATACTTTTATATTCGTTGTGACATGCTGTTTTTCAAAGTATTCTCTTTTATTTCCCATTAGACGCGCAACTTCCGAGATTATAGCAAAACTAATCGAGGAAAAAGTTTTTTTAGTTCATGGCATTCCCAGTACTGTTCTCATGGACAATGGTAAACAATTCACGAGTAATGTATTAAAGAAGTTGTTTAGTGATTATAATGTGCCTAATGTAAGATTCACGCCTAAATATAGCCCACAAGTTAACACCGTTGAACGTTACAATAAAGTTATCGTTACAGCAGTGTCATCTTATATAGAAAATGATCATAGGTTCTGGGATATCAATCTACCTAAAATTCAATTCGCTATGAACACAGCTGTAAATGAGGTGACAAAGTATAGTCCTGCATTTCTTGTCCATGGCCGAGAATTAGTCACTAGCGGTTTACACTATATCGATGTTGAACTGGACGACGAAATAATTTTTGCCCCTAGAGATGAATATGCCGAGAATATAGGTCATTTGCGAAAAATATTCGACAAAGTCCAATCCTCTCTAGTTCAATCCCATACTAGGAATAGTGAACACTATAATCTACGCCGTAGGGATCACCATTTCAAAGTTGGCGATGTAGTTTGGAAGAAAACGTTTTACCTTAGTGACAAAAGCAACATGTTTTCCAAGAAACTAGCTCCTAAGTATGTCCAGTGTAAAATCGTAGCTAAGAAATCTAATTTAGTATATGAACTAGAAGACATGCAAGGGAACAATTTAGGTGACTGGCATATTAAAGATTTTAAATTGACTAATTACAAAGTTTAACTGGACTGCAATAATCATCTATCAATAATTTCTGTATTAATTGTCTAAATTTAATTATCAATCTCATAACACGTGCTTGTAAACGCTAGTGTACTTCCGAAATATCCTAATATTCTATCGCTATTAAACATTACAAACCCCTACCGGTTTGAAAAGGTTATTACCTACAAAATAAATTGGTTAGCAAGTTTTTTACAGAGACATTAATTTGATGGATAAGTGAAGAACCATTAATATATACATAAGAGTATGTATACAATCGTAAAAGTATAATACTCAGTCTGTTAGGACGCGAAAACATAAATAGAAATGTTTATTGCTTATCTGCTTGTGTGAAGAATGAATGAAGTGGAGGAGTATGATGAGATGGAGGTATGTTTGATAGTTGTGTATATATTGAGCAGACGACAGAAATAGCGGGTTTTCCCAGAAAAAACCCTAACCTAAAAAGAGGGGTATGTAACGGTTTATCGTTATCTCTAACAAAAATCCTATTAAATAAAAATAAATAATTAACCAAAATATAACTATAAACTACTATAATACATTTTTACATACATTCTTCTAAATAAAATATTCAAGAACTTAAAAAATAAAAAACAATGTAAAATAAATATACGTACAAACAGAATTGACGATTGCATTTGTTATTAGTTAAAACTAGATGCGAATACAAAAGACTACGTCACCGCTCCAGATAAGCGATAGGCGCTGGTCAACGTATGAGGCGCATTCGCGCTGGCATTCCCTACCACGGCTCCGACAGCGAAAGGTCAAGTTACCTAAAACTCTCATAACGTCAGACGACATGGAGTGACAAATTTATTTTAATTTTTACTACAATTAAATGTGTTAAGTGCCAGTTTTTCCCCAAATAGGGTGAGTGTTTTGAATATTTTGTAGAACTAGATTTAAGGTTTCTTCCATAGTTCATAGTCTTAATAAGGAATCATTTTCTTCATTCAATCATTATTCATTTATTTCTTTCTGGGTTCATCTTTCTCTATCCGCTTAGTAACAATATGTTTTCCTTAGAAACAATGTTGGAATTAACAAGCTTCTCGATCTTTCTAGAAATATGGTTCTACCCGCTTTATAAAAATCTTAATCATTCTTGTGGAATTTTCGCTTAATTTTAATTTAAATGCATATAAATAGAAACCAATCTGTAGTTAATCTACATTAATAATGTTTTTAAAAGTTTTTTTTATTAGCAAAAGTACTTTTAGTTAAATAAAAATTACTTCCTTTTTGTTAAAAAAAAATGATGATTTAACTTGTGACTGCCACATCATTGATTACCTTTTTTAACGCTTTGGGGTTCACTAAACCAGCCTACATCTCATTAGCACTTTTAATTTGGCCAAAGTTCCGGATGTCGCAGTCACTTGTTCGAAATTGGACTTTTCTTGAAACGGCCATTTTACCGGAATTCCAGGGAACAAGTCTGGGGTCGTTAACTGGACCCACAATTTGGATGCGCGCGCGCCTGCACACGTTCCGGAAGGTTCCGGAAGGAAGACTGGCGATCCGGAACGGCCTCTGATGACGGCCACGCCCAGTACGACTTCGGCGGCGTAGTGCAGGGAAGTGACCCCTAACAAGGGCTTGTTTCTTCTTTTATTGTAACCGGCCAGCTCAGGAAATACCTACCCACGATCCTGGATAAATAGATAGGTTTTTTTATTTAAAATATAGTTTGTAAAATTTTTCTATCGGAGTTTTTTTCTTCTCTCTAGTTTTTTTTATTCTACCCTAGTTTATGCGACGCTAAACGTCACAAGTACTTTAATTGTACTTTCAAATGATACCAATATTGATAGGTTACGATGAATAAGATTAGAGGTATATCTGCTTGAAACGAATTTTGCGCGAGGTGTAATTTGGTAGACGCCGAATGTATGGGAACGCGTGTCAAGCGGTACTCCCCGCCTACAGGTATGTGATTGTAGTTTGCTTATTTATTATCCGATCGTAGAAATTTAAAAACTTTTTAACAAAAAATAAAACCGCCTTCAAAAATAAGCGCGTTACAAAACACGGAGAAACTAAAAAGCCAAAAATAATAAACCTTTCAATTCAGATTTCTTATCGTATTGCAATAAGCTAAACATCCAAATTATAAACAAATCAATTATTTTTGTAGTCGGTACCAGACCTGTTCGTCGCCTTGCTATTGCCTGTTTGCCCCACCCAACCATACACAGGCTGGTACCGACTCCAAAAATAATTGATTTGTTTATAATTTGGATGTTTAGCTTATTGCAATACGATAAGAAATCTGAATTGAAAGGTTTATTATTTTTGGCTTTTTAGTTTCTCCGTGTTTTGTAACGCACTTATTTTTGAAGGCGGTTTTATTTTTTGTTAAAAAGTTTATTTATTTGTTGATTTTTAGTGGTTCCTAGTGATATTATATGTATCAGTCCGAATACATGTACAGTAGTGAAAGAATTATCCTTTAACTCCTAACCATTGAGGAGTTGACCTTCTATCATCAGCTCAGTTGATTTTTAGTGGTTCCTAGTTATATTATATGTATCAGTCCGAATACATGTACAGTAGTGAAAGAATTATCCTTTAACTCCTAACCATTGAGGAGTTGACCTTCCATCATCAGCTCAGCCACATAAAATTATTACCATCAGACGTAAATACTGTACACCAGTGAAGAATAGACTAAAAACATTACATGTGCCTATAACAGTTGAAGAGTTCCGTCGATTTCTCCAGGATCCCATCATCAGACCCTGACTTGGTGCCAATGGGACCATCTCGGGGTTATACCGGTTCGATCAAAAAAAAAATTTTGAAAATCGGTCCACGATTCTCGGAGATATCGAGTAACATACATACAAAAAAAAAAAAAAAACATTCAGTCGAATTGAGAACCTCCTCCTTTTTTGAAGTCGGTTAAAAAGCAACAGATAGCTTAAGAATGTAGTTAAATGATTTATATACTCGTAACATATTTTTTAGCTAAGTGGCCGTTTTCATTGCCTTTTTGAGTCACAAAAATCAAAAAAGAGAGTAAAAAGTATTTTTTGCATTATTGTTAATTAAAAAATAACTAACAAAACTATACTTTTCACATATAAGAAATCTTAATCAGCATGTTATACGCTTTCAATCGACACCTCATTTTTCAAAATTGGATAAGGGGTTTTAGACAAATTGGCAAATAATTGAAACCCGGGACCACGATCTTTGTGACGTCATAGTTAACCCCCCCACAGTCTGAGAATGCGACAAGTCATTATTTCGTACTCAGTAAAGTCTACCGATCACAACAATATCACTTGTCAGCAGTATACTCTCCAGTCACATCAACTTTTTCCGAGACCCTCTCGCCGCTCTACTAACAAAAGATCGTGATATAATTTACTTTATTTATTTTTGCTTTACAATTTATTTTAATTTACAAAAGGTACGTATACGAGCGTCAGGCCGAAGCAACAGACAGAGCGTAAAAAGCCCCTCTCTTTCCCGTGCACCTGGTTTTATAACCTAGCGTAAACAAGTCAGGTAGTGGGGTGGTGGGGATGGTGTGATGATCGCGTGATGCTCGGCCTGGCGCACGTGTTTACAAGGTGGTACGATGACTTTGCGCCGTCAGGTATATACCCAGAATGTTGCGCGAGGCCATTGAGATCAAGAAATATCCAAACTAATAGAGAAGATGGCTTTACTTTACCACCGGCTTGGGATCCGGTACATCTGATAATGGAACAAGCGCGACGAAGACTGTGAGGCATTTGTGTTGTATGGTGATGGACATTTGTTTTGTTGATTTTATTTAGATTAATTGTTTTTAGGGTTCCGTACCAAAAAGGTACAAAAGGAACCCTTATGGTGCGACTCTGTCCGTCTGTCCGTCTGTCACATTTCTAAATATCTCGAGAACTACTTATGCTCATCATCATCATCCTCCTTGCGTTATCCCGGCATTTGCCACGGCTCATGGGAGCCTGGGGTCCGCTCTGACAACAAATTCCAAGATTTGGCGTAGGCACTAGTTTTACGAAAGCGACTGCCATCAGGCCCCGTAGCCGAATGGCATTTCTCCGACGCCAAACGAAAGCGATACGCCGCTGGCTCTGTCGCGCCAATACGCAAGCGCGATAGAGATAGATATCTACTAGCGCTTCGTTTCGTGAGCGTTTCGTGAGCGATTGTGCCATTCGGCTAGCCACCCTGACCTTCGAACCCGAAGGGTATCTAGGCCTTATTGGAATTAGTCCGGTTTCCTCACGATGTTTTCCTTCACCGAAAAGCGACTGGCAAATATCAAATGACATTTCGCACATATGTTCCGAAAAACTCATTGGTACGAGCCGGGGTTCGAACCCGCGACCTCCGGATCGAAAGTCGCACGCTCTTACCGCTAGGCCACCAGCGCTTCGAGAACTACTTATGCTATCAACTTGAAATTTGGAATAGTTATGAACATTGTTAACCTCTACAAAATTAAAGGATATTTTATTTATTTATTAATATTAACTATACAAAATGGCCAATATGAAAAGGGGGCAAATTGTAAATGTCAAGTAACTAGGTCAAGTGGGGTATCGTTAGAAAGAGCTCAAATTGTACATATCAAAACTATTTTTTATAATATTTTTGTTGTGGAAAAAAAAACAGAATTATGCAGGAAAATGTAAAAAAAAATGTCCCCCCCCCCTTATCTCCGAAGTTTACCAACATAAATTTATGAAATTTGGACCAAACATGGCTATTATAATACATATTACAGGAAAAATAAAATCGTACACGTATCTTGAAAACTTTTCTTTTAATTTATAAAAAACCTTTCAGATTTACATTTTCAATTTCAACACCCTATTGTACCTGTATTTTTTAACAAAATAACAATAAAATTGCCTGCTTTCAAATAGAGGTAAAATGGTTAAAATCGGTTCACGCAATAATCAGTTATTCCATAAAAATCATCTTCCATACTAGCTCGCGCACATTAGTTTACTCAATTTGCCGATAGATGTCGCTGTACGTTGAACGCTCATTTCCTACATCGCGTTTTTCTTGATATAATGAGGTCGGTTCAGGAGCGTCCTTGCGACATGTCGTAAGTCGTAAACTATTGAAGTCGAATAGTCTTGATTTGGACGTTGTCTAACAATAAAATTGTATATTAAAACATTACTTGTTATGTGGGAAATTGATTCTTGAGAAATTTAGTCAAATCTGTAGAGTTCTATGAATAATATTTTGATGATTCAACTATAGAAAGTTTGTACGGAACCCTCGGTGAGCGAGTCCGACTCGCACTTGACCGGTTTTTATTTAACATAGTAATGGTAATTTTTTTTTAATATTGTATAACTAGCTTTCTTAACTATAAGGGATATTACCAGGTTGATGATGAAAACTATTACTTGTAACACTTTTACTTTATTCGTTAATTACAAACATAATAACAACCAATTTACAATAAATATTTCAAGACTTAATATTCTTCACTGCAACTCGTCTGTACTCGAACTGGCCCCGTCACTGCATGTCCGCCATTTTTATAACAATCCAAGATGGCGGAAACCAGTGACTAGTATAAGTCAATTGATATTCTTTAATACTTTCATCATAAATAACAGTAAGATAAATCAAAATATAAGGCATTAATAAATAATTACTCTTACATAATAGTGTGTGAACCTGCCTTAAAAATCTATATTATTTATGGTCATGGTTCATTAAATATTTCTTGTATGTGGGTAGCTTTTGCACATTGTAATTTTTCCTCAGTCAGTCGTTGACCAACAACCAACAATGCTGTAAAGTGTTCGAAACGTCGGGATGAATTGTAAATACATTACACGCGATTTAATCCGTTTCCAGTTTTATTTCATGTGGCCTCCTTGTATATAGGTACTTATGTATATTTATTATCTTTTTGTTTTTTTTTTTGATTTAACAAATTTGATCAAAAAAAGGACTTACAGCTCCGAGATGATAAATAAGTTAGTACCCATGGAATTTAATAAAAAACTTTTTAATTGGCTTGTGGACAAATGTTTATACAGTATTTCAGAATTTTTAGTGAAAAAGTGAAACTATAACACGTGTACAATGACAATGACTCAATATGTTAGTCATACTAAGACGTAAGTTATATAGTAATTAATATATCTAAATATATAGTCTTATACTGACCGGGATATAGACCGTGATTACCTTTTTGATTTTTGTCGAGCTCCCGATATTTCGACGCAGTTGCATGCATCATGATCACGAAGAACAATATAAGTCTAATGAAAATAACCGTGAATCATTCAAAACTCTAAATACATAGTGATTTTTGTAATGTCTAATGTGAATTATACTGATCTCGTTTAGCATTAAGTTTCTATATTGTACGCCTCTGACGCAGGACATGAAAACTCTTGTACAGTATACATTATAAGTAATAACATCTCTGTAACTCATGACCAACAATAAATATTTTGATTTATTGATTGATTGAACCATAGACATGTTATGTTTTTCAAGCTGTCGAACTTTGTGTCAAAATTTCGGAAACAGTGTGCTTCGCCTCAAATCGTTCCCCACACCACTCGCCTTCTTTGACCTCTTTTAAACGCCGGTTCCCTAAAATACTATTATTTGTACAATGCTATACTTATACCTAACAATATCCCTGGACAAACTATCTATCATTTGATATTATGAGAACACACAACCATTTTTCATGCTTTCATAAAGAGCAGGTGGTGTTGGTTGATTGAATGGATCTCTCCCTTGTCTTATTATATTAATGCCTATTCATTTGTTCACAGAAATAACTTAATTACATGAATTAATTTACATTATTAAGTATATAGAAACGGAGACTACGAACTATTAAGTTTTATGTTTAATCTTACAATTAGTTTCTATATAATTATGTAGGATTAAATAAAGATTTCTTTATTTTATTTTCCTAGCTTAAATAAATTTAAAATAGGCCCTTTTACTTAATAGTTTTGTTTAAGATATTTCAGTATTTTTTATTTAATTATAATCTTTATTGATATATTAATCTATAGGGTGAATCCACGTAAAAGTAACGTGAGTCACGACTTAATTGAGCGTTTATTTGAACTACAGCTGCAAATGAAAGGACCTATGCATATATCGGGAAAGGGGGAAAGTAACACTTATTTAGAGATAGATTATCACTTGAACTTGCATCGTGAATAAATGGAACATAACATAAAATCGTGACTAATGTTACTCTTGCCGCGGATTGACCCTATAGTTAACCACACGTCATAAGCGTTACAACTTTACAAGTCGCTTAATAAGTAATAATATTACTTATTAAGCGACTTGTAACGCTTGATTTTTTCTATTTTGAAATGTTACACTCAAATGCAGCAAAACGAATAAGTATAGTAAATTGTATTACTATACCTATATATTTTGATTAGATAATTACATGAAGTTGATACGGCTATAATTATATTGTAGTTTAATTCTCACCAGGAACATGCTAAGAAGTGAGACGAAAATGTGAATTGTACCTCTATAAATCAGATATAGCCGCGGTCATTAACCACTCTAAGTACGCCCGACTATCATACCAACGAGGTTCGACACTTCGACACTCACTTGAGGGAACTTTCTCGAGCCTCGGCCAGACTAGGCGGCGCCGAATTATCAATGAGAATTGAGAATAGAACATTCTTCTGAGAATTGTTACCCCACCATAGCCTATGGATGGGCATGAATGAAATCAAAGAAATACAGAGTTTAGAAGAAATTTACGTGATCAGATATTTTTAGTTTGTATTTTTTTCATGTTCGATTTACAATAAAAGGAAGATAAAATATCATAGAGCATCATTCATCAACGCATAATATGTAATTCCAAGGGGCACTGAAATATGTAAAATGAGAGTCGCCATTCATATCATCTGCCCCCCCCTCCCCTTTAAGGCAGTTGTGACTTTCATTAGTCTTCAATATTATTCTCAAAATTGACAGTTTTCATTAGTAGTAGTAGTAAAACACTTTATGTACTAGAAAATAATACAATAATACAACACACGAGAAAATAGTATTTTATGTAACAGGCGTTTAAAGGAGGTCAAAAAAGAGTATTTTTTGACTCAGTTAAACGCCGTTGCGTACAATACTTTTTCTACGACCATGCACTTAGTTTTTAATACTTTTCTTGAACAGCTTTCGTGAAATTCACACTGTTTCCTGTATTTTGACGCAAAGGTTTGCACTGTCAGCTCAGCTGCCCAAAGCCTTCCCGCGCACGCGCGCAGTATCGTTATAACAATGCGTTGCCATGGTTACAGAGCCAAACAATGCGTTTTCAGTTTTTTCGATACTGCGCGCATGCGTGGAAAGTCAGCGGACGCTGGCTTTGGGGAATAGACTTTTATGTAGGGTTTTAAAGATCTATGCACGACCCTGTAAATGACGAATAACAGTTCGGGAGTAGAAGAAAATGCTTAAGTATCATAAATACAAAGGAGAACTTATCTCTTTGAGGAATCTCTTCTAGTTATTAATTCATTAGGTCAGCAGTTTTCAAAAAGTTTGTACATAGCCACGTCGGCAAATTTTAATTGATCCTATTTTGTTACCAACATTTACTAATTTAAGCCGACTTTCGTAAGATATATACAGGATAATTGTTATAATTAAGAAGATATTGATAATAGAGAACCTTAATGACGAAATAAAACTACCTAACTAAAATCTCAATTCATCAAAAAAATCTTGGTAACAAAATAGGAATAATAAAAAAACAAATTTAACTTTTTCCTTTATTTTTGTACAAACTTTTTCAGAACTGCTGAGGTTAGATTTAGGTTACTTTAGGAACTAAAGACTGTATCGTTAAGTATAAACACAACTTTGAGTAGCCGTATTTATTTTCTATTATATTTTTTTCTTATAACAAGACATGGGCTTAATAAGTCACATAATAAGTTGCGCATTTTGTCCTAGAAACTCGACGTGAAGCATGTGGTTTAGACAGTATTGACTTAATCTTCCCAAGTACCAATTACGATTTCGGACAAATGGTACTAGAAAATTCACAAACTGTGTACAAGACGATACGATTGCGAAAAAAAATTGTACGGTGCGAACCTCAACTACACATGATCCACAAAGCAGAATATCTGGACATAGTCTAGCCACTGTTATTTAAAAAAAATAAAGTTTCGGATCTGTGTATGGCGGCCATTTAGAGAATGTAGCATGGCGCTTACGCTAACTTCGACTTTGATGTCGAATTTATCTATCATACAGTGTTTATGTCGATCTGGTTTAGGGACTGTTCAAACACCATGAATGTCTAGTAGACTTTGGCCTATGGCTAATTTTTTTATCTGTTTCTCTTATCCTGCTTGCATCAAAAATTTACGGCAATCCGTTGCTCAAAAATGCGTTTTTTTTTAATTATATAAATTCACCGCATTTATTCTGCAAGTGCCCTATTGAACAACCATGAAGAGAACTCTTAAAGAATATGTTTTGGCAGCATATTAACCTTTATTTGTTGAAATCGTACTAATGAGTCATTGGAATATTCTCAAAATAAGCCAGATAGGGGTTGTCCCAAATGTATTTGCTAGACCTTAATGAAAGTACCATAAACTCCCTAAAATAAAATCAATATCAGACCTTCTTATATCAAATAGTGCTTACCAATACCTTCAGATCATACTCTCGGAACATAATAATACAAAATTATGCACATGTCAACATTTAGACCAGGTTTTTTTTGTCCTTATACTTAACGATACACTCTTTACTGGCATACTTAATAGAGCATTCGAAATAGCAGTTATAGCAAACAATATAATTTTATTATTTTATATCATAACGGCACCTAGTAATAACACTAATAACTACATACACTAGTAATAAGATGGTGACGTGATACAGATCCGTAATGTATTGTTAATAGTAAGACCTCCACTTTAATGATAACATTTGTCGTGTTTAATACGCAACGCAGGTGCATATGCTCACTCACTGAATCAGGTATGTGGGTACGTAACTTACATGTTTGTAAATTGATTAATTATTAGTAAGCTGTAAATATTACCCTAACAGGATTACTGTTAGTGTAATTTCAGGAAATTTATTCGATCAGATATCATTCATAACCTTAAATTAAAGCATGAATGGGCCTGTCAGTATCAGGGATAGAGCAAAAGCGAGTTTTGCAACTGCAGGTGTAATATTTTATAACACACGAGAACTCAGAAACTTAAATAAAATTTGGAATATCTTTAACATAATTATCCAACTCTGTCTGAAAAAATGTATGACTTCGTGTGTTCATCCTCAAAGATTATTCAGAAACATAAATGTAATACCAATATGACACCAATTTAATCGTAACCTCTAGACTAGACTAGAGCAACAGATCTAAACAAATGAATTCAATGAAGGTACAACTTTCGAATAACATAGTGCGGCATATGACTTTACGCAGCACTTTATGTTCCAGTTGGAGCGCGCCACGCGTTCAGCGTCCGCCAAAATCTGTATCGAGCGCATTGGTGCAAGACGCGAGGGAAAAACGCCTGCGGCCGATGAAAAATATTCGCGAGACGCTAATAAATTTTCAGAGGCGAACGTCTGTCCGCCCCACCATGCCGCTTGACAGTGACCCAAATGCAGCGTCGGCGCAGTCAGTTCCGTGAGCGCGCGCCTGTCGCACCGACGCGCGCGCCTCGTTCAGTGCCATTACTGTCGGATATTACTGTGCCCAATGCTGTGAGTGACCACTGGACCCACCCGCTTTATGGACCCCGCACGTCACGTGCAATTAATCCCAGCAGGTAAGAATACCAAAAAACATGTGCAAAAATTTGACGGGGAATTTGTGACAAAAAGCGAATTACATAGTGCTCATTATAAGTGTTTGTTACTAAGCGAAGTGCGACGACGTCAGTTGACGCGGTATGAGTCAGCTCTATAGGTATCTCGAAATTTCTTTGTACGAATATTGTGGTCGCAAGAGGGAGCCGGTGGTCAGCTGGAGCGGCGAGCGCCGGCGTCTCCTGAGCGCCGGGCTGACAGACGCTGCAAGCTAACGGAAACCGACTCCTCGCGGCCGAAATTCCGCCGCGGCCGTTCACGCCGCGACCGACTGAAATAAATCGCTCGTTAACACAAATAGCACGACATTGTCGCCGCTTTGACAGACGGACGAGCATTTCCGCTTCTCTTTTTATCGCTTCTCTCCCGGGGGTAAGCCGGTGAAAAGAAGCGCTTCCTCTGACGTAAGCGAATCCGTCACTCACTTCCAATGGCCTTTTAATGGCACCGGTCGTTCATCGATGAGCGTAATTTGACTCGCATTCATCTACGCCGCGCGCCGCCACACGGAACGTGGAAAGTAATTTGACTCCCATATTAGACAGATAGGCCGCATTACCAAACATGTTGAATGAATGAACGTAATGCTGATAAATTAAACATGCACCTCCGTCACTCTCTTTATTGACGCACTGAGTAAGCATCCTGAATTTATTCAACGAAAAATACATTACCATGGCATTGCCGTTTGTTAACCTTTGGGATCAATAGCTTGAATCTCCAACACGTGAATCCAAAGAAAGGAAACACGCAGACAACTGAGTATCCACTCAACGAATTAGACGTATAATTTGCATTTAAAGCAAAAGGAGATATGTACTCATAATTAGTTACATGTCTCAATATATCAATCTGTATCTTTCTTTGTGCCATCACCGCAAAGGTCAAGATACATAGGTTATCTTATCACCAGGAATAATTTATTATTGTACTTGTACACTGGCTGCATCAGTAACATAGGTAGGAGAGAATGTAAAAAGATGAAGCGTTATATTGATATTTGCTTAGCCACGAGAAATCTTTCCTTTTGTTAGCAGAAAGTTGCGATAAAACGCGTATCACAGTGACGTCAGCAGAACCGCGGCCTCGTTGAACTCTAAGGCTTTGTCACTGATAAAACTGGATTTGGCTTTAGGTACAAATTCCCGCTAAAATAATGAGGACATAATTGTTATCTATGCTTATTATTCTTTTCACATGTATTATATTAAGTATCAATGCTTCTTGTTACATTTTCGTGTCACGAAGGCGAAGGGGACAATAACTGTACAGTTCAAAATGTTTTTATTGCAAACTTGTACAAGGTAGAGTCTACTCAGTCTATATTTACGTATACGTGACATTTCGAGATACTGCCATTTCGTATACCTCCAGCAAAGAATCTTGACTTAATCGCAACCTAGAAATACAGACGATGATTTAATGTTAGACTTGGTATTTTATTTGGGCTCATAGGATTTCAGTCCAATTCAATGTGGTACTAAGTATTTTATCGATAGCGCAGAGCGATTGGCAAAAATTACGTACAGGCACAGGATACAAAGGGCCTAATTTAAAACATGGAAATTTAGAGAGCGGCATTTAAAAAACGTTCTCAGTTAACTTGAAAGCCGCCTGAAGGCTTACAATACGAACATTAGCCCAGGCGGCATACGATTTAAAAATAATAATTCAAACAATACTTAATGGAATACCATTAAGTATTTTTTCTACTCCCGTACTGTTATTCGTGAGTTACAAGGTCGTGCATAGAACTTTAAAACCCTACATAAAAGATGTCAGGACAAGTCTATCTAGTCTATACCCTGAAAACATTTAGTAGCAGTCGCACGATATAGCTGTTTTACAGTTTAGTAAATACATTGCTACCAACTTAACAAACCAATTCGCAGAGTCGAGACTCCTTCGTTTTCTGCTGCGTTCATTGGCGACGCGTCGAATCGCATTCAAATGTATAGAACTCGATTCAATTCGGCTCGATTCGTCTTAGTGGCCAGGCTTCAAAGAACCATACCATAGACAGTTTTTTTTTCATGTTTGCACTCAAACTGCATATTCAAAATGGTAGACGGTCCACCTAGATAACTAAGATGACTGAAAGTAGGTATTTGTTGAATTTATAATTTTCTTTCAAAATAAGTGCTTGGTCGTAGAAAAAGTATTGTATGCAACGGTGTTTAACTGAGTCAAAAAATGCTCGTGGCGTCTTTATTAACAATTTTCGGCTTCGCCTCAAATTGTTACCCACGCCACTCACCTTTTTTGACCTCTTTTAACCACCAGTTGCATAAAATACTATAACCGAAAGCGCATGAAAATTCGTGAAAATTAGGCACAGACAGATAAAACAAATCGCAGTGCGTTTTCAGACTTCAATACGAACATTGGCCAGAGTTCCGCTCTGGTCCCTCCTGATCGCCTTCCTCCCCAGCGAGGGCGTGCCGCGTGCAAGTCTCGACTTGTCTGGGACGGGGTCAAACAGGCTCAGGCCCAATGACTCAGGCGGTGCTATGTAGGGTTACTTATCTGATTTTTTGTTTTATGTCTGATTTGTAGCAGGAATACTGTACGTTTGCTTGGCCAATATTTCATTATAAAATTACAGGTTCCTTTATGAACCCATCCGTTAGTTACAATGAAATCCAACTATATTTGCAAAGTTAATCATTTCGGCCAAATTGGATAGCGTAGTCCTGGTAACTTTCACGCCCCAGCAGGTAAGATTTCGGGCAACTTACCACAGTAAAAAAAATTAAGCGCCATTTTTACCTAAAACGCAGAAAGTGACAAAAAGAACAAAGTTGTAAGTACTATAGTGGGTCCAATGAATAAGGGCATAACTCAAAATGACTCTATGAAAATAGGTCACAAGTCCGAGGTGGGACTTGTGCCCTTTTTTACCGAGTCGTTTTGAGTTATGCCCTTATTCACAGGACCAACTGTGTATTACTATGCGATATAAAAATGGAGGTAACATTTGTGACATTACCACTTGTTTGTTACTCACTTTTTTGATGAATAAAATAATTTAAAAAATGTAAAATAGCGTATATTCTAGTTAAATGAAATAAATAAAACATTGGCCATGTATTTATACCTATAGACGTACGAGTACATCACTTCACTTCACTATCACTATCACTACATCACTACATAGTATAAAACAAAGTCGCTTTCTCTGTCCCTATGTCCCTATGTATGCTTAAAACTTTAAAAATACGCAACGGATTTTGATGCGGTTTTTTTTAATAGATAGAGTGATTCTAGAGGAAGGTTTACATGTAGGTATAGTACCCGTGCGAAGCCGGGGCGGGTCGCTAGTTGGAAATAAACAAAAAAATGTATAATTATCAAATACTGCCACAATTTAACGACAATTACTTCATCATCATCCTCCTTGCGTTATCCCGGCATTTGCCACGACTCATGGGAGCCTGGGGTCCGCTTTGACAACTAATCCCAAGATTTGGCGTAGGCACTAGTTTTTACGAAAGCGACTGCCATCTGACCTTCCAACCCGAAGGGTAAAGTAGACCTTATTGAATTAGTCCGCTTTCCTCACGATGTTTTCCTTCACCGAAAAGCGACTGGCCAATTAATGACATTTCGCACACTAATTCCAAAAAACTCATTGGTGCGAGCCGGGGTTCGAACCCGCGACCTCCTGAACGAAAGGCGCACGTACTTACCGTTAGGCTACCAGCGCTTAAAAACAAAATTAACGACAATTACTTACAAAATTGGCAAAAAGAAAAACAAGCTATTTTCAGTTTTTATGGATAATCTTCCAATCGCTTAAAAACTGGCGCAGTCGGTCGTTCGCCTATTTCATTTCTTCCGCTTTTAGAATGTGTTGTGCTTAGGCGTGTTTTTGGATTGAAACAAAACTATTTCCATCGAAAACTCTTCGGCTTCCTACTGTGTTGGCCGATCCGGATCAACTGCAATTCAACTGATTAGGAAATTGCAAGCTGACTGCACGCCAACTGCAACGTCCAAATGGGAACATATACAGCGAATGGCAGTCCGTTTGTATCGGCCCTATTTAAAATTAACTGTCTGTCAAATGTCGGGGATCTCTAGAAGTAACACATTATTGAGGTGACGTCTATTATTGAGGTTTTCCAAAAATCGTGTACCTACTGAATTCTAATTTCTAAGGGATTGGTAACGCGCTAGTGACAGCACTGGGTCGCAGGCGTACACAAGATACGATAACATGTTACCACACACAAAGCGAACCATATGCTTGTTTGACACTGACGTAATATTAAACAAAAAGCATAGCTGTTATTAGTTTGCTGGCTGTTCAGAGAGCGATGGGCACCACAGAGCTGCGCGTGATTCAGTGGGCGCTGACGTGGGTGCCCCGGCGTCAGCGCGCGTCACTCCCGGCCCGTCAGTCACCCGTATATTTAGCCGCGAAAAATGCCACACCAGCCCCTCACGCCTACACCTATCATTTCCGGATAAAATTGGCAACTACACAAGAATTTACGCTATAACTTTCACAGAGATGGATGGCATCAGCTACTTTTAAGCTCGTGTGTGATATTAATCTTCCGGATTACTATTTTAGATCCTAGAAATTATTTTTATACGACTATTTTTCATAGGTTTAAATTTAACCGCCCTTAATTCTGTTTAGTATCTCGAAGATCGTTATGTTTGCACCGCTAGTCATAAATTGTGTCTATTCATAGTTAATGTCATTTTCTCATTTTACGTCTCCATCATAATAACGTGGCTATTTGTGCTTAAACTGTCCATTCTATATTACAATTGTTGTTGTCATAAATATCAACAATAAACAATATAATAAAATATTAACAATACTTAATTAGGCTTGATTTAGATCTTCTTCTTCTTCATGTACCATCTCCGTCCAGGAGGTCGGCGACCATATGTCTCTCTATTTTCAGTCATGCGAATTAGTTTGTCTATGCTCTTCACTTTTAACCAGTCTTTTATATTCCTACTCCATGATATGCGCCTTCTACCACGGCCACGCTTCCCTTCAATTTTTCCTTCAATTATCAATTTCAGTAGGTTATATTTATTGTTTCTATATATATGTCCGAAATATGCTGCCTTTCTTTTCTTTATTGTTGATACGATTTCTAGGTCTTTTTCCATTATTTCCAGAACTCTTAAATTTGTTACTCTGTCAGTCCATTTTATCTTGAGCATCCTTCGATAAATCCACATTTCAAAAGCTCTTAGTTTTTTGACCACTTTCTTTTTTAGGGTCCAGCTTTCGGAACCATACATAAGAATAGGGATGATGTAACATTTGACCAACCGCCATCTCAGTCCTAATTTTATTCTCCTGTTAGTCAGAAGTTTCTTCATTTTCTGGAAGGTTTTACTGGCAATTTCGATTCTTGTCCGAATTTCTTTCTCCGAGTCCCATTCTTCGTTTAACCAACAACCTAGGTACTTATAACTATTTACTCTGTCTATTATTTTATTATCTAAGGATAATGACTTTATTATTTCTGTAGTTGGTTTTTTCTTCTTAACAATCATGTGTTTAGTTTTGCTCGTGTTTATTTTAAGTCCATATTCCAAAAGTGTGTTATTTAGTTTTTGCAGCATTAATTGAAGGTCTTCAGGGTTAGTAGCCAGAAGGACGGTGTCATCAGCGTAGCGAATGTTCTGTATCAGTTTGCCATTCACACGGATTCCAAGATCAAGTTCTTCAAAAGCAGTTCTAAAAATCATCTCTGAGTACAAATTGAATAAACAGGGTGATAAGATACAACCCTGTCTTACGCCTTTCTCTATTTGAACTTCTTCCGTTACAACATTATTAATTTTTATTTTAGCTTTCTGTTTCCAATATAAGTTTTCTATAAATTTAATGTCGTTGCCATCTATTCCTATGGACTGTAATATATTAATTAATTTAGCATGGTTAACGTTGTCGAATGCTTTTTCGAAGTCGATAAAGCACATATGGACATCTACATTAACATCTAAACATCTTTCTACCAAAACTTGAACGGCTACTAAAGCGTCTCTAGTACCTAATCCGGCTCTAAACCCAAATTGTGTGTCGTTGATTTAGATAAGTAAGAAAATTAATAGACATTTGTTTACAAAATTGTGTATTAGGGGTATGTACTCGTAATGTAACTAATAACTATGTAAGTACATACCTACATCTTACACGAAGTTTGGAAATGAATCTCTTCATAGTATTAAAATAGATTTTAGGTTATAGAAGCACGTTTGAAGCAATGTGGCTGATCATATCAATAACTCCTTTGATGAAAGGAAGGATCGTCTACTCATACAGATGTACCTATAGTGAATAATCCTTTACCATCGTATTTTCTCGAAAACGTCTGTATTGTTACCTATAGGATACACCAACTTGAGATCTAGTAGCCTATCTCATAAATCTAAGGATCGGGCAACATATACTGTAAGATCATAAGTACCTACATACCTACTGAAGTGTATTAAACGGTGCCGGTGTTACCTGTAGTATTGTACGAGTCAAGTACTGTAGCGGGCCTTATCTACATTATTTTACAATCTTAATATTTTCCGTGATTAATTTCTTATTTTTGTAGTTAGGTAATTAAATATACTATGTATGTCGTTGTCGATATAATTTAATTTTTCCGAGGAAAATTTGTTTATTTTTGTGTCTATGTTTACTGTAAAAATATATAAGTACCTACAGGCCTCTGTATTGTTTTGAATCGTGAAGGTGTGTTTTAAATTTAAAAACCAAAAATGACCAAAAGTCATAAAAAAAGCGAGTTAATATTAATAAATCATCGTGCAGTACCGGGTCAATTATGAATAATTATGTGAACACTAAGTAATTAAAGTTGCGGTTCCTTTGTGACTTCAACCTATCGGCCAACAGCTCGAACCGTGGAACCAGCCGTGAGATTTTAAAGAGTTACTTAGTATCAAAATAGTGGTCGAGGAAAAATACTTCTGTGGCGGCGTGTGCGCAATCTAATCAGTTAACGAACTGTGACGGACGAACGCCGAGAATTCCTTAATTAGGACATTAAACTATGTATAAAGTATTACCATCGCTTTATGAGAAAGGCTATATCGTCATACCTTTATATTATACGACTGATAATACGGTACCATGACACGCAGTTCATGAATGTCGCATTTTACGAGTAATACGATTTTTTAAGTCAACCAATGAGTCCAATAACAAACTGTATTAGTATGCAAAACAATCTCATTGTGCTTATTATATAAGTTTTTCAGAAAAAATCTTTCAGCTTATAAAATGATGATGATGAAGAAAACGTGATGAGGTGAATATTACGTAAGTATGAAACATTGGAATGCGGGGTAGGTTTATACAAGTTTACAAACAAAGAAGTAACCAACTACTTCGTTGCCTACTAGATATCGATAACACACAGCTGCAAAAGGTCGCAGTCCAATGTCAAGAAGACAAAGTGTCATTTAAATCGCGAAGTAAGCGCTAATGACTAAATGATGCTCTAGGGGCAGTGTGAGAATCGTCGTAAACAAACGGATGACCGCTCTGACGATAATAGACTAGCATTGAGTCCCGAATTACTCTTGAACAACGCCGGTCGGTGCCACGATTTAAGCGCCAACAATATATCTATTTGTCACGGGGTGTTGCTAACGCTAATCTGAATGTTAAGAACAACTAATATTATGCCGGGGGTGGTTTTGGTCAATAGGACCAGAAATGACCGTGACAGAGAGTCAAGTCAAGGTTTTATTGTCTATGACCACAGACCAATACAACAAGACGGCCCTTACAGGGCGACTCGCGGTCACCAAGCATACGACAAATCAGGTTTATAAAAGTTTGAACGCGTGCGACACCGATCAGTAGCGCCCAAGTATACGACCCGCTAACAGTGTTCGAGTCCGCTCGGGAAAAAATCTTAAATAATCAAATTTGGTTGCAAACAATGGTCTCTTGCAGCATAAAGTGGTGTGGCAAGTCTTCTAACACTTCTACATATAAAAAAGATGGAATAACATTCCACAGTTAAGTCAAATTAATTATTTTGTTGAATATTGTTTATTATCCGCGAGTTCATTTATACTGGTCAATATGGTTGTACTGAGCGGCGCCGAGGCGGGTCCATCCCTTTTTGCCTAGTTAACAATGCAATATGCTATCCCTTTCACGTAAACGACTAGGGATGGGGCCATGTTAGTTTATGTCTGTTGCGGGAACTTCGTACCATGTGCTACCATTTTATGAAATATAAAAGAAAGCAGATTTGTAATTGTGAATAATTATCTAGAATCTGTAGAGTCTGTAGTGTTATTTAGTTGGTTGATTAGTTTAGAACATTTAGTTGGTAATTTAACTTAGTAAACGTAAGTAAAAATGCACAGTTTATTTATTAGTGACTAGAATGATTTTTATTGAGGTGCTATCACAATCATCATCCTCCTTGCGTTATCCCGGCATCGGCATTCGCCACGGCTCATGGGAGCCTGGGGTCCGCTTTGGAAACTAATCCCAAGATTTGGCGTAGGCACTAGTTTTATGAAAGCGACTGCCATCTGACCTTCCAACCCGAAGGGTAACTAGGCCTTATTATAATTTAATTATAATATTATAATTTGTTGCAAAACAAATTCACCACAGTACTGGTACCGGTACCATTGTCTATAATAGACATGTCCCATTCCCATCTCTACTGCTAATCGTAAAGGCGCGCCATTATTTGAAACGACCAATGGCAGCACCTAGGGTTTGCAAGATCCGGCGATTTTTCGGATCCGGATATTTCGGATCTTAAGATTTGCCGGATCCGGATATCCGGATATTTCGGATAAAACGGATCCGTGTAGAAAAGGTCACTTTTTATAGGGGTTTTGTCAAATCAAAGCTGCTGTTACCGAAATAAAATAATTTAAACTCACAAAACGACATAAATATAGTCTATTATTGCTTCATTAACTTTTTAGACGAATTTTGAACATACAATTGTGTCGTTTAGCTTCGAAATCGCGTAAATCGATTCGGTTTTAAGGATGATTATACAAAAAAAGGAGAATGGATTTACCCGAGTTTGAAGTTAAGCGACACAATTAATGTCACTCCCATTGTACAGGTACAGCATATAACATTAAACAGTAGGCCAATATTTTTTGTTTAACATACATAAGCTAATGCAGGGTAATTTAGTGTTGTTCACTAATACCTCCGTTTTACTGGGGCATCTATCCGTAACCACAGCCAATACATACATCCATGCGAAATTGTAGATGTAGGAAAAAAGATAAAATAGTATAATTTTATTGCGTTACACGTATTAGACGTGTAAAATATGTTACACATATTTAGTTATCGTGTACCATTTTCCATTGTTTTTCTGAACTTATGTGCAAAAGTCATTTGATATTTGTCAGTCGCTTTTCAGTGAAGCCCTTTAGGGCTGGCAGCGCACCTCCAATCCTTCTGGTGTTTTGGGTGTCCATAGGCGGGAGTGATCGCTTACCATCAGGCGACCTGTCTGCTAGTTTGCCTCCCATCTTATTAAATACAAAAAAAATGGATCTGGATTCAGCTTATAAAATAATTACGTATATAATTATATCAATTATTTCCATGATCTCTAATTCATCACTAAGCTTAAAAACATCCATGGCAATCGTTTCTGCTTTATAAAAAATTAATAATTTATCGTTATTCCTGCGGGATGCATCCAGTTAGAAACGAAAGCAGTTTTAAAAACAATGGTTTACTGTTAATTTTATTTACTTTGTTAACATATAGTTTTATGGGTTCATCGCATGGCGTAATGTACCAAACCTAACCTAGCTTGATATTCTGGAGTATTTGAATTAAATAAATTGTGAATAAACATTTTAGGCGACAAAATACACGAAATAATTCATAAATTTAATTCGAAAATTATTTCTGGCGTGGATAGATACCCATATTTAACGGATCCGTATTATCCGTTTTATCCGGATCGGATCCGGATCTCAAATTCAACGGATATCCGGATAATTCGAATATGAGACCTCGGATCCGGATCTCAAATTCAACGGATATCCGGATAATTCGAATATCCGGATGTCCGGATCTCAAACCCTAGCAGCACCGTCCGCGCCCGCCTCACCCCGCAAGGATTGGTGATTTGCGTCTCGAACAATATCGCTTGCATTAGGCTTCTAGTGGGGTGTTCTGTGTCTATGACTTACGTACTTTCATTTGAAACGATGACAACATTAATTGAAAATATGATTCATCCGTTATTATAAGCCGTGTTTCCAAAATGTTCCACTTGGTGCGCTGCGCGCTGTTCACAATCCCATACACAATGAGGTTTAGGAGACGTCTGGATTTTACGTCACGTTTTCGAATATTCTTTTAGAAACCGGCATTTTTGAACAAATCATGGAAATCATGGATTTCATTTATTTTTAGCTATTATGATTTATGAGCCTTAAGGCTGTAAATAACGAACAGACTCCACAGTCAACTAAATGTATGTACAGTTATGTGTAGTAATACGATAAAATTAACGATTCAACTTAAAAACCATCTTGTTTGTTGATTCTACCTCAGTGTAGTAACAAAGGCTATGCCGTTATAATTAGCAATTAGTAGCCCTGCGCAAGAGTGGCTGCCAAAGTGCCCGTTCTTTATGATCCGTCTTGTTTCCAACTGCCAACATTGTGGCCACGCAATCAGGTAATTACACATAAGATATTTTGGCAGGTTGCTCTGTGGGCTGTCTGCCTACCTTACTACATAAGCTATTCATACAGTAGGTATTTCGAATCATACTAATTCAGTGATCGGCAATATGGTTGCAAAACTTTAACAAAACTTACCTTACAGCCACGAAAATATTAATATGACATTAATTATCATTATTAAAATATTATCCAGTATTGGAAACTCTTCACAAAACTGATTGAAGACATAGTTCTCCAACTCAATAGTAAAAGGAGAGTTGCGGGTCTATTCCTCGATTTGAGCTCGGCTTTTGACACTGTTGACCATGGAGTACTGCTAGCCAAGTTGGAGCATTATGGCATTAGAGGTATAATGTTAGAATTTTTTGAATCTTACCTTGCACACAGGCAACAGTTTGTCGAAGTCACGTGGACTCAAGACAACAAAGAAACAGTGCACAGATCCAGAATAGCCAATTCAGAAAGAGGAGTTCCACAAGGATCGACCCTGGGTCCTATCTTCTTTATCATTTTTATTAATGACCTAGTATCATACATAGAGAAATCAGTTCCGGATGTTAAGCTTGTAGTCTACGCTGATGATACCAATGCTGTAGTATCTGCTGAAAACATGACGCAGCTGAATGACAAAGTTAACATTACTCCACAAGCTCTAAACACCTGGTTCAGCACAAACAACCTTAAACTGAATTGTGCCAAGAGTGCCAAGACTAATGCTTTGTTGTTTAAAACCACCTCGAGAAATAAAGACAGTTTACAGATTTCATCAAATGGAGTTATAATTCAACAAGTTGATTCTGTTAAATTTCTCGGAGTCAAGATTGATTCAAGTTTATGCTGGAAAGAGGAACTTTCATCACTAGTTAACTCTATAAGTTCGGCTTGTTATGCATTACGAAGTCTCAGAGAAGTGGTGAATTTGCCTCAATTAAAAATGGTGTACCACGCACTGGTAGAATCTAAAATTAGATATAGCGTCAAGTTTTGGGGTAACAGTTATCTATACAATATCCAGGCAGCTTTTGTGGCCCAAAAGAGAGCCATCAGAACTATAGCCAGAGTACCTCAGATGACGTCATGTAAACCTCATTTCATAAAGTTCCATATCCTAACAGTACCCAGTCTATACATTCTTATTATTCTTAGTGACCTCATAAAGTACCTAAACTGCATTGAAACTTTGGATGAAAGAAGAAAACGGCTGGAAACAAGAAGGAAGGACTTACCACAAATAATAACCACTAAACTGCAGGTGGTTAAACACTCTTCAGGCCCCGTAGCCGAATGGCATTTCTCCGACGCCAAACGAAAGCGATACGCCGCTGGCTCTGTCGCGCCAATACGCAAGCGCGATAGAGATAGATATCTACTAGCGCTTCGTTTCGTGAGCGTTTCGTGAGCGATTGTGCCATTCGGCTAGCCACCCAGCTTACCAAGCAGTTACTCTGTTTAACAGATTGCCAACGGAGTTGAAGTCGGTCACAAATTTAAATTTGTTTAAAAAATGTCTAAAATCGTATCTGGTGGAAAAGTGTTTTTATTCTGTGGATGAGTTTATAGGCTCAAAATAGTTTCTTTTTTTTTGTGATATTTTTCTTTCTTTCTGACATAGGTACCTAATATAATGAATGAATAGTATTAATGAATAATTTCGATGTTGACTTAGATTTATGTATTACATATTAGTTATTTATTAAGTTAGTATTTTTTTTTTATTTGTAGATATTTAGTTATATTGTAATTGTAATATTATTAATTTTATGTAATATTCAAACACAATATATATTGTTAAATTAATAAATGACTATGACTATGACAAGATGTTTACGTTACGACCCATGTTTCTCCCTGTAGAATGAATATTAACATTGATCTGCCAGAGTTACTTAGGTACATACATATATATATATATCTACTCATATCATAATTATATCAGTTAATTTCCTTTTTGATATAACGATTTAATCTGTATAGTAGGTAAACAACAGTAACCCAACAACAAACAATAGTAACTTAGTTTAATCTGTATAGTAGTTAAACAACAGTGACTAGCTTTTATACCTTGTTTTGACCAGGTTGCGTCCCGCTAGGCATTTATCACACACCAAAGTCTCCACTCATCACAAGTCCTCATAATTACCCTAATGGTTTTGACACGACCTTCTCACTAACACACGTCTAAACATTTTGGACACCGGAACATATGAGATTGCGCTATTATCCCAATAATTTGCCACAATGATGCAAGAGAGTCCATGTTAGTGTTTTGGCTACCGGATCACATGGGAGCGTGGCTTGGAATGCGGCCGTTGGCGTCCCTCAGGAATGCGGGGAACCTGTTCCGAACAGCTGGGCCGTGACGTCACGTGCTCGCCGCCGGAACTGTCAGATTGATTTCTAAATGTACACGTACGGCAGTGGACAGCGCAATGTCAGTTTTAGGCATCGATCTAAACTAGGGAAGTTTAAATCGATGGTTTTAGGTTATTTTCCTTTGATGCAATTGAATTTCTCAAAGAATGGACAAAGTTACTTCTGTGAGCACGGTAGGTAAACTAATGATGACAGGAAGCAATTCAAGACATGCATGGTACTTAGATCGGATGTAACTCATCTGGCAATTTTTTTGTAAGATCGTTACTTCGTAAGCAGTTTTCAGCCTATTTATGTAGATGCTCGCTCTCAGGTAGCAGTGGGTACTCTTACATGACTGAATAAGTTTCCTAATGAAGTAGGTTAGGTATGTAGCTATGTAGTTTGATAAAATAGGATTATAACATTGTGCCTATATCATATTATCTACTTTCATATACTCTGAAATGCAATAGAGGGTACTCTTATAAAATGGATCACGTAATCAAGTAGAATGGCATTTAATGAAATATAAATGGACTACTTATGCCTTTCACCTGTTGCTGTAACATTACTTTTGTGCCTACATCCGTTACAAAGTGGGCTCTGATAACCCCCTGGCAAGCCTTTGGTAAAAATGGCGGGCACAGCTGACGATGACGTCACGCGGCTTGTGACACCACACCACTATCGCGGCGATAACGTGACGCACACACACTATCATAATCGGTTATACAACACATAGCTATGTGCAATCGTTGTGTGAGCTCGCGGTAAACCATAGAAGTGTTCACGATGAGATAGAAGATTTAGATGCTCGAAAAGTTCATTGACCTTAAATGTTATGCTTGAATCAGAATACAGCTGTGTTCCACTGATGGTGTTGAAAGGATCCTTCATACTTTTGATTCAATGGCAGTGTGTTTATAATTAATATGTGCTAGTATGCTGATGGTTTTAATATACCTACTTTCATATCACAACACGGTACGGTTAAACTAAATTGTGGCTTAATTAAGAATAAAACTATCAACTACTGACCTGTTCACTGAGTTTTTCCTACACCGTGTTGTTTTTGTTTTCCGTTAAATTCGACACGTAGCTAGGTTAATTATCAGGAACCACCCTGTATATCACATTTAGTTAAATTAACAAAAAAAAATATTTCATCATTTTCACACATAATAAATGAATTTATTATTGTGAGAGACCCTTAAGAATAACATTCAAGTTAGTGTCAAGTGAATGACGGCACATGTCAAAACAAATAACATTAGGAATTGGTAAAGGTTGTTACATACGTGTTCAGTATAATTATCTTTATTTTTTTAATAACTCGATAACCGTAAGAGTTAAGACGCTAGTTTCTTAGAGAAATTAATTGTATTTGATCTAAAGAACCTTCCCTTAAAGTTAACGGAATTCAATAAAAACAGGTTGTATAAGTAGGTAACTAGGTATACAATCAAAACTACTACCAACAGAAAATATATTTTTCAGTACAGATGGTCGTTTTTTTACGCACTAGTTCGAGAAGTCGTTCATTATATGCCAGGTCGAAACTTCGGAGGCTCATCTGGGTGGCTAGCCGAATGGCACAATCGCTCACGAAACGCTCACGAAACGAAGCGCTAGTAGATATCTATCTCTATCGCGCTTGCGTATTGGCGCGACAGAGCCAGCGGCGTATCGCTTTCGTTTGGCGTCGGAGAAATGCCATTCGGCTACGGGGCCTGTACTGAAAAACGTCGTACGACACACGTGCGAAAAGGAAATTCGTAACTCGTGTCGATTTAAAACACTCCCTTCGGTCGTGTTTTAATATATCGCCACTCGTTGCGCACTTCCTTTTTTACGCACTTGTATCGTAATGTACTATTACTTTATATTCATTTTAAATGATTTCCACATTAATCCACATCTTACATAAGTTACTCGCTCAAGTATCAAACTAGGTAGTAGGTACATACATAATTATACCTCTATATTGTTCTATTCTATGACACTAAAAGTATATAAAATTATTTCTGTTATATTATTTGATAAATGATTGAAGTACTTACCACATAATTCAATCCAGTTTCGTTTACATCCAAAGATGTACGAAACAAAATATGAATAATAATATTTTCTTCGGTTAGCGCTATAGTTACTCATGAAATAAAACAATGGAAACCGATTATATCGCGTATAAAGAATTTACAATACACCCCGACGTTTCAAACACTTTACAGCGTTCGCCACCCGTTGACCACGAACGCTGTAATGTGTTCGAAACGTCGGGATGTATTGTAAATTTATTATACGCGATATAATCCGTTTCCATAGTTTCCTTTCATAAATCGGAATCATGAACAATTGTAAATAATTATACAAAGAATTCTATTCAGCCCTATGAGCCGGGTAGCAATCATCAATTCATCACTCAATGAATAAGGACGAAAAACACGTTTTGAATCACATTGGCAGGTGACATCATGCTCGTTTAGCTTCCGATTCAATTTACACTTTACTTTATGGACACTGTTTGCTTGACAATTTTCCTGGATAAGTCATAGGCATACTTCATTTCATAGAGAAGTAAATATTGCATGTTAAAAGTTTATTTTATATTTTAAAATAAAAATGTAATCATTGATTTTATGATATTGATAAATCGAATCAATCTTTAACGACAATTTTTTTTTTAAAGAATTTAACCTCTTAATGACAATAAAATTAAAGACTTATTTATTAGTATATGTTTAACTCGAGTTTAAGTAACTGATATAAGTATTTTCTTTGTTTTTCAGGTATTACCAAAGGATTTGTGGAAGTGTAAATATGAGATGTCAGTATCAAAATTATTAACATCTGCTGCGTTTGGTCAAAGGGTATGTCGTTATGTATTTAGCTTTTTGGTTACATCACACTAATACGCTCTACGATTCTAGACCATTTAAAATACATACATATACTGACGCCTGTATCCCCATAAGGGGTTGGCAGGGCACATGAAACTGCTCAAATTACATTGCCACTCTTAGTATTTAAGGAATTAAAAGAAAGCGAACAAAACTAAATTTGAAATTAAATAAAACTAAAACCGTATTTAATAAATATGTATGTACAATTTGACAGGTAATCTCATTCAGTCTAGTTCAATTGAAAGCAGCAGTAACTCGTGTAATCAAATCAATTTTATTCAAACGTAGGTATTGACGTATTGTAGCAGCATACAAAATTCATCCGATTGAATCGGTCCCTCACGCGCCGGGACTCCTTATGCGCGGCGGCGACGGAAGCGCGCCTTATATAGGCGAGAGGTTAACGTTTCCCATCTAGTGAGTGAGTTCAATTAGAATCTTTAAACAGTGATTATTTTTCAGTAGTCATGTAGAACCAAAGAAGTAATTTTAAAATAACACAACCCATTGTCATGACAGTCATGATAATGTTTTGTGTCGTCGTGGCGATAAGTATGTAATTTTGTGTAAGATTTTTTTGATAATTATATGTTTTGCTTAATATATCGTTCGTATTCAATTGACTTACATTGTAAATATTGTGTCTAGTAAATTCAGATCGAAACAATTTCAGGGATCACTGAATAACCATGTTAATAGGTAAGCGCTATTTCTGCAAGAATAAAGTAAACTAGTTCCATCAATCAATCTAAAATGTCATATTAAACGTAATATAAGGGTATTTTAATTTATATCTGTTATCAATATTATTAAAATAAACTTGCATATTTATGGTTGCTAAGATGCTAAGCCATTAATGTCCTTACACGATAAAAGTAGTATTCTAGATCGATTTTACACTTAATTAAGCGAAGTTAATAGGTTCTTATAGTCTAGACTAGTTTAACACGTGATAAAACTGATAAAATATAGTTATTAAATTAAAATTCAAAACGGGTTTAGTATAGTTATATGAACAGTCTAACAAACTCTCCTGATTCCTTTTATTTTAATATGTACCTATGTCTGGATTTTAGAAGTAGCTTTCGAAAAATAATACCTACTCCAAATCTTAGGATTAATTGTGAAGGCGGACATCAGGCAAATGCCGGGATAACATAAGGAGGTGAATGTCTGGAATTTCTGCTGAATCTGATCTACCCACCATGTGTAAACGTATTTGCTTGGGAAGCATTTCAATAAGCAGGAAATTTCGCAAGCCGGTAAGCCTGCGCCGGCGCCGAAGCTGAATCATCGTTCCCGGATGCACATCTAATACATATTCATTCACAATTATAACCAAGGCTCTATTACGTACCTACGCATGAAATTCGGCGGTTACTTTGGTACAATAAAAGTAAAGTGACTGGCAGATAGGCACGACTATAATATATGTAGAGATATGTAATTGTATTATAATCGTAATAAATAGGCCCATCGATACATTATTACAATAAGATACCTAGTCACATTACAGACTTACCAGACAAAACTTTCAAAACAGTTGTAAAAGCACGATTAACTGAAAGATCTTACTATAATGTGTCAGACTATTTGAAGGACAAACTTGTTTGGGTGAATTGCAAAATTGTAACTTTAGAATAAATAGGCATTAGTGTACTAGTAATAAGTATTAGTAGTTATTAGTAAGTAATAACAGTTGTTTTAGTTGTATGGAAAAACCTGACGGACATAAGTGTATCTTGCATACCTATATGGGAAATAAATAAATATAAAATAAATATAAATATATAAAAATGATCTTTAACAATATAGGTTCACATATTTTAGTCTAAATTACTAAAATAAGACATATTAAGATGTAAAATATTCGAGGTGTCGGATTAAAACTACTGAAAATATCCGTCGATTTAAGTATTTCGGTTAATAATAGGCTACTTTCCTCCTAGTCAAATCAGCTTCTTTTTAAGAACTGTCTAAAACGATTTTGAACGACTTGCTAATATGGAATTAAATGAAATTGAATTGAGTGACGTCACGGTCAAATGATTTACTTTATATATTTCTATCTGATTTATAAAATATAATTTGGAGTTAAAATAACTTTTTTCCCTGTTTTTCTTATAATTGTCTGGTGCTTTATTTCGTGCATGGTATAAAATATTTTATTTTAAGTACAGTTAAGTTGCCTATTCAGCTATATATTTATTGTGTTCTGCTGTTAAATTTTTTTATCGAATTATTATTAATAATAATTAAATACTTGAATGTATAAAAATATGCATGTGAAGTAAACACTTGTATTTGTTTACTTCACTAGGTACTTTATACAAATTTATAAGTGCAAAAAAATACTCCCTTGAACCTCGTACTCCTCGTAGGTACTTGAACTCAATCAGTGCACAATTCTCTTCTAAGCTTAATGGTTTTAAATTACAATATGCATTTAATTATTATACTCGTCAAAAAATAGTTTCGTTAAAACAACAATATTCATTTTATTACATTAGTCGCGCTACAGTATTGCTCTTCCGATAAATTTGTAGATATAAAATGTGCTTATTCACAATGATTGTTGCACTCTTGTTACCTACGTGCCTCACCAGAAATTATTTTCTAGAGTTAGTAAGGAAAATTAATATTTCTAAATTTAGAAAAAATAAAAAAAATAATGAAGCATTATACCTAATCTGCTTGTAATTAGAGTTTGACTAATTTGAGTTTCTTAGAATTAAGTTTTTTTATATGTATATGTATTGTAGGTAATTAATCTATTTAATTATTGAAAAACAAACAATACAACTTACAATAAATAAACTTGGAAATAAAAATAATAAGAATTAAATTGAACTTTATTAACAATGAGAAGGGGGAAAAAACAAAAGATATGCCGCCTCTATGCCTGTCGTTTCTTCGCGCTCATTTCAATCAAATCATAATTCAAATCAAACCATAACGAGGCAAGCCAGATTAACCGCTGCACTGTGTAAAATTATTTATATTCCTTACAGAGGAGAATAGAGCACCATTAATCGCCTCATCCGTGCAAGCGATAAACAAATTTAACTTTTTCGTCAAAGTTTAAAACAACATGTGCACCGGCAAGATTGTCAAAATCGCTGCTAACATAGCCAGCTATTAGGTGTGTCTCGCTAGAAATGTTCTCATGCGGTCGTCCACTTTCATCTCAAAGGAGGAGATGATAAAAAATGGCGTGAAATGTAATGGCGGACTAGGTATTGTGGTGACGCGAACGTTCGCCCGGGTGAACGACACCTGACTCACGCGCTGAAGATATTTTACATGCGCACCACTCGCTGGAGAAATATGTTTTTTTTTATTCCTTCACACCTTCCACTTGCATGGTTGTTTCCGTTAAAAGATATCTAATTGAAAAAGCAGGTGTAGGGGGAATGGCTTTTTAATCCTTGTATTAACCTTATGAAGCTGTAAATTTAATTGTTAAGTACTAGTAATGAAATGTTTATTTTATGCTAGGTGCGTACAGTGGAATAAAATAATGACTAAAAGAGATCTTTTATAACTCTATTTCGTCATTTTTGCCGTTTATTCTAGATGAGATGAAAAAACCCGGCCAAGAGTGTGTCGGGCCATGCTCAGTGTAGGGTTCCGTAGTTTCCCGTATTTTTTTCAAAAACTGTTCAACCTATCAAGTTAAAAATAATTTTCCTAGAAAGGTTTTATAAAGATCTACTTTTGTGATTTTTTACTTTAGGAGCGATTATTTCCGAAAATATGAGCATTATCAAAAAATGATTTTAATAAACCCTTATTTTTAAATACCTATCCAACAATATATCATACGTTAGGATTGAAATGAAAAACAAAATCACTCCCCACATTACGTGTAGGTAGGGGGGTACCCTAATAAAACACTTTTTTCCACTTTTTATTTTTGCACTTTGCCGGCGTGATTGATATACATATAGGTACCAAATTTCAGCTTTCTAGACCCAACGGTCACTGAGATTATCCGCGGACGAACGGACGGACAGACAGACATGGCGAAACTATAAGGGTTCCTAGATGACTACGGAACCCTAAAAATGATGCAAAAAATATGTTTCATGACCGAGTGATAATTGCATAATCTTGTGATACTGCTTAAAATAGAATGTAATTTTTCGTAACTAAAATTATTGTTAATTCTTAAATTAGACGAAATAACTTCATACATTCTTAATGAAACAATCTTGCAGTTAAATTAGTATTCCCTTTACATAAAAACGCAAAAAGTCTTAGTACCATTGACAACAACATCATGTGTAGTTCTTAAATACTGAGAAGGAGGACTAAGGTCGATAAAACTAACAGATTAACGCAACATTGTTATAGAATACATGCTACAGAAAAGAACAAAATTTCAAAGTTTTTATTATGAACATAAACAAGAACATGGGCTATTATAATATGCATGTACAATGGTACACAATATTATTCTAACTATTATTCTAGATAATAGAAGGTACTGACTCAGAACTTGCTATTAATTAAACGTACCTAAGTATATCTACTTACTTGTATGTAATTTTCTACTTATTGTGTAATTTTAATTGAAAAGTTACCACATTGTCGGTTGCAGTTACCGTCATTATAAAACAATTAATATTCATCAAATTTAATATAACTTAAATATGTTTCTATAGCGTAAGTATGTCTTATTATAAAGTTATATATGTACGTGTGTTAAAAAAATTGTACAGGTCAATTCACGAAAGTTGACACAAATGAAATGAACAGAGTGAACAAGAACAGTGACACCTGTCGATATACAGTCGTTCCTGTCACGAGCTATTCCATTACCATTCAATTCGTTACTTTGTCACTGCACAAATGCATACATATTTTCATTCACTCATTCGTTGACCTGTAACTCTGTAACATTTTTAACGAGACATGTAGCTAACTGCCGACCGAATCTTCGAACAAATTTGATTGTGCGCTTCTTTAGACTTCAATATTTTATTACGTCTAAAATCAGCGCAAAAAATCTACAGTATTGGTTGCTAGACCCAGCCACTAAATAATTGTGGCGACCTCTAAACGAAAGCTGTGTAGCAGGTTTGGTCGACCTGTTCATGAGTCATGCGCAGACAGAACCAAGCCGGGTTTAGCAACACATTTCTATTAAATTATGTGTATTTACTTACCGCTGATGTTTATAAATATACCTGTTTTTAATAAATATTTTTTTAAACGTTATACAAAAAAGTTACAAAAATTTTAGTAATAATAGTAGCTAGGAAGTAGTCGTATCAACATGTAAATAAACAGGTAATTCAGGTGGTAGGTTATGTGTGTGTTCCATACATAAATATATGTACATTTCTGAGGTTGTGCAATAAAGTAGATTTGTATTGTATTGTAATTCCTTATGGCCGCTGTACACATATGGCCAACGGTTCCACCAACCCTTTGTCAAACCCCTTGGCCAAGATAAGAGCCGCTGTTTACACATTGGCGAACCAATCACTTGGCATTGGCTCTTCATGAAAGATGGACGTGGAATGGAAAAGTCTAGGAAATTCTAGGTCATAGACGTTGACAGAAAAATTTGATTAAAAAATAATAACCCCGTAGTAAAATTAAATTATTTGAAATATTAACAATTTTTTGAATATTATGATAAGAAGTATAAGAACATTTATCTTTTTTAGGATTTTAATACATTAAACATTTGCAAGGTTATTTTATTTCCTAAAATCTACACTATTATTGGCATAGATAAACTTATTATTTTCGTAAATATTTCACTAACTGTCCTCTCTGACGGCTGACGACCAACTGAATGAAGCGCCAACGTGTAAACGCAGTTGGCCATTGGCGCCAAGATCCTTTGATGTGTGGACAAAAAACCGACACCAATCGGTTGGCCGGCAAGCGCAAGCGCCAACTGCCAACTTACGGCCAAGTAGCCCTCTACACGCTTGGCCAAAAGGGTTGGTGGAACCGTTGGCCATATGTGTACAGCGGCCATTATATTACTTCTCAAAATGACACATCAAAAAGTTACCATTCATGATTGTAAGTTGTCGTTCCCAAATAATTATTTATTTTATAAGAGCTGTTAAAACTTTAATCTCAAAGTAATTGTTATTGAAATGTCTTGTATATTGGGATCCGGTTCTGACTTTACATCTTGTTATTCTTAGAGATGGTTATAATAGATTTACTATCTTTCCGAATGTTTACGATGATTATTCCAAAAGTAACAGGTCATATTTTGTCATTCATCTACTAATAATGAATAGATGTATGTAGATAGATGTATTTTCATACTACGTATATATTTACAGTATACGAATTAACCTAAATACCTAATATGCTAATTTGCATGACCCCAACCTGAATTATTTATCGAATAAATTTCGTCAAAACGAATCATCAGATTACATTGCTAAATGCCCTTATCACAAGATAAATAGATAGGCAAATGATAGGTATACACATTCGAAAATGAAGTTGGAATTACAAAAATGAAGTTGTTGGTATTGATTCAGCCTCAGGCACCAGAGGACTTGGTCACTTTTTCTTTCATATGTGTAATTTATTTCGGTTTTAATTAAAATGGCAGTTCACTTAAAACAACATTGCACAGACTTTTCTGTAACCCAATATTAATTTAATTATTTTATACTGTTTTTTGTGTTCCTAAATTCGGTTTCTTCATTCATTTGCCTTATTATCCCCACCATATTGGGATGCACCTCTTGTCAGACCTCTCCTTGATTAATGCCTTTTATACCTTCCACGAACAAAGGGATTGCAACTTTTGCAACTGCAATTATATGTTTTCACAAACGCGTACTTATCGGCGGAGGGAAAATGCAATTTATGCGGATTGCCGCTCCTTACATAGAATCACTTAATTTTAAATTAGTATTGAAAATGTACTCCTACTAGGTTTGTTATGTTTTAGGTATTAAATTTAATATTTTAGCTGCGATACAAAAAATTAGATCGGGTAATTTTCTAAACTACATCGGGTTCGATTCCCGGCTTCGCCACTAGTGGGCTTGATCGCTTTTTCTTTAGTATATGGTATCTATTTCAGTTTATAATTTATATATAGTAGTGCTACTACTTAAAAAAACAAATCAAATATATTTAATAAAATAATTTGATTTGTTACATACTTAGGGTAATTTTCTATCACACAAACGCTAAATCTTTTACTGAAATGGAGACAGAAACGCGATATAGCTGTATATCAAAACCTACGTCTCCCTATGGTGTTAAGGAAAATATTAAAACAATGAGGCACCTATCCAATTTATTACATGTACAATTGTACATAATTACATATAAATAGGTATGTATATAAACATCAGAGTTTAATGAGGATAATATTTAGAAACAATAGTTTCTAATTTTTCTGTTCTAACATGTTTTATGTTCCCTGTACTAACTATGCTACGTCGTAGCCATTGCGTAGCATTGCTACGAAGCCCGTAGGAATGCCCTTTAGATTGGCCCTACGATTCCTACGAACGCTGTCCCAATATCTGCTACGGTATCGCTGTGTTTCCGTGCCCTAATTTTCTACTCTTGTACTTGACCCCGATTAGTGATTTATAGTTATAAGAGGTAAAAACTAGTTATAATTTAATTGTGAGTCAGTGAGCCCTTACATCAGGAGCCGTTTTGTATGTCATTGATCTTATATTTTATTTTTTTATAAACATTGAAGGAATACAACTTAGATCTGAAGTGTGCGGCGTTGGAGAACCTGTTCTTGAATGAATCTTAAATATTTTACTAAACACTCGAAGTACATTATATTTACATACATACAACATACATACAATCACGCCTGTATCCCATAAAGGGGTAGGCAGAGCACATGAAACTACTCAAGTTTCAGTGCCACTCTTGGCAAAAAAGAGGTGGAAAAAACAATAATTTTGACATTATACTTATAAGAAGTAAATAGGTATTATTTATGTTTATCTAACTAAATTCTTTCGATACGCGCGTGGGAGTATGATTAGCAATTAATTTTAGACAGGACTGCATTGGCCATTCAACCCACACGTTATGTTTTAAATATTACGATTAAAAAAACTATTTTAATTAGGTTTAAGAATGTTATTTAAACTTATTACCTACTTTTTCTGTGTTACTTGGGTCCTATAATAAAAGTTGCTCAACATCTTTGAAAATGTTTTAAACTAATTACGAGATAGTTTTGGATATTTATTACATTTAAGTAAAAGATAAATAAGTTAGAAAATTAACCCCGAATTAAATAAATACAAAGTGAATTTTGGATATAAACATACACATTTTTTTGTGAAACATTGTACAATCTAATTTCAAAATTCAGCTTTAATTTTGGCACAACATAATGTCCTGTCAATTTCATCGTAACGGATGTGCTCAAAAATATTTTAAAATATTAGATGCTGTACGTTCAAACGCCTCAGAAACCGCAATAAAATATTGAAGCGTTGTTTATTTTCCCTAAGGCCTGAAGGTGATTCAATCGCGCTCGGTCCACGAACCTGCAGCGGTGACGTCTTGCATCCGCCATTTTGGCAATAAAATGGATAATTACTAACACTCACGCGCCCAATTTTTCGCGCTCGAGGTAAAATTGCTCGGTTGGCTAGCTTGCTGGGTACAACGAATGATACCCAGTCATATTTGGGCATATTACACAAAAATATGAGGTAAACTGCTTTCACTGTGGGGTCATGCATTTCTTACATTATAGCAACAGAGGGAGGGGCGTCGTGCAAAGTGAGACAGCATATTAAAGAGCTATTTTTTCCTATGAAAAGTGTGACATGGAGTGATGGAGTGATAGGGACCCTCCCTAATAACTCGAAGGTCGTCGTAAATTAACCTATAAATATCAGTTATGAGCAGATTGTCATAGTTAATTCATGCACTAGCACATGCAAACCACTGAAGGGGCATACCACGAGAATGTCGCTTACGACATGCAATTCTTCTATTTCTAATATTTCTGAAGACGCTAAGAAAGCGAAGTTGTGTCTGACAACCTTTCATGACTTGGTTAACCAATTGGCAGTATTTTCTCGAGCTTTACGGATTTGATTGAAATAGCTGCCATACAAGGCAAAAGCATGTTGTAAGCAACTTTCTCGGACATGCCCCTGAAACGGCGATAAACGAACGGATAAACCAAAACCTCTTTACTTACGAATTAAATTACTTAACATCCGCCAGCCTGTAACAGTTTGGTTTGCATCACGCCGATAATAGGCAATTATTGGTCGGCGGGAAACTACATAACACATCGTTTTTTACCGCCTCGACTATTCTCGGTTGCTCACGTGAGTACCACTCGCTCAACCGTGGCATCTCCCGGCAAAACATGCACCAGACAATATCTTGTTACCATATTTAATTGAGTAATTAGAATGGGCGTATAACTCATTTCACTTCATTAATAGTCATTTATTATAAATAATTGTCTGCCCGTCTAGTGTAGAGTCTACATGATAAATATTGTTACTAACCGACCTAGACACAGGGATTTATTTTATTACTAAATAATATGCACCTATATTGGTAATATAACCCGATTTCCTCATTACTAATGTAGTTGTTGTGTCGATGTTTCGTCTCAGTCACAAGCAGACAACGCTCTGAATGAAAGGTCGTCACGCTGAAATCGCGCCGCTAGCGACGGCGACGCGAGCGCCATGCGGGCAATGCTCAGACGAGTGGTTCCCGCCAAAACGGGCGCAGGCTGTGGCGCGAAGGCTCGCGATTGGTCGGCGGCGCGCGCGCAAGGCCGCCGGTTTTCCCGCGAACAATGCCAAATGGTGCATTTGTCAAGGTGAGTTCGTTCACCGCCGACGCGCGCGGGCGCCGCTGCCGACTATCGCTCACTCGTTCGCGTCGCGCCGATCGAAGGTCGACAGAAGGCAGCGGGCTCTTATCTCACCCGTTTTGCACTGAAGATACATTAATTAGCATCCACTCTTCATTACAGGTGAAAATTTAAATTATTGAAGCATAATATAAATAGTTATTTAGTTTCGTTCAGTGCGGTGCGGTTTTAAATTATTAGTGAAGTGTTGTATTGCCACAGGAAACAGGAATTACTAAAGTGCGTTCTGAATATTAATGGCATTGCTATTGATGTAATTAAATTATCATAATAATGTTTAATTTGATTTTGCTTTGCAAAAACACGATTTATTACAACTTCCTCTGCCGACTCTACCAATACGATTTCATGCCAATGAAAATATGCGAAGCAAGTTTTTTATCTCTCATGTATGTATATTTTTTATTTTTATATATATATCTTGTTGTAGGTAGATTTTGAATAATATTTTTTATTTATTTAATGTAACATGCTCAACGCTCAGCTTATTTCTTGTAAAGCAAGTTTTTTTTCCTTAATGTTATGTCATGCCACACGTGTCATCGACCTCATTAGGTAAGTATTGTACAAAGAAGAAATACCTAAAAGCATTGATTGATTAATAAATGTAAGTAATAATGATGCCATTGAAGGAAAGTGTCAATATCTCTGAAAAATTATATCATGGTAAAAATCTCCAAATTACATTAAGAAATCCATAATAGTACGAGCATCGTTAAAAAAAAATTGAGGTTATTTTAATAAAAAGGGAAATACTTTATGACAGCGACCTACATGTACGTAAGGATTCTGAACAAAGAAGAAAATCACGTGACATAAAGGATGAACAAAGAAAAAAGAAGACCAGTATCAAGTGCTACGCCCGGACGAACTTCCCAGTTCGGCCGGTGAACGGGTCGGTGGGATCTTCGTCCGTTTGTATCGCTTATACGTGTTTACTTCGTCACTTCACCTGACAAAGGTTTCACTAGAAGATATCCAGGCATTATGGAACTTCTACAGGAGACAGCTACTTAAAACGAACAGTTCTTGTAGACAATCGCTATAAGTAAGCTAGTCTCCTAATCCGTCGATCGTGCACACAGAAACAACCCAGAAGAGAAAAGAGCCGTTATTTATGTTGGTAATACTCTCTACACCTATCAACTAAGTAAGAGGTGTATACCCTGATATTATCTCTTAATCTACACAGTTTATTGCGGTTTTCTCAATAAAACTCTATATTTAAATAGTGGTGCAATGTATCTAATCAGTATAAATATGACTACCGAGGGACGTGGAACGTGGATCGCATAAATTGTTATTTGACGTTTATATTTTCTTTGCATGCTGTTTTAATTAGCTATTTTTATTGTTTAACTAAATGTATTTTTAGTCAGAATTATTTTATTTCCTTTAAATAAGGTACCAATTTCCATAGTGCCATTAGAAATTGGTAGATTTTTTAAATAAAATATTATGTTTTTATATTAGGCATTAGTTTTATTTGTGATACCTATATGTACACACTAAGTACACAGTGTTTTTTTTTTAAGTGGGACAGTATGGGGAAATTGTAATCAATAAAAGATACAGGGAAACTGTCTAAGGAAACATTTGGTATTTTTTGGTATTTACAATATTGATGATTTTTTTTGAAACGCAGATCGACGTCATTTCATGCGTTACTGTATCGGATAAAAAAATCTGAACAGCAGAAGTCAAATTTAGGAAAAAAATACCATGGACGTAATATGAGAAAAGGTTGTGTATTCATTTTATCGTTAAATATGTTTGTTGAAATATTGTCTTCGGTTGCCGCGATAGTTACTCATGAAATAAAACTAGTTTTATTTTATGTTTGTTGAAATGAAAAGTAGGCAAAATAATAAAAAAAACCTTACTAACATCTGGCAAAAAAAATACGTTTTACAATGCGAACTAATGTTTAAATTAAATCAACTCGTTTATTAAAATGCCATACACATAAATGACGAATGCCTGTTAAATAGGTTTGTAATAAAGTTGCAGATTGAAATACCTAAATATTGAGAATTGCATTTGTGTGAGGAAATAATCAAATAAATAAAATTTTAATCATGACAATCAGTAAAATTATCAAATTTAATTTGTATTAATATTTTAAATTAATCAATTCTTATTTCTATTAGTATATAATAATTTATATTGTATTTTTTATCGTGGACAGTCTTTAAATAAACCAAATCAATAAATAAGACGTAAATATAAAAATGTATACATATCAGTGTTAAAATAAACTCCATATCTTGCAGTTTCCACTAAACTAAATTTAGCCGACGGTAACGGCTACCAACTGCCGTCGGATAAATGAATGTTCTAGTCTAATGCACATGGTCTGGTGTGCTCTAAAAAATTCGTGCTTCAACTTCGATTTTGTTAGTAAATAGGTATTTTTAATAATTTATTTTTTTATTCAAATTAATTTTAAACTATTGACACCTATAAATAGACTTTTAAACTCTGACGTGGCCGCCGTACCTATGTCCGTCGCCTAAATACTGACTCTAATGGGCCTACGCCGCCTACGGTGTTATGGTACGGTTAAATTACATACATACATATAATCACGCCTGTATCACATAAAGGGGTAGGCAGAACACATGAAACTACTAAAGCTTCAGTGCCACTCTTGGCAAATAAGGGGTTGAAAGAAAACGAAACTGTGACATTGCAGTGACAGGTTGCCAGCCTCTCGCCTACGCCACAATTTAACCCATATCCCATAGTCGCCTTCTACGACACCCACGGGAAGAATGGGGGTGGTGAAATTCTTAACCCGTCACCACACAGGGAACGCACGGTTAAATTACGCACTTTAAAAACGATAAGTAAGTAAGATAAATGATAAGTAAGTGGTAAGTGTACTTTATCGGCTGGATAACTTTAGTGAACGTTTATGAATAATGTCCCCCTCTAAGGGGTTACGTAATTTCTGAACAGGCTCCAAATAATAATAAGTTAATAACGCTTTTTCTGCTACGTTTCCTGAAAGATATAAAATAATCAATCCCGTTCCCGTTCAATCTGTAATCAATCCCGTTTGGCCATTAACCTTTACTACTCATTTCTGATCCAGTTATACTAGATTTATGCTATAACCTTTTTTTTAGGTTAAAAATTTGACTAACTGGCTCTCTTTTGGTCTTAAATGAAAGTTAACTAAATTTGCTACAACTTTATTTCGCAAAATATATAATACATATATGTCTCTGTTTAACCCAATGGTTGACTGGTAGAGAATGCCTTTTGGCATTAAGTCCGCCATTTGTACATGTTTCTTTGGTTGTGCAATAAAGTTTAAATAAATAAATAAATAATAATAAATACCTTGATATATGGGTTCCCTCTATTTGGCATAACTTTAATTTTCCGAAACAATTTTCGCATAACAGACTTCGCATAATCGATTTTCGCCGAATGTTAATCTGGCACAAAACGTATTTGTCATAATCTAAAATAATACGAATATTACTTTGTCCGAAAATAAGTTCGCATAATTCAGTTTACGCCGATTGTTTTAATGAATAAAATTAATTCACATAATTGCATTTGGCATATTTATTGAAATCAGAATATCGGCCCATACTAAATGATGTCAAGAGAGTCGGTTTGGTTAGCTTAGAACTGCGACCTCAAGAAATACAACATCTTGACAAGAATTTCAAAGACAAATTCTTGACAAAGGTTAGAACTGCAACATTAATAAAGTAGTATTACCTATGATAAAAGTTCTGCGTGGTAAATTTAGACTAAACCATGTTATGCATAAATAATTTATACATAAAAACCATTCGGCGAATAACCTTTATGCACGAAATATATTCGGACAAACAAAAATACAGGGTCAACCGCTTTCGAAGGAAGCCAGTGCTGTCAAGCTGGTATAACTTGACAGACGTTCAGATGCACTCTTGGAGTGATAACAGTCAAATACACATGTCAAACAAAAATATGCCTAAACTAATTATGCGTAACTACTAACTATACTATGCCATAACAGATTATGCGAAAGGTGAATTATGCCAATATAGATTAAGTATGCCAAAAAGAATTCGTGATTGTAAAATTATGCCAAAACAAGGGGAACCGTTTTGCTGAAATCTGTCTCAAAATATTGGCAAAAATTTTCATAAAGGGGGAAAAATACCCTTTTTTGAAGCATCATATCTCAAAAACTGTTTGAGATATGGCACTGCGAGTAGGCTCAAATGATTTTAAATATAATGTACTTTTAACTTTGTAAAGCAACTTATAGCCTAAAACCTCCAGTTTTTAAATGACATTGCAAAAACTAAAAAAAAGTCCGATTTAAAAAAAGCACACCTTTTTTGCTTGCAAAACATAGTTTCACATTCCTCCAAGGACCCTAAATAATATACCAAAAATGCAGCTTTACATCACACTTTGTTTTTTTATTTCTCTTTTTGACCAGTCTAAATCTCAACATTATATAACCCGTCTAGTTTTTATACATTAGTAACCCAATTTCACGTGAGAAGGCACTGTACTTTGGACAACTTCGCGCTGTTATGACTGAGGACGGATGGGAAAGTACAGAACCCTAGGTACACTGACCGTGGCCCGGCGCGTTCTTGAGCGGTTTTTTTAGTGTGCTGGGTTCTGAATCAGCTATATAATCGCATCCTTAAATATTTCATTTATTTATTAATACAATGTCACTTACAGTATACACCAATCATGACACATAGGAACATACGAATAAAAATAGTTAATTAACAAAACAGTCATAATTTAAATAAAACATTAACAATTCAATTTAAATAATATTCGCTATTAAGCAGTGCTAAATCGTGCTCGGGGCGACTATGGCCTCGAGGTAACGCCCGGCTGTGGCTAAAAATCTCGGTTCAGGAGTTGAAAATAAGTCTAATGAGTCGTCCTGGTCCAATATACTATTAATGAGCATTAGAGCTCGGTAGAGAGGCGAGAGGGAATTGGACTTAGTACAGGTGTTCGGAATGTTGAGTAAGGGGAGTTTACGAGGACGGAGATTGTGTCTTGAAACAGGTGGAACATTTAAGGATACTTGCGCTAAGAGGAAACTGCTATTCGTCTGGCCTCGTATTAAACCAACAAAGAAACGAACCAAGGTGATACTCCTACGAGCTTCGAGCGTCTGGTATCCCACCATACCCAACACGTACGGAGTTGGATACAAATACGGATAGTAAAAATACATTTTCTGAAATAAGTATCTTGCGAAAGATTTTTGTATTTTTTCGACATTTAAAATATGTTTATCCTCATACGGATTCCATACAATGGCATTACAGTCAACTTTACTTCTGATATATGAAATATAAAGCAGGTCAAGAGCTCGTCTATTTGTAAAGTGCTTGCTCTGACGCTTAACAAATCCCATCCGTTTATGAGCTTCTTTGCAAGTTTCAAGGACCTGGTGATGAAACGACATCTGAGAATCAAACCAAGTGCCCAAGTCTTTCACTAAGGTAGCTCGCCTTATTTTCTCACCCGCTATAACATAATCATTATGACATGGATGTTTTGAGCGTGTATAGGATACAATTGAGCACTTAGAAATGTTTAGTGCGAGACTATTCTTTAGACCCCATTGATGTACTTGATTTATATCAGCTTGGAGCCTGGTTGTGTCACATTGTCATATTGTCTCTTACAAAAATTAAACCCTGTATATTCGCATTTATATGTAGTTTTAAATTCGCTGCTTGTTCTACTGATGGAAATGGCTAAAAAGAAAGAGCCTATGTCTTCTCCTAAATGGGTTCATTTATCAAAATGTAGGTATAGCGGCTAACCACAAAATTAAAGTTTTGAAAAAACACTGTCATATTGTCTCTTACAAAAATTAAACCCTGTATATTCGCATTTATATGTAGTTTTAAATTCGCTGCTTGTTCTACTGATGGAAATGGCTAAAAAGAAAAAGCCTATGTCTTCAAATGGGTTCATTTATCAAAATGTAGGTATAGCGGCTAACCACAAAATTAAAGTTTTGAAAAAACCACCAATGACCAATTTCATGAAACATGGCTAACAACACCTCCGACTAATTCAGCTTTCAAACAAAAAAAAACTAAATCTAAATCGGTTCATCCGTTCGGGAGCTACGATGCCACTAACCGACACATACAGAAACAGACAGACAGACACGTCAAACTTTTAACACCTCGTCGTTTTTGCATCGGGGGTTAAAATTGGTATAATTATGTCACCATTTTACTGTACCCAATACACACAAACATAATTTCATTCACTTTAGTAAGTCAAGTTAATTTCAGATATAATGTTATTTATAAGGTAGCTGTACACACTATTCCGGGATAGTAAAATGTGATACATTAAATATTCCGGTATATTTTGGTTTTTGTCGCAAAATAAGGAAACTATCGGTAAAATCTTAATTTAATGCAGTATTTCATTAACTATAGATCAAATAGAACCGAAAAAGTCGATTTTCGAATATCTTTTGAAGCCGTGAGGTACCTCCAAACGCGTCAGTCGCAATCACGCAGTGGTTTCTATGGGCGTGTTTGCCGGTGAGCTTAACGCGGCAGCGGAACTTCTTAAGACGATTCGGTAGGGGTCAATTCTCCATACAAACGCTCTCGACTATTTCCTCCCTGGTTTTTGAGGATAGAGCAATGATTTTTTCAACACAGATTGTTATTATTTTTATCTATGTCGGACCGTTTTCATAATTGTCTTATACCTAATTGTATCATAATTGTCTTATACCTAGTTATTAAAATACATTTATATCATCGTTTCAAGTTAGTTTAAAGCATATTTTAATTAAAATAACTGCTCCCGGAATAATGTACACCATTTTGACGAAATGTACATATTTGCGGGAGTATCACGGAATAACGGAAACACAGTCCGTAATGTTTTTATGTTTTATTACTATTTACGGTTAAGTATATTTATATATTTGATGTAAATACATTAAGTAAAGATTACAGATTATAGTGACATAATTACGGTACATATATTTTTTAGATTTTAATCTCATAATTGAGTACGAAATGTATACTCGTTGAGTAATACGTGCGAAATATTAGTGTGGCATCGACATTAAATTTGTTTTTATTTCATAAAATTAAAGCACAAAGGTTATTTCGATGTTTTGACTATAATTGTTACATAATCTTCCAATATACTAAGAAAAAAACGTATTTGTCTTTTAATATAGCCTTTGTTTTGACTGCCGTAACTAAGTACACGACTTTATATGAGTGTATCTTATTCCGGTCATGGGGTCTCATCCGGAACATCGTATAATTAATGTCAAATCAAAATCATAGATGGCGCTACGTGCCACGATTAGCCATTATGACCTATTTATTCAATAAATTTAAAGGTCTCAAAGGTATTATTTTAGTCTCATGCATTAAGAATATCATTAATTTAATACACAAATCCACACAAACACGAATTCAATGCAATATTTTTCAAAATTCGAATCTAAAATTTATTACACGACTGAATACAACATCAGCAAACTCACATTGAACGTTATTGAGTCGTCTAAGTATTATTACCTCTCGTCACTAGATGGAGTGACTGTGCATAACGTACGTGATATAATTAGAATAGCCACTTGAGTGCGGGCTAGTCATACGCTCAAAAAACCAGTGTAAGGGCGCTCTCCGGAACCATGATCTTCTTACGCGTCTGGACGGCACATTTTAGACTGGTTACGTAGCCGTATTCAACTCGTGTGCACTCCGTAACCACATGGTATCGTAATGAAACTTATGAATGAATGGCGTTGTTGGTAAAACGAAAAGCAATATGTGAAGCCTGGCGTCCACTAAGCGATTCGTCACTAATGCACGCACTTTCATAACACATTCAGAAGGCGAATTAACCCTTAAGAGGATACGATACCGAAGCACGAATTCAAATTTGAGATTTTTAGGTCTTTATCGCCGTCACGCTGACGGGTGTGGAACCCACAGAGAGGCCCTGTGTGCGTGCGCGTGGCGCACGCACACAACCGCGTCCGCCGCCGGCGCAAGTAGCTACTCGCGATCGAGCGCTCTCTATATTTCTCTAGTTTCGGACTTCTGATGCGACCGAGCGGCACCGCCCCCGACTGCGCGATGGCAATAAACACAAAAATCACAAATTTGAATTCGTGCTTGCCTACCTTATCGTGTTAGTTCTTCATTATTAATAAATCATTTTAATTGTTGAATGTTGATTAGAACTGTTATCTGGGACATTTTTATTTTTGTCAAAGTTGTACGTCCACCCGACTTTTTTTGAATTTGGAAATTTTTATGTGGTTTCCACTCAGAATCGTGAGCTCTTTCACTCCTAATAGGAAAAAAAAGTCTCCCAAGTTTTTTCCCATTCCGTTACCATTTTTAGGGTTCCGTAGTCGACTAGGAGCCTTTATAGTTTCGCCATGTCTGTCTGTCCGTCCGTCCGTCCGCGGATAATCTCAGTAACCGTAAGCACTAGAAAGCTGAAATTTGGTACTAATATGTATATCAATCACGCCAACAAAGTGCAAAAATAAAAAATGGAAAAAAATGTTTTATTAGGGTACCCCCTCTACATGTAAAGTAGGGGCTGATATTTTTTTTCATTACAACCTCAACGTGTGATATATTGTTGGAAAGGTATTTAAAAATGAATAAGGGTTTACTAAGATCGTTTTCTGATAATGTTAATATTTTCGGAAATAATCGCTCCTAAAGGAAAAAAAAGTGCGTTCCCCCCCCCCCCTCTAACTTTTGAACCATATGTTTAAAAATTATGAAAAAAATTACAAAAGTAGAACTTTATAAAGACTTTCTAGGAAAATTGTTTTGAACTTGATAGGTTCAGTAGTTTTTGAGAAAAATACGGAAAACTACGGAACCCTACACTGAGCGTGGCCCGACACGCTCTTGGCCGGTTTTTTTTTCATACGTTTTGTATGGCAGTAACGGAATGGAAGGTTTGATAAATGTATGGATATCTTAAGACATTTTTTTTACTTCCTATCAGGCAGGATCGAAAGACCTTGAGATTCTGAGTATGAATCGCGTAAAAAACACCCATGTTACAAAAAAACAGGGGTGAACAACTTTAAAAAAAATGGCTCATCTGGCCGGCAGCCATAAGGCCATAACAGATAATAGTAATTATGTGTTGAAATGAAATGAAAATGAAATATTTATTTTTCAAGTAGGCATATTACAATGAACATGTGAACGTCAAGTTTCAGTAAATAACTAATTTCGGTGTTTTTCTCAATTTCATGAGTAAAAATTACTCTAGACAATGAAATAAAACTATGGAAACGTTAATTAATCCGTTTCCATAATTTTATTTCATGAGTAACTATCGCGGTAACCGAAGACAATATTACTCTAGAAAATGTTTTGTCAAATACCTAGCTACATTACCTTTTATTTTTTATATTAAGTACATGTATTTGTTTACTTAATAATATACATTTCCATATTTATACATTGAAATAGATATCATACACGAAAGGAAAAACGACACCGACGACGGTTTTTTTCCCACATTTCTAATTAACTACGCGCCTGCTTTCGAGTGCTTTAAATTTTAATAAACCAACTCATTCTTTGATTGGGGGCTCGGGCCTCTCAAGGTCAGTGCAAATGTGATGCGTAGAATAGGTACTAGTATAGGTAGGTAGGGGCGCGGGGCGCGGGGCCGCGACTAAAGCTAGGAACACACTACGCGGACGTCCGTCGTAAATCGACCGCGACCGCGACCGATCAGTGTGCACGGAACAAAACATCCAGCGAGCCAGATTTCGATCGGACGTCCATGCGCTCAAGGCCACGTCCACGTCCGTCGACCGATAGTTTGCACGGTTAAGTGTATTTCCATTGTCCAGATTCCCGTCCGCGGTCGATTTACGACGGACGTCCGCGTAGTATGTTCCTAGCTTAAATCTTGTTCATTCACATCCGCTTGCATGTGTCGCGGATAGAGCGAGTACGTAAGCGGCGAGCACACATACTAACCGCGCGGAGGCCGTTTGCCACCCTGATGTATACCTCTATGTACCTAAATGAATTTATTAGTGTGAGAGACCCTTACGAATAACATTCAAGTTAGTGTCAAGTGATTGACTGCACATGTCAAAACAAAAAACATTAGGAATTGGTCACACACGTGTTCAGTAATTATCTTTGGTAAAGGCAGTCACACACATGTTCAGTAATTATCTTTATTTTTTAATAACTCGATAACCGTAAGAGTTAAGTTTCTTAGAGACATTAAATTCATTTGATCTTCCCTTAAAGTTAACAGAATTCAATAAAAACAGTGTGTATAACAAATAACAATTTTATTTACATGATTTATTTTAACTTGCATTAATATGCTGTTCTCGAACATATTGTATCGATAAACTACCTCTCTAGTCGATCTGTGTCGATACTAACCCAACGAAGTAACTTTTCTAAGACGTCACCAGGTCACCACGCGTCCTTTTCTTTAGGGTGCTATAGAAAAGGATACCTATAGTTTTCTTTGTTCTTATTTACTGACAGACTTGTTTGTCAGATTATATCAATTTATAGAGCAATCAATTTGATTAGTGAAACTTAATAATTTGTTATTCATGTTATCTACTTAAAACTGGAGTTTTAACATTTGGTATATAAACAACAATGTGCCACAGGACTCATAATAAAACGGCTCAACATAATTTTTAAGTTTTAACATTTGGTATATAAAAAAAAACCGTCGCCTTTCGGTTTCTGGTGAAAGCTACTTGCGAATGTTGGATTATGTAGAAATGTGTAAGTATTTTTTAAAATGCTTTTAATGCTTCAATTATTAGATGGCAACACAAATTAATATACGTATAACGTTAAGGTTTGAGGAGTTTCCTCAATTCCTCATGAATCCGATTACATTATAAGAAATCGAAGCTTGACAAACTTTGACTTGAAAACTCAATAAACTCAAGTGCATGCTGTTCTTATAAAAATACCAAAGTCACTATAAGCGTGCCGTTCAGATTTGAGGAGTTCGGTTCTGACCATCATCAGCAGTTCCACTGTACCAAATGTCACTGTTCTAGACGTAAGCGCATGCTGTTCTTATAAAAAATCGGCCAAGAGCGTGTCGGGCCACGCTCAGTGTAGGGTTCCGTAGTTTTCCGTATTTTTCTCAAAAACTACTAAACCTATCAAAAACAAAATAATTTTCCTAGAAAGTCTTTATAAAGTTCTACTTTTGTGATTTTTTTCATATTTTTTAAACATATGGTTCAAAAGTTAGAGGGGGGGACGCACTTGTTTTTCCTTTAGGAGCGATTATTTCCTAAAATATTAATATTATCAAAAAACGATCTTAGTGAACCCTTATTCATTTTTAAATACCTATCCAACAATATATCACACGTTGGGGTTGGAATAAAAAAAATATCAGCCCCCACTTTACATGTAGGGGGGGGGGGGGGGGGGGGGGGGTACCCTAATAAAACATTTTTTTTCCATTTTTCATTTTTGCACTTTGTTGGCGTGATTGATATACATATTGGTACCAAATTTCAGCTTTCTAGTGCTAACGGTTACTGAGATTATCCGCGGACGGACGGACGGACGGACGGACAGACAGACATGGCGAAACTATAAGGGTTCTTAGTTGACTACGGAACCCTAAAAATGGCAAAGTCACTATAAGCGTGCCGTTCAGGTTTGAGGAGTTTAGGTTCTGGCCATCATCAGCAGTTCCACTGCACCAAATGTCACTGTTCTGGACGAAAGTGCATGCTGTTCTTATTAAAATACCAAAGTCACTATAAGCGTGCCGTTCAGATTTGAGGAGTTCGGTTCTGACCATCATCAGCAATTCCACTGCACCAAATGTCACTGTTCTGGACGAAAGTGCATGCTGTTCTTATAAAAATACCAAAGTCACTATAAGCGTGCCGTTCAGATTTGAAGAGTTCCGTTCTGGCCATCATCAGCAGTTTCACTGCACCAAATGTCACTTTTCCGTACCCAAATGCATGCTGTTCCTTTAAAAACATAAAAATCAGCATATGTATGCCTTTCAGATTCGAGGAGTTCCCTCGATTTCTCCAGGATCCCATCTTCAGAACTGGGTTCTGAGAAAAATGGGACCAATCTGTATGCATATACATTCAATCAAAAAAAAATTTTTCAAAATCGGTCCAGAAGCGACGGAGATATCGAGGAACAAACATAAAAAAAAAAAAAAAAAAAAAAAAAAAACATACAGACGACTTGATAACCGTCCTTCTTGAGAGATGAGGCGACGGTTAAAAATAATACCAATAATAATTGGTGCGATCTATATTTTACTCAGCAGCCGGCGTAGCCGAATGGCAATTGTCGACACCATATGCCGACAGAAATGTAGTCTAGCTCTGTCGCGCAAGTACGCAACAGCTATAATTAGAGGTAGATAGATACAACGAAACAAATATTATCGTGAGCACGTGTGCATTCGACTACGCACACTGATGAGCGGACCCAGCGCGTACGTACATTGCGAAGCAACTGCACGCACACATACAAACCGCGCGGCATACAATCCACTGGTAGGCTATGTCTACAACGCCATCTAGTAATGTCTGACTTTAAACGTGCACATGACGTTGTATGTTTAGTGCGTGAAAGCTAAAACAGATGTCGCAAGATGTTGCAGTTTGATGACTATTTCGACGTAGCATACTGATAAGAGTTTTGTTGGCCACGCGTGGCTACTGGCGCCATCTAGCTCTTTGAGTGTGGATTAAATTTAGTACACAGGTCTAGAATACTTAGGACGGCGCCCATTTTTAGTATGGGGTTAGGTATCTGTACTAGTATTATTTGATCTGTGTTCCGGTATACCTATATAAAGTATATTAAAATATAAAAACACATAAAATAAGATAATATAGAGACCCGGCTATTATGTTTTTATACTTCCTTAGTTAGCTAAAAATCTTTATACCGCATATTGGTTTGTCCGTCAGTCAGTCTGTCCGTCTACGATTTCGCTCAATCATCATTAGTACTAGAAAGCTAAAATTTACATGAGGATAATACATAATAGGATAGACATATATACATATAGACATATATACATCTAGATTGTGTTGTATTTATCTTTGTTATATTTGTCCAAACTGATGTTAAATAAAAATATTCTATTCTATTCTATTCTATATAAAATAGTACATATTCGTCGGACAGTCAATCTGTGCAAGAACGGCCTATAATATTTATTTATTGAGTACTATTTATTTATATATACTATACATACAGCGTGTGGATTCCATACGGGCGAATAATGTATCCAGTTATAGTATCTGATCATACGAATCGTATAGGATAATCATTTTGTTAAAAAGTGTTATTAATTAACACTTTCGAAACCGGGCTCTACGCGGCGCTACGACATTTTCGCTACATACGGGGAAACACATGTAATCGGCTACGCTTCTACGAGCGGTGTACCCGACAGTCGGGTTCTTGGTAGCGAAAGTGTTAAGAGTAATTATTTTTTTAAATCTGACCAAGCAGCAATGTACGCCGTCTAACTTAATTTGACATGACATAAACGTCATGTCGTAATGACGTTTAAATAGGTACGCTAATGTCGCTAATTGATGTGGACGTATTACATTGCGTGCTGAATTATTATGTATGAAAAATAATATCTCACCTATTAAGAAAAAACATAAAACCCCCGGCATTGTAAACCGATTTTCGTCAACCATGGCTAAGAACGCTCTCGACTTATTCAGCTTTCAAACGAAAAAAAACTAATCTAAATCGGTTCATCCATTCGAAAGCGATGCCTTAGACAGACAGACAGTAAAACTTATAACACCTTGTCGTTATATCATACAATCGTTATATCGTCGTTATACCGTAAAATATCATATTTCCCATCCCATCCCAACCCATCAAAACATTGCCAATTATAAAAAAATACACTCTTTATAAGCATCTATCAAAACGATATGTGCATTATATTTTTTTTTCTAGCCTATAATTGTGTCCCACTGCTGGGCAAAGGCCTCCCCTTTCTTCCACCACCCATCACGATTTGCCGCCTGCTCCAGCCAGTCACAGCAAAATGCGTCGAGGTCATCCCGCCATCTTTTCTTTGGCCTACCTCTGCCCCGGCTAATCGGTGGTGCCCAGTCGGTAGCCAATTTGGCCCACCGATCTGAATGCATTCGGCAGACATGTCCTGCCCAATCCCACATTATATGTAAACATTATTTTTAATTCGTTTTTTACATTATGCTTCAACAACGTGGACTTTAAAGATATCCCGTAATTCGGAACGACTCCCGGAATTAAAGCCATACTAAAATTGTATCCCGGAATAATGGGTAAACTAAGGGTTTAGTAAAACAACGGTATTTCTATAAATTAGAAGTTACGATGCAAAATAGTGTCTTAAATCCATCGTAGAAGACTTATCCTTAAAATAAAATAGTTAACACGACTAGAAACTTCGCATTTTTTTTTTTCAATCCTCACTCAAAGTAGGAAACGTCTCATTTGAAGTTCCCGTAATATGGTACAGTTACCCTAGACATAAAGCTAATAGCGGGTCAGTAAGGGCAGCTATGAGATGCCGTAGTCCTACGTGAAAATGGTCTAAGGGGACCATCAATCGATTTCAAATTGATGAAAAATGGCATTTACAGATTATGGAAAAAACATACAGGGTGCGAGAAAAAGGGCATTTTTGACAAACTTTTTTTTTGACGCCAATCGATCCCATTCCTATCAAGGATCAAAAGCTTGTATAGGACCAAAAAAAAATTTCCGGCTAGAAAAGTCACAAATCGCGAAAAACTTTTCCCATACAATATGTATGAAATTTTTTTTTCCACATGGTGTTTTTATGATGCCAATCGATTCCATTCCTATTCAGTATCGATAGTTTCTTTAGGCTTGAGCCGCAAAGTTGAACCCAGTAGCAACCCTGAGAATATGTCAGTGATTGTCATCTGTCAATATAATGACTGTCACTTTAACGAATTTCCTATGAATTTCGTTAAAAGTTAACAGCGTAATGAATAAAACCATAGAAAGTAGTAAAATAAGTGCTGGAAATAAATTAGAAATAATATAAAGTAAATTCATGAACAAATCAATAGTTATTTGTTATACAAGGGGGCAAAGTTGTATTTTAACGCCGAGTGTGGAATTGAAAAACGAGCAAGTGAAAGGATTCTATAGTTGAATGAGGTTCGAGAATAGAATCCTGGACTTGCGAATTTTTTAACACACAAGAAGTAAAATACATTTGCACCCGAGTGTAACGCAAAACTTCTCCCCTCACTATAGCGAGGAAACTACAACGCAAAAAATGCGTTTATCACTGTTTCCAGTAGTTCCACAGGTGGTAAATCATCTTTATTACTAGATTCACCTACTTTTATCAATTTTAAAGCAGTTAATTTGACTTTATTCAAGATCAAATTACTTTACCCACTAGTGGATAAAATGCGTTTTTACCCGCCGGTATTAAAGGACAAAACACGTGTTTCCGAGTTAGTGAGGGGAAAACTATTTTATTGAATATTTTTCTATTTGTTCTTTTTTTCAAGTAGTCACACTACTATATATAAATTATAAATTTAAATAGATATCATACACGAAAGAAAAAGGTGAGACGTCTAGTGGTGAGGACGTTAGCCGCGTAAACTGAAGACCCGGTTTCGATTCCCGGCTCGGCCACCAGTGGGCCCTGTCGTTTTTTCTTTCGTATGATATCTATTTAAATTTATAAATTTTTGAAATTGTCATATTTTTGCGGGTTCAACTTTCATTAGCCAGACTCTATGAGCATAAATTATAAAAAGAGAAATCAGGGTTTTATGAAAGAAATAAGACGTCAACATTGTTTAAACAATTCAATATTATTTGCATAAATTTATCAGTACATCCACATAGAATGCATTATTAATTTACTTTATAAAATACAACATAAATTCTCGGATAGCGTGAAAATAAACGAAAGAACGACTATAAGATAAAATCTATTTACATTCAGGTGGTTTAAAACACAAATAAACATCGAACATAACAAAACCAGTGCAACAATTAAATAATAAACATAGACACGGGACTTCAACGTGGTAAGGTAATAGTAAATCTAGGTCAATATAATTAATCGTTAGTTATACAATACAAGTTTGTTACAAAAATTATCTATTGGCCTTCACATCACAGAGCTAAAGCGATCTGAAGCGTCGATCGGCACCGGCGTGCCTGCGCCGACCTCGCGGCAACACAAATCCTCTCCGGGAACTTACTGAACGGAAACTGCGCGCCCGTGCGCCGGGCGGCAACTAACAAAAATGCTCGTATGCTGCAATGCGTATGCAAATGTCATCGATGCTCATAAATGCGTCAACGAATCATCACCGAGACGAATTTATATTTTTAACATTATTTCAATACAAACTTTTAAATCCAGCTCATACTATAAGAGTAGAAAAAGTCATGCAAGAAACTGTAAGTCGATTATAAAGACTAGAAAATGCAAACTATAGAACAAACCTCGCGACCCGGTCCGCGCGCACAATGCCCGCACGTAAACCTATAATTGATATGTGGAGCTCCGCAAAGCGATAACGAGGCGACAGGTCGGTCACTGCGACGAGGCGACGATGAACACACGCGAAGTATCTTTATCAAATATCCGACGGCGACGCCCGGCCGCTCGCGCCGAGGTTCAACAATATTACACGTACGTATAACTTAGGACAGTCGTTAGGCCTTATATATAAAATGTACAAGTATTTATTATGGCAGATATCAACAATCAATTTTATATCTATCAATACGACACTGTCAATTTTTACAGAAACGATACTAGGAGATATATACACGCTCCGTCGGGGCGCTCGTCTCACGCGCCGCAGGCGAATGGCACTTCAACACTAGCTCGGCGTCCCGGCGACGCCCGCTCGCACCGACCGGCGACGCGCGTCGGTCGCCCGCTCGGAGATCCAAAGTAATAAACTATAAACTAACGCTTTACCCTCTAAACTATGCTAGGTTCGAATTACAATATCAATAAATATTCCGAGATCTCCGAGCGGCCACCGACGGCGCGCCCATAATATTCATTCGAGGTACCGGCAGCGGGCGGGTCGGTCCGGGCGGGCCCCGTATCGTGACACGTCGAAGGAGATAAAAAGAGTGAGCAAAAGTTTAGAACGGGAAACGGTGCGCTCGCACGGGACGAGCGGCTACTGGTACCCGGGCGGGTCCCACGTGGCCGTCAATCAGGACAGGTGCGGCAGCAGCCAGTACAGCGCGGCCGCCAGCAGCGGCAGCAGCACGGCCAGCAGCGGCGGCGGCAGGCGCGGCTTGTGCTGCAGCGCGGCCAGCTGCTCGGCCAGGCGCGCGCGCTCGGCGCACACCGACGCCCAGCTCTCCTTGGCGCGCACCAGCTCCTCCTGCAGCGAGTGCAGCGCGCCGTTGGCCAGCTGCGTCGCGAGCCGCTCCTCCTCCTCCTCCTGCGGGCGCGAGGTCGCGGCCGGCTCCTCGGGCGTGGTGTCGATCTCGGTGGCGACCGACTCGGTCTCGTCGTCGTCGTAGTCGAGGCGGAACATCTCGTCGATGTCGGCGGAGATCTCGGTCGCGTCGGCGGAGTGGTCGGCGGGGCGGTCGGTCTCGACGGCCTTGTCGGCGGTGGTCGCGGTGAGGGAGCGCGGCTGGTCGGAGTCGTGCTGGCGGGAGAGGCGGTCGATGGCGGCGTCGCGCGCCTGCAGGTCGGCGCGCAGGGCGGCCACGTCGGCGGTGAGGTCGTCCACGTAGGCGCGCGTGGGCCGGAAGGCGAGCTCGGCCTGCATCCACGCCGCGCTCGATGCGAGCCGCTGGATCTCGGCGAGGTTCGCCTCTTCTACGGCGGCCGATCTTTTCAACTGGGCCTGCGAGAAATAAACAATTTTTTTTGAATACTTTTAATTAAGCTTATTAATTTACAACATTACGTACAAAATTAATAGTTATTTATTACACAAGACGGATGTTAATTAAAGTACTCTAAAATACTGTAGAGGGGTACAGGTAGCATATTATGTGACATAAAAAAACACTCTCACCCAAGAATTTAACCGCATATAAAATAGAAAAATCTCCTTTATTTTTATGGGTTTTCAAGTAAAACTTTATTTATTTTTATGTCGGGCATAGCGTCGTATGTATACTTTTTTGCTCAGAAAACCGCTGTTTTTGCTCAATCAGATCAATTTTGACAAATCGCACTTTGCGAAGTAGGAAGCTCACCGCTATATATCTTATACTTTTAAACGAGCAATTCTTGTATATTTATTTATTTATTTATTTATATATACCGACGATCTCGAAAACCGCTCTAACGATTTCGCTGAAATTTGTTATGTGGGGGTTTTCGGGGATGAAAAATCGATCTAGCGTAGCCTTAGATCCCGGAAAACGCGAATTTTCGAGTTTTCATGAGTTTTTCTTTCGCGTTTGTAAACGTAAAATATGGTCGTTAATTTCGCCGCGCGCGCATTGATTCCGCTTAGCTCAGTCGTACGAGGTCGGTCTAATGCACGCAGATAGATCGTAGGTGTCAGGGTTTCATGCATGAAAAGCGGATCCCGGCCAGAAATTAAGTTTTTTTTTTTTGTCTTTTTTTGTTTTTGTATTTATAAGAGTTTTTTTTATCTAAAGACGTGATATATTAAAATGGAACCGAGCGAAGCTCGGTCGCCCAGATATTAAAGGATTACTAAACGCGATACGGTCGCGTTTAGCATCGGTCGCAACTCAGCAGTCGGTTCCTTTAAGTGGAAAGGATTTTTTTAAGAGGTCGTGAAATCTAGGTCGTAATTTCAACACTCGGCCCATACAAGGGGCGACAAGTCACATAAGCGACTAGACTCGTCCGTATCCTCATTTTAGCTTTCAAAAATGTGAACGATTACGCCGTTCAAGATACGGGGTGCGAAGTCACCCCACCTGCAGGTCGTCGACCTTGGCGCGGGCCTGCAGCAGGTCGTCCGGGCGCTCGGGCGGCGGCTCGGGCTCGGCCCTCGCCTGCAGCAGGTCGTCGCGCACGGCGCGCAGCTGGTCGGCGGCGGCGGCGGCGGCGGCCAGGCGCTCGCGCAGCGCGCGGATCTCGTCGTTGAGGCCGCCCATCACGCGCAGGATGTTCGCGTACTCCACGCCGCCCACCGTCTGAAAATATTCACACGTATTTTTATTTTAAATAGGAATTAAATTAAAAAAAAAAACATTCAACGTCTATATTTGTAACGAACCGAATTCATACCTCTATCCTAAATATAATTTTCCGACTTCTAATATGTTGTCATCGATCGAGATGATTCATCGTTCTGATCGAATGTGTGATGCTCGTTTTAAAAAACACATAGACGGTTTCATTTACGGTAACGCGCAATTTAGTCAAATACGAGCTTAACTCGACTCGACATACGATTTCCAATATGAAATCCTCAGGTACTAACGCTGAGGTAAAAGGCAAGATAGAAGAAGTACTAATATTCGATGCTGCACTAGTATTCGACATGAGCACTTCATGTCAAGTGACAAGATTTAACTTCGTTATTTAAATTTAACCTTTGACTTTAACATAAAATTCCCGATAATACTAGTGCAACGTCGAATACCGTACTTTACGACAATTTTTACTAAAATTCATATACAGGTTTCTGAATGCATAATCATCCTATCAGCCCTTTATCGCCCACTGCTGAACATAGGCCTTTCTTCTAGTACGCCTCTTGCCCCGGTCCTGAGCTAGTCTCATCCAGTTGTGACCCGCAATTTTCCGAATTATATAAACTGTACAAGTAAAATTCCCAACATAAGAAAAATAATAAACTTACTGGAGAGTCCTCAGTTTCGGGCTCGGTGTAGGTGGAGTTTGCGTTGTTGTCGGCGTGCAGCTCGCCGTCCAGCGGGCTCGACGACCCGTCACAGTCCGGCTCTGGAATTTAAATACCGTAACAAACACGACACTTCTAAATGATCATATTCAGTCAGATTTCAACTGAAACAACATTTAGTACCGAAAACCCAACCGTCGGGTATTTTATTATTTCTTTGTCAGGTCGGACGACCCGATAGTCGGAGTTCACAGGATAATATGACATACACTGCCGCTAATAGCTGGGTCCACACTGACCGAGCAGCCTCGCGCGCAAAACGTACGTGTCATGTGCACACGTCTGCCTCGCCCGAAACAATTTTCTCGGCAAGATGGCGGCCCTCTAGTCAGCTGTTTAAAATAGTTTAATTCTAGGTAACGTTGTGTTTATTAATTATCGTAAGAATGGGACTCGATTGACACAGAAACGTCTTCGAAAAGTCAGGCATTATGAGATTCAGACGGTTCGACATTATTGAGTTTTTAACACTACACATTTGGTAAATGAGTGAAATGAAATTATGGTCAACAAAACCGAGGCTCATTTGGGCAGAATGTATGCGGTGTGTCAGCGTACCGTGGTTGAGCCTCTGCTGCTTCTCGTCGTCGGTGCAGAGGTCGGGCGCGCCGGTCTTGTCCTCGCCGCTGCCGCCGTCCTCGCCTGTGGATCCGTCTGACGCCTCATCTTTTTCTGAAAACAACGTGTTTTTGTAATCAATCTGTATCACAATACATTGATTTAGACTAACACGATTTGCACTCATAATTTTAGAACAAAACGGGACTTAATCGCGTAAACACTTACATTTATATTCGCGCGGCTAGAAGATGTTGATGCAATTCCTCGCCAGTCTACCCGTGACCACGAACATAATGTGATGTTCGAAACGTCGGGCCAAATATAAATGTAAGTGTTTACGCGATTAAGTCCCGTTTTGTTCTAAAATTATTAATCAGTATCACCATGTGACTGAGTAACAACCAAAGGCAAAACCAAATAAAAGAGCATAAATGGTCGATACCCATGAAGGATACTAAAACTAAAGTATTAAGTAAATATCTAAATTATAACTAGGTACATAATATAAATTTAAGAATGACGTATTAAATATATTGTTGGAAAATAACAGATATAATACATTTCAACCAACGGATAACTGTTATTGGCCTAAGACTATGTAAAAATACTTATGTAAGTTGAATATTTACGGCTGTTGTTGTCCTAAATACCAATAAATAAATAAATACATGTAAATGTTAAAATGGCACACTACCTTTGTTTTCTTCGTCGTAAATATTATTCTTCTTCAATATCAATTCGAATTCTTTCGCCGATTTCCCCTCTGCGGATACCGCTTTAATGCCGACCTGTAAACACAATTTTAAACCATCAATAAACAACACTTATTGTTACACCATTGTATGGTATTTCCATTAATATCGCGCAAGAACATTAATAAAAGATTACGAGTATTAAGCATAGGAAATCTTATTTCTGTCCAGGGCGTTTGACGATTGATCTCAGTGTTGCGGCAGCATCTTGTTATTAGTGTAGTGCGGCTTGGCCTCCGCTGGCTTGTTGCCAGCACATGTCAGAGCTAAACGTGTGTGACATGTGTGTGTGACTGTGTGTGACATAAGGGCCCACCTTGTTGAGCAGGTGTTGCGGGAGTAACATCTTGATGTAGTCGGGCAGCGCGCGCACGGCGTCCTCCAGGGTGCCGGTGCGCTTGGCCTCCGCTAGCTTGTTGCCAGCACATGTCAGAGCTAAACGTGTGTGACATGTGTGTGTGACTGTGTGTGACATAAGGGCCCACCTTGTTGAGCAGGTGTTGCGGGAGTAACATCTTGATGTAGTCGGGCAGCGCGCGCACGGCGTCCTCCAGGGTGCCGGTGCGCTTGGCCTCCGCTAGCTTGTTGCTGTCCGTGCTCAGCACCAGCATTTTGGCTTCGCCGTTTTGTACTGAATACTGAAATTAGAAAAAATACGTATTGACTGAAAATGTTAACCTTTATGTATTATACTTTATTGTCCAATAAGTACAAAACATGTACTTGTAGCGGACGTCCATCGACGAATTGGGGAGTTTTCAGATTCAGATTCTAAAGAATTTGAGCAGTGTGCAACTGTGCATTGCGGCGACTCGCATAAATATTTGCATGTTATTTAACGTGGACGCTGCGCGTACGATCTTCTTGGGCCCAAGGACCCAATGATCGATCAATATTAAAATTATTAGGTACTCCACCTATTTAAATAGATTTTCTTACATAAGATTTCTTAGTTAGGCGGCGAACTCGCATGCGATTTTAGTTATAGTGCGGAATTTTAAGGTCAGATAATGCACACCAACGAAATACTCAATACGGGTAAGTGTGTCATAAGGAGAAGTGTGTCATAAGGGGAAGTATGAACTCGCAAAAACACCTGTGACAATGAGTAAAATGGTCAAATGTCAATCGCCAGACACACATATCCGTATTGACCTTACTAGTACTGCAATGTGTTTTCGCACTGCGTAAATGTGGGCCGTAAGGTTTGATATTATAGTTAAGGCTTGAGCAACTGCAGTACTCACAGCGAGCGGCAGCTGGTTCCTGGCGGCGAGCTCGCGCTCCTCGGCGGCGGCGATGGCGAGGCGCGCCGCGCACATCTTGCGCTCGCACCGCGCTGCCAGCTTCTACAAATTGCAATTATTTTTTTTGTTAACAGATGTATACGAAATGTAAACGGTAAGGTCATGGACTTTCAATAGGGACTGAGCTCACACTTTTTTTGCCATACTAAATTGAAGTTTATCACCGGTGCCGAAGGGCGTTCTTATCAGACTAGTATAAGTGTGTCCACATGAGAGGGTCAAAGTTGGGGCTGGTGTCCCTCTCGCGCGTGTGACCAGTGTTAAAGAGATTACTATAGTAGTAGTATTTTTACCTGTATGATAACTAAGTTTATAAAATTCTTAAATTATTTTTGTATTATATCGAGGCAAGGATATTAATACCTTGTAACGAATTGGTAAGTCATTATTATGAAGACATAAAACCAAAGATTTGCGCAATTAAAAAAAACCTTTAATTCGGTATTAGTAGATTTGGTAGTAACTTTGAATATTGACTGGTGTCTCCAAATAATGACAGTGATGACGTCATTCAAATAATTTTGACAGTGGCAATAAGTGCGAGAGGGACACCAGCCCCAACTTTACCCTCTCATGTGGACACACTTTTTGGCCTAACAACTCAATCTAGCTTAATAACATATAAATCTATGGGTAAGGTACAGTCAACCAATCTGAATCCTAGGCCACTGTGAACCCTCTCACAGTAAAAGTCAGTCACTGTTAATACTGCTATAGCAAATAAAAGCACGGTGTCAATACGACAGGGTTCTAGAGTGGCCTAGGATTCTAATTGACTGTACGAATAATGCTACCGTTTAGCTACGCGGTTTTATTAGACCACCATTGATGTATACATATGCGACATTTCCCAGCAAATAGTAATACCACTTCGACAAATCTACACAAATGTCGAATGCAATCGTAAGTGTAATCAAACACACAAATTAGTGTAAAGAGATTTTATCAAGTCTACAAGGTTTTGATAAAATCAAGTTCGCGTGTTCATTGAACAAACACTAGTTTCGTTTACTGAAAGGTAAAACAATTTTTCCTTTTAACACCTGTTGCAAAGTAAGAAATAATTTAGGTCTAAAACAAGTAACGAATTTAGTGAGGATCCATATTATGGACATATTCGGTATCACGTTCAGATTAGGCTGTTCTAGTAACGTTGCGGTCTCCCATCCGCGCCACTCAAGATATCTATCTCCTCGAGTGTACGCACGGAGTACGAGTACGCACGAATTACAAGTACGCTCTTGCAACTCAGCCATGGCGTTCTTAGCAGCAAGCCGTAGCGCAGCGTTATTCTCAAGTAATGTTTCCTGCAGTTTCCTGTCCGCACCACTCTGGTGTCTCCTTCAGTACTAGCTGTTATTCCCTGTCTATTGGTATGAAGCATCTCTGTCGCTAGTTGACTCATAATAATGTTAGTGTGAAGTACGCACCTGCAGCTCGGCCGTAGCATTCTTGGCGGCAAGTCTCAGCGCTGCGTTGTGCTCTAGTAACGCGGCGGTCTCTCGTCCACGCCGCTCTAGTGTTTCTTCGAGTGCTAGTCGTTGCTCGTGAGCGGCTCGAAGGCTCTCTGTTGCCACCTCCTGTAATCACATAAGGGAGAGTTAATAACATGTTGTTACTTATGAATGACTATGTAATAACTCAATAAGAGCAATCTTTAAATTGCGAGCATGGTCTCGAGCGTGTGCCCCGCACGAGGGGGCTCGCGACCAGCTCCACGAGAGGTTAGTGAGCTAGTGACCTGGTAGTTCTTCTTGTCGTGCAGCAGCTGGGCCACGTGGGCGGCCTCGGGCTGCTTGCCGGCCGCGAGCATGGTCTCGAGTGTGTGGACGCGCATGAGCAGGCGCTGCTCGCCCACGAACAGCTCCCAGGAGGCGCGCGCCTCGGCCTGCGTGCGCTGGACGCACTCGCGGAGCGCTCGCAGACGGCCCTCGAGGGAGGCTTCACGCTGGATCGCTTCCTGAAATGTAACGACAGGTTACATTAAATACGTAGTTCAACCTTGCACGGCTCACGAACGTACTGAGTATTCGTAGAGTCATGCAGACATACACGAGTGTCATGGCCTAATGCTATCAAACATGGGTTTTATTAACAGTGATAATTTTGTACTTAATATACCTATGTTCCGTGCTTCCGCTGCGGTTCGTAAATTTCTTAATAAATTGGCAACGTTTCAACATTTTCAATGTCCCTAAATCGAAAACCATTTCGAGATATACGCCTGTAGATCACAAAAATATATTTTTTAATATTTTTTTTCCATATTTTTTGTAAAAAATGCTTAAAAATAGTATAATTTCGGAGTTGCCAATATAACCAAAAAAATCTTCCGGTTGGGATGTCACTTGAGTTTGACTGTGACACTTATCACCGCTCGTAGTATGGAGATTAGAGGTAAGGAGCGAAAGCTTTATAAGTATATAGACAGGTGGCGCTGCAATTGCAGGTACATAAGGGTTTGACACGTAATTTTTCGACTGTTCTATTTTGACAGATTTCCTTCCTTATACTTCTACATTCCATAGCTCGTAGTTATTCAAGAATATTATATACCATGGATATTGCGTGCTGAACATTACGTTGAAGCCAGAAAATTTGACCTTGAATTACGTCACGCCGGTCTTGCATCTCTTTCTTTAGGGTGTCCATGATTCATAGTGTCCATGAGTCCAGCATACATTAGGGATATCCCGCGGAATTTGACGTATTACGTTTATACGACTGATTAATTTTGTAACTTATTAAATTCAAATCCGATCAATTGTTTTATCACGAAAGTGAACATCCATCCTCACAAACTCAAAAAGTAAGGTACATTAGGGCAATTCCGAAAGTCGTCTAATTAGGAAAGTCGCATAGAAATCACCATTATTTCCGTCATATTTCGGAATTATCTGAACATTTCTGTCATTCGGAATTACTCTAATGCACCTTACTAATTTGTCAACCGCCAATAAGGTCCATTTCTATACCACTCTGCAGTTACTTTGCCTTACGCCACAAAATACGGTACAGTTTTTACCAGTGGTAAACTACTGGGATTTTTTTTTCAGAACCGTTCCAGAATAAGAGCGTGGTGAGTGTTGCAACACGAGGCTTAAAATATAACTTTTCTTTTACTGACACCTGTATTTATTAAAAAATGTTTCAGTCACTTTAAACTATCACAATAATATTTTGGTAGTAACTACTGGGAAAACTAATCCCTAAGCTATCAACCCCCGGTGTGGTAATTAACAATGTGGGGAAAATCCCAGTAGTTAGGACAGGTAAAAACTTGGTGGTAACTAGTGGGAATAGCCACAAAAATATAAGGGAAGTATTTGTCAATGGGGAAATAATGAAATACTAGGACGTTTTAAAACAGTATCTTTATTTTTAAGCGCCGCCCCAAATCTCAAGGAATGTGGTTCTCAATTCGTACGTATTTCAATTCTCTTCGCATGTATATATATATATATATATATATGTATCTCAATTTAATGTTTATGCCACGATATCTCCGTCGTTACTGGACCGATTTTTAAAATTTCTTTCTGTGTCATAATCTTCAGGCTTAAAGTGCAAATCTGCAAATTGTCGAACGCTCTGAAACATTTCCTTTTATCGGTACAATCGACAGCCAACGCTGCCTCCTTCCTTCATCTTTTGGAACACTGAAAAGTTTAATATTATTCATGTTAATTGTAAAGACATAAACAATAAAGTTGGTATTATTATACTGTGATATGAACTATGAACATAGAAACCGTACCAAGTTGATAGATTTAGCTCCATTCAATAAGAGTAAATACCATGCAAGAAAAAGATTGGTCACCCTAGTCGTAAAACCACACATAGCATTATTTTTCTTTAAAGGTCATATTTATCGTTCTAAACCTATTCGTGGGAATTTTGATATAATTTGAGACAATGAAACCAATATAATGATAAGAACTAACCAAGATTACAAGCAAAATAGAAGAAAATTTATTGCCAGCGAGGTTTATGAACATTTTGGTAAAATAAGTACTTACTTGTGAAATTTTACGTCGGATTTCGGTTTCCATTTACTTCCACAATGGTTCACTATGCAATACATAGCGCAGAACTTAAGTAAATCGTCGAAAAACGTTTATTTCGCAAAATAAATATCTGAATCGGTGAATGACTTTTGACAATTCTGACATATCGGGCATATTTTTTTATTATTAGTGTTCCCATAGTACGCAGGAGGTAAATACCGGAGAAATAAGGTTTTTGATTGAGTTTTTTTTCGTATAATACAAAGAAAAGTAAGTCAATTTGATTGAAGAATGTTTTATACGTTTTTTTTAGTAACTAATCTGGCAATACATCACAGTGTCGGAAAGAGATAGAACATAGGAGTAAAGGTGAATGAACCTGGCTTCAACTCATTGGTCGGCACGCAAAATCCATGGTATATAATATTCTTGTAGTTATTCAATATTTGTTGACAGTGACACTTGACAGTCAGATATCTCGGACTGTTTAAGCTGACTGTTAAAACTTTCTTTTTAGGAATGATTTTGTCGTTTTCTTAGGTGTATGAAACAACACATGGCATCATTAAGTTGAGTCTTGACGTTTGTAACTTACGCTCTTTCTGCTCGAAGTAGTATTATAAAGGGATTTAAGCGCTAAAATAGCAGTTTTTTTGAAAAATAAAAAATACGTGTATCTTTTATTATTGATTTGTTTCAGACCAAACAATAAAAAGTAGTAAACTATATAGTAGTGTGACTACTTGAAAAAAGAACAAATCAAAAAATTTTCAATAAAAATAATTTGATTTGTTCCCTAGTTGTAATAAAAAGTAGTACTCAAAAATATGAAATGTTGTCAATTCTTAATAAATATTGTAACTATTTTGAAATAAAATCGAATACTACAGCTCATAAACGATTAATTCAAGACGAAACAAGAATTTACGGAATTGTGTTTGAGCACATAAATATGATAACTGTGACCTGTGACTTCGATCTATAAGCACTATTTTGAATTGTTTACTAATGAAATAATTAACTTAGACAGCATATAGACGACAAATACAAACCAAAAGCTAACCAAAGGCCGTATTCTCAAGCGGTCTACGTAATTTACATATTTTATTGTGATTTACACCCATTCTGTCACGCGAACTTTAATTTAGGTGATTCAGTCTACTTCAATATTATTATACCTACATGCGAAAATGTACGCGTTCTGTTGGCCTTGTTTCACAAAATAATAAAAATAAAGCAAATATTAAAAAAAAATATTGTAGTGCATTGTATATGTACAAATACCTATATATCAAACTAGTAATTTTCATAGGTAGTTTATAAAAATGACCATGTCATGATTTACTTTACACCCATTCAGCTAAAGACTGCGCGCTTTATCGAGTCAGAGCGACTTGATCGCATCTTTAGTTGCAAAATACTCAATGATATAATATTCCATAAAAAAGTAACGGAAAACAGGAAAAGATCAAGGTATTGTACAATATCTTTGACTATTCATTTGATTGTGCCTGGTTTTAGACTAGAACGAGTATTACCAGTTCCGATAGACCGGCGTGGCGAGCTAAGTCAAACAAAGTATATCGTGTCATTTACGAAGACTCGTGCTTTGGTCCGTAATTCCATACGATTAAAGGTTAGATTTGACAAGTCTGCGAGTCCTCGTGAATGGCACGAGCTATATAGACGATTTGTTGTAAATGCAAAACTCGAACAAAATGTTCACTTGGCACTTCGTAAACGCGATAACATTTTTTTTTTGTTTTTGCAACCGTCCTAGAAGACTACAAAAATTACAATTTACAGACTTTACTTGTGTAAATGGAGCTGTCTGATTGAAATAATTTCCAGGTCTTTATGAGAACGAGAAAGAATATTAACGATTTGCCTTAAGTCGAAACATACGCGACCCATTTTAGGAACTTGGATCTTTGTAACCCTGGAAACTCATACCAAAGAGGATCGAGTATTATAGAGAGTTACTGTCAAAGTAAAATGTGTAATCACAGTGCATAGACTGCCATCTCTCGACACAAGCTTAAAACTTTTGAACCTCAGTTTTGACAATTTAGCCCATATTCTTAGCTTGTAAACCACATGTGTTAAAATGTCAATTATTAATATTAGCGCCAGCTAGCCGAGCGTCCCCCGAAGGTGTATCGCCATCTAGGTCACCGTACCTTTTCTGTATGGTTTTCAGGTACGTTTTTTTCTTAGACTTTATCTGTCTTTACGGAGTTACATATGTCTTTGCTCATACTAAATAACAATATCGATGCAAGGGAAGCCGCTATTCCGAATTCGGTAAACAAACGAGTCCTGTCCTTGAAGATGTAACATGATGTAATTAAGTGTAAGCCACAACTGCCATATTACACCACGCAAAAACGTGTAAGAAACTTTATACTTGTGGGTTTCTATCAGAATAGGTATGCTTCAAGCTCGAGTACTTTTCCATCTGAAATGCCCACAATATTTCGGATAAAAAGGACCATGTTGCACATGATGCATAAGGACGCTTCTGTGAGTAAGTAAAGACATATGATCGACGTAAACAGCACCAAATCTCAGGCCTATTTGTTGAAAATTATCAACGCCGTTAATAAGGAATTCATAACAATAAACTCGGTGCCGTAACGGTTGACATATCAGTAGATATTGTTTATTGTTTTCTGGTAAACAATTGCGTGTCTATTCGTAGATTCGTACTTATACAGTTCATATCGTATCACATCCGGTTTTAACACATTTTTTTGTTTTAATGGTACTCACGAATAAAGTTTAGTTTTAGCTCCCGACATTAGAGCATGGCGTTTTCTCGTAGTATTAGAGAAAACAACTAGGAGATAACCTTTATTCTCAAATAACTAGTTTTTAACATGAACCTTGCCGGAGTTTGCCATTGGGATGTAATGCGTGCGTCAGTTGACATCTTTGGAGGTCAAAGGATAGCAGTTGTACGCGCGTCGGTTGATGTCTCTGGCGGTCACAAGGTTAAAATATGAATGAAGTCGTTCAGCTGGTACAGCTCCTTGAGTTGAAGCGGCGTTGTCAAGGAGGGCTTGAAGGATAGCTTCGCCTCTTTGTAATCGCGATGGAACAGCTTGGAGTAGCGCGGCCACAGGGAAACCATAGGAGTAAACACTATGTACCTGCACGAAGTTGTTCAGCTGGTACAGTTCCTTGAGGTGCAGCGGTGTAGTCATGGTGGGGTTGAAGGACAGCTTCGCCTCTTTGCCATCGGGGTGGAACAGCTTGAGTAACGCGACCACGGGCGGGAACGTGTTCTGTGGAACAAAATGTGTTTAAAGAAAGCTTGATTTGTACAGAGGGATTATTAAAATCAGTATATGCAGTGTCTCTCAAGCTTCATTATATGTTTGCCCGAACTATTATAAGGCGTATAGCTAAGTCGGTACTTTTTTTTTGCTTTAGTGCAATCAGTGTGATGCAAGTAATTCATGGACACTCGAAACACCAGAAGTGTTGGAGATGCGTTGCCGGCCTTTAAGATGGGTGTAAGCTCTTTTCTTGAAGGTTTGAAGGTCTTATCGGTCCGGAAATACCACTGGCGACAATTCATTCCACAGTTTATTTTTTTATCCATTTATCTAATCATTTTCTTTTTACCTTGCATTATCTACCGGAGTAGATAGTAGTATGCAAATTTTTCAATACATCCATTTATAGGGACGTTTTCACGAACGAACGAACGATCTGACTACGAATGTTCAATAATTACGATATAGCAAGTAATTAAAATTTTACAAATAATGGTATTACGTGTTGTATTCAGTCGTAAAATATGCTTCATGGGCAGCCTGCATACAAAGTTTCAAACTTTACATTGACAAACTACACCAAGAAATATCGTTCAGATATTAAACATAAACGCAAGAGGATGATAAATGTAACCGCGAATACGCAACGCATGCTAAATAAAGGCACCTTGCCTTAGTTAGCCTACAATGTAAATGTAGGCCCTAGTACTAACTAGCTTGTTTACAGTGTACTAAATGAGAGAAAGGCGTTAAATGGAATCCTAGTGCATAATCATTGCCTCAGCTGGGTCGTTATGTTACTAACCGCTATGTCACTTGTCACGCGATACGCCATCACATTACTCGCATCGCATTGCATTGCAACATTTGCAACTAATTCGAAAGATGCGGGTATTAGGAAGCGGGTTCGGTGCCTGCGGACACCGAGCAGGCAAACATACATTTCATCGAATCCGATTTGCAAACTACTAGTCACCTAGATGGCATAGAATCCTTGCATACATTTTAAAATCTGTTCGATACAGGGCAGCAAAACGCGGCGTAACTTAAGTCCCACTTTTATATTTTACTCGTGTAATGTGGAGGAATAACTGGTAAATATTCACAAACAGTGTGTCAGACATAACTCAATGGACAATTACATAGTTATCAAAAAGTTTTTTGTTCTAAAGTACTGAGAGTTTGACTATCTAGTCTCTCGCGTGATAAGTATCTACTTATCACGCGATTGTAGGGTAGCGGAAAAGTTCTAAAACTTCTTTATTTCTTATTAGCAATTAACCCCAATATAGAGCGTAGAATTTATTGAAATTATGACTTAAATGTCATTCCTATACCATTTGGTTCCTACTTGAGTTCTTAACGATACACGTGGAGCTCTACAGAAGAATGTTTCTGCATAAAATCTGACTGATAAGGAAAGAAGCTACTTCCTTATTAGCGGCTCCGAGAGCCAGTGTGATACTTCCATTTATATGACAAAAACAAAGATCTGTTACGAATGTGTTCTGTTGGCTGTTTCCGTGGGAAACAAAGCGCGTAGTTGTAGTGACAACCGTTCGATGTAGCTCTAATTGTTCGTGTAAATAGATAGGTAACTACTAACTAGCATTAATACAGATAGTCAGAACAAGTTTATGAAGTCTGAACAACACTTGATGAAGTCTCAGGGTTGACTTCATTGAAATGAATCCCCTCTAAAAGACTAAAATTGGTATTGCAGTACCAAACTAACACACAAGAACTTACTAAAGTATAAATAACTAACGCATGGCTAAATTAATTCCATCAATAACCAGCCAGAGCGTGTCTGAAGAAATTACCAGTCTATATAATTTATGAAGTCTCTCGCATTAGCGATAAAAAATGTATATACATGGTAGCGGAAATGTCGTTGAATTATGTGCCGCACGTTATCGAACTCCTATACTATCAGAACGTAGGAAACCGGCGAATCAGTTATTAATACGGCCTAATTTTGAACAGAGTTATTTTAGAGGAATAAAAAATACCTAAATGTAGGTAACCTAAACATAAAACCGTCAAGTGGTAATTAGCGATAAGTATAACACTGACATTCGACATGGTCATATTAGTCATTATCATTATATACCACTGACTTCCGTAGTTTTAGCAAAAGTTACTTCGTGAAAATCAGTCAATTGACACTTTACAGAATATGCATGTACATGTACAGTCAGCTGCAGAGAAAAGTAGACCCCTCTGCATACAAATTTGTATACAAGGGGGTCTACATTTCTCTGCAGCTGACTGTACATTATACAGAATATGAATACATTAAACAAGCATAGTAAATAAATCATGATATTTGTACACGAGGTATTTGAAGACTTCTTAAACACAACAAACACAAGACTAATTCACGAGTCCTCTGCTTGTGTTGTGACCCATTCCCGAGATGCTCTTTTACACCTTCACCCTCTTTAAGTTAAACCCCGTATCTGATATCGAATTAAGTGAAGCTGAAGAACTGTTGATTCTGACTTCAGCTGTCTTTACATTGAATGCGAATCCCCGCGCGCTGCTTCGGTGTGCAAGCGGGACATACCTACTGGTCCTACTGTACCTACACTATACACAAGTAGTGTACCTATAGTCGACACCAGAGCCTACCGCGAAAACAACGAGAAACTTTTTATTTAATGCTTGATTTTCAACGAACGATAGTTCAATTCTCATTTTTCTTGGTTGACCTCCAGTTGAAGTAAGTACCATATATTACCTTTTCCGAATTGGTAGCATTCTCAACGACGGGAATGCCAAATTGGACCACGTCCCCGGAGAACACCTCGTGCGGCTCCTGCTCCTTGGATATCGAGCACCGGTTGTTGTTGATGAACGTGCCGTTGCTGCTTTGGTTGTCCTGTCAACAAACAGATGCTAGTCAGAAATGTAAACAATGGATGGCCAGTTTTGTGTCGCGAGGTTTAGATTATGACGTAAGACAAGACGTAGTAGTCAGATCAGGCCTACGTCACTCGCTCGCGGTCGCGCGTTAAGTACCTACAGTCCTACACGCTAGCCGTTCATTCGAATGAACAAGTGGCCGAGGGGCGCCACGGGCCCGCCTGTGTAGTCGTGTGGCACGTACCTACTATTCTTCTGAGTTTTACGTAGTAACTTATTAGTATTAGTTAAATAAAGCGTATGTATTTGTCTTTTTGCGGGCAAGTGAGGGATCTGTTACATTAGTAACTTATTAATAATCTGTGACAAGATGCTAAAGGCAACATAGGTAACTAGAAAGCCTCAATTATTACAACTTGCAATCGTTCTTGAAGCATAATAGTACATTACGATGAAAGTGCGTAAAAAAGGAAGTTCGTAACTCGTGTCGATTTAAAACACTCCCTTCTGTCGTGTTTTAATTTATCGCCACTCGTCATATCAGTGGCTCGGCTACTAACTCGTCTAATTAATACTCGTACAGATAGGTCAGATATTGTCGTACAAGTTGCGAGAAGTTTCCAAAAAAGCTTTTTTTTTTCAAACGTTCCTGGAAATTTCACTATAATTGAAACTTTCATTGGACCAACAAGTTACAGATGCTGATAACGATATATGTGACTGATAATTTCCAGCAAAAACTTTGCAAGTCATCTGATCGGATAGTGTTGACAAAACAAACAAGCGGTCACACAAAAGACATTCCGTGCCCGGCGGCTCGATGCCAGATAGCTGAAATTATAGAATGCAATGCAACAATGCTCGTGTCTAATGTCGACCTCCAAATTACGGGCACACAATGGCGCCTTGTGTTGTAGGCTACATTTTGATCGGCAGTTTATGATTTAGTCGTTGTTTGGGTTTTCATAATTGATAATTAAATTACGAATATATGGAATCCTAAAATTAGGCTGTATAACTTCCATCCTTAATAATCCTTATTACGCCAAGCTTCTCCACAATAATTCCGTGAAACCTTATTTTCTGATACTATGTAAGCTATGGGCCAACATAGTAATCCCAGCATACCACATATTTTACGGAAACTTGGAACAGTCTTTAAATCACAGTATAATAAAGAGTACTATCGTACAGTATGGCTATTGGCCACTCCCGCTCCCGCTGAAAGCGAAGCCCACCCCCTCTCGGTTACCTCACAGTTACCGCCTGTCAAAAACGCGAACAGTCAGCCTGTCATATTTCACTCATACAAGCATGGTACGCGTTCACCTACACGAGCTTAGACTGTGTGCTAGGAACGCGTCTCTTTCATATATACAAAAAAAAATCTTTCTTTATTTCATATATTTGATCGCCAGTGTCCGAGTTGTGCTTTAAAACTTATCAGCGCAAACGGCTTAGGTGGTCCTTTATAATACCTATTGCAGTGCGTAAAGGAACAGCAGTAATGAAACCTACGTAGTAGTAGTAGGCAACAATTATGCTTTAATAGTAGGTTCTGCTAAGTAATTACTAATTACACAGACGTTTCGTAAACAGGGTTAAGTCTACTTTTCAAGTTATCGCTTCATTCGTAAGAACTCTAAACTCCACAAAGCCGAAACTGGCCATCGCCTAGAAACTGAAGCATAACCTATTAAAATGAAGTCTTGCTCCGTTCGATCATGACCTACTTTTGTACGAAAGTCGCTCTATAAAGAGTGTTGTTCGTATCCGTCACTTCCTTTATAAGTTTTATTATCAGACTTCGGTCAAAAAATGTATGTACGTACAGTTAGCTGCAGAGAGAAGTGACCCCCCTCGAAAATATATTTCTACAGGGGGGTTTTATATTTCTCCAGGCTTAGCACAACTTGCGTTCAATCTTCATACTTGAAGTCGCGTTTGATGTATGGACTCGCGGGCGAGAGCACAAGTTGTGATAGACCGCCTGGAACTGACTGTATATTATAGTGTACATTAACTATTCGCCCTGTTAGATTTCAATGCGCCTTATTTTGTGGTATCTTGGTGGATCTGTTCACTTCATTTCGCTCTTTTATTCTTCATTTAGCCTACAATCGTCAGCTGTTTGTCTTTATTAATGGCATCGAGTCATCATAACGAAATCAAAAGTAGAACCTTGAACGGTTTGAACCACTTCCTTTTTTGGAGGTCGGTTAATAGGTTGAATATACTTCTATTCGGATTCGAACGGAGATATTTTAAATGTTAGAGACTAACGGCCTTATTCATAAAAAGTTACAACCTACTTAAAACGTTGTTGATGTGCCGATGTCAAAAAACCTTATTCATAAACGCACATTAGCGCTAAACAGTACATCATCTGTTGTGTAAATCTTCGAAATTTTAAAATGAGCCCGACCCCAGTTTAACGGGATTTTAGCGCTATAATACAAGATGGCCGCCTCACATCAGCTGGCTTTTGACAGCAACTCATGAACCCTCTGAGACGAGTGTTTGTTGCCTGTTCTTACATTTTCTCAGAAAAATGTATTATGATTTATGTGTAATTAAATTGACAAGCTAAAATTATTATGAAGTGGCGCAAAACCAAAATAATATGTGTTGTGTGAAATGCGAGCTACTTATATACCTAAACTGAAGGAGGTAACAGACTTTTGATCGTGTCGAAGAAAAAGTGCATTATATAGGGAACGAGTTCAGAGGCGAGGTGGCAGAAATAGGTATGTAAACCCTTTAGTTTTCATTACTTATCTACTTGCCGACGTCTCTTATCAGGCGTGCCAGTCCTTTCCATATGTACTTCAAACTTCAAATCGTACTAGATATAGGAAAGGACTCGCGCGTGAGAACGCACGGTTGTGCTAGACCACTTAAATTTAAGTTATTTCTACAACAAACAGGTTAAATATAAGATACCTTAGCTTAGTAAGGTTATATCAAAAGCATAATAATATGGTCTCCACCTGGAGATGAATAACAATCCTATTGTATTTGCATTACAGTCACCCTCATGTTATTACCTGTAGATATATTGCAATGTTTGTTTGATTACCATGCTGCAAAATTATAATGTTGAAATATATAATATGTCATGTTTTGCAGCCTGATGTTAATTAAAAATAACAATTTACTTTCAATATAGGGACAAATCAAATTATTTTATTATAATTATATTTTTATCAGTTTATAATTTACTTTCAGGTAAAAATGTTGTCTGGCAGTAATGAAACTTTTAATGAAGCGATGCAACCTATGCTGGCATGTTACTGGAAAAGTTGTGTCCAATTTGGCCATCAAGTGAAAAAAAGTCATCACAGGTAAAATGTTTGTATTACTTACCTAGGTACCAATTTTTTCCCATATCTCATCGCCAGAGGTTAGCTATTTTCCTACTAATTTATCATATTAGTATGAAAGTAGCTCACCCCGCCGACCATCACAAATAACATAACAACATAGGTAAGTACAATTGTATTTTTTACTGCCACTCAACTGTCCTTTATATTACTCCGGTAATCATTTTATTCTACAATATAATATGCAAAGGAACCTAGCACAAAAATGTATGGTTTAGGTACATTTTACACTCATGGATGTACCTATTTGTATATAATTTTATATTTTACCTGAGCTTCCTTTAGTATTAATTTTCATTTAGCCCGTCCCTGTCACATTTGACTTGCTGCCATGCATCGGGCAAGGACAAAATGGAATGGAATGTAAGTAAAAATAGAATTGCTATGTCCTATTAAATTTGCAATAATAGATAAATGATTACTGCCTACTCACTTCACTAACCAACTGGAGTGAGTTCAAATGACATTTTTACATAAATTTTTCATATAAAAAATGTATGTAATGTAATGTACATTTCAACTGGGCAAATAAAACAAATCATAATGTTTATTTAGGAAAATTAAACTAGACTTTCCTCTTATTAAAAATATTTATTTACATTTGCTCAAAATCATGGTAGTTTATAGTTTTCATTTGTTACAGTTTGCTGCCTCCCTCTGCTGGCTCGGCCCCAAGCTGAAGATGGAATTGTCAGAATCTGAAAAAGACACATCAGACATAAATAAAATATTTTTAATGAACATGTTTTTCTTTCATTTCTTGCTATTTATGTGATAGTCCTAATTTTAATTATAGATTGTACTAGTAAGTAAATTTATTTAAGAAGAAACACAAGTTTTACATATTACACGGGCAATGTCCGGTGGACAAGTGCCCAAACTAGGCTAGGAGTGTTTACTCCACAGTACAGAAGACAATCTTATTAACTCTCTTTATATAGCATGATTTATAATAACATAGATAACCTAAAAATTACATTTTAGTTTTGTTCATGAGTAAACTACATCAAGACACGTATGTACCTACTAGCTTTTGCCCGCGGCTTCGCTTAGAAAGTGGAAAAAAGTTGCCTATGTCACTCTCCATCCCTTCACCTATCTCCACTTAAAAAATCACGTCAATTTGTCTCCGTTTTGCCGTGAAAGACGGACAAACAACACTTTCCCATTTATAATATTAGTAAGAACAAAATAACCACAAGCAGGTTTGATTTATTACTATTAGAGTAGGTCTAGGTATCGTTATCGTTCAACTCAAGTTCATACAAACATGACTGACAAGGGGTATCGTTATCGTTCAACTCAAGTTCATACAAACATGACTGACAAGGGACACTACTCGCACCATTACAACAGTGTATATTAAGAAATAAATATACAAGTGTAAGCTTACCTGGTTTGTCTTCATGGATCATAGATGAGGATTATATTATTGTCAATGTTGGAAAGTTAAGAAAGGCTCACAACGCGCGGATTGTATCAATTGTATGGTGGTCGCCGGTCGCCGGTCGCCGAGGTTAAAATAAAATCGCCCGTCACACGATCTTTATTTATGAATGTGCCACAGACGCTATTCCTATTCAAATATTAATACGAATTCAGATCACAGGTTAAATAAAACAATAAAACCATCCATCTAGTTTCTAAATTTACGATTTCCCTTCTAGAGCGGCTGTCAAATGGCTGTCAAACTTTTTTTTAATGTAGTGTTCAGCCACGTTTTTGTCTATGATTTGTCAATAATGCCAACATAATAAGCCTAAACAGTTCATCAAGTGCAAATTAGTTAAACCACCGCTAAAATGGGTTTATGAATACAACCTCATAACAACCGTGCAATAAGCCTAAACAGTTGTTTAACTAAAACGTACATCATCAACGATTTAAGGATTTTTTATGAATAAGGCCGTAATAAGTTACCTAATTTTGTGTTAAGGTTTAAGGTTGAAATGGGTGAGAAGAAAAAGTTAATAAGAAAAAAATATGTTTTTGTATTATTTAAAAAAAACAGCGCTTGAATAACAGAGTACACAATAATATCAATAACTGTATGAAATGTATAATCTCATTAGTCATTAATCACATTAACATTAGTCATGTTTGTTATAGTGCAGTGCACTTACACCATTCTTTCTCATCAATGTTATAAAAGACAGAAACCGTAACAAATAAAAATGCCAATGTATTTATCAGACTCTTTTGTCCATCAATAAAACACCTAAATCACAATTGAGCAAAGATCATAGCCATTATTCTATACAAATCGAGGTTTATTCCGAATAATGTCTATAAAGCCCAGCGATGCAAGACCGTGTCATAATCATAATCGCCAAGTTAATCTGCACGACATCGCGATTACATCGCCGCGATCACTCATCCCACATGAAGTGAAGCGTTGTAATAGAGCCTTGAACGGGTTAACTCTCACTGATTTCCGCCTACGGCCTCTGCTTGTGTTGTTGATACCTACTCAGCGAATCGTCTATGGATATCCGGAATAAGGGCCCTTTTTACATAGTGGTATTACTGACCACGATATGATCATTGTGGGAATAAATACATCCCGTACAAAAGCAAAGCTAAAAAATAGCTTCATTAACAAAATCGATTATAACGCATTATCTGAAGAATTAAAGGCAATCGATTGGAGCAGTGTTTCTAGCTTTAACACAGTGAATGAAGCTGCTAAAACATTTAGTGATTTATTCTCGGCTGCTCAGCAAAAACATACTTCCCTCTCCCAAGTCACTAGATCTAAGCTTACATTAAAACCTTGGATGACTCCCGGTCTCATTCGATGTTCCAAACATAAAGATAAACTCCATGCCCAAAGCCGGAAATATCCCAATGATGAAAACCTAAGATCGACCTATTCTCGCTACAGAAATTTTTATATTAATCTACTACGAAAGCTAAAACAGGAATATGAATCAAAAGAGCTACAAAAGAATAAAAACGACCCGCGTAAATTATGGAAAACTATAAAAACTATAACATACAATAAGAAAAACCCACAAAACCCTGTAGAACTCACTAAAATTAAAAACTCGATCACTGACTCTTTGAACCATTGTAATGAGTATTTTTCAAAGGTCGGTCAAACTCTGGCAAATAGTATTCTTACAACTGTGAATAAAACGCAAGACGAGCTGGCACGTACTACTACTGTATGTAAGTCTCCGTCTCTATCACTATTTTTATCCCCTACCGATGAGGCTGAGGTAGAATCTATAATAATTAATCTGAGATCGGATAGTGCACCGGGACTCGATGGTATCACAAATCGCCTTCTGAAGTCAGTAAAAGATTCAGTCTTGCCCCCACTCACTCATATATACAATCTGAGCTTGGCCACGGGAATCTTTCCAGAAGATTGGAAGGTCGCGACAGTTATTCCGATACACAAGACAGGAGACAAATCTTCCACGGGTAACTACCGACCAATCTCTTTGCTTGGAGTCTTTTCTAAGATTTTGGAGAAGATAGTCAGCAAACGTTTAACTCGGTTTATAGAAACAAATAATTTGATCTCTGTCAATTTGGCTTCCGAGAAAAGAAATCCACTGGGGATGCTGTTGATTTAATAACTAACTTGGTCTCAAATTACTTAGATAATAATATGGCATGTGTTGGTGTGTTTCTGGACCTGGCCAAGGCCTTTGACACTGTGTCTATTCCAATTCTTCTCAGGAAACTAGAACTGGTGGGAGTCAGAGGAATTGCGTTGAATTGGTTTAGCAGTTACTTGTCAAACCGGACTCAGTGTGTGAAGGTCGGCCGTGATCTCAGTGACCGGGCAACTGTGGATTATGGTGTCCCCCAGGGAAGTATATTGGGGCCAACATTATTCATTATATACATTAATGACATCAAAAATGCCACTACACTCAATGCTGATATCATATGCTATGCAGATGATACAGCCATTATATTCCACGACAACTCCTGGGTCAATGTCGCAAAATTAGCAGAAAATGGTTTAAGAGCGGTGACTAAATGGCTCAACTTAAACTTACTAACCCTGAATGTCACCAAAACAAACTTTATCTGCTTTCACAAAACGAAAGCGTCAGCGCCGTTCGGATTTTCAAATATTCCCCTGCACAGTTGCGATCTAAGTGAGCAATCGACATGTACTTGTATATGTCCGAAAATTTATAGAGCTAACTCCGTGAAATACCTGGGCGTAGTGTTAGACGAAAAACTAAATTTTATAGAACACTTACTAGTTACCGCCAATCGGGTTCGCAAACTAATATACGTATTTAAGTTATTACGTACTTCTGCGGACAAGCGCTTACTAAGAATGGTTTATATATCCATCTGCCAATCTGTTATATCCTATTGCATTTCTTCATGGGGCGGAGCAGCAAAGACATATGTCCTCCCGCTAGAGAGAGCGCAAAGGGCAGTATTAAAAGTCATTCTTAGGGAACGCTCCCGATACCCTACAGCTCTGGTTTACGAGAGCATGGATGTCCTAAGCGTACGTGGACTATTTGTTCTTCAGGCGGTATCGAAGCAGCACTCGATGATTTTAAAATCATCTGAATATGCAGGCTATCTAGAGAAACGTATATTTAAAATTCCAGTGCCTTCAACACAGTCGGTTTTTGCGCATAGGTTTAGCCCGTTTCTCCACCCCTTCATATATAACAAAATATGCAAACTATTACCTCTGCAAGAATACTCTGGCAGAGGAGTACGAAACAAAATTGAAAAATGGCTCAAAACTCTTAATTATGAAAATATCGAGAACTTACTGAGAGTTATTAAATAACACACACACACACACACACACACACATACACACGTACACACACACACGCACGCACACACACACACACACACACACACACACACACACACACACACACACACACATTCACACTTAATCAAGCAGCTCACATACTACTACTGATTTTTTATTCATTTTTTAGCATTCAGTTATATGTATACTTCATCAAAGCTTAATATCGTTGTAATGCATGCTTTATTTTTTAATGATCCTACATTTTTAAATTTCGAGCATTCTTTATGATTTGGTTACCTGCGTGACAGGCAATGCCTAGTGTAGGAACCAAAGCTAACTGATTGTGATGTACACTTATGTTTAAATAAATAAAAAAATAAAAAAAAATAGTACGAAAATCCTGAAGATTGCCGTATCTGATCTGATGGTTTAGTAAATTGTATGTAAACTCAACTAAATTGCATACGAGTTCGCGCACCGTCTAAATCAGCCCTTATTGGTCATTGGTAGCGCGAGGATTTTAAAAGGGGGCAATTAGAACATTATTAAACGATTTCAATATAATATTACTTACAGTAGACAGTTCACAAAACATCTCCACCCCTAGTGTATTGGTATTTTCATAGCATGGAGTCAAAAAAGTTGAATCGTAATAAATATGATTGAATGAAGAATCAATTTGTAAAGTTCGCACCCCTACCTAAGCCGGCCTTCAGGTTATACGAGGTCACACATGCACAACGAATACCTAATAGTATTATGTTCAATACCTAACTTAAACCCCTACTAAAAGACGCAAAGCGCACGGTTCATATTATAAGGCACGGAAAGAAGAGTTTACATAATAATTGGTCCCTTGAGGCGATGGGCATTTCCACCAATACGAATAACAAGCGTGAGCGTGCCGCCGTTGTCTCTATGCTAATAAAATTTACTTACAAAACTGTATCCCCGGATTTAATGCTATGCCGGCTAGCGTTCCGAGTTAGCCTTCAGAGATGTTTTAACTGTTTTGGACTTACTGTTTTTATAATTAAGAACCGTTTTAAATCAAGATCGCGTTATGAAATAAAACTATGGAAACGGATTAAATCGCGTATAATGAATTTAAAATACATCCCGACGTTTCGAACACTTTACAGCGTTCGTGGTCAACGGGTGACTGAGGAAAAATTAAAATGTGCAAAAGCTACCCACTTACAAGAAATATTAACGAACCATGACCACAAATAATATAGATTTCTAAGGCAGGTTCACACACTATTAATAAAGCCAGTTATACAATATTCAAAAAATTTTACCATTACTCTGTTAAAAAAAAAAAAAAAATTAACCAATTAATCTACACAAAATTGACAAAGAAACAAACTGCAAATGTCCAACACCATACAACACAAATGCCTCACAGCCTTCGTCGTGCTTGTTCCATTATCAGATGTACTACTGGATCCCAAGCCGGTGGTAAAGTAAAGCCATCCTCTCTATTAAAGTTTGGATATTTCTTGATCTCAATGGCCTCTCGCAACATTCTGGGTATATATCGCTTCTCCTTAGCGAGAACCAGAGGCTTGTCAAACTTTATAGCATGATTGACTTTATCCATGACATGTTCAGAGACTGCAGACCTTTGCCGACGGTGCTTGACATCCGCTATGTGTTCCTTCACCCGTGTGGAGATGCTTCGTTTCGTCTGTCCCACATATGACAGCCCGCACTCACAGTCTAGCCTGTACACTCCCGTGTGTCCACACGGGTGAAGGAACACATAGCGGATGTCAAGCACCGTCGGCAAAGGTCTGCAGTCTCTGAACATGTCATGGATAAAGTCAATCATGCTATAAAGTTTGACAAGCCTCTGGTTCTCGCTAAGGAGAAGCGATATATACCCAGAATGTTGCGAGAGGCCATTGAGATCAAGAAATATCCAAACTTTAATAGAGAGGATGGCTTTATTTTACCACCGGCTTGGGATCCAGTAGTACATCTGATAATGGAACAAGCACGACGAAGGCTGTGAGGCATTTGTGTTGTATGGTGTTGGACATTTGCAGTTTGTTTCTTTGTCAATTTTGTGTAGATTAATTGGTTTTTTTTTTTTTTTAACAGAGTAATGGTAAAATTTTTTGAATATTGTATAACTGGCTTTATTAATAGTGTGTGAACCTGCCTTAGAAATCTATATTATTTGTGGTCATGGTTCGTTAATATTTCTTGTAAGTGGGTAGCTTTTGCACATTTTAATTTTTCCTCAGTCACCCGTTGACCACGAACGCTGTAAAGTGTTCGAAACGTCGGGATGTATTTTAAATTCATTATACGCGATTTAATCCGTTTCCATAGTTTTATTTCATGAGTAACTATCGCGGTAACCGAAGACAATATCAAGATCGCGTTAATTTTGTACATTAACGGTCCTGGGTTCGAATCCCGGTAAGGGCATTTATTTGTGTGATGAGCACAGATATTTGTTCCTGAGTCATGGATGTTTTCTATGTACATATATAAGTACGTATTTTATATATTTAAGTATGTATATCGTCGCCTAGCACCCACAGTACAAGCTTTGCTTATTTTGGGGCTAAGTTGATCTGTGTAAGGTGTCCCCAATATTTTTTATTTTATTTTTTTATTAACAGTACATGAATAAAACTTATGACATACAGGTCATATACCAATAAGCCAGATTGTCTACACTGATATATGTCTGGGACTAAACAGAATCAGGTTTAGATTAGGGCTCGCGGTCGTGACCGTGTATCGTGAACACGTGGCCGTACGTCCGTTGCCGTGATACACGGCAACGGATTTCTGGTTCGTTCGTCACGTGAAATTAGTTCACGTGAAATTAGGGTACGTGAATCCGTGTAGGCGTGACACGAATTCACGTGACACGTCCGATCAGTTCGCCAGCGGCGCGGCGTTGAGTGAAGATACTATCGGATGCAGTCTCTGAGAGATATGAATAAAAATGTATCGTGAGTTTTCTTATGCGTAGCTCTTAATTATTTTTCAATTAAATTTTATTTTTAATAGTATGGTTTTTCAAATATTAATATTCAAATATAACCAAACTATAAAATATCCGGGGTTTTCGATGGGCTTATTTTAAAAGTGGTTATTAAACTTATTAAAACCCCAACGACATCGGTAGGTTACCTTTTATAAGGGTAACTGCTTGATTTAGTAACCGTTTGAGATAAGTAGAGTTAACTTAATTAACCTCTTATGAAAACAAACCCCAGTCATTTCAGTTATTTATTCTACCCATGGTTTTCAACAGTTGTAATTCGAAATTCAACTTATTATTATTAACCACTATGTTGTTGAGTCATAAAATATCATAAAATATTTCGTCGTCCATTATTAAGTAACGTGACATCAAAACAAGTTTTAAATTTCGATAAAATATTTTCTCGACAATTACTTAGGTTGTCCAATGTCTCATTCATAGAAATGTATTTAAAACTTAAGTTTTCATATTATTATATACAAGATAATTTGCACTGCTTTCATTTACATATTATTGATTATATTTAAAAAATGGACTTACTCGTACTAGTTTGATGTCGTGACAGAAGATTTCAAATTAACTGATGTCAAATGCCTCGCGATAGATCCTGTAGTGCCACCACGACATATCTTATCGTGGCATATCTCCACACCAAACTTCTCTTTATTGTTAAGAGATTCAAACATTAACAGTAACAAAACAACAACGACCATAACTTTGAAATTCACAGCTAAAGTAATGCTTCAAGTGTTGATCAACTGGGATCTTACAAGTGACTAATTGAAATAAACTAAAATTCTAAACTGCCCCGTCCAGATTAAATAAAAAAAAATCCCAAGAAATAAAAACAACACATCGCTCACTTCAATCAGCTTCATGTACAAAGACTACTCGTAGTGCTCGTAAACCTTATAGTCTTTATTACCACGTGGTTGAACTGCACTTATTATCTACAAAATACCACTATATATTACCATAGATTAATTAAATAAACAAAGATTGGTAACTCAGTACATCGTGTAGCGACCTACTTAACGCGAGTTATCGTCGCTGGTACCTCTTAGTTTTCGAGTTATTTACAGATGGCGCTGTTTTCAATGTTGAAAAGTGCCACCTAGTGAGATAATAATTAATTACATTGCCGAGTAACCACATCTGAATATGATTCAATATTTTGAGCCGGCGGCACCTCGTTTTTTGGCTTAGGGGTTAGAGTATCTGACTTGTATTTTTGAGATCTCAGGTTCGAGACCCAGCTCCGGTTTTTTTTTTTTAATGTGTTTAAAAAGAATTATGTTGTTGTTTTTCACTTTTTTTATTTTTCTAGTTGAATATTAGAAAAATAAGTATGATGTGAAGTTGAATCATACAAAAGTAAGTATGAATTGTTCGCGCCTACTTGTTGTGTGTTTATAAAACCCATAGGCCCATAGGGAGGTACTTATCTACCTACTCTACTCTCCAATCACTTATGTGACGTTGTCTCATTCCAAAGACCGATGTGCAAGTTTTATCGCCCTTTACTGTATTTATATAAATTTATCGGTACCCATAAGTATTAAAAATCTTTATTTAGGCACCTACAGCTATACAGTCAAGGAATTTGATTCCCTGCCCATTTAATAGAATCGTTGTTAGAAATACGTATATAGTATTTTATTTTATTCCATATATCTTTGGTTATACTTACCTAGTATTGAAATGTCAAATTACTTAGCACTGTTTTTGACATTTCAAATTAACTCGACCAAATTATGTAGGTTGCTTATAGGCGTATCGTCCGAAACTAAACTTAACACGTGTTTCTAATTTAGTAGCGTTGCTCATGTTTTATGCATCATCAAAGCAACGTCTTCATCTAGCTAGATCTTATGGTTTTTTGTGTTTCCTCGGAAGAAATCATTTATATTGGTCCCTAGTATCACTGTACAAAGTGGCTTGCTTTTTGCATAAAGTGCAGCTTTTTTGACCACAATTTCGCCGTAAGCCTTATATCTCTTTTCGTTTTTGTTTCACTTGAAGTGTGGGGTGCTTCGGGTGTAATGATAACTCAAAAGTCGAGTCAATACTCTTTTTTATTCAATAAAAATCGTGCTTATATACTATCCTGGTCACGGTCAATAGTCATTCCCATCTGTTTTAGCATTACATTTTATTGTATATTTTATGACCAATAATCATTACTTTAATTATACCATAAACTTTATGATTACTTATAATTACATCGTAAAACTCTATGATCCATAACACACAGCTGCATGAGCATAGGGTTGTCACTCTGTATGAGATGAGTTATATATCATCAGGGTTGTCACACTACACTACAGCTTTCCCCTTTTTTTTGAGTCAAAAATAGTTGGATTATACATGACAACTGTTTTTGGCTTTTTACTTCTTCTTTTTTTTTTTACTTATTTCTACTGGGATACATTAGTTGGTCCTTATGTGGTAAAGGATATAAATTGTTCTTATTGCTAAATAATCTAGATGCTATCTTGTGCAATTGGAGATTGTTTTTTTTTTTAGCAATTCCTTACTTGGATGGTGTCATCCGATCATAATATGTTTCAATTTTACTAATGACATTATTCATAAACACTTTACAATCTTCCATTAGATCTGTTTGCCTGTCATATTGACTTCTGTATTTATTTGAAAGGGATAAAAACAATTTTAACCTTATTTTTGTGTGCAGACGAAATGCATCACAAACGGTAAGGGTACACAACGCATTTTCATTTATGGCTATTACTCAGCTCAATAGTTCAATACATATTTATTTGCTCAGGATACAAGAAAAAAAAATTATCGCTCACACTGGCAATTACAACATATTATATAATATTTCATATATTGTGGCATCACTTTTAAAGCATCACACAATTTCACTAATAATTTCGTGTTTGTTTCGCGTTATGCTTTAGGTATTTTTTTGAAGTATTTTCTATTCATTTTTTTTTTGTCTAACTGCGTTGTGTTTGTGATTTTAGTTTTACTACTACACGCTATAAAAGAAAGGATGTAGTTGCGTAAAATTACACTTTCGGTTTTGGGTATTTATATTGTGGTGAAAATAGTTCGACTTCTAATTTTTTTTTTTTTGAATTTTTGATACCGATTAATTTGAAATTTATTGTTGGCTGCTTTTTACTTGTATTAAGTTGGTTGTTTTTTTTTGTTAACGTGTTTGTACTTGAGTTGTACTCGAGTTATGTATATTTTTGTCATTTTATTTTAGTAAGGTCTGATTATTTGTGGTATTTTTATAGATGATTTAAACTATTTTGTATAGCGTAATCACGCTATAGTATTTTTTTTTAACAAGAAAATGCCAAGAGATGTTAATTTATTTGGTAGTTCAGATTTTTTTTTTCTTGCTCGAGATAAAATATAATAAATTAGTTAGTTTATTTGAACTTTCTAATTTTGAGGTTATAATATATATTATATGATATTTGTATTCTAGTTACTTTTGTGAGTTGTGTATGCAGTAATTCTGACTTGTGATTTGAGTTAAAAAAAAAAAAATTGTTGTACGTATAGCGATTGATGTAGTGAGTATTGTGGTTATTTTTATTTTTCATATTCTTATCCCCTCTTTTTTTTAAGGTGTTTTTTTTTTAGATTTGTATTCCTATTTTAATAAATTTTTATACCTATGTCGTTTTGTGATATCAATTTTGTTTGGGGTAAAAGTATTTGTTTTTAGTACCTACACCTCTTTTCCGCAGATAAAACCTGCTTACTAAACTTGTTAGAGGAGTTTTTTTTTTTTTTTACTACTGGCGATTACAATTATACTTTTAGTATTGTTCATACATTCAGGCATTGCTTTTAAGCATCACACTATTTTGTGTGTCCAAGAGTCTCCACGATTGATTCTCGATCGAATCATGGTCAGCCGTCAAGGATTTCATACCTGCTTGTATTACATAGAAATCAATTCCCATGAGCCATAGTACCTTAATGTCTGCATTGGGAAATAATGTAAGCTTCTTCGTGATACATGAAGTTCACTTTTCTTTTAAAGAGTACACTGCGCATTTTAGCGCATCCGGTCGGCCGACCCTACATTACAATACATAAAAATTAAGGATACAAAAAATATATTTATTATAGCGCGCTGATACATACTCAATAAATGTAGTATGTTTTTCCAGACATATGCTTTCACACATTAGAACGCAATAGCTTTGCGTGTGCCCAAGGACCTTCACAATTGAGAGCTCGCTCGAATTGGTTTTGGTTTCAAGGGGGCTGTGTCTGGTTTGTATCCTGGTGTACTCTGCTTACATTATAATTTACTAGCTATACCCAGTATTGTTAATAATGTCGGTTTGAAAACATAAAAGCATTTAAGAGTCACAATAACTTTTAGGTGATCAGGCTAATCGTTGGTTGCGACACTTAACTGATTTTGCTTTCCCGACAAGACGTTTTTCTTATGTTTTTTTTCCTGTTACTTGTAAACATACTTATGTAATTATTTATTTTTTTATTTTTTTATTTAAGTTTATACAATTTATATTATCCTCTTTTTACTGTCATTAAATAATATTAATTTTACATATCAGCAGTTTAAAATTCTTTTTTTTATATATATATTTTATAACTCTCTATAAACATTTTTTTTATACCTACAAGAACTTTAATATACTTATTTATATATATATATAAAAAATTAAAACTTATTATGGAAACATAATAGCGATTAGTGTGAATATGTAATGGATTTTATATTTTACCCTGTTCCGCTGTTTGTGCGCTGGGCTGGGGCGGGTGTGGCACGCGGTGCCACCAAGTGCGTCGTGGTGCTGCGGTGCGAACCTGTGGCGTTGCGGAGGGACCGCGGTGCTGCGAAGGGGCCGTGGCGCTGCGGTGCGGAGTAGCTGGTGGACGATGTTGCGCTGGGCTGGCTCCGACGGCGCTCGGCTTACGCATGGCCACTTCAATATATTGCCGCTCGATCTTCTTATTGTCCATCTTTGTGGTGGTAGTGGTTGTGATGGTTATTTTTAGATTTTTGAACGCGTCTTCGCATTGTTCAGTCCAATTGAATGGCGTCGATGACGGTTGCGGCTGGTAATTACATGCGCGGTTGTGGCGAGGACGTGCTTGGCTGTGGCGATGGTTTCTGTGGTGGTGGTGGTCCATATTTGGCTATAGCGATGGTGGTCGTGGTGTCGGCGGCGTTGGTGTTCGCGGTGGGTCACACATAGGCTGCTTCGAGCTGCCCAACTGGTAAGGTGACGACTGAGTTGATATGAGAGACAAAAGCGGCGCGGATTAGTTACGGCGGCGGGGGGTCGCACTCGGGCTGGCTCGAGTAGCACGACTGGCTAGGGTCGCCATGAAGTGTGGGGTGCTTCGGGTGTAATGATAACTCAAAAGTCGAGTCAATACTCTTTTTTATTCAATAAAAATCGTGCTTATATACTATCCTGGTCACGGTCAATAGTCATTCCCATCTGTTTTAGCATTACATTTTATTGTATATTTTATGACCAATAATCATTACTTTAATTATACCATAAACTTTATGATTACTTATAATTACATCGTAAAACTCTATGATCCATAACACACAGCTGCATGAGCATAGGGTTGTCACTCTGTATGAGATGAGTTATATATCATCAGGGTTGTCACACTACACTACACACTATTGATAGCTAGCCAAGGCGCGTAAAACTAAATCCAGTGATAATTTTGTCTGTGACAAGAAGTGAGAGGAATAGTTCCCGTCATAGTTATCATTGTTATCAACAAAAAATATTTCTTTAATCTTCACAAAACATTAAACTATTTGTTATAAGGGCCCGCGCAGACGGGCGACAAAGTCACTCGACGACTTTTTTGTCTCTGTCGTAACTCCTTGCGACAATTTCAAAGGTGCGCACACGGGAACGACAGCGATGCAACCACAGACTACTATGAAGATACTACGGACGCAACTTTTTCTTTTTCCATGAAATTAAGAGCCTATCCAAAAAACATTTTTGGTACTTCAGAATAAGTGTTTAAAAGTTTTGATGAACTCGTTAGAATTTTACAACCCGGCATCGTTTTCCTCAATATTGTAGGACTATTCTTTTAAATTCTTGTCATATAAAGTCGGTCTTACCTCTACTTCTGAAGAATTGAAATTAAACGACAGGTATCAATGTCGACTTCAACAATCGGCATTTAAAATTATATTTTTTTTCGAATAATAACATACGTTCGCCCAGGCGGTTGAGTGATAACTGTCAAAATGACAACCGACCGGCGACTATGCCTCCCCACAGACGAGTCTTAATTTTCATAATCTTAAAAAAAACTTGTATGCAAATTGACAGTTCAAACTGACACTGACAGATCTGTCACTGTCAATTTGCATACAAGTTTTTTTTAAGATTATGAAAATTAAGACTCGTCTGTGGGGAGGCTATTTTGTCACCGTGTGCGCACTTGCATTGAAACATATAGAGAATGAGACAGTTACGTCGCAGGCTTGTCGTCACTCGTCGAACCCGCAGACAAAAAGGTTGCGTTGCAACGTGTGCGCACTTTCATACTAGCCCATAGACCGATCTCCGCAGACAAAAAAGTTGAGTCGCCCGTCTGTGCGGGCCCTAACGCATACTTTGCAATTCGCAGGAGATACCAACGCCTGGACTGGCAACACCGACCGGGTTAAACGTCAAATTCAAGCTTCGTGCGTATATCATTTCAATAATGTGTTATAAATATTAAAAATGTAAAATATAAGGAATTACAGTGATGTATCGTATTTTAATTAAAATGAGAAAGTGTTATCATAAGTTTTCATGCAGCCTAAGAAGCCAAATATTGACGAAAAAACTACGCCAACCGTCAACGGAGTAGCGTTCAAGATTTAAAATTATAGTTAGCGTTTTTTACAGATGAGTATAGCTTACTTAATATTTAAGTGTAGTTTTTCAGATTATTTGTCTAGAACTAGTAACTGTCATAGGTTATTTTTGTGTTTTCTGTTTGTAAACATTTGAAGTGCATAATAGTATTTTAACTTCCATATTTACATTTTCTTTGTTAAACCAACTCGAAATAATAAAACCTTACTCACTGCTATCCCGTGTAACTTGCAACAAAGTGAATTACAAAGTTTGTTATATGAAATCTTGTTAACAAAATCAAGGCTGTGGTTCCATATTCTTGTATCTTAATCACATTATATCCTGTTATAAGCCCTAATTAATATATTTTAACAATACATTTAGGCTTCAATATCTCACATGATGAATAATGTTACAGAACAAACTACCAAGGTTACAACACACCGGGATGTGATGGTGGCTAGAATGAAACAAACACAAGCCTCAAAAATCAGCAATCAGCCAACCAAGATGTCAAGTATGAAGACCTGCAAGGACAACGGGATGACCTCTAGGCAGTCATTGATCGGTTCCAGCAATGCCAAGAGATATATGAGCAGGCATTACAAAGCATCCGGGACCTCGAGCAGCAACTGCAGGAGTCGGATTCAAAATGGTATTGCAAGTATTGCTCCGGGAACTCTGCTCCGGCTGAAAACAATTTAAGTATATTTGCTGAATATAATATATTTGATTTAGATGTGGTTCATGACAGTGCATCATGCTCCCCAATGAAAGACCCTGTAGATTTAAAACAGTCTGTGCACATAGAGGGCGGCAGTGATCCCAGAGTGACGTTGAAAGGGTCAAATAAAATTAAAAAATATCTAAAGCTAAGCAAATTCAAAATACATCAAAATGTAACAGCTGCCTTAAGCGATGAGCTTCTAAACTGTCAATACCAACTTGACCTGACAGCACAGGAGTTGAACCATCGCTCTGATGAATTTCACAAATTAGAATTGAAACTAAAAGACCTGAATAATAGGTATGAACTGACAAGTAAAGCATTACACGAGTACATCTTTTGTGAATAACGTTCTAGATCCATCGAGCGTGTACCCTGTGTGCATGGACTCGCCTGCGCCCGCTTGTTCGAGCCGCGCCCGAGCCGGCTTAGCCCCGCTCCCACAAGCCCGCGCCCGTGCGCCGTCGCGCCGGCTCCGTCGCCGTCGAGCCTTCTGCAGCTGGCGCTGTCGCGGCTGGCCGCCGAGCCTCCTGCAGCTGGCGCTGTCGCGGCTGACCGCCGAGCCTTCTGCAGCTGGCGCTGTCGTGGCTGATCGCCGAGCCTGAGCCTCGGCCGCCGGCCCCCGCCGCCGCTCCGCCCCGCGGCGGCATTATATATATTTTTTCTTTAGTTGAGACATCAAGAGTCTTTTAAAACTCTAAAGTTATTTTAGTTATTTTTTATTTGTATCAGTTCGTTTTTTTTTCTTCATCATGTATATTTTTTTTATTTTTTTAGATATACCTTGACACTTAGAGACTCTATACAGTATCTCTAACATCTCTTATTAAGCATAGTAGCTTTGTACTTTGTATAATTTATTGAAATTAATTTCCATAGAGCAGTCTGTTAATATTTTCTTTATGAATACTTTTGCATGTGTATTTTGAAAAAAAGTGGCTGAGGCGTAGGGTTAAAGCCGGCGTAGCTTTATTTGACGTTCATATCATTGTAATATGCCTACTTGGAAATAGTGCATTACGATACAAGTGCGTAAAAATCGACACGAGTTACGAATTTCCTTTTCGCACGTGTATCGTACGACGTTTTTCAGTACAGATGGCCCTCCGAAGTTTAGACCTGACATATACTCGTAATGAACCACTTCTCGCACTAGTGCGTAAAAAAAAAATCATCTGTACTGAAAATAAATATTTCAATGCATTTCAACACTTAGCATGATAATTAAGAAACTTTTCAAAGAATTTAATTAATAAAATTGACTTATAAATATATTGTTTTATTCCACATTCATATATTTAAAAAAATCGATGCTGAAATGATGAATGTTGATCATAAATTAGCCGCAAATCGTACAACTTCTGTCTTATTCTGATAATAGTGCCATCTGACTCTGTCGTGCTGATATATGTAGCTGTTTGTGGTAAAACATTTTTATAGTAATAAAAATAAAATAATCTGAAAGTAATACTTCCGTCTTAGTGCGTTTTCACATTATACGATCCGATATCGGATGCAGGACCGATATCCCATATATTTAAGCCGCCATTTTTGATTTTCGCCTTTGAAATCCTTCCTGACATCCGCACTTAGGGTTGTAATATTTTACGTAGCATATTTTGCCTATTCTGGGATGTACGTCCAAGATAATTTAGAATAATCGTTAAAACTTGTGCAAAAAAAAAACAAATACTAATGATAATGAATGTGCATATTGAGAGTCAAGAGTATTGTACGCCAAATTCTGGCAGATTGTGATGTTACAAAATACTAACCGTATCATCAATTCATCATTTATAAAGTCGCCGTCAATAGAATTTGTGAACAATGTAAACAAACCTTGTACGTTGTCAAAATGTCTTTAATTTTCATTCTAACTCATCAGATACTGGCTAAATCCAACCTTTGAAATAATAAAATTGTGCTAAAATATTGATATTTTGTATAATGGTTTGTTTACATTGTTGGCAATTTCTATTGACAGCGATTTTAACTACTCACATTCGAACAATAAATAAATTGAATTTAAAACTTATCTTCAATATGCCAACTTTGTTTAGCATGCAGTGTTGTGCATCTTGCATACGCGCCATCTACCGGATTATAATGTTTGCTATTAGTCATCAAACGTACAAAACACTTCCCATGAATTGAATCTGATTCAAGTACCCGATTGGTAAAAAATGACTTAATTGTTTTTGTTAATTTCGGTGTTATATAGTGATAATGTTGTACGATCATGTTCCAAATTTTGAAATAATACGACTTAGGTCATTTAAATGAAATTATTTCGTGAATTGAACAATACCATTTGTCGCGAGAGTATAGTAATGCCATCTATTGTTTTACGAGTCAAACATATAAAACGATGTACTGAGTTACACGTCTTCCTTTATTTAGTTTAGTCTATGATATTACTTAGCTGACCTCGTTCGTTAAACAATAGAGTACGTTAATAGAATATGGTAATTATTACTACCTAAAAGTATTCTTTAATGTGCCGAAACTGATAAGAACTGCAGGTGTGATTTTTTTTTGTCTTAGCCGTGGCCCCGCGCACATGGTATTCATATTTTTTTGCCTGGAGTATAGTCATCATACGTTCTAAAGATTCGCAGAAATTTGCTCTTTTGTTCAGCTACACTGCCGTTTGCCTTGTTTACACTTAAGATTACGTTATATTCTTGCATAGTAGCAAGTTTAAATATTCATTAATTAAATCCACTTGTTAGGTAAATCACTTTTTATAAAAATATTTTTAATTTTCATACATAATAAAATTAATAAATGAAAGAATAAGAAATAATAAGTGTGAAAAGAGTCTCTCGAGACATAATAAAGCCTGACCAGAAATATATGACTACGCGCCATGTTGCGGAATTTCATCAAAACTATTTATATACTATTTACTCCATACTATAATAAACTGTCACCACATACAGGCCAGGCTTTAAGTTAGTGTCAAGTATCTGACGGCACATGTCAAAATAAACAATATTAGGATGTAAAACAGGTTGACATTTACCATATAGGAGGTGTAATGCAACGGGCAGTTCGCTAGTTTTGATTTCAATAAAATCGAAAACGGAATAACGCCATAAATCAGTACTTAATTAAAATCATCTTCTTTATCTCTACACCTTATAAAACAAAGTCCGGTGCCGGGAACCGACACCCGAAGCTCTACATACGAACATAGGTTCGGGCGGCGGCGTGTCACGGCGCGCGACGTGTCACGTGAATCCGGGCGCTAAGGCAAGTACGTACGTACGTACGTACGAGGTACGTACCTTGCCGTGTTCGTGAAATTCGTGATCTTAGTACCGCCGGTGTTAAGATCACGTAGCTACGGTTCGGCGTGAATCACGTGTATCCAGAGCCCTAGTTTAGATCTGCTCATTACTCGTAAGGTACGAAATTAATAATAATTACTAACTATAGCTAGCACAGTAGTTAAGTGTTGCGCATTTAACTTCGCGTACTCATATTTTTGTCCAATTTTCTACAAAAGGTACCACCTGATAGAGGCGTTTCTATTTTTAATAGCAAATTGTATGCTTGTAGATGACGATATTGACAATATTCCAAAGAATCCGAAGGTAACAGAATCAATTTCTGGATTTATATGCTATGATTACACCTATTCGGACCGAGAAAAGTGGCGTGATCAATTTCAGATTTCAGATTGTTTATTTGCATAAAGTACATGTACATGCAAATACAGGTATAGGGTATTTATTTACAATTATTTACATTATTTACATCATGAATTTCAAATTTATAAATATAATTACACTGGCATAGAAAAGAAAATCATTATACAAAATCAATGTCAGGTACTAGAATTAAAATTATATAAAAATAAATAAAAATAGCCAATACAATAAAATGTTTTTCTACTCCAGCACTTAAATCTGTCAATTAGATTATTGTCAGCGGTATCCAAATTAAGTTCATTTGAGTAACGATGAGAAAGTCTATTTGTCTATAGGTTCATATGATGACTGCTAGCAGTAATCATATGAATATAGGAGTTCTGTTATTTTTTTTTTAAAGCACAACTTCCATTTATCAGGTATGTTTTCATTTGCAGCAATAAGTAACTTTTAATAAATAATATAATATTTAGGTTCATAATTTAAATCAAGATGAAAAATAAACTGAAATGCGTTTTTAATATGAGATATTGCAAAACAAAGGTAAAAATCATAAGTTTATCCAATAATTTTACATTCGATATTTAAATATTCTTGAACGCAACCATATTTTTCGTAATTGAAAACCGGCTTATTTTCTATTTCTCTTGTCTATGGTATGTTTGACATTTGTAAACTTTTGACGAAACTATTTGAACTACATATTTCGGTGTTGTGTAGTTTGTTTTAATTCGACGTTATTGTGCAAAAACTTAAGTGATTATGAGTGATTCTGGTGAACAATGTACTTCCGAAGAAATCAAGGCTATGGCGCTCAAAGTGACTGACAATTTGTTACCTGAAAAGTTACCAAAAATGTTATGATTGTTTTGACATGGAAATTGCAAAAAAATGTTTCAACTTTCTCTGAAACCGCGTTGTTGGCATATTTTGAAGAATTGTGCAACAAGTTCTCGCCATCAACATTGCGGACAGAATACCTAAGATCCGCACAAATGTTCCCATTCATGATATGAAGTACGTAAGTGACCCATTTTATTATTCTCGAATACGTATGTATTAGGCTGTCGTAGAAAAAGTATAGTATACAATCGTAACATTATGAAGGCTATAAAAGTCTCGTACCTTACTTAGGCCACTCGGCAAGCCTCGTGACCTAACCGCGGTACTCAACTTTTATAGCCTTCATAACGTTACCGTTATATAATATACTATAATAAGTCCATTACAATCAAATCAATCCAGTGCATTAGCAAAGTATTCATCAATAGTGTAAAATGGTCTATTAATGAAATAATCTTTTACTTTTATGTCAAAGGATGAAGGATATATGTATTATTAGTGGGCATGACATATTATTTTGAACATCGGCAGCTACCAGATAGAGAGAGATTATGACGACATCCTACATCCTACCAACCTTCCATTCTTTCTATCTAAAAGTTCAACAGAAATGATGAGGACCTTTCTCTAATGGAAAGCCCCATATTGTTGGCGTTGCTTGTATTCTTCTAAGCACGTATTTCACATATGTATAGCTAATACTCGTAGTGGGAGACAAAAAGCAGAAAATCATGATGATGACATTGATGACCGACCAGAATCCAACAAAAACAAGCGTGAAACTAGTACCCATGACGTTCCACCTAATGAATACTAATTACGCACTCGAGCACAAGTTGCAGCGCAACGTTTGGATGGGATTAAAAATAACTAACTACAGAGCAGTTCGGTTATCGACCACTTATTTATCTGTGATGTTGCGAAAAAACAATATCATGATCATGATACAATATCTCTCTCATCTTCCGAGATGCGTTAAATTGAGGCAGTGAGAGCTCATTTAAGGGCGCGCGAACTCGAATTTTAAATAGCGGACTGTTGAGGATACGTATGCAATTCAGCAGAAAAATCAGATAGTCTACTCGGAAAGTGAAGAGTCGTGAAATGTGTGGGGTCCAATACATTCCACGACTCTTCATTTTCCGAACAGACTCTACCACAATGTAATGAAACTCGAACCGTGTAAATGGGCCCTACGCATGTAAGTTCTTAGTGAAGTCTGTATAGGTTCGAAAAGGGACGACCAATTATAATCTGGGTAATTCCATGATAACTTGCGTTACATTTAGAACGCAAAGTTGTCAAACAAAGGTTATTTGTGGCTTGATTCATACTTAAATATCTTTTTTTGCTGGTGCACCATTTAATTCAGTTAAATCTCATTAAACTAAAGTGGAAATTATTTGAAACATAACCATTTTCTGGCCTCAGTACACTAAAATAAGGTGGTAACTTTGTTACAGAAATTGGACATGGGTTTTTAAAGCATCATTTAAATACGATTTTTTTATTTCCATATTGGTTTACGAATTTTCTTGTAACTTAAATCGTGTCAGTGAAGAGTACAGGTATGTTTATGTATCAAAAAGGAATCTTAATATTTTTCAATTATGAAAATAAACATGCAAAACATGCAATTATGAAAATAAACATGGTAACTTGCGTTTCAAGAAATCAGTAACTTTTGTTACGTCCGAATGAAACGTATTTTTTTATAGTTAGTGATCGAAATATGAAGTAAAAGTTACAGAAGTAAAAAAATACAGGATTCCTTGATTTTTAGGGATATGAGGGAAGGTTATATTATTTCCCCCAAAAAAGATATTCAGTTTTTAATTATTTTTTGGATTTTTTTAATAACTATCATGTTATTTTAGTATTTTTCTAAAAATGTCAGCTACTTTTTATAATTAGAAAAATCCCTTGAATATAATGTGAGTCTTAACTAATTCAGTTTACGCATGTATCTTAAAAAGCACGCATTTTAAACTTTAAAAAAATTGGCATACTTAGTTAAACTCAGTTTATAAAAAAAAATCGGTTCAAGTAAGGTCTAGGAGCCAAAGAACATTACCCCATAACCAGATTTTAAAAATTCTGAACTCGAAAAATTAATTTTTTTCGCTCTCTCACATGGAATTACCCATCTGTATCCTACATGTGATATGCCAATGGGTCTTACAAGTGTAATACTCGATATATTTATCACCTCTAGGGTGCCTTAATTATTTGATACATACGTTTTCTTTTCCGTCTGTTTTTTTTTTACTTTCAAACTAAATTCTATTCTAAACAGCCGAAACAGTAAGTCACATCTACAAGTTGAATGAGATAAATAATGAATGAAACTTGCGTGTAGTTCTTATCGACCGGCATTGAAATCATTTGGTGATATTTAGGTCACCTGCATGCGGACCGGTTCTCGACTTTGACAAAATCAATACAATAGGCGTGATGGTGTCACGTAACACTATCACAATTTGCGACTATAAAAATTTATAATATCGCAATCCTTAGATAATTATTATAGATAGTTACTGTCGAAGAAAAATGTGTAATCACAGTGCATAGACTGCCATCTCTTGACACAGGCTTAAAACTTCTGAAACTCAGTTTTGACAATTTGGCCCATATTCTTAGCTTGGTATGTTTTGAAATGTCAAATATTAATATAAGCGCCATCTAGCTGAGCGTACCCCAAAGGTGTAATGCCATCTAGGCCACCTTTAATTTTCTGTATGGTACTGAGGTACGTTTTTTTCTTAGACTGTATCTGTCTATACGAAGTTATATATGTCTTTGATAATACATATAAGTATGGTTTGAAGTTTTCGATTATTTATAAAATTTACAGAAGAAAAAGATATAAACTTATAGAAAACGTTAATAAAACATTACAAAGCACGTGCCAGTCGTCGTTTACACCAAAGCAAAAATTTAAATAGTCAGGATAGACTCTTTCATGTAATGCTGAGCGGATATGTGCACAAACGCCTTTGCGCACTAATGAACTTGCCCACTACATAGTGTTCGGAAGGATCCGTCTTTAAATACGAAGTAACAGTAAATCAATGACTTGAGTCTTAACTTAAGACGTAAACGACGTACGTTTGTCGATTATGATTTCTAAAATTTCCCATTTACATTCTTACACCTACAAGTTTTGTCATTTAAACAACGCAACGTGTGTTTAGATTTAAGATTTCGCACATATTTAGAATTCGTATCTTCCATATTAGAGCAACGCTATACATTGTTAGTGTGCATATTTACAGGTCACGCGATTGGCGCTGCGAACATGATGTTACAATGTAATACATAGTTACATAAGTGGTCCTACGGCTCGTCAAGTCCAACTTAACACTCGATAGAGCGGATAAGGGGGAACTAGACTTTGTGAATGAATGTGCATAAGTTTATGGTTTTACGACTAGGCAGATATAGCCAGCGAAATCACATCACTATAATTGAAATAAAAAAAAATAATAGTACATGTCGTTCGCCGCAAAATATGTATTTGCCTTTTTATTCCAGCTATTATTTCGATTATACTGGTGTTATAAATAAAAAGTATCAAGAGCTGTGCATGGGGGCTTACAGGGGACAAAAAACCTTAGAATTTGACTGCTAAGGAAGACGAAAATAACCCTCAATAATAATAATAATTTCATCGCCATATAATATAAGCCTCCAGCCCGCGCACTGCTGAACTTAGGCATATCTTCGTATAGGTGCACAATTCATCCCGGTACTGGGCTAAACTCATCCAGAAGTGCCTCACAATTTTACAAATGGCGTCCACCTAACGAGCCAACTGGCTGTCATAATACGTACGTATTAAAAGAATACGAAATCATACTTTTTATTAATCTTACAACATTGAAAAGGTTTCCTGGCCAGCTTATACGTGGATTACTCGTGGAATCGGACGACACCCTTAATAATTAAATGAAATAAACTTACCACGAGATAAAAGTGTCCCTTGTCATAGTACAGCGTAGCGTGGTGCCGCGATAGCACTCGACATTCGAAGATGGTGTTTGTAGGGCTGGGAGTCGCTCGATATACATTGCGTCCAATCTGCAATAACAAAATAGTGGTAAGTAAAAATACAAATGATTCAACATGACATTTACAAAGCAAACGTACTAGGTGCGTACGTGCGAAAAGATTAGATTAGATCACAGTCACACAGACACTAACGCAGTTGACTTTTTATGGAGATTTTGAAAGTATAGTAACCCGTTTTAGGAGATTTTAGGTGAAAATTAAAAAAAACAATGAGGCATTCACTAAACGACTCTTAAAAATGTGCTCAAAAAAGCTATTGTTGAGGAGTCAGAGGTATATTTCCATAATTCCTTTATCTCATATTCGGTAAAAAAAACATTGACTCGGTAAATTGTTGAGCTGGCCCGCATTGTTCGAGTCTTCGTTTGTTTGTTACCTAACCGAGAACGTAAGTTACATCAACAATATTGTACGCCGAACGTAGACATCGTTTCCAATAAGTATCAACAGGTGTCCCGCCTATGAGAGTCGTCTTCAGTGGAACGTTTCTATAAAGGTCTGTAAACTTGAATAAAAAGCGAAAGTTTTGTTTTACAAATATGATTGATGATGTTAAAGACCCAGTATATTTTCATTGCTTACCGAGCTGTAACAACAAAAACGTAGGTACTTATAGCATCTATAGGTATGTTATAAACATTGTCATTTATATTATAAAGCAATCATAATAAACACATGTATTAGTCCAACACATTATCGAGGTTTACTCCTAAGCATACCAAAGATTATTTGAAACTTGATGATAATAATCATTGAAACTCTAAAAACCTATAAACTATACCTAAATAGAGTCAATCCAAGATAAGTTGGCAACGATTTTGACAGCATCGGCGGTGAAATAGTACATTACGACGTTTTTCAGTACAGATGAGCCTCCGAAGTTTCGACCTGGCATATAATGAACCACTTCTCGCACTAGTGCGTAAAAAAAACGCCATCTGTACTGAAAATGTTATTTTAAACGTTAAACTTCGATGAAATTAGGTATGTGTTTTACTTAAGCCTTGCAGAGGCGAGGCTATCAAAATTGTTGCCAACTTATTTTGGCGTGAGTAAGTTATTATGGTGACTATGAGATTGATACAGTTTCTGTATGCGATGTGACATAAAAAAGTAAAACCTACGACGTTCTAGGTAATCACGACGTTCCATAAAAACGTAAAATAAAAAACACGGTCAATCAACAATACGAAGTAGTAATCTTATTGTGTGCATACTGTTCTCGTTACGATGTGAGATCCGTACCGCCCTACACATACAATGACATTGCTAGCTCTCCACTCACGCGCAATTGATCTAGATACCCATGTGTAAACGAGATCTTTGTCGGGGGAACAATTGTTTGTTTACATGTACAATTTGGTTTTAGTATTTGTGATTACCCGATTGCTCTAAATTATTACTCATTGTATTTACACGTTTCTGTTTACGTGGTTATCTTAAATATGTTAATTAAACATAATGTATTTACCTACAGTGCTGGTTTATTGAATACTACGCGTGTATTGCCCCAAGGTCAGTTGTTCGACAAATCAATAGTTTTATTGAAGATGCAATAACTAAGTATGTAATAAATAATAAGCAGGTGGTAAGTGTTTTGCGGGTATGAGGATTCACCTTCTGCCGACAAAGGGTGGGTAATGTAGTGTTAATGATTTTAAAAGCTTAAAAAACAGACTGGTCATGGCAGTGCACCCTAAGTAGAAGCGTTCGTAAAGTGTTGAAGGAAATACGACAAGATTCAGTGATCATGATTTAAAAAAAAATTCAGAGTAGGTAGTAGCGAGGAACCGACATGATGATACGAAGGCCATTCAAGTCTAACAACTTTGTAGTAGAAGCTAATTGAATGCACCCAGTGGTAATCGTACACAGCAATACTTGAATTCATAATCAGTCTAAAAAAAACTATAGACTGTCTAAAACATACAAAAGTCGGTACGGTAATGAAGAGTAATCTACACCTAACCCACGTAATAAAAAGTAGGTACTTGGGGAACGCTGTCACACCAGCTGTAACTCAATTATGGCTCATTTAGCGAACCGTATCGATGAACACATATTACAGGAACAAGGCCAGCCATTAGGAACTCATGGCGTTAATTCAGTATTGTCTCATTTTGGGCAGGGTTCGAAAATATCGGATATTTATAATAAATATCAAAATATCGGATATTTATGATATATATCGGATCGGATATATATCAACTTTGATATATATCCATTTTGTATGGAAGGCATTTAATTTTTTTGTTGCGTTATTTATGAATACTACTTTAGATAAGGAAAAATGTACAAAAAAACATAAAATTTTGTATAAAAACAGTAACAAACACAAAAAACTAGTTTTTTAACAATGTTACATTTTTCAAAACCATTTTTGTATTGAAATATTTATTTAAAAAAATATATATATCGGATATTTGTATCCATTGATATATATCGTCGAACCTAGCTGGATATATATCCGATATATATCGGATATATATCTTGATATATATCGGATTTTTCATGGCAGATAGCATCAAGGGAACATGTCAAACCCTGCCACTCTACACAAAAATGAAATGTAACGAGTGTATATATTCATAATCAAAATACCTAAATTTTTCAGCTCGGCGCACCCTAAAAAGTTACAACAGACAATAAAAACAGAATTATTTCCTTTTCTGTCCCAAGACTGAAAGAATTGAAAATAGTAGGTCCCTTTGAAATTTCCGTTTTCTTTATTCCGTAGGCGGTGTCCCAAAGCTTGATATTTTACAATTCATACACGTCACGGTTTAAAAAAGTTTCTAGAGGCAACATGCCTAGCCTACGTCGTCATTGTTAGAGCTAATAGATATGCGGAGCGAGCGAGGCATTGTGCTACCCTCGTTTTGTAAGCACCGGTAATTAGTGAGTAGGGCAGAAGGTTCAACCAACGGGCTACGACTGCGGCCACTGGTGGGTGTGGAGGCTTGTATTCTTTGAACTTACTAAAGGGTTATATTACTAAGCAAACTTCTATCTAAAAATAATTGTATTATCATAGGTACGACAATTTTATTAGATATTCCGGCAGTTTCCAATAACGAATCTGATTAGAAAAACTTTTGAACCTATACTTTCGTCAATCGTTATAGAAGTCCTAAAAGTTTATAAGAAGCCTTGAATCATGGAATGGAATCTAACTTTAATCTTATATCTTTAATAAGTAAGGTACAGCGGGGCAAATATCGACTGGGGGACAATTGTAACTGATCCACTTTTTCTTAATAATGCAAACATTGTAAAACATGGAAAAAATTGACCAGTTACATTTTGTACAGCCAAATATCGACTGGGGGACCCCCCCGGTCGAGATTTGCCCCGCTCGGTAATTAATGGACAACCTTTTATTAAGGGCAAATTCGATAATCTCGGAAACTGTTCTAAAGATATCGATCAAGTTAGCTCTATGGAAATTTTCGGAGGTAAAAACCGGTCTACTGGATGTTATCTCAGGAATACGCGCATTTTAGTATTTATAACATTATCGCGCAAAGCTCGGTCTCCCAGATAAAACAAAACAATTAAGCAGTAGGAGGTACAAAGCTAACTACTAACAAAACGTATTGACGGAAACCACACCGATCTGAACCCGTATGATGTCGGCGAGCATTCAAAATTCAAACAGCTGCCCCAAATAACGCACGCTGAGACAAGCTACCTATTAACATTGCACCACAGTTTACGAGACAGAATGGCGTTCGATTAATGGAATAAGCGGAGCCGGGCGCGAGTAGGCGGAAGCCTCGGTATCTAAGGCATCTAGTGCCTAACCTAAAAGGCATAAACCTACGGAAGTCTATTATTTACTTACTAGTTCTACGAGATTGTGTGTGTGCAATCAATACCTCCCGGATCTTGAAAATGGGACGAATCTCAAAATGCATTAAAATTTGGAGGAAAATAAGTATGTATTTATTTACTTAAATACTTACAGCCTGATTACTTCCATTTTATCCAAACTCTCGAACTCGTCTTTTTTATCACTGAATGTAGTTTCCTATACGTAAAATATTTTATGCAGTGCACGAAATAAAGCACCACATAATTAGAAGAAAAATATGGACAGTAGTTATGTTTTAACATAATTTATATTTAATAAGTCAAAAAGAAAGATATAAAGTAAATGAATTGACCGTGACGTCACTCCTCAGTATTTCATAGTAATTCCATACTAGCAAAGACAGTTCTTAAAAAGAAGCTGATTTGACTAGTAGAAAACTAGCCTATTAAGGGTGCGCGCACACGGGCGACAAAGTTGCTCGGCGACTTTCGTATTTGTATGAAAAGTTGCGTCGCCTCGTGTGCGCACCTTCATACTAGCCCGTAGATCGAGAGACGGAGACAAAACAGTTTTGTCTCCCGTCTGTGGGGGCCCTAAGATAACGGATTAACCTGACCTGAGGCCTGATGATAATTTTATTGTAGATGTTGTGCTTTGTGATAAGTCCCATTAATTTTCTTTTGAATTTGAAACTAATGGAAAAATTCACACGTCAGACAGAACAAAATTATGTCTCTACTATTTCTATGTGATAATTTTTTTATCTTCCTTTTGATTTTTCGAAAATTTCAAGAACAAATGGGAGGTGTAATAATATCTTCTAACTACACGGTAAATGGTTAATATTTGACTAGCTGTGCTGCTACCAGTGACTGCTATGCTACAAAGCCAATCTGATCTGATAATAACGTACTCGTATCGACAATTAAATGTAAACAATGCTGTTCATTGCGGCAATAAAGGTGTTTTTCATTGAAATAAATTCCTTTCCATTTCGTACCCAATCAAGTGTTATGCCTTGCATCATGTCTCTGTTATAAATTCTAATCATGCTTGCGATATGTCTAATGTCTATGACGGACGTCTTCTGTCTTCACAAATCATATTTATCGTCTAGAATAACTTGGCGTAATATCAAAAACCAACTATGTGTAATCGTGGTTCACGCATATACTGGTTTCCCGAGATGCGCCCTATAAGCGTTGCAAGTAGAATAGATGTACTGCACGCGAATAGTCATCGATTATGCACATAACTAGGATGTAAATCACTTAGTATCGATGATCGAATATAACGTACTTGACACCAATGAAAATGTATCTATTGCTTAACTATTTAGTCAGTCAGGGCTTCAGGTGATTCAAAGCACCAACCGATACACTGCTACGCTATAGGTTAGCTGACTGACCTCATGACCTGGTGTAATGGTGTTGTTTTAGGCCCCCCCAGGGGCGGCTCACTCCGCGATCCTTTCACCGCGCTACAAGTACATGCCGGCGGCCGCGATTTCGCGGCCCATTCACTGGCGACGACCTTCGCGCGGCGCAATAGAATTCAATGTCGTCTGCACGCGTGCGGTCCGTTTGTTAATGTAGGTAAGAATTTAGAATGGCGGCGTTTTGTGAACATCAAAGGAGTGAGCCTTCTGTACTTGTACTATTATATATTCTGTGGCCCCCCACAGACGGGAGACAAAACTGTTTTGTCTCCGTCGTATTTGTATGAAAAGTTGCGTCGCCTCGTGTGCGCACCTTCATACTAGCCCATAGACCGAGCGACGGAGACAAAACAGTTTTGTCGCCCGTGTGCGCGGAGCCTTAGAAATCCATTTATTAAATTCTTTGTAACTTAAAATAATCATAGAACCTATAGATTGCAGCACATTGCCTAATAGGATAATTGATCATTTTGAGTACTTCAACGGTCCTTTAAATTACGTATTGGCTTATCTACTCAACGAACTGCCAACTTATCCGTAATTTGCTTCTTCCTCGTATCGTAGGTAGGTAAAGCGGTTAGAGTTCATTGAAGAGCAAATGCGTGGTCATCGTAGATGCAAAATTACCGCGTACTTACATATCTCAGTAGGTATGAAGGTTATGAAGAGCTAGAATTCAATTAACTTATCAAAATGTGAAGGAATAATCTCAAGAAGCGTAGCGATCATTGCGTGCCCCTGTGCCGCTGGAGGAGAATCTTTAATTTTAGTATTTTATAGTAGGTATTTTATAAATTTCAACGCCTAACGTAGCTTGATTTTAAAGGCCAACCAAAAGATATATAGTATCGTATGTACCTACTTTTCAATTCGAAAGTTGATAAGGAAATAATGCTTTGCAACCTGTAATTCTCCTCAAAAGAGACGTAATACTGATAAGACTGGCATCCGCTACTAGCAGCAGATGTCCAGAAATAGCACAATTTAATCTCATTAAATTTAATTGCCAATGCACAATTGTCTCGAGTACTTCGGGTCACGCTGACTCAGGCAGGCCTAGTACAGTTTGCGTCAATAATATGTACGCATTCTTCGCCTTATCGCAGTGCAATAAAGTGCAAAGGTGTACGCTTACATTTGGAGTCAAATGTATGGTATGCAATCAAAGTTTGACTATTTTCAGACCTTAATACTATTGAGATATGGTCTAAAAGCATACTGCGTATACATTGACAACAAATGCGCCTGAGTTGCATACTTAGAGGAATCACTTACATGCATAGGGAGACGCGTTTTGAAACGTTAATAAGGATGGCGAGCCGACTTGGCTCTTGTGTTTTTTGTTATGACAATTGAAACTATCCAAGCTTTGGTTGCTTATATTGATTAACATTTCAAATTGGAAGGTTGGTCAGTTCTATTTTGATTGAGGTCAATAACATTTTAACAGTTAGGTAGTTTGCTTGCCTAAATATGAATATTAGTACTATTAGTATGCATGTCATTGTTACTGTTTTTAACCCCCGACGCAAAAACGACGGGGTGTTATAAGTTTGACGTGTCTGTCTGTCTGTCTGTCTGTCTCTCTGTCTGTCTGTCTGTCTGTCTGTCTGTTTGTCTGTCTGTGTGTGTGTCTGTCTGTAGCATCGTAGCTCCCGAACGGATGAACCGATTTCGATTTAGTTTTTTTTATTTGAAAGCTGTGTTAGTCGGGAGTGTTCTTAGCCATGTTTCATGAAAATCGGTCCACTAGGTCGCGGTCGGGGGTTTTTCAAAATTTTAATTTTGTGGTTATATAAAATCTAAAATGTCTATTTTATTTAAATTTACAAAATGGTTTAAAAAAGGATTCTTCTTCTTCTTCTTTGCCTGGTCCCATTACGTGGGGTCGGCCCTCCTCGTTCGTAGGCGCCAGGACACCCTATCCTGGGTTGTCTGTGTGTTCAGCTGTGCCCGTTGTATTTCTTTGCTAACGGTTGTCCACCACGTGGTAGGCGGTTTTCCTCTGCCCCTTTTCTTATCCAGTATAGCCAATGCCTTTTTGACAGGGTATTCCTCATCTCTCCTCATCACATGCCCGAACCATCTCAGTCGGCTTTCAGTCATTTTCTCGATAACTGGAGCCACTTTGAACGAACCTCTGATGTACTCATTGCGTATCTTGTCAAGTCTGGTCACTCCCGCTGCCCACCGCAGCATCTTCATCTCGTTAGTGCTCATCTTTTGCTCGTGTACCTTTTTGACGGCCCAGCACTCGGAGCCATACATCATGGCGGGTCTAACTGCCGTTTTGTAGACTTTTCCCTTTAATTGTATAGGCATTCGATCATCGCAGAGTACTCCTGTGAGTGATCTCCATCTACACCATGCCGCATTTACTCTGTGTGATACATCTGCGTCAATGTCTACGTTATCTGTTAGGATCGGTTTAAAAAAGGATTAAATAGCAAGATAACATGAGGACATAACTAGGATGAATAATATCTGTATTTTTTTAAACAGAAACCCCTATTTGAGAAAGCCAACCAATAGATTGGAATATGTTAGCCTAATATAAATTACAAACATTTATCTAATAGTATAATAATAATAATTGAGAAACATTGGACCACAACTACCCAGTAACTAGAGATAAATCTTTGTATGTACAAGATCCAATACAGATAAGTTCTTATCAAATTGTACTCTCTCAGATTAGGAGCTTTGTGATATTAGATAAACAATACTACTATTACTGGCCTTAGCATCTATTTCAGACGATTTATGGTGCAATGTCCGTGAGACATCGCTTTTGATGACTAAAGAGACCCAGACAGCCGCATTTACTCTGTGTGATACATCTGCGTCAATGTCTACGTTATCTGTTAGGATCGGTTTAAAAAAGGATTAAATAGCAAGATAACATGAGGACATAACTAGGATGAATAATATCTGTATTTTTTTAAACAGAAACCCCTATTTGAGAAAGCCAACCAATAGATTGGAATATGTTAGCCTAATATAAATTACAAACATTTATCTAATAGTATAATAATAATAATTGAGAAACATTGGACCACAACTACCCAGTAACTAGAGATAAATCTTTGTATGTACAAGATCCAATACAGATAAGTTCTTATCAAATTGTACTCTCTCAGATTAGGAGCTTTGTGATATTAGATAAACAATACTACTATTACTGGCCTTAGCATCTATTTCAGATGATTTATGGTGCAATGTCCGTGAGACATCGCTTTTGATGACTAAAGAGACCTATGCGAGAGCGACACATTTTGCCCCATAGCTGACAAGGGAAGCTTGCAACCGATTGCGACGTTTGCGCTATGGTGTCTTCTTTCCCTTTTGTCAGCAAGTGCCACAAACCAGGTCTCATCGACGAACTTGCGACCATCTCCAACGCACTTTCGCCACTCCGTCCGCTTCTCCGCAAGCTTCTCCCAGTTTTGGTAGTTGATTTTAAAGGATAACAATACTACACTGATTATAAAATGCATAAGGTTTCGGAAATGTTGGATTATTGGATTTGTATGGGATATAAGCTACACTGTAAGATTATAACGTGGGTAACCTGAACACTAATTGAATAAGTTGGATGGTCAAATCTGGTCTGTATGTACTCTTATGACCCAGCCTGCCAGAGGAAACTGCATGGGGCCCATATGCTGAATGCTGGGGTGCATGCTGTGCTTGGAATGCTTATAGTGACCCTGCATCAATTCACCCAAGGCGGAGATAGAATTGGTTTTAACAGTAGTGGTGGCATGCATAAGGCATTTCCTGAAGTAAAAAAGTTTGGAGATCCCTGGGGCTTATTTGTCAAACCTACAAGTTACAATTTACAAGTGGTTGTCAATGTCTAATAATTATGGCAAGTTGGAAAGAGACTTCCCCTTGTAACTTGTAACTTTCAGTTTTGAGAAATGGGCCCCTGGTAGGGAATTAAAAATACATTATGGAACTGGGAATTCCAGGATTCCATTATACTGATATAGTGATCAGTTCCATTTGGCATTCAGAATACCAGTTTAGTTCATTTTATATAGAAAATGGGGCGCTTGGTGCAGAATGTGTTAAATGACTAGGTATAACCAACATTCAAAAAGACACTGGAATAAAATATTTCCACTATCCTGTATTTAGTGTAATATCTTAAAAAAGAGACTTGTATTGTGCGTCTACAAAATTTTCCTCTAAAGCAAACAAGAATCACAGCTGTTGTCTCATTTCTGTTTGCAAAAATAGGAATGTAGCAATTACTGTGTTGGAGTGGGTAGATTGGAACATATTTTACGAAATTATAATTTTGTACTTGCCTACTGAGACCGAACAAGAAATATACATAGATAGCAGTAAAATAATAGTGGCAAACCTATTGGTATTTTAAATACAATTGGGGGTATAAAAAGTGATAGATGTGATAATATATACTATTTAGACCTTACTTCTGTCAAAAAGTTATTGCTTTATCAATATTTATCAGCATCAAAGAATCAACAAGACCCAACAATCTATTCATTAGATTTAAGTGGTACACAAAACCAAAGACCATTTCCATTTAATTAATTTCATATGTTACCATGGCAATGCATAAACAATTAGAAAATAAGAAGAGACTGTGGTATCTATATATCAATGCACAATCCGAAATATGAATGATTATTTTGTTATCAGTAGAATAAACTCTGGTAATTCAAATTATCTTAGTGCAATAATTGTAATCAGCCTTAACATGCGATATTAAAAAACAGCAGTAGCACAACAAACCAAACACATTCAACGAAAAGTATAAGCCAAAAATACACTTATGTTTACTATGAGATTTTTGATAGGAGATGTTTAGTGTCAGTGACCTGAGTGCCAATATTTTTAGAACAGTCAAGTGTTTGGGAATACTTGCCTTGACAGGTTGCTCTAAGGTGACTCTTCTCTCTTCAAACGGCAAAGAGTTGGAATGTGGAACGAACACCGCTTTCGGCACCCCTATCTCCTGGTTGTTAGGGGGCTCTGGACCTGGTGCCCAGTTGTAATCCATATTTTTGATAGTGCTCGTGTTGTACACCGGCTTCTTAACTTTTCGCTTTGCTATCACCATCGCACACAGCACTCGTCAGAGCCCGCACCCGCGCCGCGCACACCCTCCGTCGAGACGCTCATCGAGGATCCTGCCCGACTACTCAAGCGCTACCAGGTGAAAGGTCTGCTCACTGCCATCTTGACGGTCAAACGATAATCGTCCCAAGACAACTTATTTATCCTCAGCGAAATGATTACGCTGAACTTACGCAAACACTTTTATTTGTAATGAAACTTGATTCCTTTCGTCTAAGTACGGCCGAGACGATAAATATATAACACTAAATTCTTGAATAAACTAATAAAATATACTACACTCGAATCGAAATCGTTCTTTTAAGAACTCATAATGCACATTTGCCCAAATACAATTTAAAAATAATTTTAGTAGGGCGTCAATCGAAATAGTCGTTCGAGGAACTTACGAAATGGGCGCAAGATCGGACATTTGTTTTGGGTAGGTAGAGTAGGCACGTCCAACGTCTCGTACTTCATCTGTTTAACAGGTACTTTATTGTCCAATAATTTATACACCGAATATGTTAAGTGCCGAATAAGAAGTCCTAAATATTTTTTAACCTATGAATATATAAATGTAAATAGCGATTATGAATATACTAAGAAAAATTACGAAATGTCTAAACTATTACTAAGATACTTAATTTTTTTTTTCAATAATTATTGAATGAAGGTATGACTATAAAGTACCTATTAGTGCTGTTCTTATTCGATAAATACCGATTTTTCTACATATATTTTTTATTGTCTATGATCTGTGTCTCTCCTTTCTGTTGTGCTTATCTGTGCCGCAAGTATTGCCAGTGTAAAAAAATAGAGCTTTTACTCTATAATCATAGATGGCGCTAAAAAACTTCAACACGCTAGAAAGCAGAGAAAAGAAAAATCGAAACTCGACAACGGCTTATTGAGCCATTGCAACGAACGGTTTCTGCCTCGGGTCTTGTGAAGTGTGTTTGTCAGTGATATTTATTTCAAAATAAGTGCGAATTTAAGTGTTTTTGCGTTTTGTAAGTAACTATTACTCAAGGTTTTGTTAGTGAATTAAGAATTAAGTGATTTTACGTTGTGCCTGGAATGTTTCTTCGTCCGTGTTATGTGGTCAATATGGCCGTTCTGTTACATTATTTGACTAGTTGTACAGTTAGTTTTATTTAGTAATTCTCGATACTTATTAACAATTAAGCATTGTAAACAAGGTAGTGTCGTAAAATCGTTTTTATTCCAAAATTTCATTTCATGGTTGATGTGGCAATTGACAGATTTTGACGTTTAATTTCTGATTCTGAGTCACTGCAATGCTCATTTCTGTATTGTATCATTTTAGAAAAAATCTGATCGAAAGCTAATTAGAAATGAAGCACGTAACAACATTGATATACAGCCTATCTTAATGGTCTTTTGTACTGACGTCTAAACAATGTAGAGAAGAAATCCTTTTAACATCAAACAAGGACCGTTTATTTGGAAAACATCAGACTATTTTGATTATTATTTATGTTGTAATCAAAGATTTTGCAAAGACATTGCTTCTTCAATTATCCAATAATGTTTAAAAACAAAACATTTTGGATGTATGTGCTTAACTTCCTTAAATGAGTAATCCTGTATATTATATTTTTCATTGTCTTTGAAAGATATTGAGTCATGAATATTAGGCAGTGTTGTATACATGATAAGAGCTTATAATAACCTGGGATTATGTTTAATTTCAATTTCAATTCTTTTGATTAGCTATTTCTCAAATCTTTATCACATCAAAGAAGTTTAAAATAGATTGATTAAACTTTTTACATCATTATGTTAATAGTTATTTGTTATACAAGGGGGCAAAGTTGTATTTTAACGCCGAGTGTGGAATTGAAAAACGAGCAAGTGAAAGGATTCTATTGTTGAACCACGAGCGAAGCGAGTGGTTCGAGAATAGAATCCTGAACTTGCGAGTTTTTTAACACACGAGAAGTAAAATACATTTGCACCCGAGTGTAACACAAAACTTTTCCCCTCACTATAGCGAGGAAACTACAACGCAAAAAATGCGTTTATCACTGCTTCCAGTAGTTCCACAGGTGGTAAATCATCTTTATTACTAGATTCACCTACTTTTATCAATTTTAAAGCAGTTAATTTGACTTTATTCAAGGTCAAATTACTTTACCCACTAGTGGATAAAATGCGTTTTTACCCGCTGGTATTAAAGGACAAAACACGTGTTTCCGAGCAGGTGAGGGGAAAAAGAACTAAGCGGTACCCAGAAAACAAAGTTTATTTTTGGTGGAGTTCTGCTTATACATATTTTGCTTCTTATAAGCCCAAGAATACTTGATAAAAATTTGTCAGGTTACTGATCCTGCCGTGTATATTAGAACCGCATTCCACATTCAATGGAGAAATGCTACTTGTGGTTGCGATCCTCAGCATTGAGGGAATGAGGAAGAAGAAGAGATATTATAAGGATGACATGCTTCTGCTGCGTATGACATGCTGTGTTAACTTTGGTGACTTATGAACCATTGTCGGAATCTTTTTAATCCAAAGAAAAATGCCAAAAATCTAAAAATAATCATTCAACATCATTCAAGTCATTTAAATTAATAGAATTATCAAGTTGATAAATTATAAAATTTCATTTATAAACAACCATAATTTAATTGTTATTAATGTGTTACATTAACACAATAACAATAAAATAGTATTTCATAAATATAGACATGATGTATTTAATAGTGATGTAATAAAATCAATACTGATGTATTGGCTACACCAAATATTACAATTTCAAAACAGGCTACTACTATTTTAAATTAAAATTGTTTTCAGTACAGATGGTGTTTTTTTTACGCACTAGTGCGAGAAGTGGTTCATTATATGATAGGTCGAAACTTCATCTGTACTAAAAAACGTCGTACGATACACGTGCGAAAAGGAAATTCCTAACTCGTGTCGATTTAAAACACTCCCTTCGGTCGTGTTTTAATTTATCACCACTCGTTTCGAACTTCCTTTTTTACGCACTTGTATCGTAATGTACTATTCCTTAACTTTCAAGTGGCTATGTAGTATTTTAGTAGTTGGATTGTTACAATTTGATTGTCATAATCAGGTCAGGATTACGTTAGCCTACCTACCAGGGTTAACAAAAATGTAGTTTAAGTGAAGTTTAATTACTTTTGCTGCTACTGCCAACTTAAATCGATGTTTTTTTTTATTTGCCATGTCTCCTTATTTTGTATTTCATTTTACAAAATCAAGTTACTTATAGTGTCTAAGTATTAAACGTAAGTTTTATGCATATTAAAATCACAATAACCACTTAATAACAAACTAGTTAGATTTGGTATCACCAAATATTTACTTGAAATATTGGTATCATATTTATATGTTAATAAGACTGGTTTATTTTTACATCTACTATGACTTAAGTCTATATTATTATAGATGTTGGCATAGTTTTAATACCAATTTAATGAAGATCTGTGTAACATTGTTGTGGTAATGAAATCTGATTTGATAATTTTTTGAAAAAGTTTTATGGGTAAAAACTTGAAAATCTCAATTTTGAAAACTTTGCAAAGTTTAAAAGCAGATGAATAACTAGATATTATATTCCAGTTTGGAACAATTTACTACTAATTTTAGTCTGAAAGATAAAAATTTTGTAGAAGAGTAACTTTTTACATAAATTCAATCTGATTTGATCCTGAAGCAATTAGTTGTAAAGTTTCAATTCCACTTCACTTTAACATATTCAGTAGTGCCTGAAAGTAAAGCTTGTTTGTTGTATAAACAAGTTTTTGTTTTCCCAACAAGTATTTGATCTAATTTGATTCTAATGTCATAGGCTTTTTAGATCCTCGCCAGTCCAATGTGCGTAGCCGAATGCACAAACGCTCACGATAACATCTCTTTCGTAGTTATCTATCTCTATCGCTCTTGCGTATTGGCGCGACTGAGCCAGACTGCCTTTCAGCGGCGATTCGATTTCGTTTCGCTTCGCAGAAATGCCATTCGGCTACGGGGCCAAAAGTTATTTTAAACGTCGATAAAATTATGAGTTGCAGAGGCAGGGCTATCAAAATCATTGCCATCATAACTTGGCCTGACTACATTCCTAAAGTTCTGAAGATTCATAATAAAACATGACATGCACACTATGCCTGTAAAGCTTGTGTTATAAACCTGTTTGTCTTTGGTCAGGTGTGATAATGGCAACGGCGCTCCCGCCGTCTCCCGCGTGAACAGTAGACTCTAGTGCAGTACCCGGGCCCGCCGCAGCACCCGACCACGATGAAAATGGTGTTGTCTCAACGGCAACGAGAGGAGCTGTAAGTACTTAGATGAATATTTTTGTCTGGATTTGATGATTTTATCCTGTTGTCCCTCATCAGGGGCATAGGGCTCTCAGGAAGGATTTCCACTGTTCCCGGTCCGATGCGGCCTCCTCCAGGCGCGCCCAGCCGAGGCCCACTGAGCCAGCCTCCTTTTCCACCGTGCGCCTCCAGGTCGTCCGCGGGCGACCTCTCCCCCTTGATCCGGGAATACTCCAAGTCAACCCTTGCTTGGACAGGTGGTTGTTTGGCCTTCGTAAGACATGACCTATCCAGCGCCCTTTCCGCAGAAGTATCTCTTTGGCTATAGGGTTTTGTCCAGTTAATTCCCACAATTTCGCATTAGATTTGTCTGCATTTGGTCTATATTAATTTAATTCAGGCTCCAATGCGCATTGAAGTGTTCAAGAATAGTACTTATTTAGATCCATGTAAGCAGCATGATATTTCAGATTAGACTTTTGTATTTTTCCTATAAAGTGCATATGTTATGCTAAATGTGATAAATTTCCGACTGTTTTATTTAATTTGCAAAGAACAGTATGTCACTTTTTTTTCATGTTTATTATTATTGGTTTACTATTTTATTATATTACTCAGACAGGTTGAAAATAAAATAGTAGTTTCACAGTTTGCATCATTGCGTCTAATTAGTATTTTGTCAATTTTGTAACATTGGTAACGCGAGCTTTGTCTCTTTCTTATTCCGTTAAAGAAAACAATAAAACAACAAATTCTTATAATCTGTTAATTCTGTGTATTGAGCCATCGCTATCAAAGTGGGAGTCACTCGCAGAGACGGCGTAACGTCCGTAAAAGACCATGGCCTTTTGACCTAAACCTGGCTGCCGCGTGTCTACGTTATAAACAACTTTATCTTCCTAGCTACTAGACCCGTCTTCAACGTTATTACTAATTTAATTTGATAACCATATAGTGTAGTTGAAATACTTATGCAATGAGCCGATTCACCTAATTAAAGGTAATACATAACCTTAATGAAATACACCTGTACTGGAAGAATTTGAACTTTATCTCCGTCAATATTTGGATTAGGAATCGGACTAGATGTTTGGCGGACGTATCTGACTCACGAGTATAATATCAGTAAAAATGTTATATATATTACCTAATCTAGTTTTTATCCAAAAACTCAGTTTCTACCAGAATAATCCCGCGCAATATCCTTACCAACCGCTTGAAATAAATAGATATAGCAACAATACAAAGGCGTATCACTGACACTCAAAGGGTTAACACAATAGGGATATAATTGTCTAAAAAGCCTTTAGAAATACTACAGTTTCAATGAATTCGGTCAAGCAAATAGTTGCGCGGTCGCAAGGTCGGGCCTAACGCAATCTTTCCGACACTTTACTGGCACTAGAAACTTTCATTCCCACCGTATGAACACTGCACAGCTATTAGAATTAATTAGACCAAAGGTTTATAATGTTTTCCAATATCCTGTTTACAAAATCAACCTCAAATCAAAATGAGAAACGACTTCCTATAAATCCTCTCCGAGTATAATATAAAAACGTTATCACAGTGCTACTGCACTTAGTTTTACATACAATCTAATAATAATTAGAGTTTGAATTGAACATTCCCTCTTTATGCATTATAATGTTGAAAAATTCATAATTGAAATTCGTAACCCGTAATTTATTTGCCCTGTAGCAGATATTGCAGGCATATGTATTTGGCCACCTGATATTCCTGTTCGTTCTGGTCGGGATACGAACCTGAGATTACCAACCTCTTACTTGAAGGTCAAGGCACTGGCTTCATAAGCCTGGCCTGGGGCCCGTTTCTCGAAAGGTACAAGCCTTGTATTACAAGTGTGTTTCCATGACAACCCATACGATTTGACAGTTCGCGCACTTGTAATACAAGGCTTGTACCTTTCGAGAAATGGGCCCCCTACATGTAAAGTGGGGGCCGTTTCTCGAAAAGTACAAGCCTTGTATTACAAGTGTGTTTCCATGACAACCCATACGATTTGACAGTTCGCGCACTTGTAATACAAGGCTTGTACCTTTCGAGAAACGGGCCCCAGGTCGTTTTTTACTTTTTACTTTATTATAAGTTATTCTCGTAATCCAGTTCGATATCTCGACACCTGGCCATAAACGTGCCTTTAATGTTATTGCGTGAAGATACAAAGTAATCGTTTTACGTAGATCAGCCCCTCTAGCACAACTTGCCTTGTCGCGCGCGAGTCCATACTTGAAGTCGTGCTTGATGTATGTATTCGCGCGCGACAAGGCAATTAAGTTGTGCTAAAGGGTACCAAAAGAAAGGTAGGGGAAGAAGGGTAGGGGATACAAATACCTACTTTAAAAAGTTTGTTTCTAAGCATAAGATGACATTTTGTCCAGACTTGATATGGTGTTGAAGAAAATTGTGGATTGTCATTGATGTCATTGTGCTCAATATGAAATGCTTATCACTATGCGGAATTCCATCAAGGCGGAGACGGCATTCATTGGTGGTTTTAGACGGTAGTCCTACTTTGGTTAGTCCGCTAAAATATTGTGCAAATTGTAAGCTTTTACCGGAGTCGGAATAATTTCATTAGAAATACAAGCTGAGTTATATAGTATATACATTTGTATAACCGCGTAACGACTTACTTCCTTCCGCGTCTGGGTAACTGTCTGCGTGATCTGCGTCATTCTTAGGTGCTATTAAGCTTTTCTTTCGTATTTTTCCTAAAACATTCGTATTTGTCATGGTAGTTCAGACAGTGTCAGTACGTCTTGTACTGAGACTGACTGAAATAGCATGACACATTCGTAACGTTTCCGTAAAAATATACGTCTCTCTCTCAATGAAACTTTAAATAATTGATGATTGTTACGTGACTTTTCGTTTGCATCTATCATCGCGATGTCTACACATCATCAACTGTACACTTTACACTACGATGACAAGCGTTGATAGCAAATGCCAATTGAAACTTAAATAATGTATGGGAATAATCATGTGGCGTTTCTTGGCATTTACCATCCCGATACTTTACGTTTGACGATACGATCATCTTGGCTAGTCCCCTGGCTGGCTTAGTCATTTATCCCAAAAAGCACCAGCACTAATCAGGGATGCCGTGTCCAAGGTAGAAATTGCTACAATCAGTGCCAAAGTGTGCCATTTAATAGTACCCGAGGAAGATTTATTTATTAGCCTTGTCTGCTGAATTAATTAACACTTTGTAGACACAAACTACGCACTACTTGAGAGAAATTGGAATGTGCCTTGTGCGCTAAATTGGTGTGATAAAATTTCGCAGCAAATTTGCAGACTTTCAATCATGATTTAATTATTGATTTCACTATGATTGGAACTTAAAATAAAAATATTTCATATTTTATAATGTTGAACAACACAACCAACAGTATTACGTAAATAACTTTGTAGGTACTCGTACTAAAAAGGTACATAATTTCCTCTTGATTACTGTTTAATTATAACACTTTAAGTTCTCGCGCTTTGAACACATATTTAAAGTCACACACAGGTCGAACGCGATTAATTAACATTATTTTACGACACTAACACACACACACACACTACTATCCCCGGATTGTGAGGGAGGCGATCGAAATTAAAAAATATCCTAAAAACTTTAACAGGGAAGACGGGTATAGATTATCGCCAACATGGGGACCAGTGATTCAAATGTTCAAACCAAAAGATCTATCTTCGGACCAGTGCGCGGATGTTGTGAGTGCTGTGTGTCGTGCGGTGGGAAATAAACAATAACTAAAAGCGGGTAGATTATATTTATTTGTCTACCCCGAACATTTATATAAATTAATATCGGGTAGTTTTGTGTTGTTTACATCTCCGGTGACACTTTGCTGGGACGTCAGTCTTCCGCGACCACGGCCAGTGCAACAAGTTGGGAAAAAAGGTAAAAATAATAATAATAATAATAATAATAAAGCCATTTATTTCCAATAGAATATAAATTTATACATGCATGATTTTATACGAAATTGAATATTAATTACTAATCACATTTTGAATAAATATCTTAAACTAACATACTTATCTATTATTATCTACAAATTATCATCTATATAATTCAAAAAATAGATACAAGTTGTCAAATAATTACACAATGTCATTGTTATTATATTCAAATTATTAATTATTTTGTTATTAAAATACATATTAAATTCTATTGGCTGTCCATTTGTGGACATAGGCCTCCTCCATACTATGCCATGTTTGTCGGTCGGCGGCGGCACGGGTCCACGCGACGCCGGCCACGTCCTGAATGTCGTCTCTCCAGCGGCGTTTCGGGCGGCCGGGAGGGCGGCGTTTGTCTCTGGGGTACCAGTGTAACATCGCTTCGCTCCATCGTCCGTCTTTAGTCCTAGCTGTATGCCCAGCCCATCGCCATTTTAATTCACACGCCTTTCGCGCTGCGTCCATTACTTTTGTTTTTTGCCTTATTTCACTATTTCTGACTCTATCGCTCAACTTTATTCCTAGCATAATCCTTTCGGCCTTTCTTTGGAAAACTTGAATCTGTTTTATGCTATGTTTAGTAATCGGCCATGTTTGACATCCGTAGAGCAGAGTTGGGGTCACAACTGAGTCCATAACTTTCTTTTTGAGTTTTATATCCATATTAGATTTAAATATATGCTTGTAGGACCAGAATGCGCTCCACGCCTTTTTAATACGCCGCTCTATTTCATTTCCAGGGAAACTCTGTTGTAATGAGACTAGTTGTCCTAGGTACACGTATTCGTTTACATATTGAATATTTTTATGATTTATTGTAATCGGCACTGGATCGTTGTTCGTCATTACACAGGTCTTTTCTGGGTTCATCTGTAGACCTCGTTTTTCACTCTCGTAGTTGAGTGATTTGAGCATGTACACAAGGTCTCTTCGATTATCTGCCAGTAAAACTATGTCGTCCGCAAAACGGAGATGATTTAAGCGACGTCCGTCCACTTTGATACCACAAAACGACCAGTCTAGGTTTCTGAAGATGTCCTCTAGTAGAGCCGTAAATAGGTTCGGAGATATTGGATCGCCTTGTTTTACTCCGCGGCCAACCTTAAACTCGTTACTCTTTCTTTCTAATTTTACTGTTGCCTTGCTTCTTTTGTATATTTCCTTTATTATGTTTATATATTTTCTTTCGATCCCCTGTTTACTCAGAGCAGTCCATAGAGCCTCATGTGATATAGTGTCGAAAGCCTTGGAGTAGTCGACAAAGGCAATAAACAAACTCTTTCTGTGTTCCTTGTATTTTTCTATTCCTAAGGTAAAAATAATGTTAATTAATCGCGTTCGACCTGTGTGTGACTTTAAATACTGTTTAATTGTTTTTCATAACACCTATTCACAGCCAAGTTATAAATTAGCTTACTATACTTATGTTTTTACCATCTAAAATACCAATGATCGGATTCCATAACTGGGTATTGCGACGCTTGGGTGTGAAATCGCGATTTATCTGTACGGAAAATCTTCACTGATTTTGCTACTTTAGTCTATTGTCGACTTGGCGATTACGGGGTCGCCCGTTCGCTCCGTCGACCTTTGAAAGTAACAGTGTTCTTATAGCGCCAACGCCAAGCCAAGTCGATGAACTCTGTGCACCTTCCTTCATAGGACTTTGACGCACTGATTGCGGTTGCGGAGCGATGGTGAACTGACAGGGAATCTAAATTTTTCTATGATATGAAAGAGGCGCTTCAATATACTTGAAAGTCTCGGAACCTCATTAGAGCTTTCGACAGACAATGCTACCTCTATCTCAAAAGTTCGAATATTACAGACATTACCTGCTCTCCGTCTGTACGCTTGCAGCTTTACACATCGACTTTCTTCATGTACCGAGAAATCCCATCATCGTTACTCGGTACTGGCGTTTTTGTATCCCATAACCTTAGTTGGACCGTTGATTACATGTCATGAGCGCGTAACTGAGCTTTAATGACGCTGATCACGAGATTCTTACGTATGCAAACGGTTTTCAATAGCTATCAATGAAGCTAACCTGTATTTACTTGCAACAGACTTTTACTTACATTTTGGGACATTTGTTACTCGAAAGTTGTATAGTCGTAAACGAATACGTGTCAACTCTGCTTATAGACAATGGCCTTACGTCAGGTTTGCCCAACGGTTCATTTACCGACTGGTTTGTTACAATACAACAAACATGTGAGAAAACCCATGAACAGATGCTGACACTTTGCGTAACATGTAACTGTCAAACAAGGCTATTAATTAAGACAACTATTCTTTTAATTTATTTCGTAATAGTTGGTACTTTAATATTGAATCAGATTCTTATAGGTAAGGTCACACGCTCATATATAATTTTCTATTGTGCTGTGACCTAAAATGGGCTGGCATTCCTTGACATACCCTTTGCCTCGGCTCGGTGAAAGGAGAACCACGATGTCTAAACAAAGATGTGGCCATGCTATTCGCACGCTATCGTCTCACAATAGACAAATTGGATGTTTTAACTTGTCATAAATTTATGTCAAGTTGCGTAAACTCATTAGAGAAATGCGATCAATGTATTAACGTGATTTCCATAAAAGTGTCGCGCCCGGACAACAATCTCCTAATACGTAAGCCATTGCGTCACACATGGACGATCGGAATGCGCTCCAAAACGCACCATCTTGTGACAATTTTAAACTGCACCCTCGTAGGCTGCCCAGATTCCGCCTTCCGTTTCAATCTGCTCCGCAGCGAATCGGGGTCATCGAACGCGCCTTGATTAAAAATAACGATCACGAATTAAAACTGTAACATTTCGTTGAATGGATATGGTCCGCGATACTCTTAATTCCGAAGATCGCCGAACCACCGTTCTAGCCACGCGTGCCGGTTACGGAATTTGAACTTTTTTGTTTCGTTACGATAGTAACGTTTTGGCCAATTGTCGGAACGTAGCTTCTTTCGCTATTAAATTAAATGAGGCCCGAATGAGCTATATATAACTTCGTTTACCGGTTTGTTTTGTGACATGTAACCATGTGACAGAATATTTATGTTCATCTACAAGCAGGTGCTTCTGGTGCGAACGGTGCGATGTCTCTGACCCTAAATAATCTTTAGTAAAATTGACTTAAGTTATTTGAAATAAACAAAGACGCTATTTTGTTACGTTACTAATAGAAAGTATTGAATGATTTAAACGGCATTTGTATTTTATGGTTTTATTACTTACGATGCTATCTAAATTAGATTGGCCAAATGAGTACTCAGTACCTAGTTACTATATAGTTTTAATTATTTTTCCTGCAAGAAGTGCCTTATCATCGCCTGGGATACTCAAGATAATAACAGTGAAAGTGGGTGGATCAAAAGCAATGTTATTCAGTGTTCCATTGAATAGAATTAAACGATAACGGTCTCGAAATTCATGTCGTAAAGACCAACTATCTGGGCCAAATCGAGAGTTGTACATTCTGAACATCCAAACAACAACAAAATCTCCTTGCATCATACCCTATAATCATAATCGATCAACATTTAGTTTTACATTTGAATATCCAAACAACGACAAAAAGTTCTATTACGTCATACTTTATGGCCATAATTTATCAAGATCATAATCTCGCTCATGTTATGTAAGGTCTTATCAGTTAGAAAGCTGCACTGAAGTATGCGATCTAGTAATCATTCACCTACTGAACTCTTGGTGTATTGACAGCTGTTTATAAAATATACCAAAATACTCGAGTAATTACCCAGGTCGCGTATTCCATATGCTTAGATGACCAGTTTTACTTTGAGCTCATGATTTGTAACAATTATAGCACATCAGAGAGTTCATTTATTCTGGTCTGTTTGTACCAGCAATAGGTTAGCTTCCCAGGCGGTCCTAAAATAAATTACATCAGTTACGCGGTACCGCGGACCTTGAATTGTATCATGTGTGGATTCTTAAATACATTCCTCTGCACACAAACGTACATTTACATTCACTGTAATGAATGCGAATGAATCACCGTATCACAGAAGACGCAGGTAGCATCAATGTCAACCTGTTCTTTACGGGCCATTCTTTAAACGAAGGTTACCGTTGTTATCAAAACAATCTTGCTTCGTTTCTGCCGTGGCTTGTAGTAGGCAATAAGTTTGGAAGCGGCGTGTTTCACGAAAATACTTACTCCGTTCACAAACTTGGTACATTTTTATGTTTTAAGCTTTTTGTAACTTGCAAGAATTATTCTTAAATGTGAATATAATCCTCATTGCATACTTCATTTATTTAATTACTTTATCATACTATGTTACGCACGAAACAGATAAAAACACACTTTGTAAAAGTAATTATAATTTCAGATAAACTATTAGAGATATGTGTAAATGTAAAGACAGATTCTCTAGATGTATTTGTACATACGTTTTTTCTCTATTTTGAAATACAAAAAGCTATATAAGCTACATTGAAGGAATTCCATAAGCAACTTTCGCAGTAATAAGTTTTCTCAAACTTGGACTTACCACCGACATAGCGAGTAATTTATCTAAAGTTTTATAGCTCAGGGTAGATGCAGGTTGTGGTCGTCAAACGAGGCATGCAACCCATTGTAAGGTCCAAGACCCGTTGGCCAAACAACTCGGTGGATCGCGAGGAATGCCGTCTTCGCCGGCGCCGTTTTGCCGCTACATTAAGCTCTGTACATTCAGCTTTTATACAATATCGTACATTTTCTAGGTGTGTACAGTTATAACTCATATACTGTACAGTATACTGCCTCAGCCTCACACTGGAATGGCTAGCTCGCTCTGAACTGCTTCGCGCCTAGAGTTGTGCCGTTCTCGGGAACGTTCTCATTTTACTATGGAGAATATTCTCCTGAGAGAACATTTCCCATACAAACGGGAGAACATTCTCGGGAACGGCACAACTCTATTCGCGCCACGCCTTTAACTTGTTTGAAATGAGGAAGTCTCTCTGAAGTTCTCTCATTTAAATGTATTGCTGAACACAAATTGAAGGCCTTTCTTCTTATACGAAGTCAAATCAATGAGAATATCATGTAAATTAAATGGAAACTAATTCTTATGTGAAGCCAGTCAATTTATTAGTTTGACGTCTAAATTATTTTACATACTACTGTTTATGAGATTTAATAGATTCTTTGCATAAAATAAATTTATACACCGTTCTAGAAAAGTGTTTTGACACATACGTACACGTATAAATAAAAAAATTCGTATAGCTGTAAAAGTTAAATTTTCCTAAAGAATACGATAAAGTAAATACGTAATGGAGTTGTTTTATTATAGAGGTAATAACCTGAGATACTATGAAAATAAATATTAGAAATAAATCTTAGCCACCGTTACTTTGATTACCTAGTTCAGGTAAATTAAATATGAAATAAAACCACTTACATAATTGAAAAATAACATGTAACATCACTATCAGTGTTTGACCTATCCCTGTTATGAGCCGTTGATGGCATTTGTCTCCCCTCGGTTTTTCCAATTTCGCCCAACCCCGACGCAACCCCATTTATCATTAGCGGGAAACCCTACGAAAGCATGACCGTGAGTTACTCGATATGCCTCTACGTTTTAGCATCCAGCACTTGTTTGTTTTGGCCTCTAAACGCGGATTATCTGCTATTTGTTGATAGTAGTGACATGCGAGAGCCATTTAGGAATTTGTACACACGTTTACTACGATTCGAACATTCTTGGTAAAGAAATAGTGTCATAGCAACTGTTGATATTAGCTTTACGTCGAACATTCAGTTGTTGTCTTCAATAAGCTTGTATTGAACACCGTGCGCTCAATAAACTTTTATTCAAACGAGCATTCTAGTGGCAATTTAGTTCTTAGGCCGCCTCGCCACTTTGTATTTGGATATAATAGGATTCGCAACATTAAATATAAACAGCTTAAAATAGTACCAAAGCAAATAAGTATCTCTTGAGGAATCCGCTGATTACACGCCTAAGGACCCCAGGGAAGGTTGTCCGAACGGGTCCGTGAAAAGGTTCTCAGCGTGACGCAGTTCGCGGTGGCTTGTACTCCCATCATGTCCTAGAGCTCGCGAGAATTCGTCTAAGGCAAACCAGTGTAATTTCACTTCGCGGCCCATGAAAACTAAACGTAATTCTAGATCGCACTATCGCTAGTACGAACATTCGCCTAAGTTTGGTAAGTGTTTGGAATAACATCACTGACGTTGCGGCGCCAACGGGGGGCGATCGATACAAGCAAATCGCGTAGGCGGCACCACCACCCCACACTAGAAAACTTATTATAAACCTTACCATCTTTATCCTAAGATTTTTCTCCATTGCTGGACATAAAAAGACGACAGCTGATGTTTTTTTTAATAAACCCCATTTTATGAAGCCGTTTCCAAGGCTGTACTCGATTTAATCAGAATTCAATTTATTTCAATTATATTATTACGCCTCGTGTTTTGTTGGGATGACCATCTAGAAATAGTCCAGATAGGTGCTGCCCACGCAGGGTTTTGTTCCCTGCCTAGGTTCCTAATAGCATATTTATTACGCGTAATTATTATTTACTCCCAGAGGACACCCTTGACGCCGTCTGACTCGCAAATGTACCTATCAACAGATTCTGATGCTTAGTCCACGTGCAAATTTAAAATGTTGGTAATATGGTAGACATGATGGGTAGCATAAACTTAATATAAAACGTTTCGTACGTCCAAGAGTACCTAAGTTCCTGTAGGTTACGAAAGGGGCAATTTGTCATACTTACAGCTAGTCCCTTTTAGAATTTAAAGGACAATTTTACAAGTGGCTCTTTAGCCACTACAATCACTACATACGGACTACTTAAAGCTCAACCTTTTGTTTGAGCAAGTTCCTTCCCGTAAGACCGCAACCTCCTTATCAGCATGGCTGCGCAAACATTACCGATACCCACAGACCACACACGTTTTACTGTCTAAATCTTCTAAAACATTCTTAAAATGAGTAGTTACGTAAGTTCACAGTAGCACTAACTCAAATTTCATGTCACGTCCTGATGTAAATGAGGTATACGTGGTTCTCATACGATGGTACCAATAAAAATTACGATGTTCCCGTAGAATTGTTTAGTTTTACTTTATTAGGCTGTGACTTGCCGTTATACGTATTTTGGGTTAGCTTTATTATTTGTATGTTTACGTGCCTGGTGCGATTCGTATGAAGATTCAGATAAGAGTCGACATGGAGTTAAGAACTGTGTTGTATATGTAGATCAAACTTCTCACAATGTTTATTAAAACCATTCCCTGTTCATCACATCAAAAATATTTTATGCAGTTTTAATCTGTTAAACGCTCATTATCACATACCGACAATGCGTTCATAAAATCCAATTACGAGTACCAAAGTGATTAAAATTGTGCTAACTCCCAAGTCGAAAAAAAAACGGTTATATTACAGACTAAATAATCTATAGACGTCTACCAAATTTACGATTCACTAGATTTTTATGTAACTCGATGATGTAGTTCTTAGGCTAGATTGCGTTTTAACTTATTGCGTCTGATACAATTAAGAATCGATACAAAAAAACTAGTAAACGATTGTTCTGTCCTCAAAGACGTAGAATGTGAATGTGATGTAGAAGGAATCTAAGTATAAACAACATAAAAATGATAGTAAAATAGAATTATTGAGTAAGAGGCTAAAAACTGGCGAGTGTGCGAAATCATTACATTAAGATTTACGATACAAAAGCGGAAAAGGGAAAATTCAAAATGTTTTAAATCTAATGAGTTGGGTCGCGCGTGTTTCGTACAAGTCGTACAACGCTTTACAGTACATAATGGTTGTGTAAAGTTTAGACATCATAGCACATAAAGCACTACTTGGCTCACTAGTGTGGAAAAATAATACCGTATCCATACTAATATTATAAATGGGAAAGTGTGTGTGTCTGTTTGTTTGTCCGTTTTTGACGGCAAAACGGAGCGATGAATGGACGTGATTTTTTCAGTGGAGATAGTTGAAGGAATGGAGAGTGACATAGGTTACTTTTTGTCTCTTTCTAACGCTAGCGAAGCCGTTTGCAAAAGCTAGTTTACTATAATTTATTATCTACTTCCGCTAAGGAAATAAAATTTTCAATTATATTCGTCATAAATTGATTTAGATAACCATAAATACATTGTATCAACATTTTATAATCCAGAGAGACTATTAATTTTTGAAGATCATATCCATAAAATAGGAGCTGCGACGTCTAGCAGTTTGTTTTATTTAATAATATTCAGACGTAGTCGCATCGCCAATTTGAAATGCAAATCGATGACAAACGTCACGTAATATCAAGGTAATGGGTTTGTGTATTTTCGCTAATCACAACTGTACACAGTTCATTCAAGAACCGCCGCTTGAACAATCTTATCGCACGTTGATAACGTATAAAATTGTAGGTAGTAACTGTAGTAAGTATGAGTGTTAGCGTCTTCCGGGACTTGTGTAACTTGAAAAGGGTAATGTCCACTAACGTCTGCTAATTGTAGGGTATTAGGTACTTCGCGGCACTCTGCCTCGGTTAAACGCCTCGTAAACAGTGGTAAGGATTCTTTTAAATGATATTAAGACTACAGTGTTTTTTTTATCAGTGGAGGAAACTTGTAGACAAGTATTCTTTTTTTTTTTTTTTTTTTTTATTATAAATTTTTTATCAGTGGAGGAAACTTGTAGACAAGTATTCTCTGTATTCTTGACATCACATCAAATATATGTATCTGAATGTGCACATTTCTTGCTTATAGCGCGATTTTACATGGTTGTAGTACTACAACAATCTAAAATCATACTTATTAACCGACTTTACTACCATGAAGGAAAAGGTTCTGCGTCTCTAATATTTAGGTTGTCCACATCACAACTGGGCAAAGAGCTCTTATGCCCACCTAATTGACTTAAAGGGCTCTTAAGAGGGCATTCAACGAAAACGTCGTAATAATGTAAAATTGATAGTTTTAGTCGGCAAAATGCTACACTTTCCGTCATCTAAAAGACTTATTAAGTTCATGATTCGATTAGGACATCTTCTTAACTTACATGTTGTGAGACTGGATTTTTAAAAACTAACTCACTTAATTAATTATGATTTTTTTTCTGGTGCATGTTTAGGAAAACCCACGAAAAGTGCTGACTTAGTCCGTCTAATTTATAAAATTTGGATAGTTTTGAATGCTTCAAGTGGTAAATTTGTATTATGTATATCCTGTACTACAATCTTCTGAGACTACTTCTTTGTTATAAGGCTTTAGAATAGAGTAAATGAGGATATGATGAATCCAATTTGTTTCAGAAATCACCTCAGAATAAGTGTCAATTTCTTCGAAAACTTACGTGTCTTTGAAGTAGTTTTAATATAAAAATAATCTGCAACGCTTACTCAAACAGATTTTATGCAAAAGTTTTCTATTAATTGCAATTTAATATTTTTGACGATTTTTTAAAAATGCCTCCTTATTACCGGTTACGCGCGCTTGCGATGTCAGTACCGCGGCAGAGCTTGTAGAGGCAGGACGTATGTTAGTCCGCTCCGCACGCGGCTCGACGATCGCGAAGTTATTTTGTCATTGTGTGCGGCACCCGCCGTGTCCAAAACCGCACTTGTGTGCGTGTTTGGCTGTACTGTTGCATGTATACTGCGACCGAAAACTTTGATCCTTAGGTTGACGACTTTGGTAACTAACTAATTAACTTGACTAATATTTTTAGTAAGTATTATTTATTATTGAATATCATTTTAGGTTACTGACTCGTCTCAACAAAATCTTTGACAATAGATGGTACTCAGGATCTGATGATGAAGTCAGATGGTAGTCATCAGTTCTCATCAACCAGGTCTTGAAACCATTTCGTGTTTGGGCTCGTTTGATTCACCTCAACAAGATCTTTGACAAGAGGTGATGGTACCCAGGATCTGATGATGAAGCCGGAAGGTAGTCATGAGTTCTCATCAACCAGGTCTTGAAACCATTTCATGTTTGGGCTCGTTTGATTTGCCTCAACAAGATCTTTGACAAGAGGTGATGGTACCCAGGATCTGATGATGAAGCCGGAAGGTAGTCATGAGTTCTCATCAACCAGGTCTTGAAACCATTTCGTGTTTGGGCTCGTTTGGTTCGTCTCAACAAGATATTTGACAAGAGATGGTACCCAGGATCTGATGATGAAGCTGGAAGGTAGTCAAGAGAATTCATCAACCAGGTCTTGAAACCACTCCGTGTTTGGGCTCGTTTGGTTCGTCTCAACAAGATCTTTGACAAGAGGTGATGGTACCCAGGATCTGATGATGAAGCCGGAAGGTAGTCATGAGTTCTCATCAACCAGGTTTTGAAACCATTTCGTGTTTGGGCTCGTTTGGTTCGTCTCAACAAGATCTTTGACAAGAGATGGTACCCAGGATCTGATGGTGAAGCCGGAAGGTAGTCAAGAGTATTCAACAACCAGGTCTTGAAACTCTTCTGTGTTTGGGCTGGTTTGATTCGTCTCAACAAGATCTTTGACAAGAGATGGTACCCAGGATCTGATGATGAAGCTGGAAGGGCATTCCTTGGGGCCGTGGGGGCCTAGTGCGCGTCGCCTTTATGAGGAGCTGTCCAAGCGCCTCATAGACGCATCTGGTGACCAGAGGGCTGGCCAGTATTTCGCTCAGCGGATAAGTGTAGCTATCCAGCGGGGCAATGCGGCCAGCCTTCTGGGCACCTTACCCACTGGCGACGATTTGAGCCAAATTTTTTATTTGTAGATAAGTAGTATAAGTTTTTATTTATAAGATTTTTAGTACAAGTGTTTAGTTGTAAGTTTTTTAACATGTTGTAATTAATGAATTGGTTTTGAATAAATTATTAATATTAGCTGGAAGGTAGTCAAGAGTATTCCACGACCAGGTCTTGAAAACACTTCGTGTTTGGGTTCGTTTGATTCGTCTCAACAAGATCTTTGACAAGAGATGGTAATCACTCTTTTATACTCTGGCGCATCCACTGTCTCAGTGTGTCAACAGTCAACTAAAGCAAGTAGGCGTAGCGTAGAGATGTATTTCCTTACAAAAAACTAATACATAGATGTGGACCTTCCTGTGCTCCATGCAATTAAAACAACATAATATTTAAAAACCGGCCGAGAGCGTGTCGGGTCACGCTCAGTGCCTATACTGAGCGTGGCCCGACACGCTCTCGGCCGGTTTTTAAAGCCGCGTTGGTAAATAGCCGCTCGGCTCTTCCGTAGTTTTCCATATTTTTCAAAAACTACAGAACCTATCAAGTTCAAAACAGTTTTCCTAGAAAGTTTATAAAGTTTTGTGATTTTCAAATATTTTTTAAATATATGGTTAAAAAGTTAGAGGGGGGACACACTTTTTTTCCTTTAGGAGCGATTATTCCCGAAAATATTAATATTATCAAAAAACGATTTCAGTAATTCATTTTTAAATACCTATCCAACAATAAATCATACGTTAGGGTTGAAATGAAAAAAAAAGCACTCCCTACTTTACGTGTAGGGGGTACCCTAATAAAACATTTTTTCCACTTTTTATTTTTGCACTTTGTCGGCGTGACTGATATACATATTGGTACCAAATTTCAGCTCTCTAGTTCTAACGGTCACTGAGATTATCCGCGGACGGACGGACGGACGGAGGGACAGACAGACAGACATGGCGAAACTATAAGGGTTCCTAGTTGACTACGAAACCCTAAAATCACATTTTAAATATAAAAAAACTACTTAAAATTAAAGAAAACCGATCTTAGTTCCATTATATATATGTACCTAGAAAACATCATCATCTTCCTTGCGTTATCCCGGCATTTGCCACGGCTCATGGGAGCCTGCGGTCCACTTTGACAACTAATCCCAAGATTTGGCGTAGGCACTAGTTTTTACGAAAGCGACTGCCATCTGACCTTTCAACCCAAAGGGTAAACTAGACCTTATTGGAATAAGTCCGGTTTCCTCACGATGTTTTCCTTCACCGAAAAGAACCTAGAAAACATATCATATACAAAATGAAATAAAACTAAGAAAACGGATTATATTCATTATACGCGATATAATCTGATTCCATAAATTTATTTCATGAGTAACTATCGCGGTGACAGAAGACAATATTATATACACAATTTATTATATTATAAAAGTTTTTTAATTTATTTCTTCCAAGGCTACACACGTTTTAATAAAAAAAACTGTGATAAGTTTAATAATTAAACTAAAAGGTCAAGTATTTATGCACGAAATCATGTATGCAAATATGTAATATATATGGTGGTGTTTTTACGCAAGTATCAATAATGGTTAGTCCGCAACGCTACTGACGGCGTGGCGGTACCGACCATGAATGCTATCCCTTTCGCTCTAGCCGCACGTAAGGTTGGTTCGAAGAGGATCGCACGCTATGTCTGTACCGCAGGCTACAATCGTTATGCTTCTGGTTATAGTGTGCGTCTGCACACAGGCGCACGCCAGCGCCGCCGGCGTCGAAATTCGAGCAAGCAGATTTTTTGAAAGCGCTCTTAAGCGCCTTGCCCTTTTGTAACGTTATATTAGGTACTAGAACTATCTATGTTAGTACTAGCGCAGGCGCTTTGGTCCCTACAATCGTACTAACATAGGAAATGTGGCGTGAAAGTTATTCTCAGGCGGTGCCCGATCGACCTGCCTCGGCCCACGAAACCACTTTCGCTGCTAACTGTAACAACCAAGGTTGTGTGGCCAGTGCACCTAATGGGACAGAGTAAACATTACCCTTAATCGTTAGCCTTTTATTGGACGACGGTAGGCACTAATATGCCGTCATCACTGTTAATAGCTAACCTTCGTCTTGTGACAGTCATTGATACAGTAGACAGTAGTTACTACGTCTTAAGCGTTTCGACAATATATGTTTATCTTTGGCTACAATAGCAAATCTGCATGTTGCATCTGTATTATTGTAATGTAAAGTAATAATCATGTATCAGAATTGTATTTACGTTATATTATAATTATATTATCTACAGCAATAACATTAGAGTGTGAGATAGAACGTTGTAGAAAAAACATGGATGTAGGTATTCCATATATACCTACCCCATGGAGTCTATTATTTATTAGGCAAGCAGTACGCTTGTTACTTTTCTTCTTGCACTGGCAAAATCGAAGCTAGATTCCTCTACTTGAAAATTTTATTGAATTGAAAACCCGAGTAGTACCTAGTCGATCATATGACTCCCAGAAATTCTATTACGCAAAGTATTATCCAATCAAGCCGAGACATTGATTATTTTCACTTCCAGAAAATAAAAGATTCGCCTGATTGGTCCCACGCGTACAATAGGCACCCGCGAGATTGATTGTCTTTCGCGCCGGTTCGGTTTCTCCGGGCGAAATAACGCAATAACAACCAAGAAATTATCTCTATTCAATTTCCGAGGGTTTTATGGAACTCCCTAGATAGAGTAGATAATAGACTCCCTATAGACTACTCTTCAGACCTGATAGAAATAGAATTACTCTTTCCAAAGTACCAATTACAAATACTTGTTTTTTTTTTGGACTTTCTGTTTCTTTGTTTCCAAATGGCGATGGCGTTTTCGATCGATCTCATTAAATTTCTCGAATTTCGGCCAAAGACTCCTTTCATATACCGATGGAATGTACACTGCTATACATTAAAACCGCAGTTCATACTATGTTTATTTCTTCCGAAGTTGACTTTGAATATAAACAGGGGCGGCTTACTCCGCGATCCTTTCACCGCGCTACAAGTACATGCCGGCGGCCGCGAGTTCGCGGCCCATTCACTGGCGACGACCTTGGCGCGGCGCAATAGAATTAAATGTCGTCTGCACGCTTGCGGTCCGTTTGTTAATGTAGGTAAGAATTTAGAATAGCGGCGTTTTGTGAACATCAAAGGAGTGAGCCTTCTGTACTTGTACTATTATATATTCTGTGATATAAATCGATTTTCCCCTAATCGCTAAATCGTTTATATCCGAGTTTTCGCAGACGCTAAATGCCGAGGATTATCAGTTGCGTAAAGACAGTAATGGAATTACGCTCTGTATTGAGTGATTAGCGTTTTTCTAGCTTCTTTAGCTTAATGTATCAATATCCTGTGCCTATATCTAACTATGTAAACCCTGTGTCGTTGACCCCGGACATATGTTAACTACATGACCTTGTCCTTCAAGATTGGTAATGCTAAGTATTAGTTGTTGATATCAATATACAAATATGTTATATCTGCTACTATAGATGTCACTGCGGCTATCATTTAATGACATGTACTCATATGTCATAAAAAAGTTTATCTTATCTTATACTTTTAAACGAGCAATTCTTGTATATTTATTTATTTATATATTTATTTACACTGACGATCTCGGAAACCGCTCTAACGATTTCGCTGAAATTTGTTATGTGGGGGTTTTTGGGGGTGAAAAATCGGTCTAACTTATCCTTAGGTCCCGGAAAACGCGAATTTTTTGTGGCGAAATGCGCGCCATCTCGTGTGGAGTAGTTGTGTTGTTAAGGCTGAGAATTCTTTCGCTCGATGTAGGTACTATTCATTTTTGAACTAGATGGCGACACATGTCAAGGATACGAAACAGAACCCCGCCCAGATATTTTGTTTTTAAAGCACAATCACATAGGTACAGAAATATCTATGTATATATCGCAGTTAGATAAACATGCGATTACACCCTTTACGATAAACTAACGCTACAGTTTCACTTAGAAAGTTAGGGTTTTCAAGAGAATCGTGTAGGAAACCTTAAGTTTCACCCAACGATAGCGAGCTTTAAAAATAGAACAACTTAAAGCTGTGAGTTAAATGAGTTAAATTGACAATTTTAATCGCCTGGTGGAAAGTCAGATGCAGAGGATGGTAAACTGTCTGCAATTTTTCTGTGCTGACTTGCACCTAATTCGGATTACGTCCATATACAAATAATATACATCCATGCACCACCGATGAACAAAATTTTCCATAAAGCTTTGGAATCTTTATCACATTTTTACTTTTTGCATACGATGCGAGGGTCACTATATGATATTATATTATATCAGGTTTGATTTAGCCTCTCACGCTCAAGATTTACGTTATAAAAGTTTTTAGTCGCTGACCTCATCGACATACAGCTTGACAAAGTGATGTCGATGTCAGATGATGTCATACGATATACTGAATAAACCGATTACTTAGGCAGGTTAAGCCTAAAAATGGTTAAAGACCTAGCAAGTGTAATATTAATTAACTAGCTTTTTCCGCCGCGGCTTCGCCTGCGTACGTAATCTTGTTTTTCCATACAAACTTTGACCCCCATTTCACCCCCTTAGGAGGTGAATCTTGAAAAATCCTTTCTTTAGTGCTTCTCTACACCATATAAGGAACCTATGTGCCAAATTTGGGATCTCTAGGACCAGCAGTTTCGGCTGTTGATATGTCACTGTCAGTCAGACAGTTTCTTTTGTTTGTGTGTGTGTGTGTGTGTGTATCTGTCTGTGGCATCGTAGCTCCCGAACGGATGAACCGATTTAGATTTAGTTTTGTTTTTGATAGCTTAGCCATGTTTAATGAAAATCGGTCCACTATGACGGGGGTTTTTCAAAATTTTAATTTTGTGGTTATATATATATTTAGATGTATTACTACTAGTAGACTGACTATTAAGTGATGTATTGTTATTCTAGTAGCTGGCGCTTACTTTACCCTCTTGTCAGATGTTATTAAAACAATTCAAAGACTGAAAGCAGAATACTACCAACGTGTCACTGTTAAATCGATGACGCCGTAGTTCACAAACAGGAAGACACGTGGAACGTAAACTGTCGGAATTTCCTCGTAGACTCGTAGTGACATAGTTTCTATAATTCCGGATACGGCCCATTACAGCAAGGGCGGCTTATCGAATTGGCACAAGTTCGACATGCGTTCCTAATGTTGTTGGAACTATTTAGTCAGTCTTGTAACTATTTAGTTCGTTTTGTAACGCTAGACGATTTATTTATACTGAATCACTAACGTTATGATAATGGTATGTTGTATTATATTGTTCTGGCTATGCACTTTGTATCGATGTCATATAAGTCCGTATCAAGAAAAGAATCTGTCATATTCAATGCTAATGCTGTACACTGTGTATTAAATCTTGAAATCATTCCTTACATAATTTCTAGATAAAAATTAAATACTATACAAGTATACATATAAATAAATAAATATTATGGGACATTCTTACACAGATTGACTGAGTCCCACGGTAAGCTCAAGAAGGCTTGTGTTGCAGGTACTCAGACAATGATATATATAATATACAAATACTTAAATACATAGAAAACATCCATGACTCCGGAACAAATGTCTGTGCTCATTCATCACACAAATAAATGCCCTTACCGGGATGCGAACCTGTGACCGCGGCATAGCAGGCAGGGTCACTACGCGCTAAGCCAGACCGGTCGTCAAATATAATAAATATAATTTACTTACGTAAGCGCTGGTAGCCTAGCGGTAAGTGCGTGTGACTTTCGTTCCGGAGGTCGCGGGTTCGAACCCCGGCTCGCACCAATGAGTTTTTCGGAACTTATGTGAGAAATGTCATTTGATATTTGCCAGTCGCTTTTCGGTGAAGGAAAACATCGTGAGGAAACCGGACTAATTCCAATAAGGTCTAGTTTACCCTTCGGGTTGGAAGGTCAGATGGCAGGCGCTTTCGTAAAACTAGTGCCTACGCCAAATCTTGGGATTAGTTGTCAAAGCGGACCCCAGGCTCCCATGAGCCGTGGCAAATGCCGGGATAACGCAAGGAGGATGATGACTTACGTAAGTACTACATTTTAGGTTTCAATGTTTATAGTTTTGTAATTATGTAATAAATAAAAATATAGTAACCCGAAGCACAATGCTTTTTAACCGCCTTCCAAATCTCAAGGGAAGGGGTTCTCAATTCGTCTGTATGTTTTTTTTTTTTTTTTTTAATGTTTGTTCCTCGATATCTCCGTCGTTACTGGACCGATTTTGAAATTTTTTTTTTTATTGAATGTATATGCATACAGATTGGTCTCATTTTTCTCAGAACCCAGTTCTGGTGGTGGGATCCTGGAGAAATCGAGGGAACTCCTCAAATCTGAAAGGCATACATATGGTGATTTTTGTGTTTTTAAAGGAACAGCATGCATTTAAGTACGGAACAGTGACATTTGGTGCAGTGGAACTCCTGATGATGAGATTTTATACACGAATATCGTTCAAAGCGGTTCTATGGTTTATTTTCTCTATTGCAGTTTCTGTATGTAAACCCATCCACAAGTAGGTCCTCATTTGTAAACATTATCTTGAGCTTGTGTACTTCTACTCGTAACTTAAAATACATTTCACCAGTTACTTAGCTAGGTGCGCTTTCTCATCTAGCTCTCGTTTCATTTGGTCTGTCGGTACAAAATGTCCGATTAGCGTCATTTTATCTAATTTATTAGAGCAAAAGCTTGTTTAGACTACTACCCATTGCCACAGATTAACTTAATGCAATAGCAGTTACATCAATTACAGAAATATTGTTGTAATTGTAACACCGCACACAATCCATTTTCTTAGCTTTATTGTTGACTGAGAATGTCTTATAGCATTAAGTACATATCTTTGTACTGTACTTTTTAGTGCAATAATAATTAAAGAAATAAACAAATCATAAATTAATACTGTCTTAATTATTACGAAAACAAAATTGATGATAACATTGATAACTTAAAAACAAGCGATTTCGGTATGTTACACCTACAACATGCATATTAGTTATGCATAACTGAGTCGATACATAATTAAATTATAAAGAAACATAGTATGTAATAGCTATGAGTACATTGATTCGATTAACCAAATAACTATTTGATGACTCTCTTAGTTGCGAGTATTTAGCGAATATTTGCTCTGATATATGTTAATCTGTGGTACAATTGAAACTAGTTATTCACAAGTTAGCAGGAAATGTGGATGCCGAACATTTCCTTGAGATTACGGTGACATACGAGCCTGCGGTGTGTTGCGTGTTAAATGACAGCCTCTTGCCGTAACCGTGTCTGATAAACTGTTTCTATACGTCTTTACTGTGCCGTAAACTTGCTCAACAGTGCTGTAGAGAGTGTAGAGATATGTCGGCATAGTGTAACTATATACGTGTGTTATTATACTTATTATGTATACTTATTTCTCTGTTTTGGCTTGAATTAAATGTTCTCTACAATCCACAAACTGCATATAACACTTATGAATGATATTGAGATTACTTTATTTTACTCAAATTATGTAAATAGTACAAGATAACAAGGAGCTATAGACATTTTTATAGGAAAAATAAATAGTAGAATGATTTTTTACGCGCTTCGATGTAAAAAATATCACTGGAGATGTTAGTACCGAACTAAAATATGAGTAGGTAATTGTAGTTTTATACTACGTTATGCGCCAGTGGCATACATGTTGTCATTTTTGTGTAAATAAAAGTAAGACCTGTGTGCCCCAGGGTTAGCCAACTAACTCAGAATCAATTTGTATAGTACAGTATTGCAGTCTGCTAACCCTGGAGCACTAGCGGCCCTAAGAAAAGTTACTGTACGCCAAAGTAGACAATAAAGGGAATTGAGTTTGAACAATGGGATAACTTTCTAACCAGACAGCATCAGGACAATTTACATGCAAATGTTCTTTAACTTTTAGTACGTTCATAATCCAAATGCATATTAATTTTACGCTCTTCATTAGGCCTTACCACTTTCACCTAATATCTCGTAGGTGTCAGTTTCTCTGAGTTTTTCACACCTTCACTATATGGCGATCCCTTGTCTGGAGTAGGTACCAAACAAATATGATATCAGCAATGTTAACTGAAAGTTTTTACCTTATCGCAGGAACTTAAGGTCTACTGGAACCAACGCAACGTTAGTGAGTACATAGTTACATGTCTCATATCGTAGCTGGTAGAGATGAGTCCGTTACTGCAGAGGCAGTTAAGTAAGGAGTTGTCGGATTGAATTGATTAATACTAATAAAAAAATAAATGCTATGTGACAAATATATATGTACTAGTGGAAATAAAAGGAAAAATTTCCGACATAGATTCTTCATTTTTGTATGAAATTCGTTTACAGCTCTCGAGTTGCGCCTGCAACGTAAAACGTAATACTTTGAAGTCTATTTGAACGAACGTGATGGCAACATTTCATACCATGCTTGGGAAAAATATTTCCTTGTTAAGTTAGTTTGTTGTCACTGGCTCCCATATCCAATAAGGAGTTCCGACTGCAGTCCTCTCGAGAGTCGACGAGACAGCGACGCCTATTTAGGATGTGTGCGAACTGTTTAGTGAGAAAATCGAATCAATTGCTGCAGAAGCTGTTGCATAAGACGTTTCTCCATTTGTTTATAATACGGCCATGCTGTAAATACTGACCTAAAAGTCCTAATACCCAATTACTTACTCGCTGCTGTGGGTACTTTGTTCCAAATCCCCAAACATGGGCCCCACGTGTCATAATGGCATTACCAGTTTCAGATTTCGTAATATCTACTTAAATTTTAAGGAAATCCTGTGCTCATAAGTCATAAGCTTAGCAGCTGTTGAGTTTCCGTGAAGACGGTACGTTTTTTGCCACTTTACTATAGCGCACGTTTTGGCAACCACCTTGAAATGAGTCGGATACATCCGTTTTTCGTATGTTTAATTAGCGGCTTGAAACATCTTGTCTTCGAGATTTTCTAAAGAGATATGTATTATGTAAACACTTTATTGTACATAAGACAAGTTAGGACATAGAAATACAGTATAGTTATGGTGTACAAAGGCGAACTTATCCCTATAAGGGATCTCTTCCAGTCAACCTTTGAGATCTGTTAATTATTCAAATAATAAAATTATTAAGAGACAAATACCAGAAATATACCTTAATCGTTAACAAAAATTAAGGGGAATACACAAGTTTATGTAACTGTAATCCAGTTACTGTAGTTAAGTAGGAGGTCTGAATTATAGTTTCTTGGAACATAAAATGTACCTATACATACATCTACACACATTCCATTTGAACAAGGTATTTCCTCTGAAAAAGGGAATCGTAAACATACAACTGTACATGCAACCACAGAATATATAATAGTACAAGTACAGAAGGCCCACTGCTTTGATGTTCACGAAATGCCGCCTTTTTAAATATGTACCTACAAAATTCTTACAAAGAAACGAGCCGCACGTGCGCGGCGTCCGGTGATAGGGTTACCAATGGATTCAAACAAATTAATTACTCACATAAAATGTTATACTATTATATTCAAGTCTTGGGTACTTTCTAGGTATATATACTGTATTTATATATTTTTGTTCAAGTTCCAACATCACAAGCCTTATTGAACTTTTCCGTGGGACTTAATCAGTAGTAGATCTCTGTAAGAATGTCCAATGGTATTTATTTTATTCAATATGTCTATTGAACTAAATATTATTAGCATTCCACACGCGGACATCGCTTACAAAAACCTCGCGACGTAAAGTAACAATATAAAGTGCGAACATTCATTCTGTGAGAACGCGCGCCACCCCTGAGTAGGCCGCGAACTCGCGGCCGCCAGGATGTACTTGTAGCGCGGTGATAGAACCGCGGAGTGAGCCGCCCCTGATGCAACTGAAATAAATGTTATTTCCTGATAAGTTATACATGTTGCCTAAAACACATACATGAAAATTAAGTTCCATCATTATTGTTACAGGAACAAAGCGATCGCCGACTACCTAGGCAGCAATGGCTACACGGACGCGCTGGAAGCGTTCAAGAAGGAGGCCGACATGAGCGGCGAGATGGATCGCAAGTTCGGCGGCCTGCTCGAGAAGAAGTGGACGTCCGTCATCCGGCTGCAGAAGAAGGTAATACACGTACAAACTCGTTGCCACTATAGGGTAGCAGCCTACACGGACTCACCGGAACAAGGAGGCGAACATGAGCGGCGGGGTTATTACACGGACGCGCTAGCAGAAGTAGGCAAGGCAAGAGCAGCGAAACGGTTTGGAAGTTCGGCGGCCTGCTCGAGAATAAGGGCCGCATCAACCACATTTGACAGACACATCATCGTCACGCAGCAGATATCTATGGAACTTCCCATACAATAAAATTTAACGAACGCTTTAACGATGACAGACGGTTTGATGAAACCGGCCCTAAGTGAATCTCCGTCATCCGGCTGCAGAAAATAAGCTAATACACGGACAGAGCGGTAGTTGACTTCAGGCCTTGCATGTTTAGGTACACCACGACGAAAGCTTTCAAGAAGGTGGTTGGCATGAGCGGCGAGATGCACCGCAGGTTTGCGGCCTGCTTGAGGTCGAGGAGGCAGGTGCAGAGCAGAAGAACCTCAAAGCTTTCAAATAAAGTAGCTTACTATTCCCATCTTTAATTCGACAACGTACAGCGGCGATGGTATTGTATAATTGCTTCCCTCCAGCGCTTCGTCTGCTTGTATGCTATAGGACTAAGTAACCCATCATGTACTGTCCATGCCGCACGGCAGGATTACTACTTCAATGTTGTGTTAAAAGTCTCATCATTAACATTGGGACACCAAAATATAAAAGTAGGTTGGTCGTTTGTGAGTTTACACAGCTAGACTTTACAATATATTCGTACCTACTAATCGCATAATGAAAGTAATCAATTTTGCAATGACTCATAAAATATAAAGTTTATATATCTAAATAGCTCTGCAAAAATAACGATGCAACTGGAGAATGTTCTTAATCGACTTAAATATGTAACTTATGTAACCGTGAATGTGGAGTGCTCTTAATTATTTAACATTCCAGTATTTCCAGTCTCGTTTCCACTTGAAATAATCCGTATCTGGTCAATTGGTTTATAATGTCACATCGCCGAGGTTTCCGGTTTCATATCGCCTTAAGGATAACGAAAGTTATAAATGTTATGTTGTGGCGTTGTGAGCAATTTCAATCGATCGTGTTTGACACCCTGACCGTCGAAACATTCCGCTAAATTGACCGTTGATAATGTAATGAATTTATATAGGTTAAAAGGTGTCTGCCAAGTTGGAAATAAAAGATTTTAATTATAGTAGGTACGCATATATTATTATATTACATCGCTGTACTTACGCTACAGCCGCATATTTCGGATGAAGATACACGAATTGAAGAATCAGAGTTTGCATTACGCTAAGTGCGACGGTTTTATGACTTCGTTAGGAGTTCATTATGCTTACTCATGTAAATCATATAGTTTCTCTTTCACAAATCAAGATTACCTTTGTTGAACTCGTAATTTACTACTAAAACCTTGCATAATTCAGTATTTGATATCTATATAATCACATCACGAGAAGATGATGGATTACACCAATTAGATGGTTCCTCGAGCATAATTTGGCGTGAACTTTTCGCAACCCGAATGACAAAGCGTTAGCCGAAGTGCTATTGTACAGTGTAACAGTTGTAAGGGCCTGGCCACATGGGCGCGTTGCGGCGACGCACCGCAAAAATTCTGCGTTGCGTTGCCGCGCCGCCAGTTTTTGCGGCAGGAAATCTGCGGCGCGGCACCGCGACGCAAGAACTCGCGGTGCGTCGACGCACCGCAAAAACTCGCGGCGCGGCACCGCAACGCAGAATTTTTGCGGCGCGTCGCCGCGCCGCCAAAACTGGCGGTGTGTCACCGCTGCTCGCAATTGTGAACTGTTGTGTTCGAATTAAACTTCGTGTCGTTTATATTTAACCCTTCTTTACTTGGTGATGGATTTTTTTCCAAGCATCACAAACATTGAATCAATAGTAGATTTAGTACAGTTTTTCACGATAAAATACTAAGCAATATTCGAATTTTTCAATATGCTATTAAAAATCATCTTTTTTTAGTTACGTTGTTTCATATTAAAAAAATGGTGATAGATTTTTTCATTATTTTTCCAGTGCTCAGCATATATGTTAAAAAAAGTAAAATCATGCAATTAAGGGTTTATTGACATTTATGGAGTGCCTCTCTAATTTATATTTCCGCAATGGGTACATCGATGGGTAGATTTAAATAATAACATTTTTAACCCCCGACGCAAAAAACGAAGGGGTGTTATAAGTTTGACGTGTCTGTCTGTCTGTCTGTCTGTTTGTCTGTTTGTCTGTCTGTCTGTTTGTGTGTGTGTCTGTCTGTGGCATCGTAGCTCCCAAACGGATGAACCGATTTAGATTGATTTTTTTTGTCTGAAAGCTGAGTTAGTCGGGAGTGTTCTTAGCCATGTTTCATGAAAATGGTCCACTATGTCGGGGTCGGGGGTTTTTTTCAAAATTTAATTAAATAAATAATTTTATGACTTTTATGTAATTCCCAAAAGATTTGACAATTTGTAAATACATAGGTAAAGAAAATATTCGTTCTATCTGAATATGACGATAGGTACCTACGTTAAAAATAGAGCGCTTTCGAACTACGTCCGATCCGAATCCGATAAATTCGTGAAAATAAAATTACGCATTATTATGGACTATGGACGGAAATCTGGCAGGATTTTGGAGTAGGCCCTTGAGGCAACCTGCTAAGATGCTTCTCTTATCATAGTCAACCTCAGGTCTGCAAGCTGGCAGCTGGGGAGCGGGGCTAAATCGACAATCGATTATATTTTTAAGACGATACAGGACGGTTCAATTTCCAAATTTCCATACCAACGCTCTCGACTATTTCCTCCCTGGTTTTTGAAGGTAGACTGATTTTTTCAACACAGATTATTCTATAAATTGAAATAGACATCATATACAAAATAAAAAACGACAAGGCCCAAGGCAACAATTAGTGCTTGCACCTCCTATCTTCTTTGCAGCATTACGATATAGCGAAAGACTATTTTTAACCCCGACGCAAAAACGAAGGGGTGTTATAAGTTTGACGTGTCTGTCTGTCTATTTGTCTGTTTGTCTGTGTACTGTGTCTGTGGCATCGTAGTTCCCGAATGGATGAACCGATTTAAATTTAGTTTTTTTGTCTGAAAGCTGAGTTAGTCGGGAGTGTTCTTAGCCATGTTTCATGAAAATCGGTCCACTATGTCGCGGTCGGGAGTTTTTTCAAAATTTTAATTTTGTTAGGTTATTAAATAACAAATCAAAAAAATATTCAATAAAATAATTTGATTTGTTCCCAGTCAGGTTGTTATTAATTATTAATCTTATCTGTGTTGGAACGTTTCGATATTTTTATTTTTAAAGACGCTCGAGTCAATCAAAAATTTCCAAAAACGGCCTTTTTCATTATGGCGCAAAAAAAGTGATACTCAAGATTGGTAACAATTAGCCAAAAAACCTAAACGGTACGACATAGATTTGATGAAAAACGTGTGGCCTGTGCCTTTAAAAAAGTAAAACAGAAAAACGTACGTCGTTTTCGTACGTGTTTTCGCTACGATCAATATGCAAATGAATAATTTAGTAGGCAAGTTTTATTTAAATCGATTAAATCGTAAATAGTGGCTTGCAGCTAAAAATAATGTTCAACTGGAAAAACCTAGGTACGTTTTTTCGCTAGAATCTATATTTTAGTAGGAAAATTTATTAAAAATAGATTAAAATTAAACTGGTACAGATTTTTTTAATTATCCCGTTATAGTGCCCTACTGCTGGGCAAAGGCCTTACCCCTTGATTTCCTTAACTCCCTCTGGTGTTATTTTTCCGGCCATGCAGTCACTCTTATAGGCGTCCAAGTCGTCTCACCATGCATGCGATAGACCAGACGTGGCATGCACAAATACACTTCAGCATGGCGGTTTTCTTCCCTACTTACTTTAATATGTCATTTCTGTCGTAGATCAATTTTAGCTGTAGACCACCTTTAACGACTAACTTACGAAAAACTAAAAAATGTTTACAACATGTCGGTGCGTACCTTAAACAAACCATGAAAAAAAAACCGCCTCCTAAAAATAAGCGCGTTAGAAAACACGGAGAAAAAAGAAAAAAATAATTTTACATTGCAATAATATTGATGATTAGATTTCCTACCTAAACCTTTGAAATCAGATTTCTTAAGACGATACGATACAGGTCAGTTCTCCATACACACGCTCTCGACTATTTCCTCCTTGGTTTTTGAAGATAGAGCAATGATTTTTTCGACACAGATTATTATTATTTTTATCTGAGTCGGACTGTTTTGATATTTTTTGCTATTCTTATTTTAAAAGATGCTAGATCCAATGAAAAATTTCTAAAAACGGCATTTTTCAATATGGCTCGAAAAAGGGATACTCAAGATCGGTAACAATTGTCCAAAAAATCTAAACGGTCCGACACAGATTATTTCATTTTTATTCAGATTCTCAAATTTCGTTCCGTTTAACACTTTCGCTACCAAGAACCCGACTGTCGGGCACACCGCTCGTAGAAGCGTAGCCGATTACATGGGTTTCCCCGTATGTAGCGAAAATGTCGTAGCGCCGCGTAGAGCCCGGTTTCGAAAGTGTTAAATAAGTTTTGAAGGAGGAAAAGAGAGCGGAACCTCGATTTCAAAGATTTTTTCGCAATATCTTTTAACTGAGTTGTTCTTAATGGAAATTTTTTTTCGATAAATCTAGTTAATAAAACTAGTATATTTAACTAAAATTCCCAAATTGAAAGGGGGACTCCTTTCCATTTTAGCATTTTCGGTCCCGTAGCGTCTTAATGTATTGCAATAATCAAAACATCTAAATTATAGACTAATCAATTATTTTTGTTAGTAATTAAATTCCGTTAGGCCGTTTTCACATTATCCGATCCGATATCGGATGTCGTAAGGATTTCAATGGAAAAAATACAAGATGGCGCCTGTAATGTATAGGATATCGGTCCTACATCCGATATCGGATCGGATAATGTGAAAACGCACTTACGATTCATTAAGTTTTGAAGGAGGAAACAGTCGAGAGCGGAACCTCGATTTTAAAGATTTTTTTCGCAATATCTTTTAACTGAGTTGTTCTGAATGGACAATTTTTTTCGATAAATCTAATTAATAACACTAGTATATTTAACTAAAATTCCCAAATTGAAAGGGCTCCCTTTCCTTTCCATTTTCGCTCCTGTAGCGTCTTAAATACCTAAAAGTACTTAAACACCTAAAAGTACTTAAATACCTAAAAGAACAACCAGCGCATCGTGTCATCACGCACGCACACAAGGGTAGCTTAGCTAACAACTGCGACACGGCCGGCCGCCGCGGCACGTTGCCGTATCGTGCAAATGCCACATTGAGCGGTGTAGGGTTGCCAACCGTAGGTAGTATACACAAAGACAGGAAAAATGCTCTGAGGGAAATGATATGATATATAGTATTGTAAGTAATATATTATTTTGGTTCAGCGTACTGTAATTATTTTTAATTTCTGTACCATTTTTTTTGTAGGTACTGTACTGCACACAATTACACCGTCATATTTAAAATAGACACCTAACTTAGATAAGTACTCGACACCGATAGCAATAAGAAGCTGCAGGGCAATCATGGTCGCGTGATAAATGATAAAACATCGGGCCATCCCTATCGCACTTACAAATAGTGCGATAGGGACGGCCTGATATTTTATCATTTATCGCGCGACCATAATTGCCTGCCTGCTGTCTATAAGGCTGTCCTTTCGTCCTTCGTCCACATTAGAGATGGGCCGAGTATTCGGTAAATATTCGGTATTCGGCATATTTAGTTAATCCTAGCATCTCCAGAGGTCCGACAGGTTTTCTAAATATATATTGTTTTTTTTTATTCGAGGTGAGATTTTAAAGACCAGTTCTTCGAAACTTGCTAATTGCTATTGTCATTCTGAAATATTCTTTGAACTTCACTTCACTTGTCTTTAATGCCGCATATTTCCTTTCAAAATGAGTTCCGTCATTATTCATTTTATTATATATATATGGGTTGACCCAGCATCTTCTTTTCCTCTCCTTTTTTTTAAGCGCCTCCGTAATACGAGCAAGAGCAGAATGCGCGTAATGGGATCCATGTCTGGATAAAGACTGATCGTGAAGTTCTGCACTGTGTATAGTTATCGAGGCGAGGCGACGCACCGCCAGTTTTGGCGGCGCGGCGACGCGCCGCAAAAATTCTGCGTTGCGGTGCCGCGCCGCGAGTTTTTGCGGTGCGTCGACGCACCGCAAGTTCTTGCGTCGCGGTGCCGCGCCGCAGATTTCCTGCCGCAAAAACTGGCGGCGCGGCAACGCAACGCAGAATTTTTGCGGTGCGTCGCCGCAACGCGCCCATGTGGCCAGGCCCTAACGGCTTTCAAGAGTAGTCATGACATTTCTGTTTGTAAGCAATACATCGATCTTTGTCGTAGACGTTTCTAGGCCGCAGCATTTTCCCTCGAACCGGTCGATGCTGTTGCTCCGAAAATAATGCCGCGGATCTAAACACACGTCGAGGAGATGAAATGTTCGTTTAATGTGAACCTTGCCCCACTTAACCTATGTACAAGGTTTTAATTAAACGAGTATGTGTCGTTCGCAGACAAACAGAATCCCTTTACCCGTCGTTGGAACGACAAATCATTCTTTATTGACAATTGACAATGTCACAACATGAGATAAATGAATCCGTTACATAAAAACAGCAATCAATTAGTCTTTATTTTTGTAATTAATAAAAAGCATACTCTTATCTTGAATGCAAAACAACATCCATTGCATAGAATAACAATCATTGTTTACAAGTACTTAAGTGTTCTGTGTTTCTTCTCCACTTACCTTTTAAATCGGTTTATCCAACTCCCGTTATTTGTTTTAATTTGACACAAAAATAGATTTCGAGACAAACGTTCCGTTGACTATTGATTCAGAAATATATTCGAATATTTGATCTGACGCTATAACTTCTTCAAAACCAGTGAAGCAGGAAATACGAACGAAAGACCTAAGCTCAGTTTTATAACTCAAGTGAAGGAGAAAGTTTTTGATACGTCTAATGAAGATACATTACCTATTAATAAGTTTATAGCCTTAAGTTCTCGAGAAACCTGGAAAATTCTTCCGCAAACTCTTACATTAATGTTGATGATGTCACTTGCGACCTTTGACTAAATGTTTTCACTTAATTATGAAGGCGGCGGTTTCATACGCTGAGAATCCACACAAGCCTGAAGCTATGTGACGCAGATTCGCTACGTTATTAGATTGTTTATCTATTACGTTACGTGTCTGCTTCGGGGGCTGCGTGGGCCCTGAGCCCACGTGTACACAGTAATAACGTGTAATGTAAACTTTTTGGGCGTTTGCACTTTGCTTCGCGACGGGTGGGTGAAATTCAATTTGTGGATGACACGCGACTCTTTATGGTCCAATGAGCTTTAGGTTTTCTACACAAGGCGCTGTGTAATGAAAGATAATGAGAAAAGAAATACTTATGGTGGAATCACATAGATCTATCAGCAATCAGCATGTTTAGTATCGAGCCGCATTACCTACGTATAATATGAAAAATCGATCCTTTTCTTAATTCATCTTAAAGAGCATGATCTTTTGTACTTTCGTCCTTAAGAATTATAATTTATAACTATTGTGCAGAAGTGAAGAATTATAACTATTGTAAACAATAAAGCTAAATATTCATCAATGGTTGTGTACTGCAGCCATACGGTTATAGAAGTATAGCAACCTCCCCTATCCCTATTCCGCGTTTAGTAGCGTGTGCGTTGGTGGCCAAGACTCACTTTGGGTCGTCGCGCCAACAAAGTAAGTAAATAACCTCCCTATTGTCATACCTACTACTCTTCCACTTATTGCGATTGACGCCGCCTTTTCCATGCATCTATGCCTAAATAATGTATCTCCTTTGTGTCAGGTGATGGAACTGGAGTCGAAGCTGTCTGAGGCGCAGAAGGAATTCATCGAGGGCGCCCCGACGCGCGCCAAGCGCACCCCAGCCGAGTGGATCCGCGCCCACCGGAGAAGTTCTGCCTGACTGGTCACCGCGCCACCATTACTAAGGTAACTAGTACTCACATTTCGTTGAGACCATTGACATGACATAGAATTCATAGGCGACAGGAACAATTTTGCTCCCCAAGAAGTTCGATCGTTGTGGCCCAGAGACCACCAACACCAGGGCTTATTTCACAGCGCAACTATTGCTATTGTTTGACTCTAGTCATACCGTCATGTCATAAGTCTCTGATGGAGTAAGATGCCTTGACAAAGATGCTTAATCTAGCGGGGGGGTCGTAAATGTCGGAAATAGGTCGGAAGAGATAATCACATCTACATATTTGCTATTCAGTATTCAAACAACTCTGAGGAAATATAGACTGGAGTAGCCTTCATGTTGCGTCTACGTACAAATAATTCTGCCAAGATTCGCGGGAGGTGAGGAAATAACACATGTAAAGGAGTACTCACAAATGCAAAAAATATTATTGTCAATACACACGCACATTATGATAAAAAAATAACACATGCTCATTATGATGCACACAGACATATCACACATGGAAATACTTCGTACTCTTCGTAGAAACACAGTGTATACGGACACTAAATGCGCATGTGTGTGTCTCAAACTATAGGGATGAGGCAGGCATCGATAACTGATGTCGATAATAATTAATGAAGCAAATTATAATTTTAATGATGTCGTTGTTTTTTCTAGATCTGTTTAATGTTTGGCACTATTATAAATATTATAATCATATTAAGATTCACTAATGACAATCTTGGGTAGTAGGTATCACGCGGGTGGACTAGCGATGGATAATAGGATTAGTAGGTAAAGAAATAGGTATTTGACATTTTGACAAAACATTAATTTATTTTTCCAGACTAACTAATCAACAACGTTTACTGCGGTTGGTGGTACTAAATCTTTATAGACAAACTTGGTTAAATAAATAAACTAGAAATGGTTTAGTCTTCATTAACTGTTTTCAATACTGGTTCAAAGTGTAAAGTTTATTAAGTACATGTAATAAAACTCAAATCATTCTCTTTCGGAAAATTGCAAATATATTTCAAATGAATTGTGTGATCAAGGTTTGCAAATCATACTTTTTTATCGATAGTTGGTATTTCATCGACCATGTCCACATCTCTACGACGAAGTCTCGGTCAAATGATTTTTCTAATTTTCAATTTTATTATCCTTGTCAATATTATTATAATATATGCTCTATTCTAATTGAAATTAGGTTAATTCTTACAAAATATATAAATGAAGTCTCGTGTGGAGTGCGTCTTTTTATGAATATATTGATATATAAATATCGACCCTATTGTAAACCACATTAGGTAACTTCTTAAACAGCAAAAAATCGAAGTCTCGTGGGGAGTGTTCGTGACGTAATTTCTACCCACCAACAAATTTCAAATCGATTGCATTCGATCACATAAATCGATATTCGATGACGTATGACAAAAATATTATCATTTAGATAATAAAAACAGTAATATAACAATATTAAAATTACTTACAAATGGAATATTATGCCATCTTTTTGCAAACTTGAGGTATTTGAGCGCTTATTACAAGTGTTCACAGCACAAGCGGGCATTTTTAATTACCAGTGATATGTGTCGTGGCGATTCTGTGAATGAGCATGAATCGATTGTGAAATTGTATTTACGTGACTTTATGAACATTTGTTCAAGTTTTTTGGCAGAGGGGTAAGTAACTGAAAGGCTACTCCAGTCTATATTTCCTCCGAGTCAAACAATGAACAAGGAAATGTACGTGCGAAATAAAACTATCGAGAGCTAGACCTAACGCGGGTGATACTTGGGTTTGTTTATATTGACTACAGTTACCTTATTCTTGCATTAATATTTCTTATCCATAAGTTTTTCATAGTATAAGTTATCAACTAACTATATCTAGATATGCTGTGTATACGACCGAACATTGAAGACAGACAAGTGTAAGCTAATAAGCTTGTAATAATCAAATCGTTTCACGTGATGTAATAAATGTCCTCATAAAAAATAATTGTCCGCTACCTCTGATTAATGTTACGATATTGTGCAATGAGTAGTTATACTTATCTTTAATGAATATTTCCTTTCAATGTTTGCCCCGTAGCTCTCGAACTTTATACCTGATAATGATAAAAAAAGGAAAATAATGCGTGCAATGTCGTGCAAATACGTAAATAAAGTTCGACAAGATGATTTGTTTCAAATAACAACGAATAATACCTTGTATGATATAAGAATAATGTCTCATCCTCACGTCAAGCCTAATAAGCACTATAAGTATTCATTTACGCTAAAAGCTACTCTGTCTGTTTACAAATTTCAGAGATTTCAGAAAGTTTTCGTTTTACACATACCAATTTGATACCGGTCAATTGCAGAGCAAATAAAAACAATAACAATGTTTTCGCCTATATAATATGATCAACCAATTTGATATGATTTCAAAAGTGTGCCATGCCTTTTTTGGCAGGTAGATAACACTAAAACCGAAAACATTTCAGATCTTGATCATAATGTTGAAACCGTGTCACAAATATAATCCATATTGTTCTTGAAACCTGTTCTAAATATACAAATACTTCTTGCTCAGATGAACAATTGCATAGAAAGCAAGACATGAAAGTTACTCATTATTCCATTATGCGCTTTTGATATATGTGAGATCAAATCACATAATAGTGTTTTGTCATTGTTCCATACAAGTCAACATCAACAACATACATATGTATGTTTTACTGTGTCTAATATAAAAATAGATAGATGTAAACATTTGATAAAGTATAAGCTAAAAAATGTATGTAGTCAGTGAGATGACCTTTAGCGTAATATTTGACCATCCCACACACTCTTATGTTGTCAGTGATGGCTCTTACGGCGTGACCGCTTAATTTTGTTATTTAACTTGACCCAATGTCGAGAACTAGAAAAAAACGCTGACACACTTGTAATAATTAATACAAGACTGAGCATTAACGTGAAGTATGTACTAATCATTTATAATGGAAGATAAAATACCCGAGAGTAAATAGTGTGTGCTTAAAAAGAAAGTACTTACGTATAATAAGTATGAATTATAAACAAGTTTAGAAAAACTCAAATTCGACAAGATTACAGTCACCTGCGATAGTAGATTACATACCTGGGTCAGTACCTAAGATAAACGAGACGGAGGCAGAGCTGAGGTCGGCACACATGAGATCAGAGGTTTTCTTATTTACTAATGGCCAAAGTGTGCATACTATTTTTCTGTTCGACAGTGCCAGGAAGCGGTAACTTCATTTAGCGCAGCGGCCTGAAATTTGACGGTTTCTGGCCAGAGACAGAAAAAATATGTTACTTAGAAGAGCTAACGCCGCAAAAACATCTTACACACTCTTACATCTCTTCAAATAAAATTGGGTTACATTTGTGCGGCCTTGTTTATCTTCTTGTAACATATTATTGCTGGTCACTGTGCATGAAGTATTCCTTCTAATATATAATTCCCTTTTCCAGGTTATATTCCACCCCGTCTTCAGTTTGATGGTCTCCTCGAGCGAGGACGCCACCATCAAAGTGTGGGATTTCGAGAGCGGCGAGTACGAACGAACCCTGAAGGGGCACACTGACTCCGTTCAGGACATCGCCTTCGACCACCATGGCAAACTACTTGGTAAGTTACTGGTTATATTATTATTACCTGCCATGTTCAGTTGATAGTCTCTTTGAGTAAGGACGCCACCATCAAAGTGTGGAACTTCGAGAGCGGCGCGTACGGACGAACCCTAAAGGGGCACACCGACTCCGTTCAGGACATCGCCTTAGACCACCATGGCAAGCTACTTGGTTACTGGTTACCATCCGTGTTAACATTGATGGTCCTTTCGAGTGAGGACGCCACCATCAAACTTTCTGCAAAGCCAATTCCCTACAAAATAAAGTATTATTAGGTATTTCTGTTGCTAGACTAATAGTTCACAATGTTCACATCATAAACAGAAATTTACAACTATTTAATCGTAAGTAGCAAGGTATAACGTGTGCTATGTGCTTATCGTAAATACACTTATCGACGATGTGCTGCATCGTCGTGATTGCACATTAATCGTTATCACAAATCTACTACATCATACGTATATTACCCGCAACTCAACCTTTTTGCACTCACTATACCATTTTCCCATCTGTTTCATAAGAGATAGGCATCTATAATGCTTTTAATCTGATGGCATTATTATCATTTTACGATGCTAAGACGAAGGTACAGAAATCAAAGATTGGTAATTTTACAACCATATCCGCATATAAACAGAGCTGAAAATCAAAGAATCACATTACATAAAAAGATAATTCCCAGCATGCGATAAAATTAACCACGCTATAAAAACATTAATTGAAATCCCAATTAAATCCGACACCTTTATTTCCAGTATCCTGCAGCGCGGACATGTCGATTAAGCTGTGGGAGTTCAACCAGACGTTCGAATGCGTGAAGACGATGCACGGACACGACCACAATGTGTCGTCTGTCGCGTTTTCGCCGAGCGGCGACATCGTGTACTCGGCCAGTCGCGACAAGACTATCAAGGCTTGGGAAGTCGCCACCGGGTAAGTTTCAGTTTTTAATAGAAACTATCAAAGTCTGGGAGTTCAACCAGACGTTCGAATGCGCGAAGACGATACACGGAAACGACCATAATATGTCGTCTGTCGCATTTTCGCCGAGCGGTGACATCTTGTACACGGCCAGTTGCGACAAGACTATCAAGGCTTGGGTGGTCGCCACTGGGTATTTAAGTTCCAGTTTTAATAGAAACTATCAAACTGGGAGTTCAATTAGACGTTCGAATGCGCGAAGACGATGCACGGACACGACCATAATGTGTCGTCTGTCGCATTTTCGCCGAGCGGCGACATCGTGTACTCGGCCAGTCGCGACAAGACTATCAAGGCTTGGAAGGTCGCCACCGGGTAAGTTTAACCTGATGTTTGATAGACAGTGTCAACAACTAACTTATCATTATGTTCATATCCAAGACGATGTATCTTAGTCTGCTAGCCGTGCTAGGACTATTAAAGCGAGTGACAGTGCGTGTTTAAAATATTTTTTAAACACACAAAAGAAGAGGCGGGTAAAAAGCACTATCTCAATAATGAATTTGTTTTTCGGCACTAAACAATGTAACGAGCACGAAGACACGATCCCCTTTGCACGTAACATTTTAACTGCACTGACTGTTTTATCACTTCATTTACAACGCATTCAAGTGTTCGTGCCGAGATTTTTGGAAGAAGTCACTGCACTGCTTGAACATAAAATGTAATACATAAATATTCTATGTATGTATATGGTAATTTCTGGAAATGTGCCAGATTCAAACTATGCATGGGACTGGATAAGTCTTCGTGCTTATTTTTTTTTTAATTTGCTGTGTTTTGGTAACGTGAATTACACAGTCCCACTTATACTTACTTAGTTCAATAAAATTTTAAACTGTTTAGTTTCAAACTAAGCAAAATCAATCTTTATTCTTGCGATATAAGTTTTAATTACTCTATTAAGTTAAGCTTTTTTGTGTGTTGAAAATGGAATAAGTTACACATGAAAAAAAAAACTGACCAAGGGTTCCTGTACCAGAGGCTGGAATCGAACAAGCAAATACTGCAATCGTGGCAGATGCCTGTATCCTCTCGGCCACCCTGATTACAGTGGCTTAGGTCGAAATTATCTCCCATATGAGTTACTTACAATATCCATACTAATATTATAAATGGGAAAGTGTGTGTGTGTCTGTTTGTTTGTCCGTCTTTCACGGCAAAACGGAGCGACGAATTGACGTGATTTTTTAGGTGGAGATAGTTGAAGGGATGGAGAGTGACATAGGCTATTTTTTGTCTTTTTCTAACGCGAGCGAAGCCGCGGGCAAAAGCTAGTTGGTTTATAAATGATCGTGTCATCCCACAGATACTGCATCAAGACATACAAGGGACACCGCGAGTGGGTGCGTATGGTGCGCGTGTCGCCGGACGGGTCGCTGCTCGCGTCCTGCTCCAACGACCAGACCGTGCGCATCTGGAACGCGGAGACCAACGAGTGCAAGGTAAACTAGAGGCCTACATATACAGGGTGTATTTTGATAGCGGGTCAGTAAGGGCAGCTATGAGATGCCGTAGTCCGTCCTACGTGAAAATGGTCTAAGGAGACCATCCATCGATTTCAAATTGATGAAAAATGGCATTTACAGATTTTGGAAAAAACATACAGGCTGCGAGAAAAAGGGCATTTTTGACAATCTTTTTTTTTGACGCCAATCGATCCCATTCCTATCAAGGATCAAAAGCTTGTATGGGACAAAAAAAATATTCGGCTAGAAAAGTCACAAATCGCGAAAAACTTCCCATACAATTTGTATGAAAAAAAAAAGTATTATTCTAACTTCTAAGTGAAAGGCTGTGAACGCTTATATTGGGCGTTCAGCGTGTCCTGAGTCGACGCTGTATAGATTTTATGCACGCTCACCCGCCCCGCCGAACGCTCCGCACCGAGCGTCCACTCAGGTGTTACACTTACGGCTCAGCCACGACATTGGTCTAAGCGCGATAGCGGTGAGCGGCGGCCATACCATGGAGCAAGACACAGCGATGGGACTTTTCATTCGTACGTATGGCTGCCGCTCATCGCTGTCGCGCTTAGACCAATGTCGTGGTTGGGTCGTTAGGCTTATAGTATAGGCACTTAGTATGGCGCTTGTATGTTTTTTGGTATGGAATTTGAAAGAAATTCGGTCCGGCGGGTATTACAGAAAAAATAATTACCTGTGAAAAAGAGTTTTGAACTCTTGTTATGAGCCGGTCAGTGGTGAGTCTAAGAAAGATACAAACATCGCCATGTCTTGTGTTCAAGTTTGTCTCTCGTTACATTGCAATCGATTCTACGGCGTGTTAGGTATTTGGCATCGATCGATATTAGATATGGTAGAAATGTTACATAGTCAAATCTACGACGTGGATCAATACCATCGACCGTCTGTAACACTCTTATCCTCGAGACTAGAAAACCTTTAGAAAGGATATCGGTCCTTTTCTCTATTAACCTCAGTATAGTGTCTTTTGTGAGCATGTGTGTGCGTCGGTATAAGTGCTAGCATTAGTTTAATTAATATTACTCTGTATCTATCTGTGAGATCGTGTAATCGGCTTTCTGAATCATATCTCGTTGTATACTGTTAGTTGAATAGGTGTCGGTTTGCAGATGGAGCTGCGCGAGCACGAGCACGTGGTGGAGTGCATCGCGTGGGCGGCGGCGGCGGCGGCGCCCGCCATCAACGAGGCGGCGGGCGCCGACAACCGCCGCGCCGCGCACGCCGGGCCCTTCCTCGCCTCCGGCTCCCGGGACAAGTCCGTCAAGGTAACTCTACTCGCACCAGGCCAGGGAGACGGCGAGCTCTCACCGCGATTCTATCCGCGCGAGCGCTCCCATTCAGTGGTGACGACCTTCGCGCGGCGCATTACGATTCAATGTCGGGTGTTCGCGTGCGGTTCGGTCCGTTTATTAATGTAGGTAGGAGTTTAGAATGGCGGCATTTTGTGAACATCAGAGGAGCGAGCCTTCTGTACTTGTACTATTATAATTATATTCTGTGCTCATACTTGCTCGCCGATTGCTCACGATATAACGTGAAACACATTGCTTAGATGCCTTCTCTCTAATTCATTACTCGAACTTCAATAGTCCAACCACAAAATTGAAATTTTGATAAAACACCCGACATAGTGGACGTGAATCATCAATCAATATTCCGAGACTGTTCGAATGGAGAAATGAACCCTCCTGTGTCTTAAACGGAAGAACTGACTATTTTATTATTCGCTTCAAGTCTGCCGTAGATCTTAGACTGCACACTGGACACAATAGCCGCCATTATTATCCATAACTGATAAATTTATTCAATTTGATAGCGTCGTTAGAAAATGTATCTGTTCTGGACGCCAGCGACGGCAGCTTGCCGCGTCGCCCGCCGCATTTTTCATGCATTGCGCGCGGCGTGCCTGAATACCTCGTCCCGATCACAAGTAATCACACATCATTGTCATTACACATGTTCGCATTTATAGCTGTTGTCTGTGTGGTACAGATCTGGGACGTGTCGACGGGCCAGTGCCTGGCCACGCTGGTGGGGCACGACAACTGGGTGCGCGGGCTGGCGTGGCACCCGGGCGGCCGCTACCTGCTCACGGCCAGCGACGACAAGACGCTGCGCGTGTGGGACGTGCCGCACACGCGCTGCCTCAAGACGCTCTACGCGCACCAGCACTTCGCCACCAGCCTCGGTACCTAAACACACCTTCACGTGACACGCGCTCGTCCTTACGGACCAAAATGCACGCACCATAATTCGACGACAACAACGTATAGGGTACAAGTCATAGACTACTGCCGCGAACACACACACATACATTGCCCCAATATTCATACACAATACAACACAATGCTTCATATAACTCACTGCGACATACATTTGATACATATACATATAATATTCTTTGTAAATAGGACTCAACATGCCCACGATCGCGTTACATATTTATATATTGTTTTTTTATGCAATCTGGCCATCAACTTACTTGATTTGAAACTATGGACAATTACATACAATAATTTAGCTCCTCCCGGCTTAAAACAGTGCTGCTTTTTCACTCCCTGCGTTGGATTTATATTTACAAACCTAAATGAATCGTAAAAAATCACACCGTTTAACTTTAGGTCTACTGAACGTACGCTCACTAAATACCGGCCGGGACGAGCTCGTAGCAGCGCTGAGCAGGTTCAACCCCGATATCTTAGCTCTAAATGAGACGTGGCTTCGTGAGAATGAAGAAAAATATATACCAACAATACCAGGTTACACCCTAAAAAGCAACCCGCGTTCAAATGGTACCAAAGGTGGAGGTGTTGGTTTTTATATAAGAAAATCCTTGCGAGCCCGTGTGAAACAACACCCTGTCTCATCTTTAGAGCAAATGTGGTTAGAACTGCACGTTCAAGGTGTGGGTCGTTTTGCTATAGGCACGGCATACAGGCCAGAGTCAGTATCGGTCGAAAGTGCCATCGACTCGCTTAACGATTCACTGGACTTGTTTGCATCGTGTAAGAACTTGTTTTTATTGACGGATTTCAATATTGATGTACAATTGGGGGATAAAATTAATGCAAAAAAATTAACTACCTTCTTACTTCAACGTAGCCTTGTTCAACTCGTAAATGAGCCAACGCGGATTACCCCTGAAAGTTCAACTATTTTGGACTTGGTGATAACAGACGGCCCCGACGTTTGTAAAACCATTAATGTGCATCACAACCCTAAGCTTAGTGATCACGCAATGATATTAGTAGAGCTATTGATTACTAAACCGAAAAAACCTCCTCAATACACTTACAAACGACTAATGTGCCGAATAGATATGACACAATTCAAAGTAGATCTTGAAAATATGCCTTGGTGGGAAATTAGAGAATTGACGAATATCAACTGCAAGGTCGACTGTTTTAATCATCTCATCGCGAGTATATTCGATAAACATGCTCCGGTTCGTCGCATACAGGTCAATCGCGGATCCCTGCCCTGGGTTACCGACACAATTAAAACTATGATGCGCCTCCGCGACAACGCCCTTAAGAAAGCCCAGCGAACAAAAAATGAATCGCACTATAACTACTACAAAGATTTACGTAACTTTACCACGGGAGCCCTGGAACGTGAAAAAACAGCGTACTTCTCTTTTTACGTCAATAACAACAAGTCACGCCCCAAACAAATGTGGAATCATCTAAGAAGCTCTTCAATTTTAGGTGACACTGAAGTACTCTCGATTCCACAACATTTATGCGACGCTGATAAGATTAACGATTTCTTCTTAACGCTTCCTGGAACTTCCGAGACTGACCGTGATATGCAAGCAACATTTGAGTGTCATAATCAAGGAAATTCATTTATAATAAAAAGCTGTACAGAAGATCAAATCTTTAGAATTATCAACTCAATAAAAACAAATGCTAGTGGCTTCGATAATATTACAATAGAAATGATCCGTCTAACGCTACATGTTACTCTGCCAATTATTACTCATATGATAAATGCATCTATTGCTTCTAGCACCTTTCCTGAAGCTTGGAAACTTGCTAGAGTAAAGCCAATACCCAAATCCAATAGAGCCGAAGACTATAAAGATTTACGCCCAATAAGTATCCTCCCAGTACTTTCAAAAATTATTGAAAAAGTAGTCTGTGATCAGCTTACAAAGTACTTAGAGGAAAACAATTTACTACCGGGTACACAGTCGGGTTTCCGAAGTGGATACGGAACGGCTACAGCATTGGCCAAGGTCACAGACGACATCATTGCAGCATCCGATAAGGGTATGGCATCTATCCTGGTCCTACTAGATTTTTCCCGCGCGTTTGACTGCCTTAACCCGACGCTACTCCTTTCTAAAATGGCTTACTATGGCGTAAGTGTATCTTCATGTAAATGGTTCCAATCATTCCTCACAAATCGGAAGTAGTACGTAGAAATAACTACGGAACAAGGCAAGTTGGTAAAATCTGAAACGCAAATAATCAATCGAGGCACGCCACAGGGATCCATTTTGAGTCCGCTGCTCTTCATTCTGTACACAGCCGATATGATTAGCAACCTGAAATATTGTAATACACACTTATATGCTGATGACACGCAATTATATTATTCATTTGACCCAAAAAACTTGAATGAGTCTCTTAGTAAAATAAACGAAGACTTATTAACTATAGCCAAATGGTCTAAGAACAGCAACCTTGTGTTAAACCCATCGAAGTCGCAATATATAGTTCTAGGAAATAAATGGCAGCGAAAAGCCGTCAGAGAACAAGACCCAAGCCTACTAATTGGACACGAACCTATTACCCAAGTTGACAGCACAAAAAACCTGGGTCTCGTGTTGGACGGCGAGCTACGGTATTTTGAGCACGTTAATCTGAAAATTAGGAATGCTTTCTTCAGACTAAAAGTATTGTACAATATCCGGAAATATCTGTCAGTTGAAGTGAGAGAGATACTAGTGGAGTCGTTGGTCCTCTCCCATTTCAACTACGCAGATGTGGTGTACGGCCCAAGACTGTTAGCAGTGACGAAAAAAGCTATTCAACGCGTACAAAATGCATGTGTTCGATTCTGCTACGAAGTACCTAGGCGAGCTCATATCACACCATTTCTCAATGATAAGAAACAGCTAAACATGGAGAACCGCAGGCAACATCATTTGGCCTATACTGTTAGAAAGGTTTTAGATCGTCAAAAGCCCTACTACCTGTACGAAAAGTTAAAATGGGTAAATGACTCACGCACCAGATCGCTAAGAAGCTGCACCAAACTTGTTACCCCTAAGCATAAAACTGCGTTCTTTAGAGGGAGCTTCAAGCTTGCTGCCGCCAAAGTGTGGAATGATCTGCCCCCTCCACTACGTGAGCCTATCCCGCTGTATAAATACAAACGTTTAGTACAGGCTCACCTATTAGATAAGCAGAGTGGATTGTTCCCTCGCTGATGCTGACCGCTGATCGATGGGAATCCCCAACATTGTAAGTGACAAATATACAACACAAACAAATGCACACGCACGCACACACACACACACACGCACGCACGCACGCACGCACGCACAGACACACACACACACACACACACACACACACACACACACACACATTCACACATCAACGCCGGCAAACAAAGATAATTGCATCTGTCCATTCAATACGTCATTATACTTATACTGTTCCATTTTTAGATGCCTACTCTTTGGAAATTTCGTTGATGTAAATGTGATTTAATTTATAATTTTCTCTTTAATTTTTATTTTTTATTTTGATTGTTATTTTCTTTTTTAAATTTGTATGGCAAAATCGCTGATGTCACATAGGATAATAGTAGTAGCACTAATGAATTGTTATGTATACCCAATTATGAGCGCAATTGTACCTACTTTCTTTGTAATTTTCTCCGACCGTCCTTAGTCTGGGATCGGTCTGAAAACCAGCGCCGGGCATCTTGTCCCGGCACACGCTGAGACCGAAACCCTTTGCCCAATACGAAAAATTATCTCTGCATGTATTTTTACTCACTATATTAATAGATATAACTCATCTTGTTGTAACTGTAATAGTTTTTTAATAATTGTATGTATAAGGCAATAAACACTTCTTATTCTTATTCTTATTCTTATAGTCATAGTACTTTATTCATGAACAATGATTGTACCCTATACGTTGTTGTCGTCGATTATGTTACGGTGCTGTTACACGGGCGATACGATTGCCAGCAATCTACATCCGTTGCCGCGTGTGTTCAATACGCACCAACTAACTATGGACCAAACGCGGCAATGATATGTAAATTGCTTGGAATTGTGTTGCCCGTGTAAGAACACTGTTACACTCACCATAATATGTCACAAATCCACACTGATCATCAGTATCATCACACGACACAGTTTAACAAATCGACACCTGTCAACAAACAACATTCAGTCGTCTCACTCACACTAATACGAAACAAATACTCTGATCGTCACACAACATTACCTCAACCACCTGAACCATCAAAACAAATAAGTCGCCAACCATTATTAACCCTTACGCTGACAGTGCTCCGCCTGTCGACGTACTGTCACTGAGAATACATATACAGACCAGGTATGTCTTCTGCGACAGTGGTTCGACTGTCGACGTAGTGTCACCGAATGGTTTAATAAACACAGATAGTCGTCAAACACACACGAATCTCCTAATTTCATAAGTTCTCAAAATGATACTTACATGAGTTATACTAATGTTAGAATATGAATCTAGTTCTAAACGCTATAATTTTGTTCCAGATTTCCACAGGAGCTTGCCATACGTGATATCGGGCAGCGTCGATCAAACCGTCAAAGTTTGGGAGTGTCGCTAGGAGTGTTGCCATTTTAGTAACTTTAACTCACCGATGATATCTTTATCATTATTTTTTCACATTAAATAGCCGCAATGAGAGCAATGTGTATTGCGATTTTAATGGTTAAATCATTTTAGAACGGAGAAATAGTTTTGATAATTTATTGATAATGTTTCTTCCTTCTGCTCATTGTGGACCGTTCTCGAACGTTGACGATGCTATGTCCCCTCTCTCTTCATCAGTTCCTCTCTACTGTTAACTTTGGATTCTCACATTCCATTAAATTATAATGGCTCATAGTAGTTGTAAGTGAATTCGGTATCTCCCAAGTGATAAGCAGAAATCCATGTATAATCCACTTGCAGAAATAGATACATTATTGACTGTTGATACTCAATATGATGGGGAGTAATTTTAGCAAACTGAATTTAAATATTTTGATAGAGATATAAATCATTTAGAACAAATACGATTGAAATGATTGAGTTGCTTTAGTAATGTTTATATTTTTGCAATAAGATTGTACTTAAATAAATATTGATGTAGCATTTGTCATGCGGCCGACGGGAACGACGGAGTGAGGAGTAAAAGCTGTGTTATAATTTAACATTTCATTATTCTACGTTTTATTTTATAGTTATGGTTTATTCATAAGATTTGTTTAGATATAAATTTTATTTGGTATTAATAGTTAATTTCTTACGTGTCCACTCTAGAGAAGAATTATTTGTACCTCGATTTGTTTTATGGTAATTTAGTTTACAAAATTTTTGATATTGTTGATATTCATGACAATCGTCCTGGATGGTTGGTTGCATGCGAGCCCGGGGCGCCCGTCTTTGGCTCGCTCCGGCCTCCCTCCCGCAGGCAGCACTACGACTACGGCGCTAGCGCCCGAGGGAGGGTCGCCGCAGCGAGCCGCCTTGTACATACGCTTCTCGCAGTCTCTGCTCGATTCGCTCTCATTATGTTTGTTCGCTGCCAGTGCCAACAACATTAATGGAAGTCTCCGGGGACTTAAAACTTAATACATACATAAGATACGTGTTCGGTTGGGTGTTGTGGGCGCTTTTTATTTGCAGTATCGTAGGGACTTATTTTAAGTTTTGGCGATTCAAAACTTTAACTATAAGTTAGAGTGTTATATTTTAAAGTTTTAATTATTTATTATTAACGATTAAATCTTCAATGTATGCTGTCTAGAAAGGATTTTTACGCAGAATTGCTAGATTACAACTTAGTTCAGAATTATGCAATCGCTTACATCGACGCGTTACTTAGATCATCCTTGATTCATCATTCGAATGTACGACGTTTAAAGTGTGTGATATGCATTAGTAATTCGTGTTATCATTTCAATCTGATTGAGGTAGCTAGATGCAAAGATAATATTTAATGATTCAATCGAGTTTGATACAATAGTTATTATTTATTGCTATTTTGAGGATTTCAATGGGTTTGGATACCCGATATTTTTACTAGGAATTAGTAGTAGTTGTAGGTGAGTATAGTCATACTTTTAGACGCTTTACCGTGTTGACGCCTATCAGAGCCCTTGTACATTGCCTGGCTCAGATAAAATAAAAATTGAAGTTATGTGAGATGAACTGTGTGCGTAGCCGAATGCACAAACGCTTCACGAACCGTGAACGAACCGTGAACGGATCGTGAAGCGTTTGGGCGATCGGCTACTCTCACTGATTCTATCGATACAATCCATACAATTATCAACCTTATTGTTAATGAAATAACATCTCAATAACTTCAAGTAGAACCGGTCATGCGACACTAGACTATCTGAAATCGACGTATATTAATATCACTGTCGCGATTAGTTCGACAACTTTTGCCAGTGGCTTGAGCGACATTCATTTGTTCTAAAGAACTGAGATGTTAGGACCGTACAGCTTTACTTTCAGTTTTTCCAAACAAATGGTATGTCGCCAGCAGTACAGTTTCACCATAAAGGCCGCCCTACACTAGCATCTCTGCGTTGATGTCTAGTTAGCGTTATGGAAAGCGTCACTGCGTAGTTTCGTCAATTGCGTCGTCGAGCATCAGCCATTAATACCGACGCTCCGGTGACGCCAGTGTGGTGTGGCTCTAAATTTGCTTAAAAACTTTGTACTCACAACAGTAACACTGTACTGGGCCACTGACTAAATACCTATACTTAAGCATTGAGATTATATAAGCATGCGAGGGTGTACAGCGCCTGTGGTTAAACTATAATGATACGTATATATCATAGCCATTCGCTTACTCAATGTGACATCGTTAATACATGGTGATAGCATCGTAATTGATTTGAAGCTTGCAAACTACATTTATGTACAACTTATCAAGTAAATTATCTGCACTCACATGAATATTGTTATTATAAATGCTTACCGTAAGAATAAAATATGTATACATTATCATCATACAAAATTCTCCGATGCCTAGAGAGACTACTGAAGTAGGTATGCAGACTACTATTACCATATATGAGAATTTTGTATTTACTCAATAATCCTGTATTTTGTCTAAATTTATAAATAGAAAATAATTACCAAAATTGTAATAGAATTTGGTTTAAATATTGTGTAAATAAAACAATTAAATTATATACTGCGTCTTATTGTTTTAATTTACCACGTGTGATCCCCAATTCCCCATGACTAAACTTATGATGAGCGTAGCGAAGAGTTCGAACTTTGAAATATTATATTTTTGGACACTTGCACGGGAAGCATGGTCGATAAAATAGCAGGCCGTCCCTATCGGACTATTTGTAAGTGCGATAGGGACGGCCTGATATTTTATCGTCTATCGCACGACCATGCTTCCCGTGTTGGATTTGTTAGATTCCACCTCTAAAATATGTAATTGGGTTTATGTATACATGCAGAAAATATTAAACAGAATTACTAAATGTGTACAGCAATACGATATAATTTTAGAAAAGACCTGTAGACAGCAAAAAGGATGAACCTCGTCAGACCATTTACCTTACCGAAAATCCAGAAGACAAAAGAGACTGGCCGCAAAAAACGTTATTTCAAAAAAAATTATCCAACATTACGATAAAAACCGAAAAATTAAAAACTTTTTGTAATGTTGGCTGTCATGTATTTAGTTACCAATTCAAACGTCAATAATGTGTACAACACTATGTACCATAGACAACTCTAGTTATGTCACAAAACGTCAAACTGAATTAAACGTCATTTCTATTCGATCAGCGGTTGGAATGGTACCTATAGAACGCTTGATCGGAATTTCTCGAATTGTATGTGAATAATCATTTATCTAGTCTCTTTAAACAGTGTAATCATGGACGTAGAAGAGTGTTTGAAAGAATGGGAAGACCTAGTAACGGATTACAAACGTTTAGAGGTATTTATATGAACGTTTAAAATATGAAAACATAAATCGTATAGTATACTCTCCGGATGTTTGACTTGCTTTTCAATTTTCAAAGCAATTACATTAAGTTGTCGCAACTTGTTAGCTTAAGTGGGTGTGCTGTGGTATTACCGCAATACTTTCAATCACTATCAGTTTCTGATTTTGAAGTAATGCTTGATATCCATGCTTTAAATGGATGTCGTCGTAGAGAATTAATTTTTAAAGGCTTTTTGACCTCTACGTATATTTGAACACCAAACACACTTGCACATTACACTATACTTGCGAAATACAAAGGATCATGGGTTGGTTTGAATCATATACTGTTAAAACATTGTTTTAATGTTAACTTGTTTATTTTTTTTGTTTTTAACCTGCCTTGACCTTGGTGTTAAAACTATGAGATTTAAAATAGATATGCTTAACTTAATAGTTTAATATAATATAATGATGGAGTGGAGTGGAGATGGACCGGCCATATGCTCAGAAACAAGCAGGAAAAATGGAGCCAAATCATAACGGATTGGTACCCTAGAGGTTGTACTAGGGGCCAGAAATAACCCCGAATGAGATGGGAGGACGAACTGAAGCTTACAGTGGGCTCGAAGTGGAGAAGAGTGGCCCAGGATAGGCATCAATGGAAAGAGCTAGAGGAGGCCTTTGCCAAGCGGCACACTGAACTAAGAGACATTCTCTAATTCAGAAAAAAGGGGCTTAATAGATAGATAGATAGATAGAATATAATGATGTAACACAGTATTTGTAATTTTTATGTTTGTAGGCACCTATTATTCTATAACTCTGTTTTTTTAGGCGATCAACAAAGATTATGCAGCAAAATTAGAGGAAGTAGGTGAACTGCAGGCATCATGCATGAAGGAACTGAGCCACCAGAGATATCGCATGTCGGTTATCACAGGAGCGCTCAAAAGGTCAGATCTATCATTGCTAATGATAGTGATTTACAATAATGAGTTTATATTACTTGCTAACAAGATATTGTTTATGGATATGAGATATGTGTATTATAGTGTGTTGATAAAAATCTATTGATCCCCAGTATTCTCAATACTTAGTGGTGTGGTCAAAACATTTGAATTAACTTAGAATTTAATACAATCTTACTTTTATCATTGAATCAAACCCCTTATTTTTTTATTTATGTATAGATTTATTAACAGGATAAATAAATATGAAAGTAGCACGGTAAAAATCTATTTATTTTGAAATGTCTTTATACAAGTCACTAAAGTTTATTTTAATTTAATACACATTACTTATTATCTTTTGTGTTATCATTATCAGTTTAGTAACACTTAGTAGGTACTTTGTTAATGGGTATGGTAACTCTAATTTATGTAATTACCGAATATTATCTTTTATCAACTGTAAGATAAGTTCTAATTTTACAGTAAAACATTATCATATAGCAAGTATTAATAATGTTATGATCTAAAACTTTGTTGAAACATTAATGTAATAACAACATTTTGATTTACATATGACTATATTGAAGAAATAATATATTGTTATAGCTTGTTTTAGCTTGTTATATATAAATTGTTATAGCTTGTTTGCTTTAGTTAGATAGCCTTAATCACACCAGCGTAAGTCTGGTGTTAATAAATAGAATAGAATAGAATATTTGTTTATTTCATTCACCACAAAAAATGTAATTTACATTAATTTTATATTAGCTAAAACTAATCAAATACATAATTAAATTTGATTTGTGGTGAAGTCTGGTGCCCGAACTAGGATAAACCTGTGTGTCAGGTCACCAGGCCTCACACCCTCGTATGTCAGTATTTAGTTGGTAATTGCTTTTAAACACAGTGAGACACAATTTAAAACCTTGAATGGAGAAAAACGAGATCATCTGAGAGAAACATGCGTGGTGATATAAAAATAATCATATATTATCAAGCCAATAAGTGTATAAGTGAATATGTGTGTGTGCGTGCGTGCGTGCGTGCGTGCGTGCGTGCGTGCGTGCGTGCGTGCGTGCGTGCGTGCGTGCGTGCGTGCGTGCGTGCGTGCGTGCGTGCGTGCGTGCGTGCGTGCGTGCGTGCGTGCGTGCGTGCGTGCGTGCGTGCGTGCGTGCGTGCGTGCGTGCGTGCGTGCGTGCGTGCGTGCGTGCGTGCGTGCGTGCGTGCGTGTGTGTGTGTGTGTGTGTGTGTGTGTGTGTGTGTTTGCGAAATCCTGTGTGTGTTTATGCGTATAAGCTACGAGAAGAGTTTTTGAGATTTTATGAAATGGGGATCATTAGTTTTTCTGTAGTATCATAGTTAAGGGTGAGTAGCCACTCTATCAGCACTTTTTTGCAGGTCATTTTAGTAAGGGGGTATATAGACAGTACATTATTAACTCTGTTGTACAAGAAACCCCCAAGAAAACAGAAGAATCTATGGGCAAAGATTGTCTTAAATTTTTTAGACGGACATACTCTAGCATTACGTCGACTATTAATTGTAATTGTTAAGTCAAAAGGTAGTTTTGTATGTTTTTTTAACACAATATGCAAGATGAAGAGTTGCCTTACTGTCAATACTTTGCATTTTTTGTATAGGTCCTCTGTTGGGTACGTGAATGGAAGGAAGTTGCTAACCTTGAGAATTGCTCTTTGAGCTCTTATAATAAATAATCAGATATCAGTGATATCTTGGGCTAATTTTATGTTCTTGATAACTTGAAACAAATAACACTTAAAAGATCTGGTTTTTCTTTTCAAACGAAAACATCTGAAACTCGCATTTTGAATGTTATAGATAAATTTGAATGTTAATGTTATAGAAATATTTACTAAAAGTTTCTGAAACTTTAGATTGAAATTAAATTTTTGGTCCCATCCCAGGAATTAATTTATATGAGAAGTCCTGAGAATTACCTTATGTTATGGCACTGATTATATAAAAAAATGAAACATCAGTAATTGAATTTCCCTCACTGTTTCAGTTTCATCTTCGTTTAAATTATTCACCTGAGTGATTAACTTAATGTGATTAGGTTGCTGAACCATCCCCAAACTCCTTCTCAAAAAACTTTATTTTTAACATAACAAATTTTGAGTACTGGATATAAAGTGAAGAAATATTATTCTAAAGATTGTTTTACTCACTCTTCTAGTGCTCTATAGCTTTTTAATATAATGTAACCTATTTACTCCAATGTTCTTGTACACAACTCCTAAGTTTACTAGTTCATTTCTGAAATCACTGCCAAATCTTACCAATTAAATTCCCTGTCTCTAGGCTAGAAAAGAAAGGTGTAACAAAGGATGAGCGCGTGGCAACACTCGAGAAGGAAGTGATGAAGAGGAAAGCCATGCTGCATGAGATAGAGGCCACGCTGCCCAAACAGAACAGCTTGTATCTCCGGATCATACTAGGCAACGTCAATGTGTCTATTCTTAACAAAAATGACAAGTGAGTGTTTTTAATGCAACTAGTAAAATTTGACAGATAAGAATGTCTCATGTGTTTTGCATGAGATGCAACGCTGTAGTATCTCCGGATCATATATTTGAGCTTTCTATCAGATAAGGCTGAATTTCTATCAGATAAGGCTGAATGTGTGTAAGGAAAGCCATGCTGCATGAGATAGAGGTCACGCTGCCCATACAGAGCAGCTTCTATCTCCGGATCATACTGGGCAATGTCAATGTGTCTATTCTTAACAAAAATGACTTGAGTGTTTTTCATGTAAATTCAGTATACATGGGGCTTCTTATCAGAAGAGGGTGTTCCTCAGGGATAAGATTTTATTCCATCAGAATAGGGTTGGTTTATCCTCCATGGGCATAAGGTTTCTTTTTGCAAGGAGCAAAACAGCTTGTTTCAGCGGATTATGCTGAGCAATGTCAATGTGTGTTCTTACAAAAATTCGTAAGGAAAGCCATGCTGCATGAGATAGAAGTCACACTATCCAAGCAACACAGCTTATATCTTCAGATCGTTTGGGGCTGCCAGTATTATTGTGCCACCAACGCCAACTGTAGACTTTTTTGTTAAGTTTCCCTGTAAAGACACTACTAGTATTTTAAGATTAATCTCTCACAGTGAAACAGATTAATCAAACTTTTTAGTTAAAGTAAATAACATACACAAAATCTCAGGCAGGGAATTATACCTAACTCTGTATTACTACAAGCAAAAAGGGTTTTGCAGCTACTAATAACATGAGTCTAATCAAAGTCTCTGCTAGTAAATTGATAATAATAACGAACTACAACAAACTACCGAAGAAACAAGGGAACTTGAATATGATTACCCTTGGAATGACAGTCCAATAAATAAATAAGTAGGCAGGCACCTTGACCGTTATGTCGTGTGACTTAATTTTATTATACCTACTTTATACTATTTTGTAGTCAACGAGGAACCTATAGTTGCTATACCTACTGTTTTCAAAGGTATCAAAGTGAATGAATTTACAGCAGAAATTCTAATTCACTAAATCCACATTTATTGCTAGAAAGTTGCGATTGCCGTGGGAAACAAAAAGTAATAGGTAGACAAATCTGCAAAACATTTTTTTTTTAGTATGAATAGGTAGACGTTTGACCACGATCACACCTGATGGTAAGTGATGATGCAGTCTACGGTGGAGCACGCTTATCTATGAGATACCTATTTACTCTTGCTTTAAAGAGACCTGGATTGTACTCATGTGGAAACACAGACTCAGGCAGGGCATTCCACTCCTTGGCGGTTGGTTCCTAAGCTACCACATATGGCAATGAGAGTGTAGGTATGATGTATTTAGACAATTAGAACAGGTAAGGTACCTATCTGAGAAATATCACATAACGAGCCAATACCTCTTATTAACCGATTCGTTGCGTGCATTTTCGAAGACTGCGCTAAGGCGGCGAACAACTTGTCGATTTTAAAATAACACGCCTAGCGCGTCGTACGCCACACGCAAAAACCTTAATGACACGCCTCTCGTGTCATCCGCATAGAAAGGGTTGATTGTGCTAATTGTTTCGAACCGTCACGTCAAGGGCGTAAGAGCGCTAAGAGGTTCATGTCCTAATGCTATCATATGAAGCATATAAATGTATTTTTTCCTTTCTCTTGTAAATTATGAGTAATCCGTGTGGCACGAGCAAAGGACTTTGTTTTTGATGTAATTCTTTGTTTTACACACCGCACGTGCACGAGCACACACATTATAAGCAGGCAATAAAATAAAGTCCAAAGGGCCAGCTGGCATTGTTTATAAAACTATTGTTTTTTATCTAAACACAGACCACTACTAACCTACTTATAAGTACACCCTGTTTTTATTGAATTCCGTTAACTTTGAGGAAGTTTCATTACATCAAATACAATTAATTTCTCTAAGATACTAGCGTCTTAACTTTGGCGGTTACCGAGTTATTAAAAAAAATAAAGATAATTGCTGAACACGTGTCACAGCCTTTACCAATTCCTATTGTTATTTGTTTTAACATGTGCCGTCAATCACTTGACACTAACTTGAATCTTAAGGGTCTCTCACACTAATAAATTCATTTAAGTATTATGTATGAAAATGATGAATTTTTTTTTGTGCGAATTTAACTAAAAGTGATATTGTGGTTCCTGATAATGAACCTAACGACGTGTCGGAAAACAAAAAAAAACACGGTGTATAATTCTGTTATTCACATTACCCTACTTCCTTAATTATTCGTGTCAGGATACGAAAAGTATCTGTCACAAAAGTATCTGTCTAATATCTGTCACATCTGGTGATCATCATCATCTCGTGATAAACACATTATATGTACATACCAGTAGGCCTAGCACATGATGGCCGTGAGAGTATGTCGCCGCGAGATAGATCACACGTCTTCTTCTAACTGTATTAATGACAATATCTGGGCGACCGAGCTTCGCTCGGTTCTATTTTAATATATCACGTCTTTAGATAAAAAAAAAACTCTTATAAATACAAAAACAAAAAAAAAAGACAAAAAACAAAAACTTAATTTCTGACCGGGATTCGAAACCCTGACACCTACGATCTATCTGCGTACATTAGACCGACCTCGTGCGACTGAGCTAAGCGGAATCGATGCGCGCGCGGCGAAATTAAGGACCATATTTTACGTTTACAAATGCGAAAGAAAAACTCATGAAAACTCGAAAATTCGCGTTTTCCGGGATCTAAGGCTACGCTAGATCGATTTTTCACCCCCGAAAACCCCCACAAAACAAATTTCAGCGAAATCGTTAGAGCGGTTTCCGAGATCGTCGGTATATATAAATAAATAAATAAATAAATAAATAAATAAATAAATAAATATACAAGAATTGCTCGTTTAATAGTATAAGATAAGGACGGGTAGTCTATCTCGCGGCGACATACTCCCGCGGCAATCATGTGCTAGCCCTGCTGTTTATGTTTTAAGTCTTCTTATCCTTTTGTATTTCTGTATGTAATAGTTTATCACGAATACTTTTCTGATTCTGACTGATTTATCTCTCATAGGTCTATTCTGTACCTGTAGGTATGACTGGTGTGGTCGCCAAATATTGATATTGTGTTGATTATAATAACGTATTGTTTTATTTTCAGGTTCAAGTACAAAGATGAATACGAAAAGTTTAAACTCATCCTCAGTGTCATCGCATTCGTATTGGCAGTTATAAATCTTTATATCGACTTCAGGTAAGCAGATTCCCAGTATATTGCGTGAAATTTTATTCAGAATATAGACTATTTTCTTTAGTTAAACAAAACGAAGTACACAGGTACATGTACCGGTGGTTTTTTATGGTGATAAATTTTCATCAGATAAGGTTTTTAAATCATATTTGTTCAGACAGTTGCCAATGGTTCAATAAGTGGGTATTGTTTGTTTGCTATTGATAATTTAGGTATATAAACAATATTTATTGACATGGATTTACATATCTCCAACAACCTGTAATATACCATTATACTTTGTTTACTAATACTGCCTCAATGGCGTCGTCAGTTCTACAGATACGAGTAAAGTAGGGTACAGGGTACGCCAGGGTAATTATACTAATAATATATATCTAAGTAATGTACATAGGTACATTCCTAAGTCCAATATTTTTTAACTGTACATTTAGTCACGGCTCTATAAAACAATACGTGGAAAACAAACAATGACGAAATTATTACCTTAGAGGGGCATATGGCATGGAACTAGCGAGGTCATGCTCTCACCGCTATTTTGTGATGGCCATGACCAATTGCGTCATCAATGTCATCATTCAGTTGTTTTATGCTTTTATGGCTTCTACAAATAGGATGTCTTTCATCAAAAAATTGAAGGATTAGTAGATACGAGAGACAACTCTACTATACCCCACCCTCTATCTTGGTCCAGTCGCCTTAATGTAAGTAGTATAAGGGTAAAGTTCGGGAAATAAAAATATTTGTATTCATCAAGTTTAAGTGTTTAAAACTTTTTAACCAAACATCAAGTTTATTTTTAACGCTACGAAATCATTTTTACAGGCCACTCCAACTGATCCTAATATTCCTCCTCGTCTGGTACTACTGCACGCTGACCATCCGCGAGAGCATACTCAAGGTCAACGGCTCAAGAATCAAGGGCTGGTGGCGGCTACACCACTTCATCTCCACAGTGGTAGCAGGCATCCTTCTTATATGGCCGCAGAACTTGCCTTGGAGCGAGTTCCGGCCTACCTTCATGTGGTTCATCGCCTATATCAGTAAGTTGAACTCAATATCAAAGGTTGCTGGTGGCGCAGGCGGTCGAATACATAGTCGTGGAAAATTCTCTCACCAAATTCCAGGGACGAATTGAAGAACTCATAAACCTTAGTGAAATGACAATTGACTACTTGAAGAGTGCATACATAAATGGATCTAGATTAACATTTATTATTTAAGGAAATATGTAATTTAAATTCAGTAAGACGCAAAAAACACCATACGGTAAATAAGCAGAAAGGACATATTTATTATATATTTTTGTAAAAGAAAAAATGTAGCATTAACTATTGAAGACCTGCATTGCTTCGTAGTGATTCAAATTAAGAAAGTCACTGAAAAACTTTAAGAATTCAATAAAGAAGGCTCTAAACAGATAATTAAACATTTCAAAGATTTGTAAAATTCTCCTTTTATTCATTTAACTAACAACCGCAATTAGCCAGAATAACGCATGTAGCCCTAGTGATGCATTTACCACGGTTGACTAAAACCCTGAAATTCAACACATCTCAATCTCCCTTCCAGGCGTAGTCCAATACATGCAGTTCCGCTACCAAAGCGGCGTGCTATACCGGCTGAAGGCACTCGGCGCGCGGCACAACATGGACATCACCATCGAGGGCTTCCACTCGTGGATGTGGCGCGGGCTCTCCTACCTGCTGCCCTTCCTGTTCGGCGGCTACGTGTTCCAGCTCTACATCGCGTACACGCTCTACCAGCTGAGTTACCATCCTGAGGCCAGTTGGCAGGTATGTTGGATGTTCAGGCTCGACGCTGATAAGACCGCGTTCGTTAAAATAAATGTATAGCGGTCGTATCAACGTCGAGCTTGCTCTAATTTTTTTTCATTACATTTTATGATGTGAATATAATTGTGCGCTTAACTTCAAACTCCAAGTAATCCTACAGTTCTATTTTGGTATTAAAAAATGTAATTTATACCCATGTATTGGGTTGCTAAGAAAGTAATGAGCGAATCATAACCAATATTGTAATTTTTATTAAATTTATTATTTTAATCATTTATCAAAAATATAACGGCCTTCGTTATCAGTACTACTTGTCTCCATCGTTCTGGTAAAGAATGAATAGCATCGGCAAAGAAGTTCTTAGGTTTAGATTCAAAAAACTCAGCTATGTACTGTCGTAGATGGGCTTGATCATCGAACTTTTTTTCATTCAAGGCATTGCTTAGCGATCTGAACAATGCGTAATCCGTAGGTGCCAAGTCTGGAGAGTACGGTGGATGAGGTATCACTTTCCAACCTAGCTCCAATAGCTTTAGCCGAGTCACTTTTGCAATGTGTGGGCGAGCATTGTCGTGTAAGAAAAAAACTTTAGCATGCTGTGGACGATTCTGACAGATTTTTTGCTTTAAATTTTCAAGCTGATTACAGTATACTGATGCGGTAACAGTCATTCCACTTGGTAGGAGTTCCCAGTGAATAATACGATGAATATCCCACCAAACGGACAGCATAACTTTTTTCGGGTGAGGCTCTGTTTTTAGTGCCTCTATTCCTTTTTCGTTTGGAGCTAGCCTCTGACGTTTGCGTGTGTGATTTATATAAAGGACCCATTTTTCATCTCCAGTGATAAGATGGTCCAACAAGTTGAATGTGCGGCGAAAAGACAGAAGTTGTATGCAGATATCGGCACGGCCGTTTAGTTGATGTCTATCAAGTTCGTGCGGTATCCAAACACTGTATTTGTAGTTTTTTCCCAACTCGTGTAAATGTGTTTCTATGGTGACATGAGAGCAGCCTAACTCGGTAGCAAGAGTACGACTCGTTAGCCTCGGATCTCCTACAATTAAGGTTTTTAATTTGGCTACATCAATCTTCACCGGTCGACCAGACTTAGGTTGATCTGATAATGAAAAGTCGCCACTACGAAACCGCTGGAACCATCGTTTCGCCGTGGCCTCAGACACAACTTCAGGAGCAACACGCTGACATATATTACGCACTGCTTCGGCGGCTGAATGGCCAGACTGAAATTCATATAGTAAGCAATGCCTTACATGCACTTTTAATTCGTCCATTTTCTTCCTTATATTAGCTCGGCGACAGCTAGTGAATGACTGACGAGAAACTGTGCGACTCGCCCTTTATATACTTTCGACCATAGAAGATTCTAGAACTCTCTCAAAAATTTTATGTGGAATTCAATCGATCGCTCATTACTTTCTTACCAACCCAATAGATAGTCCCTAAGTTGGTCTTCTTCTCTTCTTTAAATCCAGAGGGTTCTGCTGGGGTGTAGGGCTCGAATCATATTTCTCCATTTACTCCGGTCTTTGGTCTAAGTTGGTAGATTAGATTTATCCGATTTGAAGTTAAGCATCTCAATTACTCTCGTATTTGTCATACTGATTCCATAATGTTCCATTAAATTTTAATAGATTAACCTCAATAAAGGTCGGTTTTTCTTACAGCAAAATGTTTAGTTTAGTGCCCATTAAATTTCTTTCCTTATAAACATTTGTGACAATCGATTGAAATGACCGTCGATTTTTCTCAGAAATTTCTGCTTAAAATCGCCGTCAATAGAAATTGTCAACAATGTAAACAAACCATTCTATAAAATATCAATATTCTAGCACAATTTTATTACTTTAAAGGTTGAGGATCATAATGTGACATGAATTGATTAAATAACACGGATTTAGCCAGTATCTGATGAGTTAGAATGGAAATTAAAGACATTTTGACTACAAGGTTTGTTTACATTGTTCACAAATTCTATTGACGGCGACTTTACAAGTTTACGGAAGTCGACAACAAACGATGTTTTCATTCGAAATAGTGGGCCAATACTTTGAAACATAAGAATGTGTGAAACAAAATTTCAGTATGTCGAGACCGGACTTTTAAACATTTGATTGACAGAGTTATGGTCTGAACTTATTTCCACCAGTTTCAAAACCTTTATTGAGGGTTAATTACCCATTTGTAACCACTTCACACCGGTTACACCATACCACCCCAAATATAAAGCTTGTTTCCCACCGAACCGACAACAGGTGCCCGCGTTAAGTATGTCGTTCCTGCTGACGGGCATCGGCAACACGGCCACGATGCTGAGGGTCATTCCGCAGAAGTTCAACGAGCAGGTAGACGCTGACCAGTGAAGCTTCCAGCACGTATGTTAGCAAGTGTCACTCTGTAACTGGTTGTTCTCACGACAAACGTTTTTTGCGGGTACGGTTTTCTAATAGATACCTTTACTAGTGCAAATATCGACTAAAAGTCGTTTGGTAACTGTAGCTGCTACCATCAGTCACTTTTATTATACGTAAGTGTCAATTGAAAAATATCAATCATGTGAGTATATACGTTCAAGTGTAAAATTATGGGTGTACAAAATTTGCTCAAAAATAGGTCCCATAGCTCTTAATTCGTGGATATAAGAGTCTATACCTACCTCTTAATTCGTGCATATAGATATGTTTGAACGTGGAGATATTTTTGAACAAATGTCGCACCCCCTTGTTTTGACGCTTGACTGTACCATTCACATGGGCCGGGAGTGTAATGCTACAGTGCCCACGATACCCGCAAAAACCGGGATGTTGTGGGAGAGGGCACCAAGGCGGTCTTCGCATTGGATGCGGATGATTGCATATTCTCGCTGACACATCCGAGAGACGTGCGTATTCGCATCCAGGCTTCTACAAACTTGGACAATCTCTTGCGATTTGCATTCATTATTTTCGCTTAAGTCGCAAGCCTTTTAAATTTTATAGAAGCCATCAATGTGATAGCCGCGTAAGGTCCGATATCAATAAACTATCGTAGACGTACGAATCTGGACGTTCATAATAATTAAAATGTTGAATCAACTTACATACGACGCTCGTAAGTTTCAGTTAATTTTGCTTAATTTTATCCTCCTAGATCTCTGGCAAATTTTTGTGCTTTTGAATTAAGAACTTTGTTTTATTCTTGTAAAAGTTCAAACCTTATGTACCTACTCGTACGAGGGCACCAGGACCCAGGAGTTTAACTGGAACGTGAAAACTTCTCTTTCGCACGTTTACGATAGTTTTTTTGTGTATGATGATATTACAGCAACGTCGTTCATTAACTGAGCTAAAATAATCGTTAATACTTGTGTACTAAAAATAACATGTTTGAAAATGGCGATGCTCAAGTGTCATCCATGAAACGGTCGTAATAATAATAACATATTTGAGTGGCAAGGTGACTAGAAAATTTAGAATAGTCGTGCGGACCAACCAACTCCTTTGTAGTGAATGTTAAACAAATAATACAGTGCTACACAATGATATGTAAATTTAATTTTCATACGACACGTTACAGTTACAGCCTGACCAGAAATATAAGACTACGCGCCATGTTGCGGAATTTCACTAGAACTATTTTCTTCATACTAAACTGAACTGTCATCCCATACATCAGAATAACAGCGCCCTCCTGACAATAGTCATATATTTCTGATCACGCTTTAAGTATGTTCGACACTTTGTGGACCTGACTGATATGAATTTCTTAACAAAATCTCAATTATATTTGTGTAGCGTTGTAAATCTTATGGAAGTAGTTTCAATGTGTAGTTACACAATTTGTAAGGACTTTTATCACCAATTATTGAATTAGTAGATAATGCTTAAATGAATGTATAAATGTATTTTATTTTGTGATTATAGTTTATACATATATACAAGTATGGTACTGCCATAAAAAGTGGGTCACCCTCACTTATACCAGCGACCTAAGTTTCATAGTTATGGTAGCTGATTTTGAGAGGTTGAGCCAACTTTAGGTAACCTAATTAACCCTAGTTACTTTGCATATGGTAATTTATTTAGTTATTTAGTTTAGCGCACTTTGGGGGCCTCGGTTATCTAAGTCAGAATATGTGGCGTTGCATGCCTAAAAGCTCCTTATGCTTCATTTGACATAAGGACGAATTTCTGTTGAATGTGAGACTAAAACTTATTGTATTTGAAGCACAAGGTCCCTTCTATGTGGAAAACCATATAAAATTGTACATTACGATACAAGTGGTTCATTATATGCCAGGTCGAAACTTCGGAGGCTCATCTGTACTGAAAAACGTCGTACGATACACGTGCGAAAAGGAAATTCGTAACTCGTGTCGATTTAAAACACTCCCTTCGGTCGTGTTTTAATTTATCGCCACTTGTTTCGAACTTCCTTTTTTACGCACTTGTATCGTAATGTACTATTTCGAACCGTATACGAAAGTAATACGGTTGTCATTGCACTACACTCGTAACGTGCTTTATCTTACAAGTTTAGCATAAGTATAACAATTTCATCATTTTTAGTTTATAGAAAATTTTTACAGCCTGTCAAAAAAAGTAGACATTAAAAAGTGGCAATATCGTACTATCGTGGTTTTCAAATCAGTACAAGTGTAAGTAAACGGGACGACACTACAATGTCGCCACTTTTTAATTTCATCTCTTTTTTGCCCAGCTGTATTGTAGTTGATTGGGTCAAGTAGTCATTTAATATAATAGAAACCACAGAGTTGACAGGCAAACAGAGGTCTCCTAACGCAAAAACGGTGGAAGTCCCTCACTACCTAGGGAAGTGTCTTTTTTTGGGTTCCGTGCCAAAAAGGTACAAAATGAACCCTCATTATGCAAATCTGTTTGTCTATCTGCCTGTCGCCGAGGACAGTCTGCCCGGACGCCCGCTTAGCTAACCTTTTTGAGAAGCTATCGTGTCATCAATTGTTTTTACTCAAGTTCCGTTTTTTTTTCTTAACTCATCCCTGAACAGTAAGCATGTCGCGAAAAAAATGGACCTTTTCCCCTTGCAACTCTGTGGTAGAATGGTAGAAACAAATGTTACATTATATGTACTACTTTTTCCTTCTAACACGCGCTGCGCGGCGCGTTGCGTGGCGTACGTATTGAGTTGAGTTGTGGATATTTCTGTAAATGTTAGCCTAAGAGGCCTAATTTATAATAATGTTCAATGGGATTCAATTTTACGCTTACTTTTAAGAATCCTGTCTAGTCCCGAATTACACGAGTTTGATGCATTTTTGTATATAGTTGGAATGGAAATCATCGATATATTTATATTCATTATTAATAAGCGATGATTTAATATTTTAGCTGTTCAACCTAATAGCATACATCGCATTTGTTTTTTATTGTGTATACCAAATATTAATTTGAATTCTAAGAATTTGCGCACATTTCAATAATACAAAAAGGTTTTGGTTGTGAAAAAAAGTCCAAGAGAAACCCGAGGGTTAAGGTTCGAAAACATCTTATAAATATGGAATGATCTGATTCGTAACATCGAATATATTCGTGCCAAAAAATTTAGATCAATGAAGTAGAAAGTATTTATGTATTTGTAGAACTAGAATGTCTGTGTCAATGCAACTTGCATGAGTGGTTTTATTTATTTGTCGCATGTGGTAGATGAAGATATAATAGATTGTATGTAAAATTACTGTGCTACCTTCCAAACATATTAATATATTAGACTTGTCTGAACTAACGCTAGTAAACACAATACAAAACCATCATACGAGTATGTAAGTCAAGGTTCATTATTTATTAAATGCCCTTTTTTAGGGTTCCGTAGTCAACTAGGAACCCTTATAGTTTCGCCATGTCTGTCTGTCCGTCCATCCGTCCGTCCGTCCGTTCGTCCGTCCGTCCGTCCGTCCGTCCGTCCGCGGATAATCTCAGTAACCGTTAGCACTAGAAGGCTGAAATTTGGTACCAATATGTATATCAATCACGCCAACAAAGTGTTTTATTAGGGTACCCCCCCTATATGTAAAGTGGGGGCTGATATTTTTTTTCATTCCAACCCCAACGTGTGACATATTGTTGGATAGGTATTTAAAAATGAATAAGGGTTTACGAAGATCGTTTTTTGATGATATTAATATTTTCGGAAATAATCGCTCCTAAAGGAAAAAAGTGCGCCCCCCTCTAAGTTTTGAACCATATGTTTAAAAAATATGAAAAAAATCACAAAAGTAGAACTTTATAAGGACTTTCTAGGAAAATTGTTTTGAACTTGATAGGTTCAGTAGTTTTTGAGAAAAATACGGAAAACTACGGAACCCTACACTGAGCGTGGCCCGACACGCTCTTGGCCGGTTTTTCTTTTATGAAACGAATTGTAGATTTGTATTAGTTTTTAGCACGCAGAATTTATAGTTGGAGACATTAATTAACAAGTTCGTCCATTGTGTCCAAACTAACATTTTACAACGACAAGCGGCGCCACTATAACGCTGTCACATAAATTACATACCTACGTTTTTTTCGAATATTTTATTTTGCAGTAACTTTGCAGCGATGTCTAGCAAAAATGTTTGCTTTTGATCGATAACGAGCCTAGACATTTATGTTTCATCTCATAAAGGCAGCGCTGTGACCCCATAATCTCTTATAATTTATGAAATTTTGATTCCCCACTTTCCGAACCGAAAGGAACTAAGTCTCAAGTGTATACTGGAACTAGGAACCCCATTATACTTGTCAATTAAAACTAATTGCAAACAGAACATAATTTGTGGATTACATTAAATTTCTAATAGCCTTTTGAAAAGTATATGTTTGGGAAATCATGAAAAAATAAGTGACTAACGTGCACAGTATTAGTAAATTGATTTGGTTATTTGATTTCAATGTAATGTGAAACAGATCTGAAGGCATTGATGGATAGTCATAAAATTCTTATTTATTTACTTTACAAATATTTTTAGTTCAATGGAGGATAGTCATAAAATTCTTATTTATTTACTTTACAAATATTTTTAGTTCAATGGAGTGTAAGTTCAATATATTTTTTATCCACGAGTTTAGCTTTACTTTTACTATTAATTCATTGTCATCGTTAGGACAGATCGTCCATTAAATATGTGTAATTATGAAATTAGTGTAAGTTAATGTAATTTATTATTAAGTTAAATTATTTAATTTAGTGTACTTACTTTGTTAATCTCAATTTGCTGTATCGCAACCTACAATAACCATGTGTAAAATTGGTCTAAATTAAAATGTACATCATATAGGTATTTAGATAGGTACCTATGTATGTTGAACTATAATAACAGATGATCTATCAAAGATAGCAGTAGACTATTGGGCTTTTGGCGTTTAACACATATAACGTGTAGGTACCCAACACAAAATATTCTAACTTTATGTAAAAAATATCCTTATTTTTAATTCCTTGATTTGTATTTTTTTTTTCGATGTTATGTAATAAATTTGTTTTCAGTTGTACGCTTGTATTATGATTTATTTATGTTTGCGACGTTCGGCAGGTGCCTTACCTCGCGGCCATGTTTCTAGTGTTGCATGCTGGCAACATGTACACGATTCTGCGCATTATGCGGAAGAAAACTCAGAGCGGCTTGAAACTGCGGTACAAACTTCGCGCGATCGCGTACCGCCTGTCTAATGAGCTTACCATATTGGTATGTTACAGCCATACTACTTGATCATATCATAAAACTTTCATATCTTTACAAGCCTTTCTGCCTGTGAGGCTGAATAGAGTTGATATAACCTATCATCGGACATGAAGTAGTCAAGGTATAGAAAACAAATGTCTTGTTAAATGTCACATGTGTGTTGGCACTTGGCACTTTATCTTATATGCAAAGATAATCGATTTAACTAACAGTGAAAAAAGTTATACAACAAGAAACAGTTTAAATTCTGCAAAGACTAATAAAATTGCCTGATGCAAAATTAAGACTAACATTGAAAATATTGAAATTAGATTCTTAGAGATAAACAGAGCAGATTTTAAACCAGAATTTTGAATGTGATGCGATTCCCTTATATACATGCTCTGAAGGATCAATAATTATTTTTTGGTATTTAGATGTTTTAGATTACACTGAGACTTGGCATCGGATAAATGAAGGACGAGGAATTCATTTTTGGAACAAAAAAAATGTATTTTAGAACAAAAATACGAAATAAAATGGGAAAATCTGAAAACGAGATTTTTTTTAATACATATTATTGCACATTTTATGAAAACTGTAATGGTTTTTTCTAAATAAAAAATAATATTGAATAGCTACATTTATCTAGTTTTAGAAAATGTATAATTTGTTATAGAAATATATTATAGGACGAGTGATAAAAAATAATTTACATCGCCCGATAGGGTGATTTGAATGCTCATTTCAATAAGTTTTGTCAATGATTTCAGGTATAATCACTATTTTTAACACACGAAAGCCGTAATCATTGTAGTTTATGGCTATTTTAGTGATTAATGAACTTAAAATAAAATAAAATACAATTTTTTTTTTAAATATTAAAAATGTGATTATTTTTTTTCCATTATCCTATTTGGTTCTTTCTACACAATATATATCTAAAAGCAATAAATATCAATAAAAAGCCACATTTATGCAGTTTATAAAAATATATAGTTTGTTATATAAATATATTACGAAACGCGAGATAAAAAATAATGAAAATGAAAATTTTAATGTACGGGTCAGCTTGCATTATTCGATGAGGTGAGGTAAAGGTACTACCCGCTATGCAGTGGAGTTCGTCTAGTAATACAGAAATATACTTATTCTAATAACGTTTACACATGTAGGTATATCACGACCCAGTACAGAAAATTGTAAAAGTCCTATAATATATTGTAGTTTATTTTGATTGTAAAATAAAATTGCATGTGACTTAAATATTGCAAAAAAAATGTCTTAATCACGTTCTCCTCTCCTAAAGCAGTTCTGCATGCATAGGCTTGAAGATTTTTTAGTTTACTAGCAGAATTTAGTTACTTCCTTTGGGCCCCCTTAAATCGGTTTTACCCATCCATAAAACATAAAATAAAAATCGTCATATTCTTCCTTTCAGTATCAATGATAGTTAGTTATTGCGCAATAGTGCCATAAAAAATAAACTAGATTCGTATTAGCATTAAACATTAATGATTTTTGAACTAAGACATTGCTTTTGTACAAAGGAGAACCTCAAAAAATGGTCTGACTAGACGAAAAATGTGTATCGGGGCTAGTACTCAAGGCTCTCAAAAAGTGTAGCTATTTTGAGTTATTCAAATAAAACAACATGAATAGTCTGAATTTAATTATGTATATATCACAACATCCACTGCATAAGCACATCAGCTCCGAACATTTAATTTAAAAAGTATTTTTTTACGATTGCACCTTACGCGGCACTGTTTTTTACACCTGCATCCGACAATTTCGAGGCATGTTTCTGCAGCAACAGGCAACGTTGCGGGCAAGTAGGCTCCCAAATCCCAATTGTTACAGACTTTCGTCCAGCCACAAGTAGCAAATAATGGCAAATTTTGAATTGGGTTTAGTTGACCCCATAAATGGACACCTTGATATACCTATAACCCTTACAAAAATGGTGCAAGGCAGCTTTTGTCGGTGAAATGCTGTTAATTTGTCGGTCTTTTTTGGTTAATAACTATTTTTGGCACTCGTTAACCAAAGTACAGGAAGCAGATCTGGAATAATAAATATGTCAAGTAAGAATTATCCATAAATTATGCAAATCATATAGATAACTACTATTTCACAAGATGTATTAGGATCAGATGTATATATCTGACCTATCATATCAATCGATCATTTCATGTAATATAAATAGTTAAATTCAGACTATATAGGAGTATGTTGTTTAATTTGAAGTACTCTAAATAACTACACTTTTTGAGAGCTTTGAGTACCTTTACCTCACCTCATCGATTCATACAAGCTGACCCGTACCGTACATCAAGATCGCCCTGCCACGTCACTTTCATTATTTTGTATCTCGCGTTTCGTAATATATTTATATAACAAACTATATATTTTTATAAACTACATAAATGTGGCTTTTCATTCATATTTATTGCTTTTAGATATATATTGTATAGAAAGAACATAATAGGATAATGTTATAAAAAAGTTATCACAATTTTTTTTTTGTATTTGTATTTTTTTATTTTAAGTACATTAATCACTAAAATAGCCATAAAATACAATGATTACGGCTTTCGTGTGTTAAAAATAGTGATTATACCTGAAATCATTGACAAAACTTATTGAAATGAGCATTCAAATCACCCTATCGGGCGATGTAAATTATTTTTTATCACTCGTCGTATAATATATTTCTATAACAAATTATACATTTTATAAAACTAGATAAATGTAGCTATTCAATATTATTTTTTATTTAAAAAAAACCATTACAGTTTTCATAAAATGTGCAATAATATGTATAAAAAAATCTCGTTTTCCGATTTTCCCATTTTATTTTGTATTTTTGTTCTAAAATACATCTTTTTTGTTCCAAAAATGAATTCCTCGTCCTTTATTTATCCGAAAATGATATATCGCATGCCCTATTTTGTATAGTTTTACATTAATGCACCATGGTTTTGTCAATGGACGATGATATTTTATCACAACTCTAGCCTCAGAGCAATATTACATACACACCAGACTATACAGAACTGGGTTATGCATTCATTGGGAACGTCTTTCAGGTGGATTGTCTCTTGTGATTGTCCAATCAAAATAATCTGCTAATGAAAAGCATTAGTTACGCTAAACGGGTTGCTTTGTTCTTGTCCGATTACTTACTATCTAATCTAGAATTTACAATACCAGGTGAAAAGGTATGCTATTAAGTCGTCGAGTGGTTTAAAAAATAATAATTTGATAGCAAAAATGTCTGTTTTTGTTCCACATTTACAAATGGGATACCTACATACATCAAAATTTTAAGAATTCTTGGTATTTGGATTTGTTTGGTAAGTAAATGTTTAAATAAAATCTCGGTTTTCAATTCCGGACGCTTATGGTGTGTAGGTGTTGGCATGATTGTTTTTGACGTGATAACGTCTAATAACTCGTTACTACGGGCAGCATGCACGAAAAAGATGACGTCATTGTCCCGTTTCGCAATATAGTTTTTGCGCCATCTATTGGCGCGCGTTGGAACTAAGTGGCTGATCGATGCGCTCGGTATGGTTATAGCGTGTGGCCTGAGTAAAGCACCACAGCTGGGACAGATGGCGCGCCCGTGTGTTGTTCTCGTTAAGCTGAGTTTAGACCAGCAAGTTATTGCTGCAAGTTTTGAGACGCAACTATAGGTAAGAGTGAGTGGCAAATATCTGCATCTCTTTCTAGCATATACTTCTGTCTCAAAACTTGCAGCAGCGCCGCAGAGATGGGCAAATCGTAATCGATTCCGGATTACACGATTACTTGATTTTACTTTGTAATCCACTACTGGGTGTCAGATTACTTGTAATGTAATCAAGTGAAACGGTAAATTACCATTACATATAAAGGAATCACTAATCATCTATACAATAATTACTATTACCAATAATTCGGAATCATAGTCGATTCAAAATAACTGAAATTATTGACTTGATTACTTTCAGATTACAAATATGTAGTACCTCAGATTGCTGACTGTCACTTTGACACAAAAGTCATCATGGGTGTCGTAAAATAGGTTTTAGGGGGTGCTGATTCCAAAATTTTTTTTTTTTTTTTTTTTGTTAGGATTGGCTTTTGCTGCCAGGGCACTTTGCCAATGTCAAGTGAGTAGGGTGATTTCAGGAGTGCACCTAAAAATTTAACCCCAAATTTTGAATCAAAAGTAATAAGTTGCATACTTGGTACATAATATTATGAACATAATAAACATATACAACTAGGTATATACGCAATATTTACAAACTGATATTATTTTTTTCAAGAAAATGTGCTATCATTTTTAATACTTTGGGATCTGAGCTAGCTAAAAGAGATTTTATATTACAAGGAAGAGGGACTTTCAATTTAAGTAAGAGATCGTATAAGCAAAAACGGTTCGATGGGCATTCAAAAAATATATGTTCGATTGTGCCCACGCCATAACCACATTGGCATTCTGGGGTAGCTTTTTTCTTTATCTTGTATAGGAATTCTGGAGAACAGACATGACCCAGTCTAAGGCGAATCAGGCAGCTCGTTACCTTCTTATTAAATTTAAATTTAAAGAACCAAGGTTTGGGGTAAATTTTTTGCTGAATTTGAAAGAACTGTAATTTATTATTAGTAATCCAAAGATCTGACCAATCAGAGTTCAGCTTTGTCGAGGAAATCACATCCAAGTCCTTACTAAAACATTGATAGAAACACCTACTACCAGTTACAGTTGCCTCTTTTGCAGCTTTATCAGCCAATTCATTACCATGAATGCCTTTGTGGCTTGGGATCCATGATAACTGAACGTCTAAATTTAATAGGTGACAAGTAAAGAGGGATTCTTTGATTAAGCAAATTATAGGGGTTTTCGCACAATTTTTGATAGAATTACAGGTGATAGCCTGGATTGAACTTAAGCTATCGGAGAAGATTACAGATTTAGACAGTTTGTGTTCCATAATGTATCTGGTTGCTTTCAAAATGGCTACGCATTCCCCAGTGAAAATAGAGCAAACTGAAGGAAGTTGAAATTTGTGGACTGATTCGAGGTTATCATGAATGAAAGCACAGCCAACAGAGCTATTGACAGATTTAGAAGCATCTGAGAAAAATAAATCCCATTCCTTCCATTTGTCTCTTATTGCAATCAGGAATTTTTCATTTATGCTATTTGAACTTCGCGTAACGCCGATTTTGACAGATTTTTGTTCGAACATTAAGGCAGCATAAGGAACAGTATAAATGGGTATTTTTGGAAATTTAGCTATGGGGACGTTGATATCATATAATCTGTTTAGACTGGTATAAAGGTTTGGTTTTTGTTTTCTAAGCCAGAAAGCGTTTACTTCAATATGGGCCTGCAAAATTTGGAGTTTTGGAAAAATGGGATGATTTTCTAATTGAGAAGAGCGGAGTAGGTATCTGTCAGCCAAATATTGGCGACGGAAATTTAGAGGAGGGTCAGCACACTCCGCCTGGAGTGCTCTAACAGGGGAAGATCTCATAGCCCCTGTTACTATTCTGAGGGCTTTTGCCTGGATAGCATCTAATTTTTTAAGATCTTTTTTGCGACATGGTTCTATTATTATGGAACCAAAGTCCATGAGTGATCTTATTAAGGCATTATAAAGCAATTTTTGGGTGTAAGGATGAGCTCCCCACCAACAGCCAGAGAGAGCACGAATGATATTTAGGTTTTTTTCACACTTCCCAATTGTATTATCGACATGTTGTGTAAACGTTAATTTTGAATCAAATGATACACCTAGAAATTTTACAATGTTATGGACTGGGATGTTTTGAGAACGAAATGAAACATTGACTGGTGGATGATTCTTGCTTCTTGAGAAAACTAGAGCAGAACTCTTAGATGGGGATAGGTCAAGACCATGAGTATCTAGCCATAAACCTAGAGATTCCAGAGAATTATTTACATAACGGGTCGCATCTACGATGTTCTTATGGACCGAATAGATTGCAATATCATCCGCATATTGTAGGATATTGCAATGGTTATTAATGGATTGTTCCAAGTCCGACGTATATATACTGTATAGCAATGGACTTAAAACCGAGCCCTGTGGTAGGCCCCTCCAGAGAAACTTTGGATTGTTCTGCATGTTAGGTACTCTTAAAGAAATATTTCTGCCCGATAAGAGATTATTAATAAAAAGCACAACTTTCTCTGGAATTTTCATAGAACGCAGTTTCCTGCAGAGAACCGGGAGTAAAACATTGTCATATGCTGCTGCTACGTCGAGAAAGGCAGCAACGACGGATTGTTTTTGAGAAAATGCTATTCTGACATCTGTTGATAATAGAGCATGGCTGTCAGTAACACTTCTACCTTTTCTAAATCCGAATTGGGTCTCAGCGAGAAACCCCGAATTCTCAACAAACCACTCTAACCTATTTTTAAGCATATGCTCAACTATCTTGCACAGAACTGACGACAGAGCAATTGGGCGGTAAGAATTGTAATGCTCGGGATCTTTACCCGGCTTTAAAATAGGAAGAATGATTTGATGCTTCCACGATTCAGGGATATTACCAGACTCGAAGATTCTATTAATGAGATTTAAATAAAAATCATGACAAAATGGGCCCGCTTTTTTCAAAAAAGAGTACATGATCCCATCGGCACCAGGAGACGAGTCCGTTACTGCAACAAGCGTCGTTTTGAGTTCATCTAAACTAAAATCCTTCTCTAATAAATTATCAGATTTGTTAAAAGAGTAAGATACTGGGATATCGGACTCGTTAGGAACAGCAGGAGGGGCTAGTTTATCTAAAAAATCGTTTACCCAGTTGAAAGACGACCCAGAGGCGGACACAGGAGCAACGCCTCTACGAAACCTTCGTATATTCCTCCATACAAATGTAGAGGGAGTGGAGGGCGAAATAGATTCACAGAAAGTGTTCCATCCATCAGTTTTCTTAGTTGAAAGGATTTTACGACATTTTGCTCTAATTTTTTTAAACTTTATGTAATTTTCTATAGTTATATTTTTATTATATTCCAATTCGGCCTCGTTTCGTTCTTTAACTGCTGCAGAACACTCAGAGTCCCACCATGGTTGCGAGGGCTTGTTATTACGGCGAATAAAGGGTTTTTTCAGAGGGAATGTTTCCTCTGCTGAGATTCCAAAATTAATGACCAATTTGGAATCTGACATTGCTGACTGTCACTTTGACACAAAAGTCGTCATGGGTGTCGTAAAATAGGTTTTAGGGGGTGCTGATTCCAAAATGAATGACCAATGTGGAATCTGACATTGCTGACTGTCACTTTGACACAAAAGTCGTCATGGGTGTCGTAAAATAGGTTTTAGGGAGTGCTGATTCCAAAATTAATGAACAATGTGGAATCTGACATTGCTGACTGTCACTTTGACACAAAAGTCGTCACGGGTGTCGTAAAATAGGTTTTAAGGGGTGCTGATTCCAAAATTAATGACCAATTTGGAATCTGACATTGCTGACTGTCACTTTGACACAAAAGTCGTCATGGGTATCGTAAAATAGGTTTTAGGGGGTGCTGATTCCAAAATGAATGACCAATGTGGAATCTGACATTGCTGATTGTCACTTTGACACAAAAGTCGTCATGGGTGTCGTAAAATAGGTTTTAGGGGGTGCTGATTACAAAATTAATGACCAATGTGGAATCTGACATTGCTGACTGTCACTTTGACACAAAAGTCGTCATGGGTGTCGTAAAATAGGTTTTAGGGAGTGCTGATTCCAAAATTAATGAACAATGTGGAATCTGACATTGCTGACTGTCACTTTGACACAAAAGTCGTCATGGGTGTCGTAAAATAGGTTTTAGGGGGTGCTGATTCCAAAATTAATAACCAATTTGGAATCTGACATTGCTGACTGTCACTTTGACACAAAAGTCGTCACGGGTGTCGTAAAATGGGTTTTAGAGGGTGTCCAAAATTAATGAACAATGTGGAATCTGACATTGCTGACTGTCACTTTGACACAAAAGTCATCATGGGTGTCGTAAAATAGGTTTTAGGAGGTGCTGATTCCAAAATTAATGACCAATGTGGAATCTGACATTGCTGACTGTCACTTTGACACAAAAGTCGGTATGGTTGTAGCGTGTGGCCTGAGTAAAGCACCACAGCTGCGACAGATGGCGCGCCCGTGTTTATTATTTTTGAGTGTTTGTAATTTAAAAACATGAAAGATTGCATTAAAATAAGCATCTTTTATAGAATGAAGTTGTTTGAAAAACCTACTTATTTAGGAGTTAGAGCAGTACGAAGTTGCGAATTTTCCCATAGTATTTACTAAGGCGCCAGAGATTTTTTTTACCAATATAACCAATGTTAATATTGATAAATCATATAGAACACGTTTAAATAAGGATGTTTTGTTATATAAACTTTTTCTTCTCCATTAATATTTACTGAGATATTAGGGTTCTAAGATTAGTAAATGGCACTAGCACTTTAATAAAATTAACGCGTGTCTCGCAAACGGTCTAGGATACAAAATGACGACTTTTATATAGGTATAAGTTAGGTTCGTTAGGTATCTTCAAACGGCCGAAGGCTCCTATTCTGTGCAGTTTCTGTAATAAGCGGGGCTCCGTCGATATCGCTTTCTGTCTCTGGCGCCTTAGTAATGCTACGGGAAAATTTTGCAACTTTGCACCACTCTAACTCCTAAATTAGTAGGTTTTAAAAAAACTTTAATTTATAAAAGATGCTTATTTTAATGCATTCTTTCTAATAAGAACAAAACACTATGCTAGAAAGAGTGCAGAGGAAGTTCTGTAGGCACATTTACATACGACTGTACGGATATTACCCATATATGTATCCATCTCTATTCGTAACAGGAATGGTTGGTCTTCAAACTCTAGAAACCAGATGGAAACTGCTGCATATTATGCATTACCGCCAACTGTTTCACCATAGAGTAGATGACGCATCCGTGCTTGAGAGAATGGGGCTGCAAGTGCCAAGAGCGAATGTGGTGGTTGGCATGCCGGGCGCGGTGCCGGCGCGGCGGCGGCGGCGCCTGTTCGCGGCGGCCGGCGCCCCGCTCGAGCCCGAGCTGCTCTTAACCGCATCATGTTGGAGACAGACGATATTGACATATTTGCTGATAGTGTTGGTGTGTTTTACAGAAAACTCTTAAGGTTCATAGACTCTACACTCCTTAGGTGATTAATGTAATAACCATAGTTTAACTTTTAAGTGTGTTTGCTTTTATTTATGTCAATTTAACATGTACATAATTATATTACCACATAAGTGCTTTGGTAAAATACTGTTAACTTTTGTGTATTTTTAATAAATAAATAAAGAAACGTGAAAAAAGTCCCAGAATCGGGCCCCTTTTGCTATACTCTGACCGCCCCTGTCTATACTACTGTAATGTTTGACGTTATCACGTTAAACTACCGTCCGTAAACCGACTTTACAGACAAACAATTTTTTGTTTAATTTTATTTGATGAGTTCATTTATTTAGAAAATACCTATTGGGAGTGCACAACCTTACCTTATCCTCCTGAGTCCCGGGCCAATTTTTCCGATTTTGAATTTGGAACTTTCTTTTATTTGTTTAATAGTTCAAAACTTGACTCAGGAGGTTATGAAATTTGACTTGTAAACTCAAAAATACGATATATGATATCTCTTCACATTAAATATAAAATGAATTTAGTGATACAACAAAGTCAATCAGACATACATATCCAAGATTCACTTGTTTACGATGTACAAAACAGCTGAAAAAGATGGCGTTATACAGGTCGATTCACGAAAGCTGGCACGAATGAAATGAACGAAACTTTGATTGTGTGAGTGACACCTGTATTGGTATACAGTCGTAACTGTCAAGAGCCACCATTTTATTGGTTAATCTGTCACACACATGCATATTTTCATTCAAACATTCGTTCCATTCGTGCCAGCTCTTGTGAATTGACCTGTACCTAAGTACTGTATTTTTTTGTGGTAGTTGAACTATGAAAAGTCATTTTATACAACGAGTGAATACAACCGTACAGCGCCATCTGAAATTGGGATATAAGCATGCTCCGTTAATGATGTAGGTACCTACATCACTACAAAGGCATTAGGCAGGTAATCATTGCTTGGGATGGACATATGTTCTGCACTGTTTTGTTTTAGCCCCTAAGTACCGTCGGCGTCTATATCATCATAAGAATCATTTGTTTTTCGTTAATTACAGGAACAAAAGTGGCGACCGAATAAAACGGAACAAAAGACAGATTGAGACCTTGAGATTATTTACAGGAGCCATACTAAGTATATCTTTTGTATTAGGAACAATGAATACCATTTATATTTTCATATTATCCTGGTGATTGATATTATATAAAGATGATGTTATAATTATATATAATAATATCTTTATGATGTAAATACAATTATATTCAATATTTTATGTGATTTTATTTCCTTAGGAGCAAATGAAACAATTGCAATGAGCATCCATAAATGTATTATTGTAACAAAAAACATTGCTGCTGCAACTTTGTATGCGATTCAGAAAATCTCGAGATAGGAATTGTACCTAAGCAAACATTAATCATTAAATAATAAACAGTTCGACAATTAAATCCATGTCATAACGTAAAAGTATATTTTTTTATAAATTATTTACGAAATTAAACATTTCATACATTCAAAATAAAGATAAATTATACGTATGATAGTACAAACTGTAGTACCTAATGGACACCTCAATGCGGAGTCTTAAATATAAACGTACAACTCTATTATTTACAAACCGTCACATAGGTAAATTTACACTAATACAGACATGACACTTCGTTCTTCGTCTCCATTTTCATCGCTATTTTTATACTTATTTACTATCAGAACCACAACTCTTTATAACAGTTTTATCACTGATATTTTTACTTATTTACATTAGTATACAATTACATATGAATGAAATCATTCGTCATAATCATAGTCATCATACTGTTCATGCTCCTCGTCATCTGAGTTTGGTGGATCGGGATCCTCTTCAACTCGGGGCTTCTTTATCAACAGGCCTTGTTTTTGCAGTTTCTCTATAGCCTCCAGTGCAGTTCGTTTTGAAGGGCTTACTTCAGTTTTCTCCACCCGGCTTACTTGACAGGTCTTAGCTACTTTTAGCCCAGAAATATTACCGAGTTTATTTATTTGTTGTTGTTGGGTTATTGTCTGAGCTTTCATTTGTGTAGAAGTCACGACAGAGTTACCTTTCACAGTTTGACTGGTGCTACAGAATTTACTGGTTTGTGAACTGGATGCATAATGAAAGTTGGAACTGGTTTCTGCAGTTTCAGTGCCGGGAATGAGAGATTCTTTTGGTTTCTTAAAACAACTAAAGTGTCCTGGTGATTCATCATTCCCTGGTCTTTTCAAAGACTGATTTACTACATTAGGCGAAACTTTTAATGGTTGCCCGACAGGTCTCGGTTGACGTGGCACATTTTTTACTGGCATTGTTGGATTCATAGGCCTTATTGGCGTAACACCCGGCCGCATAGGTACTAACTGATTTGAGATGGTTGGTCTCACTAACATACTAGAGGGAGGTCGAATAGGGGCCTGTTGCCTTATTTTAGGCCGTACGGTCCTAGGATTAGGTTGTACGATCCTAGGATTGGACTGTACGGTCCTAGGATTAGGCTGAACAGTTCTAGGGTTAGGCTGCCTTACTGTAAGTCCTTTAAGATTATTAGACGAATATATATTTGGCATTCTAGGCCCCGTCTGCGGTTTTACCATTCTAGGAGCAGGCGATACTTTACTGGCATTGACAACCTGCTGATTTACTGTTGTTTGGTTTACTCTGCGTATGGTTTTCGTAACGGTTGTAGTAATTTCTTCTATCACTGTTTCAGATTGAATGGTTTTGACTTTAACCTCTTTGTTAACAGTATTTACTGCGCCAGCTTTTGTAAATTTCTGCTGCACAGCTGGAGAATTTTGACTTGAAGAACCGGGACCAGCGTTTCGTTTATAAGTATTATGCATATTCGAAGTATCACTGCTAATGTCAGGCTTGTTTTGTGCAACGGGCTTCACTACTAATTCTTTACACAAATTTTGATTAGATGTAGATCCATTTTCACTAGAATTAGCGGATTTTTCAGTTATTGACTTAATTATAATATTTTTGCTAATATTTTTTAGCAAACCGTGACTATTAGGTTTATGATTTTCATTTAATTTAACTTTTATATTTTGACTATTAAAGTCATCCATATCGTCTATTTCCTTTGTAAATTGCTCGTCCCCACTATCTTCAGGAGACTGAGTAACAATCCCTTCGTTTTCGTGGTCGATGTTGTCGTCATCTTCAGTCACTTCAGTTATTTTTACTTTACCAGTGTACAGTTCCTCTTCACTATCCGTGTCATGCTCAATATTGCGTTGGTTAAAATCTTGTGAAGGGTGAACAGATTTCATATTTGATGGATTTAATGTATTTTTTGATTTAACTGTAACTTGTTGACCTAATTGTTTAAAAACATTATTCAAATTATTGTTTTTATTTTGGTCAACTTTTTTTATAAATGTTGGCTTATGAGATGTATCCAACATCTGTTCAAAATCATCATTAGAACTAAACTCCCCATCATCATGCATTTCATATTCATCTGAAAAGTTTTCTTCCTTTTTGACAACTACTGTTTGATTGTTTGAAGGCTTAAGAGTTATATGTTTACTCATATTTTTGATAGCATTTAAAACGGCGGGCGAGTTAACGCTAGCTTTAATAGGTTCTTTTTTAATTTGAGGTTGTTCTATTTTATTTGTTTTTTGCTGTTCATATTCATCGTCAGAATCGTCAATATTGTAAATTTCAATATCTTGGTTCATTTCTTTTGTGTGCATTGTTTGTTTAGTGACATTGCCTTGCTTTATAGCATCAGGCGTGTTATTTGATTTCACTGTTCCTTGTTGACTAACGCTTTTGTTTGTAAGTACTGGTTTCGCCGTTATATTTTTCAAATTCTTTAAGATGTTGTTGCTGAACTGAATGTTAGTCTGCTTGTGTGTTTCATCGCCGGTTTTATTTTCATTTATGTTTCCAGACGTATTTTTATTGATGAGAGGCATTTGAACAGCTTTTAGTTTTATACCGGGTTTATTTTTCAGCCTATCCAAAGCAGAGCCGTGATCATTTTGACTTTTCATCGATGTATCTTCATAATTATCTGACTCACTGTCATTATTTTCCTCTTGAGGTACGTCTTCCTTTGTTTTTTTCATTAAAGGTGACATGGGCTTTACTGTTAAGTTTTTGCTAATATTCTTTAACACGTGGGATGATGATGTTAATACAGATTGTTCTGTACTTTTATTAATTTTGTGTCTATTTTCAATAGGTATGTCTTCGAAATTATCAAAATCACTGTCATGTTCATCATTAACAATATCTTTTGAATGTTTTATTAGAGGTGACATGGATTTTATTGTTACATTTTTACTGATGTTCTTTAAAGCTTGAGAAATCGACGTCATGTGATTTGACTGTCCTTTACTTTTGTTGATGCCTTTGTTTTTAGTTTTCATTGATGTATCATCTTCCAGATTATCAAAATCACTATCACAATGTTCGTCGCTAGGAACATCTTCTGGTTGTTTTAATATGGGTGACATGGGTTTTATCGTTATATTTTTGCTAATATTTTTTAAAACATGGGACGTTGAATTAGTAGGAACCGGCTGTTCCGTATCGCTTTCGTTTTTATTGATACGTTGATTTCTGACTATGGTTTCACCATCAGAACTATCAAAATCACAGTCATTATGATCGCCGCTAGGAACATCTTTTGTATGTTTTAGAACTGGCGACACGGGTTTAATTGAAATATTTTTACTGATATTCTTAAACACTTGGGGAGCTGTAATGGGAACAGACTGCTCCTTAACATTGCCGTTATTGCTTACGTTACGTTCAATTAATGTGTCGTCGCTGGGATCATCATTGTCATCACATTCTTCACTGTGAACTTCATCATCTTTTGGGATATTTATAAGGGGTGACATAGATTTTACTGTTATGTTTTTACTTATGCTTTGTAATGCTAAGGCAGGCGAAGTTTTGTGATTAAATAATTCTTTATTTATAACTTCAGCCTTTTCTACATCATTATTCTCGGAATTAAGAGCAGAACCTTTTTTGTACATCGCATCAGTCTTTTCGTTACCTATTGTGCTGTTTTTATCAGTGTATAAAACGCTAACATTTTTGATTGATTTAATAGTAATAGCACTGTTTAAACTCTTTAATGTATCTAAAGTATTCGTTTTCTGCGAAATATTACTTGTACAATTTTGTTCATCACCGTCTACATTTGGAGTGCCAGATTTCATTTCTTCATCACATGTGATAGGTTTAATTGATATTTGTATTCCAATATTTTTGATTACGTTATTCTTGTCTTGGTCGGCCAAACTGTTATTGCTTACATTTGGTAAGCTGACTTGTCGGGTGCACTCTTTATTTCTTTCAATTACATTGGCATTAGCAAACTCTTTGTTGATTGGTTCATCATTATTTTCGACTATAGTATCTTTATCATTGATCTCTCGTTGGTTTGTTTTAGCAATACATGATTGCGGATTATGAGATTGGGCGCCAGCGCCTGTTTCTTCTTCTTCATGACTATTATTTTCCAAGCCTTCATCAGGGCTTTCTATAGTATCAGCAAGATGTTGATTTATTGTTTCTAATTTGAGTCGTGTTTCGCTATCGGGTGTTCTCTCTTGTGCAGACTTCTTCACTATTTTCAGTTGACTGTTGCCTTGATTGAGTAATTTTGATAAAACATCATTTGACGCACTAATAACGTTTGATTTTGGCTGACTTACAAGATTTTTAACCTGTGGGTTAATTTTAATAGCTTGACCCATTGATTTTACTTTTGGAAAAGGTGGTTTGTTACTAGACGGAACTTTAACAGCAATACCTAGCTTTTGTAACTTTTGCAAGTCAGCAGATGACACATGTTTAGCAGCTGATTTTGGAACTTGCGGTTTTTTTATTTTAAGTTGTTTTGTTATTACCTTTGTAGGAACTTCCTCAATACCTTGGAAATCTAGATCTTCACCAAATACATCTTGGTTCATACTTAAGAACTCATCAAGAGTAATAGCTGCTTTCTTGGATTTTTTATGTTTCTTATGTTTCTTGGACTTCTTTCCAGGGAGCTGGTTACTATCCTTTGGTTCATCCATTGCCATTTGGAGAAAACTTTCCTAGAATGCGATCAAATTATTTGAGAAACCACATGAAAAAAGTTATTAACTCAATTCATTCGAGTTTAAACTCAAGATTACATTTTATAATGAATCGAAATATTGGATAATGATTTGTAACAATTAACAATAGAACGCTTATTCAGGACGCTTACATAATAACATAGGCTTAGGTACTTAATAGTATAGGTACTTATCGAAGCTTGTTGGCTTCTTTGTAGACTGTCAGATCGTGCCAGTCACTATTCAGTGAATAAATATTGGAGAAACCGGAAAATTTATAAAAAGGCCTACCTTTGGCAGGTCACATGTGTCAGAGGGCAGTCCATTAACTTGCCCCTATGCCAAATCAAGCTGACCCTATGCTTTCAAAAAATCGGGAATAAACAAGGAAGACTGATGAGTGTAGATACTTACGATTCCAACAGCATTCATATCGGTCTCAACATCAGGTAAATTGTTCAAATCTTCAATCCTTTCCATCACCGGCGGCACAGTCTCTAGAGAGAATTCTGTTATATCAGTTTCATTCCTGCAAAAAATAAAGCTGATTTAGAATAAGTGAACTTCACATTTGGGTATTAAGGACTTCTAAGTTCTAACTTATGGTAAGTAAGTTGAATACCTGGTTTGTAGTAAATTAGTTATTCAGGAAACATTAATTAATGTATGGAATATCCTTTCATTATTAGTAATTATTTCGTCAAGGATAAACTACTACTACCAAGTGTATTACAGTAATCCCATTTTGACTGAATTGGGTTATCAAAAAACCAAATGACTGTCTGAATCAAGTTGTGCAGTTAGACTACATGTTGTTTAAGTACTAAGACAAAGCTGGTAAAAATGCAAATATGAAGTGTCTAACGTAAGAAGGAAATAAAGTTCGTTTATAAAGACTTACATTTCATTTTTTTCACTGTACAGGTCTTCTGAAGAATGGAAGGTGAGATGTAACTCATAGGCGTCCAAATGGTAGAAAACGGCTTCACAGAGTGGACACCGTAACACATCTGTTGGACGCTGGTTCTCTTCCTCGTGGTCGTCACACATATGTTTCTATAATCAACATAGTTGTATACAAAATAAACAGTTGACATTTAAAAGATACCAGGAGTTTTCTGAAATTTTGCTTAAGCTGTCAGGGCATCGTTAATATGGCAAGAGACACTGTAGTAGAGGAATTGTACGAGCATTTGTATGGGAGGGGTCATAATAATTCCCACAGAACCGAAGTTTGGTTTTTTTGGTTCTTTGTGTGTGTCTCTTTTTGACATACTAAAAATATAGTAAAATATATTTGTGCAAAATGCGTTTTTTCGACCGCCAAAAGTTGTATGAAAAAGTACTATGAAAAAAAAATCTTAAAATTTAAATAAATCTTAAAATATATTTTTAGTATGTTAAAAAGACACACAAAAAACTAAAAAAACCAAACTTCGGTTCTGTGGGAATTATTATGACCCCAAACGCTTATATCTCCTCTACTACTGGTACCTACCTCTACCATTGGCTTTTTGGCTTCAAACTGTCACATATATCGCCAGGTGATATGATAACTAAACCTCACTGGCAAAAAAACATAACAAAAGTCGACTTTATTTTGGATCTAGCACAGTTCAGTATGGTTTTTGGTGCTTGTCACTTGACAAAATAGCCCCATTGGAGCCTGGAAAATATACCGGTCTTTTCCCCAGTGCCCAAGTTTAACACCTTGTACAGTGATCAACAAAGATATAAATGCAGCCAAAGTGAAAAAAAAAACAATGTATACACAATTTTAATGTACAGGCAATAAAGTTCTGTATTGGCACAGAATATATAATAGTACAAGTACAGAAGGCCCACTGCTTTGATGTTCACGAAATGCCGCCTTTTTAAATGCCTACAAAATTCTAACAAAGAAACGAGCCGCACGTGCGCAGCGTCGGATGTTAGGGTTGCCTATGGATTAAAACGAATTAATTCTCAGATAAAATGTTATACTATACATTCAAGTTTTGGGTACTTTCTAGGTATACAGTATTTATATATTTTTGTTTAAGCCTTCAGCATCACAAGCCTTATTGAACTTTTCAGTGGGACTTAATCAATAAGATATGTGTAAGATTGTCCTATTTTATTCATGCTGTCTATTTAACTATGCATTATTAGCCATTCCACACGTGGACATCGCATATGAACCTTAAAAAACTCGCGACGTAAAGTAATAATAGAAAGTGCGAACTTGCGTTCCGTGAGAACGCGCGCCACCCCTGATTAGGCCGCGAACTCGCGGCCGCCAGCATGTACTTATAGCGCGGCGATACAATCGCGGAGTGAGCCGCCCCTGGTATTGGCACTAACCAACCAATTATATTCATATCTTGGTTGCTTTGTACAGTGCATAGGTATATTAAATATGAGGTTTGCAACAAAGAGATATATCAACATGTTTATACAAGAATATGTCAACATATTCTACTTTGAAATAATTAAATTTCTACTGTACACTAATACTGACAGATTGAGTCAATCTAACCAAAAACATTTTCAAGAAAAATGTTGCCAAAATGAGCCCTTATGTAGAGATCATATCAGATCTTATGTAGAGACAAGCTTCTAACTCTAATTGTAGAGCTTGCCCTAACTTCTTTTCCAGGTCCAGGTTTAATCCAGATTGAAGTGAAAGCTTTAAAAAAAGTAAGAATCACTTGGAGAGTATGTACCTTTACATTTCATTGGCTCTACTGTGTCCTCGAATTTTTAACAAATATTGGAGTAAGTAGTTTTTTTCTAGCATTTATAATACTTACATGTAAATTGACTTTGTTAATATATTCCTCTCCGCAGAATGAACAGTAATATACAGGCAGTAGATCCTGTAACAAATATAATTTACAATTAATTCTTATCCTCGTAAGGCCCACCATTTTATGTAGATGAAGGTACAGACAATGGTTATTGCACAGTATAAGGAATATTCAGTAGTTAATCTCCGGCAGGTAGATGCGGGCGGTCTCTACTGCGCAAGGTCACGCAGGGTTGAACAAAATTACTATAAAGTTAATCAATCAACTTCGTACAAAGTAAGTTGTTGTTATCTAATAGGTACTATTAGGTAACTGTAAGTATTAGTATAACAATACCACACCAGTCAATATTGAATACACAAAAAAATATTATTCATATATTAGTCTCATAAGCGCATTTAAATACTAGATTGTGTAACGATCCCGAGCAAAATGAGATATTCACGGGGACGGCTTTTCACATCACGTATGTGGTAATTTATATGTTATACTTAGATATTATTTAAAACAAAAACGCACTTTCTACTACGTACCATTCAAGTAGGTACGTGTTTTTTTCTTAAATACTGACGAAATAGTATTTACATAAAATGTTTGAATAGATGGTTCCACAATATTTAAGTAGGTACCAAACTTTCGAGATAAGATAGATCGCATCATCTACCTAAATAAAAAACAAGTATTTGGTTGCAAAGTAATTAATGTCGTTACAGGTAAATCCTTATTGATTTTAATGCATCACTATATCTCACTTTTACCTAACGCTGCAAAAATATAAGTATAAAAACCACTTACTTTTCTAGAAGTCTAGGAATTGTGAAGAATGTTATATCCGGATTTTTAGAACTGTTCTCCATACATCCATAAACACTACAGTAACGAAATGACCTCGGCACTGACGTGATTTTCACACACACATCAAAACAGCGCGCAAACGCGGCCCCGACTGTCCAGCCCAATAATTACCAGTTTCGCATGTTTTCGCTGCATGCGAGGGGCGGGAGGGGGACACACCGCGCGGCGTGAAGTTTGTAAGAAGAGTTATTACTGGTTTATACTGTGGTTATTGTCTCACTTGAGAGTAAATTGAGACTCTTTTTTTAACATTCCCATGCTCATTTGGTATGGTAGTATGGTAATGAAGTTACTTTAAACAATGTTATCAACATACAAAATCATTCCTGCACCTTAAACTCCAAAGTAAAGTAATAGTACAAACCTGATTCACTAATTTCTGTTTCTTGGAGTGTCCAATGATAGGTAAATCTGAGTCCTGTCTATGAAAGAATTTGTTGTGGTACACCATGGCAGACGGAACCACAAAGTAAACACTACAGCTATCACAGTGGAAATGACTATCCTTGCTTCCTGGTACCTCCTCAGTAGCATCATGGTTTGTATGTAAATGTTTATTATATAGGTGCTGAAAAATAATTGTCATAATGATATGTTGTTATTAATAAGTTAATAAAGTAAAAATAATCTCATACACAAATTAAAAAATCATTTGTTTAGTACCAAAACTTTTCACTTTCATTGATATGTATATGTAGGTTCAGCTTGATGAATGATTATTTAAAGGTATTATAATATTAATTAGCATACTATGTAAATAAAACTTGACAGTCAATAACAATTTGTTTTGAGATAGGAGGTTGTGAAGAGTAGTCAGATCACATATTTAGTAGTTACTTTTACTTGGATTTACTATTCACGAACAAAGTGTAAACCTTATCGGTAGTTTTATTGCCTTTGCTAGATAAAACTTACGAGTGAGATAATTCGTAGTGTGAGGTTATGTGTCACACTTGCCACACTGGCTTACCTTCATCGTGAAGAGCTTCCCGCACCAAGGACAGAAGTACTTCGCATCGTGCTCCGGGTGGACCTTGTGCTTGTGAGTAATGGCCTTAGATATAGTAGGAAACACTTCATCGCACACATCGCAGTTCACCATTTCTGACGCGTCGTTCGACTTTTCATTCGCAAACGGCGCCTCATTCTGAGGACGGCTTTTGGTCTTGATACTTTCATTAAACTTAGGATCACCATGTTTCCTGGTAAAACCACAGAAAGATTATATATAGTGTCAAATAAGATGTGAATATTACCATAACATCTTATATGAAGTCGAAGGATACCTGAAGTGAATTTGTAATTCGTCCTTATTATCAAACGTTTCTTTGCACAAAATGCAGTTAAATTCTTCTGCTGAAGTCATAACGACAAACACATACAATATCCAACGTTCTATTTACACCGAGACTTTTATCAAATTTACATGAAATTTTATATCCATAACACTGAAGAATTTCCCCTTAACTAAATTTACTAGAAAGAACTAACTTTGCTACGTAATAACCGACTGATTTTAATATTATAATCATAGATTCAATTCATATTTATTCTATGATATTAACTTCAAATTCCATCACATTAAAAATACAATGAAAACACAACAAGCAAGCCATTTTGTTTTTGTTTCATAAAGTTTAAATTAAATGGTGTGGCAACACAGAGAAGAGTATCTGGGAATGTTTAAGCCACTCTCTTGAAAACCTGCTTCTACAATAGCAGTTTTAATTTTGACACATTCCGAATGTGCAGGGCTATCATGATAAAGCCAATCTAACGTCACGGGAGTCACGACCGGTCGAGCGGAGCGACAAACGAAACGATACGAAAATCGGTTTCTTACTAGTAGTAGTAGTAGGTACTTTACGGATTTCAATAGATTTCAATACAATTTACACCGACACCTGTCATTTATTTAAGTTATAATAAAAAACTAATTATATAAGTACAATAACAAACGGAAAACATAACAAGCTCTTTTATTGAGGTTCAAGTAGATCTACCCGCTTCAGTTTTCAGTAAAATATTATTTTAAGTTTAATTGCTGTATACTTAGTTATTTAATTATTTTGAAGTCATTTTTAATATGTTTATATTAAAGGAAAAAATTGAAAAATGTACATTTCCGGCGGGACTTGAACCCGCATCCTCTGCAATCCGTGCATTGCTCTTAACCAATTGAGCTACGGAAGCCGCGCCGGATATCGCAAATCTTTCCATGCCTTTCCTTATGTACATAATGAGATGGACTTATAAAAATATTTAGAATCGTTAGCGCACGTTTCTGCTTGTTAATAATAAATTTAGGTATTTATTTTTAGATTAAGGTTTAGTTTATGATTAGTATTATTGTTTTTATTTTAAGAGTGTTACTTTCTATGAAAATTGGTCAAGTGCGAGTCGGATTTCGACATTTCCATACAAAAAGGTCATGAGCGCCTTAAAATATGTGATGGCAAAGTTTACTAAATTTCGTGCTGTTGTTTGATGTGTTGAAATATTCACCTAAATACGTTAAGTTTTCTTCGTATTCTAACCTGCTATTTTATATGGTTATCGCCCTTTTGTTATAAAAAAAAAACTGATGCACAGCACTTAAAAATTCATTGAAAATTTAGAGTCGAAGGTTTAATTCCCAAAGACAATTTATATTTTGCGCCATTATTTAGTGCCACGATTTGGTTGACCGTCTGTAGTAAAATAATTATACGAGGGCTGATTGAAAAGTTCGCGGCTTAAGTATGAAATCAAAACCAAAGTTTTTTTATAATATTTTTATTTCTCTACGTAGTCCCCGTTAAGGTCTTTGCACTTATTCCATCTGGATTCCAAAGCCATTATACCACTTTAAAAAAAAAATCCTCCAGGTCTTCAAAATAGGTATCCACTTCAGCTTGGACCTCGTCGTTGGTCAAAAATTTCTTACCACCCATGTGTTTTTTTTAAGTTTGGAAATAAATGGAAGTCCGATGGTGCCAAATCGGGTGAATAAGGCACATGCGGCAATAATTTAAACCCGCAATTATGAATTTCTGCCATTGACTTTAGTGACGTATGCACGCGTGCATTGTCCTGGTTGAAAAGAACTTTCTTTGTCAGCACTCCAGGTCTTTTTACTTTCAAAGTCGACGTAAAAGTCGACGTAATCGACGTAAAAGTTCGCAATAATAGTCCGAGTTTATAGTCGTACCTTTTTGGAGATAGTCAACCATTATTACACCCTTTGCGTCCCAGAACACTGATGCCATAACTTTATTTGCCGACAAAATGGCCTTTGCCTTTTTGGGTGGCGGAGATCCAGCACGAACCCACTGTTTTGATTGCTGTTTAGTCTCGGGCGTATAGTGGTAGACCCATGTCTCATCCAGTAACATATCTGTCCAAATAGTCTTGAGGGTCAGCTTCATACAGGTCTAGACAGTCGCGTGAAATTGTTACGCTCCGTCTTGCGTGAGCGACGGGCGACGCGACGCGACGCGATGCGATGCGACGCGATGCGACGGCGATGGCTCAAGGTCATCGCGTATCCATCGCGCAAAACTTCGGCACTAGCATTTTGGTGATTAGAATCACAAGATTCGCCGTCTTTCACAATGTGCAAATGGTCTAGCGGGTTTGACTTCTAGGTGGAATCGTTTGCGCCATGGGTGTCGTGAGTTCGAATCTCGGCTCACGCAATCTTTTTGCATTTTTATTTACTTTTTTCTTTTATTTTCTACTACTAGCTTTTGCCCGCGGCTTCTCTTGAAAGACGGACAAACAAACAGACACACACACACTTTCCAGTTTAATCAGTATGGATTATTTGATTTTGTTTACCTGCTTATTTCTTTCTCTAAGATTCTACTTTCTTATTTTTTTTTAAGAACTCCGGGTTTTATACTAACAAGGAAAGTTTTAAGTAGCACACAATAATACTGCATTTTGTTTTTATTAACTTAATGTTTATTTTAATCCATACTAATATTATAAACGGGAAAGTGTGTGTGTGTCTATTTATTTGTCCGTCCTTCACGGCAAAACTGAGCGACGAATTAACGTATACTATTTACTTATAACGAATGCTATTTACTTAATGTTGAAATGAAAAAATGTCATACAGTGTAACCCAGTGTTTTTTAATGCTGCCATCTAGTGTCGACTGGCATAACCACTACACTAAGAGCCCTTATTCCATAGAGCGTTCATCAATTTCGTGAAATAGCCATTGATAGATGGCGTTGGCGCTCGGTACGCGAGCCACCAGTAACGCAACACACAGGCAAGAATGATCTTGATAGTTTTGAATTTAATCGCTAGTAACAATTCTTTTGGTTTCATGTGTTAACTTTTTTGTAAAGTTTACAAGAGATAAGAATATATCTTTCCCATCACGGAACAATGGTATTCCGGACCTTTGGGAGGCGTGCGCGGGGCCGAAGCCAACACGTAGAGGCCCTTTCGACACTTTAATGAAATGTAAGGGGTACACCGAGCGGATGTTGCCCTTGCCCGTATCATGGGACACACACAGAGGCAACACCCGCCAGGGTGTAAGGACTATTTGAGAGTTAATGGAATCTAAAATGAACTGGTCTATTTTGATAAAAGTGATGGACTAAATACTGGGCTATGGATAAAAAAACCGGACGCCTGCCTAATAAAACGGTATCCAATTTTATTTCCGGCAGACGGTGACTCGTCCCCACACGATGGGCCCCCACAAAAAGCGACATCCAAGATGGCTCAAGGGCAACACCGGTGTGAGAACTCAAGGGTGTCGAGAGGTGTATAATAATATATTATTATTATATGGTACTTACTAATTGTAAGTAACTTAAAATAAACAGTTTCAAAGAGCTGAGCTGTGTGCATAAAATTACATGTGTTATTGGCCCGGCTAATGAGATCAAACATGGTCGAGTTACGATAAGTAGAATAGCAGTTCTGTTATTCATTTCCTGACTCGATCATGTGACCTTGGACATCATCGAGATCGACGCTGCTCATCAGCCCAAATGTAATAAGCCCAAACATAGTGGAGTTATTATGAGTAAAATAGCAGTTTTGTTGACCATATCCTGACTCCACCATGAAAACCAGAACCTCATCCTGGGGGCCGGTTTTTGAATCTCACATATGGGATTTGTCACTAAAATACCGGTTAAAAACAGTGAATTGCTTAGTATTTTCAGTGACAATTTTCTGAATTCGAACGCGTGAGACTCAAAAATCGGTCCCCTGGTCCCGAAATATAATAATAATTCAAACTCTCCTCAGATTTCAAGTAAAGTTTCTTGGATAAAATTGCATGTGTAAAAATCAGGCGGACCGTATGCCTGTTTGCCACCAACAGGATCAAGATTTGTTTAGTCGCAGTACCTATACAGCACTTCTCAGAACTATCTATCCTGCCTGCTGCGCCGCGGTCCCGGGTTCGAATCCCGGTAAGGGCATTTATTTGTGTGATGAGCACAGATATTTGTTCCTGAGTCATGGATGTTTTCTATGTATATAAGTATTTATATATTATATATATCGTTGTCTGAGTACCCACAACACAAGCCTTCTTGAGCTTACCGTGGGCCTCAGTCAATCTGTGTAAGAATGTCATATAATATTTATTATTATTATTTATTTATTTATCTAGCTGCTTACGCTTACGAGAGCACGGTGCGCCGGACTATCGAACGTAGGTCCACTGTCTATGAGCGCTGGGCGCAGACTGAACTGAGCAGTGAGCGGGCCCGTGTCAGCTGGTATTTTATTCGAATTTTATGTGCTTTAAAATAGTAGGTACATTACGATACAAGTGCGTAAAAAAGGAAGTTCGAAACGAGTGGCGATAAATTAAAACACGACCGAAGGGAGTGTTTTAAATCGACACGAGTTACGAATTTCCTTTTCGCACGTGTATCGTACGACGTTTTTCAGTACAGATGAGCCTCCGAAGTTTCGACCTGGCATATAATGAACCACTTCTCGCGTAAAAAAAACACCATCTGTACTGAAAAATATCTATCGACACAAAGGTATGTCTTATATGTATTTTTTTTTATATGGCAACAAGAAGTTCTGGTTTAGGATAATATTATTATTTAAGAGTTACAATAAATGCAGGAATCGCAGGAATTACAATGAACGCCCCTTAAAGAGTAGTCTAATTATATTTTTTTTGTATGGGTACCTTTCCTTGTTAGTATAAAAGCCGGAGTTATTAAAAATAAAATAAAAATAAGAATGAAGATTCTTACAGAAAGAAAAAAGTAAACAATCAAATAATAGAAAATAAAAGAAACAAAAATAAAACTGCAAAAGCACGCCTCAGCCGAGGTTCGAACTCACACCGCTGGCGCGGCGTCCAGACGTCGAAACCGCTAGGCTACGAGCCCGTTGTAATAACTAGTTAATTTTGTGATCCTATTCACCAAAGTCAAGTGCTAGTACATATATCGTAAGGTCATCGCACTAGTGTTTCATATTTTTAGTTCACACTTAAATTTTAATATTTTACGCAGACAATCTCGTATCACCGTGCACATAATCAAAGGCTGTCAATACAAGTTACAAAAGTTGTCATTTCCTTATTTTTTAGACACATTACTCCTTTGGTCAACTTATGTTAATTTGAATATTTTGAATATTTATTATAAGAAAATATAAAGAATGAAATGTGAGACTAGTAATCAATCGTTATTTCTCTAGTCCGACCTCTCTACGTATTGAATTTGCTTCTAAAAATCAAATAGCTTGATCGCGCGCCCATCGCCATCGCATCGCGTCGCATCGCCGTCGCGGGCCGTCGCGGGCCGTCGCTTACGCAAGACACTCCCATATGAACACAGCGGTTTAGTCGCATCGCGTCGCTTAACATTCGCATGTTCATCGCTAGTTCGTCGCATCGCATCGCCGTCGCGTTCCGTCGCCCACCTAAGACAAGTCCATAGAGATAGAAGGTTTGATTTCGTCGCATCGCATCGCATCGCGTCGCCGTCGCGGGTTCGTCGCTCACGCAAGACGCGGCGTTAGACGAGTGATTTTTTGTTCCACTGAAAGGAGCTTTGGAACCCATCTCGCCGACACCTTGGAAAACCCTAATTCGTTAACTATAATATTTTGAGTTTTTTCACAGGAGATGCCTACGATGTCGGCTATTTCTCTCACTTTTAACCGTCGGTCTTGGATTATCATTTTGCATACAGTTGCCACATTATTTGGATTGGTCGCAGTAGTTGGCCTCCCGGAGCGAGGGTCATCTGCGATACTGACTCGTCCCCGCTTGAATTCAGCTGCCCACTTTTTTACCATCGTATATGATGGACCGGATTGCCCTAATGTACACTGCATATCTTCATAAATTTGTTTCGCAGTCAATCCTTTTCTATGAAGATATTTAATTACATCACGTTGCTCCAAATTGACCATTGTGAAAAAACTGCTTACACGTATTTTTAAATGAGAGGAAAAACTTATTTTAAAATATTGCATTTAATTAAAATTTCGCGGGATGACAACTAAATAATGACAGTTCAAAATGACGGCAGGAAAAAGAAACTAAGTTTTTTTTTAATGGTCAGGCCGCGAACTTTCCAATCAGCCCTCGTACTTTCATTCCAGAATACCTTCCAGTTTTAACTGAAAAGTTACAATCAAGGAAAATGCTGAAGCAATTGAGCACATCTGCATTCTTCTGCGCAAAACGTGCGTATTCGAATGTCACAGGAAAGATAAATGCACGCAAGTATGTGCTGACAAAATATTTCCAAGGGGAGCCAAAACAGAGTGACTTTAAAATTGTTGAAGAAGAACTTCCAGAATTAAAAGATGGAGGTGAATATAATAGCACTTTTGTTTTTTTTTGTCATTAGGGCCTGCGTTAATTGTTCTCTACAAATTGCATCTTTGTCTTTTACAGAAATATTAACGGAGGCTGAATATTTAAGTGTTGACCCTTACATGCGCGCCTACATGATTGGATACAAATTGCCTACTGATATGATAGGTGGTCAAGTTGCTAAGTATGAAGTATTTAATATTGTGTTTATTTTCGACCTTCTCAGCGATAACAAAACAAGCTTATGCATCTTAGAAGCTTCACAGACCTTTCAAAAAGTACATTGCAGACTAATGACATCTACAAAAGTCTCATGCAATATGCAATAGATTGTCATATTTGATCAAACAATACAATTCTTTACTTTACTCTCTCCAGCAAGTTTTTGATATGACATGAAATTGGTTAAACAGTGTTTAAAAGCGTTAAGCAAATGTAACAAATTGATAGATCCTCGAACTTCCTTAACTCTCCAACCATATTATTTGTAACTGTAAGTGCGATAGGAACACACCAACGCGATACCTAAGGTTTATCATACTAGTGTGTTACGCTGGCAGTTACAGTATTTTTTTTTCTAATATCTCAATAATATAAGTGAACTTTTTATATTTTCAGAATAATTGCCAGTCGTAACGATCAGTATCCAGTTGGTAAATATGTGGCTGGTTCATTTGGATGGCGTACACATACCATTTGCAACCCTAAATCATCACCGTACTTAGGATTTATGCCTATCACACTTTTGCCTGATATGAGCCCACATCCGATTTCGCTTGGTTTAGGTGTAATTGGAATGCCAGGGTAAAAACAATCTTTAAAAGTGAATATACTAAAGTATAAGTAATGAGTATACTGGAACTATTACACTATAAGTAGTAACGTTTTGTGTTTTTTAGTAATACAGCATATTTCGGGGTTAAAGAAATATTATACCCAAAAGCTGGTGAAACTATTGCCATTACTGGAGCAGCTGGTGCAGTAGGTTCCCACGTTGGACAAATCGGAAAAATATTAGGTAAGTAAGGAATATTAATGTATAATGATTAAGCAACTCAAACATTATCATCGGTGACTGGGTTTTGGTTGGAAGAGTTGTATCGCTAGAAATAGTAAAACTGATCTTCTTCTTCTTTAGTCGTTCCCTCAATGCTGAGGATCGTGACATCATGTCATTCTGTAAAATTGATACCTACACTTATAAGCCGGTGTTATCGTTGAAATTGCTAGAAAAGATTTTTATTATATTTGAGTGTAGGCAATATTTGAAAATAAAATAAAAGCAAAATAAAACCAGTTACAACCAAATCCCCGACCACTGATTATTATTATAATCATACTTTTAAACGATGTCAGTTTATTTATTTATTTTACTTTTTCATCAGGCTGTCGCGTCATTGGATTTGCTGGTACTGATGAAAAATGCGAATATTTACAAAAGGAGTTGGGATTTGACCACGCATTTAATTATAAAACTGCTAATATCAAAACTGCTTTGAGAGAAGGAGCACCCAATCGTATTGACTGCTATTTCGATAATGTAAGTTCTACATTCTTATTCGATTTGAAAATGAAATTGTTATATTCGATTTAAGTACATATTTGTTAAATAAATTGCAGGTTGGAGGAGAAATCAGCTCTACTATTATGGGTCACATGAATAAATACGGACGCGTGGCAGTTTGTGGTTCTATATCGTCGTATAATGATACGACTTTACCAAAAGGTAAGTGATAAATTCAATAAGTGCGACTTATTAGTATACATGTGCACATTAAAATAACGTCAATGAGTATAACAGTCAACTATATCTTTTTTATAATTGTAAAAAAATGTGTGTTATTTAATGTTCAATACTTGTTTTAGTGACTATTCTACAACCATCGATCGTGTTTAAAGAATTAAAAGTAGAGGGATTTCTGGTTAACCGGTGGCTTGATCGATGGGACGAAGGAATTAAAGCTAATATGAATTGGCTGCAGGAGGGGAAAATAAAGTACGAAGAAAAAGTTTACAGTGGTTTTGATAACATGGTTGAAGCGCTGGTTGGAATATTGAGAGGGGAAAATACGGGAAAGGCTGTTGTAAAAGTAAAGTAAATAATATCGTGTTATATAAAAAACCCCATTCATAGAGACGTATCTATCTTATCCGAACAATGTAAGTGTACCTAAAAAAATATTTAATGGTTTGATTAAAGAAATCAGATCCCAACTTTTGAAATTATTGTTATTTAATGACCCCTGCATATTGGGTAGGGAAAAATGTTTATACTTACCAGTGGCGGGGCGTAAAAATTTTCGTTGGTAAAGCCGGAGGGGTTTCTGGCATCTGTTTTGTATGGACTTCTACAGATACTAGAGAATTTTAGGGAACCCGTTGGGAATCGAGTTGTATCGACGCTCCGCCACTGATACTTACACCAAGTCGGAGCCGATTATGGTGCCTATTGACTTATCGAGAGTATGTGATTTGATACAATCTCAGAATTTTGGCTACTCTTGCTGTTTTCAACTTTTCAATATGCAAAAATATTAATACATAGGTGTACCGTAGTAGCCATTGATGGGCGACGGCCATGTGGCCACTATGAAGTAGGTACAAAAGCATCACAGATGTCATATATACCATAGATCAAGCAAACGTATCTACTTAGCGTGTCAAATGAACTCAGTGAAATCCACTGAGTTGTCCGTCTTTACTCGCAGCTTGCAGCTTTCGGGCGTCAATTTTTGTAAGTTGAAGTCAACCAAAACATAAAAAATGCCTCGTTACGTGATATTCAATTGCAACAACACAAAAATTATGAACAATCAAGAGCCTGAGACATATTTAAAATTACAGGCAAGAATCAACTTCAGTACAAAATTTGACACGCTCGGCCCCTATACAAATATTGAATTTGTTTCTTCTATCTAAATTAAGTTCTGTGAAAAGCATCCATATATGTCAATTTTTAATTTAGTCAAATGAGAGCGATGAATGTCATTCCTATGCAGGCACTTGTATACGGTTGGTCGTAAATCAAAGGATAACGATCTAAATAACGGTTTATCGTCACGACACAGTAGCGAAACAAAATGAGTGTAACCTAAGCATGCAGTCGTATTAATATTGTTATCGTCAATGATATTGCCTTCAATTACTATCATCATCCAATGATGTTTTGATATTTTTATTGGTGCTGGTGGTACAATAAAGTGTTTAGTTATTTACTGAAGTATAAAAGTGTATCTTTTATGCTTTAAGGTACTTTTTTTTAGGAAGAAGGTAATTTATTTACAACTATTATTCAATTTTGGAACCAGTGGGTATGGCGAGAGATGACGGCAAGCGTCCCGATGGAGTTACATTGGTGCCGTGGAAGTTGGGGAGAGCCCTGGTGTGGGACGCTACATGCGTTGACACCCTTGCAGGGTCCCACATTGGGGCAACCCGTATCCAGGCCGGTGGTGCGGCGGACCAGGCTCAGGTCCTTAAGCGCCGCAAATACTCGTCCTTGCATAAGGACTACGAGTTTGCGGCGCTCGCGGTGGAGACGCTGGGCCCTTGGTCGGCCAACATGAAGGCCTTTGTAAGAGCTCTGTCAACTCGGCTGGTGGACACCACAAGGGACCCCCGAGGCTGGCGCGTATTTCTCGCAACGCATTGCCCTAGAAATACAGCGAGGAAACGCTGCCAGTGTAATTGGCACCATGCCGCAGGCGGAACAGCTGGAGGGGGTGTTTTTTTATGATTGTTTTAGTTTAATATTTATTATGTTTTAGTGTACTTAGTGTAATACAATATACAATAAAAGAATTTTATCTAAAAAAAAAACTATTAAGTATATCATAATATAGGTACTGGTTTTAATTCGGATATCGCTGGGACGATCTGGTTACGATTTTGTTTTCACGGCACAGGTTGAAACGGAGGAAACATTCGTATTTTTAATTAAAATACATTAAAGAATTAAAATACATTAACAAAATATGTTTGGGCTTCAATGGAATTGTTTTATTATATCGTGAAGTTTTCGCATTTCTATAATATTTATTAAGTGATGATATTTAAGTTCAACTAATCACTACTCCATTCGGATATGTAGTGCTGATGCTGATCGATATATCGTGATCTTCCTCTCTATTTTGTAACAACTATGTAAATTGTACCATAGTTAGCAAAAAACGATATATTATTAAAACATGAATTGAATGACAAATCCACATCCCTAACAAACTTACCTACACAGTTCCTCACAAATACAAAATCCTTGAGTGAAACCATGCGTGCTAGCCCTACCCTGCGTTGACATTTTGACATACAACTGTCAATGTCATTAGCAGTTCGCATTGCGCGCGCCTCCTTTTGTTTACTTTACGTCTGACCGTTATCATTTTAACTGGGAGTTGGTGCATCTTATTTTAAAAATATTACTTCACCAAATCTGCCATACTAAAAATATAGCTAATCAATTGAGATACATTAGTCACTGTGCTAACAACTTCGCCCAAAATCAGTTTTTTAAATTTTGCACTTACTGGTGAAAATATTACCACACGATGCCTAATTTGAGTTTCCTGGATAAATACTCAAATCAGTCGGCGAAAAAAACAGTATACGTGTGTACATTTGAATCTCCAGTGGGTGAAGTGATTGCAGCTGCAGACAATGAATATTTGTACGTTGTCACTTTCGAGGATTCTAAAGTGTTCGAAAAAAGTTTCAAAACTCTTAGTGATGAACTATCCTGTAACTTTAAGCAAGAAAAGAATGGTATTTTGAATCAGTTTGAAAAGGAACTCATGGCATATTTGAATGGTGATATAAAGAAGTTCTCAGTGCCTATAAAATCCTATGGCTCTGACTTTCAGAAGGTTTGTTTACATTTTGTTCAGTATTGAGTTTTTGCTTTAGTTGTTTTTTTTTTAATGTTCCATTAAAATATACTTACTTTGCGAAATAATGTCGAATTTTCTAATACCACTGAAATTGAGTAAGGGGAATTGGGTCTAATACTAATTCAAGATTTGGCTAACAAGTAAGCAGTAGGTATATTCTTTTGTTTTACAAATGTCATATAGGTAGCTGAGGTCATAAAATGTGATGTAAGTAGTAGTCTCTTGGAATGTCCCTTTTTGTTGTAAGTTATTGACTACCAAACCAAGCCTGTTGACATTTACATTCATGTTTCATGAAAATATTGCAGGAGGTTTGGAACAAGCTCTTAGAGCTTCCTTATGCATCAACAATGTCTTATGGTGACCTGGCTAAAGCCATGGGACGGCCAGGCAGCCACGCCAGGGCTATCGGTGCAGCCTGCGGTGCAAATTCCCATCTCGTGGTGGTGCCCTGTCACCGTCTAGTGGGATCTGCATCCAAAGGTGGGTTCAACAGTGGGGTTGACCGAAAGGAATGGCTACTACAACATGAAAAGAAACATTCATGATTTTGGTAATGTAAAATTTGTATTATAAATAAGTACAAAATAAATCATTTTGATTTTTCTCTTATTCATAAACATTCACTAAAGTTATAATGCTGATAAAGTTTGTTTGTCCCTTTATGACATATTGGTGTCATAGAAAGGGACAAATGAACTTTATCAGCTTGATAACTTTAGTGAATGTTTATGAATAAGGGGGTTGTGTTTAATACATTACAAAATAAGTAGGTAGTACAAGTAGTTCACCATATCATATCAAACTTATCTCATATTAAAATATAGTATCTTTATTGTAAACTCTATTGATGGTAAAAAGCTGATTTGGTTAAACTTAGTTTTTCAGCCTATAATTTGTACATTCCCCCTATAATAGCTTAGTAGTTAACAATAGTATTACTCTTTGTCAACTGAATAGAGTAGAACTACACTCAGTTCAACCTTACTTGTCCAATCATGTAAACAAACACTGCTGGAAAACATTATAGAATAGAATAGAATAGAAATCATTTATTCGTGACAAGTGAAAACAGAAATTATTTACACAACACAAAAATATAGGTACATACATAATAATTGCCACGAAATGGTCCCGACTCAGCATGGTGTTAGCCTGGGAGGGCCAACGCTGATCTTCCGTCGGGGCCATTGCGAGTGAAAACACGGAAAGCACACACACATCACAAACAGGATAAAAAGTTGCAAAAAAGTACACAATTTAAAATAAGACAATATTTCCAGAGTTTATAAATTATACATTAAAATAAAGGGAACAATACAATGACAAACATTTTTAAGTGTGAACGCGACCATAATTTAACGTCAACAGCTAACAGCATCTGTGGCAACACACCAATGACGTATAGCTGTCAGCTGAAGAAGCAAAAATAACAAATATGGCCGCAGTTCACGCAAAGCAATCTTTTATGGCAGAAAAAGTCGAAAAATATTAACAAAGACAACATTTATTGGATTGGGACTACACTTGAATAATTTATGTGAAAGGACGTTTGCTAACTGGGATAAAAACTATGGTAAGTAACGCAGCGTGTGGAGTGTTTTAAATGTTTAAAATTATCTCACTTTTCTCTGGAATTGCACATTAACCATCACTTAAAATGTTATTATACACTTAAATAAACTCACAAAGTATTGAAACCAATCAAAAAACCACTGAAAAATATCATTACTAAAACGATTTTCATCAATAATTATAATTACGAACGGATGACATTAAAAACTCCTGACATTACGAAGTCTAGATTGTCTATGAGTCGTAATGTTGGGATGACAACTTATCGTTATGAACGATCGATATTAACGTTTGAGTTTGTATAGCTTGGAAAAAATGCGTTGATATTAACTGCAATAATATATCAGATTTATTAACAGACTTCGTTACGTTTTATTTCCTACCTCTTTACAATGAATATTTTACTATCAGTATATTTTTTGTTGTATTAATGTTAATGTCAGGTACTATAAAATGAATAATCTACTAGCCTTTTCCATATGATTGTTGCAAATGTGACGAAACCTAAATAAATTTTGGTTTTTACATAGATGTTGTGTGACGTAAAATTGAAAATCCTCTGATGACATTAGCAGCGTTTATTTACTAATTATCGTTAATACATCATTTTATCGACATTTCCAATCACTAGTAATTGTCTTTGATCATATTTGACGTTTCGTTTGTTTACATGATAGGACAAGTAAAGATGAACCGACTGTAGTTGTACTAGCAGAAAACAAGTAGTGGTTGTAAAAATGTTCAAATGTCAAATATAATAAAATAATACAGATACAGAGGAATGAAATTGAAATTGTTTCAAAATAAAATCCTCCCATTTTATTTGGACTAAAATCTTAAGAATCATGATCATGACAATTCATCATAATAAAGATTATTAAATTCCTTTCATGCCTAAACAAAAATATTGTCTCTTTTAACTTTTTTTAAAGCATTAATTCTAATAAATACACCTGTGTGCTCAAGAGTGTTCCACTTTCAATATATTTATAAAAAGCACCATGGCACCAAGAAATATTATCTATAGGCGGGCTAAGATTGGCTGATTGCATTGTTCAATTCTTGTATTTTGTTTTAAAAATAAAAAATAACAAATACTTTACACAACATTCTTACAAAACTAATAAACTTCACTTTATGTATATTTGTCCATACACGGAATATTCTACAAAAAAAATGCTTGTGAGATATATCAGATATATCAGTTTTGTGTAGGTACTAGGTAGGTGTGTAGGATTGTTTTGATATAATTGCGGCAAAGAAGGTTAACATGCAAAAAATCGTCAACTGGACTAACGGAAACTCGCACATTAACCCTATATCTTCGTCGGTTCATATGGATTTCTTTCATATGAATATCCGCGCTAGTTAGGCGGTACTAATAAAGTTATCATTATCATTCATATCGCAAGGCGTGCTTTTCGTAGATATTTTACCTATAGGCTTCTAAAAAAAAATAACAAAACGAAAGAGCCAAAACTTCCGTAAGTCTACCCTATGAATATCCGCGCCGGTTGAGCCGGTAGTACAGTTTCTTAAGATCCATGAGCTCCTGGTGGGTACCGCGCTCGGCGACCCGTCCGTCATGGATGACGCAGATGACGTCGGCGTCTCGCACCGTGCTCAGCCGGTGAGCGATCATCACGCACGTGCGCCCGGCCTTCGCCAGGTCCAGGGCCTCTTGAACCACCTGAAAACATAATGTTGCTGATCATTCCCTGATCAGATGGACTGTCAGCAGGTTGGATGCTCACTGCTCTCTGTTTGGGTGCCTAGCCAACCTGCCAATTGTTTACGCTCCGCTGCGTAGTTATCTGTGTCTTACTCTTCCATATTACTTCTTCAGCAACATTAGCGTTTCATTCGCTACGCTACGGAGTGTTAATTATTGGCATTTCCCCCACCTTACTGTAGTAAAGTTTCGGGTATCGGCTTCTACTAATAATTAGGTACTCAGCGATTAGACTTATATTGACCGGGATATAGACCGAGATAAGTCTAATGAAAATAACCGTGAATCATTCAAAACTCTTTCAGAGATTGTTTTAAGGTACCTTAGAATGAGGTGTACTTAGTTCTTTCGCTTAAAGCGTTCTAGGAATTAATAGGTGACATTGGAATGGTGAGGAACATCGGAATGAATGCAGATTTTTTGAGGTAGGTACATACATGCTTACCCGCCGATTGCGAACTGCCTTTATTTTACACTGATATTGATATTATACAACTGAAGCCTGGAAGTAATCTGAAGTATGTAAGATAAGACTTGTCACATAGTAACATATACATAGTTACCTTAAGGCCGCTGTACACATATAGCCAACGGTTCCACCAACCCTTTGTGAAACCCCTTGGCCAAGATAAGAGCCGCTGTTTACACATTGGCGAACCAATCACTTGGCATTGGCTCTTCATGAAAGATGGACGTGGAATGGAAAAGTCTAGGAAATTCTAGGTCATAGACGTTGTCAGAAAAATTTGATTAAAAAATAATAACCCCGTAGTAAAATTAAATTATTTGAAATATTAACAATTTTTTGAATATTCTGATAAGAACATTTATCTTTTTTAGGAAATACATTAAACATTTGCAAGGTTATTTTATTTCCTAAAATCTACACTATCATTGGCATAGATAAACTTATTATTTTCGTAAATATTTCACTACTGTCTTCTCTGATGGCTGACGACCAACTGAATGAAGCGCCAACGTGTAAACGCAGTTGGCCATTGGCGCCAAGATCCTTTGATGTGTGGACAAAAAACCGACACCAATCGGTTGGCCGGCAAGCGCAAGCGCCAACTGCCAACTTACGGCCAAGTAGCCCTCTACACGCTTGGCCAAGGGGGTTGGTGGAACCGTTGGCCATATGTGTACAGCGGCCATTATAGTAAACATACCTTTTCGCTCTCCGTGTCAAGTGCGCTGGTGGCTTCGTCAAGCAGCAGCATTTGCGGTTTCCTTATCAAAGCCCTTGCAATGGCCACTCTTTGCTTCTGCCCTCCTGATAGCTGAGTACCTTTTGATCCGATGTTTGTATCGTAACCCTTGAAGAAATAAATAGTAGTTAATAATACTTCATACTAGTAGTGTTTGTTGTGTTGTGATCGATTCCCAAAACTCTACTTAATTATTTTGTTATAAAGTTTGATATAAACAAATATCGCAACTATTCAAAAATCGTTCCATCGGAAGTAGAGAAATAGGAGACTAGGCAGACAAAATGCCAATAGCTCACGTTCCAGAGAATCTTGTCTACTGAGCCTGTACTGCATCTCAGTATGTGTCCTTTTTCTGGAGTTAATAACCTCCTCCAACCTAAGGTTTTTAGGATTGTGAAGTCTTCAACATCTTTCGCTAACAACTTCTCCTTAGTTATTATTTTAACGTGGAAGCGCGAACGTCTCAAAGTCTTTATGTGTACCCTACTTTTAAAAACACTAAGGGCCAATTGCACCAACGAAAATGGAGGGTTAACCCGAGGGTTAACCCACCATTTTATATGGAATTTGACAGATGACAGCCCACTAACCCTGAGTTAAGTGGTTGGTGCAAGTGGGCCTAAGTAGCTGTAGTAGCTGTACCTAGTTACCTACATATGAAATGATCTGTTGAACTCACCAACGGTAGTGACGTAATAAAATTATGAATATTAGCCTGTTTGGCAGCAGCTTCGATTTCGTCTTGGCTCGGTTTGCGCGAATTGTCTCCGTAAGCAATGTTCTCGCCAATCGTGCGATCGAACAGGATAGGCTCCTGCTGCACAAAACCGATGGTTCTTCTGGCTTCATCGAGACGAATTTTTGTTAGAGGCACGCCATCTTGAGCCTAGAATAAACCAGATTTGTTAGTCTTTAATGTTTTTTAGCCAAGATTCTTTGAAATCTGTAAATCCTATAGTTATTGGTATCCGTTTATCTGTTACTTGGGATTTTCACTATTGTTATAATTAACTTACCACTATGCCTTCATCAGGATCGTAGTAACGTTCAAGCAGTTGTATAACTGTGCTCTTTCCGCACCCACTGGCTCCTACCAGAGCAACGGTCTTGCCCTTCTCTATTTCAAGGTTTAAGTCGTTCAGGACGCTTATCATAGGCCGTGTGGGGTATTTGAAGAATACTCCTTGTAAGCTGGATTCACCGGTTCCTCTCTGTGGGCAAAATTATGCTTATGTAAATGAGAACAGATGTTACAAAAATTTTGTAGGACTTCAAAGAGCGTTCCTCCCAATTGATATAGAAAAAGGTCAGAGATAAATTTGATTTTCGGTTCCTCAACACATGAGATAAGATGAGGTTTAATTTTTTATAACCATTTCTGTAGGATAGGGAAAGGCATTTTACTTACGAAGTTCTTAACTGCGGGTGAATCTGGGTCCTTGATTTTGGATTCTCTGTTCAGCAGTACAATAATACGACCAGCGGCTTTGATTCCTTTTTGGAAGTTGGGAGCAAATGCGAACCCTTGTGCCGCCGAGGATGCACCCATTAGTAACGCCTGAGCTGATCTACACAAATATAAGTATTATGTTTGTTTTGTCAAGATGAATTAATATTTTGTGCATTTTGCATCTATGAAATAGAAATTGCCTAATCGATACCGGTCACTACTGAGGATTGAGGAGAATATTATTAAAAGTTGCTGCCGAGAAGATAATATTATAATCTTTCGGTGGCGTTTTAAGATTAAATTTTCTCATAAAAATGTTAAATATTGTTTCTCAAGAACCTACCTTGAGCACTTCAAAATTAATACCAACATAAACCGAAGCATACCTAGCCAGTAGCCATCGTACTTACTTCAAAACAACATCATAAGGAACTTGGTCATACACGATGAGGGTCCCACCATAATACATGGCCGCAGCGTAAACGAAATTGAACAGTCCTCTAGACAGACCAAAAACAATGCCACGATAATGTGTAGCTTTCTTAGCGAGGGCTAAGCCGGGCAATAGTCTCACACTGTATTCTGTGACGAATTGTTCTTCTCTGCCAAGTGATGCCACTGTTCGGACATTTGCAACTGCTTCTACAGCGATCTGAAATTTTTAAAGAATGTTCGAGCACTCCTGTTTTGATAGAGGCAGTATATAAAATGATAATAGCCATAAACATTTAGGTACAGTGTTTCCTTTGCGAGAAAGATGAAAAACAAGCATGATTAGGGCTTGGCTGTGCTCTTTTTATAAACATTTAAAGCACTTTGCTTAGTCACCTTAGAACTTTTTTCCATTGTCTTGGCTGCACCAAACGATTGCGCACTGACCATCCTTCCTTCCTTGTATAAGATTGCGACCATAACTGGCACGAAAGTTAACGCGACCAATCCAACTCTCCACTCATATATTAGAGAAAGGACTAGAGCGAACCCAAAGGTACCAATCGCCGATAGGACTGTACCAATTCTTTGACCCGTAGCCTAAAAACAAAGAACTCTTATATAATCCTGAAGTTGCAAATGTCTCTATATAGAGACATACTTTGCAGTATATACTTTGAAAAAATCTTGATTAAAGGTAGCTTATTTATGCTGCTTCGTGGTATAGAAAACTTACTCCTTGCACTGAAGCTGCCTCGCCAGCCAGGCGAGCGCAGAGAGCGCCCGTGGAGTTGTCCTTGTGGTCGTAAAATGCAATCTCTTGCTGCAGCAGCTTTCCAAATAGCATACGGCGTAACCGCTCTGTCAGATGTTCTCCGGCTACACCGTAGAAGAATACCTTTCGAAGAGTAATGTTAAATTAAGAAATGTCAGCTAATAAGTGGTATATGCACTCTCGAAATACCACAAACTAGAGAAAGGAAAAGAAATGCGGATCGTCTATTATAAAATGGTAGGATTTGGAAAAGACGGGAAATATCGGAATTAGGAACATGATCCTTAGCTATGACCCCTTCAAAACGGGTTAAAATATTGTCAGAGGAAGTTAATAATATTTGTGAAGTTGAATTGTTGTGATTGAGAGGGTGCACACTTACTTGTATAAAGTTCGCAAGTCCCGAGAAGACACCAATTCCTACGAAAATTAGTGCATACCTCCGGACTTCTGCCTGGACTGCCTCCGAGTCTGGGTTGGATAGAATCTGTAAGAAGACGGCTAACTTAAATTGCGTTAACACTGAAAAATGGATTAATTTTACTCGTTTGTGAAAATTTGTAAACTGCTAGAAAACACATGGTATTTCTTACACCAACGAAATCTCCTAAAATAATAGCAAGCATCGGCATCGCAAATCCGCTCATCAGAGAACAGAGACTGGCGACAGTGATGGATTTCCATTCTGGCTTGTTTAGCTTGAGAACTTGCAGGAATGAAACTTTATTGGCCTCATCTTTATCATCCGAAATCTGGAAACAAAACACAATTTAATAAATCTTAATTATGAAAGAGTTGTTGTAGAGGAAGTTGATATCGTAACATTAAATAGTTATGTCGTTGCAGAGATTTACTATTAAGATTTTGCATCTGGTTCCCACTGTGTTTTTCCAGTTTTGTTTGCTCTACTGAAAAATTCAGGTGATGAATGAAATCTAAACGGTGTATGTCACCACCCGTATTTACCATATCTATGCTTCTTTGAATTGTTTGAGTTATAGGTTTAATAATAATAGGTTCGTATTTATCATTACATTACCTCAGTATTCATGGGAATAAAATCATCTTCATCTTTTTCACTTCTGACAGAAACCTCTCGAGTTAACGATGGCCGCTTTTCACCTAGTTACAAAAAAAAATTAATAAATGTGGGAAGGAAATAATTTTTTACTGCTTATGGTATCTCAGTGCTCTAGTTCTAACTCTACCTGATTCTTCAGCGCCCGGGAATGTTTGTAGCATAACCATGTCGTAATAGTGTCCTTTGCTTTTCATTAGTTCGTCATGATTTCCTGTCTCTACGACTACTCCGCTTTTGAAAACGTATATCAAATCGGCATTCCTTATTGTTGACAATCTATGTGCTACAACTATTGTGGTACGTCCTTCCTGGGCCTGTTAAAATAAAGAATTTTAGCTACGTATCATTAGTTGTTCGTACTGATTAGCATACATCGGGGTTTTGGGAGCGGGAATGAATTCGTGTATTTGTAACTCTGTTTATAGTCATTTGAATTACTGAAATATATATTTAACTATGTAACTGGCTCCAAATGTACCTAGAAATGTTAAATTAATGTTTATCTTTTATCGTTTTCACCATTTTTGGGCTAGTGTAATCATTCCCGCTCCCAAACCCCCGATGTATGCTGATTAGTTGTATGTATCTTGTCTCTATAATCAAATCAATCCATCGATTCAATACTACGTATTGGTAATGCTTATCAAACGTACGACTTTATTATCTTGATGCTTTATTAAAATCGTCTTAAAATTTATATACCAGCTTCATTAATTTTCCTTAATGACATCATTCGCCTGCCCTTATCCCAGTCATTTGGGGTCGGCGCATTATGTCCTTATGTTCCATACCTCTCTATCACCCGTCATCTCATCATTCACTTGTTTCCGTTTCATATCATGTTTCACACAGTCCATCCACCTTATCCTCTCCCGTTACTTCCTTCGACATTAAATCGTAATACCTTTCTCGCCACATGACTTTCATCCCTTCGCATCACATGCCCATGTATGAATTTAATATTACCTTATCGAGTGCCTTTTGTACTTTCGCTTCTGAAGAAGTGTCAAGAGCGCTTGTAGCCTCGTCCAACAGCAAGATGCTAGGGTTACGCACCAGGGCACGGGCGATGGCAATACGCTGCTTTTGGCCACCTGACATTGAAGCACCGCGCTCTCCGACCAGTGTGTCATAGCCCTGTTAATGCACAATCAGTAAACTTAGTATCAGTGTTAGACTTCAATTAAAATCAGCTAGCTTGGGCAAAATTACGGCGTACCCTTATGATTTCGAACTCTAATGCTGTTAAGTTAGGCAAACCCATATAGGTGCCAACTATCGAGTCTTATAAATCATTCACCTTAATGACATTTAAATGACAAAGATAGATTAGATTGAACGTGTAATAAACATCCAAGTGAAATAACAATCCAGTGCAAACCTTGGGGAGCTTTAGTATAAACTGATGCGCGTTGGCCTGCTTTGCGGCAGCCTCAATATCGGCATCGGAGGCGTCCTCTCGGCCATAACGGATGTTTTCGCGGACGGTCGTGTTGAACAGCACAGGTTCCTGCCCCACCAGCCCGATCTGCGCGCGCAACCACCGCACTGATAACTCGCGGACATCATGTCCGTCCACGCAAACCTGAAAATTATAGGGTGTTTAGGAATAAAATTGAGTATGATCAAGACAATTAACCCTGTGAACGGGTGCATCATCGTCACCTGGATGTTGCTGCAACCGTATTAGACTTCGTTGACCTTAATCCTGATTTCCTGATATAAGATGTTGCTTAAGCCAAGATCCCCTGTTCGTCACCAAGGGATCAGTTCAATACTTTGTGTTAATACCTGTGTGTATTTGAGTTTACAATGAAGAGCGAAATATAATCACTATAATCAGGCACAAACGAAATTGGAATTTGAAGGTTCGAAAAAAATCTGTGGACCTGCTGCAGTGACAAGTATTTAATGATTTATATTATTGACACGACTTACGCTTCCGTCGATGACGTCATAATATCTGGACATAAGCTGGATGATGGTAGATTTGCCACAACCGGAGTGCCCGACGAGCGCCACTGTTTGACCTCTTTTTACTCTGAGGTCCACACCCTTCAGCACCTTGAATAAAGTGTTTATAACCGTTAGTGTCAAGTATCTCTTATTTACGTGTGAAACAATTCATATGCATTATGACCAACCTTTTGTAATATTTCGCTTCATAATTATAATTATGTTATATGTTATCGAGAAGAGATACCTAAGATATATGTATTAACTGTAATGTTGTGTAACTAATTTGAATAAATAAATAAATAAATAAATTAGGTGTATCTAAATATGAAGCTACTGTACGATGTCACATTCATGGTGGGTGAGATGGTACATGACCGGATTATTCAGCATGAAGCTCACAAAACCAGTATAGATAACAGCTACATTTATGAATTTTATTACTAGGAATAACACATATCGATACCATAATCTAAATGTAAGAAATGATTACTTGCAGAATTATTTAGGGTCTGAATCATGCGTTTTTAGGGTTCCGTACCTCAAAGAGGAAAAACGGAACCCTTATAGGATCACTCGCGTGTCTGTCTGTCCCTCTGTCACAGCCGATTTCTCCGAAACTACTGCACCGATTTACTTGAAATTTGGCACACGTATGTAAACCTGTGGCCCAAAGACGGACATGTAATTTAATTAAATGAAATTTAATCACAGGGGTCACTTTTGGGGGGTAAAATTGAAAATTAAAAATCAAAGTTATTAAAACTATATTGTGTTACATATCAAATGAAAGAGCATTTTATCAGCATCTGAAATATATTTTTTTTATATTTTTTGTTTTGGTAATTTAGAAGTAATTTAAGAAAATAAGCAAAAAATTACCATTCCCCCCTTATCTCCGAAACTACTTAGCGTAAAATTTTCAAAAAAATACACGAGATAGCCCTCTCCCTGTAGATTACAGGAAAACCTATTAGAAATCTACAGTCAAGCGTAAGTCGGACTTAAGAGAAAAAACTCAGATTACGAATTTCACTCACTGCCGCTGCAAGTAGTTACTAAACGTCTTAAAATTGTGTAAGCGAGTTGGACAGGTATAAAGAAATTCATTTCTGTCTTTTTCTTTTTAGAACTTGTTCAATTTTTTTTTCATTTGTACAAAATGACTTAAGTTCCTACTAAAAAGGAGGCGCTTAAGACCGTTTATAAATTGACTGAGCAAAATTTTATTCAAATCGGTCCAAAAAAGGTGTCTGTTGACGAAAACATAGAATTTGTGCCACCGAAAGCCCAAATCTGAAGTCCATTTTGCTCTATCTCTTATCGTTTCCGAGATATATACGTAAAGTCTTGAAAGTGCGAAACGTTAACTTTGCCATTATAGTCGTTCAGGCGCTCATGAGTTCTTTGTATGGAAAAGTCGAAAACCGACTCGCACTTGACCAATGTTCATAGAACGTTGTGGTTTTTTTTTATTAGCATAAATGACTTAAGCGCCTTCAGAAGTGCAGGTGCTTAAGACCGTTTGTAAGTTAAAGTTAGCTGTGATGGCTCAACGAAGAAAGAAGATTTCAATATCCTACTTATACATATTTTATTAATTTAACTATACAGTTTTTATTACTCAAGCCAAGCGTTACGTTAGCTATTGCTATTGAAAGGAAAACTTGTGTATAAAGCTTGAAACAAATTATGGGACGCGTCTGACGACCGCGACTGATAAGCCGATGGCTTGCGTGGGCGACGGTCGCGCGACGGCGATGCGACGCATACGAAATCAAACCTTATCGATATGGAAGTAGACGATGCGATAAGACGTGACGGCGACGGTCGCGCGACCGTCGCCCACGCAAGACACGGCGTAAGTGTGCACGCCAATTGCTTGCATTTGAAATTGAACTTTAATTACTAAGAAATAACGTTGTTTTTGTAAAAAAATGAAAGTAGTTTTTACTACATTGCGAAGTTTTCGTTTGTCAACTAGACGCACACATTTGCAACTAAGCGATCGGACTGTAGGTGACAGTGTATCTACTCTAGCCTCGTGGCGCCGAATGTACTTTCTAAAGTACATAATGGTTTCAATGGAATTTTAACTCTCATGTAAACAAATAAAATATAATTTCTTTTGTTTCTAAAATTTTTCGAATAACTGAAATTGAATTCAATCTCAAGTACGTAAAAATTTTGTATGGTGGGCGCCACGAGGCTAGGGAAGTTTAAATCGATGTTATCGCATCGATCTACTGAGGGGGGCGGTGCCTACAGCAGTTGTAGTTGTATGCATACCTAGCTCACGCACACAGACGCGTCCACTGGCGCCGCGCCGGTGTCCGCGTGCGCTCTCTGCAATGTCTCTCTCTGCAATATATGCAGAAACCACATGGTGGTCTGTGGCAGAAACTCAATAGACATTTTTAGGGTTTTTAAAATAACTAGGTACTTATTTAGTACGTGAAGTAACATGGTAAATTAAAAATTATCATTAGATACTTATTTGCGGAGGTGTAAACAATTTCCTTCGTTTTGCCATATATCAATAATTACTTATCCATTCATTAATCCGTATACATTACATTTTAACAATTAAGTGTATTAATTATACTCATAGCTGGGCACCGTTAATCAAATAGTTAACTTCGATAATCGCTAATCCGTTACTATAAAAGTTAACTTCGTTAATCGTTAAAGCGATACATTTCAACAAATTTAACGGAAGTTAAAGTTAATCGATAATCCGTTAATCATGATAAAAAATAATTTTACTGTAGCTAGTTGCATCAGTTATCAACTATTAATTTTTTGGGTAAGTTTATTATGTTACTGTAAAAGACCGAAGTTCGCCAAAATCTCTTGAAAAAGCTGCCAATTGGTAATAGCGAAATGTTAATAAATATTGTTCTCTTTGGACTTACACCGACGTTGGTTCGGTAAATCCTAAATACAACAATAGATAATGTATTTACTAAGTAATATTTATTTTTTTATATACTTATTTTTCAATGATATCAGTAAGGTCAGTGCGGGCAAGACCGGCATAGTTTATTTGAAATAAAGTTTGAGTGGATAAAACTCTATAATTAATGTAGTCTGGCGTAATGCGCATGGTCCCATTACATTTTACAAAGCTTTTACAACATTTTGGTGAAATTAGGTACTTTTAAGTGATAAAAATCAAATTTTTTAAGGCTTGGCGGGTTGACCGTCCTCCCGCGATGAGTACGGAAAGACCGTCTAGTGCTTGTTGTCGCGTAATTTTATATGAGACTCTAGGTCCCAAAATCATGATCATTGTTATTTTACGTAATAACAGGGCAGAATGTGCTAGATAATTAATAAAATAACGTTGAAATTTTGAACATACAGTATGTAAACCAACGAAGCCTGTTAATATTTAAGTTACACAGAGCAACTTTTACTATGGGACCAACACCCAAAACGCGAAATAAAAATTTACTCTCCCATAGGAAATACTTACTATAAAATAAAACTACCTATGAAACTGACAGAAGATATTTTCGTGATTTCGGGGTTGATCCCATAGTAAAAGTTTCTCAGTATCACCTGGACATTTACGGGTTACAGTAAATGGTTTTCGTTAGTTTACATACTGTATAAGCATTTTTCTATTTATTAGGCAAGACCGGCATATGTCCCGTAGATGGGGTTCATAACCTTTTCTTTTCAGGTCCAGATATTCCATAATACTGTTTTTCCAACGAACACCTGGGAATCCAATTTAGTCACGATATCACAGGCTCATATAAATCGAACTACTTATCTGTTTTTGAAACTTTGTTATTAAGATACGTGAATTAGTTTGGTAACATTGGTGGGTGTGAATCTAAAAATGGGCGATTGAACTCGATTGATGTTGACCGTTTCAACCGTTTCAAGTAGCTGTAGGGGTACCCGACCGAAAGTCGAGCTGAAAGGTTATTACGAGGTGTTTTGCTTAGACAGCGGCGACCGCGCAGTAATCGCGAGGTCTCTCCTCACTCTTACTACCACGAATCTCAATAACGATAGTGCTATCTCTGTCACTCTTTACTGTATGCGCGAAGTGCATATACCACGAGTATAATAGGTTTTTGGGGGTGCTGATTTCTAAATTAATGACCAATTTGGAATCTGATATTACTGACTGTCACTTTGACACAAAAGTGGTCATAGGTGTCGTCAGGATAGGTTTTCGGGGGTGCTGATTCCAAAATTAATGACTTATTTGAAATCTGACTTTGCTGACTGTCACTTTGACACTAAGTCGTCATGGGTGTCATCAAATAGGTTTTTTGGGGGTGCTGACTTCAAAATTAATGACCAACTAGAAATCTGACATTGCTGACTGTCACTTTGACATAAAAGTTGTCATGGGTGTCATCAAAAGATTTTCGGGGGTGCTGATTTCAAAATTAAACACCACTTTGGAATCTGACGTTGCTGACTGTCACTTTGACACAAAAGTGGTCATAGGTGTGGTCTAACAGGTTCTCGGGGGTGCTGATTCCAATAACCAATACAGCAAAAAAACTGTTTGATGGCACTCATGATAACTTCTATGTCAAAGTGACAGTCGGCAATGTCAGATTTCCAATTGGTCGTTATTTTTGAAGTCAGCACCCCCAAAAACCTATTTGACGACACCCATGACGACTTTTGTGTCAAGTGACAGTCAGCAACCGTTTCAACCGTTTCAAGTAGCTGTAGGGGTACCCGACCGAAAGTCGAGCTGAAAGGTTATTACGAGGTGTTTTGCTTAGACAGCGGCGACCGCGCAGTAATCGCGAGGTCTCTCCTCACTCTTACTACCACGAATCTCAATAACGATAGTGCTATCTCTGTCACTCTTTACTGTATGCGCGAAGTGCATATACCACGAGTATAATAGGTTTTTGGGGGTGCTGATTTCTAAATTAATGACCAATTTGGAATCTGATATTACTGACTGTCACTTTGACACAAAAGTGGTCATAGGTGTCGTCAGGATAGGTTTTCGGGGGTGCTGATTCCAAAATTAATGACTTATTTGAAATCTGACTTTGCTGACTGTCACTTTGACACTAAGTCGTCATGGGTGTCATCAAATAGGTTTTTTGGGGGTGCTGACTTCAAAATTAATGACCAACTGGAAATCTGACATTGCTGACTGTCACTTTGACATAAAAGTTGTCATGGGTGTCATCAAAAGATTTTGGAGGTGCTGATTTCAAAATTAAACACCACTTTGGAATCTGACGTTGCTGACTGTCACTTTGACACAAAAGTGGTCATGGGTGTGGTCTAACAGGTTCTCGGGGGTGCTGATTCCAATAACCAATACAGCAAAAAAACTGTTTGATGGCACTCATGATAACTTCTATGTCAAAGTGACAGTCGGCAATGTCAGATTTCCAATTGGTCGTTATTTTTGAAGTCAGCACCCCCAAAAACCTATTTGACGACACCCATGACGACTTTTGTGTCAAGTGACAGTCAGCAATGTCAGATTCCAGATTGGTTAATAATTTTGGAATCAGCACCCCCGAGAACCTATTTGACCACACCCATGACCACTTTTATGTCAAAGTGACAGTCAGCATTGCCAGATTCCAAAATGGCGTTCATGTTTGAAATCAGCACCCCTGAAAATCTATTGATGGCACCTATGACAACTTTTATGTCAAAGTGACAGTCAGCAATGTCAGATTCCAGATTGGTTATTAATTTTGGAATCAGCATCCCCGAGAACCTATTTGACCACACCCATGTCCACTTTTGTGTCAAAGTGACAGTCAGATTCCAAAGTAGTGTTTAATTTTTAAATCAGCACCCCCGAAAACCTATTGATGACACCCATAGCGAATTTTGTGTCAAAGTGACAGTCAGCAAAGTCAAATTCTAATTTGGTCATTAATTTTGGTACCAGCACCCCCGTGAATCTATTTGACGACACCCATGACGACTTTTGTGTCAAAGTGACAGCCAGCAATGTCAATTAACGGTCGCGTAGCCGTAAAATAGTCGGTCAAAACCGTTTTAAAGGGTACCCATACGGTTCCTGTTTGGTAATGCTGATCATAAAAATAATGACCAACTTGAAACCCTACTCTCTTTTGAAATATTTGTCGTCGCATGTTGCACAATCTTCATATACTTAAACAAAAATAATAAAAAACGGGTAGAACTTACGATAGTTCTAATCCCATACGAATCATTATCGAAACTGTATTTCGAAAATAAAATCAAAGACGGTACAACTTTCATAAGCCAATACGTACTTATATATTGATATTGTGTACACTCGACTTATTTCCAATAAAGCCTACAAAAGGTTGGCAACTCCTTGTTTATCATATGCCGGTCTTGCCTTTCTCTTTTATGCCGGACTTTCTGAGTAGGCACAATTTCTAAGTTACATATTTCAGAACATAAAACTAGAAATTGAGCGAGTTTTGAGTAGATTAATAGTACTAGTCAGAAAGAACTGAACTTATTAAATGACTACGTTACATACATCATATACAAATATTCTGACTGTTTCTATTTTATTTAAATTTTTTGCGGAACCATGTTGAACTCGATGTTCGAGCTCGAAACACGAATCAAGTTTATTGTTAACTAGTGTTCGTCCTAGGGATATGTATTGAAGACCAGTGGATTAAGGATGGAAAATTGGTATACCTCCGGAGGTGTGAGAGGCGTAGATATATAAACAGAAAAGTTATAGTCAATAGACGGTCTTTCCGGGTAGACGATCTTCCCCACACTGACCTTACTTATTATTAGTGATATGGCACTACTAATAAGTAAACTAGCACGTTTATTCTTATAGCATGGATAAAACAGACTGATAGGATTATAAATAGTATGATAACACTAAGACTGCCCTTGAAACAAACAATGATATTTAAACCTATCGCATTTACTAGTATGTCTAGTTGTCTTCGCGCTTTGCGCTATATCTAAGTATGGAATGTTTTCAATGTCAGAATCTAATTGCTTTAATTCAAGTGACACAGAGTCAGTTATAAAACTAATAATCTATGTTGTTAAACAAATTTAAACCTTACTGCAATCTTTATTAATAATTTATGTATAAGTAAAGTTTTACATTGGAGGAGGTAACACAGGGTTAGGAAAGGAACGACATCTTTTAAAGATTTACGTAATAGTTTAGAAATCGTTGCGGGTGTGTATGAATATTATGATCATAATAAATATCACTTACTGGAACATCAGGTCTTGAAGGATAGTGGAAAAATACGTTCTTCAGCTCTATATTGCCATCAATGGAACTGGGTGTGACACCGCGGTTCAGCAGTGGGTTGATCGTAGGCACGTTGTCAATTACATAGAAGATCTGTGCACCAGCACCTTTTGCTATTCCAAATACTTCCATAAGAGTCGACGATATACCGAAATTAGCTGATCCCATCAAGACTCCGAAAAATACCTGAAATTATTTAAATTTACGATTAATGTATTTTAAATTGTAACAGTGATTAAGTTTTTGTGCGTTCTGAAAAACTTACAGCAATCATAGTTTCCACATCGTAGTCTTCCTCAGGGTTCGAAATAAATTGATATCCAAACCAGAACGATAGAGCATAAGCACAGAAAATGCAGAAGAACAGTGTTCCCATTGCCATGCCGGTGAACAACCCTGCAAGAATATGCCGGTGAACAACCCTGCGATATGATACATTCGGTAGAGACAGTCTGAGAGAAGATGAACTCAAGGATGTCGAACTTAAAGATGTCCTGTTATGTAGGAAAACGAGAAGATTTGAGGAGAGAAGTGTGGGAATGCAGCCGGGACAGTAACCTGCAGCTCCAACTCCAGGGAATTGGGCTGAATGAACGCATCATGTGACCGACAGCCCGCCTGTTTTCCGGCCGGGCGTCCCTACACTACATCTACATCTACCCTGCAAGAAGTGTTTACTCGTGTAAGACCAGATATTTCGATGAGTTGGAAGGGCATCACAAAAAAGTACATTAGGTACCCACTTTCACTCTTGCCAACGACTATTTGAAGCAAATAATAATATTACCTTTCTTAATATTTATCCTTCGAACGTCTTGCAAGTGTCCATGATATCTCTCTATTTCTTTTTCCTGTCCACTAAACGCGTAAACCGTACGGACTGCGCTGATCACTTCTTCGGCTATAGATCCTGCTTTACCCGATGCTTGAGCTTCCTGCTTTGATAGTTTGGAAGCTATCTGCAATGTTATAATTTCGTTAAATTCTTTTAATTTTTGTTTCATAAACTATTTTACTTCGGCTTAAAATTATGAACATAAAACTGACCACTTTACATTCTAAACCTGGACATAATGCGTTAGGTACGCAATATATAAAAACATTCAATTTGATGATGTCCAGCCCATCTCTTTTAACTTTTGAGTATATTTACCAATCCGGCAAGTCCAACAAGAAACAGCGTCACTGGAAAGGATATCAAACACAGCAATGCCAATTTCCAACCCTTTATCAAAGCCATAGTTATCGAACTGATGAAAGCCGATTGGAAGAATATAAAAGTGCCTAATTTCTCCCCCATGCCGTCTTCAACTTTTACAACATCGCTGAAAAAGAAAAATAATGATTAGCAAAAACTAGTCTAGGTTCTAACCTTATTAGAAGAGCAGTACCGATTTATTATTGTCTAATGTCTTCGCAATACCTACTCTGACATTTTTGAAGCAAAATCACCGGTTTGATGAGTATCGAAATATTCAAAATCCTGATTTAGCGCTGCTTTTAAGTATTCTTGTCGCATTTTGTAAACCTGCAATTAAAAGATGATTAAAAAGAGATTATCTTAGCGACTTCATTGAAATGTACTCGGTCCTGAATCCTGACCTGATTTTTGCTCCTCCGCAATATGTACATTCAGAACTGATTTTGGACTATTATATTGCGGAGAAGTTGATTATCTCTTAATGTATGTTACGCTTCCAGAAAAGATCAATGTAAAGTATTAGATCATTACCTGATTGAAAGCGGCTATGTTCATTAAAACCGTTGCAGCATATGATAGAACCACCAGTGCTACGCCCAATGAACAGTTGTATATAGCGAAGTCCCGGATCGCTGTGAGGAAAGCGTCGTCGTCGGGGGCACCAATCATCACGGAAATTCCGTAGTTGACCATGCTTTGGAGCAAGGAAGAGAACAGCAATGTGTTGAAAGGTGTCGTGGTCCCGGCCAGCATTGAACATATTATCGCCAGGAATATGAAGATTTTGTCTTTTGTGGTCGCGAAGCGATACTGAAAGATATTGTTACATTATATGATGTTAGAGCAGATATCCCTCAATTGTATGTAAGCCAACTAAAGAAAGGCCAAAGCAAAGGCAATCACTAACGCGGCCTCCTTTCAGCATATCATCTAAGTATACATATGTGCAGTGCTTAAAAAAATAAAATCAGCTTACCAATGTGAAAAACGATATGCTAGGCACATCTTCTTTTACTTCGTTTTCCTCTTTACTGTAAATATAAAACACGTGTTGTATATTTTGTTTCTTCTATTTTGAAATGTTTTATTCATTTCAGTGTTTACTCGTGAACACTTACGATTTGATTCTTATAATATTAGCGTTAATCCTCCATTTTCGTTGGTGCAAGTGGCCCTTAGCCCCTTAAGTTAGACATATAATTTAAAATTTCGTTACAATACCTGATTGTGAGTCAGTTTGTTTTCCTGTTGCATTAAACTTTATCAACTACGTAGGTATATTTTATACTTCAAGACATACGTAGAGCTTGTTGTGTAGCCAATCTTCAATTGTTTTTAACTAGTTTAAATGAAGAGCCCATTGAGACTGGAAACATCTAACTATTCCTTGATAGGAAAGAATGCATGAAATGGCAGAAACGTGAGACTCTGAAAATCCTGTTCCTGTTCCTGCTGTTTTTTATTCCTTTAGTTAGGTGAAGCTATAAAAGGATAACCGCCATCGTCAATGTAGGTATAAAGAATATGTAAATACGAATTGCATAGTCGCCATTAGATGTATCGGAGCGCCTTAGTTGCTCACAAATATCAGAACACGCCTCTGCTGTGAACACTCTTAGAACTTACCTGCCTATAAATTTTCCTGATATGTCTAATATTCAAATCATTTATAAAGTACCGCAGTCGAAACTTACCGACAACATTTAAATACCTACTTGGGATATTTGTGTTTTTTTTTAATTCAATAATTTTGATGTACTACACGTAGCTTCTTTGGGGATGGCTCCAATGCTGGTAAAGCCTGGTAAATTAATTTCTATGTAAGCAACCATTTTATAAGCTGACGTAGAAAAATAAAGGCTAATTAGTTTCGGCTTCACCGCTACTCATTTATATTCCAAACAGCTATGGCGTACGAAATGCATCCAATTTTGAAGACGAATTCTGACAGAGTCTTAGTCAAGGTAATGCAATATACAAACTCGTATTTTAAATCTAATTATTTTATTGAGAGCGAGAAAAATATATGCATTGTACCTATGTTGAGCCAGCTTCAGGGGTTGGGTGTAATTTTTATAACCGGCAATATTTTCTGGATTAATAATGAAACATCAAATAATATTTTTTCGTTTTTAGTTCAATTTTCTCTAGACTTTACTCCTAGATTCTGTCACAACTAACTTTTAACTTATGCGTACACGCTTTTTTAGGGTTCCGTAGTCAACTATAGTTTCGCCATGTCTGTCTGTCCGTCCGTCCGTCCGTCCGTCCGTCCGCGGATAATCTCAGTAACCGTAAGCACTAGAAAGCTGAAATTTGGTACCAATATGTACGAGTATATCAATCACACCAACAAAGTGCAAAAATAAAAAATGGAAAATTTTTTTTTATTAGGGTACCCCCCCTACATGTAAAGTGGGGGCTGATATTTTTTTCATTCCAACCCCAACGTGTGATATATTGTTGAATAGGTATTTAAAAATAGAAGTTTGATTTTTTCACAGCTTCAAGGGACAGTAGACCTGAGTAATTGATATAAATTTCAGCTTCATACCTCCACGCGTTCCTGAGAAAAAGGGTCTTGACAGACGGACGGACGGACAGACGGACAACAAAGTGATCCTATAAGGGTTCCGTTTTTTCCTTTTGAGGTACGGAACCCTAAAAATGAATAAGGGTTTACTAAGATCGTTTTTTGATAATATTAATATTTTCGGAAATAAACGCTCCTAAAGGAAAAACAAGTGCGTCCCCCCCCCTCTAACTTTTGAACCACATGTTTAAAAAAGGCAACTATTTAAATGAGTACCAAAAAAAGTTTTGGTGCCCCAACCATTGCGACCAAAAAAAGTAGTTGAGCACCAAAATAATGTTACTTAAAATTATACAACTGCCACCAGTTTTAGTAAACCGTTTACATTAAATAGTAAAGTAGCACCAAAAATAGTAAATGAGCACCAGATTTTGAGCCCCAAATTAATGCACTTTTGTAACCTAAATAAATAATGGATTACCAAAAAATATGCATATAGGTATGTTACCAAATATAATAACACCAAATTTAGTAGCTCCTCACGATAAACCCCCTGCACACCGCACCTCATGCACAACGCTTTTGACCAGTCATGAGACAGCGAAGCGACCCATAAACAGACGAACTGCTCCTAAAAAGTGGGTTAGGTTAGGTTAGAACTGCGACCCCTACACAGACGAACTGCTACTAAAAAGTGGGTTAGGTTAGGTTAGAACTGCGACCTCTACACAGACGAACTGCTACCAAAAAGTGGGTTAGGTTAGGTTAGAACTGCGACCCCTACACAGACGAACTTCTACCAAAAAGTGGGTTAGGTTAGATTAGAACTGCGATCCATACACAGACGAACTGCTACCAAAAAGTGGGTTAGGTTAGGTTAGAACTGTGACCCACACACAGACGGACTGCTACCAAAAAGTCGGTTAGGTTAGGTTAGAACTTCGACCCCCCACAAAGACAAACTGCTACCAAAAAGTGGGTTAGGTTAGGTTAGAACTGTGACCCCTACACAGACGAATTGCTACCAAAAACTGGGCTGGGTTAGGTTAGAACTGCGACCCCTATACAGACGAACTGCTACCAAAAAGTGGGTAAGGTTAGGTCAGAACTGCGACCCCTACACAGACGAACTGCAACAAAAAGTGGGTTAGGTTAGGTTAGAACTGCGACCCCCACACAGACGAACTGCTACCAAAAAGTGCGTTAGGTTAGGTTAGAACTGCGACCCCTACACAGACGAACTGCTACCAAAAACTGGGTTGGGTTAGGTTAGAACTGCGACCCCTACACAGACGAACTGCTACCAAAAAGTGGGTTAGGTTAGATTAGAACTGCGACCCCCACACTGACGAACTGCTACCAAAAAGTGGGTTAGGTTTAGGTTAGGTTAGAACTGCGACCCCTACTCAGACGAACTGCTACCAAAAATTGAGTTAGGTTAGGTTAGAACTGCGACCCCTACACAGACGAACTGCTACCAAAAAGTGGGTTAGGTTAGAACTGCGACCCCACACAGACGAACTCTTCCAAAAAGTAGGTTAGGTTAAGTTTGAACTGCGACCCATACACAGACGAACTGCTACCAAAAAGTGGGTTAGGTTAGTTTAGAACTGCGACCCGTATACAGACGAACTGCTACAATAAGTGGGATTGGTTAGGTTAGAACTGTGACCCCTACACAGACGAACTGCTACCAAAAACTGGGTTAGGTTAGGTCAGAACTGCGACCCCTATACAGACGAACTGCTACCAAAAAGTGGGTAAGGTTAGGTCAGAACTGCGACCCCTACACAGACGAACTGCAACAAAAAGTGGGTTAGGTTAAGTTAGAACTGCGACCCCCCACAGACGAACTGCTACCAAAAACTGGGTTGGGTTAGGTTAGAACTGTGACCCCTACACAGACGAACTGCTACCAAAAAGTGGTTTAGGTTAGGTTAGAACTGCGACCCCCACACTGACGAACTGCTACCAAAAAGTCGGTTAGGTTAGGTTAGAACTTCGACCCCCCACAAAGACAAACTGCTACCAAAAAGTGGGTTAGGTTAGGTTCGAACTGTGACCCCTTTTTTTTTTTTTTAAGAGGGGAAATGCTTTACGCATACCACCGGGGCGCGGGGACGGGCCCCGGTGGTTATGTGGGACTCCCGGGCTAATGAGACCCGGTTTACCCACTAAAACCCCTCTGTTTCCGCCCTTGTGCTGTAGCGGTGGGCTGCAGGTACGCGTGCGCTTTACTTCTGCAGCACCACCAGCACCGGTCCGCGTTGCGGATCGCCTCCGGAGGCATTTGTTGCCTTTTTCGCCCAGAGCCGTTTTACGGCCAGCAATCTCGGGGACCTCAGATGTTATGGATGACAGGCGTCCCCGTGCCTGTCATCCCGAGGTCCACCTATGGAGGCAGGCGGCGGTCGTCGGCGCCTTTGGTCGGCTAGAGGCTCGACCTCCCTGGCCCGTTCCGCCATTTCCTTATGCAACAGCACCGCTTCGCAAAAAGTTTGCACTGCTTGCCAAGCTCTGTCGCTGCCTACCATGGCCTGGACCACTGCGGCGACAGCGACAGGTTCGGCCCCACTACGGCCAGGAGGTCATCTCGTTCTGGCCCCCAGGTTGGACACTCCTCGAGCGTATGCTGAGCAGTGTCCACCATTGCGCCGCACTCATGGCACTCTTCCGACGGCTCTCTGCCAGCCACCTTGTGCAGGTACCTCCCGAAGCAACCGTGCCCCGAAAGGACCTGCACGAGCCGGAAGGTGAGAGCACCATGAGTTCTCTCCAGCCACTGCGACATGACCGGTCGGATCGCCTCTATCGTTCTGGCGCCAGCACTTGGTTGCGCCAATCGGTCCATCCACTTCGCAGTGGCTTCACGGGAGAGCTCTACCCGCTTCGCCTCTATCTCGCGCGGTGCCGGCCAGAAGTCCCGGGCATGCGCCTCTTCTCGCCAGAAGAACAATGCCGCTAGTGCTGCCGCGTCCAGATCCCACGGCAGAGATCCGGCGAGCACGCATGCGGCCTCGCCCGAGATCGTTCTGTAGCCCCGTATGGACCTTATCGCCATTACTCTTTGAGCTTGCCGGAGCTGAGTCGCATTTCTGGGGCTCAGCTCGTTGGCCCACACCGGAGCTCCATACAGGGCTATAGAGCGAACGACGCCTGCATACAGGCGCCTGCATGATGCTCTTGGTCCGCCTAAGTTCGGCAGCAGGCGCCCGAGCGCAGCCGCTGCACCCATCAGCTTCGGGGCCAGTCGCTCAAAATGGGCCTCGAATGACCACCGGCTATCCAGTGTGATGCCCAGATACCGCATCGTTGGCCGTACGGCGATCTGGACACCCCCCACTATGATGCGTGCTCCCGCCGGAGGCGCTCTGCGGGACCCGTGAAAGCAGATAGCCTCCGATTTCTCTAGGGCGACCTCTAAGCCTAGCCGTCTTATTTTTCCAACGACGTGGGCTACTGCCGCCGTGGCAAGGATAGAGGCCTCCCTAAAGGTGGCCCCCCGCGCTGTTACCAGGGTGTCGTCTGCGTAACAGACCAGGTTGACCCCACGCAGGACTGCTCCTCGCAGCACCCAGTCGTATCCGATGTTCCACAGGAGGGGCCCCAGCACCGACCCCTGTGGAACACCGCACACCATTTCTCGTTTTCCCCACCCGTGTTGTCCAGGGAAGGCCACGAATCTTTGGAACAGATAGGCCTTCACTATCCTACTCATGTAATGAGGCACTTGATGGTAAAGTAGGGCCTCATTTATACAGTCCCAGGGGAGGGTGTTAAAAGCATTGGCTATGTCAAGGGACACTGCCAATACCACCTCCCCCCGGGACACTGCCTCGTTTGCCAGACTCTTCACTTGCAGGATAGCATGGACCGTTGAGCGTCCACTACGGAAGCCGTACTGGCAGTCAGCCAAGTTCGGCCCTTTCGACTGTAGGTGCTTGATGAGGCGGTTAGCGATAATCCGCTCCAAGAGCTTGCCGACCTCATCAAGAAGCACAATGGGCCGATAGGTTAGGTCAGAACTGCGACCCCTACACAGACGAACTGTAACAAAAAATGGGTTAGGTTAGGTTAGAACTGCGACCCCTACACAGACGAACTGCTACCAAAAACTGGGTTGGGTTAGGTTAGAACTGCGACCCCTACACAGACGAACTGCTACCAAAAAGTGGGTTAGGTTAGAACTGCGACCCCCACACTGACGAACTGCTACCAAAAAATGGGTTAGGTTTAGGTTAGGTTAGAACTGCGACCCCTACTCAGACGAACTGCTACCAAAAACTGGGTTAGGTTAGGTTAGAACTGCGACCCCTACACAGACGAACTGCTACCAAAAAGTGGGTTAGGTTAGAACCGCGACCCCCACACAGACGAACTGCTACCAAAAAGTAGGTTAGGTTAGGTTTGAACTGCGACCCATACATAAACGAACTGCTACCAAAAAGTGGGTTAGGTTAGTTTAGAACTGCGACCCGTATACAGACGAACTGCTACAATAAGTGGGATTGGTTAGGTTAGAACTGCGACCCCCCCACACAGACTACTTTTAGGCCAATAGTATTTGAGTATCATTTTGTAATAAAATGCGGTAACAACATTGGTGCTCATTAATTATTTTTGGGTTGACAACGATTATTTTGGGTGTTATGTACTTTAATAGCATCTTACAATTTAGGTTTCCATTTACATTAAAATGGTGTTTTAATGTTGGTGATCATTTTACAATTTTTGGGTAATTAGTTATTATTTCTTTAACGAAAGTTACAATATTTGGTTATCATTTTTCATTAAATTGGTACACTGATTTTGGTGCTCATTTACTAAAATTGGTGCTAGAATGGATTTTATTTGGTGTGAAATGTTACTAAATTAGGTGCTCAGTTAAACTTAAGCCTTTAAAAAATATGAAAAAAATCACAAAAGTAGAACTTTATAAAGACTTTCTAATACTGCCAATAAATCATGACTATATTGATAATTCTTCTATTCTAGTAAACTAGAGATAATTATTTATGTAGTTTAAATAGGTAATTTATCATTGTCTACTCGTTCCGTCCAAGGGACGCATATGCAACACAAATGCAATTTGGGACATTTTGAAAACTAATTAATCTAATCATAAGCTTACAATACATTAGGTACTCAATAGCGTATAAGTCACGGAAAATGTATGAATTTTTTGGTTCTAATAGGTAACCGTTAAGAGGCGGCGGTGTTCACTATGTCCTTACAATGACTATATTTTGCTGTGACGTTTGCTCAGGGTGATGCTGTTATGATTCAAGACACAACGCAGACAAGTCGTAACGGAGTTATTTCATGATTTGCACAAGTGCACATTGGCGGTACCTATAGTTAGCATCGAAAGGTACTGTACCAGTCATACAATCATACAATCACGCTTATATCCAATAAAGGGGTAGGCAGAGCACATGAAACTACTAAAGCTTCAGGGCCACTCTTGGCAAATAAGGGGTTAAAAGAAAACGAAACTCGCGTTGACTGTCCTGTCAACGCGACAAATATACCGAAACACATTTTTTTTTATAATAACAGGTGAGTTACGATATAAAGTCAAACCCAAGGCAAGTTTGCAACAATTTTGACAACTCACCGGTGCAACTGTTATTTTAAATGTCAAACTTCGATGAAATTACATTTACAGAGGCAGCCCTTACAGATGCAGCTATCAAAATCGTTGCATTATCGTGGGCTGACTCTATTTGGTAATCACAGTATATTCTATGCTGAGTGTACGATATGTGATATGTCCCCGACATCTACACTTGTACACCTATATTTTCACACTTGACTGGACTACGAGCAAAATACACGCGTGACTGCCATCATTTAGATACCTATCACTTTGATGTAAATAACAGGTTTAAATTGGCTTTCAGTACTGTAGTTAGAGTAAAATATAATTAAAGTCCCACTAAGCACTGGTTCTTCCTACACTATCTTTGTATAGATATTTTCTTTTAAGAAGACTGCATCAAAAACTGTTCTTGTTACGCTAATAAATATTCAATTTCGATTTAAATTGATGTGAATATTACGTAGCACGCAAGAGTTTATAATCATAACGTCGGTGGCAAACAAGCATACAGTACAGCCTGTTTAGCCTAAATAAATACCTAACATTGTTTTTGCAAGTGACTGTACAAAGATGTCTAGGTAATGTTGGTTGTTTAATGAAAGCACTCATAGCAGACCACTGCTATGTATAGTATAGGTACATATTACAATACAAGTGCCAATATTTAATACTTACTCTTTTTCCGGATCTGCTTTTCCATTTGTAAACTGCACATTTGAGAGATCTGTATTGTTTTGCTTCGGTCGCGGGTTATCACCAAACTTATAGGTACCGGAGCGCTTCATTTTAACACTTTCGCTACCAAGAACCCGACTGTCGCTCGTAGAAAGCCGATTACACCGTATGTAGCTAACCCGGTTTGGTATTGTTCATTTGTTTATATATTCTGTATTAACTATTTGATCGTATATTTTAATAATGTGAATAAAATGTGGCCTAAAAACTAAGCGCCATCGCCACGTCCGTGGCGTCCCAATCACAACTAAGTACGCGATATCGGTATCACCTGCCATTATATGATAAAATATCTGAAGTGCGTACGTATATCCCGTTTATGCTTACATATTATCTTAAACACGGAAAGCCCATATCTCTGCATTAGTAAATTAGCTATTTATTACAACAAAATACAGACAATTGTATGAAAACTATATATTCATGCGCGTGAGACGTGTGTAGATTACAAGATAGTGAAGATACTGCCGAAACACGCGCCGCTTCAGAAATAGACGCCCCTGAAATTCATACATATAACGGTGACTGAACTTTTTCTTTTATTGACATCGGCTCTGCAAGTTCCGCGAAAGCATTATAGCTTATAGAAAATGTATAGCATGATAAGGAAACCGGCACATTACATATAGTATTATATATGCTACAATGGTTTATATTCAAATTTCGTCGTGGACGAAAACTAAGGCTAGAAGGAAACTAGCAAAATGAGCCTATATATCTACTCACATACAGTGTATGTCGATTTTGTAAAAACTAGTGCCTTCGCCAAAGGGGCCGTCCATAAATTACGTCATCGATTTTTTCAGATTTTAGACCCCCCCCCCTATAATCATCCTATCGTCATATCTTAATCCCCCCTTCTCCCAAAATTGACGTCATTACCAGTTTGACAAAATAAAACATTGCAAAATAGGTATTATATGAAAATGTATAGCATGATAAGGAATTATTTTTACTTTGGCATAATCATTGTATTATATATGCTACAATGGTTTATATTTTCTTTGGATAACTCCCAAGTTTTCACCCATTCTTCGTGGACGAAAACTAAGGCTAGGTGTGCTGGAAGAAATTTCTTTTTAGAAATAATCTTTTTGTACGTGAAAAATAAACTATAAATAAATGATAACGTAAGGAGGATGATGATGATGATACAGTGTATATTATTTCCTTTATTACGTATATGTCTCATGTTGTATGACTTATCAATACATTGTGTTTTTAATTTTGTATTATTTTTATGTTCAACATTAGGAGATAGTATTGTTAGTAACTTTTTAATGACAGGTATTTGAATGCCCGCCAAAAGTGCCCTTTTGGCGGGAAGGCTAATATTTTGTCTGGCAGTTGTTTCTGTTAGCGAGAAAGTATATTTTGTTTAATCTAATACTTCTTCACTGGTTTTAATTACAAATATTAATTTGTAATTAAAACCAGTGAAGAAGTATGACGTGTTTATATTTATTAGCAACATAGGAATCCCCAGGACGTGGCCCACGGGGTGAGCTATCAATTGCACCGAGGAAATAATTATTACACTACTAGTGAAATGTTTGGTGTCTGACTCATTTGATTAATTTGATTTCAGTTTCACAACATATTATTATTTTAGCAACTTTAATTTTTATGTTAGTGTTAATTATAAGGAATTTATAAATAAAGAAATACTTAAATAAAGAAATTGTGCAATTAATTTTTGCACGTTTGTAGTAAATAGATAAAAATGAAGCAAACATATATCATATGTATATGTATATCATAACAGATTATTAATGATTAAAAGCCGAAGGTTGTGCGACTCAACCTCGTATCGTAGACTATTAATCTGCTTACTAAAGCGATTATGATACGAGTTTGAGTGTTAAGGCCGAATATACACACAGCCATAGAGGTATGATACCAATGTCCAACTTAATTAATGATAACACGAATTAATTCTGTGTCTGGTTTAATTTATCGCCCGTATAAGGATTACACACTGTATACGACTAATGACAGGGTCATCTTTTCCCCATCCTCAAACTTGTTGATGACCTCTTGACAAAGATATCTCGCAAATGCAATTGCTCCACATACACATATTATACCATATCGTGTTGTTTTTGTTTTCGTAAACGGAACCTTCGTTTAAAGTAAACGGAATTCAATAAAAACAGGTTGTATGTAATAATGCCTTCCCGAAAAAAAAACACGTAACCTCAACAGTCCGCAATGTAACTAAAATCAAACACTCAAGATTTTCCACTTTTCGAACCACTCGCTGAGTGCATAGCTCAACATTGGCATCTTTCGATTGCTCCGATATCGATATAAGCATAAGCAATTAGCACGAGCGGTTAAACAACAACGTTGCCCCTGTAAAACAAATAACTATAATACCGGATTAATTTAATTTTCACTAAATAAAGAATGACAGGTACCTACGTATTTTGTGACGAAATACAGCAATCCATCCTACCGACTGCGCCAAGTGCTTTGGAAAATATTTGACTCTGTTGATTAAGGGAACATCTTTTACGCAAAATCAATTGGTTTGGAAAATAAACCGCTTCGTATGTACTAGTTTTTTACTTTTTAATAATCGAAACTAATACTTTTAGCAATTATTTATTGAATCATCACCATCGGACGTTACTTTGCGGATATCGATATTTACCAAAACATTTTTTTAAGTATCTTTATGGCCACGACCGATTATATATTGATTTGTACGGTGCGCGACGGAACATGACTAGCTAACGTATCAATCAATATCGCAACCCATTAGAAATTGCTTTATCGATTGCTTTCTATTAATTCCATTTTGGTAACAACACATTATAACTATGTTCTTTTTTATTCGAAGTGGCACTATGAATGATGACCCTGGCATATATTATGCACACGTGGATAGACACGCATTTATAACTACACACGAGTACAAAGTACAAAAAACCGGCCAAGAGCGTGTCGGGCCACGCTCAGTGTAGGGTTCCGTAGTTTCCCGTATTTTTTTCAAAAACTATTCAACCTATCAAGTTCAAAAAATAGTTTTTATAAAGATCTACTTTTGTGACTTTTTTCATATTTTTTAAACTTATTCAAAAGTTAGAGGGGGACACACATTTTTTTTTACTTTAGGAGCGATTATTTCCGAAAATATGAACATTATCAAAAAATGGTTCTAGTAAACCCCTATACATTTTTAAATACCTATCCAAAAATATATCACACGTTAGGGTTGAAAAAAAAATCACTCCCCACTTTACGTGTGTACCCTAATAAAACATTTTTTTCCACTTTTTATTTTGGCACTTTGTCGGCGTGATTGATATTGGTACCAAATTTCAGCTTTCTAGTGCTAACGGTTACTGAGATTATCCGCGGACGGACGGACAGACAGACATGGCTAAACTATAAGGGTTCCTAGTTGACTACGGAACCCTAAAAACGATCGGTAAAAGTACAAAACTAATTATCCAATTATACTAATGGTTTAATAAATAGTACGTATTGAATAGATACAATTAAATCGTTATTAAAATAACTTTCCTTTAATTAACACTTTGTATTAAAATAATGGTGTATGTGACCATAACAGAAACCAGGGATACGAGGAAACCATATTCAAGTCGGAAGAAGTACGACGTATGGAACTGGATGGGTCGTGATTGAATTAGCCCTCGGAGATCGGTCAGCTCCGACCTTAGGTCAGCATCTGAAATGATTTTTTTGGTGATTTTAATCAAACATGTCTTTAGAGAGGAGTTATAACACCTATTGATGGCCTAGCGTTAGGCACAGTTATATATATCCTTACTCTTTGGTTAGGCAGCTACTTTTAACCGTAGAGGTTGGAATCCCCAATAATAAGTATCATTGGCAAACATGTGTTCGATGACGGTGCGCGAGATCTCGAATTCTTGAAATTGACAGCGCAATAAGATCTGCAAGCATGTGATCGATTTCGGCTACCGCTTTGTCGCACTATTAGTAAGCACGCTCGCACTGAACCACCAGCGTACTCATCGCTAATTTTCTGTCAGACATTGATAAGTCCGCTACAAGGCTGCTATTTACCGACCCGACGATTACCTAATCGATGACGTCGTTCGCCGAGTGCTTTATCGCACCGTCAAAAGCTTGCTCAACACTAATCTCCTGTATCATATTTTCACAGTACTTACGCTTACCAGGTTCTTTGCCTACGAGGATATGGTCGATGACGGCGAGCGCTTTGTCGCGCTGTCTGTACGCGCGCTCGCACTGCGAGACCAGTGTGCCAATCACGAGCGCGCACGTCACCATTCGCAAGATGTTTGCGGCCGCTGGGTAGATCCCTGATGCGTACATGGTGGGCTGGAATCAAAATGTTATGCTGGCTACTCGTGCGTTCGAAGGTTAGCCAACTAACTTGGATCGGGATTAGTTGGCTAAGTCTGTTAATCGCGAGTGGGATTAAGACACTAAGTGAAATTAATTCCTTTTCTAAAATAGCATATCTGTTTCCACGATCATTAAACAAAAATTCTACGTTTCCTTAACACTTGGACACTACGTGTTATCAAGATTTTATTAGTGGTCAATTTCCGGTAGGAATTAGGATGGTACAAACCTGTGATCCGGTGACTAGTCTTACGGCTATGTTAGTAAACCGTATCATATCTATCAACAGGCTCAGACTGTTGAGTAATATCTAAAAATAAGAAAGCATTGTTATTAGATGGTAGATGCTTTGTGATTGTAAAATATTTCTTAGATAGCTTACCCTAGTCCCATACAAGTTGTTTATGAAGACACACTGTTCACACAAAACAAGGTAGCATCGGCTCAGCCACTTCACAGCTTGGGGATTATTTCCTGTCAATATTTTGTCTGGCGGCCTCATGCCGGTATTAGCAGGTTTGGACGGACTTTCACAGTAGAACCAAAGCTTGTTACCAATTGAGTCGATGAAATCTCCTGGAAACCGCTTAGTCTCACAGTAGCATTCTTGAAGTTGATTCACAATACATTTCAAACGATATTCTACGTGCATCACATGTAACATGAGATCAAGCGTAGTTAACATCTTGATCAGAAGGTAAATATAATTGGTGGCATATAATGTTGGAAGTAAGACCCCATAGCTGAGTGCCCAAGCGGTAAAATCCCACGCTGAAGTAATTATCAAAATTACACAGAAATATGCTATAAATTTTATATGTCTACTTTTAATAGCTGAGTAATTAACGGTAATAAGAATTTGATCGATATTTATCATGTGTTTATAATACTCTTCATAAGTCTCTCGGCCATATTTGAACACATAAAACAAATCCAAGAGGTATTGAATATAGTCGTAGCACATTTGTACCGCGTCAGTTAATTTAATAGAGAGAATAACGTCATTATAGTGATATCGAATTTTTATATACAAACAGTAGAATGTCAAAAACCCTAGGACTGATGCTGAAGCAAACGCTTTGAACACTGTCCAGAATAATTCCCAGCTTGTATTAGCACCGGAACAATTTAAAGAAACTAATCTCATTAATCTTTTAATGGGCTTGTAAGTGCTATGTATTTCTTCATATCTTCGGTCAGCTGATATAATTCTAAACACGCCAGAAACTCTCATTTTTTTAAATGTATATTAAAACTATTGGTCACGCCACGGAAACGACCGATGACAATTTCTACGAGCGTCCAAGTAATTTTAATTTAAGTAGCTTAGGTGTGGCCGAATATACAGCGTGTTGTAAATGAGTAAATAAAAACCGGCCAAGAGCGTGTCGGGCCACGCTCAGTGTAGGGTTCCGTAGTTTTCCGTATTTTTCTCAAAAACTACTGTACCTATCAAGTTCAAAACAATTTTCCTAGAAAGTATTTATAAAGTTCTACCTTTGTGATTTTTTTCATATTTTTTAAACATAATAATATGGTTCAAAAGTTAGGGGGGGGGGGGGGACGTACTTTTTTTTTCCTTTAGGAGCGATTATTTCCGAAAATATTAATATTATCAAAAAACGATCTTAGTAAACCCTTATTCATTTTTTAATACCTATCCAACAATATATCACACGTTGGGGTTGGAATGAAAAAAAATATCAGCCCCCACTTTACATGTAGGGGGGGACCCTAATAAAACTTTTTTTTCCATTTTTTGTTTTTGCACTTTGTTGGCGTGATTGATATACATATTGGTACCAAATTTCAGCTTTCTAGTGCTAACGGTTACTGAGATTATCCGCGGACGGACGGACGGACGGACGGACGGACGGACGGACGGACGGACGGACGGAGACAGACAGACAGACAGACATGGAAACTATAAGGGTTCCTAGTTGACTACGGAACCCTAAAAATGGCGTAGATAGTCCATTATACATAGCAGTTTTATATTACTAAAACAAATTATTGGGATACTTTTTGTAGATACTTTAGCGTTTGCCACGTAGTACCTAAACGCTAACCGCGTATTTCAAAGCGTCAAACAAGTTGACTTGATTGGTATAAGCTTGGACTTGCCGACAATAGAGATAGAGCATAAACCTGAACTAGTGCTATCACGTCAATCATATCAAGTATACATATTTAATGTAGCTGTACATAATTACAGTGTCGCATGCATCACTGAGCATTACTAGCATAGATCTGTCGGGAAAGAGTTCACAGGTAAGGCAATTCATATAATTTCGACTGATCATTTCCGTTTGATGCGCCTCCTCGGTGGACCGCTACGATGCGATTGGTCGAAGAGTACGCATAGACTGAGTGCTTGGCTCGCATTCGTGCACAACTAAGTCCGTTTTCACATTATCCGATCCAATATCGGATGTCGGAAGGATTTTAGTAGAAAAAATCCAAGATGGCGCCTGTAATGCAGATATGGGATACCGGTTCTGCATCCGATGTCGGATCGGATAAAGTGAAAACGCACTAAGCCAACGCCACTTTACTGGCACCAATTTGGTGCCCGTGTGTCACGTCAGGCCCTTACAAAGGCAAATATATATATATATATATATATATTTCAATGGCCTGCTTCAATTTCAATGGATGCTAATATTGCTAGTTTAATAAATTATTACCAGCTATAACCTTGCAGCACGCATCCTCATTTCACACTGTGTCGAGCTCAATGGCATGAAACGGGGGTTGGCTATAGGTACTGTTCGCTAGTTTTGGTTTAAACTTGAGTTGAGTTATAATATTCAAGGCACCCCTTTTCTTCCCGTAGGTGTCGTAGAAATCGACTGTGCGATGTGACTTCCAGTGTCGTGTGGGCGATGGGCTGGCAGCCTGTGACTGCAATATCATAATTTTGTTTTCTTTCAACCCCTTAATTGCCAATAGTGGCACTCAAACAGTTTCATGTGCTCGCAATACTGCGTCTAAAATTGATAGTTTTAGTCGGCAAAATTTACACTTTCCGTCATTTATTGTACTTATAAGTTCTAGGATTAGCAAGTTAAACATCTTACTTAACGCACACCACCTACTCACTTCATGATAACTGTAATCTGTGTCGCCATCTAGTTAGTTAAATAGTACCTACTACATCGAGCGAAAGAATTCTCAGTCTTAACAACACAACTACTCCACACGAGATGGCGCGCGTTTCGCCACAAAAACTCAAATAGTGTATTTTTCTATTCGTGTTAAGTATTCTTTTCATTAATATGAAATGACTTGAAAAAATTATAACACCTCGCCCGCGAATCATAAGTTACTTAATGTTTGTTGTTTCGTATACGAGGCCTTGACCTGTGTCGCCATCTAGTCTTTATATTAAATAGTACTTACATCGAACGAAAGAATTCTGTCTTAACAATACAACTACTGCAGATGAGATGGCACGCGAAGAAAAACGCATGAAAACTCGAAAATTCGCGTTTTCCGGGACCTAAGGATAAGTTAGATCGATTTTTCACCCCCGAAAATCCCCACATAACAAATTTCAGCGAAATCGTTAGAGCGGTTTCCGAGATCGTCGGTATATATAAATAAATAAATATACAAGAATTGCTCGTTTAAAAATATAAGATAAGATAATAGGTAAGTATATGGAAGTTTTAAGGTATATATATATATATATATATATATATATATATATATATATATATATATATACGACAGATATACGAAGGAAGGAGATCGGAATACACTTGTCGCAAGTTCTTGAATCTCTTTGTGTGGGACAAAGCACAGACACTTGTAGATAGGCAACTGTATGCTCAATGAGCTAACAGTTGCGATACGTCCGCTGGTGGCATGCTCTATTTATTTACTTAGCTCGCTTTCCATCGGCTTGCCGATTTAGGCCCGGTTTACTTACGAATATATCTGCCGCTCTGCCTGACAAAGTTAATAACGATCCCTGCGCAGTTTATTGATCGTGCCAATCGTGGTCATCGTGGAAGACCATGCAATACAATGTCATCATTGATCATTTTAAATATTTCAAATTATATAAAAACACCATAAACACCACTTATTATTAAATGATAAATACCGCCTAATAACTCCTTTTACTCTAATATAGTAGAAGTGGATAAAACTCATTTAGTTTAATGGGTGGACGCAATAATCAGTATCGTTTTTAGGGTTCCGTACCAAAAGGTAGGTACATAACCTAATTAAAATTTTCAAAAAACCCCCGACCGCGACATAGTGGACCGATTTTCATGAAACATGGCTAAGAACACTCCCGACTAACTCAGCTTTCAGACAAAAAAAAACTAAATCTAAATAGGTTCATCCGTTTGGGAGCTACGATGCCACAGACAGACACACACACAGACAGACAAACAAACAAACAAACAAACAGACAGACAGACAGACAGACAGACAGACAGACAGACAGACAGACGGACAGACAGACAGACACGTCAATCTTATAACACCCCCCGTCGTTTTTGCGTCGGGGGTTAAAAAGGAACCCTTATGGTACCGCTCCCTCAGTCTGTCTGTCTGTCTATCTCTCTGTCTGTCTGTCACATTCACATTACTAAATATCTCTAGAACTACTTATGCTATCGCTTTGAAATTTGGAATATTTATGAACATTGTGAACCTCTACAAATTGAAAGTATTATTTTTTAGTAGGAACATAAGTCATTTTTGCGAATAATCAATATTTTGAACAAAACGAAACAAAAATGAGTTTATATGTAATCATAGTATGTAATATTCAAACGCACTCAAATAATTTCAAGAGATTTGGTATCTCCTTGCAGCGGCAGTGAGTGAAATTCGTAGTTTGATTTTTTTTGACGTGATAACGTCTAATAACTCGTTACTACGGGCAGCATGCACAAAAAAGATGACGTCATTGTCCCGTTTCCCAAGAGAGCGAAAGCGCCATCTATTGGCGCGCGTAGGAACTAAGCGGCTGATCGATGCGCTCGGTATGGTTGTAGCGTGTGGCCTGAGTAAAGCACCACAGCTGCGACAGATGGCGCGCCCGTGTTTATTATTTTTGAGTGTTTGTAATTTAAAAACATGAAAGATTGCATTAAAATAAGCATCTTTTTAACCGCCTTCCAAATCTCAAAGGAGGTTATCAAGTCGTCTGTATGTTTTTTTTTTTTTTTTTTTTTTAATGTTTGTTCCTCGATATCTCCGTCGTTACTGGATCGATTTTGAAAATTTTTTTTTGATTGAATGTATATGCATACAGATTGGTCCCATTTTTCTCAGAACCCAGTTCTGATGATGGGATCCTGGAGAAATCGAGGGAACTCCTCAAATCTGAAAGGCATACATATGGTGATTTTTGTGTTTTTAAAGGAACAGCATGCATTTACATACGGAACAGTGACATTTGGTGCAGTGGAACTCCTGATGATGGTCAGCATGGAACTCCTCAAATCTGAACGGCACCACTTATAGTGACTTTGGTATTTTTATAAGAACAGCATGCACTTACGTCCAGAACAGTGATATTTGGTGCAGTGGAATTGCTGATGATGGTCAGAACGGAACTCCTCAAATCTGAACGGCACACTTATAGTGACTTTGGTATTTTTATAAGAACAGCATGCACTTACGTCCAGAACAGTGATATTTGGTGCAGTGGAATTGCTGATGATGGTCAGAACGGAACTCCTCAAATCTGAACGGCACACTTATAGTGACTTTGGTATTTTTATAAGAACAGCATGCACTTACGTCCAGAACAGTGACATTTGGTGCAGTGGAACTGCTGATGAAGAGTGAGCCGCCCCTGGTTAGAGTTCCGTTCTGATAATCATTCTCATCTGTAAGTACTTCAGAATCATCCAGATTTCAAAATTGGTTCAGAAATGACGGAGATATCGAATAACAAACATTAAAAAATATACAGACGAATTGATAACATAATCCAACATTTGAAAGTATTTATCACCAGAACCCCAAAGGAAGGCGGTTTTTTTTTCTTAAAAATTATATAGAATGAAGTTGTTTTAAAAACCTACTTATTTAGGAGTTAGAGCAGTACGAAGATGCGAATTTTCCTATAGTATTTACTAAGGCGCCAGAGACTTAATAAATTTGATTTGTGAATAACTATTATCACTGCTTCAGGTAGTTCCACAGGTGGTAAATCATCTTTATTACTAAATTCACATACTTTCATCAACTTTAAAGCAGTTAATTTGACTTTATTCAAGGTCAAATTACTTTACCCACTAGTGGATAAAATGCATTTTTACCCGCTGGTATTAAAGGACAAAACACGTGTTTCCGAGCTAGTGAGGGGAAATAGTTATTTGTTATACAAGGGGGCAAAGTTGTATTTTAACGCCGAGTGTGGAATTGAAAAACGAGCAAGTGGAAGGATTCTATAGTTGAACCACGAGCGAAGCGAGTGGTTCGAGAATAGAATCCTGAACTTGCGAGTTTTTTAACACACGAGAAGTAAAATACATTTGCACCCGAGTGTAACACAAAACTTTTCCCCTCACTATAGCGAGGAAACTACAACGCAAAAAATGCGTTTATCACTGCTTCCAGTAGTTCCACAGGTGGTAAATCATCTTTATTACTAGATTCACCTACTTTTAGCAATTTTAAAGCAGGTAATTTGACTTTATTCAAGGTCAAATTGCTTTACCCGCTAGTGGATAAAATGCGTTTTTACCGCTGGTATTAAAGGACAAAACACGTGTTTCCGAGCTAGTGAGGGAAAAAAAATATTTCTGCATAACCTGGTGTAGTCGAAATTTACCACGCACAATTTTTATCATAGGTAATAATAGGGTAATAGGTAATATTACTAACCTAACCTAACCGAAATTCTTAACAAAATGTTGTATTTGTTGAGGTCGCTGTTCTAACCCAACCGACTCTCTTGACAACATTTAGTGTGGGTGGATATTCTGATTTTAAGAAATATGCCAAATACAACTATGCGAATCAATTTTATTCATAAAAACAATCGGCGCAAACAGAATTGCGCCAACTTATTTTCGGACAAAGTAATATTCGTATTATTTTAGATTATGACAAATAAGTTTTATGCCAAATTAACATTCGTCGGAAATCGATTATGCGAAGTCTGTTATGCGAAATGTTATGCCAAATATATGCAATTTATTCATTTATATGTTTTCTGCTCCAAATCGCGAGGTATTTTTGGAGATAGGAGAGGAAAAAAAAGTGCCCTAGGATTTTTTTCTCATTCGGCGGTAATGGGATGGAATGGAAAGTTTGAAAATTTATGGACATTTTGTGATAATTTGTTTCTTCTATTATACAATCGATAAAGCGATACCTACTCAGTAGAAAGCTAATGAAAAAAATCGATGCTAAAACGTACAGCCCAGCAAAAAAGAGTAGAAAATAATAGGGGCGCCACCGTCTATGTAAACCGTTTGACATGTGGCAACTATTCTGATACTTTTGTCATAGATTTATATATTATTAAGCTAGATTGAGTTGTTAGGCTTCCCACAGACAGTCTTAAAAATTCATAATCTTTTTTTTTTTTTTTTTGCTTTGGCTTTTACTCCCTGCCAATTTGCACAGGGTGAATTTGCCAATGTCAGTGTTGGCTTGGTGTTATCGTAGCTTTGACTTTCACACGTGAGGAGAATGTTCGGTATTTATTCATAATCTTAAAAAATTTAAAAAAAAAACTTGTATGCAATCTGACAGTTCAAATCTGTCAGTGTCTTGTCAGTGTCAGTTTGAACTGTCAGATTGCATACAAGTTTTTTTTAAGATTATGAATTTTTAAGACTGTCTGTGGGAAGCCTTAGGCCAAAAAGTGTGTCCACATGAGAGGGTAAAGTTGGGGCTGGTGTCCCTCTCGCACTTATTGCCAGTGTCAAAATTATTTGAATGACGTCATCACTGTCATTATTTGGGGTTACCAGTCAATATTCAAAGTTACTACCAAATCTACTAATACCGAATTAAAGGTTTTTTTTACTTGCGCAAATCTTTGGTTTTATGGCTTCATAATAATGACTTACCAATTCGTTACAAGGTATTAATATCCTTGCTTCGATATAATACAAAAATAATTTAAGAAGTTTATAAACTTAGTTATCATACTGGTAAAAATACTACTACTATAGTAATCTCTTTAACACTGGTCACACGTGCGAGAGGGACACCAGCCCCAACTTTGACCCTCTCATGTGGACACACTTTTACTAGTCTGATAAGAACGCCTTTCTGCACTGGTGATAAAGTTCAATTTAGTATGGCAAAAAAAGTGTGAGCTCAGTCCCTATTGAAAGTCCATGACTTTTGTATGAGAACAGCTAAGTGTTGCCATGATAAAAAAAAAGTTCCATTTCTTTATTTCTATTCTTTTTTGCCGAGCAGTATTGATAGGTGATAATTTTGTAATTATATTTCCATTCCCTTCTGAAACCTCCTAGCTGACATTCAAAATGAAATAAAAAAAAAACCGGTCAAGTGCGAGTCGAACTCGCTCACCGAGGGTTCCGTATAAACTTTCCATAGTTGAATCATCAAAATGTTATTCATAGAACTCTACAGATTCGACTATATCCCTCAAGACTCAATTTCCTACATAACAAGTAATATTTTAATATACAATTTTATTGTTAGACAACGTCCAAATAAAATCAAGACTATTCGACTTCAATAGTTTACGACTTACGACATGTCGCAAGGACGCTCCTGAACCGACCTCATTATATCAGGAAAAACGCGATGTAGGAAATGAGCGTTCAACGTACAGCGACATCTATCGGCAAAACGAGTATTTTTTTTTACATTTTCCTTCAAAAAATCATTTTTTTCCACGACCAAAAAATTATAAAAAATAGTTTTGATATGTACAATTTGAGCTCTTTCTAACGATATCCCACTTGACTAGTACTTGAAATTTTCAGTTTGCCCCCCTTTCATTTTGGCCATTTTCTATCATTTATATTAATTAATAAAAAAAAATACTTTCAAGTTGTAGAGGTTCACAATGTTTATAACTATTCCAAATTTCATATCGATAGCATAAGTAGTTCTCGAGATATTTAACAATGTGACAGACGGACAGAGTCGCACCATAAGCACAGTATAATAAATAGTCCATAAGGGTTCCTGTTGTACCTTTTTGGTACGGAACCCTAAGTGCGTTTTCACATTATCCGATCCGATATCGGATGTCGGAAGGATTTCAATAGAAAAAATCCAAGATGGTGCCTGTAATGTATGGGATATCGGTCCGACATCCGATATCGGATCGGATAATGTGAAAACGCACTAAAAACGAAACAAAATTCAAACAAAACAAAACTAAAAAAAATTAAGATTAAAACGATAAAACCAATTTTACAAATGTAAGCTATAATAAATTGCGACATGTCAAGGCTGAGTTTAGACTAGCAAGTTATTGCTGCAAGTTTTGAGATGCAACTATAGGTAAGAGAGAGAGGCAAATATCTGCATCTCTTTCTTGCGTATACTTCTGTCTCAAAACTTGCAGCAATAACTTGCACGTCTAAACTCAGCTTAAACTCTATGTTGTACTGTTGTTTATAGTCTGTGGCAAATTTGACGCTGCAGCTGTCGTTTTGACAAGACAATGACAAGTGAATCAAGCTCAAGCGAAGTGATGCTATGTTGTATCGTAATATTAATTCTACAGTGTATTCATTTTAATGCTCAATTAAATTGTACATAAATGAACAATAAAACAGTGTTAATTTATTAGTCTCACCATACAACTTAAGTGTCTTCTATTTCTGTAAGTTCGCTTTACTGCTTTTTGTTAGGTAAGATAAAAAGAATTAAGACCTTTTAAACATTGATTATATTTACGTATTTTACTACAAAGCTGTGGTTTGAATAATGTAAATTAGTACAAATAGACAACCTAAGCCGTAGCAGAGAGAAAATACTGATGAAATAACTTGTAGTTTTAACAAATGTAAATATTGTTTGCTTATGATTTCTGTCTACTTATAGAAATCCATCAGCATCTTCATAACTGGATTGAAAATTCATTAAATATGGTGTTAGCCCCTGAGTTTGCATCCTTGACCTCCAAATTGGAAACCGCATACTTTGTACAGTATAATTATACTTAAGATTTCTAATAAACAAAACTTTCACTTCATCAGTTCACCATTAACTTCTTGACTTTAGTAATTTAGTTTTGAGACCAATTTTTTAAATCATGAGTTGTGAAGAAACGCAATGTTTCTCATTTCAGGTTTACCAGCATGGGAGGGTGTCGGTGCACCTACAAGAATTGTACCGTCAGGTCAGACGGAAAGACTCATTTGTTTCACTACCCTGTGTTTGACAAGGTCCGTTGCCATGAGTGGCTGACGAGAGCTGGCCGATATGACTTTCTTAACCTAAAGGTCTCGCAACTTAAGAATCGCTGTATATGTCAATTTCATTTTGCAGATGATCATTTCATGAATGAAAAAGTGAGTAACTATTGTGTTATTGTTGCCTTGTTCTTTGGTGTGTTTAAACGTCCCATATAAAATCCCCATAGAGTAATTAAGCAGAAGCACACCATAATTTCTAGATCCTATGGAATTGCTTAATGCAATAATTATGGCATATAGGGAAGCTAATCACCTTTCAGTAAAAAAATAAAAGAAATGCTAATATACAGGAACTTTCGAGACAAAAAATCAAAATCGAAAATGACTAATTTGGTTCTAATACTGATATGAATGATGTTAGGACTGTGCTGATTATTCCATACAATAGTATATTGCTAGTTCTATAAGTTCTCTTAAAAGTGTTTTTTGATAATCAATACCGTTCTCAGGATATTTTGAGTTTTAGTCAATTTTCGGGTACATTTGCCCTAAATTTAAAAAAATAATATCTCGTAAACTAGTCATATTTGACATTCGGGAGTTTTAGTCGTAGCATTGTTTTGGTCTAGGCTACCGGTTTTTTACTATAAACAGACCATGGTCAAAAATGAGGTCTGGTCCCACACTGTGCATCTGTTTTAACCTTTCAGTGTGCGTCCTCGTTTTATGCAGTCAATCCTCCATGACTTATTTTGTGTATTTTATTATTATAAAAATCCGACGCGACGCCATGCTCTATACAAACTGCAACGTGTTAACACGTGGCGTCGTTTCGCGTTTTATTAGTCTGCCGATGCCGGTGCATTAATACAAATAATATATGTATGGATATACCATAAAAGAAAATTATCTATTCTCATTAAAACTTCTTTTCTTTTCAGAAAGATAAATTAAAGTTAAAAGCAATACCTACCTTGGATGGTCCCTATTGCGATTCTAACAAATTTAAAGAAGCTACAATGCCACAGAACATGTTGGGTGTATATCCACTAGCATGTGAAGTAGTTGAAAACGATGACTTATTATCCGATAGAAAGTCAAACTATAATTTACTTTATGCAGATTATTTGACGAATGATCCCATGGACTATAAGATGATAGATGTGGATAGTAAGGACTTGATAAATATAGAGAATGTGACCCCTCAAACTAATAATAATATTACAGAAGTGTTTACATACAGAACTCGATATGCAGACAGATCTAAAATTAATCAAATAGATGTACCAGATAAAAATATGACTAAGGATACTATAGTTGTCGAAATCCCACCACTCCCAGTTGTTACCAAAGAAGAATTTCGACTGGAAGATGAAGTTCCACCCTTACTTAAAATTGACAACAAAAAGAGTAAAGTAAGAATAATATCAGAAAAAAAAGATAACAGAACCAGAAAAGAAGATTATTGTGCCTGTTTCAACTGCATCATTTGAGGTAGTTAAGCCTTCAATGGTTTTAAGTATTAATAGGAATAAATCGAAAGAAAATAACACTACAGTGCCTCAGCCTAAACAGGCACAAGAAACTCAGAAAATTTTGAAGAATATAGAGAAAGATGTAAATGTAGTTGATGATATTATAATGTCATTCAACAATGGCAAAGAAGAAACAATTGTGCAGAAAAATATGCCTGCCTCTTGCAAACATGTCGAAAGTAATGTTGCAGAAATACTTAACACTAGTGATCCAAGTAAATTTGAAATTATAATTGACTCGAATGAACCAAAACCTTTAGATAAAGCAAAGTCTCCTCAAAAGAGAGAAAATAATACAGTTCATAGTATCAAAAATAAAATGTCCCCAGAAAGAGTAGCTGCAATTAACGAGAAACGAAAATTTAACATGAAACTGAAAGATATAATTGCACAAGAACTAAGCCGATTAGAAGAACAAGGATCTGCTGATAAAGATATTCTGGTCCCAAAGAAAACAAGAAATAACTATGATATTAACTCAGAAAAAGTAAGGACTTCTTTATCAAAAGACCCAAGTCTTCCAAATGAACATGCTTATATTGTACACTATTTAGAGGCAAGAATGGAAAAAATGGAAAACTTGTTGTTAAACAAAATTGATCAAAACACTAAAAAATAATGGATTTGAAAAGAACCCTCGAAACTAAAGAGGAAGATCAACCACCCCCTACAAAATCATCTAAGAAAAGTGATTTAAGTGAGGAAGCACATAAGAAACAGCTCTACAAGGAAATCTCAAAATATTTAACACCTGATTGTAACAGTTTGCTTTACGAAGAACTTTTTATTAATAAATATGTTCCAAACATCGCTAAGGCCGCGCCTGCATCTGCTAAAAGGAAAAGAGATAGATGATAAATAACAATTAATCAATATTTGTATATAATGTAAGTGCTTTTGAATAATTATAATTTTCCTAATACATTTATTTTTAATATTTTACATTTTATTATAGTCTTTGCTTTAATTTACTTTAACAATAGATTTCCCCGTATTATCTCCTTTGAATAAACCTATGAATGCATCTACTGTGGATTCGAATCCGTCATAGATATGGTTCTTGTATTTCAGTTTTCCTTCTTTCACCCATTGCAAATTTTGTCGTATGCCTTCTGCAGTACGCTCAGCAAATCTGTTGACTTGGAAACCTTCGATTTTCAATTGTTTTCCAACTATGTAGGGTTGAAGAAAAGTACCTGGAAAAATTGAATTCGTTATCACTTTAGGCCTTGGAAGTTTAGGCGATCAGAGATATTAAAAATTAGAAGTGCCTAGTACAGTCAGCAGCAGAAGTTCCGTAACGGGCAAGGTGTTCACAATGATCCTAACATGCTCTTATTGTCTTAAAAATAAGATCGTGTCAAGTTCATTTTGGACACCTTGCCCGTTACGGAACTTCTGCTGCTGACTGTACCTATACAGAACCTATAGAGAATGATTGTCAACGTAAAACGTGTAGGTAGTCACCAAAGAGCATTGAATCTCTGAAATTTAGTCACAGTGTATAGACTGCCATCTATCGACAATGTTAATATTGTCAAAATATGAATGTTAGCCTTTAACCTAGCACCAACCAAAGGTGTGGCGCCATCTGAAGGAGCATAATGTTTTTCTTTATGTTTTTGACGTAGGTTTTTCTTAGCATTTAGGTATTTGTCTTACACGGAGTCTTAAAGGTCTTGTCATTATTATTACCTTTACGCTTCATAGGATCAGTCTCATTATAGATCGAGATAGCCCCGCACACGGCGACCCTGCCGAACTCGTTCATATGCGCCACTACAGTGCTGCTAAGCTCCCCACCTACGTTGTCAAAGTAACAGTCCACGCCGTTGGGAGCGTTCTTTTTGAGGTAGTCTGCGATGTTTTCGGTTTTGTAGTTGGCCGCGTAATCGAAACCTAGCTCGTTGACTAGCCAGGCGCATTTGTTGTCCGACCCGGCTATACCGATTACTTTGCAACCTGGAATTTTTTTTTCAATGTAACAATTTAAAAAAAAAAATTGCGCTAAGAAAGATTGATTGGTGTAAGCCACAGAACTGTAAGTCTAGAAAAAGAGTAGAAATTAAAAAGTGGCAACATCGTAGTGTCGTCCCTTTTCAATCATTATCTGTGTGTAAGAAAACGGGATAACACTCGATGTTGCCACTATAATAGGCTACTTGCCTCCTAGTCAAATCAGCTTCTTTTTAAGAACTGTCAAAACGAATTTGAACGACTTGCTAATTTATGGACTTTATATGAAATCGAAGTGAGTGACGTCACGGTCAACTCAGTTAGGTACTTTATATATTATATTGACTTATCAAATAGAAATTGGATTTAAATATAACTTCTGTCCATGTTTTTCCTATAATTATCTGATGCTTTATTTCGTGCATGGTATACAATATTTTATTTTGACTATAGTCAAGTTCCCTATACTATTTAACTTCTACTTTTTACTCATTACAGTAATAAAATTATGGTGCATGTCTGGTAAATACGGCACGTGAAACATCATTTTAAACTGTCCTGCCGACGTATCATGCTTCCAATTTTATCACTTCCACATGGATAAGACATCTGTCACGCTTTGGCAAGTATGTCAGTGTGAGAGTGACAGATGTCTTATCCACGTGGATAAGTGATAAAATTGGCAGCGTGATACGCCGGCTGCCGACGTATCATGCTTCCAATTTTATCACTTATCCACGTGGATAAAGCATCCGTCACGCTTTGGCAAGTATGTCAGTGTGAGAGTGACAGTTGTCTTATCCATGCACGTGACGGATACTTTATCCACATAGATAAGTGATAAAATTGGAAGTATAATACGACGACGGGCCGAAGGAAAAGCGTGAAAATTTAAACAAGTATTGAGGTGTTATGAAGGTAAGTAGTTACCTAAAATTTTAGCAATTTGTCCAACGTGCGAGCCGACGGCGCCCGCCGCTCCAGACACTACTACAGTTTCTCCAGCTACTGGTTTGCAGATTTCCGTGAAGCCGAAATAGGCAGTATTGCTGAAAAAAAAAACTTCAAATGTATTTGGATATTCAAAACTATAGGTAACATGAAACTTTCACACGATGGCTACACATATTTAAACACATAGATATTAAATAATTATGTATTGTAAGGTAACAATTCGAATTGGTTTATAATAAAATCTTATTATTAATTCAGTACGTAATAGAAATAGATCTATTTCTCTATCTTCTTTCTGTATGTTAACGGCATAAAAATTAAAAGAAAGTTAGGTGATGACCTACTGCAATAGGAAGCAAGCGAGCAGACAGGTCGCTTGATGGTAAGCGACACCCGAAACACCAGAAGGGTTGGAGGTGCGTTGCCGGCCTTTAAGATACATAAGAGCATATGCCCGCTCTTTTCTTGAAGGTTGTAAGGAAGTTGGTTGATGGGACAGAGTTCCATTTGGCTTTATGTAGTTATACACATTATGTAGTAGGTACTAACCCAACTCTCCCACACATACTCAGCCCCAACTCCACGGGCAGTCCTCCGAAATCCGGCAATTTATACATGTATGGCTTCTGCCCGCACAGCTTCTCGTTGTCAGGGTGAACGATCGTGTGCGTGCGCCACCCGAAGTGGCCCATAACCAGCGCGCCTACTGGGAAATCTGGATTTTTGCTTTCAGTTATTCTGAAATCGGTTAAAGATTTTACTCATCAGTGTCAGACAGGACATTGTTTTTTGTAGCCTTTTTCCTGTGACATTATGTGTAAGAGGTGAGAGAAACCATAAGAAAGAAATTGCCCGTAATTTTATACGAAAAACCTTATGCTTTTGTTGTACCTACCTTTTGATTGAAAACGCCACACGCGATATATGTGTAGGTACTTTACATATAATAGGTTGCTAAGTTACAAAATTACCTTGCAAGTTGTCCTCCGATCATATCGCAAGGGAATGTGTTTCCAAGTTTTACCCTCTGATACGGATCTACACTTATGTATAGTGCCTCTGCTAAAAATTCTGCAAATCATTGGATAATTAAATAAAGGTATACTAGTTGTAAGTAAATTCGTTAAAGTTAATATAAAATGAACTATTAAATTTTTTGGCTTAAACTATCTTAAACTTAATGAATACCTACTACTTTTAAATGCCTTATTAAAAGTTACAAAACATAACCTATCATGGTGCATGGCTAAACTAAAAAAGTAGGTACCCAGTAGGAAAGTTATCTACAGATGTGTTTTCTTATTCTTATCTTACCATTTTTCTCTAGTGGTCTTATTTCTTCTTCAACAGTTATAAAGTTTTCCAGCTTCGGCTCCCCTACAAACGGAGTTATTACCACATATTTTTTGGCTAAAACCATTGTTGTAAAATAATAACTTTATAACTTGTTTAACTAAAAGGCACAACTATCACAGTAACAATATGCAGTAATCTTTAATAGTGTATTTATTTTTATCACAACCAGTTGTTAAGTTTAAGTACCTATCACTACAAGGTAGGTGTACTGTAGATAAGAATGATAAATGATAGTGAACAACGCGCAGAATCTTCACGCTATTTATTAATGTTTAATTTTGTTGTTACAAGATGGCGCTACTAGCTTCAGTGTAATGGCGACATCTAGCGAGAGATAAGAAGTTCCGTCTGTCTTCCGCGGTGGGGCAGCTATTGGTTGGTGTGCGTGCTACGCTCAGCGACGCAGCTGCCTTGCAGCACGGAAATGAGGTCGGCAGCGCGGTGCGAGTCAGTGAGTATCGGTAGCTACTGGTTGGTGTGCATGTGGTAGTACAGCTGACGGCGGTCCATGAGTTCCTGGTGCGTGCCCTGCTCAGCGACACGACCGTTCTGTAGTACGCAGATAAGGTCGGCGGAGCGTACGGTGCTCAGGCGATGCGCAATCATGACGCATGTGCGTCCCGCCGCGGCAGACTCTAGCGCTTCTTGGACTACCTGGAAACATAATTACGCGGTTACATTACCTACACAATTGCTTACTGGACAACTTACTATCTTCATCATAGGGTGATATAAGTCTAATTGGTTCCTTTCCGCTCTACTTGTCAAAGATTGTCTTATCTTAGTAGTATCCGTACAGTACCCATACTAAATAGTCTAACTACTAACTATGCGAAGCAATACCCGATTACCCGGGCGATCATCAGCCGTTGCTTCTGGCTGATCTTGCCAATGTTGGTACAGCTATATTCTTTTACATTCTTCTGCCTCGTACCTTTTCGCTCTCGGTGTCTAGTGCGCTGGTAGCCTCGTCTAGCAGCAGAATTTTGGGTTTGCGAAGCAGCGCGCGCGCGATTGCCACCCGCTGTTTCTGACCCCCGGACAGTTGGGTGCCTTTCTTGCCGATGTTTGTGTCGTAGCCCTATGAATTTGTTTTCAACTTAGGTACAAACGTTTTAGGAATGGCGTGGTTTATATTTTGAATTATATATGTAGTTTCTGGGGCATTTTTACAGCTAATACTTCACTTCATCAGGATTATCTACACTCGTTTAAACATACACAGGAACTACGGCTGTGCCAGTGGGAAATATACAATGTGTCCCGGGAGAAGTGACCGGAAAGAAAGGGTCGGTAGTATACGCCAAATTATCGATAAAAAACGTTAATTTAGGGGCTTATCGATATTAGTTATTTTTTTATTGCCATTTCTTTTTTAGGGCTCTGTACCACGGGACACATTGCATATAGGAGACGAAATAAAATAAGGCGGTCTATTGCGAAAAACGAAAGTAGAAATTTGTTATCTGCCGCTCTATTGCAATATATATAATATTATATCTTATATGTTTAAGCAACATACTGATAATAAAATTTAGATTTTTGTTCTATCAGTTTCATGCGGTAGAGTATTACAACTTACCAGTGGTAAAGTGACCACAAAACTGTGCACATTGGCCTGTTTCGCAACTTCAATGATTTCGTCGCGCGTTACCACCCGGTCGTTCTGTCCGAAAGCGATGTTCTGTGCGATTGTCAAGTCGAACAGCACTGGCTCCTGGGCCACCAGCCCGAAGCTCGCGCGCAAGTCCTTCATCAGTAATCGGGGCAGTGGCACGCCATCTAATGACTGAATTAGGAAACTTTTTTAGGTTAGATATCATATTTGTGCCTGAACAAAAGGACTCTTTCAACATTAGTAACACATGGATTATTTTTATTCACGTGTACCCACTACCCAATACGTGTACGTGGACCTATTTTGAATATATTCAAAGGAAAATCAAGCTATCGAGTCTGTCCACCATAAAGTTGTATCTCAACTGCAAAGCTTTAAATTATATCTGCTTAAGACTTTAAAATAATCTGTCTCTCTAGGTATGATTTGGCAAGCCTGTTGGTTTATAGGACGAAAAACTTACCACGGTACCCGCACAAGGGTCGTAGTATCTTAACAACAGCTGTATTATCGTGCTCTTGCCACAACCGCTTCGACCGACTAAAGCTATCGTTTTCCCATTTGGTACCTGAAAAATTTTAATAAATGACGTTGGTTCGTATATAAATATTACTCGACTTGTACAGTAGGGAATAAAATCAAGCGATTACAGAGAAGCACACAAGCTAAACAAATCTTTACCTCAAGGTTGAGCTGCTGCAGAACCGTAATGCCAGGTCTGTTCGGATAATGGAACTCAATGTCTTTAAAATGTATCTCACCCGAAGATACCTTCTGGAAATAGATAAGCAGAGTTAAGAAGTCGTTATAATTGGGAATTTGAATGAAATTACAATCATATACATTTTAATTAGTTAAAGATTTTTCCACATATCTAATCATCTTTAGGTACCACATTCGGTACATAGTTGTTGCAAAAATGACAGTGAAGAAAACTTACAAAGCCAGTGACAGGATCCTTAGGATCCACGACAGTGGGCCTCGTGTTCAGCAGATCCAACACACGAGCCGCCGCCGACATTCCCTTCTGGAAGTCGGGCATGTACGACAACACTTCGTTCGCTGTGCCTGCAGCCATTTGAATACATTGCGTTGTGCTGAAATCGTGAAGTTGCGGTAACTTTTTGGTAACGAATTTGTCAGGACTATGGTTACCATAACTACTGCAACTTAATGTACCTTTATGTTTGGGTGGCAGCTATCTTTTAAGAGTTCCATAAGCAAGGAACATATAATACAAACCGGCGACACGACACTGCAAAATCCTTAATACTCACATCAAAATTTTCTCATAAGGCAATCGCTCGTATGCGACCCGGTATCCGCCGTAAACGAGGGCTGCAGAGTTCATCCAGTTGAACATGGCTCGGGACAGGCCGGTGACTAGGCCAAAGAGATGAGCTCCGCGTTTGGCGAACGGCAGCGTCAGGGCCAGCTGAGCTACGTAGTCCCGTACAAAGCAGATTCGCGTCCCAGGGACGCTACCGTGCGGATGTTGGACAACGCGTCTACTGCTATCTGCGAAGACGTTAGATGGGTATAAGCATGTTGAGTTAGAGTTACACGGGTCTTTAGCTCCATTATAGGGATAGGTATCATGTATGGTATGCTATCATGGCGTTAAGGGAAAAGGGTAGAGTTAGAGAGTTTAAAATCTAGAGGTATGTAGTAGTAGAGATATGTAGATACCTGAGTGCTCTTCTCAACAGCCTTAGCATTCATTGAAGCCACAATGGTAGCGATGCCATTTTGGTAGTAAAAGACGGGCAACACGAGAGGAACAAATGCCAGTGCCACCAAAGCTACCCGCCATTCGGATGTCATGGCCAGGCCCAGGGATAGGACAACGGTGCCAATGCATTGAACTAATGTGCTGATTCGATGACCTGTTGCCTGAAAAGGTGTTAACATTTATTCAATTTGTTTCGCCCACAATATCTGGTGGCTTAGGGCTTTTAGACAGTTCAAGAAGGAACGTAAAAAGTAGTTCAGGAGTCACCTTACCAAGAAGCCAACTTAGGCCACCACGTTGGTATCTTCCATCGCCCATGATCTTGTAGTCCTTAGACATTCTGTTAGTGGGGTATCCATCTGTTGAGGGTCTATATTTTCAAGAGAAAACGTACATAAACGATGGGGTTGATGTTTAGATAGTCCCTGAGAGAACTCTGCACCCGCTGGGTCTATTCAACTACAACTTAAGCAAGGGTACGTACTCCCTGCACGTGTGCCGCCTCAGCAGACAGCCGTGCGCATAGCGCGCCCGTAGAATTAGCTCGCTCGTCGAAGAACGCGATGTCCTGGTGTAGCATATGCGTAAACATTTTTGATCGCAGGCGCTCTGTGAGGTGCGCGCCCGCCAGCCCAAAACACACCGCCTGGTCAACATACATCACCATAAAACTCTATAAGGTAACGGCGGCTATCAACGCGGGTATCGAAATCGACGTCCATTACCGCCGCATTTGCAAATACGCATTTTATAGGCAAACCGACCAATTTCTTAAAAAAGTTACTCACACAAAGGAAGCCTGTTTAGTTGACTAACGCACATATAGGCGATAGAGAGTGTGAATGAAAGAAGACGCTCGCTATTTGACAGTTTTTGCCACGGGGCCGCGAGAAGAGGTTATGTCATACTGACGTGTGACGCTAAATCTAAGTGAACTCCAATCTCATTTAGTAGTTTACGTAATAATTATGGCAAACAGGTGAAAGTTATGCATTTCAAATTATTGTTTATAGTTTTCTACGTGACTTCTGAGTACTTTTTACGTATTGTTTAGCCTGGAAATGTGTTTAAAGTGGAAATTAAAAGACAGCGGTGAAAGGCGCCATTTCGTGAGTAGATTCTATTACTGTGGTATACCACGGTAATAGTTAAAGTAGTGATATTAGTTCTTTTTGCTTTATTTTAAGTATATGTGATCAGTTATATAATGTCTTACAGTTGTTTCAATTTTGATCTATTCACGCTATCAAAGAACTATTTACGCGGTATGAAAATTATTCAACAAAACCTTAATTTTTAGCAAAAACTTCATGACTGATTTCGTAGTTTCTATGAAAACCGTTAATTTGTCAATTTTTTTAAACATTGACATAAAGTCTGATGCTTACTTACCAGTTATGTAAACTTGGTTTTAATATAAGGTTGCAATATTTTATTTTGATTTGTAATGAAAATACATCTGTATGACTTTGTTTTTATGGGTCGGAATTAGATTTTATAATACTACAATTTATGCCTATTACCGATGGTACGATCAGATAACCCTCGGTAATAGAATATATAAGAATCTATTACCGATCCATGCAATATTTGTTTGGGTCGGTAATGGGTTCCTATAGAAGTATCTATTACCGAGCGACATATTAGTCTTGTATCAAAATATGACATTTAGTGTACCGTAAGTACAGATTTCTTAGGTGAAACTGAGTCTTCTGTGGGTATTCATAAAGGAGGATAGTATAGGTATATGTATTTGTCATAATTTGTATATTCAACCGTCGGTATTAAGCTCCGAATTTTGAGATGGGTTTCTATTTACCGATGGCAGAAAAACACTGTCATTCGCCTCGGTAATGAAATCTCAATTCGCGGTAATAGAACTGCAACCTGTTCATTACCACGGTAATAGAAAATTTAGGTATGTTGGCTTCAAAAATCATTTTATGACATATAATAAACTAAAATGATCCTAAAACTCTTCAAAACTAATAGTTCAATAAATACTCTTCCATAAAAAATATTTGTGGTCGCTAATGAGCTTTGATACCCTTAATTTTTTGGTATCTTTTGAAATCTGCCTTAAGTACCACGTTAATAGGCGCCATTACCTTATCAGGAATTCTGGATCTGTTCGTGAAGTATATATATCAGCATTAAGCATATTATAACTAACGCTACTGTCGCGTATTAATTACAATACTTACTTGTAAAAAGTACGAAGATCCAATGGCGAGGCCTATGCCAACACATGCCAATGATATGTGAGATACGTTTTTTAACATGAGACCTGGATCTGGATTGGATAATGACTGTAACCATAAAAGTAAAATACAGCCTCAGTTCGACAACTGAATATAATTGTGATTGCATTGAAGGTATAATATTTACCCCGAATAACTGGCCAAAAGCCAGAACAGCTAGAGGTAATGTGAATCCCACAATAAAACCACAGATGCATCCGACTAATATCCACTTCCATTCCGGTGCGTTAAGCGCTAGGGCATTTCTATAACTTACTCGTTTTACTTCCTTCTCTTCTTCTTGAGATAACTGAAAAACATTAAAATCAATGAAGTGCAGTATGCTGTTATTTCAAGGATAGGTACGAGTATAATGTAAAATGAAACACGACTTAGGTGGAATCAATAGCAATTTATTCGCTTACCATCCATGGATACAAACTTCTTTCCAACTAACTCTACTTTACCGCTGCCATAGATTAAATAAGTATAATAGTTAACAAAGGTAAAAGGTAATAAAAAATGTATAAACCATTGTTGAATTTCATCACAAGTCGCCGGCAGAACCTGACCAGAATAGAAGATTTATAGTCTGGAAAAACCAAGTTTCTTTCTAATCTCTGTTTATGTATGAAATTCCCTGGCTAAATTATAAATACGTTTATAAAAATACGTACGTACAGCTGGTGTACCATCCGGAATATCATGTTCACTTATAGATATGTCCTTGTGCACAGATCCAGCATCTGGAATTAAAAAAAATGCAACACAGTCGAAGCATGCAACTGCCATTAATATCGGTGGCGATGACATTGGTAAGTGTTGTCGTAAAATGTTTTCAATTTTACCAATAAAATCTGGCTCCTGAAGCTTCACCATTTCGTAATAGATCCCTTTCTTGGCGACCAATTCCGTGTGGCTTCCTTCTTCAGCAATGACTCCGTCTTTTATCACACAGATTAAATTCGCGTTCCTGATCGTCGATAACCGGTGAGCTACGATTACGGTTGTTCGTCCTTTTGAAGCCTGAGAATACGAGAGTTTATAGAACTTATTATTCCATGGAGATGGAATTTAAAGGAGACAAAGGTAATCTACGGATTAATTCGATCTTTTAAAATGTGACCCGCGATGCTGCAAGACCTCGAACCCCGCAGGTCACAGACAGGATCTAAAAGTACTCACCTTTTCCAAAGCCAGTTGAACCTCCAATTCTGAAGCCATGTCAAGCGCGCTGGTGGCTTCATCCAGAAGCAAGATGCTAGGGTTGCGCACTAGAGCACGGGCGATGGCTATGCGCTGCTTCTGGCCTCCTGACATGGAGACACCTCGCTCTCCGACGAGCGTGTCGTAACCCTATTGGTACGTTAAATTACGGTTAAACATCTCAGTAGGTGCAAGTTTAGTTTAGTTTCTGCCGCTGGTAGCAGAGAGCAAAGATGATAAGCTGACTGGGGCGTCGTTGTAGAATGTTTGCGATCCAATGGGTGGAATAGAAAGAGCCGGGAGCTCACAATGGAAAGGGCGGGAATGGGCGGTGAGAATACAATAAGTTTACAAGGTGTATAAACCCAACTACGTTAGAGAAAAGTTCCGCGTTGTCCTGCTCGGCAGTATGTCAGGCTTCTTTGAGTCGGATGTTCTAGTTCTTGCCCAAACACTACACTCAAGTCTCTCAAGGCGCTAAGTTTGTGGTGTAATAAACCTAGGTAAAACTTTAAAAGCTGACATTGAAAGTTACCATAGGTAATTTGATTATGAAATGATGCGCGTTCGCCTGCTCAGCGGCCGCTCGTATGTCGGCGTTGGAGGCGTCCTCCCGGCCGTAGCGGATATTCTCGCGGACAGTCGTGTTGAACAGCACAGGCTCCTGCCCCACCAGACCGATTTGTGCGCGCAACCACCGCACTGATAGATTGCGAACGTCGTGCCCGTCCATGCGCACCTGGAACGAGATGTGTTTTCATAGGAGGCGATTACAAGCTGTCTCAATTTACTAACTGACAAAAGAAATGACGCAATACGTTGTAGATGTAGGTAGTCGAGAAATATTATAGTGCAGAGAGCCCGGCTGGAAGCACGCGGATTGTTGATCACGTGTTGTGTTTATATTCAGCCCAGTGCCCTGAAGCCGCAGTACGTTAAAGAAACAGGTACTTTGTGCGGAAAGAGAAGAAATGTGGAATGTTGGTTCTCATTAACCAATGCATTCTATGACTCTTTCCGCATATACGTACCTACTCAAGAGAACGTGATGTAGTCATGCTAGTAATAAATAAATAACATAGATTAGAGGATTAGAAGAAGAAGGAACGTTGGATGAGGCCTTCACGTGCTGTACACTTCACGTGGCTTTATTGTAGTCATGAAATTTTCTTAAAACCAATGATACCTATTACTGATATTAGGATACTTACGCTGCCTGCATCGACATCATAGAATCTGGTTAAAAGTTGTATGATGGAGGATTTTCCACAACCAGAGTGCCCCACGAGCGCCACTGACTGCCCTCGCTTTATACTTAAGTTGATGTTTTTAAGGACCTGTTACAAAACAATAGTAGATTAGTATCTATAAGAGGAACGGACTAAAAATCCTGGTTTAAACTTTCACAATTATTTGCACATTGCAAAATTTACAACTTTAAAATCAGGAATTAATTGCGTATAATTACGTTTTTAAACTGACCTTACTTATTTAATCGTATGGCATGAAAATAGGCAAATAACAAGTTTTATACAATAAAACCAGTCAAAAAGAATACAAATATAAAAGCTATAGGTCAACATTTAGACAATTGAGCCACTCTGCAGCGTCTGGTGTGAGTTTATTATTATTATTATTATTTATAGGTAGTTGCAGTAGGTCTTCTCTAGCCCCGGTGTATGAGTGCAGAGGGCAGCGGTCAATGATGTGGTCCATGATTTGGATCGCGCCGCATTCGCACAAGGCTGAATCCTTCCATTCCCACTTGTGCAAGGTATAATTGCAACGACTATGGCCCGTTCTGAGTCTGTTAAGACGGCCCCATAGTTTTCGGGGAAGGTCAAACCCTGGGAGCTGGAGTGTGGGGTCCACGATTCCTGAACATGAGTCCGCAGCGGTCCATTCTTCTTTCCTTACTGACCTCCAACGTTATTTCGAAACGTTGGAGGTTAATTTACGTAGTTACAACAATGCAGAATTACGCGATGACTCGATTTTTCCCGAAAGTTTTATAAATATGACAACATTTTTTCCAAGTATCTATAACCGATGATAGAATATCGTCACAATACTTAAACATAACAATATTTTATGTGTATCATTCATAATGACTAAAAGATACCGACATTATTGTGCACCTATTAGTAAGTGGAGGCCCGTGCTTGCAGCTATATACCTATATAGGTAGCGGCAACGATAAACAGCATCTAGAACCTGACCTGACTAGCGTAGTAGATAAATACACAAACTAACCATTACATCCGGTCTTGTAGGATAATTGAACATAACATTTTTGAGGTCTATATTGCCTTGAAAACTCAAAGGTTTCAGTCCCGTCTCCTTATAAGGATTTATACTGGGCGTGTTGTCTATGAGGCGGAAGATTTGGGCGGCCGCGCCTGAAAGGCAGACCCGAAGGTGTTAGCCACGGAACCCGCCATCCCACAATATTGTAAACCATGTACAACGCCAAAAAATACCTGAAAATAAAACACGTATGAAAATACCTATCACCATTCCAAATAGTTTTTGTTCTGGAATGAATCATAGTTAGCCTTATAGTCTACTAGCTTATGCCCGCGGCTTCGCACGCGTTAGAAAGAGACAAAAAGTAGCCTATGTCACTCTCCAATCTCTCCATCCCTTCAACTATCTCCACTTAAAAAATTACGTCAATTCGTCGCCCCATTTGGCCGTGAAAGACTGACAAAGAAACAGACACACACACTTTCCCATTTATAATATTAGTATGGATTTTCACAATGGCAAACCTATCAGGCGCTTTTATAATGTAAGTACTAATTTGTCATTCAACAAAAAAGTCCCATTATTTTATATTATTTAGACCCTGTTTGATCAATTCTAAGATATCATTGTAGGGGGTAATCCCGATCTTCAAAGGTGATGTTTTTAGTTGAAAATCCTAACCGGCTGCGCCATATAAGAATATTCTAATGCTATGCTGGAATCATATCAGATACCCTCTTGTGGCGGGCTAATAATTTCACCACCCCTTTTCCTCCCGGGGGTGTCGTAGTCGACACTCCCAGAAGTCGACTCTGGGATTTGGGTCTAAATGTGATTTTATGGGCTAACAACCAGTCACTGCGATATCACAATTTTAATTTCTTTCAACCAGTTAATTTGCTAAGAGTGTTACTGAAACTTAAGCAGATAATTGTGCTCTGCCTAACCTTATGGGAATACAGGCATGAATACTTACAGAGAACATGACATGGGCATCATACGACTGAGGCTCGTTGATCATGAGATAAGCGCCAAAGTAAAAGGACAAGCCGTAGGAGCAAAACGTTCTAAAGTCAGTAAGCTCATCGCTAGTCCCGACAAAATATCTGAAAAGTAATTCAAAATTCTGTGGCCCTAGTGAAAAAAGGGTATAACTCAAATTGATTTCGGTGATTTGAAAAGGTCACAAGTCCGAGATGGGACTTGTGCCCTTTTTCACCGAGTCAATTTGAGTTATACCCTTTTTCACTAGGGCCACAGAATTGTACCTTATGATATCTTCAGTGCCCAACAAGTCGAAATACTATTTTTGGCTTGGACGACGATGTAAGGAAATCTCGTTTTGTCTTGTTTCCTCATATTATAATTTTTACAAAATAATTTAAAAAAAACCGCCGCTTTTGGGGTTCTGGTGAAAGGTATTATTTTACCTAATAATTTTTAAGAAAAAAAACCGCCTTCCTTTGGGGTTCTGGTGATAAATACTTTCAAATGTTGGATTATGTTATCAATTCGTCTGTATATTTTTTAAAGTTTGTTATTCGATATCTCCGTCATTTCTGAACCAATTTTGAAATTTGGATGATTCTGAAGTACTTAAAGATGATAATGATTATCAAAACGGAACTCTAACCAGGGGCGGCTCACTCTTCATTAGCAGTTCCACTGCACCAAATGTCACTGTTCTGGACGTAAGTGCATGCTGTTCTTATAAAAATACCAAAGTCACTATAAGTGTGCCGTTCAGATTTGAGGAGTTCCATTCTGACCATCATCAGGAGTTCCACTGCACCAAATGTCACTGTTCCGTACGTAAATGCATGCTGTTCCTTTAAAAAACACAAAAATCACCATATGTAATAATATGTATGCCTTTCAGATTTGAGGAGTTCCCTCAATTTCTCCAGGATACCATCATCAGAACTGGGTTCTGAGAAAAATGGGACCAATCTGTATGCATATACATTCAATCAAAAAAAAATTTTTTCAAAATCGGTCCAGTAACGACGGAGATATCGAGGAACAAACATTAAAAAAAAATAAAATAAAAAATACAGACGAATTGAGAACCCCTTCCTTTGAGATTTGGAAGGCGGTTAAAAAGAGGCACTCACAGTAATATTATGTAAACTGTAAACTTGCGAATTGAATAAATAATTGTTCATTCTTCATTCTTTTTACATGTGTAGGTATTTACAAAAAAAATCTAAAATCGGTCCAGTAACGACGGAAATATCGTGGAACAAACATAAAAAAAAAAACAAAAAAATACAGACGTATTGAGAATCCCCTTCCTTGAGATTTGGGGCGGCGGTTAAAAAATAAGTTTTTAAGTAACCTTTCTTTATACGAATTTGTCGTGCTTTAGCAAGAGGCTCCTTATATCTCTCGATTTCCTTTTCCTGCCCATTGTACGCATACACGGTACGGACTGAACTGATCACTTCTTCGGCAATGGCGCTTGCTCGACCGCTCTCAACTGTTTCTTTCTTGACCAATCGGTTTGCTATCTAAAATGTATACAGTGTGTTGGCATTTCTACGTCAAGATCATTCATAAATTAAACAAAATAAATAAACATACATACAATCACGCCTGTATCGCATAAAAGGGTAGGCAGAGCACATGAACTACTCAAGTTTCAGTGCCACTCTTGGCAAAAAGAGGTTGAAAGAAAACTAAAATTGTGACATTGCAGTGACAGGTTGCCAGCCTCTCGCCTACGCCACAATTTTACCCCATATCCGACAGTCGGCTTCTACGACACCCACGGGAAGAAAGGGGTGGTGAAATTCTAAACCCGGCACCACACGGGCACCCGGCACCACACGGGCAACCCGGCACCACACGGGCATGGGCAAAATAAATAAAATAAATAAATATGCCGTGTAAATATGCTGTAAATAGTTTTGTAAATATGAATGTTTTAATTTAGGTAACAAGCAAATTTATGATTTGCATGCCATAGGGGTCAACGCACTGATACTATGTATATATTTCCACCATTATATTATGATGTACGTGCGTTTAAGCGAACAAAAGTTTTGAACTTTTGAAATTAAGTACTTAGTGGTGACGAGTAAGGGTGTCAGAGCTCAAGAAGCTTAGGTTTAAACGCGTAAACTAAATCATCAACGAAACAGTTTATGCGAGAGGTCCTGGATTCGTCAAAACCGAACTACAAGTAGAACAAAAAAGTACTTAAAAGGAAATAATTCACTTTTTTCAACTACATACTTTCTATTGCTCGTATATTAGCATTAATAATAGGACGTAGGTACGAAGTACATACCATACCAGACACCAAAAGCAAGAGCAATGTTACGGGGGCCATTATGAGGCAAAGGAGCGTGAGTTTCCATCCCTTGAGGAACGCCATGACGAAGGCGCTCATGGAGCCAGTCATGTTGTACACGAAGGTTGATACCTTAAGACCGATGCCATCCTCTAGTTTCAGAATATCACTGAAAATATTATAAATAGTTTCCACGGATTGGGAATGCAGTAACTTTACTATGAGAGTAGGTATCTGTCATCCTACTTTGATATTTTCTACTATATTGGAGCATCATCAAGATAGCTTATCTTTTTGTCAATAAGTCTTGGCAAATCGTCACAATAACTAAGGTAACTATTTTTACCCCTCTGTTATTTCGGTCAGGAGTGTAAAGGTTTTAAAATATCAACTTACTCTGCCATTTTCGAAGCAAAGTCCCCTGTCTGTTGCTGGTCGAAATAGGCTATATCCTGGTGCATTGCGGCTCTTAAATACGCTTGCTTTATCTGATAGATCTGTCGAATTAATAGAATGCGGTATAGACGCCGATCGAAACGCAGCGCTGCCTGGTTCTATCGCGTCAATATGGAAGAGACATAGAGATAGATAGCTACGTAACGATATTACCTATGTAAGCGTTTGTGCATTTGGCTACGTACCCAGATCTGCTAAAGTGCATCAGACTACAAAAGCTTTTTCCCTCACTAGCTCGGAAACACGTGTTTTGTCCTTTAATACCAGCGGGTAAAAACGCATTTTATCCACTAGTGGGTAAAAAAAGTAATTTGACCTTGAATGAAGTCAAATTAGCTGTACATACATACATACATACATACAATCACGCCTGTATCCCATGGAGGGGTAGGCAGAGCACATGAAACTACTCAAGTTTCAGTGCCACTTTGGCAAATAAGGGGTTGACAGAAAACGAAACTGTGACATTGCAGTGACAGGTTGCCAGCCTCTCGCCTACGCCACAATTTAACCCATATCCCACAGTCGCCTTCTACGACACCCACGGGAAGAAACGGGGTGGTAAAATTCTTAACCCGTCACCACACGGGCATTAAATAGATTTGGTGACTAAAATGACTCTCAATACCAGTAATATATCATGTAACAATAGTTAGGTAAGCGTAACGACCCGATGATTGATTTGAGTTTAGCTCCTTTTGAGCTCCGAATCTGTCGGTTTTTTAAGATATAGACATAAGATATAGATATAGATATAGATTTTTGTGGGTATAGACATTTATTACCTACCAAGCGAGATTGTTTGTCAGTAACTACTCCTGATTTATGGCAACAATCTCAATTAAAAGTCCGTGCCAACATACAGTGGGAAACGACTACGTTGTGAAGAACCTATGCAGCTTTGAGTACTGAAGTCCAAATTTAAGGAAGTGGCTTCTCAAAAACTTGGTATTGTCAATAGGTTCTCGGACAGTAGTGGTATTCTTCTCGCGCTTCTACCATTACGTTAAAGATGTCAGCCAACGTAATAATGGAAATGGCAACATTAGTCCTGCTACAACGCTTGCCAATAGCAGACAAGCTTATCAGTATCCTATCGGTGGTTGTTGCAAACCTGTACTGAAATCGAAAAGTTTATTGATAATGATAACACCATTGTATACTGAGTTAAACAGGTCCTACATTTAGTCAATATTAGAGACGAGAATAATTGGCCAAGAGGGGCAAGAGATTGGTAAAAGGAATTTGGAACTGCGAACGAAGTAAAGCTCTGCACCCACTCTGGTAAGTGTTCTCTACAAGCAACCAAGCTCATTATATATTTTTGCCTCGGAAATCGATCCTTTAGCAGCAACACGGTTAATTTGACTATTTGTGGGTATATTTGTGAGAGTGTTTAGTAAAACGTCCCACTGTCGGTTATCATTAAGGCGAGATTTACTTGTATCTTTATATGAATAAACTGACAAAGTTGTCTTTATAGCAAAAACGACAAAGTGGGACGTTTACTCCCGTGCACACCTCACATTTATGCTAGCACTGTCACAACCGCAAACATCTAACCAATCACTTTCTTTGACCGGACCTATGAACAAATATGGATGGGAAACAGGTGACTCTCCTTTTCGTTTGAGACTTGTGGATACAAGGTTCCATATAGAGGGTTGAATGGAACTCAAACTTGTAATTATAAGGTAGGTAAATGACATTGTATTATGACTCAACCTCGTACCGTAGATCAATCTGTAACTCGGCATACTTATTATAGCGATTATTATACGAGTTTGAGTGGTAATAAGATCCGAGCATAGCTTAGTGCCACATTGGTCGAGTCGAGTCACACAACCAGCCATAGTGACGTTTAAGAGTGATAAT